>NC_136432.1:74045513-75435513 GCF_052849685.1 Lactuca virosa | reverse complement strand
TTAACACGCAAAGATTTGCCTCCATGGAAAGGATGAGTCATTCGGATCGACATGAGATTCCAACTACATTGCATTGCTAGAATCCATGTTGTATATTTGAAAGAGGCTTACCTCCTTGCTTCTCTCACAGTACAATCCTCTTCCCGCGGAGCCCCCTTTCTCCTATGTCCACAGAGACAAAGAGACAAAATGTAGGGCTGGTGCCAATAGTTCATCACAGAAGAAAGGACTCACTAAGCCGGGATCACTAACTAAGACTAATCTAATATGAATTAAATAGAAAAGACTAATATAATATATAATAGAAAAGAACTGTCTTTTCTATATACTTTCCCCGGTTCCACTACTACAATGGGCTTTACGCAATCGATCGTATTATATAGATATCCCTTCAACACAACATAGGTCATCGAAAGGATATCGGAGAACCACCAAAGCACGAAAGCCATGATCTTTCAGAAAATGAGTTCCTATTCGAAGAGTGCATAACCACATGGATAAGCTCACACTAACCCGTCAATTTAGGATCCAATTCGAGATTTTCCATGAGAGGTATCGGGAAGGAATTGGAATGGAATAATATTGATTCAGAATTTTACAATTGAGGATATAATAAAGAAACAAAAATATAAAGAGGATAATTTAAATGAGTCTTCATAGTAAAATCTCGAATTAGATAACAATATAAAGAGGATAATAATATCCATTCAGAAGCAATATCTGGGCTAAAAAAAATTGACAATTTTTTTATTCATTTTGGAAATTTGCATGTATGCACAATCAACAGTTATATGGACTACTGATGAGCACAATCAACAATCAATAGACTACTGACATGGACAATCAACAGTTATTGTGCTCACCAGCAATCCATATGACTGTTGATTGTGCTCATCAGTTTTCATATGACTGCATATTGTGTTCATCAGTAGTCCATATGACTGTTGATTGTGCATAAATCCACATTTCAAAAAAAAAAACAAAAAAACCAAAAAAATCATCAAATCTTTTTTTTATCCTAGATATTGCTTAGATGCACCATTTGAAGAAGATTGGTGTTTTTGGTTTTGAAAAATGATAAACAGATTATGACTTCATAAGTTCTCATAAATCTTTTGGTTCTCAAAAGAACTTGGCTATATATATATATATATATATATATATATATATATATATATATATATATATATATATATATATATATATATATATATATATATATATATATTACACAAAAAAAAGTTGTTTTACCCTTTTAAAATATAAAATGTGTTTGTTGACAACATAAAGACATTTTTAATAGTTTGTTTATCACCTTTAGTGATAACGTTTTTTTCATTGATGCATTCTATAGCAAGTTTAGTAGGTTACATTTAGGAATTATGATAAAATATATTGTTCAAGTTAATATCCCTATTAATTTTCCCATATTTGTCTAGTGAAAGAGTAAAGGACTTTTTAGGAATCATACATACTGATGTATAGGGTCCTTCAAAACCATGTCCAGATATGGTGACAGATATTTCATCACCTTCACTGACGATTTCAGTAATTATGGTTATGTTTACTGGATGAAACATAAGTATGAAGCATTTGAAATGTTCAGGTTGTTTCAAAATCAAGTTGAAAATCAACTAAAAAAACCATTAAAATGATTTGTTCTCGTAGAGAAGGCGAGTACCTTTGCTAACAAATAAACATGAACCAAGACGTTCTTTATTACCAGAAACCCTATACTCTAGTTCCTTGAACATCGAGGAATCCTTCCCGTCGTTGATAGTGATCGTTGTTCTATCATACAACATGGTATCAACATAATAATTACAAGAATTCAGTAGAGAGCACAACAAAATAAGAGTTTGATTCTCATCTTCATATATAACTTCAACACATTGTAGATCATGTATGATATGATTAAAAGTGTCCAGATGATCCTTTACCTGGGTAGTTTCTGTTATTCGGAGGATATACAAATGTCAATTCTGATACAACCGATTCATGAGAGAGTTATTCTGATACTTATCATAAAGTTTCTCCAAAATCCCAGCAACAATCATTTGATCGACAACCTCTCGTAACACCTCATCAATCAAGCTTAACAAAATAGCAATGCGCTTTTTCCAGAAATCTTTATTTGCTGTCTCAGCCATGTTGCTTAATAATTTTGTTTCTCCTTCCAAAGTAGTTGAACCAAAAATCCCTCATATTCACCTTCCACAAAGTGAAGTCGTTCGAGCTATTTAATTTCTCCACCTCAAATTTGTAGAGCCACATCTCTTCAAACAACAAGGAAACCGTAGATCTAATACTACTTGTCAGGAAGAAAACGAGAATAATCACACACACACGCACAAACACAAAGACACAATATTTACATGGTTCGATCCATATGACTGTGTCCAGGGTTTGGAGGAAGTATTCTTATTTAAAATATTAGAAACAATATTATAGTATAGCACCATCTCAACCCTAGTTATCATTCATTATATGTAGAGAAAATACAACATGAACGCTAGCTAAACCCAGGATAGGTCTCCATCCTGCCAGTTGACTGATAGCCAAACTAATGGTTTGCTAGCCGTGAGTCTGCCAGCTACCCACTAACTAGCATTAGTCAGCAACTTTCAATTCACATTTACCAATTAGTAAAGCTCTAAAGAAGCACACATTATGCACTTCAGCAGGATCTTTTTGAACCTCAAGCTGAACAGGCTTTAAAACTGGCATTATTGACCCCATTAATAGGTTGATAATGAGGTTGATAATGAGATCCATATTTAAAAGGTGACATAAAACATTTATCGTAAACAGCCATGGAAATCGGGATTGTGACGATGAATAATGGTGAAGAAAATGCAATTGTGTTCGAGAATATACAACTAAAGTTGTAACCTCTTTTATGGTTAATCAGTGGTTTTATAACTGCTAAATAGTGATTTATGATGGCCAATATTGTGATTCGGTTTTGATCTGATTTGATTTGACGGCTCCAAATGTATAAACATTGAAGAATTGGAAACCTCCTTTATGGTTAATGAATGGTTTTATAAGCTAACGATCAATGAGCAATCACTTGCAATGGCAGAGTCGATGTGAGGAACTACCGATAATATCCAAAAATCAAAACTTTTAGCTATGGATTGAACCTGTAGTTCCAAGGAGAGGTGAGTTACAAAATTAAATCTATTGTTTTAATTTTAAAAATATTAAATCTATTGTCAATATATTAGTTAATTTGTCCCCTTCTTTAGAGTTACAAATTGTTTAGAGTTACAAAATTTAGTTATGAACCAACAAAATCATCCGAAAAACAATCCGAAAAACACTCATGAAATCAAAAATAAAATCTTTGATAAAATAGCTAATAAAATCAAAAGAGTCCTATTACAATAGGAAACACATAATAATAATAATAATAATAATAATAATAATAATAAAAGAAAAAACTATTTTTAAAACTCTATTATGAGAAATTAAATATTCTCGTACTTTTTTTTCCTACAAATCTTTCTACTCAATTAAATGATAACATGTGTCACATTAGTATACTAAAATATTACTAAATTTCATTTAATGAACATTAAATGTTACACATGTCACTATTTAATTCGGTAGGAAGATTTGTAGGAACAAAAAATATGATGATATTTAATTTCTCCAAAATTATTAACTCAAGATTTGAGTTTAAAAAATAATAAAGATCTTGAAATTTCGAAGCCGTAAACATCCAAATCTCACCGGAATAACGTCGTCGACAAACTGCATCTCGCCCACATATGACAGGTCTTTGTCGCCACTTGTCGGACCACCGCTTCTCCTTCGCCAGCTTATCGCTTCTCCGCATTGCTCTCTTTTCTATGTCGTTCTCTTTACCTATTGTCGGTGACCACTCTCCTTTTCCGATCTACTCCACAGATTCCACAAGAAGACTATACCGGTATTTTGTTTTCCTTTCTTTCTCTATCTCTCTTTAGTCTTATTCCCTTTCTCTTGCTTTATGCATGTGAGTCTATGACTTTAGTACTTGAGATGATGGTGGAGGGCATATAGGCATTTAGCAGACGTACTTTATTTGAAAAGTCTTTACCCTTTTAACGATGACATTTATTTTAAATTTATTGATATTATTTATTGGTTTTCTATTATATAAAATCTTTGTAAACACTAAAAACAGAATCGATTAAAATCACAATATATTATTTACTTAAGGCTTTGAAATCATCATAAAAAACGTTCAATAACTTTTATTTTATTACAAAATATAGATGTTTGCTATAATATATTTGTTGGTTGTTATTTTATTTTTACTTATATTTTGTTATTTAGAAATTGCTATCAACATGAAAAAAACAATCTGACTATTAATGTGTTGTTTAAAAGAAACGTGTTAATGCTACTCAAGATCCCAAAAAACCACCGGATATTATTTTGGATGAAAATATCCAACGTCTAGTATTTCAGCTGAAATGGAACTTGTTACAAACAATTGTGCAAGACTTGAAAATTACAAATTTGAAGAGTGATATAGCAATATTTGTTATTAGTTTTCTTGTTTCGAATTTAGATATGTTATAATTTTGAAACAATTTTTTTGTCTACATGGTTGTGTTTTGAAATTTTAATTTCGGTCCCCTTGTTATTGTTTTTGTGTTCCGCCCCTAAGTGTATGTTTTTTTAGATTCGGTATATATATGTATATGGTATGAGTTGCAGGTGAAGAAGTAAGGAAGATAGAGTTTGAGAGAGAGGGTGCAAGAGAGGAAGGGAGAAGGTGCAAGAGAGGATCGAAGGGAGGCGATACGTCTCGAATGGAGAGACACATGTGTGTATATGTGTATATGTGTGTGTGTTTGTGAGAGAGAGAGGAGTCTAATTTTATTTTAGTTTTAAACTAAACACATATTAAAATAAATATTAAAAAAATAAAAATAAAAGGCTTTTTCCTTATTTCACAAGCATCTATTTGTTAATAAAGTTAGTCAACTGAAACGTTTACTCCAAAAAAGGCAATCCATATATACAAAAAAAAAGTTAGAAAAACATGAAAAAGTATTAAGACCATTTGTGAAAATTTGTCTAATTTCAATGATGGGATAATAAATTCATCTTGTGCAAAAAAAAAAAAAAAAAAAAAAAAAATCAAAAAAGCTCACGGTTCTTTGACTACTTCTACAGTATTAGGGTAGGTAAATAATTTTCATGCTGTCGATTGCTAATTAACTTTTTCTAATTAATATTCTTTGCTTAACATCTTTGTTAGAAATGGTATAATTCCGGAGGATGCAATCTGAAAGTAGTGGCTTTGTGGGCACCACAGATCAACTCCAATTTTGTATTTAAGACGTGTAAGAGGATGCAACGAGGATCGAAAGAAAGAATAAAAAACATAAAAAGATGGCAAGCACAAGCTCTAATCCACAAGAACCACATGTCGCACTGGAAGTTGGAGAAGAAGAATACCCATATCCATATTCATCACATGTTTGTGCATCAAACCTTACTAGTGTGAAGCTGAGTGGTAAGGCCAAGTTTGTTATGTGGAAAACACAAATGCTATGTCTCTTAGAGAGTCATGGTATGTCTGGTTTCATCGATGGAACACTTGTAAGCCCTCAAACAAGTGTTTCCGGGAAAGAGAAAGTGGGTGACCATCAAAGTCGTCACAGGAGGTGGAGAAGATCAGATGCCCTGGTGAAGGGTTGGATTCTTAGTTCTCTCTCTGAAGAAACACTCGGTTATGTTCTGAAACGTCTCTCAGAGAAACTCCATCATCAAGAGAGAAATGCATCTGATTTTAGTGCAAAAGATGTATGGGACGAACTGCAGACTATCTACGGTCCTGCTGTTCTTCCACAATTGCTAGTTTCAGGTACAACCTTTAATTTATTTCGATATTCCAAGTCTCATATACATGATCATAAAAAAAAAAAATTTACAAAGAGTTTTTACTATGATACCCGTTGGCTGTTGTTTCCACTTCATTTAAATCCATTGTTCTCCTTTGAAATTAATCCCTATTTATTAGACTAGATGGACAACATCTATATTTTCTCTATATATCTTATCGTTTTTTACCTTCATAACAACATTACGCAAATTAATTAGATAAACCGCAAGACATAAGAGAAGCATGGTCAGACCAATATTTAATATTAAAAGAACAAGAAGACAAAAGAAGTAAGTCTGCACTCCAAAAATTATACCAGGCTGCTATATCAAGAGATTGGGATTCCGTCCATGCTGTTTTTAAGAGAGAAAACATTACTGTGATAGACAAAATCACGAATAATGGCAACACACCACTCCATATAGCAGTGGGTGCAACTAAGAAGGCAGACCTATTACAGAAACTGCTGGAAAGGACACCGGAAAACACACAACTCTTAGATCTAAGAAATTCAGATGGATGCACACTACTTCATGTTGCTGCTATTGTTGGCAACACCGAAGCTGCTGACATCTTGGTGGGAAGAAACCGAGAGTTGTTATTGGCCAAGGACAAGGAGGGTCACACGCCACTAGCCATAGCTCTATCTAATATGCATACTCAGACGTCTAAGCATCTGTTACAATACATTAATACTGACATAGAGAAGGATGCTCTGTTTTCTGGCACAAGTGGTGATGAACTTCTAGTTGTTGTTATATCTTCTAAAGATTTTGGTAAGTGTAATTTAACTGGATTCATCATTCAAATTCCAATAGTATAAAAACTAACCACTTGGGATAACTTTAGAATATTTATGTACGTAGGTTTGGCACATGATTTGATGCTTCACTACAATCGTGGGTCATTGTATAGTGACGCTGTGCCAATGGCTATAGCTCAAAATTTCCCATGCACTAGTATCTTGGAAGAATATACAAGTTTGTTGATTTTTTTATCTTGATTTTGCATGTTTTTTACCTTCTCATGATTTATTATTAGGCCTCTCTGACGAACTTATGGTACACTGATTTTTCTATGTTGAAGGGGCTATTGATATAATGCATGGCAGAGTTGAAGCTGTTTTCCAAAAGGCTTTTTATTCTGTGTATAACAGATGCAGTTACTTGGTTGGTATAGTATGGTGGTTATTCTTATTTGGTATGTCATTTGATATTGTGTTCGACAGATCTTTATGTTGTAGACAAAACAACCAGCAATAAGAATTAAGTGTTATCTCAACTTTTAACTTATTGATTGAACAATACATAATTTTATGATTCTAACAAACTTTCTATAATCTAATGCAGGTTTTTATGGGATTATTATGCTTTTCCCATTAATCATTAAGTTGTTAGGTAATATGAATAAAAAACTAGCATCATTGAATAACCAAAAATAGAATTGAAGAAAATGTCTATTTCTTTTTTAAAGATTGCTCATCTGAGTCTATGATGTAGTGTCTCCATTCATCAAAGAGAGAGTTCGAATTCGTAAGGAAGCTATCAATTTATTAGAAAACGTATGCCATTCGATAAAGTTATTTAAAGACTCCAGCAATTACCATCACTATTATACGAATCCGATTTTTGAAGCCACGAGACAAAACGCATACGAATTTGTAGAATATATCGTGTCTAACTTTCCTGATGCAATTTGGTGTACCAATGAAGATGGTCACAACATTATTCAATATGCTGTCATAAGCCGTTCAGAGAAGGTTTACAACCTACTGTATCAGATGAGCGTACATAAGAATGTTTATAGAACAATTAAAGACTCGCCTGGTAATAACTTGTTGCATTTGGCTGCAAGATTGGCACCTAACGACAAATTAAATCATGTATCAGGAGCAGCCTTACAAATACAACGTGAACTGCAATGGTTTAAGGTAGGAACCTTTGATTAATCAAATTTTTAATACCTAATGTTTAGAGACCATGTATTATTTATAAAGCATGGTTAACACATTCTAATATTGTAGGAAGTTGAAGGATTTGTATGTCCTCTAAACATCATACAAAAGAACTCTTTCGACGAAACACCTCAAATGGTATTCACAAGAGAACACAAGGACCTTGTGATTGAGGGAGAAAAATGGATGAAGTCCACTGCAGAATCATACACGATTACAGCTGCATTAATCACCACCATTGTGTTTGCAGCAGCTATTACAGTGCCTGGAGGAAACAAGGACACTGGGATACCGGTTTTTACTAACAACAATGCATTCAAAATATTTGCAATATCAGATGCGATATCGTTATTCACATCAGCTACTTCATTGTTAATGTTTTTGTCGATTCTCACTGCACGTTTTGCGGAGCAAGACTTTCTCTTCATGTTGCCTACAAAGTTGATAATTGGTTTGGCCACCTTGTTCATTTCAACGACAGCCATGATATCAGCTTTTGGTGCAACGTTGTACCTTGTCTTTGGTCAAAGCAACGCAAGGATTCTTATTCCCATAGCTGTGTTGACATGCCTACCAATTACTTCTTTTGTAACCCTCCAGTTCCCTCTTGTCATAGACTTGATGAGTGCCACATATGGTCGTAGTATTTTTCGTAAGCAAAATGATAGTATATTCTATTAAATCTTTGTGCATGATTATATAGGATGGTGGACTAACTAGATGTGAAAATTGGCAGAAATACTCATTTCACTTTGAGTTGGATATGTCGGGATCTAAATAGAGGTGATAAGTATTTGGACCTAGATATGGTCTTTACTTTGTAATCAAGACTATTTGTGTGAAAGGGAGAGACCTAATGATTTTCAAAATTATGTATATTCAATTTCATTATAAAGCCATGTATATATACACGAATGTTACAGGAAACTACATGTGGAAATATGTCTTCCAAAATTGACAAGTTCTGCTTAGTTCAACGAATATCTTGTCTTTCTAGCAATCCAAGTTTCAAATTGGTGTTTCAGGCCTAAAAAGGGGATCAGGTCTAAAATGCATGTTTTAGGTCTAAAATGCATGTTTTAGGTCTAAAAATGACTTGTTCCTTAAATGTATTTGCTTCATTGTTGAAGGGCCAATTTTGCCAAATTGGCAAAACCTTTCCCGTTTTAGCCTCGATTGAACACAGGATTTTATGTGAGAGAGTTTTGAAGATAAAATAAAGACAGTTCTTTTCTCCCTCTTTTGGATCAACATTTTCTATGGTTTCAACCCTTTATCACCAAATCATTATAGCTCATTGTAATCTCTTTCATCAAGCTCTGTAAACACTATAATATTTTAGTGGAATAGTTCTCGACTTCCTCCGCCTGTGGTTTTTTCCCGATTTGGGTTTTTGTAACACTCCCAAAAATCACAATAAATTTAAAAATTTTAAAACCAACCATGCATTAAAATTATTTACAGACAAATCATTGCTTAAAAAACATTTTTTCAAATCAGAGTTTTCCCAAGACTCGAAGACATAAAAACTGAAAGTTATGTACGATCACTCATCCTCCTTTCCACGATCCTCAGAAGTACCTGAAACCACAAACTAAAATTGTAAGCTAAAGCTTAGTGAGTTCCTCCAAAGTACCAACACACCACATAACGAGCAACCATGCAAACATAAGCAGACAGCCTGACTGGACTGCCTTACATGGCCTACAGTCCATCTGGAGCGCTCCACGAGCAGCCGACCTGACTGGACCGCCTCGCAGGGCTTACAACCTATCCGGACCACTCTACGGGCCTTCGGCCTGACTGGACCGCCTTGCAGGGCCTACAGCCTATCCGGTCGTCCCCGGGTGTCTTGACCTACAACACAAAGCAGGACCGCCTCAACCCAACACAACATGTCGACATATGCAACAAACAAACATAAACACAGAGCCAACAACACAGATAATCATACAGATCTATTGAACAGCTACAACTATCATATCACCATCCTGACCAGGATAAATAATCTAGTGGGCCGGTCTTGGTGCCTTCAACCCACGGGTACAATGCGGAATACTCACCTCACAGTCTGAATGCAGTCTGAATAACTCCCAGCTCCGACAACCAACTCAACCCAAATTCTAAATGTCAAAACATTTCCCATTCTAAATTAATAACATTTTCCCAAAATACCCTTGGTCAAAACTGGTCAAAATCAACAAGTCAACCGAGTCAACCCAGTCGAGTCAACTCTGGCTCGTATGCGGGGCGTACTTCAGATGTACGTGGGGCGTGCTAGCGGTCCCTGACGTCGGGGCCAAATCTGCCTACGCGCAGCGTACCATTTGGTATGCCCAGCGTTCGCAGCAGTTCTCTTCTTAACCGATTAAGAGCTTAATCCTTCGACTTAATACGTCCAAAGGTAGATCCAAGGCCAAAATATCACTAAGAGTCATAAAGTTTCCAACTTTATGACTTTTCATGTCCATTAAGTGCTTAATACACAAAATCTCAACATCTTAATGTCTTATGACCTTCTAGAGCATGCATGGAGAAAAACTAACCACCAAGATCATATTTTTATGACTCAAGAACCCCCATAAGGTCTAAAAGGACGACTTATTTGGTTAAGAGCATGGCATGCTCAAGAATCACCATATTTGGGACCAAAAGGGTTCTAAATGAAGAAATGGCTAGATTTACAAGATAGGGTGATCAAGTTAAGAACTTTTTACCTCCTGGAGGTTGTTAGCAACAGGGGTGTGCAAACAATCTGCAAAACCGAAAAACTGATCCGATCCGGTCAATCCGAAACCAAAAAAACGTAACCAAAATAAACCGAAATAGAAAAAAAAACAAAACCGAAAAAAACGACTATCTATGGGTCGGTTTCGATTTGGATATTTTGGTATCTGTGGGTACCCGAACTGAACCGTCATATATTATTCAAATGTTATTTCTATTGTTCGTGAAGCATTGTTTCTAATACAGAGAGTGAAATATTGGCACACAATAAATAAATAAATAATGATAAATATTAGTAATATAGAAATAAAAATATTAAAGATCTACTTGTATGATTGTAATCTTTTTGGATTCACTGTAAGTAATCTTTTTCCATAGCTAGGGTGGTTGACAAATTTCTTTTATCAAGAAACATCATACGGCCCAATGGCCATGAGCAATATCCAGTTTGCATTTCTACATTCGATTTATTTTCATTATTATAGTTATTCTACAAATTATAATTAATGTTACTTGATCGTCATCATGTTTTTTTTTTAAGTATTTGGCTTACTTATTTTTATAAAGAAATGATTGAAATAGAGTTTGTAGTTTTGATTAAATTTGAAGTTTATATTTAGCGGATACCCATGAACCAAATTGTGGTTACCCGTCTTCACACGGTTCAGTTCGGTTTGGTTTTTTTGCCAATTCGGTTCGGTTTCGGGTAGTGCACCTGAGGTACCTGCCCCGCAGTCAGGGTTCACAATTTTATTACTATCCAAACCGAACCGCCCAATGAACACCCCTAGCTAGCAAGGATATAGTCTCATATCCAAGTTGCTTCTAAGCTCCAAGTTCTTCTCACCGCCTTCTTCTTCTTCAAGAATACCACAAAACACAAAGATAAGCTTAATGTGCACTCTTCTCACTTAGGGTTAGCTTGAGGTCGTTTTTCTCATATGGAGGCTGGTGAGGGAATAAGAAATGAGAGATAATGATAATTATATATGGACCAAACCCTAAAATTTAGGGTTTGAAGTTTTCTCACGTACGCCCCGCGTACGGGGTGTACCCCCAATGTACTAGGTTTCGCTCCAGTACGCTCAGCGTACACAACGTACGTCCAGCATACTACTCCTTTGTCGAAAAATACCAAAACGCCACTATGGGCCATTCTTGCAATCATTTTCAAGCCCAAGGGTCAAAATGCAGTATTCTTCATACTTAGGGTTAAAAATTGAAAATACATCATCATCGGGATGTTACAATTCTCCCCCACTTGAATTGGACTTCGTCCTCGAAGTCGGCTGCCGCGAATAACTCAGGATAATGCTCTTACATCTCTACCTCAAGCTTCCAGGTCCACTCAAAGCCCCTCTGATGTTGCCATTGAACCTTTACCAGAGGTATCTTCTTGCTGCGTAGGACCTTCATCTTTCTCTCCAATATCGTTACCGGCCTCTCAATATAATTTAGGCACTCATTGACCTGAATATCATCCAACACATACTTCTGCAACTACGAAACATGGAAAGTGTTGTGGATATGACTGAGCTAACTCGGCAAATATAATCTGTAGGCCACCCTGCCTACCCTGGCGATCACGTGGAACTATCCAATATACTGGGGACCCAATTTTCCCCTCTTCCTGAAGTGTATCACACCCTTCTAGGGTGATACCTTCAGTAGTACCATATCGCCGACTTGAGACTCCAACTCTGATCGGCGTTGGTCGGCATAACTCTTCTGCCAACTTTGAGCGGTCTGCAGTCTCTACCTCATCTGTTGGATAAGCTCTGTGGTCTGGAGGACTACCTTAGTCATCCCTATGATGCGGTGACCAACCTCCCCCCAACAAACTTGGGGTACAACATCTCCGACCATATAGAAGATCATAAGGCAGTGCACCAATGTTGGAGTGATAACTTTGTTGTTGGAAAACTCTGCAAGAGGTAGGTAGGAATCCTAACACCTACCAAAATCTATCACACACACCCGCATCATATCCTCGGGTGTCTGGATGGTCCGCTCATTTTGGTCGTCAGTCTGCGGATGATAATCAGTGCTGAAATTTAGTCTCGTACCCAGTTCCTCGTGGAACGTCTTCCAAAATCAGGAAGTGAACCGAACATCTCGGTCTGATACAATGGATACTGGAACCCCATGACGAGCAACAATCTCCCGAACATACACATCGGCCAACTTTCCAGCCGAGGAGCTCTCCCGGATGGCCAAAAAGTGAGCGCTCTTGGTCAATCAATCCACGATGACCCATATAGCATCAAATCTCTTAGCGGTCTTCGGTAGCTTGGTGATAAAATCCATGGTGATCTGTTCCCACTTCCACATGGGAACCTCCAAAGGCTGTAGCTTGCCATGCGGCCTCTGATGCTCATCCTTGACCATCCTACATGTCAAGCATCTCTCAATGTACCAAGCTATCTCCCTCTTCATACACGGCCATCAGTAGCTTAGTCTCAAATCCCGATACATCTTGGTGGCTCCTGGGTGTGTCGAAAAGTGAGACTTCCAAGCCTCCTCCAGAACTATCTGCCTGATCCCACCAAAAACCGAAACCCAAACCCGACCACACCGGGTCAACAATCCCTGACTATCGGTGACAAATATGTCGATCTCGCCCCTAATCCTATCTGGTTTCTAGTTCTCCTTCTTTACTCCTGCCTATGCCCCTCTAATCAACTCCAAAAGTGGGTAATCAATGGATATCCTCATACACATATCCCTAGCCGAAGATCCAGCCGACTTGCGACTCAGAGCATCCGCGACCACGTTTGCTTTACCCACATTGTAAAGAATATCGCAGTCATAATCCTTGACCACATCCAGCCACATGTGATGCCTCACGTTTAGGTTCAGCTGGTCCATAAGATATTGCAAACTCTAATGATCCATGTAAATGATGGGTTTTGGGTAAAACAAATAAACTAGAAAAACAATTCCTAAGTTCGCATGCAACCTACTTTGGACCTATGTTTTAACTATTGAACATATAACATTGAATTGCAAAACAAGAACCCTAAGGGAGGAGGCTATTTTCGAAATATACCAACTAGGGTTTTAGAATCACATACCTTTCAATTGTTCTAGTAAACAATTGGAAATCCTTGATCTTGATCTTGATCTTCTTGGAAGCTTAGCACCACAAATGTAATGCCTCTAATGGAATTACACCCAAGAGCTATCAAGAAGGAAACTTATGAGGAGAGAGGCTAGGGTATGCAATTTTTGGCCTAGGGTTTCCTCAGAGTGTAGGAGTAGCCGGTTTTAGGAGCCAGAGGCCTCCTTATATAGTTGAGCCAGAGACCTCCTTATATAGTTGAGCCGAGTCGTACACAATTTCTGCAGCATTAATCACCACCATTGTGTTTGCAGCGGCTATTACAGTGCCAAGAGGAAATAATCAGGACAAAGGGACACCAATTTTTACTAACAACACCGCCTTCACATTATTTTCAATATCAGATGCCATATCATTATTCGTAGCTGTTAATTCATTGTTAATGTTTTTGTCGATTCTGACTGCACATTTTGCTGAGCAGGAATTTCTCTTCAAGTTGCCCACAAAGTTAATAATTGGTTTGGGCACCTTGTTCATCTCAACGACAACCATGATAATAGCTTTTGGGGCAACTTTGTACCTTGTGTTTGGCCAAAAAAACTCAATGATTCTTATTCCAATAGTTGTGTTGACATGCCTACCAATTACTTCTTTTATGACATTGCAGTCCCCCTTAATCATAGAGTTTATGAGTGCAACATATGGTCGTAGTATTTTTGGTAAGAAGAATCATGCATATGGTTATGACGAGTTTGGCTTGATAATAGATCATCGCTCCTATTAGTTCTTTCCACATGATTATAGTACGATGGATTGAATAAAGGTAGAAAATACTTAAAATTCATTTTGAAATAAATGTGTCAAGGTTGGTCTCTACTTTGTAATATGATAGTTATTTGAGGTATTTAAAGTAGAAATGGTTATGAATGTTTTGAATTGTATATTCATTTCTATAATTCAAATAAAAATAAAACTTAACAAAATAGAACTATCAACTTTAATGATATTTAGTTTACGGTCCTCACAACGACACGATCTATACCCTCGGATCTAAAATTAACCTCTTTACCTAATCCATACTCTCGGATTAGGTATGTCTAATCCATGCCCTTGGATCAATATCTATGCACATTCCATACTCTCGGACTAGGGACAATTGACTATGTCTAATCCATGCTCCCGGATTAATAAAAAATAACTATGTCCTCTCCATACTCTCGGACTAAGGACAAATAAGTATGTCTAATCCATGATCTCGGATTAATGACAAATCTTAAAGTTCGAACCTCCGTGTATATCTCACCCACACTTATAAGGAGATACTACCTGATATCCATCTCAATTAATTTAGGTTTGTTCTGTATCCTAAATCATCATATATTATCATATATGCTCTTCACACGTATTTCAGGCAATGACAAATATTTCACCCACAAACATATATTTAATACTTTAATCAATATTTGTATTAAAATCATGTTCATAAAAGCGACTATGCACTCACTTGTTAAAGTGATGACTCCAAACTCGGGCAGCGCTTCGCTTCTAACAATTTTATTTTCCTTCGACAAAACCTAGTATCATTATCACTAGATTTTAGTCTAATATTTATTACGACTAATTATTAGTCTAGATTTACGAGCGATATTGTTTTATAAGTGTTAAACAATACATTTCAACCACTATGTACAGACAGGGCCAGACATGAAACACCGGAGGGCAGGACCATTTTAGCATTTAAGATGTTCAGAAATCCAACAAGCCTATGCGGCCCTTCAAACCAAATTCCCCATACCGCGAGCAGTTAAAATGTATTATAATATCACTTTGTATACATTATAATACTTACATATATTGTTTATAGGTTTATAATAACGATAATAAACTTAAACATAAGCTATACTTAAAGTAAGGTAAGCATAACTTACTTACAAAGGGGTTTGGCTAGGAACCGGGCTCTGCAGGGGCATAACTTCTAAGCTGAAAGCTCTTCTTCTTGGAGCCTTCTGGCGCTCTGGGACTCGCCTCTAGCACTCGGGAAGTGCTAGGGAATGGGAGGGGCTAAGAGGGGTGTTTGAGACAGAAAGAATGGGAAAGGTGTGAGTTTTGGGGTGATTTGCGCCTCTATTTATAAGATGAGTCCGGTTCGAATGCGGGGTTTTCCCTTGCTGAACGTTGGGTGTTCGTGGCCAGGTGTCATCATCCGGTGCCAAGCCGTGGCGAGGAAGCAGTGGCTCAAATCGCGCCACGTGTCGCTCGCTGGTTACTCCAAAAACTAATTATCTTCCAAAATCCGTAACTTTTGCTTACGAGTTCCATTTTTTACGTTCTTTGTATCCACGTGTAAGTATCGATGGGATATACAACTTTCGTTTAGACTCTGTCGCTAATTTTGACATTATTTTTAAAGTTATATTTTAACAGACTTAGACAGTTCAAATCCGTTAAAAATTCATAACTTTTTCATCCGACATCCGTTTTCGACTGTCTTTATATCGTTGAGCTCCTATTAATGAGATATTCAATTTTCATTTAGGTTGTGTCGGTTAAAAATCGATCGATCTAAAATTCGATTTCTGGGTTGTGCACTGTTATGCTAAATCTTAGAAAAATCATAACTTCCTCAAACGAAGTCAGATTTGGACGTTATTTTTTTGTACGCTCTCGGTTTAACATATACTATGACTTTAGTTTAAATCGCTAAGGCTAAAAAGTAATTTATCAAAAATTCACTTTTTACGTTATGCAGAGTCGTGCCGGTTTTGTCGCAAAAGTTCGACGGCTCATAACTTCTTCGTTATAAGTCGGATTTCAGCGTTCTTTATATGTACGGAATCATTGTGATATATACTATAATTTTGGTAAGATTATTTATTCTAAATAATATTCTATCAAAAAGTCAATTTTAACGCTTATTATCTCTAAATTGACTAGTCCGAATCTGCGGGCGTTACAAATTTCTTAACCATTGAAGTTTTTGTTCAGGAATCACGATCCATTATATTATTTTATCATCGAACAAATTTTATTTCCTTAATTTTGGTTTTCAATGTCCTTCATTATCAGAAAGATGTATGGGAGTCTATGTTTTTCCCTACAACATCTTGGTGGCTATGTAGTGGAATAAAAAAGGAGATACATTTGCTTCAAAATCATTTGACATAGCAAATATGCTTGGTTCTCCAATAGGAATGTCAAATTCTCATGGGACTTCAACTTGTACATTCAGCTAAACTTCATCATGTAACATCCCAAATTTCGAGTCCAAAAATTTCATTTTAAATAAATGGTTTGCAAAACATTTGTAGTAAAACATAATTCGATCATATCATTTCATAAACATATTTCGTGTCTGAAATCCAATCATATAAAAACAACCATAATGTCAGAGTACAACATCCCAGAATAACTCATGATGCGGAAAACAATGTGTGTGTATGATGTGCCGCTACCGCGCCAGCTCCTTCCCCTTCGATGAAGAGGTACCTGAAAACAAAACTGTAAACTGTAAGCACGAAGCTTAGTGAGTTTCCCCATCGTACCACATACCATACAATCACATAACATACAGATACTGTCAGGCATATCTGGGTGCCCGACCTACCCCTTCGGTCCTTTCGACCGGATACTGCCCATCATATCTGGGTGCTGGCCTCCCCTTCGGTCCTTTCGACCGGATACTACCGAGCATATCTGGGTGCTGGCCTCCCCTTCGGTCCTTTCAACCGGATACCACCGAGCATATCTGGGTGCTGGCCTCCCCTTCGGTCCTTTCGACTGGATACTGGGGACTATTTCACCCCTCTACTACTACCACATAACATATATCACATAACCATAATCTGTCTAACATGTCTGGGTATGACTACCCCTTTCGGCCCTATCGACCGGAAATCCGGGGGACTATCTCCCCTACTGCTACTAGCATATAACATCATATCATACTAGCACATAACATATCAGGTAGTAGCAAACCTAGATGATATCACAAAGACAATCATCCAACATACAACTCCTACTGGTGGGCCGGCATTGTGGCCGTAGACCCACCGCTACTGGAAGGAAACTCACCTCGTAGTAGCTGATGATCTGTGCGGGAACTCTCTATCTGCTGCTGCTGCTCCGGAAATCCTCCAGCTATAAATCCCACAAAACACACCATCAGAGTCTGATATCTACTCTTTGGGTAAAATGACCATTTTACCCCTGATCAAGTCAAGTCAAAGTCAAAGTCAACTTCCAGTTGACCTGACTCGCCGAGTTGGGCCTCCAACTCGTCGAGTCCCTATCCATTTGATTGTCCTCACTCCCATCCCTACTCGTCGAGTTAGGCATTGACTCGACGAGTTCTCCTTCTATTCAAATATCCAATGGTCCTTCATCGACTCGCCGAGTTGTATGAACAACTCGTCGAGTTCATCTTCATCCGATGAACACTCCGGTCTGTGACTCGCCGAGTTGTATGAACAACTCGTCGAGTCTGTTCTTGAGGCAAGAAGATTGCCTTGGACTCGCCGAGTCAGGGCATTGACTCGCCGAGTCCCTCCATTACTGAGTCTGGCTTCCGACTCACTGAGTCCACCTATGGCTCACTGCTCTACTCAGCATACTCGAAAGGGGAAAATTGGGGACTCGCAACTCGACTCGCCGAGTCCGAAGAACGACTCGCCGAGTCGTATACATGCAATCACTATATACTCGATTCTGCTTGAATCCAGTTCATTCCATTCATAGATCTGGGTTCTTAGGGCTTGTTTAACACTTAAAGTTTCCAACTTTACGTGTAAATAAACACCAATGAAGGTTTTAAGGCTCAAAACACACTAAAAGAGTAGATCTAGGGCTTTCATGCAATATGGCTCCATAAAGGTATTAGATCTAGGCTTCTAGAACTCAAACATAGCTAGATCTGAAGGCTATTCACCTCAATGTGTCCTCTATGCTACTACCAAGCCAAGAAATGGTTCAAGAATAGCTTTAATGGTGTCCCAATGGGGATTTAAGCATAGAAACAGAAAAGGGTCGAGTTATACCTCACTAAACTCTGAAATGGACTCAAAGCCTTTGCTCTTCTCCTTCTTCTTTGGTCCTTCCTTCCTTCTCTTCTATAAAACTTCAAGGAAATCACACAAAAGCACTCAAATCACCAAGGGAAGGGTTAGGGTTTCATGAGGGACGTTCTGGTTGTGAATGGGGGCCGACATGAGGCACAAAAGGATGTTTAAATAGGGTGCAAACCCTTGAAATTAGGGTTTCATCCAGACTGGCGGACTCGCCGAGTCCAGAATATGGACTCGTCGAGTCGCCAACTTAAACGTGCTCAATATCTCGTCTCTACTCGGCGAGTCGGGCCTACAACTCGCCGAGTCCAAGGCTAAAAATGCAAAATACTTAGATCAATCTTACATACCAGGAACCAGGTGCTACACATCACCTTTATCTACCACAACCACATTTGGTTTTTTTTTGTGGAGTAACTTTATACTCTTTGGTTACTGGAGTGTTTCTGGAATGGATATTCAACCAAACTTCATCACCTAGATGCTTGGGAGTTTTTAACTACATTTGTGGTCTAGTTGGAGAAATAAAAATGGTGGCTTGTTGGGCATCTCTTGTGCATTGGTGTATTGTTAAAATAAAACAAATCTAGGTTGTTAGTTTTGGTGAAATTTTGAGAGTGCATATCTATAATCTGGTATTTGTAGAGTCCATATCTCCTTCATTTACATGGTGGTTTCTTTTTTTCTAGCCTCATTTTGTTATAGGATCTATTGTAATTTTCTTCTTTCTTGAACACTTTATAATTTGGTTAACATGTTGTGAATCATGGTTGTTTCCAATTGGATTTGAAATGATTCATCAAATAGTTACGTTGTATCCTCCACAAAATAGAACAAAAGGGTAATATGGTTATTTTAATTATTCAGCACAGTAAGTCAGATGCATAATCAAACAATATTGTTTCAATCAGATCAGACTCAGTCAAAGCTTTTGTTTTCTCTATTGATAGCAATAACCTATGAACATCAAGAAACCCTAAGGGAAGGCTATAGAAATCGAAATTCATATAGATCTAGGGTTACATACATACCTTTTTGATTATTTTAGCAAATAATCAGACCAATTCCTTTCTTCAAATGCCTTGGAAAGCAAGCACCAGAAATCTAATGACTCTAATGGTTTGTACCCAAAACCCTAGCAACTAGAAGACTTGAGGAGAGAGGATGGGAGAGCAAATGTATGACTCTTAGGTCATCAAGGAGAGTGCTTGAAAATAATAGGCCAAAGGAACCTATTTATAGCTAATAAAGGAAGCTTTGGATAACCCTAATTTGAATATAATATTAATATTTCAAATTTGATAATTATCCAACTTCTTAATTATCCATAAGGAATATTCTAGAAACCCTAATTATCCTCTTAAAACTGTCCAACTCTAGGAAGGTTCTGGAATTCCTTCTTGTTCAACTATTGAACAATTACAACTTAAACCCTTGTACTTCAGATTAATTCTAATTAACCCGAAATTAATTCTAATTAATTTCTGATTAACTCTTAATTAATTATGACTATTTTCAATTAATATATTAATCATATAATATATTAATAAATCATTTATTTCAGTTTCTAATTAATTTATTAATCACATAATAAATTAACAAATCACACCCTCTCTCTCCAAAAGTCATTCTATTCAGTTACTAGTTATGAGGGCAACCCAAAAAGGACTTTGCTTCCAATTACAAGAATATACCAATTTAGTTACTGGCTTAGACACCTTAATCCAACAAATAGCTCAATACTTAATTTAAATATAGTATAACCAGGTAAGCCATATTGGCAAAAGTATTACAAATACAGATAATAGGTACACATAGCATCTAAGTAGTTAAAAAATACTTTGTATCTATGTGTAGAATGAAAGTAATTATGCACTCACTTTTTAAAAGTGTATGACTCAAAATTTGGACAACGCTTTGCCTAGCACTTTAGCTTTTCCTTTGATATGACTTAGGTACGAATATCACTAAGTCTTAGTCTTATATTCTTATGAGTAATGATGTTTTGGATTCCTTAATGATCCCAATATCTACTGATCTCACTATAAACACCTCACTAAATCTAGCCTAGACATCACTCTCATAAGTAGATCAATTAGTCTTTTGACTTGAAATCACCCAATAATCGTATTTATAGATTCATAACAGCAACTATGAACATAAATATAAGTTACACTTAAAGCATTGTAAGTTCAGCTTAACTTACAAAAATTTTAGCTAAAAAGCTAGATAGTCTTAGGTAGAATCTCGACCTGATAGCTCCTTTTCATCGGGCTCCTAGCTACCCTAGAGCCTAGCTAAATTGTTCAGAAGTCTGGAAAATCTGTACCTTAAAAATCAGAGAGTCTTCAGAGAGAGATATGATCATTTGGGATGAGAAATATAGAATATTTGAGGGGTATTTATAGTTGAACAAGCGTGTGCCGTTTAAGCGACGTTGCTCCAACCCAGTGGCGGATCCCTTTGGGGGCTGGGAGGGGCCATGGCCCCCCCGGTTTTTTGCCTGCTTTTTATCAAATGTTTAGCCAAAATATGTAAGTTTTGGTTTATTGCAAAAATAAAGGCAGCTGATGATGAAAATTAAAAGGAATGCAGACATTATATAAAGATATTTAGAACATATTTAAAGTCTTCTAAATCAAAACAAACCCCGTAGAAATTTGGAATGGAAATCAAATCCCAACAAATCTTAATCACTTTGATATTTTGAAACTCTATTGTATCATCAACATAAAATATTTAGATTCTTTTGAGAAACAAATCTCAAAAAAGATCAAAAACAAAGAAAATAAGTTAGGTTCACTGCCGGAAATCGTTGTTTCCGACCTCTTAGAAGAAATGTCGGTCGATCGTCGCTGCCGGAAATGGCTGTTATCCGTCGTCTTAGAAGTGATGTCGGCCTTTGTTGAACATTATCTCCACCATCTCCAAGTATCTGTCGCGTTTACTTTCACACAACCTTCGTTCTTAGCCTTTATTTATATTGTCTCCCATCTTAAATTGATCCTTTTTCTTATTGTGATTGTTATCTAAGAAAGTCTGATTTTTTAATATATTTTACCTACAACCTTAGCCACTACATAATATCACTGATGAAGGTAACTAATAGAGGTAAATGTTGTCAAAATTTTGAAAGAGAGATGATGCTCCGCTTTCAAAAAAAGTTTATTTTGATATTTTATGTATTTTTTAGAGAGAATCTGTTTAATAACTCTTTTTTTTATGATTCCATTATTTTATAAACATAAATTAATTGTATTTCTTGGTCACAGTAACGAAATTCATATTTATATCTTTCACTTTTCTGATATCTAATTATATTATATTATTTGCAACATTTCTTTATAAAAAGCCTTTTGAAAGTTCTAATTAGTCTTTCGATAATCACTTAACACATTTTTATTTGGTTCCGTTTTAAAGTTTTATTTCGGCCCCTCCAATTTTAATGTTTGTGTTCCACCCCTGTCTCCACTGTCAACACCAAATTTGTCCATGTCACCATGTCGACAACCTGTTGTGTGTCGCGCCTCTCATACATGGGCGGGCAAATTTATGATTTTTCAAAAAATCATATTTTCTTCATGCGAGCTCCGTGTTCGATGTTCTTTATACACACGCGTAGCTATGGACAAGTAATAAAACTTTCATTTATACTCCATCGGCTAACTCTAAATTTATTTTTAAATTTACACTTTTAACAAGATTAGACCGTGAAAGTACGTATAAAAATCATAACCCTTCCATACGACATACGTTCTCGACTGTCTTTATATCGACAGATTCCTATTCACGAGATCTTCGCTTCTTATTTAGATTGTTTTGCCTAACAATCAATCGATTTTAAATTCGGTTTCTGTGTCGCACATTGGTATACTGAAACTTCAAAATTTTATAACTTCCTCATATGAAGTCAGATTTTGAAGTTTGTTTATATGAACACTCTTAGTTTAACGACTACTATGATTTTCATTTAGATTACTTAGACAAATAAGCAACCAAAATCCGATTCACTGTTCATGTTCATGACGCGCAAAGTTGTGTCAGTTTGATTGCGGAACTTCGAAGAATCATAAATTTTTCGTACGAAGTCAGATTTAAGTGCTCCTATAACGCCTGATATGCCAGGTAAAATCTTTAGCTATTTATTTTTTTCTCTTTTTTTAGCTTGAGGACCTCGTAAGTTGGGCGTACATAAGGTACGCCAGGCGTACTTCGAAGCATGCATGACAAGGTATTAGCCCCCTGGTACGTTGGGCATATGTCAGCCAAGGGCAAACCCTAATTTTTAAGGTTTGCACCTTATACCCTCCATAACTCACTCCTTATCAGCCTCTATTGCCTTTTTTAAGCTATATCTCGAAACCCTAACCCATTTCTCAAGAGATTGACCATTGTATGTGTTTTGGTGTATATTGAAGAAGAAAAAGACTTGTGTAGAAGCAGTGGACGAGTGGGAGCTTGTATATCCAGGGATTATTCACTTTTTCCGGCTTATTGGAGGTATAAAATCTTAACCTTGCTCATCCTATGTTTAGATCTAGATTTGGGGAAGATACAACTTGCCCTAAAATAAATGTGTTGACCATAAATGATCTTTAATTTGGGTGGAAGAAAGTGCTTGGATTGAGATGTGACCTCGATCAGATGAAGATCAGCAGGGATGGTCTAGAAGAACAAAAGCAAATTCCCCAATTTGTACAAGGGACACTCCAACGTACATTAGTAAAAGGATGTGTACTCTCTTGATTATTGGTAAATGGTTCCCTATAATTTTAATCGTATTTAAATACACTTTATAACTAGGTTATAATGTGGAGTATTTGAAATTTCCAGGAATGTTAATATATATATATATACTAGTTGTGAGACCCATGTATTACATGGGTTGATTTTAAAAAAAAAAGTTAAATTTAAAGGTCAAAATATTTGAAAACTTTGAATTTATAAGAAAATAAGAAAAATAATAAATTATTATAATGGAAATCTTTTTTATCTTTTAAATTTAAACAACTAATTTAAATAAAGAAAAGAAACCAATGAGCTTTTAATTTTAGGAATTTTAAAAATAAAAAGTAAGTTTTTTAATGAAATTATTACAACATTTATTGTACTTGTTATATTAAAATATTAAGTGAAATTTAATAAAATAGAAAAAAAAAACTCATAAAATGACATGTGGAAAAAAATAATTCAAAATAACCACAAAATGACATTTGGCAAATTGAATGAGAGTGTGACAAGTGGCAAAAAAATATTTATTTATTAGAAACTAGGCAAATGCCCGCGCGTTGCGCAGAAAGACCTATATAGTTAAAATCTTTACAAATATATGCTTTTTAAATATAACAATAACATTGTTGTTAAATTTGATATAATAATTTGTATACTAAATTGATATAATATATTGATTATTTTTAATTATATGATAATATATACATCTATTATAATTACATAATCTCAATCGTTTGAATGACTTCTACATGCGAGTTACTCATGAATAAAATTAAATATAATATATGGTTTAATGTTATTTATAGTTGTTGTTATTGTTAATTAATTTTTTAAAATTTATTTGTTTAACGTTTTAATTTCTATCATTATAATTATTTAAAACATCAAACATTGTTTTTTGATTTTAAAGGTAACAATATAATCATTTATATAGAGTTATTTTTAAATATTGTTATTATAAGTTATTTTAAGCTACTTATTTGAAAACTTTTAACGATTAGAAAAATATCTTTAGGAAATATTATAGTTAAATTGAGATTACAATGTAGATTTTTCATTTTGCACTACAATTTATCACTTTAACCATTCACAAAATATTCATTGAGTTTTTTAAGTGGAACTGAAATTTATATTTAAGTTGACACTGTAATGTTATATTTAAATTAACAATTTAAGTATTTTGTCCAAAGTGTTCAAAAGTTGTAGCTTTAAACTGATAATGGTTTACATACAATAACATATTAAATTTAATAAATTAAGTATAATATGTTAAAAGTTAAAGTCATAACTTTTGTAAGTAGAAGTAAATATATTATTTTAATATTGAAATTTAGTTTATTTATGGTTACACTTTAGGTTTGATATTTATTTAACCTTATTAACCAAATTATAATCATTATTAGAAAGACATTACAATTTATCACTTTTAATTATTTACAAAATATTTTTTTAGGCTGTTTAAGTTAAACTAAAATTTATATTTAAGTTGACCAATTAATATGATATTTAAATTAATAATTTAAGTATTTTATACAAATTGTTCAAAATTTATAGCTTTAAAATGATAATGGTTTATATCCAACAATATATTAAAATTAATAAATTAAGTATAATATGTTAAAAGTTAAAAAAACATAACTTTATATGTACAAGTAAAGATATTTTTTAGTATTGAAATTTAGTTTATGTATAATTACACTTTAGGTTTGATATTTATTTAACCTTATTAACCAACTTATAATCATTATTAGAAAGAAATTGAAAAATCATGGGAATTTCAAATGAATGTGGTGAAAGGAAAAATGCATAGGAGTTTCAAATGAATGTGGTGAAAGGAAAAATATTTCATTTATAGTATAGTATGATATGATGATATATACACGAATTCATATAAAGTGAATAATCAAATTAATCTTGTGCAAAAAAATATTGGGTTCAAATTACTTTACTACTTTTCCAGTATATTAATGGTAAATAATTTTCATTACTGTCGATTGCTAATTAACTTTTTCTAATTAATATTCTTTGCTTAACATCTTTGTTAGAAATGGTATAACTTCCGGAGGATGCAATCTTAAATTAGTGGCTTTGTGGGCACCACAAATTAACTAATGATCAACTCCAATTTTCTATTTAAGACATGTAAGAGGATGCAACGAGAATCGAATAAAAGAATAAAAACATATAAACATGGAAAGCTCGAGCTCTAATCCACATGAACCACATGTCACACTGGAAGTCGGAGAAGAAGAATACCCATATCCATCACATGTTTGTGCATCAAACCTTACTAGTGTGAAGCTGAGTGGTAAGGCCAAGTTTGTTATGTGGAAAACACAAATGCTATGTCTCTTAGAGAGTCATGGTATGTCTGGTTTCATCGATGGAACACTTGTAAGCCCTCAAACAAGTGTTTCCGGGAAAGAGAAAGTGGGTGACCATCAAAATCGTCACAGGAGGTGGAGAAGATCAGATGCCCTTGTGAAGAGTTGGATTCTTAGTTCTCTCTCTGAAGAAACACTGGGGTATGTTCTGAAACATCTCTCAGAGAAACTCCATCATCAAGAGAGAAATGCATCTGATTTTAGTGCAAAAGATGTATGGGATGAACTGCAGACTATCTATGGTCCTGCTGTTCTTCCGCAATTGCTAGTTTCAGGTACAACCTTTAATTTATTTCGACATTCCAAGTCTCATATACATGATAAAAAAAGGTTTTACAAAGAGTTTTTACTATGATACCCGTTGGCTGTTGTTTCCACTTCATTTAAATCCATTGTTCCTCCTTTGAAATTAATCCCAATTTATTAGACTAGATGGAGAACATCTATATTTTCTCTATATATCTTATCGCTTTTTTACCTTCATAACAACATTACGCAAATTAATTAGATAAACCACAAGACATAAGAGAAGCATGGCCAGACCAATATTTAATATTAAAAGAACAAGAAGACAAGTCTGCACTCCAAAAATTGTACCGGGCTGCTATATCAGGAGATTGGGATTCCGTCCATGCTGTTTTGAAGAGACAAAACATTACTGTGATAGACAAAATCACGAATAATGGCAACACAGCACTCCATATAGCAGTAGGTGCAACTAAAAAGGCAGACCTATTACAGAAACTGCTGGAAAAGACACCGGAGAACACACAACTGTTGGATCTAAGAAATTCAGATGGAAGCACACTACTTCATGTTGCTGCTATTGTTGGCAACACCGAAGCTGCTGACATCTTGGTGGGAAGAAACCGAGATTTGTTATTAGCCAAGGACAACGAGGGTCACACACCACTAGCTGTAGCTCTATCTAATATGCATACTCAGACGTCTAAGCATATGTTACAATACATTAATACTGACATAGAGAAGGATGCTCTGTTTTCTGGCACAAGTGGTGAAGAGCTTCTAGTTGTTGTTATATCTTCTAAAGATTTTGGTAAGTGTAATTTCACTGGATTCATCATTCAAATTCCAATAGTATAAAAACTAACCACTTGGGATAACTTTAGAATATTTATGTATGTAGGTTTGGCAAATGATTTGGTGTTTCACTACAATCGTGGGTCATTGGATAGTGACGCTGTGCCAATGGCTATAGCTCAAAATTTCCCATGCACTAGTATCTTGGAAGAATATACA
Source organism: Lactuca virosa (assembly GCF_052849685.1). Taxonomy (NCBI): domain Eukaryota; kingdom Viridiplantae; phylum Streptophyta; class Magnoliopsida; order Asterales; family Asteraceae; genus Lactuca; species Lactuca virosa. The sequence continues at coordinate 75,408,449 of NC_136432.1, read as the reverse complement.
AGTTTGTTGATTTTTTTATCTTGATTTTGCATGTTTTTTACCTTCTCATGATTTATTAATTTGTTATAAGGCCTCTCTAACGAACTTGTACACTGATTTTTCTATGTTGAAGGGAATATTGATATAATGCATGGCAGAGTAGAAGCAGTTTTCCGAAAGGCTTTTTATTCTGTGCATAACAGATGTGGTTTCTTGGTTGGCATAGTATGGTGGTTATTCTTATTCGGTACGTCATTTGATATTGTGTTCGACAGATCTTTATGTTGTAGTTGCTATTTGTTTAATTTGGCATACACAAAACAAACCAGCAATAAGAATTAAGTGTTATCTCAACTTTTAACATATTGGTTGCACAATACATAACTTTATGATTCTAACAAACTTTTTATAATGTAATGCAGGTTTTTATGGGATTATTATGCTTTTCCCACTAATCCTTAAGTTCTTAGGTAAGACGAATCAAATATTAACATCATTGAATAACCAAAAATAGAATTGAGAGAAAATGTCTATTTCTTTTTTAAAGATTGCTCATTTGAATCTATGATGTAGGGTCGCCATTCATTAAAGAGCGAGTTCGAATTCGTAAGGAAGCTATCAATTTATTAGCTAAAGTATGTGACTCGATAAAGTTCCGCAAAGACTCCAGCAATTACCATCACTATTATACGAATCCGATTCTTGAAGCCACGAGACAAAATGCATACGAATTTGTAGAATTTATTGTGTCCAACTTTCCAGATGCAATTTGGTGTGCCAACGAAGATGGTCACAATATTATTCAGTATGCTGTGATAAGTCGTTCAGAGAAGGTTTATAACCTACTATATCAGATGAGCGAACATAAGAATGTTTATAGAACAATTAAAGACCCCTATGGAAATAACTTCTTACATTTGGCTGCAAGATTGGCACCTAACGACAAATTGAATCGTATATCAGGGGCAGCTTTACAAATACAACGTGAACTGCAATGGTTTAAGGTAGGAACCTTTGATTAATCAAATTTTTAATACCTAATGTTTAGAGACCATGTATTATTTATAAAGCATGGTTAACACATTCTAATATTGTAGGAAGTTGAAGGATTTGTATGTCCTCTAAACATCATACAAAAGAACTCTTTCGACGAAACACCTCAAATGGTATTCACAAGAGAACACAAGGACCTTGTGATTGAGGGAGAAAAATGGATGAAGTCCACTGCAGAATCATACACGATTACAGCTGCATTAATCACCACCATTGTGTTTGCAGCAGCTATTACAGTACCTGGAGGAAACAAGGACACTGGGATACCGACTTTTACTAACAACATTGCATTCAAAATATTTGCAATATCAGATGCGATATCGTTATTCACATCAGCTACTTCATTGTTAATGTTTTTGTCAATTCTCACTGCACGTTTTGCGGAACAAGACTTTCTCTTCATGTTGCCTACAAAGTTGATCATTGGTTTGGCTACCTTGTTCATTTCAACGACAGCCATGATATCAGCTTTTGGTGCAACATTGTACCTTGTATTTGGTCAAAGCAACCCAATGATTCTTATTCCAATAGCTGTTTTGACATGTCTACCAATTACTTCTTTTGTAACCCTCCAGTTCCCTCTCGTTGTAGACTTGATGAGTGCCACGTATGGTCGTAGTATTTTTCGTAAGCAAAATGATAGTATATTCTATTAAATCTTTATGCATGATTATAGTGAACTAAATAGATGTGAAAAGTGGCAGAAATACTCATTTCATTTTGAGTTGTATATGTGATGATCTAAATAGAGGTGATAAGTATTCGGAACTAGATATGGTCTCTACCTTCTAATGATGATTATTTGAGATATTAGAATAAAGAAATAAAGAATCGGTGATAAGTAAAGATCTAAATACTTTAGAAAGACAATGCTTTTATTAAACAAAAATGCCTAGAAAATTGCTCGACAAAATGACCAAAAAGGCTACAACAAAAACAAACTTGTAAATTTTGAATGTCATCTAAAACGTTAGGGGGAGATTCAAGTTAACAGAATTGTATATACCGGAAGAACACAAACAGAATTGCCTCAACACGCATAAATTTTGTTGAAGTAAAAGTAACTCAAAACTCGAATCTGAATATTCAGGATCCTAAACATATCAGAATATAACTAGGAAACCTAAAGGTAATCAAATAAAACTTTCCTTATAAAGCATTCCTTATTGCTTAAGGAAAACTCAGAAACCTTGGACAACATTCCAAGACTTGGACAACACTACAAGCACTCTTTGATCTAGACCAGAACACACCAACTAGCCACATCTATCTTAGATAATTCACCAACAATCACCCTCTTTCTGAGAGGAAGGTAATTCTTGCACGCCAAGCAACGATCTCATTTTTGTGAACCTTATCTAAGCCACGGCCTTCGTAAGCTAATTTGCACGTTGCTTGTCCCCGGAAACATGTTCAACTATCACTTGTTCGTTTTCAACACGTTCTCGAATAATGTGAAAACGAGTGTGAATATGTTTGCTTCTACCATGGAAGACTAGATTCTTTGACAGGCAAATTGTTGATTTGTTGTCTATTAGAATCAGCAACTTCTGTTTCTTCATTCCTGTCAACTCTGCCAATAACTCCCTTAACCAAACTACTTGACATGCAGCTGCAATAGCTGCCATGAACTCAGCTTCACATGAGGAAAATGCTATTGTATCTTGCTTTTGAGAACACAAAGTGATAGGTGAATCACCAATGTAAAAAACATGTCCGATTGTTCTCCTACCGTCATCTACATCAACATTATGACTGATATCACTGTAACCTAGCAAGCTCAAATCTTTACTCCATTTATATATTATTCCAAAAGATGTTGTTCACATAAATAACGAAGAACTTTCTTAATAGCACGTGCATGAGATTCTCGTGGACTTTGCATGTAACGGCTAACTACTCCAACTAAAAATGCTAAATCTGGAGGTGTATGCAAGAGGTGTCTTAAGCAATCCACTAGTTTTTGATAATGGACAGCTTAAACTTCAGGTTGATCTTTAGCTTAAGATAATTTTAGTCCCCGGCTCCATTGGACATTGAGTTGCCTTACATTCCTACATGCATGCTTCCTTTAGAATTTTCATGGCATAACTTTCTTGTTTCACCTTTACACAACCGTTTTCTTGCAATACTTCAATACCCAAGTAGCAAGTTAGTTCACCAAGGTCTAACATTTCAAATTGTAATGCCTTTAGTTTCTTGAATTGGTTTATAAACTCTAGACTTGTTCCCGTTACAAATAAATCATCTACATAAACCACAACAATGATGAATTCTCCATTTGAAACCTTATTATAAATAGCAAATTCTTACATGCACCATTCAAAACCCATATTTTTCAAAGTATTATTAAATTTCAAATTCCATGCTCTTGGGGATTGTCGAAGACCATATAGTGCTTTTGCCAATTTGTATACTTTTCTTTCTTCGCCTTGCTTTATAAAACCTTCAGGTTGACAAACTTACACTTCTTCCTTCAAATCAGCATACAAAAATGTTGTTTCTACATCCAAGTGATGAATCTTCATCCATACCTAGTTGCGAGAGCAATTAATAGTCTTATTGTCTCGAGACGAGCTACAAGCACGAATACTTCATTAAAATCAATACCTTGCTCTTGTACATAGCCTTTAGCAACTAGACGCGCTTTGTACCTTATAATTGATCCATTTGTATTTCTTTTAATTTTGTATAACCATCTTAAACCGATAGACTTGGCATATTTAGGAGGGGAAACAAGCTTCCATGTATTATTTTTTCTCAATCGAGTCAATCTCAGACTTCATTGCATTGATCCAATCCTTGTTCACTTTGGCTTCTTTAAAATTCTTTGGCACCTCGTCGAAAGTTAACATTAAATAATCTAAATTTAACTCTTACTCATTTAATCTTCTTGGAAAAATAGAAGCTCAAGTGGAACGACGAAGCGGAATATCCCCTTCATTGATGTTGGGTTCATCCGGTTGCACTGGCTATTGTTCTCGTATGTTGGGACCTGTTCTGTGGACAGTTCAGTTTCAATTGGAATTGATCCATCAAACCTAGTTTGGGCAGGATCAGGTGTGTATGTATAATACCACAAAACCGAGAATGTATGGGGTTTCTTCTGAGCTTCGTTTTTTGACACATCATCCCACTTCCATGCATTTTTCTCATCACAAATTGCATAAGTGCTCACAATGATTTTATTTTCCCACGGGTTATATAACCGGAATCCTCCTGAGTTGGGTTCTCTTCCATAATACACTAATGGACAAGACCTATCATCCTGGGGCCACTCCCTGGGTCTTACAGACAGGTGCCAAGGGTCACCCCCTGGTCTTCTATGTAAGCATCACAAAGACAACTATACAGACTACTCTATTAGGCTACTCCGCATATAGTGTGCCAGGAGCCACCCCCTGGTCTTTCATACCATAGCATACTGTGCGCCAGGAGCCACCTCCTGGTCTTTCATACATATTGCCTAGGGCTAACCCCCGGGTCTTCCTATCATACATAATAACATATTGTGTGCTAGGAGCCGCCTCCTGGTCTTTCATGCATATTGCCTAGGGCTAACCCCCGGGTCTTCCTATCATACATAATAACATACTGTGTGCCAGAAGCCGCCTCCTGGTCTCTCATGCATATTGCTAGGGCTAACCCCCGGGTCTTCCTATCATACATAAACTAAATGGGCCGGCATTGTGGCCGTAGACCCATACAAACAGTGAGGAGACTCACCTCGTACTGTTGAACTTTGCTGATAAACCTCTGGCTGTTGTCCGACAACTCTCTGAACCGCTGCCCCACTAGCTCCTCAAGCTACTAATATCAATATAACACTTAGTTTCAAATTGAACTCTAGAAGTCAAACTAAGTTAACTCTGGTCAAAGTCAAAGTCATGGTCAAAGTCAACCTTCCAGGTCAACCCTACTCGCCGAGTCTGCCTACTGACTCGCCGAGTTCATACGCTCAGAATCCTTTAATTCGCGACTCGACTCGCCGAGTCAGCCCCTGACTCGCCGAGTCTACCGATTTCTGAGTCCTGGCATGTCCAACTCACTGAGTCCCCACTCGACTCACTGATCCGAGTCTTAACTCGAAGGGTTTGGGGTTTCGCGACTTGACTCGCCGAGTCCAAGAACAGACTCGCCGAGTCCAAGGCAATCTTCAACAGACTCGCCGAGTTGTTCTTCCAACTCGTCGAGTTCCTGCCTATCTTCATCCAACTCGCCGAGTCCACCCATGTGACTCACCGAGTAGCTTCAGCTCTTAATCCATACAGTGGCTTTTCGAGCCATGCAGGGGCTCCAAACTGTATATCCACACTTCTAAGGCCCATCTTTCACGTAACGTTGCAAACTTTACGTGAAACCAAGATGCTATAGGCTTAAAACACTCTAAACTAGGGTTTAAGACAAAGAGGCTTAACAATCAACCCATAGACTGATGCTTTATGATTCTCTAGGCCAAGATACACTTAGATCTGAAGTAGCAACTTCATATCTGGGCTTCTAACTCGAAATGGTTCTTAAACTTGCCCTAAAATCTCTAAATCTCATGTTAAAGGTTGATCTATATGCAAAAGAGTGAAGGTAGCGACTCATTACCTTCAAATGCTCTGGAAAATCCCACAAACTCTGGATCTACTGCCAATCCTTGAATCCCCAATGGTTCCTTTCTTCCTTCTTCCTTCAAATCACCCAAAATGGCAAGAAAGCTTGAATGTCCAACAATGGAGGCTTAGGGTTTCGTATTCTGGATAAGAGAGGCTATAAGGAACCCTAATGGAGAGAATAAGACGCTTAAATAGTGCCCAAAGTCCCGGATTTAGGGTTTCCCTCTTCAGACCGGACTCGCCGAGTCCTCTTTGCCGACTCGCCGAGTCGATTACTTAATCGATCCCCCGGATCCCGCTCCGACTCGTCGAGTTCCTCCCTGGACTCGACGAGTTGACCCGTTGACTTAGGGTTTTCTTTCCTTTCTTGGCCTTTCTGATTCTGGGTGTTACAACACTCCCCCACTTAAACTAGACTTCGTCCTCGAAGTCTGTCACGGCCAACTACCTTACCATCTGGTCGCCACTTACCACAAGGTACACACTCCACCCCTTCCGATCCAAACCTTGAAGATGTCATCTTCATAATAACCCGTTACTTACAACCTTCGAGTACAACACTTTATCCAACCGGTAATCATACCAATACTCCTGATACACTTACCCTTGATTCGCAAGGGGTTTACTCTTTTACCCTACACTGTCACTGGCCTTTCTAAGGCACTTTCCACAAGCAACAACCTTCCCAATTTCCTTCGAGGATCAATCCTCTGCCGAAACCGCAATTCCGGCCACTCCCAGTGTCGGCCGTCAAACCAGTACTCATGGAATGATCCCTATACAATGCTCTAATACTGAAGGCTCCACCCAATCGTGAGAATTCAGACAATCCTTCGGGTAGCAGATTCCTCTCTGCTACGTTTTAGGCTCAGACGAGAACGGCGTCACCGAGCCAAATCCTTTACTCTGAAATCATTCGATCCCGCGATGAGCAGCTTAGCATCATCCGATCAGCTCACGGCTTTTCACACCAAATCCTTTACCATCATTCCTGCCTGTAGTCATGTTGACTCTCATCCGCCTACCGGATGAACCGAGACCGCCCTGGTCCCAACTGGTCTACCACTACCCGGAATACCGGTTTCCCCCCATGCTGCTTCGGAGATACGGGCCCTCGACCACACTCCACGAACTAAGCTACTAATGAATGCCATGGCTTACCCGTAGCCTTATGCCACTCTTGGTCTCCAATGACCTACCGTCTTCTGGACCCACTCATAATGTGGCCCGCTCACATCCGGGCGGCTGCCCCGTCCTGAACTTATCTACCTGAAAACCCCGCCACTGAATCATACACCTGATACATTCGCTCTAGCGAATGGGGACCGACGAATGCTACGGGCCACCCCGTAGTCTTACAACACTTCTACGCTGCCAGCCAACCAAAGCTACGGGCCACCCCGCAGTCTTGCTAAACCAGTGCTACGGGCCACACCGTAGCCTAACTATACTCACATACGATTGCTACGGTCGCACCGCAGTCTTACTAATCTAATGCTACGGGCCACACCGCAGTCTTACTAACTATCCTCACATACGATTCCTACGGGCCACACCGCAGTCTTACTAATCTAATGCTACGGGCCACACCGCAGTCTTACTAACTATCCTCACATACGATTGCTACGGGCCGCACCGCAGTCTTACTAATCGAATGCTACGGGTCACACCGCAGTCTTACTACTATCCTCACATACGATTGCTACGGACCACACCGCAGTCTTACTAATCTAATGCTACGGACCACACCGCAGTCTTACTAAACTAATGCTACGGGCCATACCGCAGTCGCACCACACTTCGATGCTATCTGCTAACCATTGCTACGGACCGCCCCGTAGTCTTACCATACTCCTCTTACTATCTGACCACTGGTGAATGCTACGGCCATCCGGTAGTCTGACAACACCTTTCCACACCGACTGGCCGCTAGTGGATGCTGCGACTAACCCATAGTCGAGCATGCAAGCACAATCTAGTACCCCCAAGTGGTAATCATGTCCCAACTGGAACTCCCAACCGATTCCCCTGCAATCTGCTACCAGACATTTCGAGAATGAGGTCTCATGATTGGCAAGTTTTCCCAAATTCCAATTCACACTGTCCTCAATTCATACAGCCACCTGGGCCGTCTTTCTTCCTGACAGGAGAGCGAAACTTATCCTAGTTTCGAAACCACTTCTGCTCCCATAACCTGATTGTTTCTCCCCCACTTAGCTTCAGCTAAGTCTTTACTGCACGCGAAAACCCGAAGATTTCCATTCCTTCCTTCCTTACACGATAGGCATGATAACCACCATCGCCTTATTCTTGCTAGCGATCCGTCTCTAGCCCACTCCAAATACCGTATGATTACCGAATACTAGATGAACACCTCCCGCATCCCTGATACTGATAATCCCCTGAGCTTAATCTGACGTCCTTAAAGTCTGAATAACTAATTCTTAGAGCAACTTCCTCAGTGATAGACCACTTCCTTTGATGCTTCCAAAAGCTATCCCAAACGCCAAGACTAGAACCATCAAACCCTGATGATGGTGGCTGACTACTCCCTGAACCGTTTTCAGCCGTAACTGAGATGATATTGGACACTTCGAACCCGAAGTGAAAGATGACCTACACTAGCTACTAATAGCTCCTGGTATGCAATTGGCATATGACAATTCCAAAATACAATCCGAACACAAGCAGAGAGACAACTCATACATACTATCACCTGAGTCCGGGGTAAGAACTTCCCTAATTCACACAGAAGTGAAAATAGCCATAGATACGTACCTGCAACATTCCCTGCTGTAATCCAGATCTCCCTCATCTGTCGCTGCAAGGCCCTACCCTCTCGCCCATCCGTAATCCTCATAGTCGTCGGGGCAGACGCACTCCCTGCTCCTCCCCTCATCGTCGGGCAGTCGGCCCTCTTGTGGCCCACCTGATTGCAGTGAAAACATAATGGGCTTGCCCCCTGTGGGCAGTCCCTGCTGACGTGACCATCACTGCCACACTTGTAGCAGCCTGAACCCCTTGGAACGACAAACTCCCTCGTGCGGTTTCCCGCACGTGCTGCACTGACTTCGGACCTGCCGATCTACTATTCGCTGATCTGAAGTCTTGGGTCTCTTTCCAGGACCCTCCAAAGTGTACGTCTGATCTGACCTCCTCTTCGCAATGTGCTCCAGATCGATCTCTCTTTCCCGCGCCCTGGCAATCATAGAGTCCAAGGTCGGGCATGCCGAGAAGCTGACATGCTCCCGAATATCAGCTCTCAACATGTCATGATAGCGGGTCCTTTGCATCTCATCATCCCCTGCATACTGAGGCACCAACAAGGCCCTCTCCCGAAACTTGGCGGTAATCTCCGCCACCGACTCTGTCGTCTGTTTCATGTCTAGGAACTCTCTGGCCAGCTGCTGAAGCTCCACCGTCGGCGCAAACTCCGCCCTAAACCTGGTCACGAAGTCTGACCAAGTCATAGCCTCGACGATCGAGGCTCCCAATGAGTCACCTGATGGGTTTTGAGCATTCTAACACTTCCTAAGTGTACATGCAACCCTAATAACCTTGGATCTATGTTTGTCTAATTATCATGCAAAGTTGAATTCCAAGGTTATATTCCTATCTAGCATACATGGGGAACATTTTTAACTTGAATGAAAGATAGAATAACTTACCTTGTTGTTGATTATGATCCTTGAAACCTTGTGAGCCTAGCACCCCAAGTGTGATGCCTCAAATGCTTCACACAACACCAAATGCAAAGGAGTAAACTTTGAGAGAATCTTACACTTTCAAAATCGGCTCTAGCCCTCTTGATTCTTGTGTGCAACCCATTTTGGTGGAGCATGGGTTCTTTATATAGTGTTGACACATCTAGGGTTACACCATGTAAACCCTAATGTGTCATGACTCTTCATTTCCATGACCCATGGGTTTGTAACTCCCATGGAGCATTCATGGAGCATCCAATGGGTTTAACCCAACTTGATTATCCATGGAGCCCTTTAGCCCACTATATAAGTTATGGATTATTTACATAATCAACCCATATATTTAATTAGTTATCTTTTGATCACTTAATTAATTCTAAATTAATTCTTGATCAAACTAATTAAATAATATTATTAATATATTAGAACTTATAATATATTAATAATCCACAAGTGTTATTTCTCTCATTTAGTCTATCCAATTGCATGGTGCCATGCAACCCAAATGGACCATGTCGGGTCGGGTCAAGTACATACCAGAAATAGTTATGGACTTAGACACCTTATCCAACAGTCTCCCACTTGGATAAGTGTAATAACTATAACTGTAATACTTCAGGAACCGAACGGCAATCGTAGCTCTTTCAAGGTCTCTCGGAACTGAGAAGATGATGATACGCCATTTAAGATAAGTGATCATATAATCCTCTGTTCGAGATATCAGCCGGACAAATACATGGAACAATGTCTTACTTATTGTCCAGCAGTTTGTTTCCCGATTTCCGATTTGTTTGACAAAGAACTTAATTGAACACATCAACTTTGTTCTGACCGGGCCCGGTACATAGGTCAAAACAAAATCATCGAGGGGCCCAGATATCAGCTTCTAATCCAAGAAGGAACAGATAAACTTCGACTCATATGTTTGTTCTACCACTCATTGAATTATACACAAGAGCACGTTTTATAACATCGAGTTACCAATGCGTTTTCGTACAATCAATGCATAACCAACTCATAAGTAACAAATCATATATCTAGGTTTGAAGACTTATATGATATTACCGTCTCACGATCACTCGAGATAAATTCCATGAAGTGATTCCAGTGAGCGTGGGTTGAGTCCAATGCTCAGAACTTATGAGCACTCATGAGTGTTGTAGCCATGTCCAACAACTTAGACCTCTGCAACCAATCACGATAGTCTTGATTCATACCTACTTCCGACATATGACCGACTGTGGAGGTTCGAATAATATGATATACCAAACATAATTATTCTGGAAGTCAAAACATGCAAAAGAAATATAGTAAACGATCGACAAGAGATAGCAACACTTTACTCATAAATAAAACACCTTTTATTCATCATCTAATGTCAATTACACTTTACAAATTTCAAGGTTATTTAACTACTAAATCTAATATCATCCTTCAGCCCTATGCTCCGAGCATGCTGGAGATGCTTAACCCGAGTCAGTCCCTTCTTGAGGGGATCTGCTGGATTCTCATCCAATGATACCCTATTTGCCACGAGGAGTCCTTCTTCTATTCGATGTCTGATGAAATGGTATTTTCTGTCGATGTGTCTGGATCTCCCGTGATCCCTTGGTTCCTTGGCTAAGGTAACTGCACTTTCACTATCACAGAAAATTTCCATTGGCTCTTTAATAGTTGGTACAACTCCAAGGTCTCCAATGAAGTTCTTCAGCCATATCGCCTCCTTTGCTGCCTCGCTAGCTGCTATATACTCTGATTCGCAAGTTGAATCAGCCACTGTCTCTTGCTTGGAACTCTTCCAAGAAATTGCTCCTCCGTTTAAGGTAAAGACCCAGCCTGACTGAGAGCGGAAATTATCCCTATCAGTCTGAAATCTAGCATCACTATACCCTACAACTCTCAAGTCTTCACTCCCACCGAGGGTAAGGACCCAGTCCTTAGTCCTCCGTAGGTACTTGAGGATATTCTTTACCGCAGTCCAGTGTGCCTTGCCAGGGTTCCCCTGATACCTGCTAACCATGCTCAAAGCAAAGGGTACATCAGGTCGAGTACACGTCATAGCATACATGATCGATCCTACAGCCGAAGCATAAGGTATTCGACTCATTTCTGCTATCTCAACCTCAGTACTAGGGCTTTGTGTCTTACTCAATCTGGCGTTACTCTGGATGGGTAACTCTCCTTTCTTGGAGTCCTGCATGCCGAATCTCTTCAGCACCTTATCCAAGTAGGTACTCTGACTAAGTCCAATTAGTCTTTTACTCCGGTCTCTCAAGATCCTTATCCCTAGAATATAGGCAGCTTCTCCTAGGTCCTTCATAGAGAAACACTTCCCAAGCTAGGACTTAACTTCCTGCAGAGTTGGGATGTCATTTCCTATGAGTAGTATGTCATCCACATACAATACCAAAAAACTAACTATACTCCCACTAGCCTTGACATATACACAAGATTCATCTTCACTCCTAGAAAAGCCAAATTCCTTGACTTTCTCATCAAAGCAAAGATTCCATCTGCGAGGTGCTTGCTTTAACCCATAAATGGATTTCTCAAGCTTACACACTCTATTAGGGTACTCTGTATTGACAAAACCCTCTGGCTGACTCATGTAAACATCCTCAGCCAACTTTCCATTAAGGAAAGCGGTTTTGACATCCATTTGCCATATTTCATAGTCATGAAATGCGGCTATGGCTAACAGAACCCTAATAGACTTAATCTTGGCCACTAGAGAAAAGGTCTCATCATAATCAACTCCTGGAGTTTGTGAGAAACCCTTTGCAACCAGTCGTGCCTTATAAGTGTGTACCTTACCATCCATGTCGGTCTTCTTCTTGAAGATCCATTTGCACCCTACAGTCTTACGACCTGGTACATTCTCAACCAAGTTCCAAACTTGATTGTCATACATGGATTGTATCTCGCTGTCCATTGCCTCTTTCCACTTGGCTGACTCAGGGCCTGCCATGGCTTCCGCGTAACTGTTAGGTTCATCCAGACCTATCAGTGTCTCATCACTGATAAGTGTATCACCTTCCACAGTAATATGGAATCCATAGTAATGCTCAGGTGCATTCCTAACCCTTGTGGAACGCCTTAGAGGTACAAACTTGTCAATTGGCTCAACAGGAGTTTCCTCCTCAAGTTGAGTGCTAGGGTTTGAAGTTCCTTCACCACTTGACTCTTGAATTTCTTCAAGGTCAACTTACCTCCCACTGTCTCCTTGGCTTATGAACTCTCTCTCTCGAAAGAAAGCCCTCCTAGCTACAAAGACCACATTCTCACTAGGTCTGTAGAAGAGGTAACCAAAGGATTTCTGTGGGTAGCCGATGAAAATACACCTCTCACTTCGAGGTTCGAGCTTATCATGAGTCTCGCGTCTCACGAAAGCCTCGCAACCCCAAATCTTAATGTAGTCTAGTTTGGGTACTTTACCAGTCCACATCTCATGAGGAGTTTTGGCAACTTTCTTTGTAGGGACTAGATTAAGGATATGGGCTGCAGTCTCTAAGGCATGCCCCCAAAATGAGATTGGTAGCGAAGCTCGACTCATCATGGAACGAACCATATCCAACAAGGTTCGATTACGCCTCTCAGCTACACCGTTCAACTGCGGTGTCCTGGGAGGTGTCAATTGTGAGACAATCCCACATTCCCTAAGATAGTCGAGGAACTCTAAACTAAGATACTCACCACCTCGATCGGATCGAAGCATCTTAATGTTCCTGCCCAATTGATTCTCGACTTCCTGTTTAAATTCTTTAAAGCTTTCAAAAGTCTCTGACTTATGCTTGATTAAGTAGACATATCCATATCTACTATAATCATCAGTAAAAGTCAAATAATAACGATTAGCATCCCTTGTGGCATGTTTGAAGGGTCCACACACATCCGTGTGTATAAGATCCAACAAACCTTCACCCCTCTCACAAGAACCTGTGAAGGGTGACTTTGTCATTTTTCCAAGTAAGCATGATTCGCAACTATCATCTGACTTTAGGTCAAATGACTCCAAGACTCCATCCTTTTGGAGTTGGCCTATGCGTTTCTTACTTATATGTCCAAGACGACAATGCCATAATGATGCTTTATCCAAGTTATTATTATTAACAGAATCAATACACAATACATTATTTCCTAAGTTATCAACCACAGATACAGTTTCATACACGCCATCACAAGGTAATGCTTTAAAATAAAGAACATTATTAAAGAAAGCATTAATCGAACCAACTTCATTATCAAATGAAAAGGTGAAACCTTGTTTATACAATGCATGAAAGGAAATAATGTTTCTTGCCATTTCTGGCGAATAACAACACTTATTCAAATATAAACTAAACCCACTACTTAGCGATAAAGTATAAAATCCAATCTTGGTGACAGGTAAAGCTTTCCTATTCCCCATGATTAAGTTTATTCTTCCATGCTCCACATTCTCACTTCTTCTTAGTCCCTGCAAATCATAACAGATATGAATACCACAACCGGTATCAACGACCCAAGAGTTAGAATGGGGTGAGTTATTAGATAAGATAGTGTAAATACCTGCATGGTTGGGTTTAACTTTCCCATCCTTCACATCTTGCTGGTACTTTGGGCAGTTCCGCTTCCAATGTGATTTTTCATGGCAATAGAAGCATTCAGCCTCTTTTGGGTCAGAAGAACGAGTGACGAAACCTTTCTTAGTTCCACTTGAAGAAGAGCCATCAAGGGTCCTAGCCTTGGTACCCTTCGAAGAGCCCTTCCTCTTCTTCCCTCGACTTTTCCCGATTGCCAAAACCGGGGCGGAGTTTGGAGTAGGAGTGTTAACAACTGACTTACCCTTAAGACTTGTTTCTGCGGTCTTGAGGAGTCCCTGAAGTTTGCTGAGTGTGACCTCTTCCTTATTCATGCGGAATTGATCATAGCACGATGGTAAGGAGTGCAAAATGATATCTATTGCAAGCTCCTCAGGGAAGTTCACATTAAGCTTCAGCAACCGATCCACATACCTTTGCATTTTCTGCATGTGGCTCGTGACGGATTCCCCGTCCTTCATCATGGTTGTTATGATAGAGCATATGATTTCATACCTCTCTTGTCGTGCACTTTGATGGTATCTTTCCATCAGATCTTGGTGCATTTCAAAAGGGTAGAAGTCCTCATAGGACTTTTGGAGTTCAGCTGTCATGGTGGCCAACATGATGCATGCCACTTTTGTAGCATCCCTTTCATGTGCCCGGAAGTCAGCGATCTCCTGGGGAGTTGCAGTGGTCTCATCAATCTCCTTAAGCTCCTTGTCAAGGACATATTCTTTGTCCTCGTAGCGGGTAATCATCCTGATGTTTCTGATCCATTCATTGAAGTTGGATCCATCAAAAGTGACTTTCCCACACAAGTTCATAAGGGTAAAGGAGCCATTAGGATTAGAGCCAGAAGCAGCATTGTTTGAAGACATCTGAAAGAAGAGGACAAGATTAGTTTAGATATTAAGAGAGTCCTTAATAAAACACCCAAATGTAATATTAAGGCTAGGATCCAATCACAATATGTTACAACTTAGAAGAGGTATGCCGTAATCCAAGCTATAACATATTTGAAAGGTAGGTGAATGACGATTCACCAATTTCCACCATGAAAAACGAAATATAAATATTAGGTTTTTAATTGGTTCTTAGAAATTCCTAGATTCTTTTGAGATTCAATGAACTTTTCAAAGGCATGTTTCAATCTCGAGTGTGCCCTCCAAGTTTTGTGACTGGGATACCGAGGATCACAAAACGAGGTGTGAAGTAACCATGCAAATCACTTGGTACCCTCAAAGTTTATCACTCAATCGATGTGCTGGTAAACCACACACGCTCCACCGATGCTATGGTAAACCTTAAGTCACCCTTTACCTACCTTGTTAAGTCCAAGTTAGTGTGCCGGTTAACCACACACGCTCCACCAACGACTTAAACAAAGTGTAAAGTGTAATTTCATGGATTAGCACCTTATTCACATTTTTCCTAAAGTAACTAAAATTGGGAATTTAATAAAAGCATTTAGTTACTTTATAATATTCATCATACTTTTAATGAGAATTTATAAGTCCTTGTCCTACCCGTTCGGCTAACGACCCTCCACCGATCAAGGAAGCGGTGGGTGAGAGTGGACACCCATTAAGTTGCCATTTTATAGGAAACAACCTTATACCCCCCTTATAGACCGGCTTCGTGAATGAGGCGTACTAGCGGTAAGACGACTTGATCTTATACATATATATATATATATATATATATATATATATATATATATATATATATATATATATATATATATATATATATATATATATATTAGTAACTTATAATATTATAAAGTATAAGGGTTGAATTTTAACTTTTAAAATTCTAAGGGTTGGAACTAAAGTTTTAATCAAGACTTTACTTGTTCCAAAACTTGAGGGCAAGTTTTGTAAACTTTTCATTTCTTATAACTTATGAATTAATTGAGTAATAAAAATGAAGACTCTTCATTTTTATAATTCTTGTGTTCTTTTAATGGCTTTAATAAAAGTGAGACTTTTGGTTTTCCATAACTTGAGAACAAGTTATGGACTCCATTAAAACACATTATGATCATGAATTAAACTACCATGAAGGTTACAAACAATTCCTATGATCATCTAATCTTCATAAGTTCAAGAACATGAATATGAACATTTTCAAGAGTCAAAAATTACACTTAAAAAAAACTTGTAATTTTGATAATTGCCATTGTAAATGGATTAGCATAAACATTACACCATCTAAAACAAGTTTTAAAACATCAAAACAGTTTAGGGTAATGTTTCTAGTCCATTTCCAGCAACAAATGTGCAAACTTTCATACGAGCAGAAAACAGAAAAAACGATTTTTTTTCAAGCAGTTTGCACAAAAAAAAACAACAACAACAACAAACAAACCTAGGCTCTGATACCACTGATGGGTTTTGAGCATTCTAACACTTCCTAAGTGTACATGCAACCCTAATAACCTTGGATCTATGTTTGTCTAATTATCATGCAAAGTTGAATTCCAAGGTTATATTCCTATCTAGCATACATGGGGAACATTTTTAACTTGAATGAAAGATAGAATAACTTACCTTGTTGTTGATTATGATCCTTGAAACCTTATGAGCCTAGCACCCCAAGTGTGATGCCTCAAATGCTTCACACAACACCAAATGCAAAGGAGTAAACTTTGAGAGAATCTTACACTTGCAAAATCGGCTCTAGCCCTCTTGATTTTTGTGTGCAACCCATTTTGGTGGAGCATGGGTTCTTTATATAGTGTTGACACATCTAGGGTTACACCATGTAAACACTAATGTGTCATGACTCTTCATTTCCATGACCCATGGGTTTGTAACTCCCATGGAGCATTCATGGAGCATCCAATGGGTTTAACCCAACTTGATTATCCATGGAGCCCTTTAGCCCACTATATAAGTTATGGATGATTTACATAATCAACCCATATATTTAATTAGTTATCTTTTGATCACTTAATTAATTCTAAATTAATTCTTGATCAAACTAATTAAATAATATTATTAATATATTAGAACTTATAATATATGAATAATCCACAAGTGTTATTTCTCTCATTTAGTCTATCCAATTGCATGGTGCCATGCAACCCAAATGGACCATGCCGGGTCGGGTCAAGTACATACCAGAAATAGTTATGGACTTAGACACCTTATCCAACATCACCAACTGACTCCCACCAATCTCTAGCTCTGTCTTTCAAACATCCCGCCGCAAAGCGGACCTTCGACCCCTCCGGGCAGAAGCTCGTCAACTGTGCAGACTCAATGTCTGCGATCCATCTTCTGGCAGCAATGGGGTCCTTCACCCCGTGAAAATCCAGCGCACCACTCCCTCTGAAGTCCTTGAAGGACAGTGTGCGCGTACTCGCCTGGCCAGACGCTAAATCACTCCTGAAAGCTCGGAGGCGATCCTCCATCAGCTCAATGATCCCTTCCTTGATCGACCCGAAAATGACCGGGGTCGCCTCAAGGATGCCTCTCGTAATCTCAGATGCGATGAACTCGCGTAACCCATCATCAACTTGCTCGGATCCCGCGCCCGAACCTGATCCTGAACCGGATCCTGATCCTCCTGCTCCGTGTCGCGTGGTCAACGTGCTCGAAAATACACGCGTAAATGTCAGGATCATACATACTCCCAAGAGGTCTAACACACTCTCCAAGGTTCCCGGTCTCATATTAGCCTTTCTCGAATCGAGTACGGATCCTCTGCTTTCAGTAGTACAGGCCCATACTACCTTCCACATCTATCTGTACTTTCCTCAACAACTGCTTCGACTCCACCAGGTCCCTTTCTCTACAACTATAGCTTCCAGCATTATCTCATCCTAGGCTTACCCTAGGGAAACCTCTGAATCAACTCAAACCAGTCCTCAACTACTGAAGGCCTCCTTGTGATGCCAATTAGCCATTACCTGAATACCATCACATGTGACGAGGCTCAGATAATCCTTCGAGTAAAAGACTCGTCCCTACAACGGTTAGACTCAGACGAGAGCTGCACAATAGGGCCAAATCCAACACTCTGAGATTATTCAACTCTGACCACATGTGACGTGACGTATTCACCTAATGGCTAACTCCTATCACTCAGAATCCCACAATGCACAAAGCAAGCAGCATTCAGACAAGGGAAAATCTAACCACATAATCCAACCATAATGCTCTATGCTCTACTCAGGAATCTATTCTAGCATGCATCTCATAAGGCTCATACAATCAGGCATAACCTAAACATGTTATCCTATTACTGACTGATCAGTACTAACATGCAAGTCTACAAGCACATACAATAGGCATATAAGGCATCCTCCCTAGATCCTTAGCCCTAATCTAGCATGCAGTTCTCATAACCATATCATATCATATCATATCATAACATGTATGTGTATCTTGGGGAAAAACTTACTTGAGCTCGGTTGATTGCACGCATCACACACTTTGTTCTTCTCAAAGTTCTTTTCTCTTTTCAGATTCTTTTCAAACTCCTTTTTATAAAATTGTTTTACTTTTGAAAATTTTCATACCAAGCCCTTAGTTTGAGTTCAGACACACCCGAGAGTATGTCTGAATCCCTCAAACCAAGGCTCTGATACCAACTTGTAACGTCCCAATTTCCGAGGCCAAAAATTTCATTTTTAAATAAGTTATTACATAAATCATCAGTTATAAAAACATTCATAATAATATTTCGTGTCAAGCCAAAGTGTCAGTAATCAAAACATGTTAGCATAAAACTCTATTAGAGTGTGATCCCCAAGATCTCATGTGCGGAAAACATAGTGTGATGCGTTGCGATCGAGCCGGCTCCTTTCCTTGAAAACAAAGTACCTGAAACCAAAACTGTAAACCGTAAGCACGAAGCTTAGTGAGTTCCCCAGATACCACATACCATACAAACCAACTGATCCATACATGCCATACATAGCCAAGAGTCAACATATCCATAATCAAGTAGGGTGCTATGTGCCAAACATAGTCTAGCTAAGGTGCTATGTGTCAAACATAGTCTTACTAGGGTGCTATGTGCCAAACATAGTCTTACTATTATGCCACGGGCCGCACGTGGTCTTCCTGGTCAAGCCTGGGGCCACTCCCTGGGTCTTACAGACAGGTGCCAAGGGCCACCCCCTGGTCTTCCATGTAAACATCACAAAGACAACTGTACAGACTACTCTATTAGGCTACTCCGCATATAGTGTGCCAGGAGCCACCCCCTGGTCTTTCATACCATAGCATACTGTGCGCCAGGATCCACCTCCTGGTCTTTCATACATATTGCCTAGGGCTAACCCCCGGGTCTTCCTATCATACATAATAACATATTGTGTGCCAGGAGCCGCCTCCTGGTCTTTCATGCATATTGCCTAGGGCTAACCCCCGGGTCTTCCTATCATACATAATAACATACTGTGTGCCAGAAGCCGCCTCCTGGTCTCTCATGCATATTGCCTAGGGCTAACCCCCGGGTCTTCCTATCATACATAAACTAAATGGGCCGGCATTGTGGCCGTAGACCCATACAAACAGTGAAGAGACTCACCTCGCACTGCTGAACTTTGCTGATAAACCTCTGGTTGCTGTCCGACAACTCTCTGAACCGCTGCCCCACTAGCTCCTCAAGCTACTAATATCAATATAACACTTAGTTTCAAATTGAACTCTAGAAGTCAAACTAAGTTAACTCTGGTCAAATTCAAAGTCATGGTCAAAGTCAACCTTCCAGGTCAACCCTACTCGCCGAGTCTGCCTACTGACTCGCCGAGTTCATACGCTCAGAATCCTTTCATTCGCGACTCGACTCGCCGAGTCAGCCGCTGACTCGCCGAGTCTACCGATTTCCGAGTCCTGGCCTGTCCAACTCACTGAGTCCCTACTCGACTCACTGATCCAAGTCTTAACTCGAAGGGATTGGGGTTTCGCGACTTGACTCGCTGAGTCCAAGAACAGACTCGTCGAGTCCAAGGCAATCTTCAACAGACTCGCCGAGTTGTTCTTCCAACTCGTCGAGTTCCTGCCTATCTTCATCCAACTCGCCGAGTCCACCCATGTGACTCGTCGAGTAGCTTCAGCTCTTAATCCATACAGTGACTTTTCGAGCCATGCAGGGGCTCCAAACTGTATATCCACACTTCTAAGGCCCATCTTTCACGTAAAGTTGCAAACTTTACGTGAAACCAAGATGTTATAGGCTTAAAACACTCTAAACTAGGGTTTAAGACAAAGAGGCTTAACAATCAACCCATAGACTGATGCTTTATGATTCTCTAGGCCAAGATACACTTAGATCTGAAGTACCAACTTCATATCTGGGCTTCTAACTCGAAATGGTTCTTAAACTTGCCCTAAAAGCCCTAAATCTCATGTTAAAGGTTGATCTATATGCAAAAGAGTGAAGGTAGCGACTTATTACCTTCAAATGCTCTGGAAAATCCCACAAACTCTGGATCTACTGCCAATCCTTGAATCCCCAATGGTTCCCTTCTTCCTTCTTCCTTCAAATCACCCAAAATGGCAAGAAAGCTTGAATGTGCAACAATGGAGGCTTAGGGTTTCGTATTCAGGATAAGAGAGGCTATAAGGAACCCTAATGGAGAGAATAAGACGCTTAAATAGTGCCCAAAGTCCCGGATTTAGGGTTTCCCTCTTCAGACCGGACTCGTCGAGTCCTCTTTGCCGACTCGCCGAGTCGGTTACTTAATCGATCCCCCGGATCCCGCTCCGACTCGTCGAGTTCCTCCCTGGACTCGACGAGTTGACCCTTTGACTTAGGGTTTTCTTTCCTTTCTTGGCCTTTCTGATTCTGGGTGTTACAGGAAATGAGGTTATAAGGGGGATTATATAGGGCTCAACCCTAAAAATTAGGGTTTTCAATGTCTGATGAGTACGCCCCACGTACATTGACGTACGCCCAGCGTACTAGTGCATGCCCTAGTACGCTAAGCGTACACACATGTTGGATAAGGTGTCTAAGTCCATAACTATATTTGGTATGTACTTGACCCGACCCGGCATGGTCCATTTGGGTTGCACTTCAACGGAACAATTTGTATGGATAGTCTTTTGGGAATAGTATATTTATGATTTATTAATTTATTATAAGTTATAATATATTAATATGAAATCATATTATTTAATTAGTATTGATCAATAATTAATTTGGAATTAATTTAGTTATCAAAAAGAAACTAATTAAATATGGACTCTTATATATATATATATATATATATATATATATATATATATATATATATATATATATATATATATAGAGAGAGAGAGAGAGAGAGAGAGAGAATGGGCCAATGTTCATTTAGGATGGGCTAAGCTTGCATGGAAATCCATGGATAGTCCATGGAGCTTTTAACCCATGGATCCTATGGAAATGAAAGGTCATAGGTATTAGGGTTTACATGGATGTAACCCTAATCCACCATACTATATAAAGAGGTCTTTGGCACTTGAAATTGGCACTAGTGTGTGATATAACAAAGGTGGGCCGATTTCAAGAGTGCATCATATTCTCTCAAAGTCTTCCAAGTTGTTTTGGTGATTTGTGATTCCATTTGAGGCGTTCACATTATTGGTGCTAGGCTCTTGAAGCTCCAAGCAATCAACCACAAGAAAAGGTATGTTATCCTACTAGTTTTTATATTACATGTACCCCAATCACATGCTATTTAGGATGAAATCGTGGAAAAAGAAAGTTTGCATGTATAATAGAGAAAACATAGATCCAAGGTTGCTAGGGTTGCATGCACACCATAGGAGTGTTAGAATGTTCAAAACCCATCAGTGGTATCAGAGCCTAGGCTTGTTTTCAATTATACTTGATGCAAATTGCTAAAAAATCGATTTTTTCTGCTCACTGTTCAGTGAACTCGTCGAGTCCATGGGGGAATCGACGAGTCCAAGTGAAAACTAATCCTACTCGTCGAGTTGGTTCTTGTACTCGGCGAGTAGGAGGCCCTGTGTGCAGAATTTCGAGTTTTGTTGCTGGAATTGGACTAGGGTCATTACCCTAAACTGTTTTTAGATTGTTAAACATGTTTTTAATGTGGTAATGATTGTGCTTATCCAATTTCAATGATAATTATCAAAGTTTCAAGTTTTATATTAAGTTCATATGATTCTTGAAAATTGTTGATATGAATTATGCATGCTTATGAGTTTTGATAGATCATAGATTATTTGACATTGCATGTTAGTATAATTATTGATCTTGAATGTCTTTTAATGGACTCCATAACTTGTCCTCAAGTTATGGAATTCCAAGAGTCTTTTCCATTAAAAACATTAAAACTTATAAGTTATAGAAATGAAAGGCTTTGAATAGTTTCAAAACTTTCCATCAAGTTTTGGAATTTGTAAAGTCTCGCACACATTAATTCCAATCCCTAGAATTTTAAAAGTTTAAAATTCAACCCTTATACTTGATAATATTATAAGTTAATAATATATATATGTGTATAAGATCAAGTCAGTCTTACCGTTAACAGGCCTCATTCATGAAGTCGGTCTATAAGGGAGGTATAAGGTTGTTGCCTATAAAATGGCAGCTTAATGGGTGTCCACTCTCACCCACCGCTTCCTTGACTGGTGGAGGGTCGTTAGCCGAACGGGTAGGACAAAGACTATAAATCTCATTAAAAGTATAATGATAAATATAAAAGTAACTAAACCTTTTATAAATTCCCAATCTTAGTTACTTTAGGAAAATGTGAATTTGGTGCTAACCCATGAATTACACTTTGTACCTTACCAAGTCGTTAGTGGAGCATGTGTGATTAACCGGCATACTAACATGGACTAGTAAGAGTGGCAAAGGGTAACTTAATGTTTATCATAGATTGTTGGAGCGCGTGTGGTTAACCGGCACATCGATTAGGTGATAAAATTAAGAGTACCAAGTTAATTTGCATGGTTATTCACACCTTGTTTTGTGATCCTCGGCATCCCAGTCATAAACTTGAAGGGCACAATCGAGATTTAAACATGCCATTGAAAAGTTCAATGAATATCAAAAGATCAAGGAATTTCAATTCATTAAAACTTAATAATTTATTTCGTTTTTCATGGTGGAAATTGGTGAATCGTCATTCGCCTACCTTCAAATATTTTGTAGCTTGGATTACGGAATCCCTCTTCCAAGTTATAAAATATTGTGTTGGGTGCTAGCCTTAATATTACATTTGGTGTCTTATTAAGGATTCTATATCTAATCTAAACTTGCCTTTCTTCTTTTCAGATGTCTTCCAACAATGCTTCTGGCTCAAACCCTATCGGCTCCTTCTCTCTCATGAATCTTTGTGGGAGAGTCATTTTTTTATGGTTCCAACTTTAATGATTGGATCAGAAACATCAGGATGGTCACACGTTACGAGTACAAGGAATATGTCCTCGACAAAGAGCTGAAGGAAATTAATGAGTCTTCTGCTACTCCACAGGAGATCGGTGACTTTAGGACTAATGAGAGAGATGCCACCAAGGTGGCATGTATCATGTTGGCCACAATGACAGTTGAACTCCAAAAGTCCTATGAGGACTTTTACCCTTTTGAGATGCACATGGACCTGATGGATAGATACCATCAGAGTGCTCGTCAAAAGAGGTATGAAATCATCTCTTCCATGATAACAACCCGAATGAAGGATGGTGAACCCATCACGTGACACATGCAGAAGATGCAAAGGTTTGTGGACCTTTTTTTTAAATTAAATGTGAACTTCCCCGAGGAGCTGGCTATTGACATCATACTGCACTCCTTACCTCCATGTTATGATCAGTTCCGAATGACCTATCATATGAACAAGGAAGAGGTCACATTCAGCAAGCTTCAAGGACTTTTGAAGATCGCCGAAAGTAGTCTCAAAGGTAAGTCGGTTGTTACCACTCCTACTCCTACCACCGCCCCTGTTCTGGCAATCGGACAAGGTAAAGGGAAGAAGAGGAAGAACCCTCTAAAGGGTCATAAGGGAAAGTCTCTTGATGGTTCCTCTTCAAGTGGAACTAAAGGTGGTCCTGCTACTCCCTCTGCCAACCGTAAAGAAGCCGAATGCTTCTATTGTCATGATAAAGGGCACTGGAAGCGAAGCTGCCCAAAGTACTTGCAGGATGTTAAGGATGGGAAAGTAAAACCCACCCATGCAGGTATTTACTCTATATTGTCTAATGACTCACCACATACTAATTCATGGGTCCTTGATACAGGTTGTGGAATTCACATATGTTCTTATTTGCAGGGCCTAAAAAGAAGTGAGGATGTGGAGCACGGGAAGATAAACTTAATCATGGGGAATAGGAAAGCTTCACTTGTCACCAAGATTGGAGTTTATTCTTTATTTCTGAGTAGTGGGTTAATGTTAGATTTGAATAAATGCTATTACTCGTCTGAAATGGCGAGAAATATTATTTCTTTTCACGGTTTGTACAAGCAAGGATTTACTTTTTCATTTGATAATGAATGTGGTGGTATTAATGCTTTTTGTAATAGTGTTTTTATTTTAAAGCATTACCTTGTGATGGTGTATATGAAACTGTGTCAGTTGTAGACAACATAGGAAATAATGTATTGCATATTGATTCTTCCACTAGTTTGGACAAAGCATCCTTGTGGCATTGTCGTCTTGGACATGTTAACAAGAAGCGCATAGGCCAACTACAAAAGGCTGGAGTCTTGGAATCATTTGACTTAAAGTCGGATGATAGTTGCGAGTCTTGTTTACTTGGTAAAATGACAAAGTCACCCTTTACTGGTACTTGTGCTAGGGGTGAAGGTTTGTTGGACCTCATACACACAGATGTGCATGGACCCTTCAAAACCGCCACAAGGGATGCTAGTCGCTTCTATGTGACTTTTACTGATGATTATAGTAGATATGGGTATATTTACTTAATCAAGCATAAGTCAGAAACCTTTGAAAAGTTCAAAGAGTTTAAACAGGAAGTGGAGAATCAGTTGGGCAGAAACATTAAGATGCTTCGATCTGATCGAGGTGGAGAGTATCTTAGTATAGATTTCATTGACTATCTTAAGGAATGTGGAATTGTTTCACAAATGACACCTCCCAGGACACCTCAGCTTAATGGTGTGGCATAGAGGCACAATCGAACCTTGTTGGACATGGTTCGTTCCATGATGAGTCGAGCTTCGTTACCAATCTTATTTTGGGGGTATGCCTTAGAGACTGCCGCCCATATCCTTAATCTAGTCCCAACTAAAAAGGTTGCCAAAACACCTCACGAGATGTGGACTGGGAAAGCTCCCACATTAGACCACATTAAGGTTTGGGGTTGCGAGGCTATCGTAAGGTGTGAGACTCACGACAAGCTCGAACCTCAAAGTGAGCGATGTATTTTCATCGGCTACCCACAAAAATCCTTTGGTTACCTCTTCTACAGACCCAGTGAAAATATGGTCTTTGTGGCAAGGAGAGGAGTCTTTCGCGAGAGAGAATTCATAAGCCAAGGAAACAGTGGAAGGCAAATTGACCTTGAAGAGCTTCAGGAGTCAAGTGGTGAAGGAACCTCAAACCCTAGCAATCAACCTGAGGAGGAAACTCCTGTTGAACCAACTGACGAGTATGTACCTCTGAGGCATTCCACTAGAGTTAGAAATCCGCCTGAGCCTTATTATGGTTTCCATATTACTGCGGAAGGTGATACATTTATCAGTGATATTACACTGGTTAATCTGGATGAACCTAAAAACTATAAGGAAGCCATGGCAGGTGATCGGTATATTTTACATCACGCTTAATATACTATAATTTATGTAAAATAACCGATTTTATCTAAGAATGGTGCTACTTTGACATGTATTTGAATTATGTTTGTAGGTGGTAAATATGATGAAAATGGTACAAAAAGATGCAAAAAGAAGTTCAAGGAATTACACGAAGAGAAATCAAGATTGAAAACAAAAGAATTGAAGATGTTCGGGTTTGGAAAGATGAGAAAACAAAATAAAAAAATGAAAAATTGTATTTTTAAAATAATTATAATTTAATTAAAATGATTTATTTAGGAAATAATAATTTTATTATTTTCTGAATAATTTAATTTAATTAAATGTATTTTTAATAAAATCAAAATAAAAATAATATATAAAAATCATGTTTTTAAAAATAAAAATAAAAAGAATTCAAAAGAATTAAAAAGATGGAATTATTTGGTTTTTGTTGGAAAGAATTTAATTACTATAAATTAATTAGAAAATAATTAATTATTTCCCACTAATTTATTTTAATTAAACCTCATTAATTAATTTAAATTCTTTTTATTTTTATTTTTAAAAACATTATTTTTATATATTATTTTTATTTTGATTTTATTAAAAATAAAAATAATTAAATTAAATTATTCAGAAAATAATAAAATTATTATATCCTAAATAAATCATTTTAATTAAATTTTAATTATTTTAAAAATACAATTTTCCATTTTTTTATTTTGTTTTCTCGTCTTTCCAAACCCGAACATCTTCAATTCTTTTGTTTTCAATCTTGATTTCTCTTCGTGTAATTCCTTGAACTTCTTTTTGCATCTTTTTGTACCATTTTCATCATATTTACCACCTACAAACCTAATTCAAATACATGTCAAAGTAGCACCATTCTTAGATAAAATCGGTTATTTTACATAAATTATAGTATATTAAGCGTGATGTAAAATATACCATGGTTATGGTCGTTGTCGCGTCAAAAATAAAACCTTATTTCCACTAATCTAGCGAGTGGTAAGTAAGGGTCGGATCCAGATGAGCTTATGGTTAATAGTTTAGTTACTATTTTGATTTAACGATAAAGAAATGATGATTAATTTGAGATTTATAAATATGATAGACAAACAAAAAAAAAATATGATTTTAATTCAATTAAAAAAAATGATCGCTTCCGGTTTCAGAATTAATAATTATATGAATTAGAAATGAGTGTTATTAATTTTTCATAGCCGATTCAATTAAAGTCTAAGTCCAAAATAGAAAATAAGTGTAACCGCACCCTCCATCCTACACACCGCTATTGGATGATTTGGCACGGTGGGGAGATCACTTAAAATTGTTTTAAACTTGGGACAATTAATTGATAAATGAATAAAATAAGTGTAACGATTTTATAATGTTAAAAACATAAAAAAAATCCACAAATAATATTCAACAAATTCAAATGTTCACACCCAAAAATAATACAATAAGTAAGAATTAAAACCTACTCCCGGTTGCGATCACGAGAGGATTTAGTCGCGCATTGTAGACTTATACAAACTCATATTTGTATTCTTGAATTCTTGATGTCTTGATCTTGAATCTTGAAAAGTCTTGAATCTTTGATGGCTTGAATTCTTTGGAAAAAGAAAAGAATTTGGAAGACTAAAATGCTTCCAAAAAAATATAGAAATTTCCTAAAGAAAGTGGTGGTATGAAAGTAGGTTGGTATAAGAGGTATATGAAGTATGTAAGATTGTATAAGTGTGTAATGCCCCTGCCACTTTTCAAAGATTAATGACTAGTATTTTTTCAAACATGGTCGGGGAGTCCTTGGAAATTTTTATGGATGATTTCTCTATTTTTGGATCAACATTTGACACATGTCTCCAACAATTGGTAAAAGTTTTGAAACGTTGCACGAGACAAACTTGGTTTTAAGTTGGGAGAAAAGTCATTTCATGGTTAAAGAAGGAGTTGTACTTGGGCATGTTGTTTCTGAATGAGGATTTGAAGTTGACCATGCCAAAGTACAACTCATTTCCTTACTACCACCTCCCACAAATGTCAAAGGCGTGAGATCTTTTCTTGGACATGCAGGTTTTTATAGACGATTCATCAAAAATTTTAGTGTGATTTCAAAACCTTTATGCAATTTGCTCTGTAAAGACGCACCATTTTCTTTTGATGAATCGTGTATGAAATCCTTTCAAAATCTAAAGGGACAACTTTCCCAAGCACCAATATTGCGATCACCTGATTGGTCACAACCTTTTGAAATCATGTGTGACGCAAGTGATTATGCGGTTGGTGCTGTATTGGGGCAACGGGTGAATAAAAAGCCCCTTG
The DNA here is from genome assembly GCF_052849685.1 of Lactuca virosa. Taxonomy (NCBI): domain Eukaryota; kingdom Viridiplantae; phylum Streptophyta; class Magnoliopsida; order Asterales; family Asteraceae; genus Lactuca; species Lactuca virosa. The sequence continues at coordinate 75,380,492 of NC_136432.1, read as the reverse complement.
TAATCTCTTATGCTAGCAACACTTTTTCTGATATACAATTGAATTACACAACAACGGAAAAAGAGTTGTTAGCAGTTGTCTTTGCTTTAGACAAATTTCGCTCATATGTTTGGGGGTCAAAAGTCGTTGTTTTTACGGACCATAGTGCTTTGCGTCATCTCATGCAAAAGAAAGATGCAAAACCGAGGCTTATTAGATGGATATTGCTACTACAAGAATTTGACTTAGAAATTCAGGATAAGAAAGGAAGTGATAATGTAGTAGCTGATCACTTGTCCAGACTCCCCATTGATGTATCAAGCACTTTCAAGGAAGAAATTCGGGATACCTTTCCCGATGAACAATTATTGAACATCAATGGATTACCTTGGTTTGCTAATATTGTGAATTATTTGGCTACAGGAAAAATACCAGAGTATTGGACAAAGCAAAAGATGAAACATTTCATGGCACAAGCAAAACGGTTTATTTGGGACAATCCAGACTTATTCAAGATTGGACCAGATCAAATAATTCGGAGATGTGTCCCTGACCATGAAATTCAAGATTTATTGGCTCATTGTCACTCATACGCATGTGGAGGACATTTCAGTGCTCAAAAGACGGGTCACAGAGTTCTAGACACGGGTTTCTTCTGGCCAACAATTTTTCGTGATGCGCATGTGTTTGTTAAATCCTGTTTGAAATGCCAACAAGTTGGGGAGATCTCAAAAAGAGACCAAATGCCATTGAACCCCATCTTGGTTGTTGAAATATTTGATGTGTGGGGAATTGACTTTATGGGTCCTTTTCCAACTTCTTTCGGCAATATTTATATTTTAGTGGTTGTCGATTATGTCTCAAAGTGGATTGAAGTCGAGGCCACCAAAACAAATGATCACCATGTTGTTTGTAAGTTTGTCAAGAAAAATATTTTTGTGAGACATGGTATCCCTCGTGTGATCATCAATGATGGGGGGTCACATTTTAAAAACTTCAAATTTGGCAAACTACTCAAACAATATGGTGTGAATCATAGAATTGTCACACCTTACCACCCTCAAACAAGTGGTCAAGTGGAAGTGTCTAATCGACAGATCAAAGAAATTTTACAAAAAACCGTTAGACCTGACCGCAAAGATTGGTCACTTCGACTAGACGATGCGCTTTGGGCCTATCGGACTGCTTTCAAAACACCGATTGGCACAACCCCTTATAGACTTGTTTATGGAAAAGGATGTCACTTACCGGTTGAGTTAGCACATCGAGCATTGTGGGCCATCAAAGAAGTAAATTTGGAGTATGATCAAGCAGGAAAGGAACGAAAACTACAATTGAGTGAACTGGAAGAACTCCGGGATGAGGCATACAATAATGCTGTCACATATAAGTCCAAGATGAAAGCATTCCACGATGCAAAATTTAAGATCAAAACTTTTGGAAAAGGACAAAAAGTGTGGCTATTTAATTCACGATTAAAGCTTTTTCCCGGGAAATTGAAAAGCAAATGGTCAGGACCATATGAAGTAGTTGATGTCACACCTCACGGAGCGATTGAGATCAAAGATGAAAAAGGCAGTGAGTCATTCAAAGTAAACGGGCATCGTCTCAAGCCCTATATTTCATCCGCCACACGACATGAGGTACAAGTAGAACGGGTTGACTTTTTACAAGAACAACCCACTTACGTCATCTAGTTTTTGCTTCGAGGTAACACGTCTGGCTGAAGACGTTAAACTTAGCGCTACTTCGGGAGGCAACCCGAGAACTTTGTGGGTATGTTCACTGCAAACCCTCACGAGACTTCACTCGTCCACTAGGGTAACTTAGGGGTTTAAAAGGCTTGTTGCACATGCCAAGTGCAATCGCGATCCTCAGCGAAAATGATGGATTTATTTTATTATGTGTGTTTGTGGTTTATTTCATTTTATTGTTTTATTGTTTTCTTTTGTGTTTTACATCGAGGACGATGCAAAGTTTAAAGTTGGGGAGGTATACTTAAATGAGAAAAAGGCGACAAACCAAATATGCTGCAATTTTTGGTTTTGATCGAGCCCAAACAAGAAAAAAAATTCAACATTTTTCTCTTATTTTTGAAGATATAAAAGCCTCATCTACCAAGAACTATCAGGTGATCTCGATTCTTTGTTTGTTTTGTGTATTTTTTTTAATATAAATAAGAAATTATCCCAAAAAGGAAAGAATGTAATTGTGTTAGTATGTTAGTGTGCTTTTACCAAATTATAGCAGGAAACATAAAAAAAACATTTTGAAGCACCAATTAGTATTACTTGTATGGATATAGAAACAAACAATAGGATGCATAACAGTGAGAAAGTGGACCGTAACAGACTGATACATTTCATGCAGTAGATCAGCTTTCTAGAACTTGTTTTAACTCTATTTTAAGAATACTGAATATCAAAATGATAAAGGCAATTCATTTATTTTTATTTTTAGCCAATTAAGCCTTAAGCCTACCCATTTGTATTTAAAATCCCTTTTGTTAACCACTTTGAGCCTTAGCATGTTCGTTTCTTAAGCAGATTTAAGTCATATCCCAAACACTTTCCTACCATGTCTTTCGACTTTATAAGCAAAGTTTTATCATTTCCGTGTATGTATTTGTTATGTATATTGTTCATATTTTAGCGAGTCAAATAAATTGTGAAATTTCAGAAAATTTCTCTTGCTTGGTTCTAAAAAATTGGTTTAAAATATATATATATATATATATATATATATATATATATATATATATATATATATATATATATATATATATATATATAATTTGAAAAAGAAGACAGCTACCCCTTTATTTGAATGTTCTCTTTTTGTTTATGTAAGTATTTATAGTTTTATAAACTTAAGGTTAGATATCAAGAAATTAACGTTGTTCAACATTTTTAGAAAATCTAAGCCTAAGTTTAAAGTTGTATGATTTTTTATGTGTTATTTGTTATTTTTAGAAAATCAAAGTTTAGAAACAAATCTAAAGTTTGAGCTTCCATATTTTGATATATATATGTTGTGTTCAAAAAAAAATCAAAAAAAAATGTTAAAAATAAAAGTATAGCGTTAGTGAAGGTTAGTTAGAAATATTTTATATGTTTGTAAACGTTTGCAATTTTTTTTTTTCAAGTTGAGTCCATGTATATACACTTTGGGGTTTTGCTGTGCAAAAAAAAAGATTGAAAAAAATAAATAAATAAAAGAAAACCAGAACCAAGCATTTTAGTTTGAATAACTTTTGTGTTTTTGTTAATAATACAATTTTAATTTGAAATGACATATTAAAATAATGTTATGATTTTTAAGTTGAACATAATCCAAAAAGATTTTTGTCTTATCTAAACGTTTTGAGTCATTTTAGATAAGTTGTAGATGTTTTTAATGTTTGTATATAGTTGTATTGTATTTATCGAGTTGTAATAATTATCTTTGTTGTGCTCTTAAAATCTAAAAGACCCAAGTCACCAATCCAAAAACATCCCTACCCTACCCTTAGCCGAACATTACAACCTGAAAGTCCTTTTGATTGATATTTAAGTAGTCACTAAGTAGAGGTAGATCAAGCCTATGGTAAAGCGATATCTTTAAATCGACCTTGAGTGTAAACACGTCCCCACTTCAAAGAAAGAAATGTGACCTCATCCTAACATTTGTTGCTATATCTTGATCAGGTGGTATTGATTGGTGTTATTTAATTCTGTTATGGTTCCATGTGAAAACTAGTTTATAATTCATATCTTTAGTTTTCAAAAACATCAAAGAAGTTTTCTAGCACGCTAATCAATTACATTTGGATCTTTCTCGGGACGAGAACGAGATAAGTTGGGGAGGTTTGATCGGTATATTTTACATCACGCTTAATATACTATAATTTATGTAAAATAACCGATTTTATCTAAGAATGGTGCTACTTTGACATGTATTTGAATTATGTTTGTAGGTGGTAAATATGATGAAAATGGTACAAAAAGATGCAAAAAGAAATTCAAGGAATTACACGAAGAGAAATCAAGATTGAAAACAAAAGAATTAAAGATGTTCGGGTTTGGAAAGACGAGAAAACAAAATAAAAAAATGAAAAATTGTATTTTTAAAATAATTAAAATGATTTATTTAGGAAATAATAATTTTATTATTTTCTGAATAATTTAATTTAATTAAATGTATTTTTAATAAAATCAAAATAAAAATAATATATAAAAATCATGTTTTTAAAAATAAAAATAAAAAGAATTTAAATTAATTAATGAGGTTTAATTAAAATAAATTAGTGGGAAATAATTAATTATTTTCTAATTAATTTATAGTAATTAAATTCTTTCCAACAAAAACCAAATAATTCCATCTTTTTAATTCTTTTGAATTCTTTTTCATAAGATTTAGATTGGATCTTAGATCCAATCTAAAAGCTTAATATTCCTAGCTTTATTTCATTCTTTTTGGTATTTAATTTTCCAAAAATTCACTATAAATACCACCTCAAAATCACCATTTCAAACACACCTCTTACATTCTTACACACCCTCTTACACACTTATACACTCTTACATACTTCATATACCTCTTATACCAACATACTTTCATACCACCACTTTCTTTAGGAAATTTCTATATTTTTTTGGAAGCATTTTAGTCTTCCAAATTCTTTTCTTTTTCCAAAGAATTCAAGCCATCAAAGATTCAAGACTTTTCAAGATTCAAGATCAAGACATCAAGAATTCAAGAATACAAATATGAGTTTGTATAAGTCTACAATGCACGGCTAAATCCTCTCGTGATCGCAACCGGGAGTAGGTTTTAATTCTTACTTATTGTATTATTTTTGGGTGTGAACATTTGAATTTGTTGAATATTATTTGTGGATTTTTTTTTTTATGTTTTTAACATTATAAAATCGTTACACTTATTTTATTCATTTATCAATTAATTGTCCCAAGTTTAAAACAATTTTAAGTGATCTCCCCACCGTGCCAAATCATCCAATAGCGGTGTGTAGGACGGAGGGTGCGGTTACACTTATTTTCTATTTTGGACTTAGACTTTAATTGAATCGGCTATGAAAAATTAATAAAACTCATTTCTAATTCATATAATTATTAATTCTGAAACCGGAAGCGATCATTTTTTTTAGTTGAATTAAAATCATATTTTTTTTGTTTGTCATCATATTTATAAATCTCAAATTAATCATCATTTCTTTATCGTTAAATCAAAATAGTAACTAAACTATTAACCATAAGCTCCTCTGGATCCAACCCTTACTTACCACTCGCTAGATTAGTGGAAATAAGGTTTTATTTTTGACGCGACAACGACCGCTCGTCAGCAGGCCCTGAGTCTGCTAAATGGAAAGAGGCTATGGACAGCGAGATTCAGTCCATATATGACAATCAAGTTTGGAACTTGGGTGACAATGTACCGGGTCGTAAGACAGTCGGGTGCAAATGGATCTTCAAGAAGAAGACCGACATGGATGGGTGATATGGGCATATTTACTTATAAAATTCATGCATTATCTTAATACTTTATGTTGTTTTTGTCTCATTTAATGAACAAAAGGTGCTTAATTAGTTTAATATTTCATTTTCAGCAATAATGACATGCTCGGAAGGAAAAGGAAGCGGAACTAGTGATTGGAGGCTTGGATCTTGGATTTTGAAGAAAGAAGGATGTTGTTGGACAGTTTGACCCCTCGTCAGTGTTTTGGCCATAACTCATGAACCGTAACTCTGACTGACGAGATTCAAAATGTTCTGAAAATTAGACACAAATTCGGACGACTTTCGTGTTTTGAGAAAATGTTGATTCCAAATGGACTCGATGAGTTGGCCATCAACTCGACGAGTTGGTCAGAAGTTTCGCGATTCTAGACGCTGACTTGTCGTACATGGGATTTTAAGTGATGGACTCGCCGAGTCGATCACTGGACTCGCTGAGTCGCCCCTGTTTTCAGAATTTATATATTGAAACGCTTCTCATTCGAACCCTAACTAATGGGGGAAGCTATGGACGGTTTTTAGAGGCCAGAAAGGTTCTTAGAAGCTGTGGTTTTCGAGATTTCAACTTAGATTCCAATTTTGAGAAGATCAAAGGCAATTTAGGTTTACTCTTTACTTAATCTTTTGTTTAAACTATGTTTGCATCAATTGATTTCATATTTGAGTTACTTTCTGCTGTAATCATGAGTTAAAACTCATATCTTCTGTTTAGGGTAGATGAACTTATGACTATGTGTTGGTTTTGTGGTTGGATTAATTGAATTTGGTGATTTTTGTTTTGTTAAGCTTGTTAAAGAACCTTATGTGTTAATTACAACTATTTTCTGTTAATTAACCAGCATATTAAGTTGCATGAACATCTCTTAATTGCTAATATCATATGATTTGTGTGAAAACATTGTTATATGCCTAGGAATAGCGAACGTGAAACTAGGGTTAACTAGAAAATAGGAAAATTAATGTGTAAGCCTTTTGTGACGAACCATCAACAAGAGGTTAATTGAATTAGTAATTTGATTAGCTAATTACAAGTCTTACTTAACCCGAATCAATAAACTAGGAAACTTATTAGTTTAATCACTTGATCACTGCTTGAATTGATTTGTTTTCTAAGGATTAGTAATAGCGAACGTGAACCTAATCACATTAATTGGTAGCCAATAACAATTAATTCATTGCACTTGCCATAAAATCAACCATAGGAGTAAATGAATCGAACCTAAACAGACTTCTTCTCCATTATTGGATTTAGTTGATTGTTTATTTGCTTTAGCTGTTAGTTGCTTAGTTTGCGTGTTAGTTAATTGCTTAAGTTTCTAGTCTTGCAAAACTAGAGAAAACCCCATTTCTATTACTTGTTTTATTTAGATAATATTAGCATTTATTTTAATTATTTACCGTTCCCTGTGTTCGATACCCTACTTGCTTGAACTATATTACTAATCGATAGGTACACTGCCTTTCGTGTGTTTATTTTGTGTCTAAGTTCGTAGGATTAAAACTAGTTGGCTTTACACACATCAATGGGAAAGTGCACACTTATAAGGCGCGACTGGTTGCGAAGGGCTTCACCCAAACTCAGGGAGTTCACTATGATCAAATTTTCTCACCAGTAGCGAACATTAAGTCTATTAGGGTTATGCTAGCCATTGCTGTATTTCATGATTATGAAATATGGAAAATGGATGTCAAAACCGCTTTCTTTAATGGAAAGTTGGCTGAGGATGTTTACATGAGTCAGCCAGAGGGTTTTGTCAATGCAAAGTACCCTGATAAAGTGTGTAAGCTTGAGAAATCCATTTATGGATTGAAACAAGCATCTCGCAGCTGGAGTCTTTGTTTTGATGAGAATGTCAAAGAGTTTGGTTTTTCGAGAAGCGAGGATGAGTCCTGTGTATATGTCAGAGCTAGTGAGAGTATAGGCAGCTTTTTGGTACTGTATGTGGATGACATACTACTCATAGGAAATGACATCCCAACTTTGCAGGAGATTAAGTCCTGGCTTGGGAAGTGTTTCGCTATGAAGGACCTTGGAGAAGCTGCCTATATCCTAGGGATAAGGATATTGAGAGATAGGAGTAAAAGACTAATTGGACTTAGTCTGAGTACCTACCTGGACAAGGTGTTGAAAAGGTTCAACATGCAGAATTCCAAGAAAGGTGATTTACCGATCCAAAGCAATACCAAATTGAGTAAGGTTCAGAGTCCGAGTACAAAGGCTGAGATAGCTGAGATGAGTCGATTACCATATGCTTCTGCTGTTGGCTCGATCATGTATGCTATGACTTGTACCCGCCCTGATGTGGCCTTTGCTTTAAGCATGGTCTGCAGATATCAAGGGAACCCTGGCAAGGCTCACTGGACTGCGGTAAAGAATATTCTCAAGTACCTACGAAGGACTAAGGATTGGATCCTTACTCTTGGTGGGAGTGATGACTTGAGAGTAGTGGGGTATAGCGATGCCAGCTTTTAGACTGATAGGGATAATTTCCGCTCTCAGTCGGGCTGGGTCTTTACCATAAATGGAGGAGCAATTACTTGGAAATGTTCCAAGCAGGAGACAGTAGCTGATTCAACTTGCGAATCAAAGTACATAGAAGCAAGCGAAGCGGCGAAGGAGGCGATATGGCTGAAGAACTTCATTGGAGACCTTGGAGTTGTACCAGCTATAAAGGAGCCTATGGAGATTTTCTGTGACAGCAATAGTTTGGTTGCCTTAGCCAAGGAACCGATAGATCATGGCAGATCCAGACACACTGACAGAAAATATCACTTCATAAGACACAAGATAGAAGAAGGACTCCTCGTGGCAAAAAGGGTATCTTTAGAAGAGAAACCAGCAGATCCCCTCACGAAGGGACTGACTAGGGTTAAGCATTTACAGCATGCGAGGCACATCGGGCTGAAGGACGATATTAGTTTTACTGATTAGATAGCTATTTCTGAAACTTGTAAAATGTAATTGACATTGGATGATTAAATAAAAGTTGTTATTTGTTTATTAGTAAAGTGTTACTATCTTGTGTCAATCGCTTACCATTGTTTCAACTTTGCTTGTTTTGACTTCCAGAATAATTACTTTATTCAAACTCTCCACAGTCAATCATACTTTGGAAGTAGGTATGAATCAAGACTGTCATGAATTGGGCTTGTAGATGTCTAAGGTGTTTAGACGTAGCAAAAGTTGTTGCAACATTCATGAATTCTCATAAGTTCTGAGTATTGGATTAAACTCATGCTCACTTGTATCACTTCATGTAATTTATCTCGACTGATCGTGAGACGGTAATATCATATAAGTCTTCAAACCTAGATATATGAGTTGTTGACTATGAGTTGGTTGTACATTGATTGTACGAAAACGCATCAGTAACTTGATGTTATAAAACGTACCTTTGTGTATGATACAACAAGTAGTTAGTACAAGCATATGAGTCGAAGTTTATCTGTTCCTTTTAGTCCTGGGAGGATTAGACGCGATATATGGTCCCCTCGATGATTTTGTTTTGACCTATGTGTCGGGCCCGGTCAGAACCAAATTGATGTGTTCAGGTTACTTCTATGTCAACCAAATCGGAAATCGGGAAACAAACTGCTGGACAATAAGTACGACGTTGTTCCATGTATTTGTCCAGCTGATATCTTGAGAACAGAGGATTATATGATTACTTATCTAAAATGGCACTTCATAGTTCAACAGAGTTTTAAGAGCTACGATTGATGGTCGATTCCTGAAGTCATACTTGCAACTATAGTTATCAGACTTATCCAAGTGGGAGACTGTTGGATAAGGTGTCTAAGTCCATAACTATATTTGGTATGTACTTGACCCAACCCGGCATGGTCCATTTGGGTTGCACTTCACCGGAACAATTTATATGGATAGTCTTCTGAGAATAGTATATTTATGATTTATTAATATATTATAAGTTATAATATATTAATATGAAATCATATTATTTAATTAATATTGATCAAGAATTAATTTGGAATTAATTTAGTGATCAAAAAGAAAGTAATTAAATATGGATTCTTATATATATAGAATGGGCCAATGTTCATTTAGGATGGGCTAAGCTTGCATTGAAGTCCATGGATAGTCCATGGAGCATTTAACCCATGGATCCTATGGAAATGAAAGCTCATGGGTATTAGGGTTTACATGGATGTAACCCTAATCCATCATACTATATAAAGAGTTCTTTGGCACTTGAAATTGGCACTAGTGTCTGAGATAACAAAGGCGGGCCGATTTCAAGAGTGCATCATATTCTCTCAAAGTCTTCCAAGTTGTTTTGGTGATTTGTGATTCCATTTGAGGCATTCACATTATTGGTGCTAGGCTCTTGAAGCTCCAAGCAATCAACCACAAGAAAAGGTATGTTATCCTACTAGTTTTTATATTACATGTACCCCAATCACATGTTAGTTAGGATGAAATCTTGGAAAAAGAAAGTTTGCATGTATAATAGAGAAAACATAGATCCAAGGTTTCTAGGGTTGCATGCACACCATAGGAGTGTTAGAATGCACAAAACCCATCAACGTACGCATGGCGTACTCCTATCCTTTCAAAATTACGGTTTTGCCACTAGGGCTTCTCATGGCTACTCCTTCTATCACAGGGACCAAAATGACATAAATTAAAACCATAAGGATAAAATTTTGAAGTACCTGAATATCAGGGTGTTACATCTCTCCCCCACTTGAACTAGACTTCGTCCGTAAAGTCTGTTGTAGTGAACAACTCGGGATAATGCTCCTGCATCTCGGCCTCCGACTCCCAGGTCCACTTGGAGCCCCTCCGCTGCTCCCACCGTACCATTACCAAAGGTACTTCCTTGCTACGCAAAACATTTACCTTCCTTTCCAGGATAGCTACCGGCCTCTCAACATAGTTCAGGTGCTCATCAACATGAATATCATCCAATGAAACCACCGCATCCTCATCCAATACGCACTTTTGTAGCTACGAAACATAGAAAGTGTTATGAATCTGACTGAGCTCCTCAGGAAGATCCAATATATAAGCAGCCTTGCCAACCTTGGAGACCACTCGAAATGGCCCAATATACCGGGGACCCAATTTTCCCCTCTTCCTGAAGCGTATCACACCTTTCCAAGGTGAGACCTTCGGTAACACCATGTCGCCAACCTAAAACTCCAACTCGGATCGGCACCGGTCGGCATAGCTCTTCTGCCAACTCTGAGTAGTCTGAAATCTCTGTCTGATCTGCTGAAACATCTCTGTGGTCTGAAGGACCATCCCATAACCCTGTGACATACCTCGCCCTAACAAACCGGGGTACGGCATCTCTGCCCACACAAGAGCTCAAAAGGCGGAGCACCAATGTTGGAGTGATAACTGTTGTTGTAGGAGAACTTCGTAAGAGGTAGGTAGGAGTCCTAGCTCCCATAAAAATCGATAACACAGGCCCGCAACATATCCTCAAGGGTCTTTATCGTCCGCTCACTCTGGTCGTCGGTCTGCGGATGATAAGTTGAGCTGAAGTGCAACCTCGTGCCCATTTCCTCATGGAACTTCTGCCAGAAACGGGAGGTTAACCGAACATCGCGGTCTGAGACAATGGAGACCAGAATCCGATGGCGAGCAACGATCTCGCGAACATACTGTTGGGTTTTAGGTACTATAACACTCCTATGGTGCACATACAACCCTAATAGCTTTGGATCTAAGTTTTCTCTAGTTATACATGCAACAAAAATTTCCAAATCATGAAACCTACGACTAGCATACAATTTGACATATGAATCATATAAGTAAGTTAGAAAATTACCTCTTTGTTGTAGCTTGTAGGAATTGGTCTTTCAAAAGCCTAGCACCTCAAGTGTGATGCTTCAAATGTCTTATAACAAACCAGGAACAAGAGGAGGAATTTCAGAGAGAAGTAAGGAGATATAAAATCGGTTATGGTTCTCTTAGACTCATAGGGGGGCCGATTTTAGCAAGCTAGGGATCATATTTAAAATTTGGAATCCTAAATGTTTAAACTTGTAAACCTTAATTGACTTAGGCTTTTAATCTAATAAATTATTAGCCTTATGGACTAACTCTTCATGTATCCTCATAAAGATTTAGTCCATTTCTAATCAACATGGATCATTAGCCCAAACTATAAATATTACTGATTTACCTATTAGTCCCTGTAAATTTAATTAGTCTCTTTTGATCACTAAATTAATTCCAAATTAATTCTTGATCAATACTAATTAAATAATATGATTTCTCAATTAATATATTATACTTATAATATATTAATAAATCACAAATAACCTCTTTCTCAAATATACATCCTATCAAATTGTTCCAGAGTGTTACCACCCAAATGGACCATGTTGTATCGGGTCAAATACATACCAATTATAGTTATGGGCTTAGACACATAATGCAACAGTCTCCCACTTGGATAAGTCTAATAAATATAATTGCAAGTACAACTTCAAAACCCGATTGGCAATCGTAGCTCTCAAAAAGACCGTTGTCGAACTCTGATCTTATTAGTAACGTATCCATAAGATAAGGCATCATATATTCCTCCATTCTAGATATCGTATAAACCGAGACATGGATTATAATCATTCTCTCTGTTCATGTATTGTTTCCTGATTTCCGATTTATGACGACCGACTAATTAAACAACTCAAATCAGTCCAGGCTTGGCCAAGCGCTTAGGGTTGTCATCACTAAATCATCGAGGGGCCCACATATATCGCTTTTATCCCATATTGGGTAAAAGGAACGGATAAACTTCGACTCAAATGCTTGCTCTAGTTACTCATCAAATCACACATAATAATATGTTTTATAACACCAAGTTACTGGTGCGTTTACATATGTCAATGTGCAACCGACTTGTAAACTACAACTCACATGTATTGGTTTCAAGAATATAAGATATTATTGTCTCATGCTCATTCATGATAAAATCCATGAAGTGATTCAAATGAGCGTGGTTTTAGTCCAATACTCAAATCTTATTACAGGAGTACTCACGAATACTGCAGCAAACGTGTGCTATGTCTAAACACCTTTAGACAATCTACAGACCCATTCATGACAGTCTAGCTTCAATACCTACTTCCAAAGTATGATCGATTGTGGATAGTTTGAATAACCTAGTTATTCGGGAAGTCAAAACATGCAAAGTGAAACACAAGAATAATCGAATCCAATATGGTCTCAAAACTTTTGAATATAAATAAAACACCTTTTATTTAATCACCATATTGATTACACATTATTCATTGTATAATGTTTCGATTTATCAACTTTATACTTGAATTAAAACAATAGTTATCCCATTCTCCAAGCATACACACTATGTTTAACTATGGTCCTTTCTTTGTGAAATAGATCAATTGACAACATTTCAGTGATGCTCATTTCCAAATCCTTATCGTAAATGTAAGAATACCAAATTCTTGCCATTTGCTAAAATCTGTTAGATTCTAAACTTATATGCAATGATCCTCTTGTAATGACTATGCACAAAAGTCATAGAGACTTGGCAACAGACATTACAAAGTATTCCAATGGAGAGCAATTCCATGGAAACGAAGTCTCATATTCAAAGTACATTCCTTTGAACGTCCTTCTTGCATTAATTTTTCTAATCTTACATAGATTTTATTATTAACTTCCACTTATGGTAACATTTCCATATTCCCATTTTGACTATCACTTCTGAACAAGAGTTACCTCTTCTCAGCGTATGTCAATATGGTCCTTCTAAAATTTACACTATACTTCCAACTGTCCATGAGCAACCAATCTTTGGTAAACCTCAGATTGTCCTTGATAATTGTTTAACCATTTTAGTCATATCTCGTTCTAGTCCCTTTTCCCTCTTAATGCCCCCAGGCATTTGGAAAATTAGAACACATGAATATTATAGCATATGCAATCGATCCTATATCTGAAGCATATGGGACATGATTCATAATGTCTTACATAAATACATGATACTTGACCAATCTATTGCTATAATATTTCTATATATATAGAATTTCCCATGTTGAAATATTTCAACATGGTGTTTATATATATATACTCATGACTAAGTTTGATTAATACTTCAATCTAGGCTTTTAGATTTGAAATGAAGTATGAGAGGATGACTTCCTCTCCCTTAATTATAGCAAAACAACTTTTCAAACTCTGGAACTTTGCGAATTGAAATTTTGTTTTCTATAATTAACATTGCTAACTTGCAACACTTACCATAATGATTATGCTCCCACTAGCATAACAATTATTTCCTTAATAGCATAACACTTATGCTCCCACTAGCTTTGACATGTACTCAGAAATAAGTTGGACTTTTAGAAATCAATACTTGTTGATTTTTTTACCAAAGTTCTTATTTCTGATACAATATGTTTCGATAAGACTTTATCTAGGCTTCTCAAACTTATACACCTTTACTTAGATAGCTCACATGTGTGTCTAAACTATTTCAGAACTTACAGCAATCAATCCTGAATGTTCAGACCTTTTTCTATTTCTCACAATTCGAACTATGAAGAGGGATGCCATAATCATAATTGAATTTGAGAATGCAAATATCACAAATTCTATCTCCTTAAAATCTACTAAGTGAAACTGTTTCGTCACAATCATTTTCATGAAGCGGAGAGAAACCTTTGTCACTTAGATTAATGGTGTATGTGTTCCTATCCATGTGATTTTGTCATAAACATGATCACAAGACAAGGTTAGTGACAAAACCAAACTCATATGGACTGAACTTGGTCAATCTTAATTTCTTGCCACCTGGCAGCACAATGGCCTACCATTGCTTCCAAGTTGTTATGCAAACAATTGAGAAATCATAGAACTCACATGCGTAGTCAACTGGAATGGGCACAGAAACAAGAATATGTCAAGTCATGTGTTAGTGATAAACAATAGGTTTATTCTTGATTAGTTCTTGAAACGTTTCAAGGTCTTTAAGACTCCCACTGACTTCTTGACATATAAGATTCTCTTGTCAAGAAATATTCATTGACAAACAAATATTCATGAGTTCGTGCGGATTCTTATCAAGACAAACACTTCACACAATTGGTCTTAGTTGATCTTTGTTTTATCCAAAACATCACAACTACCAATTTTAATGTGTTATAACCTACTTAAGATATGTCACTCAAGTTTCAATCTTGGACTATGACTCTAAGACTTGATTTTAGAACGAAGTATGACTCACCTTAATTGATTTAACCATTTCAACAATTCCCGATTCCTCTTCTTAGTCATACAAATTCACTAAGGTGTCCTTAGAGGATCAATTGTGATATGGTTTTTATAATCATTAAAATGATCATAAAACATGATACTAAAGTATTCTCCTTTCCTTTCAGATTTGAGAAACTTTTAATCTTTCTGCCTGTTTGATTCCTTTTATTCGTTCTGCTATACATTGAAACTTTTTCAATGATTCAGAATCACACTTAATCTTGTAAACATAACCATGTTTACTAAACTTTTAGTAAATCATGACGAATTGTCTTATTGTTCTTTGTGGTGGACCTGACCAGTGCACAATGATGTGTACTAGATCCCTTAGTCCTTCACTTGACTCACATATACATGTGAACAAGGAATTAGTCTCAATTTCCCAAAGATGAAGGTTCTCATACATCACACAATACAAGTTTCATGATTCCAAGTTTCTATCCATTTGAAACTTGGGTGATGAGAATCTTTCCTGATTTGGTAAATTTTGACACTACCACAAACAAAAATCAAATCCATATTGCTAACTACAGAAACATACAAACACCAATTTTCACAAATGTCATTGCAAGGAAATGTAAAATAAGATAAAATCAAAATTTTCTTTATTTATAAAAATTGCGGAAAACTTGTCCTTACAATGCAAATACATATGATAACTATGTTACTAAATATTTCTAAGCAATCTATCATAACCCCTAAGTAGTAGCTCACAAATCTGATCATCGAACCATGCGATCAAAATCAATCTTTTTGCGACCAGACTCAACTTACTCTTCCTTTAAGCTTCCTTTCTTTTCTTTGACCCTACAAATACATCAAAATGCAATCTTGTCGCATCATGTATTAAGAATCTACAAACAGGAACTTAATAGAGTTAGATAATGGACTTACCTGAAGCAGAGTCAAACATTTTGACTTTACCATTCTTGTGGTCCTTCAAGTAGATACAGCAACTTCGCAACCAATGCCCCTTCTCTTGGCAATAGAAGCAAACGGACTCTTTCGGAATGGTACATGGGACAATCTCAGACTTAGCATATCCCTTTCCCTTGGAGAGAGAAATCTTTTCTGGACTTCCATTGTTTCCATTGTCATTGTCCATGGAAGTTTGGGAAGTAGATCTTCCAATCAAATTTGCTTTACTAGTGCGCCAAATCATTGTTGATTCAGCAGCAATTAGCAAATAGGTAAGATCGATAAGGGACATGTCGCGGTCTGTCATATAGTAATCTTTAATGAACTCACTATATGACTTAGGAAGTGATTGAAGAACCAAGTCAACAGCCAACTTCCTTCACACAATGACTCCTAACATTCCTATCATGTCAAAATGCAGCTTCATGTCCAACACGTGAGCACATCCAGACTTTCCATCTTCATGTTTGCTTGCGAATAGGGCTTGAGTGATTTTGAACTTTTCAAGTCTTTGAACATGTGGGTTAGGGATAATTATTGGAGGAGGTGGAGGAAGTGAAGTATGATTTATGGGAACATCATCTTCATGAGGAAGGCTTTTTTCAAAAGAATCGGGAGGACCATAGTTGTCAACACTAGACATATATAAGGGAGAAATTCAAGTTTAGTTGATTTAAGTCCTTAACATAACACCCAAATAAAATATTAAGGCTAGGACCCAACACAATATTTTACAATTCGGAAGAGGGATATCGTAATCCAATTGCAAAATATTTGAAGATAGGTAAATGACGATTTACCAATTTCCACCATGAAAAAAGAAAATGAAATTTAGGTTTTAAATGAATTGAAATTCCTAGATTCTTTGAGATTCATTGAACTTGTCAATGGCATGTTTAATCTTGATTATGCCCGTCAAGTTTGTGACTGGGATGCCGAGGATCACAAACAAGGTGTGAATAACCATGCAAATTAGCTTAGTACTCTTGATGTTACATATCACCTAATCAATATGTCGGTTAACCACACACGCTCCATTGATCCATGATTAACACCAAGCTACCATTTCCCACACATTGTTAGTCCCGAATTAGTGTGTCGGTTAACCACACACGCTCCACTAATAACTTAACAAGGTGCAAAGTGCAATTTCATGGGTTAGCATCACTTCACATTTTTCCTAAGTAACTAAGATTGGGAATTTATAAGTGTTCAGTTACTTAGTATTTTTCATTATACTTTTAATGGAAGTTTGTGTCATATCCTACCCGTTCGGCTAACGACCCTCCACCAGTCAAGGAAGCGGTGGGTAAGAGTGGACACCCATTAAACCACCATTTCATATGCAGTAACCGTATACCCCCCTTATAGACCGGCTTCGTTAATAAGGTCTACTAATGGTAAGAATGACCTTTTAATTATACATATATAATATATTAGACTTTTAATTTTATATAGTATAAGGGTGTATTTTAAACTTTTAAAATATTTGATGGTTTAATCTATTAATAAATTATACTCTTAATTTAATTAAACTTAAACCATATGATTATGGATTTAATAATACTCTTTTAATTAAACATTTAATTAAATATTAATAAAGTCCATAATAATTAATTAAACTATTCAAAAACATCAAGAGGCTAAATCAAATTAAAACTATTTAATTAATTTTAAGTTATGAACCTATGAGTTACATTTTGAAAACTTTTCAAATTACTAGGGTTTCTATGAATTCAGTGTCTCTTAATTGAGACTTTTCAACTTTTAAAACTTGAGGGCAAGTTTTGTAATTATTGAAAAACTTTTGAACTTCATAACTTAAGGAGTTAATTTGTTGTATGAAGATGAGACTTTTCAAGTTCCATAACTTATAGAACTCTTCAAAAACATTAAGATCAATTTAACTAATATTTAATTGTAACTCCTTAAAAAACTTTTTGAGTTCCAAATTTGATGACAAAATTTGTAACTCCTTAAAAACTTTTAGAATTCCAAAACTTAAAACAAAGTTTTGTAACCCTCCAAAAACATTTAGATCAAATTATAAACTTATAAAATAACCATTTTTATATTTTACCAATTTGATCATAATACAATTCTTGTAGTAAGATAATTTCAAATCAAAAATTACAAAATAATTAGCTTTATCATATAAACTAGTAATTATCTTAAAATTTGACAATTTATCTTTTAATTGGATGAGAATATTCACTACCATATAAAAAACAGATTTTATGCTACAAAACAGTTTGTGGTAATGATTCTAATCCAATTGAGGCCAAAAAAACCCGAAAAACTGCCAACATATGATCCAACTCGTCGATTCGGATAATGGACTCGACGAGTTCATCACTTATGAGCATGGACTCGATGAGTTCATGTATGGACTCGTCGAGTCCTCCTGTCAGAGTGCAGTTTTTCGACTTTTCCAACTTTGAACAATTAGCTATGCATCTATATAACAGAAAACTACCAATGTCTCTGATACCACTGTTGGGTTTTAGGTACTATAACACTCCGATGGTGCACATACAACCCTAATAGCTTTGGATCTAAGTTTTCTCTAGTTATACATGCAACAAAATTTTCCAAAAACTTTAAACCTACAACTAGCATACAATTTGACATATGAATCATAAAAGTAAGTTAGAAGATTACCTCTTTGTTGTAGCTTGTAGGAATTGGTCTTTCAAGAGCCTAGTACCTCAAATGTGATGCCTCAAATGTATTATAACAAACCAAGAACAAGAGGAGGAATTTGAGAGAGAAGTAAGGAGACATAAAATTGGTTATGGTTCTCTTAAACTCATAGGGGGGCGATTTTAGCAAGTTAGGGATAATGTTTATAGTTTGGAATCCTTAAGGTTTAAACTTGTAAACCTTAATTGACTTGGGCTTTTAATCCAATAACTTATTAGCCTTATGGACTAACTCTTCATGGATCCTCATAAAGATTTAGTCCATTTCTTATCAACATGGATCATTAGCCCAAACTATAAATATTACTGATTTACCTAATCAGTCCCTGTAAATTTAATTAGTCTCTT
This sequence comes from Lactuca virosa, assembly GCF_052849685.1. Taxonomy (NCBI): domain Eukaryota; kingdom Viridiplantae; phylum Streptophyta; class Magnoliopsida; order Asterales; family Asteraceae; genus Lactuca; species Lactuca virosa. The sequence continues at coordinate 75,361,776 of NC_136432.1, read as the reverse complement.
TTGATCACTAAATTAATTCCAAATTAATTCTTGATCAATAGTAATTAAATAATATGATTTCTCAATTGATATATTATACTTATAATATATTAATAAATCACAAATAACCTCTTTCTCAAATATCCATCCTATCAAATTGTTCCAGAGTGTTACAACCCAAATGGACCATGTTGTATCGGGTCAAGTACATACCAATTCTAGTTATGGGCTTACACACATAATCCAACACATACACATCGGCCAACTTCTCGGCCGAAGAACTCTCCCGTATTGCCAGAAGGTGGGCACTCTTGGTCAATCGATCCATGATGACCCATATAGTATCAAAACCCTTCTCCGTCTTCGGTGACTTGGTAATGAAATCCATCGAAATATGCTCCCATTTCCACATGGGAACCTCCAGGGCTGCAACTTGTCATGCGGCCTCTGATGCTCACCCTTGACCATCCTGCAGGTCATGCATCTCTCCACGTACCAGGCTATCTCCTTCTTCATACACGGCCACAAATAGCGCAATCTCAAATCTCGGTACATCTTGGTGGCCCCCAGATAGATAGAAAAACGAGACTTATGAGCTTCCTCCAATATAATCTGTCTGACCCCACCAGACATCCAAACCCAGACCCAACCACATCGGGTCAACAACCCACGACCATCCGGAACAATTCTGGCAATCTCACCCCTGATCCTCTATTTCTTCCAATTATCTTCTCGAACACCCTCGGCCTGAGCCTCCCTAATCAATCCCAAAAGCGGGGAATCCACTAATATCCTCATACACGATACCCCATCTGAAGACCCAGCCGACTTGTAGCTCAAGGAATCCGCCACCACATGCGCTTTACCCAAATGGTAAAGGATCTCGCAGTTATAATCCTTGACTACGTCCAGCCACCTGCGCTGCCTCGTGTTCAGGTTCGGATGATCCATAATATGCCTCAGACTCCTGTGATCTGTATAGATAGTATAGTTGGCCCCATAATGATAGTGCCTCCAAATCTTGAGGGAAAAAACCATTGCCCCCAAATCCATATCATGCATGGGATATGGCATCTCATGTGGCTTCAGTTGTCACGAATCATAAGCTATCACCCGTCCTCTCTGCATGAGGACCACCCCCAAAATAGTGATGGATACATCACAGAATACCATAAAATCCTCAATTCCCTCTAGGAGGGTCAAAATCGGGCCTCATATAATCTTTGCCAAAGGTTATCAAATGTCGATTGCTGTTCAGGGCCCCATCGGAAATCCGCCCCTTCCTCGTCAGACGAGCGAGGGGTACTGCAATCTTGGAGAAATCCTGAATGAATCTCCTATAGTACTCTGCCAAACCCAAGAAACTCCTGATATCCGAGGAAGATTTCGGAACCTCCCACTGCATCACGTCCTCGATCTTGGCCGGATCGACCAATATCCCATCCTGGTTAACGAGGTGTCCACGGAACTGAACCTCTCGTAACCAAAACTCGCACTTTGAGAACTTAGCATAAAGTCGTTCTCGCCTCAAAACCCCTAGGAGCTCTCGAAGATGCTCATCATGTTGCTCTCTGCTCTTGGAATACACCAAGATATTATCAATGAACACAATAACAGAACGATCGAGAATCGGCCTACATACTAAATTCATCAAATCCATGAATATTGCAGGCACATTGGTGAGCCCAAATGGCATCACTACGAACTCGTAATGCCCATAACAAGTCCGGAACGAGGTCTTCTACACATCTTCCTCTCTCACCCAGACCTGATGATACCCATGTTGTATTAGTTGTCTAAGCTGATAAGTATAATTGGTATGTACTTGACCCGATAGTGCCATTTTCCTTTTGGGTTACCTTCACCATAGCAACTTGACAGGATGAATTATGAGAAAGAGGTTGATAGATGATTTATTAATATATTATAAGAATAATATATTAATTGAGAAATCATATTATTTAATTAGTATTAATCAGAAAATAATTTGGAATTAATTTAGTGATCAAAAGAGACTGATTAAAAGAATGGGGACTGATTATGTAAATCAGTAATAGTTGTAGTTTGGGCTAATGGACCCTATTCATAAGGGGTGGACGAAAACTCTATGGGAGTCCATTAAAATTGGTCCAAGGCCTTTCATGTGGGAGTCTATGGATTGCTTAGGGTCTAAGCAAGGGAATTAGGGTTTCCAGTTGAAAAACCCTAGTAGTAGCTCAACTATATAAGGACCCCTTGACTATTGTTTTCGGCCCTATGCTTTATAGAAGAACCCTAGCTGAAATTGATAGCCTCCATCCTCTCTCTCTTGTTCATCCTTTGTTAAGTGGTGGTTGTGACTCCATTAGAGGTGCAGCAATTGAGGCACTAAGCTCTTGAAGGTCAAGATCAAGCTATCAACAAGAAAGGTATTCTTCTAACCCTAGTTTGTTTATTAAATCTGAAAATTGTATGCTAGATTAGGGTTCTTGCTTTGGAAAATTGATTTGCATGTATAAGTTGATAAAAACCTATATCCAAAGCAATTAGGGTTACATGTGCACCAGAGGAATGTTGTAATGCCCCACCCCATCAGTGGTATCAGAGCTTAGGGTGTTTTTCTGTTATATTTGATGTTATTGTGTTTTACCAAAGCTGGAACAAAATCGATTTTTGGTCTCTGACTGCAGAACTCGATGAGTCCTAAGATAGACTCGACGAGTCCATGCCCTGACTCGGCGAGTTGGTTCTTCAAATGGCAGATTTTTCGGATTTCAAGCCTAAATTAGATAAGGATCATTACCTTAAATTGTTTTAACTGTTAAAATTCGAATTTTCTATTATGGTAATGAATATCCACATCTAATTGGAAAGATAATGTTCAAAATTATGTGATTAGTCTAATTATTTAAAATTTGATCTAGAAGTTTTGAAAAGTTTCAAAATTTGCCCTCAAGTTTTGGAATTTAAAATTTGATTAAAAGTTTTAATTTTGAAATATTAAATTCTAAAACCCTATTGTTTTAAAAGTTTAAAATACAACCCTTATACTATTATAATATTAAAAGAATAATATGTATATATATATATATATATATGTATAAGATGAGTCAGTCTTACCGTTAGTAGGCCTTATTCACAAAGTCGATCTATAAGGGGGGGTATAAGGAAACTGCCTATAAAATGGTGGTTGAATGGGTGTCCACTTTCACCCACCGCTTCCTTGATTGGTGGAGGGTCGTTAGCCGAACGGGTAGGATAGGACATTAATTCCTCATTAATAAGTATAATGAATATTATAAAGTAACTAAATGTTTTTTTATAAATTCCCAATCTTAGTTACTTTAGGAAAAATGTGAAAATGATGCTATTCCATGAAATTGCACTTTGCACCTTGCCAAGTCGTTAGTGGAGCGTATGTGGTTAACCGGCACACTAACTTGGACTAACAAGGGTGGAAAAGGGTAGCTCGAGAATTATCATAGATCAATGGAGCGTGTGTGGTTAACCGGCACATTGATTAGGTGGTAAATGACATCGAGAGTGCCAAGCTAATTTGCATGGTTATTCACACCTTGTTTGTGATCATCGGTATCCCAGTCACAAACTTGAAGGGCATAATCGAGATTAAACATGCCATTGAAAAGTTCAATGAATCTCAAAAGAATCTAGGAATTTCATTTCATTTAAAACCTAATTGTTCATTTCGTTTTTCATGGTGGAATTGGTAAATCGTCATTTACCTACCTTCATATAATTTGCAATTGGATTACGGAATCCCTCTTCTGAGTTGTGAATTATAGTGTTGGGTCCTAGCTTTAATATTTCATTTGGGTGTTATATTAAGGATTGCTTATCTAATCAAAACTTTGTTCCTTTTCTTTTTCAGATGTCTGGCTCAAACAACGCTTCCGGCTCGAACTCTAACTCCTCAAGCTCCTTTTCTCTTTTGAACATTTGTGGGAGAGTCACTTTTGATGGGTCCAATTTCAATGATTGGATCCACAACATTCGCATGGCACTTCGATACGAGGAGAAAGAATACGTCCTTGACAAAGAGTCAAAGAGATAGATGAAACCAAAGCTACCGCTGAAGAAATAGCTGAGTATAGGGCTCACGAAAAAGACGCGACAAAGGTGTCGTGTATAATGGTAGCCACTATGACTCCTGAGCTGTAGCAGTTCTAAGAGGACTACTGGCCTTATGACATGTGCCAAGATTTGATGGAAAAAGTACCATCAAAGCACGCGTCAGGAAAGGTACGAGATTGTCGCCTCGTTGATAACAACCAAGATGAAAGACGGAGATTCCTTCACGAGCCACTTGCAAATGATGCAAAGGTATGTGGATCGGTTGCTTAAGTTGAATGTCAACTTTGACGAAGAGTTGGCGATTGATATCATTCTCCACTCTTTACCTCCTTTTTATGATCAGTTCAAAATGACTTATCATATGAACAAGGAGGAAGTCACTTTGAGCAAGCTTCAAGGTTTGTTAAGAATTGTTGAAAGTGGACTTAAAGGCAAAGCTGTCGAGTCCACACCTACAGTTGTTGCCCCCGTCCTCGCTATAGGATAGGGAAAAGGGAAGAAGAGGAAAGCTCCCTCCAAGAACCACAAGGGAAAGTACCATGATGGATCTACTTCAAATGGATCCAAAGGTAAAGTTGGTTCAGCCACTCCCTCATCCGATCCTAAAGAAGCAACGTGCTTCTACTGTAACGACAAGGGGCATTGGAAACAAAGTTGCCCGAAATACTTGCAGGACATCAAGGATAGGAAGATAAAGCCCTCCTTCGCATGTATTTATACTATTCAATCTAATAACTCATCACATGCTAGTTCTTGGGTCCTTGATACAGGATGTGGTTTTCACATTTGTTCTAATTTGCAGGGGCTAAGAAGAAGTAAGGATGTGGAGCATGGGAAGATGAACCTGATAATGGGGAATAGGAAATCGTCGTCTGTCACCAAGATCGGGATTTATTCTTTAGTGCTTAGTAGTGGGTTAGGGTTAGAGTTGAATGATTGTTGCTATTCGTCGGAGATGACGAGGAATATTATTTCTTTTCATGGCTTGTATAGACAAGGTTTTATATTTTCATTTAATAATGAAGTTGGTTCTATTAATGCTTTCTATAATGGTACTTTATATTTTGAAGCATTGCCTTGTAATGGAGTATATGAAACTGTGATGGTTGTAGAAGACTTAGGAAATAATGTATTGCATATCGATTCGTCAAATGGTTTAGACAAGGCATGCTTGTGGCATTGTCGTCTTGGACATGTCAACAAGAAGCGCATAGCCCAACTCCAAAAGGATGGAGTCTTGGAGTCATTTGACCTAAAGTCGGATGACACGTGCGAATCTTGTTTACTTGGATAGATGACTAAATCACCTTTCACTGGCACTTGTGAAAGAAGTAAGGGATTGTTGGATCTCATACACACCGATGTGTGTGGGCCCTTCATATCCACCACAAGGGATGCTAACTGCTTCTATGTTACGTTCACCGTCGATTATAGCAGATATGGGTATATCTACTTAATCAAGCACAAGTCGGAAACCTTTGAAAAGTTCAAAGAGTTTAAACAAGAAGTGGAGAATCAATTGGGCAGGAAGATAAAGATGCTCAGATCTGATAGGGGTGGTGAGTATCTTAGTATCGAGTTCCACGACTATCTTAAGGAATGTGGAATTGTTTCACAATTGACGCCGCCTAGGACACCGCAGCTCAATGGTGTAGCTGAGTGGCACAATTGAACCTTGTTGGACATGGTTCGTTCCATGATGAGTCGAGCTTCGTTACCTATCTCATTTTAGGGGGTATGCCTTAGAGAGTGCCGCCCATATCCATAATCTAGTCCCAACTAAGAAGGTTGCCAAAACACCTCACGAAATGTGGACAGGGAAGGTTCCCTCGTTGGCACATATCAAGGTTTGGGGTTGCGAGGCTTTCGTAAGACGAGAAACTCACGAAAAACTTGAACCTCACAGTGAGCGGTGTATTTTCATCGGCTAACCAAAGAAATATTTTGGATATCTTTTCTACAGACCTAGTGACAACGTGGTCTTCATAGCAAGGAGAAGGGTTTTCCGCGAGAGAGAACTCATATGCCAAGAGGACAGTGGGAGGAAAATTGATCTTGAAGAGCTTCAAGAGTCAAACGATGAAGGAACCTCTAACACTTGCACTCAACTTGAGGAATAGATTCATGTTGAACCTGTTGACGAGTCCTTACCTCTAACACGTTCTAGTTGAGTTAGTGTTCCACCTGTGTTGTATGGTTTCCATATAAATGTTGAAGGTGATACGTTTATCAGTTCTAGTACACTGATAAATTTGGATGAACCTAACAACTACAAGGAAGCCATGGCAGACCCAGAGACTGCAAAGTGGAAGGAGGCAATGGACAGCGAGATCCATTCCATGTATGACAATCAAGTTTGGAACTTGGTTGACAATGTACCAGGTCGTAAGACGGTCGGGTTCAAGTGGATCTTCAAGAAGAAGACTGACATGGATGGGAAAGTGCATACATTCAAGGCACGGCTGGTTGTGAATGGCTTTACTCAAACCCCGGGGGTTGACTATGATGAGACTTTCTCACCTGTGACCAAGATCAAGTCTATCAGGATTATGTTGGCTATTGCTGCGTTTCATGATTATGAAATTTGGCAGATGGATTTCAAAACCGCCTTCCTTAACGGGAAGCTGGTTGAATATGTTTACATGTGTCAGCCAGAGGGTTTTGTGGATGCCAAATATCCTCATAGGGTGTGCAAGCTTGAGAAATCCATCTATGGATTAAAGCAAGCATCTCGCAGATGGAATCCTTGTTTCGATGAGAAAGTCAAAGAGTTTCGATTTTCGAGAAGCGAGGATGAGTCTTGTGTGTATGTCAAAGATAGTGGGAGTATAGTTAGCTTTCTAGTTTTGTATGTTGATGACATACTGCTCATAGGAAACAATGTCCCGACCTTGCAGGAGGTTAAGTCCTGGCTTGGGAAGTGTTTCGCTATGAAGGATCTAGGAGAAGCGGCTTATATTGTGGAGATAAGGATTTTGAGAAATATAAGTAGGAGACTAACAGGACTTAGTCAAAGTACTTACTTGGACAAGGTGTTGAAATGTTTTAGCATGGAAAATTCCAAGAAAGAGGAATTGTCACTCCAAAGCAATACCAAGCTGAGTAAGACTCAGAGTTCGAGTACCGATGTCGAGATAGCGGAAGTGAGTCGAGTACCCTATGCTTCTTTCGTTGGCTTGATCATGTACGCTATGATATGTAGTCGCCCTGATGTGGCTTTTGCGTTGAGCATGGTTAGCCGATATCAAGGGAACCTAGCTAGAGCTCATTGGACAGCAGTTAAGAACATTCTTAAGTACATGCGAAGGACTAAGGACTGAGTCCTTACACTTGATGTGACAACCCAAAAAATTTTAAATTTTTGCCTTGCAAAGCTCAGCCAGTCAAGTCAATTGAGTGTCAGACTCATTCTTACTATCATTTAGCCTCATTTGGAGTCCGTTTAAAGGTCCAAAGGTCAGCACATTCAAGCGTGGAACATAGAAATGGATCGCGTAGACTTCTAGCATCAAAATCGGGCCTTACACTCCAACATCAGGAGTGTACGGCCGCACACTGGGTGTGCGGCCACACACCCCTCTCCTGGCAGCACACTCTCGAGTATATAGGAGGGACTTAGCCTTCTTTCACCTCTTTTCACCCTCCCAAACTTAGAACTCGATTTTGCTCTCAACTACCATCCGATTTTAAGCCTAGATCTTCGAGTTGGTAAGTTTTCTTCTCCCGAATTGTTGTTAATCTTCATAAACTAGTTACATCCCTTCGTTTCATCCATTTGAAAACATATTTTGTCTAGATCTTCAAGTTACACCAAGAACACCAAGAACACACACTTGTTCTTGGTGATTTTGAGCTTTCTCGAGCTTTCGGATCGTAAGTACTTCTTCCCAATGCTTGAAACTTGTTAAGAACACTTGTTTAAAGTCCTTAGAAATGCCCAGAACTCGTGACCTGATGGTGTGTGCGGCCGCACACACTCATGTGGCCGCACACCCCTCAAAAACCCTCAAAACACCCATCAAACACCCCTAAAGGCTTCCATATTGTAAGTACCATTCCCCAAGCTTGTTATTTACTAGATATAAGCCTTAGAAAACGTCCAAAACATGTTCATCAAGGTGTGTGCGGCCGCACACACTCATGTGACCGCACACCCCTTTGTTTGGTGCTTTAGGGCTTCCAAAGTGCCTTTCTAGCTTCAACACTTGATGAGCATCAGTCCTACAAGCCTCCCCACCATTTGGAAAACGTTTTGTGCACACTTTACCATGAGTGTGCGGCCGCACACTCCCCTGGCCGCACACCCATGGCCGCACACTCCTCAAAGTGGTCGTACACTCCCTTAATTTGAATCATATGTGATTCCAACACTTGGTCAAAGTGTTTCGTAGTCCCGTGAGGTGTTTTCTTGCATTTGATTGCTTCCAAGCACTATATTTATGCCAATATATGTGATTACATGTCATTTAGGACTCGTTAAGTCTCGGGACTTCATTCGTGGAACTTCTCATCCTTACACGCGTATTCGTTGAATCACCCACATCAGGTGAGTTCATACCCCGTAATGAATCTTTTAACTGTTTTAAATGTTTTAAGGGGGGGAATACAAGTTGAACACAATGATAATTGTGTAATTGTTTGTTATAAACATTTTCATAAGGATTACTTATGTCATTATAAGTTGTCAAAACATTTTAAAAACTCTTTTAAAGTTATGTTACTTTATAGTTTTACCAAAACTCCGTTTTAAAGTGCAAGCATAACTTGGTACATAAAAGAGTCTTTTCAATACCCGTTCAAGGAAAACATTACTAGTAAACTATAATAGGTATAGTTTAGAGTCAGTTCATACACGAGTCTGATCACACTATTATGAGAAACAAAACACACTATACACTATACAAGAGAGTATACTAAACACTAGTACAGAGTTAACATTACTACACTGTACAAATATTTGAATACTATAAATAGAATGTGACATACTACTTCTCGATACGACACACATTGTTGTATCACCTTGTAACCAGAGTCTCCTGGAGGGAGAGCGGGCATTGTGTGTATAGATCTATACGGGACAGACACTCCCACATCCCGACTGGTAGCTACAGTCCCAGCCGAAAGGCCAAGGGGTGACAGAATGTCACATCACTACATATGACTCGGAGGGTCATTGGTTATTCGATCGTCAATCAGCATGGTTACATACGAGTTCACATTCAAACCTTTAATTAACTAAATAAGAATTAAAGGCAAAACAGACTCTCCGAGGCGTATTGTTCATTTAATACCACCTGGAGTTTGCATTTCATTTCTTTAGACTCCCCGAGGTGTATTGTATATTTAATACTACCTGGAGTCTGTATTTTATCACTATAAAACCAGCAGTGTCACTGCTGAGATAAAACATTATTTTCCCTATTACATTTACTTTGAGATCTTCTTACATATTACATTAATGTATAGACTATATTTAGTAAATGATAGTCACACTTGGGAAAATACACACTCATACAAGATACAAACATACATAACATTTGAGACCTTGGTAGAAGGCTACGTTTAGTAGAAATGACCATAATGCTAACTTTATGATTCCTCAATGTATACATCAAAGGATATATATATATATATATATATATATATATATATATATATATATACATATATCAATAGGATCCGGCAGGTAATAGGATGTGCGTTCTCCGCTTCATTTCCTGTTCCTTGTTTGGTTGTGGGCTTGGAGCAGATTCACCTAGTCTATTATCTATTCGATACTAGATATATATATATATCCAGTATACCTTGTGTCATCATAAGGGTACAAGGTATGGGCCAAGACATAGGATACAGAGTCATGGCACAGTCTTCTAGTACAAAACACAATTTCCAAATCAGACGTTTGGTATACAAAATTAGAAACTTACCAGTTAAGGGTTTATTCCATTTTATTAAACCAGTATATACTCAAAGGACCTTCGGTGCCTAACTCTATAATACTTTAGTTTATACCGCACGGTTGTATATCATTAATACCCAATAGGTAGTTGGATGAGTGTTTTCCGCCTTACTTCATGTTCCTTGTTTGGTTGTGGGCTTAGGGCAGATTCACTCAATTAACTATCTAGTCGATATTAGATCATATATATCTAGTATAAACTAAGTGATCATAGGAGTAATCACTGTGGTCACCATTTTACTATAAGAAATAAGGGTTTTCTTAAAGAATCTTTTCATTCAAATACAAAGGAACTATTACAGTTAACTCCGTGAGTACCAAGAGGATACACCAGGATTATATACAATAAGGATCTAACAACCAATGGGATGTGTGTTATTTGCCTCATTCCCTGTTCCTTGTTTGGTTGTGGGCTTAGGGCGGATACACACAACCGATTGTTTGTTTACTCTGAGTTATATGTAACTTGTATCCATATAGTACACATAGAAAGGACTGTAGAGTCATTTTTACTCATCTTTCATCAAGGCAGGAAATATAGGATTTCCTGGAGGAACAGGCAAACTTTTCTAAACAAGACTTACAACTTACTACATTTTACCAAGTTTTCTACAACTACTTTCATCACTAAAATCTTATGAACTCACCAGCTTAATTGCTGATCAACTCTTTCAAATAACTTGTATTCTCAGGAGACTAGTAGACAGGTACTCGCTCTGGGAACTCAGAAGATGGAGCAGCATAGATCAAGTCCTATTTGTTATTTGCATATGTATGCTATGTTTAGCAAACAAACTTTGTAAACACTTTCTTTCTAATGAAATGGTTGCTTATTACTTTGCTTACTATGATGCATGTCTTGTGATACTAAACATGAAGTCCTCCACCCCAGAACGTTTCCGCCATTCCGGTTTTGGGGTGTGACACTTGGTGGGAGTGATGACTTGAGATTGACAGGGTATAGTGACGCCAGCTTTCAGATCGATAGAGATAACTTCTGCTCTCAGTCGGGCTGGGTATTTACCCTAAATGGAGGAGCAGTTACTTGGACAAGCTCCAAGCAGGAGACCGAGGCTGATTCAACGTACGAATCAGAGTACATAGCAGCGAGCGAAGCGTCGAATGAGGCGATATGGTTGAAGAACTTCATTGGAGACCTTGGAGTTGTACCAGCCATAAAGGAGCCTATGGAGATTTTCTGTGATAACGAAGGAGCGTTTGCCTTAACCAAGGAACCAAGGGATCATGGTAGATCCAGACACCTCGACAGAAAATACCACTTCCTCAGACATCGGGTAGAAGAGGGACTCATCGTAGTCAATAGGGTATCATCAGAGGAGAACCCAGCAGATCCCCTCACAAAGGGTCTGAGCAGGGTTAAGCACTTACAGCATGCGAGGAGCATTGGTTTGAAGGACGATATTAGTTTTAGTGATTAGATAGATGTTTAGAAACTTGTAATAGATAAATGTTATTGACATTTGATGATTAAGTAATGGAGATTTATTTATGAGTAAAGTTTACTCCCTTGTGTCGATTGTTTACTATTGTTTCAATATTGCATGTTTTACTTCCAGAATAATTATATTATTCAAATTATCCACAGTCGATCATACTTTGGGAGTAATTTATGAGGTTAGACTGTCATGAATTGGTTGTAGATTGTCTAAGTGCTTAGACATAGCAAAGGTTTGATGCAGCGTTCATGAGTACTTCTGAAATAAGATTTGAGTATTGGATTAAACCCATGCTCATGTGAATCACTTCATGGAATTTATTGTTGGATTAGTGTCTAAGCCCATAACTATTATTGGTATGTACTTGACCCGATTTGGCATGGTCCATTTGGGTTGCACTTGACCGGAACAATTTATATGGATAGTCTTTTGAGAATAGTATGTTTATGATTTATATTAATATATTATAAGTTCTAATATATTAATATGGAATCATATTATTTAATTAGTAGTGATCAAGAGTTAATTTAGAATTAATTTAGTGATCAAAAGGAACTAATTAAATATGGACTCTTATATATATAGTATGGGCCAAGTTCATTTAGGTTGGGCTAAGCTTGCATGGATAGTCCATGGAGTTTTTAACCCATGGATCCTATGGAAATGAAAGGGCATGGGTATTAGGGTTTACATGGATGAAACCCTAATACTCCATACTATATAAAGAGGTCTTTGGCACAAGAAATTGGGCTAGCGTGTCAGGATACAAGAGTGGGTCATTTCTAGTGTGCTTACTATTCTCTCAAGTTTTTCCAAGGTGTTCTTGGTGATTTGTGATTCCACTTGAGGCTTCCACACTATTGGGGCTAAGCTCTTAAAGATCAAGACTTCAAGCTTCATCAAAAGGTATGTCTTATAACTTGTTCATATTACCCAAGTATCAAAGATTGTATGCTAGTTAGGGTAATACCTTGGAAAGTTCAAGTTTGCATGTATAATAGAGAAAACATAGATCCAAGGTATTTAGGGTTACATGTACACCATAGGAGTGTTAGAATGCTCAAAACCAATCATTTATCACGAGTGATTTTGAGACGATAATATCGTATAATCTTTAAACCGAGATATATGAGTTGTTGTTTGCGAGTTGGTTGTGCATTGATAATGTGTAAACGCATCAGTAACTTGATGTTATAAAACGTGTTGTTGTGTATGATTTAATGAGTAAATAGTACAAGCATATAAGTCAAATTTTATCTTTTCCTTTTATCCTAAGAGGTTAAAAGCGATATCTTGGGCCCCTCGATGATTTTGTGTTGACTTATGTGTCGGGCCCGGTCAGGACGGAATTGATGTGTTCAATTAAGTTATATGTCAAACAAATCAGAAGTCGGGAAACAAATTGTTGGACATTGAGAATGATTATGTTCCATGTATTTGTCCACACGCTATTTTGCAGAACGTAGGATTATATGATCCCTTATCTAAAGGACGCGTCATTAACTAGGTCAGAGTTCGACAGCGGCTTTTTAGAGCTACGATTGCTAATCGGATTTTGAAGTAGTACTTGCAATTATAGTTATTAGACTTATCCACGTGCGAGACTGTTGGATTAGGTGTCTAAGCCCATAACTATAATTGGTATATACTTGACCTGATAGTAGCATGGTCCTTTTGGGTTGCCTTCACCATAGCAACTTGACATGATGAATTATGAGAAAGAGGTTGATAGATAATTTATTAATATATTATAAGAATAATATAGTAATTGAGAAATCATATTATTTAATTAGTATTGATTAGAAATTAATTTGGAATTAATTTAGTGATCAAAAGAGACTGATTAAAAGAACGGGGACTGATTATGTAAATTAGTAATGGTTGTAGTTTGGCCTAATGGACCCTATTTATAAGGGGTGGATGAAAACTCTATGGGAGTCTATAAAGATTTCGTCCAAGGCCTTTCATGTGGGAGTCTGTGGATTGCTTAGGGCCTAAGCAAGGGAATTAGGGTTTCCAATTGAAAAACCATAGTAGCAGCTCAACTATATAAGGACCCCTTGACTATTGTTTTCAACCCTATGCTTTATAGAAGAACCCTAGCCGAAATTGATAGCATCCATCCTCTCTCTCTCTCTTGTTCATCTTTTGTTAAGTGGTGTTTGTGACTCCATTAGAGGTGCAGCAATTGAGGCACTAAGCTCTTGAAGTTCAAGATCAAGCTATCAACAAGAAAGGTATTCTTCTAACCCTAGTTTGTTTATTAAATCCGAAAATTGTATGCTAGATTACGGTTCTTGCTTTGGATAATTGATTTGCATGTATAACTTGAGAAAAAACTGGATCCAATGCAATTAGGGTTGCATGTGCACCAGAGGAATGTTGTAATGCTCAAAATCTATCAGTGGTATCAGAGCTTAGGGTGCTTTTCTATTATATTTGATGTTATTGTGCTTTGCCAAAGCTGGAACAAAATCAATTTTTGGTCTCTGATTGCAGAACTCGACGAGTCCATGCCCTGACTCGACGAGTTGGTTCGTCAGATGGCAGATTTTTCGGATACCAAGCCTAAATTAGATAAGGATCGTTACCTTAAATTGTTTTAACTGTTAAAATTCAAATTTTCTATTATGGTAATGAATATCCTCATCTAATTGGAAGATAATTGTCAAATTTTAAGATAATGTTCAAAACTATGGGATTAGTTTAATTATTTAAAATTTCATCTAGAAGTTTTGAAAAGTTTCAAAATTTTCCCTCAAGTTTTGGAATTTAAAATTTGATTAAAAGTTTTAATTTTGAAATATTAAATTCTAAAACCCTAGTGTTTTAAAAGTTTAAAATACAACCCTTATACTATTATAATATTAAAAGATTAATATGTATATATATGTATAAGATGAGTCAGTCTTACCGTTAGTAGGCCTTATTCACAAAGCCGGTCTATAAGGGGGGTATAAGGAAATTGCCTATAAAATGGCGGCTGAATGGGTGTCCACTTTCACCCACCGCTTCCTTGATTGGTGGAGGGTCGTTAGCCGAACGGGTAGGATAGGACATTAATTCCTCATTAATAAGTATAATGCATATTATAAAGTAACTAAATGTTTTTTTATAAATTCCCAATCTTAGTTACTTTAGGAAAGGGTAAATGTCATATTAGCCCATCAAACTTGTTGTGTTTGTTTTAAAAGGCCACCCAACTTTTTTTTGGTACATTAAGGGAATGAACTCTCGTTTTCCTATTTTAAAATATCCTTATGTGACCTGATACCGGGTAAAGCTGTAAAATGTGTGCCTTGACCACTGTTTGACCATCAACTGCACCTCCACCTCCATTAAAGTATACTCACTGTATCTACTCACTGTACACTGAAAAACAAAGAACAAATCAAAGAAGACGAAGGGGAAAAAGAGATAGAGAGAAATTATCCTCGTGATCGATTAAGAGCCACCGACCCACCGATTTCCTGATTTCGTTCATATTCCTTCCTACCCTCGATTAGTGAGTACCAATGACAAAGAGCAAACCAAAAAAGGGCCATTACAGTTCGACTACCCCCATGATCTCGTCTTTCCCAATTCCCACCACCACAAAAATCAACCAGCGATTTTGAAGAGATTGTGCTTGCTTCTACGTTCGTATCCTTTACCCCAAGCAAATTAGAGATCGATCCCATTCTTTCGCCTCCTTCAATCGATTGTAGCTTCTGGTATTAATTTTAGGTATCAATCAAAGAACGAATAGCTCCTACTGTTCCTTCCCAATCGATCACAGGTACCCCCATTCATTTTGTATTCTTCACACATTTTCTATGTATGTGCGTGAATCCTCAGCACCAAGGAATCAAATCCCCTTTCTTCTTGTCGGTATCAATATTTAAGTATTTGATAATGACGATTTTGACTCATATGTTTCATCGATTCCAGAAATCAGACATCATGTATCGACCCAGGAGGTGTAACCGGATAAAGAAAGTCGAACTTACCAGATAGAGCAGTGGTTGGCGTCAGCGATAGGAAGTATGAAGCGGAGATCGGAGAAGGGTCACAACTCTTCTCTCTGATGAACGTTGTGAAGGAGTGTGTCTGGGAAATGAGCCTAACGATGTGAACGTTGAGGTTTTCATCTACATGTTGCCCTAATGATTGTAGGAAAGGTTACGATGGGTTTGGCCATGGTAAAGGAGATTGTGGTGGGCTGGTGGCTATCTGCAAGTTCCAATGAGGGGGTTGGAGATTAAAAAGTAAGATGTTATATATGTAGAATATATGACGTGGCTACATAAAATAATTATTAAAGCCACATCAGCATTGTTACCGGGTTACCTGCTAAATTTGAGTAAAATGGCTTATTTAACAGGTAAAATGACACTTTAGGGATCTATTGTGCAAAAAAAAAGTTTAGTGACCAAATCGAGAAAAATGGTAAAAGTTCGATGGGCTAATATGACATTTACCCTTTAGGAAAAATGTGAAAATGATGTTATTCCATGAAATTGCACTTTACACCTTGCCAAGTCGTTAGTGGAGCGTGTGTGGTTAACCGGCACACTAACTTGGACTAACAAGGGTGGCAAAGGGTAGCTCGAGAATTATCATAGATCAATGGAGCGTGTGTGGTTAACCAGCACATTGATTAGGTGGTAAATGACATCGAGAGTGCCAAGCTAATTTGCATGGTTATTCACACCTTGTTTGTGATCCTCGGTATCCTAGTCACAAACTTAAAGGGCATAATCGAGATTAAACATGCCATTGAAAAGTTCAATGAATCTCAAAAGAATCTAGGAATTTCATTTCATTTAAAACCTAATTGTTCATTTCGTTTTTCGTGGTGGAATTGGTAAATCACTATTTACCTACCTTCATATAATTTGCAATTGGATTACGGCATCCCTCTTCTGAGTTGTGAATTATAATGTTGGGTCCTAGCCTTAATAGTTCATTTGGGTGTTATATTAAGGATTGCTTATCTAATCAAAACTTTGTTCCTTTTCTTTTTCAGATGTCTGGCTCAAACAACGCTTTAGGCTCGAACTCCAACTCCTCAAGCTCCTTTTCTATTTTGAACATTTGTAGGAGGGTCACTTTTGATGGGTCCAATTTCAATGATTGGATCTGCAACATTCGCATGGCCCTTCGATACGAGGAGAAAGAATACGTCCTTGACAAAGAGCTCAAAGAGATAGATGAAACCAAAGCTACTGCTAAAGAAATAGCTGAGTATAGGGCTCACGAAAAAGACGCGACAAAGGTGTCATATATAATGGTAGCCACTATGACTCCTGGGCTGCAGCGGTTCTACGAGGACTACTGGCCTTATGACATACCAGTCACAACATCTGGAGCTACTCTGCCCTCCTCGGAAGTGAGCTGGAAAGCTCGACCTCGAGCCCTCCCCTGGCACTCATCTATGATCCTCAAAGTAGCTGGCGCGGGAGCATGCGCCGGCTTGGTGGCGAGCAATGGACAGTTGACCTTCACATGGCCAACCTGATTACAATGGTAGCAGATCCTGGTACTCAGATCAGGGGCCAACTGGTGGCAATCCCTCACATAGTGCCCCTCCCTGCCACATTTGTGGCACACACCTCCTGATCGACAAGCCCCATCATGAACCTTAATGCATTTCCCACAAGTGCGGCCTCACTGACCCTCAGATTTAGAATCAGCGGCCTTGAACCGCTTCGGCGCCGGCTGCAACTACGCTGATGTCGGTCTCTGCTCTCTCGCTTGAATCTCTATCTCGATCTCACACCGCCTAGTGGCCTCCTACATCTCCAACACAGAATCATATCGATGGGTAGAAACAAACTGCCTGATATATGTCTTGAGCATGCTCAAGTAATGGGTCATCTGAGCCTACTCCGAAGCAAACTTAGGGAAAAACATGGCCCTCTCAGTAAACATCCTGGTGATCTCTGCCACCGACTCCGTCCCCTGCCCAGGTCTAAAAACTCTTTGGCCAACCTCTCACGCTCTACCCACGGAACATATAGAGTAGTGAACATCTCCATGAACTACTCCCAAGATACCGCAGCCCTCTGCTCAGCAGAATACAATCCTGTAACAAGTATCCACCAATCCTTCGCTCCGGACCTCAGGATGTTCAGAGCGCACATGACCTTCTGGTCAGTCGGGCAAGAGCAGGTGAAAAAGCATCCCTCAAATTAGATAGCCACCTCATGGCTACGATCGGATCCTGAACTCCATCGAAAGTCAGGGGCTTCGTATTGTCGAAGTCCTGATACTGAAAAACCCAAATCGGTCCAACCCCGGCAGCCGCAACGGCTGCGGTGGCTGCAGCAGCAGCAGCCTCAGACAAAGCAACATAACGCTCATCAAAGTACTCAATCATGGCGGTCTTAATCGACCCAAACATTTCTGGAAACTGAGATCGGAAGTGAGCAACAACCTCTTCCTTCAAGATCTCCCTGATCCTGTCATCCAATGCAGCTGACCCACCCTGACTGCCAGCTCCTAATCCCGATCCGAACCCAGCCTCAAATCATCGTGTAGTCACCATACTGAAAATAAACTAGGAGGATATCAGATAATATGCATATCATATCAGGGGAACCAACTCCCAACAAAGCCCTAGGGGTTATGACTTTCCTGTTACGCGTACGGGTCCTGTGCTTTCAGTATTTGTCTCAGAGGAGCATCACAACACCCTAACTATACATACTAGCATACTCATACACTCCATCCTCACTCCCTATAGGAAAGTTTAAACATCTCTCGACGGCTGACCCCACACAACCCATCCATGAAACTTCCACCAACCTTGCAGCACTCGTGTATGCTAGTCATACATAACACTAGACCCTATAGACAGTCAAATATCTGATCCTACCATAAGCCCTTCATTAAAAAAGAAAAGGAAATAAGGCCGAACCAAACATTCTCAGGCTATAGAATCTTAGTTATGCATAACCATGATGCACACACTAAGCAACTACAGTAATGATGTCAATTCCATTGAAGAAGAACCATCGGCTATCAGGCATCATATAATCAGGCATTTCTATCATGCAAAATCCTGAAATCCCTAGCCTATCACTAGCATGTTGTTCTAACATATCACAATATCAAATAACAGTATGGTATTTTGGGCTCTACTTACTGGCTCCAGCTGATCGTACACATCGCATCCTCCATGATTATTTTGAAAACCATTTGAAAAAAACTCATTTTAAAAATCTTTTTCCTTAGTTTGAGACTGGATTCACACGAGTGTTCCTCCAATTCTTTCAAACCAAGGCTCTGATACCAACTTGTAATATCCATAAAATTCATGAAAAATTTAAACATTTCAAATAATTCCACAAACCACCATTGTTTACAAAATAGTTTTCAAAACATGTTTATTATCAGAGTTTTCCCAAAATCATAAAACAAAACACGAAGAGGTGCACGATCACGCATTTTCCTTACCGCGATCATCTGAGGTACCTGAAACATAACCCAAAACGGTTAGCCCAAAGCTTAGTGAGTTCCCCCAAAATACCAACCCAACACAAACCAGAATAATAACAATAACTAGCATGCATACAGAGCCTTCAGTCTAACTGGAACGCCCCAACGGCCTGCAGTCTATTTGGTACGCTCACAGAACCAACAGCCTGACCGACACGCCACACCAGGCCTTCAGCCTATCTGGAACGTTCTACGGGCCTTCGGCCTAACTGGTACGCCCCACTGGCCTTCGGTCTATCCGGGACGCCCTAATTTTGTTGGCCTTCAGCAAAAAGCAGAACCGCCTTAACCTAACCATACATACACCGTGTCGACACACATATATATAACAGATAATCATAAAATTAACCAGCCAATAACAACCAGACAGATCTTACAGTTCACTAAGCATAGCATCATCCTATCTATCAGGATATAGATCTAACAGATCACTACTGTACTCAATCATATGATAATCAGGATAACAATCCAAAGGGCCGGCCTTGGTGTCTTCGACCCATAAGTATAGTGAGGAAAACTCACTTCACACTGCTGAATCACACTGAAAGTCTCCGACTGCTGGCTCACTAAAATCCCCAAGCTATTACAACAAATAATCATTCGATTAATAATTGGATTACAACCAAGGCTAATAGTCCATCAATAGGGTAAAAAGGCTACTTTACCCTTTCCCTAGTTGGGCTAAGACCCAGGCCCAAATCTTGATCCAAAAGGGCCAAACTAATTAATCACTCAAGGCCCATAATTGGCATAATTTTCCAAATTGGGACCAAACTCCTAATTGGGCCTTACCCTAAGGTCCATCTCTTCACTTAGCCCAAAACACCAATAATCAGATGGTGCAATAAGGGCCCAAGCATCCAAGCCCAAAAATTGAAGCCCAAACTCCAAACTCCAACAGACTGAGTACGCGGGGCGTACCCAGCTATATGCTCAGCGTACTCCGCCTTGACCAAGAACGCGATCCCGACCACCTACACCCAGCGTACGCCCTGGTACGGCCAGCATACGTGGTGACCATGCAAAACTTCGAAAAATATCTTATTCCATTCAGTCCAAACGTCTAATAACCAGATCCAAGTCCAAGAAGGTTCTCTTAACCATAATGTTTCCAACTTTATGGTTATGCATGCATCATTAAGACCCAAAACCAACCTCCTAGTTGGTCTTAACCACTAAGGACCTCTACACTTTGCATGCAAGCACTAAATTAGTCAAGAAAGCATTTGTATGACTTAACATAACTCAAATCTTCTGAAAAAAAGGTAGCTCCTTTGGTTTTAGAGTAGCATTTACTCATCAAGTCCAAGAAAGGATACAAACTCATAAAACTCCATATGGCTAGATCTCTAAGAAATACAATTAAAGTTAAAGACTTTATACCTTCTGGAGCTTCCCAAAGAGATGAAGATCTCAGATCTACAAGCTTGAATCCCACACCAAAGCTTCTCAAATAATCCCTCCTTCTTTCTTCAACACTAAGAACACAAACACACACTCAAGCTCAACACACACAAGGGTTAGTGCTTGTAAAATCGACTCAAATAGGGTGGAGGCTGAAAGGGTGAGGGAAATGAGGTTATAAGGGGGATTATATAAGGCTCAACCCTAAAAATTAGGGTTTTCAATGTCTAATGAGTACGCCCCGCATACATTGACGTACGCCCTAGTACGCTAAGCGTACACACGTACGCATGGTGTACTCCTATCCTTTCAAAATTACGGTTTTGCCACTAGGGCTTCTCATGGATACTCCTTCTACCACAGGGACCAAAATGACATAAATTAAAACCATAAGGATAAATTTGGAAGTACCTGAATACCACGGTGTTACATATTAATTAAATAATACGATTTCTAATTAATATATTATTTTCATAACATATTAATAAATTCATTTTGATTTCTAATTAATATATTAATCACATAATAAATTAATAAATCAGTCTCTCTCTCTCTCTCTCTCTCTCTCTCTCTCAAAGTTATCCTATTCAAATACTAGGTTTGAGGGCAACCCAAAAAGACTTTGCTAATAATTCAAGATTATATTAATTTAGTTATTGGCTTAGACACCTAATCCAACTTTCTCTCACTTGGATAAGTCTAAAACTAAAATTACTGGTATAACTTCTAAATTAAACAGCAAAGAATGCTTCCTTAGCAACTACCGAACTCTGAAATAAAAAAACATTGGTCCTAAGATAAGTGATCCACCATTCCTCTGTACTACTAGATATCATACAGACATGAGACATGAATTAGAATCAATCTCATTGTCCAAAAATTTTGTTTCCTGATTTTCTGATTTTGTGATGACGACATAAGACTTCAAACTGAACACATCAATTGAGTCATGGCTGGGCCCAGCACTATAAGTCAACATCAAATCATCGAGGGGCCCAAAGATATCGCTTTTCCCGTTATGGTAAAAGGAACGAATGAACTTTGACTTATATGCTTGTATCCTTTACTCACCAAATCATACATGATACTGTGTTTTATAACATCATGTTACTGACGCGTTTTCGCAATACCAATGCACAACCGACTTGTAAATTACAACTAATATATCTCCGTTTCAAGAATATAAGATATTATCGTCTCATAATTACTCATGATGTAATCTATGAAGTAATTCTCTGATCGTAGGTTTATCCAATACTTAAATCTCCATTTCTATGCACTCATGAATGTTGTAGCAATACAATTGCTATGTCTAACTCCTTAGACAATATACAATCCAATTCACGACAGTCTTAATTCATTACTTACTTCCCAAAGTATGAGTGACTATGGAATTTTGAATAATTGAATTATTCGGGAAGTAAAACATGCAAAACGAAACACAAGAATAAATAATTAACAATGGCAGTAAACAAACTCATAAATAATCTCCATTATTTAATCACCAAAATCAATTACATTTGTTTTGTTACAAGTTTCAAACTAATCATCTAACTATTAAAACTAATGTCATCTCTCAGAGCAATGCTCCTAGCATGCTGATTGTGCTTAATCCTACTCAGAGCCTTTGTGAGACTCTCTTTACCATGAGATGACCTTCTTCAACTCTATGTCTAATTTAATGGTACTTTCTGTCGAG
Organism: Lactuca virosa; assembly: GCF_052849685.1. NCBI lineage: Eukaryota > Viridiplantae > Streptophyta > Magnoliopsida > Asterales > Asteraceae > Lactuca > Lactuca virosa. The sequence continues at coordinate 75,339,725 of NC_136432.1, read as the reverse complement.
ACTCTCTTTACCATGAGATGACCTTCTTCAACTCTATGTCTAATTTAATGGTACTTTCTGTCGAGATGTCTGGATTTACCATGATCTCTCGGTTCTTTGGTCAATGCAATCGCTACTTCATAATCGAAGAAAAGTTCCATTGGTTCTTGAATGGTTCAGACAGCTCCAAGATCTCCAATGAAGTTCTTCAACCATGCTTCTTCCTTTGATGCTTCACTTGCCGCTATGTACTCTGGTTCACAGGTAGAATCAGCCATTATGTGTTACTTGGAACTTTTCCAAGTAACCGCTCCTCCATTTAATGTAAATACCCAGCCAGATTGAGAACGGAAGTTCTCTCCATCTGTTTGAAAGTTGGCGTCACTATACCCAGTCACTCTCATTGTATCACTGCCACCAAGGACTAGAACCATGTCCTTTGTCCTTCACAAATACTTGAGAATGTTCTTAACTGTTTTCCAATGAGCTCTGCCATGATTTCTCTGATAGCGACTAACCATGCTTAAAGCAAATGACACATCAGGGCGAGTACATGTCATAGCGTAGATGATCGATCCTACAGCCAAAGCAAACGGGAATCGAGTCATATCATCTATCTTTTCATCTGTACTTGGGATTTGAGTCTTACTCAATTTGGAATTGATCTGAATAGGTAGCTCTCATTTCTTGGAATTCTCCATACTAAACCATTTTAGTACCTTGCCAAGTATGTATTTTAAATAATTTCAATTAGTCTGTTCTTTCTATCTCTCAAAGTTCTTATCCTGAGAATATAGGTTGCCTCTCCTAGATCCTTCATAGCGAAACACTATCCAAGCCAAGATTTTACTTCTTGTAAGGTTTTAATGTTGTTTCCCATGAGTAGTATGTCATCAACAACACACAATACTAGAAAGGTTAATATACTCCCACTAGCTTTAACATATACATAGGACTCATCTTCACTCCTAGAAAAACCAAACTCTTTGACTTTTTCATGAAAGCAAAGATTCCAACTGTGAGATGCTTGTTTCAATCCATAGATGGATTTCTCAAGCTTACACATTCTATTAGGGTACTTCGCATCTACAAAACCCTCTGGCTGACTCATGTAAACATCTTCAGCCAACTTCCCATTAAGGAAAGCGGTTTTGACATCCATCTGCCATATTTCATAATCATGAAATGCAGCTATGGCTAGCATAACCCTTATAGATTTAATCTTCGCTACTGGTGAGAAGGTCTCGTCATAGTCAACTCCACGAGTTTGAGTAAAGCCCTTCGCAACCAATCGCGTCTTATATATATATATATATATATATATATATATATATATATATATATATATATATATATATAAAGTGTATTTAAAAACTTTTTCAAAATACCAGGTTTAAATTAAATTTTCGAAATTAAGATTTAATTTAATTCTTTCTGAAATTAAAAAAATAATAATATAATTTAAAATAAACCAATAAGATTTAATATTTATCTTTTAATTAACAATTAATTAATTTAATTTAAATCTTATAAGGATTAAATAATTATTTACTATTAACTATTAATTAAATAATTTAAGTTTAATCATAATCCCTTACCAACTAGATTTTCGAAAATTCAAGGGGATAAAGGGTTATCCAATTTTATTTAATTATCCAATTTTAAGCAATTTACAAGTGATAATTATCAAATAAGGAAACCCTAGGGATTTCGAAAATTAGGGTGGAGGTTAGGGTTTCAAGAACCCTAGCCCAAGTCGAAAGTTTGGTCTCTTAGGGTTTAATTTCTATAAACCCTAATCTTGATCTATTCAAATATTATGCAATTCAATTGAAAACATACGTTCTGATACTACTGATGGGTTTTATACATAACAAAAATCATATTTTAGGCTGAAAAATAAAACCCTAAGTTTGTATGCACCCTAAGGATCTAAGTTTTCACTATTGAATGCAATAATCAATTTGAATATCAAGAACCTTAGCCTTGCCCTACTATTTTCGAAATAAATAAAAGGGTAAAGAAAACATAGCTTCTGATTATGCTAGTAGATAATCAAAGTAGTATCCTTCTTGATATTGCTTGAAGCTAGCACCGCAAGTGTCGTGCCTCTAATGGTTCACACCCAACCCTAGAATCAATGAGGCTTTAAGAGAGAGGGGAGAGAGCTTCAAAATTTTGGCCTAAGGCTTCTTGGAAAGGAATAGTCTAAATTGTGAAGGTCAGGGAGGTCTTTATATAGCTGAAGGAAACTTGGGGCCAAAGCTAGGGTTTTAGGAGAAGGCATAGATTAATTAATATAATAATCAAGTTGCCTTATCTCCTCATCCCTTACCCCATGGACGAAAATTCTAGGCTTACCCTATCCAATTTTCGTCCACCTCATTCCATGAGGTTCTAGAGCCTTCCTGCTTCAACTTTCAATAAATAACCAAACAATCCCACCTACCAATGCTTGAGTTGGTGTTCAATTTATGATGTAGGGTACATGAAGAATTGCTTCATCCCAAAATTGGTTAGGAATATCATTTGCTTTCATTAGGCACCGCGTCATCTCGAGTAGAGTCTTATTTCTCCATTCAACATTTCTATTTTGTTGAGGTAGATAGGGATCCATCAACATTCATGTTATCTCTTCTTCATCACAAAAACGGTTCAACTCATGCGATGTGAATTCTCCACCTCTATCCGTATGGAATGTATTGATCTCTTTCTCGGTTTGTTTTTCAATTGAGGCCTTGAATTTTTTTAATAATTCTGGATGCATCGCTTTTGTGCTTCAAGAGAAAAGACCACATATATCTAGTATAATCATCAATAAGTACTAAAATATAAATGTTACTTGCTTGGGTAGGGGGATCAACCGGTCCACAAATATCTCCATGTACCATCTCGAGGATATTTGTAGCTCTAAACGTAGCTTTCTTTGAAAATGATTGTTTCGTTTTCTTTCCAACTATGCATGATTCCCGAATTTGGTCTTGATGTTAGATTATCGGTACCCCTTTAGTTAGTTTGTGCATCAAGTTTATCGCGCCAAAATTAATGTGGCCAAGTCGTGCGTGTTGTAACCAAGATTCTTCATTGGATTTGGCTTGCAAGCAATGTGGTTTACCAACTTTTAAACGAATCTTGTAAAGACGATTTGCACTTCTTGGTAATTTCATTAGTAATCTTCCATTTCCATCTCGCATAGTTAACAAATCACCTCGCATTTGAATATCACACCCAAATATAGTAGATTGTCCAAGACTTATGACATTACTACGAATAGATAGAATGTAATAAATATCTTTCATCAGTTTTTTCTCACCGTTTTTGCCTTCGAATAAAATTGATCATTTTCCTTTGATGCTAACACATGACCCATCTCCAAATCTCACCCTTCCCGTTTCGTTCTTATTTAATTCAGAAAAAATAAGAGTAGTTGTCGGTCATGTGATTATTCGCACCATTGTCTAAGTACCAAATTCCGTCTTCATCGGTGTTGGACTCGATCTTAGGAGGGATGTATTTTTCTTCGTTCAGGAACACCGTTTCTTGAATTGTATTCATCATAAAGAACGTCCATGTTTGATCCTCTTCAGAGGTTTGTAAGTGACCGACCACGTCTTCAAAACCTATCGTTTTGAGGTCTAAAATTTGTTCAAGAGCTGCTACAATATGAACAGATCGCCTAGGGAGGCTCTTAAGAAACTTCTTCGCAAATTTCTCTTCAGTAATTACCTCTCCTAGTGAAACAGTTTTCGAATCAATTCCAGATAATTTTGCAACGAAATCGTCTATCGTACTGGTATTACTCATCTTAAGGTTCTCGAATTCAGTTATTAGAGTTTGGAGTCCGGCTTCCTTTACTTAATCAGCTCCAAGGTTGCATGTTTTAAACGCTTCCCCCATCTCCTCGTCGGTTCGTTGGTTCCTGATTTAATCGTGAAAGGTTTGTTGTTTCAATCAACATCGTGAAAGGTTTGTTGTTTCAATCAATACCAGAAGATTTAATGGTCGACCACATCCCAGACGCCATGAATTCTGAGTAGCACCTCCATGCACATCCTCCAGATGGTATAATTTCTATTCGTAAGGGTTGGGCATTGAAACGTTAGTGAAGATGATTCCTTCACCGGTGGTTGCAAAGCTTTTCCTGTCGTCATCGCCGATCGATTACTGTTCCTACCTAAGCTCTCAAGTTGTTGATTTTGCTTAGCTCTTCAAGTTGCCGATCGAGAATTCTCAGAGCCTTAATCTCACTCGGGGTGTATGATCCTACTGCTTTCGATTAATCCAAGCCAACAAAATCCACTACACGAACAGGAAAACTAGTGGTTCACTGTTCCTATTTGGTTTTCTGCTCAGGTTCTCCACACGAACTCTCTTTTTGATTTTGAACAGGAGGACTCTATCTCTTCGGTCGCAAGTTCACCTTCTGCCTAAGCTCTGATACCAAATCAAGTTAACGGAATTGTATATGTTGGAAGAACACAAACAAAATTGCCTCAACACGCATAAATTTTATTGAAGTAAAAATAACTCAAAACTCCAGTCTAAATATTGATTACAAGATCCTAAACATCTATATATACTCATCAAACATATCAGAATATAACTAGGAAACCTAAAGGTAATCAAATAAAACTTTCCTTATAAAGCATCCCTTATTTCTCAAGGAAAACTCGAAAACCTTGGACAACACTCTAAGCACTCTTTGGTCTGGACCAGAACACGCCAACTAGCCACATCTGTCTCAGATAATTTGCCAACAGAAATGTCTTACAGTTTTGAAAAATGAACGAAAGAGATGATGGTCACCACCTCTGAACATTTGACACTCAAACGGCAGTTGGCTTTTGAGACAAGGTCTTAAGAAATTGAAACCGAGTCCCCATGATTGGCGAACTGAGAACCACACTATCTAAAAATCCAACTCTGAACTTTTGACATGAAATGGCATGCTACCAATAGGTGGACCTCTTCTTCTACACTGCTATCGCATATAGGGCCAACAAAAACACGAGAAGAATGCCTCTATGCATGAGGTTTGCCACTTGAATTTTCCAAACCAAAATGTTTACTTTTGATCGGACTCAATTATTCCATTTCGACGACCCCTCGTCCGAGCTGAGAATCATTTTCTCAATCAGAGGCCTTAAAAGATCTAGTTGAGAACTTACCCAAAATGCTAGGTTAGATATGGGACATCGTAGGAAGAAAGGGGTTACGGATAAGAACACTTAAGCTAGAATATTTATTGTAGAATTTTAGTGGCAGTGAAATGGTGCAGGAGTAGACATTTTGTATCGGTGAGTAAGTCTTGCACCTAAATCAGAGTTTCAGGTTCATGATGAAAGGGGTGTTGAGGTTGTCGTTACCTAATAAAGACATGATGGTTGACATGGAGGGCGGTTGTATGGATAATTATGTTAGCTGACTAAGGAACATAAAAGAAAAGTGGAGGTCGTGAAAATGATAGAACATTGTTGAATAGGATGTCGAAGACGGAAAAAAGAATTCCGCTAGATCATCGAGACATTGGGGGAAGGAAGGTTGTAGTTCAAACAATGTCACAAGAGAACACTTACGGTTGCGGTTACGATGGTGGAGGCACTCATTGTGGATTGTAAGAGGAGATGACACTGAAGAAGGACATGCCAAGATAGCATAAGGTTAGTTAGACTCGAAGGAGTTGTCATTGTATTTAATAGCAAAGCATGAAGGCTTAAAATTAGGTTGGTTGAAGTATCTTCTTTCTGTAGTTATGTTTGTCGTATAGTCGTTAATGTCTTACTCTTTTCCCCTCGTTACTTTTAGCTTTCATTGGTAATACCTACTTCCTGCTTTTTCACTATATGTGTTTCCTCTCTTTACTTTTAGCTTTCATTGGTAATACCTACCTCCTGCTTTTTCATTGGTATAGTCGATAATGTCTTACTCTTTTCCCCTCTTTACTTTTTAGCTTTCATTGGTAATACTATTTTCTACTTTTTCACTATGTGTTTCCGTATAGAATCTCTATATTGTCTTTTTATTCTTGTCCACTCTTTACTTTCAGCTTTTTACTAATATATGTTATTTTAGTTTTTATTTTTTTATCGCGCAAAATTCATTATCCACTATTACATACTAATATTTCACATGCATGACATCTAGTACCCTCATAGTCACGGTCTACATTCTGCATTCTCATAGGACTTCAATATTGTTGTATTTTTGGTGCCCTATGTGATCAAACACCCATTGGGCCAAGCCTGAGGTTCAAGTCATTCATTAGCTTATAGGTAGTTATAAGTATTTAGAACATCCACAAAGCGTCTAGTTATCATTCAATTTAATAGATAAAACGTTACCATTGTTAGATATCATCATGACATTCATTGATCTGGAATTCAATAGGAAAAAAAATAGTTCTTTTAACTTTTTAATAGATCTTTAAAATATGTTCCATTGAACTTGATAGATTTCAATATATTTTGGAAATGAATAAATTTAATAGTTATATTGAATAGTAAATAATGTTGTGTCAATCAATTGAACTTTTTTGAATGCCCTCAGCAGCACGTGGTGGTTTTAACTTATTAGCTCAAGGAAGGTGTTCAAAGATTGTCTCAACTTGTTCAGCTCCTGGGAACAATTATTCCATGATGTTCAAGATATACATATACAAACGTGATCAAATTCTCATTCACTTGCGAGAGATCAATTTATCAAGTCCTTAGAGATTTATGTTCTTATGTAATTGATCGTGTCAATGGTTTCACACCATTAAGAAGAAAACAAAAGCATTAGAAACACTAGTTAAACTACATTACAAAATCAACAATTTCTACAAAGTAATTAAAAATCTCAAATCAGAATTATCCTTAGGGGGTATATCTATATATGTACATAGTGGTGTAGTGTAGTGTAGTGTCAATCAGTATATGACTACCTTTCTTTCTTACTTGTAGTCGTAGGGGGATTAGACTTGTTCCTTCAAGCTCATAGCCGACTCTTTCTGTACCTGTCCCAAAGACCAATAACATCCATCCCATATTTTATATACAGCCTCACATGTCTATTTCGGTAATTTCATACTTAAAAAAAATGTTAATTACATTATAAATCATGAGAGACGTCTACCATCAAACTAATACGCTTAGCAGTGTCTGAACGCATCAACTCTCCTTTAAATAGCATCTGTAAAACCAAAAAAAAAAAAAAAAATACAAGATTTTTATTAATTAAATAATTATGAGAACAGAATAATCATTAATCATTAATCATTAATCACCTCTGTTGGCATATCAGGTGAGAACCAACGTAACAATACTCCAAGATGAACAACCGCCGGAATCAGCTTAAAAAGAAACGGCGTCGTTACCTGCACAATCAAAAAAAAATCGTAAAGACACGAGGGCAATTTCGTCATTTCACCAACTCTCTACAATTTACATACCAGGCTGAGAGCCGTTGTACCAAGAAGCAGTAGATACAATTTTCCCTACAAGAAAAGGGAATCGTTAACAACCGAATATGATTAGGGGCAAATTTGTAATATTACCTCAATTAGATGAAGATTAGACGCCCGGCTTAAGAGAACAAAAGCAAATTCACCAATTTGCGCAAGTGACATTCCAACCTACATTAATTAATTTTTTTAGCTTCTTAAAATAAAAAAATAAAAAAATTTAAAAACACACACACACACACACACACAGACACACAAGGGCTTACAAGAAGGGCGGTTTTGTTGGTGTAACCGAATCCTTTGACTACAGTGGCGACTACAAAAGTTTTGATAACAACCACCAGAATGACAGCTGCTAATAATATGTCAATGTGGTTCCAGAGAAACTGGACATGAATAAGCATCCCGATGCTTGCAAGAAAAAGGGCAGCAAAGAAATTGCGGATTGGTTCTACCTGAAATAAATTAAATAATATTTAAATATATTTTTTAAGAAATAGAAAGTCGGAATTTTGAGTTGAAGTTTACTTGTTCGAGAGTATGTTGGGCGAGATCAGTTGTTGAAATCATGACTCCAGCAGCAAAGCTACCAAGTTCAAGGCTTAAACCTAACTTGTCACTACACTGATCCAATCATACAATAACTTACTGTAAATAAATAATACTATTATATAAATAAAGAAAAGTAAGAGTAAGTTACATTTTTGGTCCTTGAGTATAGTCGGTTTTTGCAATTTTGGTCCTTAAAAGTTCTCTTATCAACTTTTGGGATCAAAAGCGAAAATCAGCTATACTCGGGGACCAAAATTGCAAAAACGAACTACACTTTGGGATCAAAAATGTTATTGAGTAAATAGCAATGAAGCTAACCGATGCAACTATCAAGCAGAAAGCCACGGATGCCAACTGATAAAGTTCATTTGTCTGCACATTTTGTGAATGATATAATATTATATATTATAATGAATGAATAAAATAAAGAAAATTTTGAATATTTTAGGGATTAAATTAAAGAGAAATGTGAGTACCTGGGATGATAGGCTTATCATAAGATTAAGAAACCAAGGTATACAAGTGCGTGATAATATTGATAGGACAGCCAAGAACGTGATTAAAGTCACCAACCTGATAACAACAAAAGTTGTTACAAAGTTTAGAGTAAATTACATTTTTGGTCCCTGAGTATAGCTGGTTTTTGCAATTTTGGTACCAAAAAGTTTTCTCTAGCAATTTTGATACCCATTTGAGGTTCTTGTATAGTTTTTGGTCCATGAGTATACCTGATTTTTGCAATTTTGGTACAAAAAATAGTAATTTTACTCAGAAAAGGGACCAAAAACCACAAATAAGGACCAAATTATAAGAGAAAACTATTTGGGATCAAAGTGTAAAAATCAGCTATAATCAGGGGCTGAAAATGTAATTTGCTGCAAAGTTTAATCTGTTTTAAATGTGAGTAATTTAGGACGCTATATAGTGCATGAATATCCATGGTATATGTGGTATATATGACTTTAGTACAGTTTTGCATGTAAAGAATTGAGTGAAATACAAAAATGGTCCCCGTGGTATATTGAAAATTACAGATTCAGTCCAACTTCGGATTTTGTTACATGGGTCGTTCTTGTGGTTTCATTTTGTTGAGGTTTTAGTCCCCTCCAACTAACACCGTTAGATATCAAAAGTAAAAATGAGGGCAAAATCGTCATTTGACATGGGTTTACCATTTGATTTCTATCTACTGAAAGACCAAAACCACAACAAAATGAAACCACGAGGACGAACCATGTAACAAAATCCAAAACTGAACTGAACCTATAATTTCCACTACACACCAGATACCATATTTTTAATTTAGTGTATAATAGAATTTATTTTTTTTCAATATATTGGTAAGAGGAGTTATTCACTTACGTTTTTGTCATAGATAACATGCCTTCAAGAATTCCAGAAGTACCCCCAAGGATTGGAAGCAGTGCAAATAATAAACCAACAGCACAATCCTAGCAAAAAAAATAAAATGTCTATTATTCTCAAGAATTGCTTTAACAATAAATGTTGGAAAATAAAAAACAAAAAAAAATACCTGTAAAATGAGGGTGCCAACAGTGACTTGTCCATAAAGAGTGCTAATACTATTTTTTTCCATCAAAAACTTTAACACCTGTTGTATATCAAGAAAATGGTATAATGGTAATAAAAAATTAAAAAATAATGACTTGAATAAATTAATTATGTGTTATATATAAATATTATTACCACTGCTGTTGATGACATGGAAAGGAAGGCACCAACAAATACACCTTCAGAAGCTTCACCTCCACATAACTGCAAATGAAATCAAGTGCATAAAGACATGTAAGTATTTTGCTTTTATATATAGGGAATCATAAGTATGTTGCTATGATGTGTAAAAAAAGTAAGTATGTTGGTATTATAGTTAAAAGATTTTAGTATTGTTATCAAAATGGGTGAAGAAATTTAAATATATTGCTATATAACAGGTAAAAAAATAAAGTACATTGACAATATTGGTAAAAATAGTAAAGTACATTGCTATTTCCTGCAATGTCCTACATCAAATAAATGACTTGAAAATTTAATAAAAAACAATAGAAACTCGATAAAATAGATACATACCACAGCAATTACTCCAGACAAGCACATAAAAAGAAATATCTGGAGTAGACCTCCTAAAACAGCAACTGCTCGAACAACACGTAGCTGCAATTATGTAACAGTGACAGATTAAGTGTGTGTAAATGTGTGTGTGTGGGTGGGGGTGGGGTGGGGGGTGGGGGGAGGGTGGGGTGGGGGGTGGGGGGAGGGTACCTTAGCTGATGAAAACTCCAGGCCCAATGCAAAAAGAAGAAAAATGACACCAAACTGAGCAACTGTCTCGACCTGCATGAAAATGATATTAAAATTCCCATGAGGGAAAAATGGTCATGTAACTTACAAAAATCATGAAGGGTATTTTTGTCCGAGTGGAAAGTGAATAGAAAGATGAAGTGACACACCTGAACCAGTTCACTAACAAAGCTAAGTCCCCCAGGTCCAATCACAGATCCAGCTAGCAAATAGCCTGTAATAACCTGTATGAGGACATATGTTAGAATTATAAAAGAGGGTTCTTGAGTTCTTCTATGTTTAATGCTTAAAAAATAACATAACCCCATTAATAAATTCACCAAAGTGTAAGGAATTGTTATATTTTTTTTAAATAAAAAGAGTAATTGAGAAAGCATTAATAACGATTAATGACCAGACCGGCTGCCCAGCACAAGCAAATGCAATGCCACCACAAGTTGCAGAGACAATGACAACCACCAAATCAGATATCAATCTGCAAAAAAGTAACAAAAATAGACATTAGCAGATTAGCTACAAAATATATAAAAAAAATCTTACATGTAGAGACAAAAACAAGAATCATTGTTTTATTGAGTGGGAAAGAAAAACATACCTTAGGTCTAATTGTAGGACAGGGTACTTAGACTTGGGATTGGACATGATAAAGACATTGTCCTGAGCAAAGATTTCCACAGATACAAATTACAAAATCAACTTCTCTATATTGAAATTGGATTGAATATAAAAGTGAAACTTGGAAGCATAAAATTACCTTGCTATCTATTAGTCTTGGTGTATCTTCAGGACGATTTTCATTATCCAAATTGAAAACATCATGAAGCTGAAATGACCTAAATAACAAGTGATATAAAGGTCAGGTATATTAGATTATTGACTTCCATTTGTTCTCATGATCTCTCATCCAAATTGAACATAACCTATCATAAGACTATAAGAGGTACATGTATTACAATTGTGCACTCTGTTTTTGTGTAAAGAAAAAAGTATATACAAACAGTGGGACATACTTATCCTCTTTGGTGTCATTTCTCTTCGACTTGACTCTAGCAACAGTTTCCAGAACTGCCTGACATGTGAAGCGTGTCAGAAATAATGATAAAAACCACTACTTGACTCTGTTCCTAGGAAAAGGAATTCTATAAATATTGTGCAAAACGAAGTGCTTTTGAAGTAGATAGAATTTTTTTACTCCTTTCTCAACATCATCTTTCTATTTGTACATTTGAACTTGCAAAGTAACCCATTTCACAGGTCAAACCTTTTTCAGAAACCAATGAAGAACAGCTAATTAAGTGCATAACAGGAATACTGACCAAACTAATAAATGATGGAATCATAATACATGTGGGGCAACTCCTAATAATAATCTAAATTAAGGTCATACCTTGACGTTCATATACATTAATGTATGGGTCATTCAATGTTAAATAAATATCCAAGGGGTTTCTAGACTCTAATACATGTAAAGGTTTAAGCTGACTGACAGTTGGGATTGGTAGCCTCCAGGCTCCAGCATTAATGATCTCTTTTAAACCCTAGAAACACTGGTGTCATTTTAGACATTGATGTTGATATAAACGGTCACAATGTCAGACCTAAGGTTATCTTTAGAAATAATAGATATTAGAATGATAATTGATGGTCCAGAAAAAACCATGTTGTGGAATTTGATGCGCTAGATTTGATTGGCTATCGGTTAGCCAACAAGGTAGAAACTTACATGACGAACTCCAAATCATAAGATCGTATCACTAACCTGTTGCCCTGCCACACTATTATTGAAGCTCCCAGGATCAGTACCTGAGCCAGATAGAGAGAAAGAAAACAGTTACGAGCTTTGCATAGTTACGTTTCATCAACGCATAGCACAAATTTTCAATTAAGACTTCACATTTCAAATGATTCGCACACGTACTTCCTAGTATAACTAAGCAAATAACATGAATTCGAAATGTACCTAAATGCCTGCCCTAAATAGCTCAAATTTTTAAAACGTCTGATTCTCTACAGTGTTGAACTAAATCAGAAAAAACGATCAACTAAACCTAGCAGTAATAGCAGAATTTTAGAACAACAAGAAAATTCGAGATCTAACTAACCATCGGACTGTTCATCATTCTCGGGAAACTCCTTTTCAAGAGCACGATCAAGCATGCCAGCAAAGCTGTCTTCCTTAGATCTATTTGATCCAGTAGCAGTGACATTGACGACGCTAGCCTCTTCGTTGAAAATAAACGAATCTTCGGCGGCAAGTAAACATATAAAACAGAGAAGATCGACAAGGAGGAAGAGGAAGAAAAGACGGAGAAGTGATTTTCGCAACATTGTGATGTTGTAGAGAGAGATGATAAAGTCAGCGAGAAGACTATAGTGATGAAATGGAAGAGTCACCGGCGGCGGAGAGGAGAGAGTAGTTACAGGGGAAGGGCGGAGTGTGGCGGAGTGGGAAGTACAGAAAGGGACTTCAGTGCTTCTGGCGTGCAGCGGTGGATCGGGGTGAAGTGTTTCCTATGCCACCACTGCTTCTCAATTGACGCAAAGGGTTGGCCCCTCTTGTAGGTAAAAGCTTTTGGGATAATAGACAAGGGACAAGGCTAAAAACTTACAAAAAGTTCCAAATACTTCATCAAAATTATTAAATTATTAAACTTATATTAATTATAAAGTTATTCACTAAAATAAAAACATATGTAACTAAAATAAACACATATTATTCATAAAGTCATATTAAAAAAACTAAAACAAAATAGACATTTATACCATAAATTCGTGGTTTCATATACAAAGAACATATTATCCTTATTATTCACAAAGTGATATCATAGAACCTAAAACAAAATGGACATTTATAGCATAAATTCATGGTTTTCAAACACCTAGAACATGAATATTTGGCCATGAATTCAAAATCACATTTCCAATTATGAATTCAAACATTTTACATCGTCCGTTTTCAACGTCAACACGAATACACCATAGAATTATTACGAACAAAGTTTTTTCTAATATTGTGGAAAGACATAATGTCACAACAACCAAGTATTCACTTGTTAATTTAAATGTTTTTGAATTCATAGATTCCACTCTCATATACACAACTCGAGAAGAAACCATTGACTTCGGATTCTGTTTTCCACTTTGTTGTCGCGAAGAATGGTTGTTTTCATATCATGTTGTGTTTTAAATGTAACTCATGAAGATAATCATCATTCCCATGTGGTTGGTTAACTGTAGTGTTTTATCAGTCACAACAATCCATTTCGTTACCTTCATCTGCATAATAATAATCAGAAGTAACATTGTTGGTGATCGAACGAAGTAATGTTGTGGACAACACACAACACTGCATCAGACTTAATTTCTCAATGTAGTGATTTGTGAGGTGATGTGCGTAAACAAAATGAAATGTGCAATGTCACCAATTTACCATCATTAATAGAATTTGAAGTGGCATGCATGGAGGTTAAAAAATGCAATATTGTTGGCAATATTGCATCATACTTTATTTCTCGATTTAAGTGTTTGTACTTTAGAAATCCCCATATCGGTATCGACACTCATGGACCTTCGATGACTTGTCTTTAGTAGCATGTCATGGGTCTTGATTACCATGAATTTGTTGGATTAGTGTCTAAGTCCATAACTATTTTGGTATGTACTTGACCCGATGGTGCATGGTCCTTTTGGGTTGCCTTCACCAAAGCAACTTGATAGGATGAATTATGGAGAGAAATGATTAATTATGATTTATTAATATATTATATTAAAGGAGAAATCATATTGTTTAATTAATATTAGTCAATAATTAATTAAGAATTAATTTTGTGGCTAAAAGAGATTAATTAAACTTAGAGGACTGGAATTGTAATTATAAGATAATTGCAATTGGGCTATGGATCACCTTGGAATATAGGTTGGACGAAATCTATGGGAAGCCCATATGATTTTCGTCCAAGGCATGTTCCAGAAGGGGTCCATGGGCTGCTTAGGGCTTAAGCAGTCAAATTAGGGTTTCCTTGTTAGATAACCCTAATTGCCTACCTACTTAAAGCCCTTTGAGACCCAAAAACGTGGCTAACCTTTTCAAGAGGGTTTCTGGACGTTTTTGTAGTTCTCATTCTCTTCTCCTTCTTCATCCTCTTGCTCTTGGTGTTTGTGAGCCATTAGAGGAGTGACATTTGTGACTCTAAGCTTTTCAGAAGCCAATTACTACAAGGAATAGATTGTTATTGTTATATAACAATCAAGGTAAGATCTAAACCCTATTATTATGTTTATATTGATTATCACATGTTAGATCTAGGGTTTATGGCTTTGGATGATTATTGCATGTTCATTAGACAAACTAGATCCAAAGCTTTAGGGTTTGCTTGCACACCATAGGAATGTTGTAGTGCTCAAAACCCATCAGAATTTAACTAACAAGTTTACACAGTTGAAGTCATGTGTATTTTGCCTCCACATTTAGAGGTATGGATTACATTGACCTGGATTGCCATGAACTTAAATCGTAGTCACACGAGACTAGTATGATTTAAGCTTTTCAAGTTCTTAATAAGTTTGAGTGTCCCATATACTTGTACCGTTCTCGTTAATTTAAAATTTTTGTAACATTAATAAAAATGTCTACATTATGTAACATGTTTTTTATATTTTTTATAAGAAACTTTATAATAGTAAATATCATATTCTTTATTTCGATGACAAACTACAAATTGGTAATAAAATCTCCACTTTATGGGTTATTTATTTCATTCAAACGTAAGAAAACAACACGATGTCTGGTAATAAAATCTCCACTTTATGGGTTATTTACTTGAGAAACCATGCATTAATATATCTACTAGTAATATATACGGGCAACTAAGATGAGTATGTTCCTTTATGGAAATGGCTACATGTTTTCTCTTTTTTTTACTCTCCTTATGATGGTATAAAAGCAATGTTACGTGGCCCAATGGCTTGACGTTTTTCCATTAATGGTGGTCGAATTATCATCACTTCCTATGTCTCTCATTCGAAAAGACATGTAACAGGATTCATTATCACTTTATATGTTGACTGATATACTTTAGTAATAAAGCATGAGCAAGAAATTTACTACATTCTCGTATTATTTAAGCTTAACAACATTGTCAGATGACTATAAGGTAAGTTGGAACAGTGCCACTTTTTACAAGTATATGTATTGAGATGTATACATGTAACACTTTTTTATGATGGTCACATATTTCAAATAAGTAACGAAAAAAATCTTTGTTGGTAAACATATAAGTCTCCTATTTACTTTATCATATATATATATATATATATATATATATATATATATATATATATATATATATGCATTTGGTACAATTCCCTTTCAGTTTTGTTGCATGTAATGACAAAATCCTTTTATTCATACAAGTAAACCATATCATTCATGTATGTACATTTATATTTACCTCTACATTTAAAATACCATTGTTTGGGGAAAAAATCAACAACCATAATGATTGGTTATATTTGTGCATGTTTAGTTAATGTGCTCAAAGAATTGGCACTCTTGGACATCATTATATTATAATGTACCTTAGGAAAGTACGACCTTGTCTAATTCTCACATATAAGTTTGTCAAGTTGTTGACATGCTTGAGGTATAATACTTCGTAACATAACCATATGTTTATCAAAGTTTGATACCATATAATTTTTACATGTCTTCTAAAACATATATAAAGGCCTTATTCTTTTCTTGACTTCAATTCTAAATTCATGGACAAATAGTTGCAACATTATTTGTGATGTGCGTATGGTAATACCTTTTTAATGACAAGGTTAATGGAAGCAGCCTTATTGGAAACTATGACCAACACTTCAATGTCATTGATATATGTCATAAACTTCTATAAAATTATTCGGAGGTGTCCACACTCTATGTCTTCCCACTTTGAATGTTAAATGGATTATTTGGTTGTTTTACCAATAACAACCATAAGAAACATGGTGCATAAGTACTACCCCTTCAAAAAGGTAGTTTATATCATGATTAATGGGCACAAATATTCATTAAATGTAAGAATATATATATATATATATATATATATATATATATATATATATATATATATATATATATATATATATATATATATAGGTTATAGTTATTGATATTAGAAAAAGTAACTAGAATGTCATGGTAATAATTATAGTTTGTCGCACAGCTAATGGAAACAAAGATAAGTTAGAATGAGTCTTGATCATCCATCTTAATATGGTTCATGGTACTTGAATTCTCCTTTCTCTATAAATGTTAGAATACTGAGAGTCTCGAAAATGAATCTGGCTATATACTATTCCATAATTCGAGTGCACGACACTTGGAAAGCCGATCTTGAGAGTAGGATATGTGAGATTTGAATCGATTTTCATATCTTAGATGATTTTATTTTCCTACTATATTTTGTTTTGTGCTCCCATATCGAATCTTTTAATATATTCCCTATTATTTCTTATTTTCTTAAAAGTGATTGGTAATATATACAGGCAACTAAGACGAGTATGTGCCATTATGGAAATGGCTACATGTTTTCTCTTTTTTTACTCTCCTTATGATGGTATACAAGCAATGTTACGTAGCTAAATGGCTTGACGTTTTTCCATTAATGGTGGTCGAATTATCATCACTTCCTAGGTCTCTCATTCGAAGAGATATGTAACATGATTCATTATCACTTTATATGTTGACTGATATACTTTAGTAATAAAACGTGAGCATAAAAATTTACTACATTCTCATAATATTTGATCTTAACAACATTGTCAGATGACTACAAGGTAAGTTGGAACAGTGTCACTTTTTACAAGTATATGTACTTAGATGTATATATGTGACACATTTTTATGATGGTCACATATTTCAAATAAGTGGTCTTCAAGATGAAAAAAAATCTTTGTTAGTGAACACATAAGTCTCCTCTTTACTTTATCATATATATGTATTTGGTATGATTCTCTTTCAGTTGTGTTGCATGTAATGACAAAATCCTTTTATTCATACAAGTAAACCATATCATTCATGTACGTACAACTATATTTACCTCTCATTTATCGGCATTTAAAATATCATTGCTTTTGGAAAAAATCAACAACCATAATGATTTGTTATATTTGTGTTTGTTTAGTCAATGTGCTCAAATAATTGTCACTCTTGGACATCATTATATTATAATGAACCTTATGAAAGTACGACATTGTCTAATTTTCACATATAAGTTTGTCAAGTTGTTGACATGCTTGAGGTATAAGACTTCGTAATATAACCATATGTTTATCAAAGTCTGATACCATATAATTTGTACATGTCTTCTGAAACATATATAAAGGCCTTATTCTTTTCTTGACTTCAATTCTAAATTCATGGACAAATAGTCGGAAATGCCAATGCAAATGGCAATCAGCAGCCTCAACCCCAAGTGATTGAGTAAGTGTCTGTAGTAGCAGCTGCACCTGAGCCAATCACAATGGTTGGAGTACAAGCC
Organism: Lactuca virosa; assembly: GCF_052849685.1. Classification (NCBI taxonomy): domain Eukaryota; kingdom Viridiplantae; phylum Streptophyta; class Magnoliopsida; order Asterales; family Asteraceae; genus Lactuca; species Lactuca virosa. The sequence goes on along the minus strand of NC_136432.1, from coordinate 75,321,908 downwards.
ATGATTCAGGCTATGATGGCCGAACAGAGGGAAGAGATGAGGCAGATGTTGCACGAAAATAGGGATGAACCTATTATGCCCATTGTGCAACCTGAGCTGATCGCCAAACAGTCAGAGGAAGGAAATTACAGTCGCACTGTGAGCCATATTGAACCCCCAGTGGCAAGAAGGAATGACACGGAGAGGGGAATCGACAGAGATGGACGTATGTATAAGAACTTCTTGGGTGCCAAACCACCAAGTCTTTCTGGAAGCCCAAAGGCAGTGGAAATTATGGACTGGATCTCCGAGATGGAGATGGTATTTGAAAGTTGCAACTGCAACGATAAGCAAAAGACAGTCTTTGAAGTCAGACAACTAAAGACCGGAGTCATGAGCTGGTGGAAGTTATTGGCAGATACGATGCCACGAGGAGAAGCCCTGAAGATGTCTTGGGAAGCATTCATGGAGCAGTTGAAAATGCAGTACTGCTTAGAGATAGATCTGATAGATCTGAACAATGAATTTCAGAACTTGAAGAAAGGGAAGATGAGTAGTGATGAGTATGCCGCTGCATTCACCGAGAGGATGAAGTTGTTTCCCTACTTGGTAACTACTGAGCTCTCCAAGATAGATAGGTTTGCTAACGGACTGCCAACAGACTTTGGCCCAACGATCAAAATGGCAACTACTTTGAAGACAACCGTTAGAGCAGCTAAGAATGTAGAGACCCATATAAGAGAAAAGGGTCTAGAAAGAGATAATACATGAGAGAAGAAGAAGTTTGAAGGATCTCCAAGGTCCAACGAGAAGAGAAAATTCTCGAAGTTTGGAGGAGGAGAAGGAGGTGAAGCATGATGGTGCGATAAGTGCAAGAAGAAACACTTTGGAAAATGTGGCGAAGAGGTGACATGTTTCAAGTGTGGAAAGTCTGGGCATTACGCCAATGAGTGTACATCCAGCAAGAGGGTGTGTTATGAATGTAACGAAGGAGGACATATTTCAAAGAATTGCCCAAAGAAGAATGAAGCAGCAAGGCCAAATGCACCACCAAAGCCAAGGGCATTCCAAATGATCCTCGACGAAGCAGATAACAATACAAGGAATCAGGAGTAAGGAATTTATATCCTAAGATCAATATATGAAGTAGCCATGCAGATAGAATCCAGTGGTGTATCCTATTAGAGGCATAGTATAGGTTAAACTAGAACATCTGTGTAATCGTTTCAAGAAATAATATAAACCTTGGTTATGTTATCTGATGTGTTAATTTGCTATATGAGTTTCTTGTATGGTGACTTGGAGAACTGCGAGACAATACTTGGGACGAGTATGAGTAGGTGTGAATGGTAGTAGAGGCTTATACTACCGGAAGCATATGACTCGCACTTGGATCAGGGAAAGTCACAAGGTTACCAAGGAGCTAGTAATTGATTCTGTTTATTTCATGTATGTCGTTACCATCGTTTCGATAATGACTAAGAAAATGATTGATATTCCGACCCTAGTGGTCATATCAAATCGAGTCCGACTAAGACAAGTATGGTACGTGGTTCAAAGAACCAAGTTTGATGTAGCATCCGACTTAAGCCAGAAGATTGAAGTGAAAGATAATCGAAGCAATCAATAGAAGTATCGCGGCCATTATTTAAGTAAGAAGACTATAGTTAGAAATGCTACATGCTAAAATGTGATTATATCACATTAGAACATGAAGGAAGGTATATTCCATTATGGAATTTGACTCTAAGAGACCTGAGTATAAGCGTTGCATCATACGACGACGTGAGCATGTTTTCTCACGACGTGAGGAGTCAAACGGACACTTTTCAATGCTAGAATGTAGATGGCAAGTCTACGGAGTGATAAGTTTAGGGGTCACGACGTGATCATGTTTTCTCACGATGTGAGAAGTTATCCGAACACCCTTCAAAGCTAGAAATGCATATGGAAAGTCTACGAGATGATACAGCCGTGGCTCACAACGTGAGGATTGATTCTCACAGCGTGATAGAGCCAAAAACTGTGAGAACAAGATCGATGCGCAGGGACAAGGTTTAATAAACTAAAACCTTGAGTGAATGCTTGAGATCAATGTCTGCTTGCTAATGGATGTTCAAGTTGAGACTGGAAATACCAGTCACGTCTTAGATAAATTGGTCAACAAATGATCAAGACATTAAATGAAGACGAGAGTAAATGATCAAGGTAAAGTTAATAAATGAAGAACAAGAAGAATGTTTCAAATATGATAAGAGTAAAGGCCAAAAAGTGAGTGAAAGATCCGTAGTTTACTTGTATTGAATGCTCCTTTATATAGGAGAGAATATTACAGCGAATTAACCAAGTAACTTACATAGGACCGGACAATAGAACTATCTCTGACATTCTGATTGTCTAATACAACAAAAAGCTAAGTCCTATGAAACGTTACATCAATACAAGGATAATTAATGACAAAATACAAAATAGCATTCTTCCGGATCAGCATACATTCCCAACGTGAGAGTCACTCCGGAATGTGTTCCTCTTCATAAAACTCTTCCTCTTCTTCTCTTCAGCTCCGGACAGGTTACGAAGTACTTTTTCTTTCGGAACCAACATACTTCGGAATATGTACTTAGGATTGCTAGAGGTTCACTTTTCAGGTTCCAACAAAAACACCCTATAAATAGCAAGTTCGACTCTTTCATTCCTTACACCAAATTCTTTTTTCTCTCTCTCTCTCTCTCTCTCTCTCTCTCGTTTGCTGAAACATTCTGCATCCCGAGCCCGACGATCACGGACCGCTGACCGTTTCTAGTTAGATTCTATCAAATCACGCTACTAAGGTGAGTGCATAGTTACTTTCATCTTACGCATAGATATGAAGTATTTAATATAAATTACGTGTTATGTGTGCATATTATATGTGTTCTTAATATATATGTTGGATGAACAATTTTATACATGTTTTAAATGATTTAAATTGTATATGTATTTTATATCCAGAAATATGTTGGGTAAAACATGGTTAAATGAATTAGACGATGTGTGATGAAATAAAAATTGATGAGAGGTCTCGATGTTTAAGATGATCTAGTCATCTAGCAAAGTATAGACAACGACCACGGAGTATTCTAGACAGTCCAATGGAACGTTAGCAGACTCGTAAGATGTAAGTGTTTTTGAACTAGGTGTTCATTAAGTATTTTTTAACTAAGTGTTCACTAGGTATTTTTGAACTAAGTGTTCACCAGATGTTTTGAACTACGTGTTCACCAGTTGTAATCTATAAACCCTGGCAACAATGGACTTCATGCGTATTCCTTAGGACAATCCTTAGGAATGAATGAATGAATTATAGATGACTCTTAGGGTAGATCGTTAAGGTAAGGGAGACGGGTATTTAGGTTAATTGTTTGATGATAAAACCTAATAACTTTATTATTGTAGGTTAAAAACTCTATGTACTCACCAGGTTCCCAACCTGACCCACTCGGTTTATTTGTATCACAGGTGTCGATACGAAGCTATATTACACTGAGAGATTAACGGAGATATAGATCATTAGTGTAAATAAGGTCTGTTTATGCTTATGTTTTTGTATTTACGATGAAATCCCAAAGTTTTAATATAAACAAAATACATTTCTTCGGAAATGCTTTGATAATATATTTATCATGTTTTTCTACGAACAAATTCCGCAATATTATTTTTTAAAATGAATACTCTGATTTTCAAATAAGCATAAATAAAATTTTTAAAATGACCGTGAATTTGGGGATGTCACAATATATATATATATATATATATATATATATATATATATATATATATATATATATATATATATAGTTATTGATAATAGAAAAAGTAACTAGATTGTCTTTGTAATAATTATAGTTTGTCGCACAACTAATGGAAACAAAGATAAGTTGGAATCAGTCTTAATCATCTATCTTAATATGGTTCAACGATTCTCTGTTTGATTTCTAGATCATTGTGACTTGCAACAGAAAAGAAGGTAATCGGTATGATTTTTGAATTTTGCTTCGCATTCTAGGTTATATCAGATTAACAAATTTTTAGTTTCTGATTTTTGGTTCTGAAATCATATGTCTTTTCTTTGTATATTAGATTCTGAAGTTGATTTATTCTTAAATAGTGAAAATCAATTCTCTATGTTTAAGAATTTTCACTCGATTAGGTATTCAATTTGTAGCTTTTTGTATGTATATGTATAATAAAAAAAAATCTTATATTCCAAATTGTATAATGTTTTACTTCTTACTTGATTTTTTTTTTCAGAATTTCAGCTTCAAAGTATTAGATTACATGGTAATATTATAATCTGAATTGTTGGTTATCAACTTATCATATTTTTAATTTTATTTTAGTTATCAGATTTATGTTTTTTGTTACTAATTTGTTTACAGCTTGATTTGATATTAGACTTCCCCATATATGACACATAAATCATGTGTATTCTTTTCTTGAAGTAACATTTACTTATTGTCAATCATAAAATGTTTTCTAAAAAGACATTTGTCTGGAAGTGAAAATGATTTTACCTAATAATATAATGTTTGCGGTTGAAATTTTGGACTTTATTAAAGTTATGGATACCCAAATGTTTTTATTGCATATAGCATCTTATATGAATGTTACTATTGCACTGCAGAGAGAAGTTTTTCAAAGCTGAAGTTATTGAAGAATTAGCTAAGGTCATTAATTTCACAAGAAATGTTGAATGGATTCGCAATATTATGTATAGAGAAAGATATCTTAGATAAAACTGATGTTGATAATATAATAAATGATTTTGCATCTAAATAGGTAGAAGAAGTATTTTCCTTTAAATTTGTTGTTTTTTGTAAATATTGTTGTTATATTGGTGTTGTTGAGGATTTTATTAATGATATATATTTTTTTTCAAATAGTTATTATATTTGATTTAGGGGCCCTTTTTCTCTTCTTCTCGCCCTAGGCCCAATATATGTTTGGACGGGCCATGAATACACCGAGAATCTTGAAAATGAATTTGGCTCTATACTACACCATAATTCGAGTGCACGACACTTGGGAAACCGATCTTGAGAGTAGGAAATGTGAGATTTGAATCGATTTTTCATATCTTAGATGATTTTATTTTCCTACTTTATTTTGTTTTGTGCTCCTATATCGAATCCTCTAATATATTCCCTATTATTTCTTATTTTCTTAAAGGTGATTAGGTGTATTCGTGTTTTAGAATAAGTGTGTCACTCCGCAAATGCTCGGTCTTAGAATAAGTCAGTACCTTCATTTAAGACATCCATAAGATACCATTTAACATTTTTGTTTAAAACATACGACTTCAAACATCTTTTGCATGACTTTGTGGTCTTATAAAACTATACATTTCAATCAAAAAACTAGTTTTAATTCCAATTTACCATTAAACATTTGACAAAATGAGATTTCTGAAATATTAACATGACATAGTAATACCTAATGTTTGATAGTAGGTTTCGAATTAGATAATGGAGGAGGCATACACTAGAAAGCATATGTGTTTTTAAATGGATCACCTGTTTCATTCTTCACAACATAGTCATTCGCTCAAATATCTTCATACGTTGAATGCACATTAATGTTCTCGCCCTTTGATAGACCGTTACAATATTCATAATTCTTCTTGTATAGAGATGGAAATAGAGATGTGTAACATTCGGATCATCGAGGTAATTTTAAAAGTTAAGTGTGAGTTTTGGTTTGCCACGACGTGGTAGAGACAACACCACGCCATGGAAGGACTAGTATGAGACGCGCATCTTAAATGAGCGCCACGACGTGGCGATATAGTGCCCACGATGTGAAAACCATTTTATGCAAAACCCTAATTTTGGGAATTATTCCCTTATTTAAGGGATGTGATGGCTAGGGTTTTCACACCCCCATCCTTCATCACCTCCCTTTCACTCTTATTGAAGCCCTAGCCTGCATTATTGAAGATTTTGAGCTTTTCTTGGTGTTTTGGTCTGCAACCGATCGCGCACCTGCTATATCAACTCAGTAGTCTTGAGCACTACCTTAGTACTCCCCATAGCTTATCTTGAGCTTTTGTTGGTACTTTGGGGAACTCACTAAGCTTTGTCCTTACAGTTTTGTGGTTTTAATATTTTCCGGTACTTCCCGTTCTAAAGGGAAGGGTTCCGTTTGACTGCACATCATCTCGTGATGGCTTTGTCCGCAATGATTATTACCATTTTAATTTGATGTTTGAGAGATACATTTTACCATGATTGATTTTGAATAAATGTTTGTATGGATTTGATGGTTTGAAAATGAAAATTTTTATTAGTATTTTTGGGATGTTACAAGATGGATTATAATTATGAAGCCAAAAAGTTATTATCTCCATTAGTAGTGATTCGTACATGTAACACAACATCAATTTTTGCAACATTAAAATTCTTTCCAACATATTTTCATAGTCTTCTTAGGATAAGGGTGGAAATGATAGAAAAAAAGGATATACAAGCCTAGTTGTGGATTCAATGTAACAAACAAAAAAATTGATTGCAATTATTAAGGTCTATTAAAGCAGCGTAATCACTAGAAGAAGACATACGTACATGGAAATTAGAATGTCCACCTATACCAGCAAAATTAGAATGTCCACCTATACCACCATTAGTCGTTTTCATGTATGGTGTTATTACAGAAGTAGAGTAGTAGACTAGGTATTGGAAGCTGGGTAGATTGAAGTATTTCGTCGTTTTTACACTTATCTTGTAACAAATACCTTATTGTTTGCGTGCGTTTTAGCTTCTTGTTAATATTTATTATAATTAATGCATTTTACATTTAATTATGATAATATTTTTTATAAATAATACTTTTTATATGTGTCCTAAGGGCACATGTTAGAAAATCTGTAACGCTTGGTTTAGGTAACATTCAGTTTTCAACATTTTTAGAGTTTTGGGCTGGGACTCGACAAGTTAGGGAGCTCCAACTCGTCAAGTAGAGATCATATTGGACATGGGATGAAGAACCTACTCGACGAGTTGGAAGGCACCAACTCGAGGAGTAGGAGCTGGAAAGGGAAACCCTAATTTTCAAAGTTTGTACCCTATTTAAAGGCCCTAAGCCTCACTTGTAGCCTCCCTTATCACCCCTTTTGTCTAGAGAAACCCTAAATCGTGTCTCATCTCCCGTTTTGTGTGTATGTGAGCTTGGAAAGTGATTATTGGTGCTCTTTTGGAAGGAACTTGAAGCTTGAAGAGGTTGGATTGAGTGGAAGGCAGTAGATCTGGGATTTCCTCCAGTGTGGCAACCATTTTAAGGTATAAAGTCGAAACCTTGACCTTCCATTTGCTTAGATCTCCTTCTATGAAAGTTTATGGCCATTATTAGCCTAGTTTGGTACCATTCTTGGTTTTGAGCATGATGTGAAGATATAGCTTTAGATCTGGACATCTCAGGGCCTTTAGGGACTTAAAGTTTCCAACTTTATCAAGTCTTGGCCCTCCTTCATGCTCTAAGCTCCTTGACAAGCTTTGATTAAGTGTTTTAGTCTTTAATGCCCTGCATGGATGTAAAGTTAGCAACTTTACGTGGTATCTCAACCCTAGGTGGTTGGATCTAAAGTTTGGGACCTTGGATCCTACTGGAAAGGACTGGACACAAAAATGGATGAAGGAACTCGTCGAGTCCCTTAGTCGACTCGACGAGTCGGGTAGGGTTTACCCGTTTTCGAGATTATGGATGAGTGCAGTGAAGGATTAGAGTTTTGGCCTGCATGAACTTGTGATCTTCTGGACATTAAGGAACTCGACGAGTTGACGAGTTACGCATGTGACTCAACGAGTTGTTGGATGCACTCGACGAGTTGAGGTCAACAGTAACTGTTGACCTTGACCGTTGACTTTGACTTTGACTAGGAGTTGACTAGGGTTGACCATTCAGTATTTTAGGCTTTTGGTATTGGGCCTTCACAGATTAGGTCTATTGATGGATTTATGGACATTATAGTGTTGGGCTTTTGTTTAGGCTTGGGCCTTAGTCTTGGATCATACTGGGCCAAGGGTAGAATGGTTATTTTACCCCATGTATGGATTAGGGATTATAGTATGGAACCCAATTTTCTAATTGGGTGTACTGATTGGTATTGATAGCTCGGGAAGTCGGCAGGGCAGCAACTAAGGATGTCATTCGGGAAGCTTCTGCATTCGAGGTGAGCCTTCTCACCATACCAATGGGTCTAAGGCACCAAGGTTGGTCCATTTATCTGGTTGTGATGATTATTGTGGATGTGTTATTGATACATTATGTATTTATGTGAAGACCATGCGGGGGGTTCCCATGGCAAGTAGTTATATATGTGGTATGCTAGTTGATTGTGTAGTATTTGGTATGCTAGTTGTCTTTGTGATACTTGCATGGAAGACCCCGGGGGGTTCCCGAGGCAGTTGGATATAAGACCATGTGGGGGTTTCTATGGCATTCCAGGCTAAAACCATGTGGGGGTTCCCGTGGCATTTGGTGTAAGACCTTGGAGGGTCTCCATGGCAACCTAGTATATTTGCATGTTTAGTTTGTATGATATTTGTTTGGTAGTGAAGACCATGTGGGGGTTCCCATGGCAGTTAGAGAAGACCATGTGGGGGTTTCCATGGCAGGAAGACCATGTGGGGGTTCCCATGGCAGGTAGTTAAGACCAAGTGGGGGTTCCAGTGGCACTAGGTGTAAGACCCTTGAGGGTTTCCATGGCTTCCTTATATGTTTGTATGCATGGCTTATGTGATATATGTAGCTTTTATAGCTAATATGATATGTGTTATGTGGATTGTGTGTGGGGTATGCTCTGGGGGACTCACTAAGTTTCGTGCTTACGGTTTACAGTTTTGGTTTCAGGTATCATCGATTTGGAAATGAAGGGCACGACTTGATAGCAGCGCACACACCTATGTTTTTCGCAATGAGTGATTTTGGGATGAACTCTAATAAATATTTTAACTAATGATGTTTTGGAATGTTTTGAATAAATGATATCAATGTTTTGGCTATATCAAAAAATGAAATTTTTACCCTTGATTTTTGGGTCGTTACAAAATCCCTTAATTATAATAAATATTATCATAATTAAATGTAAAATGTTTCTTATATGTGTCCTTAGGGCACATATTAGAAAATCTCATGTATTAATTATGGAGATTATTAATGTATTTTACATTTAATTATGATGATATTTCTTATAATTAATGCATTTTACATTTAATTATGGTAATATTTTTTATAATTAATATTTCTTATATGTGCCGTAAGGGCATATGTCTCTTTCCTAATTTGTTTGAATTATATGCACATATTTTTTTAACAATTATAGAACGTTGATTATAGTATTATGTGTTCCATTAGACCATCCGTTATACCTACCACTAACCACTATCGTGGTGGGTGCCACATCATCACCACACTCCCTACCACTAACCATGAGATATCTACCACTAAACACACCACTCCACCTCATTTTTTTATTTAAATTTAATTCAAAAATACATTAAAACACAATAAAACATATTTTTTATTTAAATTTAATTCACAAACACAATAAAACATATATTTTTTTTAAATTATTTTTTTATTTAATGAAACAAAGATTACATTAATTTAAAACACACAACATAAAATAAAAAATATAATAATAATAAAAACATAAAAATGCAACCACAACCAACTTAAACTAGTTTTTGACCCTTATTTTTAATGACCAAATTTTGGGGGCTCTCTCAAATTTCGCCAAATTTTGACGTGTTTAAATGGTGTGTGTTTCGTGTCTTCATATTGGTGCATGACCACAGCAAACGGGTCGCCTTCGTCTACGTTGTTTATAACAAAGTTATAAATCTCATTGAATTCAAGGCATTAACCCTTATGTTGCGAAACTTCGAACATATTTCATCAAGATTACGAATTTGGCAACCCATTAAATCATGGAAAACGTTTCCAACTTTTACCCAAAAACTAGGAGGTATTTCTAGGTCTTCTGAAACAGCTACTCATGCTAATGCTAAATTTCTTTCTTCATTTTCTGACCAATTTATCCTTTTAGGAGCCATTGGTTTTGAATTTATCAAGCAAAAGAAGTGTGTGATTGTGAGAAGAAGAGAAAAGAATTGTGTGAGTAAAATGAATGAATATGTATGGTATTTATAGAAGAGGTTTAATATTGTTTGAAAGGTAAAATTAAATAAAAAAGAAAAAAAAAGAAAATATTTTAAACCCTAAATATGACCATTACTCAACAGCCAATCAAATTGTCCGTTTCCATTCGTTGTCCCGAGTACGAACGTCCATGACCACGAACCACCACGAGCCACCGGGATGTCATGCATGGTCGTGGTTCGTGGCCACCTAGACCACGAACTCGTCCGTTGCAACCATACCGGACGGCCTTATGTAGCACATCCTTAAATAAGTTATCATGCTAGTAATTATAGTTGCGTCACGAATAGATACCGATGTTCATTAAACATGTCTTTTCAATGGTTGCATAGGGAAAACAAATACAAGATTTGACACGAAATGTGAATACATGTCATCGCGAAGAATAAAGTGCATAGGTAATAAGTTCGGATTTAATTATCCAATAAACGTGTCTTGTGATAATGAACATTTCACAGTTTTTTGGTCATTAATTTCGTTAAGTTCTAGATAAATGTGCCTTTATGGAGACAACACCAAACTTTTATGTTTATTTTAGTGAAATTATTTAAATCAACTTTAACTAATTTGGTTACAAATATTTAAGACATTTCTTATTACACAAACATTACCAAATCGGGTGTCCCTATTGAACAAAATAACCACATTTTCAGTGTTATATGGAAATAATTATGCATTTCGCAATTTTGACCATGTGGATTGCAAAATACAATAAATGTTGTCACCCTTATTTTAAGTATCATTTTGGCTACTTGTTCAAAACCTTTTGTATTATCGTATCAAAACCACTCACCCACGATTCCAAATTATCGATGGAAGAATCTTCATAGGAAATGGCAGTAAATCGAGCGAGTTATTTAACTATTTCGAACTTAAAATGTTGAGCTATCTAAATTACACGAATGGTCCCTGTGGTTTGGGGTAATTTGCACGTTTGATCCCTAACAATTTTTTTTAACTCGGATCGTCCCTAATATAACTTTTTGTTGCATGCTTGGTCCCTGCCACTCCTAAAAAGACTTTATTGCCCTTTACATATTTTTTGATTATTAGTTTTGTTATTAGAAAAATTAATACTTAAATATGTGGGTCCGTCCACACCCTTTTATCCTTTTTATTAGTTTCTTCCCTAACACCCCGTTTCCGAGTTGAACTTAACGAGAGAAAAGAAAGGAAATGAGTGAAAATGAGAAGAAAATAAAAGAAATTGGTGTTCCCCAGTTTCATTAAAGGAGGAAAGTGGAGAGAAATGGGAGAATCACTTTCCCTCCTAACTTTCCTTCCGATTTGGGAGGATTTGGAAAGAAAGAACAAAATGATTCATTTTCCTTTCACTTCTCTCCAACTCGGGAACACAAAAAAAAAAAATTGTTTTCCTTTCCTTTCTCTTCTTTTCTCTCATGACTTTCTTTTCTCTTCTCTTCTTTTCTTTTGTTAAACTCGGGAACAAGGCGTAAAGGTCTCTTTCTTCTCTCTCCCTCTCTACATCCCCGACAAAAACCCTTCCCCTGCCTTTAACATTCCCCTTCACCTTCACCGGTGACCCTCCTCTACCAGTAGAGCTCGTCGCCATCGTAATTTTTCGTCACCCACATAACCCTTATCAGTTTCCTAATTTCCATCATCGCCTCTGACTTCTTCCTTTTTTCCATTCCAGATTCCGGTAACAACAATCTTTCACCTTCGACGACCACCTTTAAGCGTCAGCACCGCCGGTGGAGGATTCCGACAGATGGATTGCACATGCGTTGGATTGGATCTCACAGTCCCTAAATTCACCTTCAATGTTGGATTTAATCAAATAGGCGATAGATTTCACGATGGTGTATTGATGGTCCTAGTTTAGGACCTGTGATTTCTGATGGTTGTAACGGGAAATCAGATGACCCCACAGATTCGCACCTCGTATATAGAACCCACAACAACCTATTTATGCCTCCATTTTCCGAGTTGGTTAGAGTTAAACCCATCTTCTTGTTGAAGGGTAAATTTGTGGGATGTGAATTTTTATTTTGTGTTTTTAGGCTAGCGATTGTAGAAGAGAAACGAGGGTGATCAGAGTTCGTAACATAGGGTAAGGGGTGATGACGTCGGAAATGGGGTGGGGCGGCGGATGATGGTGTCGGCATAGGTGGACTATTGGACTTTCATGGAAAGATTGGGTGTCGACTGTCGATGGCCCAGTTCGTTGGCTTGAGTTTAACAAGCGTAAAAGAAAGATGACAAGGGGTAAAAACTATGAAGGGTGTGGGACCCACATATTTAAGTATCAATTTTTTTAATAACAAAACTAATAATAAAAAAATGATAAAAAAATATGTAAAGGGCAATAAAGTCTTTTTAGGAGTGGTAGGGACCAAGCGTGCAACAAAAAGTTACATTAGGGACGGTCCGAGTTAAAAAATGTTGTTAGAGACCAAACGTGCAAATTACCCCAAACCACAGGGACCATTCGTGTAATTTACCCTAATTATTGGTTTATTCGAGAATTTCGCAGTTGATGAACATTTTTAGTCTAGGAACAAGAATTTACCAATAAATGAGTTTAATTATATTTTTTAGATATAAATAATTATTGGGTGCTTTTTAGCTAACCCCATAATTATTTCGTTGATGTATATGTAGGGTTGTAAACGAACTGAACGTTCGGCGAACCCTTCGTGAACTGTTCGGCGGGAAGTTCGTTTATGTTCGTTTATTTTATAAATGAACGAACATGAACACAAATTCTCGTTCGTTTAGTTAAACAAACGAACATGAACAATGGTCTCGTTCGTTCATTTACGTTCGTGAACGTTCGTTTAGGTTGTTCGTTTACGTTCGTTTAAGTTTTTTTATGTTCATATATTTTCAATTGTTTTTTTTATTACATTACTATATTATAGTTCGTTTATGTTCATATATGTTCAATTGTGGTTATTTATCTTTGTTTGTTTATGTTCGTTTAGCATGTTCACGAACAAAAACGAACGAAAATGAACAAGACAATTTGTTAAACGAACGAACATGAACAAGAAAACTCCGTTCGTTTATCCGTTCGTGTTCGTTCGATTGTTCGACTAACTTAAACGAAAGAACATGAACAAACCTTTGTTCGTGTTCGTTCGGTTCGTTTACAGCCCTATGTATATGTTTAAAGCAGCTACATGTGGTGGATATTTTAAAGCAGCTACATGTGGTGGATATTTTAAAAAATGTGTGATTAGGAAAACTCTTCAAATGGGACCCAATGTACAGTCTTGTCGGACATTAATCGAGTAAGTTTATTTTCCATTAGTTTAATTTATATAAAGGTATCGTATAATTTAAAAATATTGATTTTTTTACTTGATTGTGAAAGTATACATATCTATCAATCTTTGAATCCCAATGGTTACTCGAGGTTCCCAATCTAGTCTTAGATAGTCACTGTATATGACAACATCAAATGCTTGGAGTATTTTAAGAAGTTGAAACTGAAGTTTGATCAATTATAGGTGTATATCTCGTTGTTTCTTTACGTACCAATGGACCGGATAATGCATTGATCATGTCTCGAGTTAGAGCTTTAAGATCACTTTTCATGAGGTTAATCAATTGCATCGTTAGACCTACTTTCGACTAGACCGTGGTGTATTTATTTAGATGCATAGAATTAAGTAGTAGATGTTGAAACATAAAAGTGACCCTCTTGAACTCACCTACCGCAACCATTTCTATCTACCACAACGGTTCAGCACCCGCAACCAATCTAGCACTCGGAGTCAATTCTTCATCAGCATTCACGTCTGCACCCGGAGTCAGCTACCGCGGTCTACATAACTAGATTACTTTGTCTTATTGTAATTTACTCTATTATCCCGCATGCCTTGCACGGCTGCTTATAGAGTTGTAGTCTAGTATTGTTCAGTCTCTATAAATAGAGACTTATTCTCTTTTATTAAACATACTCAATCTCTGATAACTTGCGTATTATTCTGAATACAATTCTATAAGTTATCTTCTTCACTTCTATCTCTACTCTTTACTTCTTACTCTCAACTGTTACTGAAACATATCTGATTATAACCTCTCTCCGGAGCAAGTCTGTAAGACTTAATCACTAAGCTTGATCTTCCTTACTAACTTGGAGTGAATGCATTCCTCGTTACGAATCAGCTTAAGTGTATTCTTGATATAACAATTGATGTCATTTACCTTTCTTTATATTTCCGCAACTAACTAATTAACTCTAATTTATTAACATTATTGTTGAGCTTATAGATCCTTTGAGATTAACTAATTCCGCAATATATACTTGTTCTAACGTTTGTTCAAGTGTGTCTCCAAAGTTTTTCTCTCAACAATTGGTATCAGAGCCAGAGTGGTTGCCTTCTGAATATCGAAACTCTGATTTTTTCAAAAGGCCTTCTATACCACTAAAGCTCATTTCTTAAAAAAACAATCTCAAATGGCACAATCGTTATCTCTGAACGTTTCCAACAGTGTTGGTGGTTCTAACCGAGCCCCAATACTGGTAGCAAATGAATATCATCACTGGTCTCAAAGAATGGAGAAGTACTTGAGAAGACTGGGAAAAGATGTATGGCGATCCGTAGAAGAAGGACCACTTGTTCCAGTCCTTACACCAATCCAAACTGACGGCACAGCAACCAGACTAGGAGGAGGTCAACCAGCCATGAGCCGTCCCACCAAGGATGATCTTGATAAAATGGAAAACGATGCTGTTGCTTTTTATGAAATCTCCTGCGGAGTTGCTCCTGACAACTTCAACATCATCATAAACTGCAAATCAGCAAAAGAGATCTGGGATGTTCTCAATAACCTGTACGAAGGCTCAGAACAAGCACAAGACAAGAAGCTCACTACCGCACTCAACGACTTCAACAACTTCAAAGCTCACACTGGTGAAAGTTTGGAAGACTCCTTCAAAAGGTTCAATCTGATAGTTACCAAGTTATCCAACGCGGGCACCATCCGCAGCAATCATGAAACCAATCTCCAGTTTCTTAATGGTTTGGGAAGACATTGGACTACGGCTAAGATGATAGTCCAAGGCGACAGGAAGATTCACTCTTTGTCACTCTACAAGCTCTATGGAGAACTTCAAGCACAAGAATCCACCGTACTCAAAAATTGTGCTGACTTCGGAAGACCACTTGCTCTCATAGCACAAGCTCCACCACAGTCACCCTACTCTTCAGCGTATGACACTCCACCGCAGTCATACGAAGCGGATTCTGAGTATGATGATGAAGAAGAATTTCAAAAAGCTATTGCTCTAGTTAGCCAACAGTTCAACCGGATACCACCTTCTTTCCACAAGAATCAACATTTCAACAAACCTCCATTCAACCGTAACTTCGGTTCTCAAAACAATCACTCTCGTTATCCCAAAAGTTCTCATCCACCACCGCAATCTCAAAACAATCAACCGAAGGAGGTACCGCAGTCTCCTCAGACCAATGACTCCGGTACTCAACCAGAAGATAAGACTGATGTTGTGATTTGTCACAAGTGCAACAAAGAAAATCACTTCGCAAGAGATTGCAAGGCTAATGTAGTCAGAGACAGAGCATTCTACCTTAGAATGGCTCAAGAGCTGGAAGAAAAAGAAAAGGCAAGGGCATATGTGGCCCATGTCAAAAGAGACCATCAAGTTTGGTCATCCGGTGATGAAGAAGAGGCCATCAGCAGTGTCAAAGAAAAAGGGAAAATCTGCTTGCTGGCCACTGCGGATGATGATGGATCTACAATGCTGAACAAGAACTACTGCTACATGGCAAAGGATGGAACTCTAAGCATCGTCGAACAGGTAAAACTCATGATCCAAACTTTAAATTATAGTATGCATGACTGTCAGCCCTACATAGATGATCTTAATGACACCTGTGCTGCCGTCCTTACAGACTATAACAAAGCCTTAGATGAGAAGAATATCGCGTCCCAAGAGATGTTCCATGTGAGAGGACGAATGGATAACAAAAGACTTAAGATGGCTATGTTAGAGAAGGATCTAGAGTTGGAAAAAGATGCTAGAATGTTAAGTGAAACCCAATTAGAAATAGCTTTAAACCAGAGAGATTTAGCTCAGAGAGAAATTGTACGTTTAAATCTCTTAATTGAAAAACTTTTTAATGAAAGTGAAGCTATTGAAAATTTGGTAAATAATGGAACCGTGGACAATACATTTAATTGGGGTTGGTCAAATGGATATCCTACCGCAATGGATTCCTCACCCCGGTTCAACAAAGACAGATTGTATGTCCCTCCAGATAGAAAATTTCATTTCCCTGTCAATGACAAGACTTTTCCCGAAGATATCAAAACTCACTTCGGTAGACTGCACAATTTGAGCAATAATTGTGTCATTGAGGAAATTGTGCCTGAGGTTTCGGGTCACACATGTGATCAAATTCCTATCTGTGACACAATCTATCCAAATTCTCAAACTTCATCCGTAGTTGATGAAGAGATTGTTGCTGAAGGCGCCGAAGTCTCAAAAGACTTTCCATCTCTGTCCTCAGACCGCAGTGTCTCACACTGTAGTCAAATGTCCCACAGGTTTCCCATCGAAGTCCCAACTAAGACCTACTCAGCGGTAGTCAAGTCATCCCTACCGCAGTCATCTGTTCAAGGAACCGCAACTCTTCAACCTATATTTCATAAGTTACCCATAGACAATTTTGAAGTAGGTCAATGCTCTCAAATCCCAGAATCCTCAAGTTCTGATGATTCAAGCCCACGTTTTCAAAATAATTCAAAAAATTTCAGGAAACCGCAGTTGAATAACAATGACTGCGGTTCACCAAAATCAGTGGCAAAAAGGGCTTTCAAAGAAGAAATTAGATCTCGAGGTACAAAAAGACAAAGTTTTTCGAAAAATAAAACACTTGTCAGATTTCCAAAATCTAAGAGTCCAGAAAAATTTGTCCTCACACACTATCTTTCAAAAAACTCTTCCATCAAGAAAATCAACAAAAGGGAAAGTTCAGTTTCAAAAGTCATTCCTGCTACTTCTGACAAAAACCAAAAAGGTGTCGAGTCTTTTCGAAACTATGTTTTTCAGGTCTATTCCTCAAATGACCCTAAATGGAAATGAATTTTACCCACTCCAACACTTTTAAAATCACGTCAAACTTTCAACAAATGGAAGGGTATCCTACCAAATCCATCTAAAAGGACTCAAAGTTTTTCACATGCTAAACCTCTTTCAAAACAAACTTTTCAGAAACCAAAAAGCACAAATGTCAGGAATCACCAACCTCGGACTGGTAACAAATCCAATTCACTCTATAAACCGCTGACCAAGCATAGTGTCAAATCAAACGATAAAATCCCTTTGTGTAAATGTCAGTGCAGTTGTCAAAAGGTTTTATCTCATGTCAAATCGAGTCAGAGTCGAAAATCTCGTACTTTTTCAAAACCTCAAAACACTTCAAATCTGAACAAGCACCCTGGCCTAGGATCAAAAGTTGACAAGAGACCCATCACTGCAACCTCGGACCATGCATCACTTTCTAGAAATTCACCAATTGCCCCAGGCTCCAAACTTGTTTGGATGCCTAAACTAACCGTGTAATTGTCAGGCTTTGTGCAAGGAGGAACAAGAAGAAGAATGGTTAATTGACAGTGCCTGCTCCTTGCACATGACCGGAAGGTTAGAGTACCTTCGGGATTTCAGGCCTATATGCAATGGTGGAAATGTCACGTTTGGCAACAATGCAAACGGTGTCATCCGAGGTTACGGTGTTCTCACTACGGGAAACTTTTCCATTCAGAAGGTTGCTTATGTAGAAAGCCTTAAACACAATCTCATCAGTATTGGCCAACTATGTAAAGCAGGACACCGTGTTGAGTTTGATGATCAGTTCTGTTACGTAATGACTGGAGATAGGAGCTCATGCCTAATCAAATCCCGATCCGAAGGTACCATGTACCCTCTGGATGTCTCTCTCATCATTGGAAGACCGCAATTATGTTTTCTCTCCAAAGCTGTATCTGAAGTCAGCTGGCTATGGCACCACAAGCTAGCTCATCTCAACTTCCGGTACATCAACAATCTGGTCACTGGAGAACTTGTCCGCGGTCTCCCTATTCTCAAATTCAGCAACGATACTCTTTGTCCGGCTTGTGAATGCGGTAAGCAGTCCAAACCTAGTCACCCTCTGATAATGGACTCTTCTATCTCTGAACCACTGGAGCTGTTACACATTGATCTCTGCGGTCCATCAACCGTAGCCAGTCTCCACCACAAAAAGTACATACTGGTTATTGTTGATGACTTCACTCGCTTCACATGGGTCTACTTCCTCAGACTCAAATCAGAGACACCACAGATCTTCATCAACTTCATCAAAGAAATCGAACTTCAGATAAAACTCCCAGTCAGACGCATCCACAGTGATAATGGAACCGAGTTCACTAATCATCTTCTCAACAGTTTCTTGGTGTCCAAGGGCATTTCTCACAATTTCTCAGCTCCCTACACACCGCAACAAAATGGTGTAGTAGAAAGAAGGAATCGCACTCTAGTTGAGGCTGCCAGATCTATGCTTAACTTTGCCCACCTTCCTCTCTATTTCTGGGCTGAAGCAGTAGCAACCGCATGCTTTGTCCAAAACCGAAGTATTGTGTGTAAACGTCTCAATAAAACACCTTATGAAGGCCTCAACAACCGCAAGCCAAATGTTCGCTTCTTTCATATCTTTGGATGTAGATGTTTTGTGATCAACAACAGAGACCAACTCAACAAGTTTGCACTGAAGTCTGATGAAGGTATTTTCCTTGGCTACTCCACTAACAAGGTTGCCTATCGAGTGCTCATCAGGCGTACAAGACTTATCATTGAAAGCTTCGATGTGAAATTTGATGATTCACACATCCGTGACGCCCCTCCATCCACTGAAACTACCGCAATCATGGAATGTGATATTCCTGCTTCTTCAGGTCCATTAAATCTAGTTGAAGTCAACTATGAAGATCTCTTCGATCCTGTTGAAACGGCGAAATTTTCCGAAGTTCTTGTATCTCCCGCAGCTCAACAACAACATGCTGATGTTTCTGGACCATCTTTATCTGAAGTAGTCTCTCTCAATACTTCCACCTCTCCGGTTGAGGGGGACAGCTCTTCTCCGGATCTAACCGCAACCGTTGAGGTTCCAGTACTTGATGTTGTTCAAATTTCTGCCCGCAGAGAAGCATTACCATCAAACGTATCTTCTGATTCGGATGATGAACTCATAGAAAACATTGACACTAGAACCGATCCAAGGATTGTCACCCTCCCATCTCCAGTCCAGGGGGAACCTTCTCAGGTTCAAGAGGAACTCCCATCCACAATCCAGGGGGAACCTCTCCCGACTCAAGAAAATTTTGTTCCAATAGATCAAGATGATTCAGCAGGATGTTCTCAAATCCAGGGGGAACTGCCTTCTCCAACCACAGATTCCTCTGATATCCAAGATATCCCTTCTACCGCAGCTGCTGATCATCTGTTGCCACGTCTTCATGTATGGACAAAAGATCACCCACCAGGTCAAAGCATCGGCAACCCATCCGCAGGCATCCAGACTCGATCTTCCAAGGATTTATCTGATCACTGCCACTATGCAGCTTTTATGTCCTCGGTAGAGCCCAGAACGATTAAAGAAGCACTGCTTGAACCAGACTGGATAGCCGCAATGCAAGAAGAGCTTGAAGAATTTCAAAGAAACAAAGTATGGCAGCTCGTTCCAAAGCCACGTGGTCACTCCATTGTTGGCACTAGATGGGTGTTCAAAAACAAACTAGATGAATCTGGTGCGGTAGTCAGAAATAAGGCAAGGCTTGTTGCCAAGGGCTATAGTCAACTGGAAGGCATTGACTATGATGAAACGTATGCTCTGGTAGCACGCATGGAAGCCATCCGGATCTTTCTAGCATACGCAGCCCACAAAAATGTCAAGGTACATCAGATGGACGTTAAGAGTGCCTTTCTCAATGGGGAACTAAAAGAAGAGGTTTATCTTCAACAACCTCCAGGATTTGAAAATATGGAATTTCCAGACCACTGCTACAAGCTTGAAAAAGCAGTCTACGGTCTGAAACAAGCCCCAAGAGCTTGGTATGAGACACTCTCTGAATTTCTCGTCTCATCCGGGTACAAAAGAGGAGTGATTGATCCCACACTATTCAGAAAAGCAAATGGTGACCACCTCATGATGGTACAAATATATGTGGATGATATCATCTTCGGTTCAACTGATCAAGGCATGGTGGATGAATTTGCTAAGCTCATGACTAACAAGTTCAAAATGAGCATGAATAGAGAGATTAACTTCTTTCTAGGTCTTCAAGTGAAACAAGTACCGCAAGGCATATTCATTCATCAAGAGAAATACACCACTGAACTATTGAAGAAGTATTCTATGGACAATTGTTCATCTGCTAAGGTCCCCATGGCCTTCGGTTATAAGATCTCTGCTGATCCTTCAGGCGAATCTGTGGATCACAAGACTTATAGAGGCATCATAGGCTCTTTGATGTACCTCACCGCAAGCAGACCAGACATTGTCTTTGCAACTGGTGTATGTGCAAGGTATCAGGCTGACCCAAAAATATCTCATATGACCGCAGCCAAGCAAATTCTACGGTACCTGAAAGGAAGCAAATCTCTTGGTCTATGGTACCCCGCACACAATGACTTCAGCCTGCAAGCTTTCACAGATGCGGATCATGCCGGATGCAAGCTCGATCGTAAAAGTACTTCAGGTGGTTGTCAATTTTTGGGTGAACGTCTAGTCAGCTGGTCTTCAAGGAAACAAAGCTGTGTCTCTCTATCAACTGCTGAAGCTGAGTATGTGGCCGTAGCCAGCTGTTGCTCTCAAGTCCTTTGGATGAAAACTCAACTAATGGACTACGGGTATAGAATGCTGCGGATACCGATATATTGTGACTCTGAAAGTGCTATTGCTATCTCTCACAATCCGATTCAGCACTCAAAGACCAAACACATTGAACTACGGTATCATTTCATCAAAGACCACATCCTGAAAGGTAATATTGAACTCATCTTTGTCCCTTCACATGAAGAGATTGCTGATGTATTCACAAAAGCACTCGACTTCACAAAGCTTAACACCTTCCTACAAATGTTAGGAATGATGAATCCAGACCCGCAATTCTTTTTGAATTGTTAGCTACCGCAGACCATCCTTGGTCTCCGTTGCGGTTCTAAATAAGAATTACATATGATAGATGATTTTGGTACCGCAGTCTGGGTACCGCAATCATATATCATACGTATTTCTCATGGGTCTTTATGATCTGTTGTTTTCTAACCTTTGCACAAGTGCTTCTCAGTTTCTCACTGCAGTCTTTACTATTCCCAACCGCAATGAAAACTTCTCATCCGCGATGACGTCTCCAACCGCAATGACGTTCCTCAACCGCAATGAAGTTTTCAACCGCAATCATCATGATTATTTCCAAACTGTTTTATCAATCCATAATTCTTTGTGTGCTATTTAATGATCCTTCATTAAATAAAATAAAACATTCCCATTAGAAACTGTCACCCTCTCTTTCTGGATATCCCTGTTGTCAGACCTATTTTAGGGATGATGACAAAAAGAACGTTTTCCCAATTCACTCTTCCTTAATTTGTCCTTTCCTCTCCCTAACACGTCCTATCCGTTCCAACTTCCTCTCCCATCACCCTCACGACCACCTGACGCATTGACATGCGTCTGACCCTACATTAAATGCAAACCCCTTTTGGAAATCTCCCAAAATCTTTTAAAACCCGTTATAAATTTGTGTGGCTGAGATTTAATCCAGAAATCATTGTTTCCCCCCCCCCCCAAAAACCCCAATCAACGATTTACCCCCCGTTCATTTTTTTTTACCTAGGGTTACAACTTTTTCACCCCCCTTTATAAACCCATCTTCTTCCCCAAGATACATTACGCTTTCTGGTTATCGACTATTCTCTCTCAATCTTCAAAACCTTCATAACTCTCAAGAACTCTGTGTTCATCTTCTTCTCCAAAATACCTTCAACTTCAACAATGGTGAAATCAGGAGTATCAAAGAAGCAATCCAAGGCTTCTGGTTCAGTAAACCCAACAGGTTCCGATTCTCCGTCAATAGCTTCAAGTAATTTCAGAGCAATCTTTGAAGATCATCCATCTTACAATGCCCCCACAAAGCTAATGATCAAGTATTTGAAGAACCACATCCTATTTGGTCCATTCGACGTTTTTACAGACGTCGTTCCAGTCTCAACCTTATTCAAATGTGCGTTTTCTGCATATCGCCCATTGGATAATCCCCAAGAAATTCATCTCCATCTCATCGACGATTCGTTGGTCATCTTGACCAAAGAAAAATTCCTAACTGCCATCAATTTGCTGGTTCATCCTTCCATAAAGATTTTCTCACCGTCAATGAATGACGTAACATCCGCACTATACCAGATGGGGTATCAGAAACCAATCCGGGGGATTGGTGAATTCAAAAAGAACCAACTGCCTGCGGTTTGGCAGGTTGTATGTCACTATGTGATCCGCTGCCTATCCGGCAGAACCGGAGGGATCGACAACATGGGTCTCAAGCTCTTGGAAATCGTATGGAGTATTTTCACCGGCCACGATGTCAACTATGGCCAGATTCTTTGGGATGATTTTCTTCAATACATTCCCAAGGAGCACCCGAAGGAAAACCCAACAGAGCTTACTTTTGCTCGTTTTTGGTCTCTCTGCATCTCAGATCTACATGCGGATGCTGGCCTAGACATGGGGAGCGACATCAATTTCTTTGTAACAAAGGATCTCAAAAGGTACAACCCTTCATCTGATCAAACTTTATTTGGACCAATCCGCAGGCTTCCCTCCCATATTCTTACTTTTCTTGGTCGAGAGACTGCTGATGTCTCAGACCACATTGAGGCCACAGAGGGTATTGCCCCATACCCTTCTACCCCGCCTCTTCCATCCGCAGCCATTAACCCTTAGGGTACCGCAGTCCCCTCTGCCACTACTTTATCCAATCTTTCTCAAAGAAGAAAGAAACTGGCTTCCAAGAAGCAAAGAACTCCCAAGAAGGATGCTCCCAAACGAACCGCACCCTCCAAGAAACGCAAAACACAACCTTCTCCCACTGTATCTAGCAGTAGCTCAGATGAGGATAGGCAACCTGTATCTATCCTCAAGAGAAGAAAGACAATCGATACCTCTAGCCAAATGCGTGACCGGACCGAAGCCGAAGCCTCCCAAAAAGCTCCGGTTGTCCTTGGGGTGGCCGCACACCCATTCGATACCACCATCATCTTCCAGTCAGACTCAGAAAGTGAGTCTGATTCTCACCTACGTGGAGACTCCCCCCAGTGAACTCCCAAGAGGATGACACTGGTTCTCGCCCTAAGGTCTCCAGGGCTTCCCGACTGCATTTCTTTTCTCTAGAGGAGTTGCGCTCCATTCTTAATTCTGTCACTCATACACTGCAAACACCTTCCCAACTGCAGGGCACTTCTTTCGCCCATGCCAGAACTGGGCCGAGGCCACACTTGACCACGGGTCAAGGAGACCGAGGAAGCCCAGGAAATCCTACTCTGCTTACATCTGTCACAGGTGGTTTAGGCACGGTGAGCACAAATGTGCAAGGATCCGTGAACCCGAAGGACACTTCGGTGCGATTTGAAGGATTTGACGGCGATAACTCCAATGACTCATGGTTACAATACAATCCAGTAACCGAGTCTGATAAAAAGAAATATGTTGCATTCAAGAGGGCTTTCCAAGCCCGCAAGGAGCAACAGATCAAACAGCAGCAATAGGATCAAGAGATCTAATCCGTGCCGCAGTATTGGGCAAATGTCATCAGCAATGCCCATACTGTAACCACAATTCAAAAGGTACAAAACTGGATGGATCAGATGGCAGAAACCATGTTGAAAGCTCAAGCTTCAGGCGCAGCCGCAGGTACTTCCAAAGTTCCTCCAACTCCAATTCCCTGTCCCACTCCCACAGTTAACCCATCACAAGACGAAGAGCCGCCAATTGAACTCAGCTCAGTTCCAACCTTCGGTCTTGATGATGAAGACGTCCAAGAGGTCAACAAACCCAGTCCTTCAGACGATGACCTAATGATGTTCGAAGAAGAGGAGTCCAGTGGTTCACAACATTCGACTTCCAAGCCTAAAGCAAAGAAGAAAAAGAAGAATGTTGTCACCCGGAAGGAGTTCTTAAGCCTTCAAGCCAAAGTCGATCAGATCTTGGCTGCGGTCAAACCTACTCAACCTGAAAACACTCCAGAACCGCAGTCACTGATTGAACGAATAGAACGACTGGAGACAAGGGAGCGAATGGCTGCTGACCGAATCTCTCTCAAAGTAGAGATGGGGATCCGGTCCCTTGACAACACCCGCAAGGCTGACCATAAAGAATTCATGACTGCAGCGGAACGCCTCATTTCTGAGGTAACCGCAATCAAAAAGGATCTCCAGGCAACCATCGCGGATCAAGCTGCTCAGTCTCAGAAGGTGATAGATGAGACTCATACTGCTTATGAGTCCACTATCTCTGTTCTTCAAGCCACTATAAACAGACTGCAGAAATCCCTTACCTCCAACTTCCATGGCCCTGAGATCCTCCAACTCACCAAAGACATTCACAAGTTGCTCTTCAGCTCCTCTACTCTAACCAACTCTCCATTGGCCGAAGCTCTCAAAGCGCAGTTCACAGAAGTATGTGCCAAGGTGGATGGACTGAAGCAATGGCTTGAGGAAGCACCGGTGTTGCATCCCTCAAGAGGGGGAAGTGAAGACGAAGTCCACCACTCTGATACTTCCATCCATCAGATTCCCCCTCCCTCTACTGAAAAAATCCCAACACCGCGACCCTCACCGCAACCATCACAACACACCCCATCTCCCCACCCTTCACCTCCAAGAGAAACTCCCAAAAAGCCTGAAACTCCCCCTCAACTCAAAAATCTTGAG
The DNA here is from genome assembly GCF_052849685.1 of Lactuca virosa. Taxonomy (NCBI): domain Eukaryota; kingdom Viridiplantae; phylum Streptophyta; class Magnoliopsida; order Asterales; family Asteraceae; genus Lactuca; species Lactuca virosa. The sequence continues at coordinate 75,296,776 of NC_136432.1, read as the reverse complement.
GAGGATATGTCATCCGCAAGCTCCACAGACTCCCCTGCCACAGCCCAAAGGAAGCATGATTGGAAGGCGGCCAAGCTTACTGAACTCATATGGAGAGAGTGCGGATTCGACACTATGATAGATGAGTCCTTGATTAACTCATGGGTCAATCCGCACCGCAGGCTACTGGATGAAGACTATACACCGCACCTAACATATGCTGAACCCCCTGCTGACGGATACTGGGATGTTCCAATCTCTCCCAACGCCAAATACTTTGCAGTATTTGAGCCATTTGACTGCAGCCTTCCTGATCACAAACGACTGCCAATGGAGTTTGAAAGACTTAACCGTTTTTATGCTAAGCATGGCTCCTCCATTGAAAATGTGTGGTCTAACGATAGACCATCCGCAGTCAAGAACTACAAGATGCAGAAATTCATGAAGGCCGACTACACCCAGTATACCCTCACCAGAAGGGAGCATGACTACATCCGCACCCAGGCAGACTTCCCATGCATGAATCCGGAAGAAATCTTCCTTATTGCCAGGGTGTTCCAGAACAAGGCAGAAAAGCACCCGAAAATGCAAATAGCGCTTGAAAAAGCCAACTCTTTTCTGAGGGATACAGTCTGTGATTTTGCCAAGATTGATGCGGATATCTACCCCACCATCCTCAAGAAGTTTGATCTACCACCACTTGAACCTGTGCCAATGCCTTCTGAAGGCTTCGAAGAAAGATCACTAGGCGCAACAAACTTCCCTGAACTTGGCATCATATTCAAACGGAAGACTGACAACGTCAAATACTTCATTCCGATGAAAGCCATGCACCGCCTGCCCAAGAAACAACTTGACATCTGCCGGACCGCAGTTGAAAAATCAAAGCACACTACTGCAGAAGTCAAGTTTGAAATTTCAAGAAGAATCACTTGGATGGAAAATGTCAGGAAGTTCTGGTGGATTTTGATCAAGTTTCTCAAACTTGATAGCTGAACCGGAGTTAAAGAGGTCACTTAGGGGGAAATTGTTGAAACATAAAAGTGACCCTCTTGAACTCACCTACCGCAACCATTTCTATCTACCACAACGGTTCAGCACCCGCAACCAATCTAGCACCCGGAGTCAATTCTTCATCAGCATTCACGTCTGCACCCGGAGTCAGCTACCGCGGTCTACATAACTAGATTACTTTGTCTTATTGTAATTTACTCTATTATCCCGCATGCCTTGCACGGCTGCTTATAGAGTTGTAGTCTAGTATTGTTCAGTCTCTATAAATAGAGACTTATTCTCTTTTATTAAACATACTCAATCTCTGATAACTTGCGTATTATTCTGAATACAATTCTATAAGTTATCTTCTTCACTTCTATCTCTACTCTTTACTTCTTACTCTCAACTGTTACTGAAACATATCTGATTATAACCTCTCTCCGGAGCAAGTCTGTAAGACTTAATCACTAAGCTTGATCTTCCTTACTAACTTGGAGTGAATGCATTCCTCGTTACGAATCAGCTTAAGTGTATTCTTGATATAACAATTGCTGTCTTCAATTGTGGTTATTTATCTTTGTTTGTTTATGTTCGTTTAGCATGTTCACGAACAAAAACGAACGAACATGAACAAGACAATTTGTTAAACGAACGAACATGAACAAGAAAACTCCGTTCGTTTATCCGTTCGTGTTCGTTCGATTGTTCGGCTAACTTAAACGAAAGAACATGAACAAACCTTTGTTCGTGTTCGTTCGGTTCGTTTACAGCCCTATGTATATGTTTAAAGCAGCTACATGTGGTGGATATTTTAAAGCAGCTACATGTGGTGGATATTTTAAAAAATGTGTGATTAGGAAAACTCTTCAAATGGGACCCAATGTACAGTCTTGTCGGACATTAATCGAGTAAGTTTATTTATCTTTAGTTTAATTTATATAAAGGTATCGTATAATTTAAAAATATTGATTTTTTTTACTTGATTGTGAAAGTATACATATCTATCAATCTTTGAATCCCAATGGTTACTCGAGGTTCCCAATCTAGTCTTAGATAGTCACTGTATATGACAACATCAAATGCTTGGAGTATTTTAAGAAGTTGAAACTGAAGTTTGATCAATTATAGGTGTATATCTCGTTGTTTCTTTACGTACCAATGGACCGGATAATGCATTGATCATGTCTCGAGTTAGAGCTTTAAGATCACTTTTCATGAGGTTAATCAATTGCATCGTTAGACCTACTTTCGACTAGACCGTGGTGTATTTATTTAGATGCATAGAATTAAGTAGTAGATGTTGAAACATAAAAGTGACCCTCTTGAACTCACCTACCGCAACCATTTCTATCTACCACAACGGTTCAGCACCCGCAACCAATCTAGCACTCGGAGTCAATTCTTCATCAGCATTCACGTCTGCACCCGGAGTCAGCTACCGCGGTCTACATAACTAGATTACTTTGTCTTATTGTAATTTACTCTATTATCCCGCATGCCTTGCACGGCTGCTTATAGAGTTGTAGTCTAGTATTGTTCAGTCTCTATAAATAGAGACTTATTCTCTTTTATTAAACATACTCAATCTCTGATAACTTGCGTATTATTCTGAATACAATTCTATAAGTTATCTTCTTCACTTCTATCTCTACTCTTTACTTCTTACTCTCAACTGTTACTGAAACATATCTGATTATAACCTCTCTCCGGAGCAAGTCTGTAAGACTTAATCACTAAGCTTGATCTTCCTTACTAACTTGGAGTGAATGCATTCCTCGTTACGAATCAGCTTAAGTGTATTCTTGATATAACAATTGATGTCATTTACCTTTCTTTATATTTCCGCAACTAACTAATTAACTCTAATTTATTAACATTATTGTTGAGCTTATAGATCCTTTGAGATTAACTAATTCCGCAATATATACTTGTTCTAACGTTTGTTCAAGTGTGTCTCCAAAGTTTTTCTCTCAACAGTAGAGTAATCTAGTTAATTACTAATAGCATTTTCACATTTGTGTGTGTCACACAGTTTTTGCGGTCTTCAATTGTTATCTGTATACTTTTAGCTTGTATTGCTAGTACTTGTTTCCTACTTTATTGGTATATTGACTTTTCGATGTTGTGTTCCATACAATATTTGCATGTTTGTTGCTTACTATTGTTCATGGGTACTTAAAAATTAATGATTGAAATAGTTTTTTTTAAGTAAATTACATGATTTGGCCTTCGTTTAAGTGTCAAATCCCGCGTTTAGTTTTTATTTTAAAAAATTAACTCGAACCATCCTTTTATATATATATATATATATATATATATATATATATATATATATATATATATATATATATATATATATATATATATATATATATATAAGTTCGTCCCTAACGGACATAAAATGTATACTTTACCCTTTTGATTTATTTTTTCATTTTACTTATCATTTGTTTTCCAATTTATATTAGAAAAAATAAAGAAGTGGTCCGCCACCTACACCGCATACCACCCCACAAAACCCACCCACTCCTTTGAAGTTTTAGGAACCAGACTTATACTCTCCGGCTAGTCACCGACCATGATCTCCGGCCACCTATCACTATCACTGACTCTGAAATGACCTCCACTTATACAATCACCCATCAAAAATCTGAAATCCATAAAAGCATGCAATCCCAACAAAACCCATACACCTCTGACACTCTGATTCTCCTTTCCCCTCCATCCCCTTACTTAATGGACACTTTTTTCGGCACCACCCACCAGTAAACATCAGAGAAGATGAAGTGTTTCGACCACCAGTCACCCCTTATCTCTTTGTCATCTCTCTCTCTCTCTCTCTCTCTCTCTCTCTCTTTATAACATCCTGTTCCGGATCATTAGTGATTTAGGGTTCGTGGGCTGCAACCCGGGCATGAGGAAGCCTCGGGGCAGCGACAAGTTGCTAGAAGCGTAGGGTTTATCGTCACCTTTCCGTAGATATGAGGCTCATTGGAAACGGACTTATAATGAGGAAGCTATGACAGTTTGAAGTTTTGGCAAAATAAGCCCCTTATTTGAGAAAAGTGGCAACTGAGTACGCTGGGCGTACGTGTGTGTACGCTCAGCGTACTCATGTGTGTGAACTTGAAGCAAAGCCACCTAGTACGTCAGGCCTACCAGAGGGTACGCTGGGCGTACTAGGCACATAGTTAAAACCCTAAATGAGGGGGTGTCCCTATATAAAGAATAAGATGGCCTCATTTCTGGCCACCATTTCCAGAACTTAACCCTCTCAAACCCTAATTTCCATCCCTTGAGCTTGAGAGACCATTTGTGAGCTATTAAGTGATCTTGTGTTTTCTTTGGAGTGAAGAAGGAGCCTTGAAGAAGAAGGAGTGGAAGTCCAGGCTTTGGATCCGAGCTTATCTTTGCTTAGAGCTTCAACTAGAGGTATAAAGCTCAAAGCTTTTTCACCCTTTTGATTTGTGCATCAGTTTAGTTCATTTTAGGGTTTTGGTCCCAAAGTTGGATGCTTTATGAGATATTGAGCTCCAGAGAATTATTATCAGCTCCTTTGAGTGTCTTTAGTGGTGTAGAGTCATAAAAATCGAGACTTGGACGTTTGAATCAACCCATGCATGAGATATGAGCATTTTGAGATAAGAGAGTGAGATTTTTGGGTGTTTCTGACTTTATCAGCAATGCAAAGGCTTAAAGTCACAGACTTTATGGAGTAAGAGTCTTTAGGGAGTCCAGATCTGAGATTTGAGCTAAGGTCTTAACGGGTTAAGACCAAGAGAGTGGGAAAAAGCGAAATTGGACGTACACCGAGCGTAATCCTAGTACGCCCCACGTACTGGGTTGCTGTCCCCAATTAGGATCTGTGTACGCTGAGCGTACCAAGAGAGGTACACCCCACGTAACCTCACAGTGGACTTGTTGGGCTAAGTCCCATATTTGGCCTTAAGTGTTGGGCCTAAAGTTTGGGCTTGTTGTACTAGAGATTTGGACCAGAGGAATATATATATGTGCCTTGGGCCCTTGTGTTGGGCTTGCCTCTTGGACTTGAGAGTTGGGCCTTGAGAGAGCCCATTTATTATTGGGCCTTGGTGGGCCGACTGGGTTTTGGGTTATTTATGGGCTAGTTAGTGGACTACCTTTAGACCTAGAGAATGAGGGTTTGGACTTAGATCCTAATTTGGGATAATTGTGGATTTGGCTCAGAGATAGAGGCCGGTGCGCAGCGGCAGCATTTATAAGAGTTGTTCATCATCCGAGGTGAGTCTTCTAACTATACTTACCTTGAGTGGTAATTTGTGTGACCGGAGGGTCTTGTATGTTATTATTGAGTATTGTGATATCATGCATTATGTCTTTGTGATATGCTGTGTATTAGTCTGAGCTTACCGAGTTAGGACCGGAGGGTCCACCCGAGTTGTAGGACCGAAGGGTCCCACCGAGACACATTGACCGGAGGGTCTTATTTGAGTTATAGCCATACGAGGCTAATGAGATATGTGTGGTATTGTGGAGAACTCACTAAGCTTCGTGCTTACCGTGTTATGTGATATGTGTTTCAGGTACTTCTCAGGATCGCAGGAAGGCGCCGGCTTGATTGTACACACACTTGAGATGGAGTTTATGTTTTGTGGATCCCAGATTTTATCAAACGATTATTGACTTTGTGTTTTGGCAATTTGATATTCGTGGTTTTGGAATGTGATAATGAGAATTATGTGTTTTAAAAATGAAAATTTTGTTTGAAAATTTACGGTGTTACAAGTTGGTATCAGAGTCTTGGTTTGAGGGATTCAGATGTACCTTCGGGTGTGTCTGGAATCAAACCGAGGATTTGAGAAAAAATTCAAAAGAAATGATTTTTCTGAAATGAGAAAGAGTTTTAAGAGAAAACGAGTTGGAGCAGTGTGTACAATCAGGCAGGGGCCGAATAGTGATTTCCCAAAATACCCTTACTTATTTGTGTTATGAGTTATTGTTGAGATGTTAGTGATGCATGCTAGAGGATAGGCTAGGTATTTCATATTTTAGGGCTAGAGTTGCCTGATTTGTGATGCCTTAGCCTAGGAGTTGTTGCTATCTGTTATGTGCCTTGAGTGTGTGCTGAGTAAGAGTATCTAGCAGGAATCTTTTAGAGAGAGCTTTGAGTAGTGGAGTAATCTAGGAGAGATACCTAAATGTGCTTTAGAGGAATCTAATGAGAGGGTATTTAGATGCCACAAGGGGTAGGGTTCCTTGAGTCGGCGATGCCTTTTGAGTTATGGATAGAGTGAGATGAGTTATATGCCATAGTGGTTTTACGTGCTGGTGGAGGTTATTCGATGCCCGAATGCTGCTTTCTTTGTGCTTTGTGGAACTCTTGATGATGGGAGTCCGCTACCGAGTGAATATAACGATATTCAGGAGGTAGATGGATGGCATCATGAGGAGTTCTTCAGCAGCTGATGGCAGAGAAGTGTGAGAACCTAGGAAGAGCCTGGGGAGTGACTTTAGTCAGTTGAGTACGCCGACAGAGGAGAGTATTTGCTGGAGAGCGACCATGTGTAACGGGATTAGCGATCGAGAAGGCTGAGCAGCTACTTAGGAAATCTGGGACGATCCGTGTGGAAAGTATGGGTAGATGTGGCAAGTAGTATGGGCCCGTACTAATGAAAGCAGAGGACCTATACTCGAAGCAGGGAGAATCCCAGAGGTTCTAAATATCAGGTTAAAGGGAGATAACATGGTTCGGGTACCATGATTCGTAGTAAAGTGTATTTTCATCTTTACCAGTTATCCGACGATGGGTGTTCAGACTAAGAAAGGATACGGTAAACTGTGGGGCCAGAGGGCCATGTCTGTTGAGCTTCGATAGAGTGTACCTTGTGAAGGAATTGAGTTTAGATTCCGAGGAGTTGACTGGTGGGCTGCCAGTTGGAGTCGCGGAACTTGAGGAAAAGTGGAGGTGATACGCTGAGGAGAATTTCGATCTGGGTTAAGTGATCGACCGATGGCTGGGATGTCACATCCTGTGACAAAGATTACACTATTTCCGCTTCTCGTGTGGAGCGAACGAGATAACGAGCTTCCGGTTCCAGAGTTTGGGGGTAATTTCGTGGGGTATCATATAGTTGCGATATTTTCACCAGAGTAATTATGGTATGTTTGCTGCGAGGTATTTCTTATACCGTGAAAGAGTTGTTAGAGAGGACTGAGATAGATGATGACAAAGAGATGCCTTAGTCGAGTTAGGCATACTTTTAGCAGCAGTTTCAAGTGATCAAGAGGAGTATGCTGGGGCGGTGACCCTCGTTGTCCACAATGTGTATCGACTGTGAGAGTGAGGTCTCTGTTTTATGATGATCCACGCGATGGAGTGCTGGTAGAGGGGTTGGAGACGCGGTGTGTGATAGTGCATTACTGCCAGAGTAAGAGTCGTGAATAGTTCAGTACAGTTGCGGTCTCCAGCGGTGTGTCGATATGAGATTTCGGGATGACTTGAGGCAGTCGCGCTGGGAGGGTTCAGAGGATTTCATCTGAGATTCTAGATATTTGGGGTTGCTCGGTCTCTATTGGGAAGATCATTGAGTGTTACTTTGTACGATTCCAAGAGTCAAGAGTGATGTATCTGGTGAAACAGCCTATGGAGTAGACTGTTGGTATGCCAATTGGTGATGGTTCGAACCCTGAGTGGGGGAGAGCTGGGTATTCCATTGAGAGGATCAACGATCTGTTCAAGGGCGGTTAGAGCATTGGTTATGGAGATTTGTGGTGCGGACACTCGAAGACTTGGGTTATTGGTGGATGAGGCAAGGTGCAGAGCAGGATGTGTTAGGTTTTGAGCATTCTAACACTCCTAAGTGTACATGCAACCCTAAATACCTTGGATCTATGTTTCCTCTATTATACATGCAAATATGAATATCCAAGGTATTATACTAACTAGCATACAAAACCTTTGATTCATATGAAATATAACAAGTTAGAATACATACCTCTTTGATGTAGAATGACTTCATGAAGCTTAAGTGCCTAGTGCCCCAAGTGTGACACCTCAAATGGTTCACACAACACCAAATACACTTGGAATAACGTGAGACAACATACACACTTCATGAAAATCGGCTAGCCCTTTTTTATCACTCTAGTTGCCGATTTTGTCAACAATAAGATGCTTATATAGTTAGTGACAATTAGGGTAAACCCTAATTGTCATGGCTTTCCATTTCCTTGGATCCATGGGTTCAAACATACCATGGAGCATCTTATGGGTTTTAGCCTAACTTGACAATCCATGGAGCATTAGCCCACTATACAAGTATGGGTGATTTACACAATCAACCCATATATTTAATTAGTCTTCTTTTGATCACTTAATTAATTCTAGATTAATTCTTGATCAATACTAATTAAATAATCTTATTAATATATTATAACTTATAATATATTAACAAACCTTAAGTGTTATTTCTCTCATTATAGTCTATCCAAATGCATGATGCCATGCAACCCAAATGGACCATGCCGGGTCGGGTCAAGTCTTACCAATTATAGTTATGGACTTAGACATTAATCCAACAGGATGATGCATGTTATACGTGTTCAAGAAAGGATGAGTGTATCCATAACGAGTAACCATTAGTCAGAGACTTTATTGTGGTTAGGAACTCTTCGAGTTGTTAGTGGTTGAGTTCGAGGCGGTTGGCTCATTGAGGACCAGTTTCGACTGTTGAGAGTTTTAGGTTCGATGTATGGGTTGTTATATGCACTCCAGGAAGGGCAGCAGTGGTTTGGCAACCAACTTTAAAGTCGTTATGAGTAATCTCGCATGGGTTTTAAGCAGTAGAGAATGGGGTTTCGGATGGTCGTCAACGTGTTCTTGGTCATTGATGATTCCTCCGTGTTTCAAGTTGTGAGTTGGAGTATTTCGAGGTTGCAAGTTGTGCGAGTGGAAGATCGGTGATCGAGGAAAGACATTATGAGATTCTGAGAGGGTGTATTGCGGTATCTGAGTATGCCGTGAGTGGAAGATCCGTGGATGAGACAAGACATCGTGAGGTTCTGTGATGGTGTACCGGGGTATCTGAGTATGACGCCCTAAACTTTTGGGATTATTTGAGACTTGAGTTTGTGAGATGGAAAGTGGAGTACCGAGTGGATATTGTTCCAGTGGGAACCCTTAAGCTAATTGTCATCGGATGGGACTATCCAAATGTGAATTGTAGCAGGAGAAAGTGTCTTGTTGCGGCAATTATCGTCAGGAGTAGAGATGCTTAATCTGGGTGGGGGTGTGTACCTATCTATGGTTGGACCACAGAGCATGAGCTAGTGGAATCGGTATGGTGATGACTTGATGATGAGAATGTGGGGTGATAAGAGAGTGAACAGATCTAAATGGGAGTAATCACTTAGGACTGCCAGGGGAGACCGTGGAGGGAGCCCATGGAGAGTAAGAGAGAGTATTGTATGATTATGGGAAGCCGTAACATACATGAGTCAGAGAGAGAGAGAGAGAGTATGATTACGGGGATCCGTAACATACATGAGTCAGAGAGAGAGAGAGTCATATGATTACGGGGAGCCGTAACATACATGAGTCAGAGAGAGAGTATCGTATGATTACGGGGAGCCGTAACATACATGAGTCAGAGAGAGAGTATCGTATGATTACCGGGAGCCGTAACATACGTGAGTCAGAGAGAGAGTATCGTGAGACTACGGAGAGCTGTAGCACTTGTTAGTCAGTGAGAGAGTGTTGTATAACTGCGGGGAGTTGCAGTCTTACTAGTTAGGGGATGACGTAGAGGGGCTCTTAGGCCTGGGTAGCTTTGCCAAATCGGTCTGTGGGAACCTGGTTGCCGAACCAGGGGCGAGACTGGGGTCTCAGCAATGGTCGAAACCCGTTGTGTTTTGAGTTAGATAGGGGTTGTCGCAAGTCGGAAGAAGTGAGGTGTAATGCATGCGTATATGCGTGGAACATGGGTTATGAGTTGAGTACTGGGTTGGGATGAGTGGTTCCAACTCTGTGTCGGGCCAGACTCTGCTGGGTGAGTTTGGCTCTATCTGTGTGGAGGACGAGCAGGTGAGGATTTTGGGTGGATTGCATTCTGAGAGGGATGTGTTTCCCATTTGATGTTTTAGATTTGGGTGAACTTGTTCATTGGTTTGGGAAGAACCACGACACGCACGAGGTAACATGTGGTAAACGATCGAGGTCGTGTGTGAGGTGTGATTTCAAATCGGGTGTAGAAATCGCTTGGGGTAAAGCGAGCTTCGTGATTGTGGAGTTTAGTGTGATTTGATGATTCCACTTGGTTGAATAGGACTTCTATGAAATCTTATTGCCGAATGGGCTAGGGTAGCCTCGGAGATTCAACTGCTGGGTCGGGAGTCGATCTTGTAATCAGATTTGGTGTCTAGCATTGAGAGGCAGTTGGAGTTATATTTTCGGCTATCAGTGGATAGTTCGGTCAGGCATGGACGTTGAGTTTGGGGCCGGAGCTGAATCATCCTAGGGTCGGCAGTGAAATGATTTTGTCTGACGGGAGGTCGGACCTAGAGTAGAGTTTCGAACCTAGAGTAGAGTTTCTATTCCCATGTGGATTGTCAGGTCTTCATTTAGTGTTGAGGACCGAGTATTGAGGTTCACTTTTCAGATGGGTTTTGATAGCATTATCAGAGGTTGGTCATTGGTGTGAGATGACCCCGTTTCTTTGAGTTTCGATCGAATTCGACTGGTGTGTCGGGCAGGAGTGTTCAGCAGCTAACTATGGTTAACGACTTGTTACATCAGTCGCGACGAGTAATCAGAGTTGAAGATGTTTTATCGAGTCTGTCATTCGATGAGAGAATGACATGGGGATATACCAAATGGGCGGTCAGTCGGGGAGTCATACCACTACAGGTTCCAAGTGTTGGAGAGACAGAGTGGGTTTTGCAACAGTGAAGGGTTCGTTCTTCTTTGAGTTGGAGGGTTCGGTTGATTTCGGTTGAATTGGGTAGATCGGTTATGTTCCGAATAATCGGTTGCGCTTCTTGGGCTAATTGTTCGGATCTGGGTAATGATAAGGAGCGATTTCGAGGGTGAAATCTAATTCAAGTGGGGGAGAATTGTAACATCCTGTTCCGGATCGTCCGTGATTTAGGGTTCGTGGGCTGCAACCCGGGCATGAGAAAACCTCGGGGCAGCGACAAGTTGCTAGAAGCGTAGGGCTTCTCGTCACCTTTCCGTGGATATGAGGTTCATTGGAAACAGACTTATAACGAGGAAGCCATGACAATTTGAAGTTTTGGCAAGATAAGTCCCTTATTTGAGAAAAGTGGCAGCTGAGTACGTTGGGCGTACGTGTGTGTACGCTTAGCGTACTCATGTGCGTGAACTTGAAGCAAAGCCACCTAGTACGTTGGGCGTACTAGGCACAGAGTGAAAACCCTAAATGATGGGGTGTCCCTATATAAAGAATAAGATGACCTCATTTATGGCCACCATTTCCAGAACTTAACCCTCTCAAACCCTAATTTCCATCCCTTGAGCTTGAGAGACCATTTGTGAGCTATTAAGTGATCTTGTGTTTTCTTTGGAGTGAAGAAGGAGCCTTGAAGAAGAAGGAGTGGAAGTCCAGGCTTTGGATCTGAGCTTATCTGTGTTTGGAGCTTCAGCTAGAGGTATAAAGCTCAAAGCTTTTTCACCCTTTTGATTTGTGCATCATTTTAGGGTTTTGGTCCCAAAGTTGGATGCTTTATGAGATATTGAGCTCCAAAGAATTATTATCAGCTCCTTTGAGTGTCTTTAGTGGTGTAGAGTCATAAAAATCGAGACTTGGACGTTTGAATCAACCCATGCATGATATATGACCATTTTGAGATAAGAGAGTGAAAGTTTTGGGTGTTTGTGACTTTATCAGCCATCCAAAGGCTTAAAGTCACAAACTTTATGGAGTAAGAGCCTTTAGGGAGTCCAGATCTGAGATTTGAGCTAAGGTCTTAACGGGTTAAGACCAAGAGAGTGGGAAAAAGCGAATCTGGACGTACGCCGAGCGTATTCCTAGTACGCCCCGCGTACTGGGTTGATGTCCCCGATCAGTATCTGTGTACGCTTGTGTACGCTGAGCGTACCAAGGGAGGTACGCCCCGCGTAACCTCACAATGGACTTGTTGGGCTAAGTCCCATATTTGGCCTTAAGTGTTGGGCCTGGAGTTTGGGCTTGTTGTACTAGAGATTTGGACCAGAGGAATATATATATGTACATTGGGCCCTTGTGTTGGGCTTGCCTCTTGGACTTGAGAGTTGGGCCTTAAGAGAGTCCATTTATTATTGGGCCTTAGTGGGCCCAATGGGTTTTGGGTTATTTATGGGCTAGTTAGTGGACTACCTTTAGACCTAGAGAATGAGGGTTTGGACTTAGATCCTAATTTGGGATAATTGTGGATTTGGCTCAGAGATAGAGGCCGGTGTGCAGCGACAACATTTATAGGAAATGTTCATCATCCGAGGTGAGTCTTCTCACTATACTTACCTTGAGTGGTAATTTGTGTGATCGGAGGGTCTTGTATACTATTATTGATTATTGTGATATCCTGCATTATGTCTTTGTGATTTATGCTGTGTATTATTCTGAGCTTACCGAGTTAGGACCGGAGGGTCCACCCGAGTTGTGGGAGCGGAGGGTCCCACTGAGACACATTGACCGGAGGGTCTTGTTTGAGTTATAGCCATGAGAGGCTAATGAGATATGTGTGGTATTGTGGGGAACTCACTAAGCTTCGTGCTTACCGTGTTATGTGATATGTGTTTCAAGTACTTCTCAGGATCGCGGGAAGGCGCCGGCTTGATTGTACACACACTTGAGATGGAGTTTATGTTTTGTGGATCCTGGATTTTATCAAACGATTATTGAATTTGTGTTTTGGCAATTTGATACTCGTGGTTTTGGAATGTGATAATGAGAATTATGTGTTTTAAAAATGAAAATTTTGTTTGAAAATTTACGGTGTTACACTCTTTCGACCACCAGTCACCCCTTCTCTCTCTCTCTCTCTCTTTCTCCACCAAAATCCCATTTCACCTCTGGTAACCCCTTTCACAATTGCATAGAATTTATAAATTAAATATTTGTGAAAGTGAAAGCCGAGTTGTATAGAATTTAGAAATTAAACATTTATAATGTTTTATACACTGGAGTTTTGTTTATGTTATGGTTGTATTATTTTCAAGCTTGAACAATTGTTGGAGTTTTTAAATTTTATGTAAGTTTATTTGAAAGATTATTGGATTTTTAAGATTTTTTTTGTTGAAAATTATAAGGGCCAGGTTATTAAACATGTTAGACTGAATTGACATTTTAAACTCGTTTAATTAAACATTCAACCCAAAAATTGTCAAACTCAAACCATTCCCACCCTTAACCCCGAACTTCATATACCCGCATGTTTTTATTTTGTACGTATTTTACATTTTATGTTTTCATGATTTGTGTTACCACTCATTGGGTAAATCATAATACTTGCCAAAAGATGAAGCAAACGATTACACTTGAATTGTTTAGATATCCACGTACAGACGAAAATTTATATAAAAATTTAGATTATGTAAGCAAAACTTATAAACTAAAAGACAAATTTTTTTTTATATCAATTGATAATGTATCGAATAATACTGTCGCGGTTGGACAGCTAAAACTAAAATATAAACCGAGATGCGACAATGTTTTTTCCATAGCCAATGTGTTGTACGTATTATTAACTTGGTTGTACAAGACAGACTAAAAAGTAAAAAGTATTGACGTTATAAAAAAAACCTTTTAAACAAATGATACGTGATATTAGTACTTCAAAGTAACCCTCGATATCATAAATATATGAAGTCTTGTTTAGATGCAAATAACTTTTGGTTGTGTCTTAATTGGGATGTGTCTACCTTATAGAATTTGATTTGTAATATGTTTGAATGCACTTTATGACAAAAAATACTTTAATAATGTTTCATGGTCTCCTTGCCGAACCTAATAGGGTTAGGCGTTATCCAGATTCGATTTGGTTAACTATGAAACTTGTAACCAAAATGCTTAGAGTTTTTAACTATTTTTTTTTATCAAGAGTTTACCATTCTACAAGTTGTTTAGTTTTAAACCAAATTTTTTAGTGACTTCAAAATTAAACATGCTTGAAATGACAGGTGAAATGTTTGAACAAATGGTAAGGCCGATGAAAGCTAAATTTATAAAATATTTAAAGAAATACAACTCGTTATAACTTGTGATGCCGCTTTGAAACCAACTCTAAATATTGACGGGGTTGAAACATTTATTACAATTTAGGTTTATTTGAGGATGACATAAATTTTGTAACAAAAAAAATAAGTAGATTTAACAATGTTTTTGCAACTATTAGAGGATGACATATATTTTTCACCACTTGAAAGCGAAATTGTGAAGGTTGAACAAGAAATATATGAACAAGCAATATCAATGGGATTGTCGATACCACTTACCGCACAAGCGCTTGCTTACGAAGAAGAATTACACAACATGGCAAAAAAAAACTAAATCAAAACAATGAACCGAAAGAAATATACGATTAATATTTTCGATTTTAAATGTTATGTTTCATGTTTTTATGTTTGAAGATGAACTTGTTTCCTTTTTTTAATGTATTTTCCAAAACCAAAAGATCTATAAAAAGAATTTTTATGTTTCTACCATTTTTTTTTCAAACCGATTTTGCCCAGTACGATCTGTATAGGTTCGAGTAATTTTTGGTTGAATCGGTTTGGATCCGATCCGATTTCTGAACAATCTGATGTTGACCAAGTTGACTCGATCGGAATTGGTTTTAACACCGATCAGGTTTCCAAAAAAATCCAGTTTGTGGAGCTCTATATTGAATGTCAAACAAAATAGCTAATAAAGAAACCAATGAACTTGGGCTAAATCATCAATCTGGAGCTCAAAAAGTCAAGGATCTAGATGTCTGGTATTTATACCCAAATAACCAAAGGTAGACATTATGGCCCATGATCTTTACCTATCTCACAAACCAATACCAAAAATAAGAATAATGAATTAATGAACTGAACGAATCTTAAAAAGTTTAGCACCGACCAGTTTTAGTTTAGAATCATTCCCATCTTAATATTAGATAGACAGTAAACCGAATAAATACTTGATTTTGTATTAAAAATGCACAAATTTAATATAGTCTGTTTTCAAGTTTGAAAAAGATATATCTCCTTGTTCAACTCGTTAGATTAAACTGATTATTTTTTTAATAGATCAATTTTGATTCGATCCTAGTTCCTTTTTTACTTGGTTGTCAAATATATATTTATAACTAGAACTTCATACGCTTGTTTTACTGTTTTATAGTATGGAGGTCCAAACTCTGTTGGGTCGACAAAATAGAAGTATAGAATTGGGCCCCGACATGAATGAGATTGTGTTTGGTGTAGTTTCTTGTTTATAGATTATATTTATAAGTCACCTTTTAGTTAACTTCACGGTTTTAAGAATTCTATATAGGTCATCTTAGTTCGATCTGGTTGGTCCCAAAACTAGGGTTGTCAATTAAGGGCACGACACGACGTCGTGTTCATGTAAAAAACACGACGTCGTGTCGTGTCGTGTTCATGTTTAAAATTACACACGAAATTGACATGATTTAACATTTGTTTGTTGTGTTTGTCGTGTTATGTATGATTAAGTATTAATTAAATAAACTAATTTTTATTTTATGTTATCTTTGTCGTGTCGTGTCGTGTTTGTCGTTTTTTAATTGGTTCATTTTCGTATTACTTAATAAAACATGATATCATGTTGTGTCGTGTTCGTGTTACATAAACCTTTATCGTGTCATGTCGTGTCAGAAAAAACATGACACGATAACCCGATTTGTTACCCCTACCCAAAACCAATGTTCTAAAATGATACGGGGAAATGTCAAACGTCAAGTGTTACTAGTAATGGCTACGCCATGATTTTTGTCTAATTTTGTATGTATATAAGACAACCGAGTTGTTCGGGATTGTATATTGGCTATTGGAATAGCCAATGTAAATTATTATTATACAAGATGAATATTCGTACGCTGCAAAGAATAAAACTATATATTTAAATTTTTGACATATATATGCTAAAAATAATAAAATATTAATTATAAAATAATAATTCTTACACTAAGTTTGATATATAAATTTATAATTGATTTGAAACTTATTATAAACTATATATAAATTTATAATTGATTTGAACCTTATTATAAAATACTTATAAACATAGTTTCGGTTTAAGTATTACAGTTTAATGTTATGGTTGATTAATTTAAAATTATTTATCTATTGGTTTTTTTTTTTTAAATTTCGATTATGATGGTTAATTGATATATAAATCATTGTTTGTACGTTAACACAATGTAATTTTTTTAATTAATTAAAAAAAATTATTTTGAAAATTTTAATTATAATAAAAAATAGTTTTTGATATTTTTATTTAATTTGACTTATCATTTTTTATTTATATTATTTAATCCCCTTCAACTATTTTGAAAAATGATATATGAATATATTTTTTAAGTTTAGCTTATATTTTGATTTATGTTTTGGATTTAACATAATACTGAAATTAACAAATAAGTGTATTATAATAATAATTTTAAAAGTCTACAAATTATAAGATAATTTTTGCATTCAATAATATATTTAGATTTAATCGATTAATTATATTAAGTTGGAAATTGAAAAATAGTTTTTGATATTTTTATTTAATTTGACTTGTCATTCTATATTTATATTATTTAATCCCCTTTTAACTATTTTAAAAAATGGTATTTGAATATATTTTTTAAGTTTAGCTTATATTTTGATTTATGTTTTGGATTTAACATAATATTTAAATAGGTAAATCACACGAATGGTCCTTGTGGTTTTGGGTAATCTGTATGTTTGGTCCTTAACAATTTTTTTTAACTCGGAAGGTCACTGTAATATGTTTCTATTGCGTCTTTAGTCCCTTACCGACTTGAATTGACTATATTGTGCTTAATGATATTTTTATTTATCTTTTTATTATTATCTGTTACTTATAATTAAAATTCAAAAGAAATAGAAATTAGCTTTGTGGGTCCCATACAACCTTCTATCCATTCCCTTGACTTTTCTCTCCAGTCAAACTCAAACCCAAACCCACATTTATTTCTCTAACTCTCCTTACTCTCTTCGATCCATGATAATCCTCCATTACCGCCAGCCACCTCCTGCTGCCAACGCCACAACTGGAAGAAGGTTACCAACTATACCGTCACCCTCATCCTATGTTCCAAACTTTAATCATCCATTTTCTCATCTATCACCGGTAACCTAAAGACACATGAAAACCCCATCGAAAAAAAATCAATTTTCTTATATTGATCCTTCCATCTCGATTTCTCCCTGCTCGGATTCGAGATCTATGGTGTGGTTGGATGAAGGACATTTCGATTTATTATGTTTTTGTTTCAGATTTCTAGAATATTGGATTTAGATCTGTTTCATATTTCTAGATCGACGGTGAAGATGGAGAGGGTGGATTCGTTTCAAATTTCTAGGTCGCCGGAAACCCTGTCAAGCCACTACGACTTGGATATTTCTGACGAACAGGGACTCGAAGAACAGAATTCTGAAGGAGGTGAAAAGTTTGATTTTGGGCCTTTGATTTTTATACAAATTGATTTTCTTGAATCCATCTTCTTTCTGGGTTTGTGAGTAGCTTTAGTTTCTGAAATTCATCTGCATTCTTAATCTGAGTTTCAACTTTGGGATTTTAAAGGTTAAAAGATCTGGATTTAGTGATGGTGGAACAAGAAATCTGAGTGTCAACTTTGGTTTCATTTTTTTTTGAATTGTTGGCATTTGGGTTGATTTAAGTTTGTCGCATTTTCTCTCAAGGATCGTATTTATGGTTTATAATTCATGAATTGCTACATGATTACCTTAATTACATGTCTCAAGTACATTATTTTGATTTTATTTGGTTTGTGTATACTTGGGGGTGTTTGACTTAGCTTTTCACAGTCCAAAAGTCCTTTTTGGAAAAGTTACAAAAAGTCAGGTTTTCCTGACTTTTCCAAAAAGTTCATTTTCCTTGTATCAAAACTCCAAAAGTAGCTTTTAAAACTAGTTTTGCCAAACACCGATTGCTTTTTTTTCTTTTTCAAAAAGGACTTTTGGCTGTGAAAAGCTAAGCCAAACACCCCCTTGGTAGTGGGTATTATCGGAGAAGATGAAAGAGCCATCTGCAGTAGCTGCAACTGGAAAGGAAGAAGATGCGAGGGGATGGTTGGGTGGGACTCATCTTTTTATCAAACAATAAATTTAATAAATAAATAGACAATAAACATTAAATTAATTAGAAAGCAAATATACATGGGCAATATAGTATTTTTATCTTTAGTAGGAACCAAACACGCAACAAAAACATATAATAGCGACGGTCCGAGTTAAAAAAAGATGTTAGGGACTAAGCATGCAGACTACCCCAAACCATAGGGACCATTCGTGTAATAACAAATAAATGTATTATAATAATCATTTTAAAAGTCTACAAATAATAAGATAATTTTTGCATTTAATAATATATTCAGATTTAATAGATTAATTATATTAAGTAGGAAATTAAAAGGTCATGGAGGTTTCAAATGTATATTGTGATAGTAAAAACGTATCCTTTCTAGTATAGACTGATGATAGGATATGATATAATATGATATACACATATATTTTGTTAATACATAGATTGTATTTGTTATTTATTTGTTAGACGCCCATGTATCACTTCTTATATTCGACCCATTGTATATCAACATCTTTGTATAATTTTGTGTACTTATAATAAAAGGGTTTGATTAGTGGGAATTTTTTCGTGGTATCATATCCGTACGATATAAAATTTTAATTTTTCCCTAAATTCTATGTATGTGTCTGTCTTCAATCCTGACCGACGACTTCCACCATCACTTGACCACATTCTTCCTTTTCTTCTATCATGTTTTCCTAAAAGATGTCACCAAATGCCAGATGAAACACATCCGAGAATGTGAAACACCAAGCCACAAGACGAACTCGATTCCACCGTTTCCCACAGCCCAACCGTAATATACCATCAAACCGGCATGGTCCTCGGAATGAAGTCGTCGAAGAAAGTGAAGGCAAGAAGAACACAACAGGTAAAAGTGGGGAGAAGATGAAATCTAAAGATCAAGGGCGATATTGCGAATTCCACGAATCTACAAGGCATGACACCTTCGAATACACTATGTTGCGATGGGAGCTGGAAAAGAAGATGCAATGAGGACAACTTACCAACCTGATCAAAGGCCTCCGGTACAAACACCTGGAAAGCATTGCACTAGTAGAACCAAAAATACCAATCACAAGAAAAAGTGAAATCTTCATGATGCAACATATTGACTGGCAAGAGTTAACCACAGAGTGTGAAAATTTCATTTTCACGTTCAACGAGTGGGATTATAGTCATGACTACCATAGAGGGGACGCACCAATTGTAATCAACGGCCTCATGGGACAAAACCACGCAAATGATATCTACGTAGACAGTGGATGTTCTACGAATGTCATGTACAAGCACTTCTTCAAGAAACTACCTGGATATGTACGAGCAAAAGCAAGTCCACCGGAGAATCACCTCGTAAGCTTCGCCGACCACAACATATGACCAGAGGGGATAATCACATTACCAATAACCCTTATCGATTATCCTAATGGGAGGAATAATACTCAACTAATATGTTTCGTCATCATCAACACACATTCACCATACGATGTCATCTTTGGACCAATGGTGATGCATAAGTTCAAGGCCATTGCGTCAACAATTCATGGAGCTATTAAGTTTCAGACGAAGTCAAGTTTCGGGACAATATACACCAAAAGAAGGTTGGGAAAAGGAAAGAAACCCCATGATGAGCATAATATGGACAACAACCCAGGTCGATTCGAAATAAAAATGGATAACCAAGCAATGGAGGAAAGAGTATCCCCAAAAATACCACGCGACAACCAATGGCCATCATACGAACGAGCAGAAGAAAATGAATTCCTTAAACAAGCATTGAAATTATTAACCACTGGAGCATCTTGGAAAATCACTGAAGGCAGCATATTTGTAACTGTTAGAAGACATAAATGGACAATAAGCATCGTGTCGGCCACGACACCAAAAACTAAGCAGGTATCAACAAGGCAACAATAAGAAGCAGCGGAAATTCGAGACGAAATAAGGAGATACACAAGAGCCATGGATAAAAAAATACAGGAGGGTACGTTTGGGGCAGAAAGAGGGAATAAACGAACCTGGAAAGGCAAGACCCCTAGAAAGATAGGGAGCCGTCAAAAGCGCAAAGCGACAAAACGATTAACCGACTTATATATTTTAACCCAAAAAACGGAAGTGCGACCCCTGATAGGAGCCAAAGTAAAAAAGACATCTCTAACAAAGATACCAACATGGGGAGTCAAGAAAGCTAGAACAATGTGAAGGGAAGTATCAATGCCCATAATGGGCCACATAAGAAAGTAGGAAGACATGTAACAGACGAAAGTCGAAGCTTAACACTCCGACCTAGGCTACCTACTTAGCCCAAGAATATCTTTATTCTTTATAAACTTTGTAGCTCGGTCATCCGACTACAACTTTCCAAGGGTCGAGGTTCAACACTCTGACCTAGGCTACCTGCCTAGCCCAATAATATGTTTATTCTTTATAAACTTTGTAGCTCGATCAGCCGACTACAACTTTCCAAAGGTCGAAGTTCAACACTCCAAACTAGGCTACCTGCTTAGCCCAATAATATTTTTATTCTTTATAAACTTTGTAGCTCGGTCAACTGACTACAAATTTCCAAAGGTCAAAGTTCAACACTCCGACCTATGCTACCTGCTTAGCCCAAGAATATCTTTATTCTTTATAAACTCTATAGCTCGGCCAACCGACTACAACTTTCCAAAGATTGACGTTCAACACTCTGACCTAGGCTACCTGCTTAGCCCAAAAATATCTTTATTCTTTATCAACTTTGTAGCTCGGTCAGCCGACTACAACCTTCCAAGGGTCAAAGTTCAACACTCCGACCTAGGCTACCCGCTTAGCCCAAGAATATCTTTATTCTTTATAAACTCTGTAGCTCGGTCAGCCGACTACAACTTTACAAGGGTCAAAGTTCAACACTCCGACCTATGCTACCTGCTTAGCCCAATAATATATTTATTCTTTATAAACTTTGTAGCTCAGTCAACCGACTACAACTTTCCAAAGGTCAATGTTCAACACTTTGACCTAGGCTACCTGCTTAGCCCAAGAATATCTTTACTCTTTATAAAATTTGTAGCTCGGTAAACCGACTACAACTTTCCAAAGGCCGATGTTCAACACTCCGACCTAGGCTACCTGCTTAGCCCAAGAATATATTTACTCTTTATAAACTTTATAGCTCGGTCAGCCGACCACAATTTTCCAAAGGCCGACATTCACTACTCCGACCTAGGCTACTTGCTTAGCCTAAAAACCCCTTATTCTTTTTAAACTATGCCGCTCAGCGGGATGGTCATAATCTTTGTAACAATTAAAACTTTGAAACCTTGAAATAAGATATAAGTCCAATTTACAGAACACCAAGAGGACCAAATAAATAGCGCCAACTGGAAGAGAATGCTTGCGACGACTTGCAAAGAAACCAAAATAGAACCAAAAAACTCAAGGAACAAACCATGAGAGTTACTAAGGGTCGTTCACCACTCCCATCATCACCGTCATCATCAGAAACAGTCACATGATCAGTAGAAATAGGGGAAGTATGATCATCGTTTGTTTCATCATCAAAGTCATGAACTTTAACCGAGGACTCCGAATCATCCTATTCATCATTTCGAGAGTTACTACCATTGTTATCACTATAAGTACAACTATCATCGATAATCAGGAGCTCAAAATCATCATAACCAAGATCTCATGCCACAACCTTACCTTGAACAAAATTAGAAAACAGAAATGGCAACCGACTTCCATCTGGACAAAGCAAAAATGAGATCAATGCACATAATTAAAATAAGAGTTAAAAGCATCTTGTACAAACATATACCTGGACCATGGACGAATAAAGTAGGAACAACACCAAGACGCAACCAATACAGACTCATGACAACTTGCCCCAGCACAGCTTCAGTAAATTTCTTCATCATCACATTCAAACGAGAAATCTTATCTATATCTTGGCCCAAGTCACTAGTTCTATTAGGTTTTTGGTCATCGATTGTTCCAGGAGGGTGAAAATTGTTTCGATAAGGGAAGCAAGAAGCGTTCAACTAGATAAATTTGTTTTTCCAAATTTTTATGGAATCAGGAAGACCCTCAATAAAACTTCGTCCCCTTGACCGAAAATAATACCAATCCCCATTACTACAAATACGAAAAAAGTACTGGAACAGAGCAATAATAGGAACAAATAAGGAGGTGTGGCAGAGCAGTTCAAAACATATAACATTTAAAATTGAATTAGGTGTTAGTTGATAAGTATGGATCTTGTACACTTCAATAACCAAACCAAAGAACGATGACAGGGGCACACGAAGAACGACTTCAAAGTAGTAAAGATCGAAACCAACTTTACCTAACAAAGGGCGATCGGTGACTGCATTGGGAGAAGGTAGAGTGGCACCATCCCCGTCAACAAGATGGTACTTCGCAGAAACCTGGTCGAGACGCTCATGGATGACGGTCGAATGAACGACATGCATCATTAAACGAGACATTCTTTTGCAAAACGTACTAGGATTCAAGAAGAATAAATTACAAAGGGAATATGGAACAACAAGAAGGAATAATAAAAGGACGAAACTGGCATAGATGTGACAAGCACTTATAAAACGGAAAGTGGGAAGCCAACTGCTACTAAACAGGGGTTCAAGTGCTTATAGGCATACGAGAAGTCTTGGGCGCGTGAGTAAACCAAGTGTCATTAACTGGGCAGAGTAAAAATGCAAAAATCAAAACCCACTTATGCCCAATTATTATAAATCAGCAACACTTTATAACAATTAGGCTTGGGGGCTTAATGGGGTATGGGTGTCAACCCATAAGACACCAGGCCAACCAATTAACCCCACCTGCCAACGTAGACACAAGTACATAAGTGATACTGATCACTAGAGCAAGAATGACCCTATCACCGTACACATCCTACGAAGCATCTGCAAGAAATACGGAAAATGCAAGACTATTTTAATAAAAAGGGGGTTTACCCTCATGACCTAAAGATTAACGCAAAACCCAGAAGAAGAAACTAAGAACCGGTCTGAGCCCTAGCTATAAAAACAGGCTTTCGCCTAACTCGAGAGGTAAGGCCTACTCAACCCTTGGCAATTCTAATATATTCAATGCTCCGACTATGACTTCTAACTTAGGCATCAGAGAGCAATATCGGGGGTCCACCCTCAGTATGGCTTTCTAACCTATATTTGTCACATAACATGCAACGTGTTACCTGAACTGATCATTGGAAGAGGCTATGAGGGAGACGACTACATGCATCCGGGTCGCCACATAGCAACACATACCAATGCAAATGTGATAAATTATATTTGGTAATTTATAAAGAAACATAATGATGATGGTTATTTGGCTGGGTAGAAGGGGTGACTTGTAGAAAATGGTCATAGCTAAAGACCATGTATTGATTGTGTAACGACCCAAAAATCAGGGTAAAAATTTCATTTTTATTATAGTCAAACACAAATATCATTTAATCCAAACATTCCAAAAACGTTGCTAATTAAAAACATTTATCAGAGTTCATCCCAAAATCACATATTACGGAAAACACGAGTGTGTGCGCTACGATCAAACCGACCCTTCCTTTCCAAACCAATGATACCTGAAACCATAAACAAAACAGTAAGCACGAAGCTTAGTAAGTTCCCCAGAGCATACCCCACACAATCCACATAACCACATAATCCATATTAGCTATATCAGCTACATAAACCATATCAATCACATAAGCCATATAATCTACATACAAGGATGCCGTGGAAAACCTGCAAGGTCTTACATCGGGTGCCATGGGAACCTCCGCATGGTCTTAGCCCACTACCGTATAAACCATAAATACAACATAAGAACATATAAGGATGCCCTGGAAACCCTCCAGGGTCTTACTCCGGGTGCCTCGGGAACCCCCTGAGGTCTTAGCCCAAGGATGCCCTGGAAACCCTCCAAGGTCTTGCACCCAAGTGCCTCGGGAACCCCCCGAGGTCTTAACCCAAGGATGCCCTGGAAACCTGTTGGATAAGGTGTCTAAGTCCATAACTATATTTGGTATGTACTTGACCCGAGAGTAGCATGGTCCATTTGGGTTGCACTTCACCGGGATAATTTGAAGGATGGACTTTTGAGAAGAGGATAATTATGATTTATTAATATAATATAAGTTCTAATATATTAATATGAAATCATATTATTTAATTAGTATTGATCAAGAATTAATTTGGAATTAATTTTGTGATCAAAAGAGACTAATTAAATATATAGGGATTGATTGTGTAAATCATTCATTCTTATAAAGTGGGCTAATGATCCATGATTCCTTATGTTGGGCTAAACCTATGTGGTGACCCATGGATACTCCATGGAGGTTAAAACCCATGGAGCATGAGGAATGTGGAAAGACATGCACATTAGGGTTTGCATGGTGTAACCCTAATGTAGCCACACTATATAAGAAGCCCTTTGGTTCATGAAATCGGCACCTAGAGTTCTTGCAAGAGTGCTAGCCGATTTTGAGTGCATATTATCTCCTCTCAAGTTCTTCCATTTGTTGGTGGTGATTTGTGATTCCACTTGAGGCATTCACATTATTGGTGCTAGGCTCTTAAAGCTTCAAGGTTTCAACTACACTAAAAGGTATGTCATCTAACTAGAATTTTGTAGTATAGTTACTCCCTTGTATGCTAGTTAGGATGATACATTGGAAAAATGAAAGTTTGCATGTATATTAGAGAAAACATAGATCCAAGGTATTTGGGGTTGCATGTACACCATAGGAGTGTTAGAATGCTAAAACCCCATCAAAACCATCCAAGGTATTACACCCTAGTGCCTTGGGAACCCCCCGAGGTCATTACTAAGGATGCCATGGAAACTCTCCAAGATCTTACACCCTAGTGCCTTGGGAACCCCCCGAGGTCATTCATGCAAGTATCACAAAGACAACTAGCATACCACATACCACACAATCAACTAGCATACCACACATAACTAATTGCCATGGGAACCCCCGCATGGTCTTCACATAAATACATGATGTATCAATAGAACATCCGCAATAATCATCACAACTAGATAAATAGGCCGACCTTGGTGCCTTAGACCCATTGGTATGGTGAGGAGACTCACCTCGCACTGCTAAAGTCCCGCGGATAAAACTCCAGCTGTCGGTTGATAGATTCCCGAACTGTCAACATCAAAACAACACCCAATTAATAATTGGGTTCCAATACATAACCATAAGTCCATGCCTGGGGTAAAAGACTACTTTACCCCAACCTAGCTTGATTCAAAACCAGGGCCAAAACTCACACTCTGAAGCCAAGGCCCAACATATGGCCCAATTTTCCAAATTGGGCCCAAATCTCTACATGGTCTTACCCTAAGGCCCAACCATTTATTCTAGTCCAAACATTTGGCATTCCGATGGTCTAATATCTCATAATAATCAAGGCCCAGTTATGGCCCATCTATGGCCCAAATTGGGCCCAAACCCATCACATAGGCCCTTCCCTAAAGCCCATCCAAATATTTTAATCCATATACTTGTTGTTGGATGACCCATCAATAGCCCAATCACCAAAGCCCAATAGAAAGGCCCAACTCAAAGCGCAAGCAAAATTAGGGTTTTCACATAAAATGACGATTAGGGTTAAGCGTTCCTACTTAACCCATTAAGGACTTAATCCATTAAGTCCATTACTCCACTAGACCAAACTTATAATGTGGTCGGGCGTAATTTGAAATTCCAATTCCAACGGTCCAACACGGATCCCGACAAATCCAAAACTCACATTCCTAAAATTTAGGGTTTTTTAAACCCTAATTAGGGTTTCCAACCGAATCATAACCAATTAATCAAATAATTAAGTTTTTACATTAATTAAAGTCTAAAAAGTCGGGTACCACCCACTACCACCTCGGGCAGTGGTGGTTGGCAGTGGTTCACGACGGCAGTCACCACCTCGCGGTGGTGGTGGTTATGATCTTAGGCCAAAGCAACACCAAAAGCACTCCAAACATCAATCCAAAAGTACCTGAAAGCCCACAGCCACCAGATATGGTGGCTAGCAGTGGGGGAACGACGACAACAGGTGGCAGCCACCACCTCACGGTGGTGGTGATGAGTTTTCTTCGGTTTCCTGGCCAAGAAAATCATACAAAATTAGACTCATGAATTATGCTCACAGATACACCAAATCACGCACACAGCAACTTCCTCATGGTGGCTGGTGGCGGCAGAAGAAGACGATATGGCCGCAACCACCATGGTTGGCGGCCATGGTGGTTTCTCATGAATTCCGGCCAACAGAAAACATACACACACACATCCCGACTAACAACAACATCACACAAACCTTCGTAATCCACTGAAACACACACCGAACACAGCCGCCCTTGAGGCAACAGGCGGCGGTCGGAGAACCTTGACAAAACGAATTAGCCGCAAGGCGGCGACGACGACAGCGAGCCACAACGACAGCATCGGCGGATGGTGTAATTCCTTGGCGGTCATTGCGTGATACCGGCGACGCGAATGATGGCAAATAGAACAAACTGAAGAAGAAGGGTGAGACACGTACGAGCATGGCGACACACAGATACGACGTCGGTCTTCGGCGTTCTCGGCTTCATCGGCGGAAACCATGGTGGCATAGTGGCGTCGTCGACCGCAGGGAAGAATGGGGTTGGCGGCTGGAGGATCACCCTCTAGGGTTAGGGTTTAGAAAAAGGTGACGGGTTTATACCCGCTTATATGAGACCTTTGTTTACAAATACACTTTCAGCCCCTCCTTTTGTCTTTCTTGTAGATTAAATCCAAATATTACCATTCAACCCTCAACATTTCAAAATCCTCTCAATTTAAGTCCAGTATTTACCAAACACCCCCTGACTTCTGAAAATCTTTACAAAATAAATCCTGGAATTACAATTTAACCCCCGAAAATCCAAAGTATATCACTTGGCTCCCGAAACCAACACCCCGCTAAATATCATGGATTTTAGTAGGGATGAGCATATGGACCGGGGAACCGGCCAGAACCGGTACCGGAACCGGAAACCAATGGAACCGGTCGGTCCAGGACCGGGACGATATTCTTGTGGATTTTTGGATCCGGGAACCGGTAGAACCGGCAAAAACCGATAGAAACGGAAAACACCGATAGAACCGGCAAAAACCAGAACCGTTTGTTGCTATTTATCGAGGACCGGTTCCAACATCGAAGACACGACAAGAACCGGTAGGAACCGAGAACCGGTAGAACCGGCGGTCCGATTTAGTTCTTAATTTCGGCCGACTTCGGTTCCCGGGCGGGGTCGGTTTCTTTGCTCATCCCTAGATTTTAGGGCTACTATAAAATAATATAAAATATAAATTTACATCTTGGGGTTCAGGGTTTGTTATTTAATTACTTAATTTTAAACGAAATGTTATAGATTGTGATGAGATATTTAGTCTAGTATTCTAACCTGCTACCATTTGGATAATTCTTACTCTTGATGTCTCAAATCGCTAGCTTTTTTTCATCTTTATGTGAAGAATTCTTTTCTTCACGACTATCTCTAGGAGATCGTTTATATACACTAGCCTCCTGGCTTTCGACATTCCTCATCCTCTGGTCATGTTTTTCTTTTGCAACGATCTTTATACGTCCTTAAAGATCCCCCTCGAGCACGATTTTATCGTTTTGCTTGCTATTTATCTCGACTTGGTTTTACTAAAAACAAATGTGACTTTTCTGTCTTTATATACAAACATGGTGATCATATTTCCTATATTATCTAATATGTTATTGATATTATGCTCACAACTTCATTAATTACTCTCCCGAGACAAATTATCTCTACTCTTTCCATATAGTTTTCCATGATTGAGCTAGGTAATCGTAATTATTTGTTGGGTCAAAAATATGGTTTATACTTTGCTTTTCTAGTTGATTGTAATTTTCTGTAATATTATGTGTTTACGGTCAGGTTTACGGCCAGGTAGTGTTTACGGCCGTAAACAGGTTTACGACCGTAAACCCTGTTTACGGCCCAATGGGTGTTTACGACCGTAAACTCTGTTTACGGCCGTAAACCCAGTTTGTTGCCCAGTCGAGTATATATAGGGGTGAGGGGTGTGAGGAATAGATTGATGAACAGAAGAGAGTGTACGGTAGAGAGAAGAACAAGTGTGTGTTGTGTGTGAATCTTGTAAGGGAACTTCATTCTAATCAATTCAAACAAGATTCATATTATTCTTCTTCTCCTTCTCTTCTATTTGATCTGACATCATCCAATTGATTGGGTTTCCGCACCATCAATTGGATCTGATTGATACACAAGCATTTTGGGGACTTACAATTGGTATCAGAGCAAGTATTGTATCAGTCAATTTTGTCAGATTTGGAGCTTATTTTATCTTATTTTCGAAATATTTTCGCGTTTTTGGATAGATCTCTGAAAATTAAAGGGGGTTTCTTCTTTGCATTTTTCATAAAAAAGAGTTTTTGATCGAGTTTTAGAGCAAAAAAGGGTGAAAAACGTCGTTTTTTTCGCGAATCTGTTGAAGGTTTACGGCCTTTGAAGGGTTTACGGCCGGAGTTTACGGCCGGAAACAGTTTACGGTCGGCGGCGGCGGCGTTTACGGCTAGGGTTTCCGAGGTTCACGGTCCGAGATTACGACTCGGAGTTTACGGCCCGAGGTTCACGGTCCGAGATTACGGCTCGAAGTTTACGGCCTCGGTTTGCGGTCCTCGGTGGTTTACGGTTCAGCAACGTTTACGGCCTCGCAAGCAGCGTCCTCGCATCAGCTTCCTCGCCTCGCATAAAAAATAAGACGCGCATTGGAGGTGCCGGGGATTGAACCCGGGTCTCTTGAATCAACATCCACGCATCTTACCACTTGAGCCAAGCTTCCCGCTGTTTTAAAGCTTCCGTTTTTTAACTATAACCACTTCCTGTCCCAGCCACTTTCGCAATATTTACACTTTTTACCCCAAAATTAAATTTCTTTTATTTTTAAATTCCTTTTTCATTAAAAAATAAATAAATAAATAAATAAAATAAATAAACAAATAAATAATAATAATAAATTATATTTTAATTTTTGACTTTTATTTTTGACCTTAAATTTTGACTTTGACTTTCAAGTTTGACCTTTGACTTTAAACTTTGACTTTTTCGTTTAACTTTTAAATTTTCAAATTTAGCTTTTCAGTTTGACTTTTAAGTTTGACTCTTCAAGTTTGACTTTTGAGTTTAACTTTTTAAATTTGACTTTTAAGGTTGACTTTTGAGGTTTATAATCAAAGGGTTTGACTTTTAAGTTTGATTTTGGCTTCTAGTTGTGCTTTTTAATGGCTTTTAAGGTCTACGAGGGAGTTGAAAACATGAAAGAGAGTCGTCAGGATATGTTAAGACAAAATTTCAACATTTTCGATTATATCCCTGGAGAAACCCTCGAAACTCAGTTGCAGCGATTTACCACACTCACTACTGATATGAATATAGCTGGGATCTTCTTGACCAAATCTGAGATAAACAAAAAGCTACTGAATTCACTTCCGAAATCGTGGGATATGAACGTGGCTGTCATCAAGAAGACAAAAGATCTCAGTCGTCTTAGTATTGCTGATGTAATTGAAGAGCTTGATGCTTTGAAATGTGGAGAAACAACGAGTTCTGCAAACATCTCAGTCAATGAAGTTTCATGTACTCCATCTTGTGAAGATACGATTAAAATTCTTCGTGAACATAATGATTTGCTAAAAAGGAAAGTCGAGGACCTAAAATACGAAGGATATCAACTTAGGAAAGGACAGAAACCCCTGAAGGCTGAATTAGAAGCAAAAACCAAAGACTTTAGGAAACTTCAGGAAGAGTATAGCAACAAGTGTGAAAATTATGACTATATTAAGAGACAACTTGCTGCTGTAACTGAAGAACTTGACACTTTGAAAATTAAGTGTGGAAAAACAGATGTTAGTTTCAAAAATTATACTGCGTCAAGTCAGACAGTCGAGTCCTTATTTGAAATCCAATTAAAATTTAAAAATAATCAAAACAAGGGTCTAGGGTATGATAGTGTTCCTCCACCTTTCAATCATAACTACACATCCATCCCTATGACACATGAAGAAATTGACAGGGAGGCACATCTTCAATATGGAAAACCAGCTGGATTTGTGTCAGGAGGTATTCAGGTTGAAAATACTAATGTTTCTACTTCATGTGCAGGTAAAGTAGCAGAAGATGAGAACAAGGAGAACACTACTGAACAAACCAATGACTCCTTGAACTCAGAATCTGTTGCTTCGAATTCTGTTACTCCTAACAAACCTGCCGTTGAGAAATACAGGCCTCCAATTCCATCGCAACAGAGTGCCTGTTGCAAGTGTGCATCTGGGATCAATAAGAGACAAGGCATGGATACGCCACCAGGGGCAGGAAGAAATAACTTTACAGTGAAGAAAAAGACATGTTTTCACTGTGGAACACCTGGACACATTGCCAGAAATTGTCCTAATCGCGCGTACGTTCCCTACTACGCACAAGGATGGCAAAACGCGCCAAGTGGGAGATACTTCAAAAGAAACCCTTCCAGGTCACGTTCAGACAATGGTGACTGGAACGCGCAGAAGGCCAAGAATCAAACCCACAAGGCCAAGAATCCGAATCCCAAGGGCAAAAAGGGAATGTCGGTGAAGAAGCAAAATCCAAGAGATGCTCCAGCGAAACCAAGACCGGTTAGGTCAAAGTCATCTCGGCAGCCGGCTTCAAGTTCCAAATCAAGTGCCGAGGCACCCATTGGATCGAACAAGAGATGGGTTAAACCCGACTACAAATGGATACCAAAGGTTCAATCTCCCAAATCAACTAATGACTCTAATATTTCTTCATCTTCTGTTTGTGATAAACAGGATATGTCATGGGAGAGAGTACCATGCAAGGATGACAAAGGTCGACCCAGTTTCAAAATGGACTGGGTTCCAAAGACCAACTGATCCCGCTCTGTGTCGGAGCAGCTATGAAGGCATATCATCAGACTTCGGTTTGTTGGTAGTGGCTGTTCCAGGCACATGATAGGAGACATCTCTCAACTGTACAACACTCAGAACATTGTTTGACAGTATGTGTCCTTTGCGGGAAGGGAAGAAAGGAAGGGATCACTCATGGGGTTAGTGCTTAACGATGTGAAGAATTTTTGGATCTGTTCTAAGATTACACGTGCTGTTCTCAGACCTTCTTGATGCAAATTCAATCGGTGACTTACAGTTTAAGTTTTCTTCTCTATACTCCTGAGTTTTTCGTAAGCTGATTCACTTTAAAGACTAATTTTTGTTTTAGGATAGTTTAAATTTGCGCATTTACTTTCGTTTCTCTCCTATGCACAAATTTAGGGGGAGAAATAAAAACAAAACAAAAAATTAGAAAGTTTAAAAAAAAAAAAATCCAAAAACATTAGAAAATCAGAAAATCCAAAAATATGTTGGTTATGGAATGTGCTTGAGGGAGATGTTTGGGAAGTGATATTATCTAGTGATAACAGGCAACCTGAGTCTGCGTAACGTACCCAAAGTTGAAGGGTCTATGCTCTGGTTTGATGCGTCGGTAGGCACGAAAGATTCGAAATGGACATGACTAGGCAGAACTGACCTTAAGAAAATCTTAGACTTGACAAATCTTGACCTAGTTAGATCCGTTTAGCCTGACTATACGACGCTTGGATAGGTTGAGCAGGGAGATAAATATGGGAATCTACTCGTCACATTAAATGAACCCGTACTTGGAACCGTGGATTAACTTTTCCTCGATGTGCGGATTCTGTCCTTAATTCCGGTATTGATGGGGCGACTGGTAAATTCCGATGAGTTAGGTCAGTAGAAAATCGTTTTCTTTCTCTTCCTATATGTCAGTCATATGTTGCATCCTTTGCGTGATTGGAAGAGATCCGACCTGGACAGCAACATATGCAAATCTATTTCTCTGCATATTATTTCTGTGAAACTCTTCCTATCTGTTAGCCATATACTATCTCCTTTGCGTGACTCATAATCCGACCTGGTACACAGTATATGCACCATTCTACTTCTCAATCCCTCTAAAAACTATAATTAATAATAATCTGAATCCATTCTCTCTCTTAATGATTGTCTGCTCACCCGATGTAAGGAGTACTCTGGAAGTTCTTGATTACTGGGGCATATCAGGAAGCGGGAAACATGTTCCAGTACAATTAAAATTTAACACTCAAAGATTGTCTATAGATCTCGCTGCTCAATTTAGGTGGACAACAATATCCCTGGTCGTCGTCAGCTGAATGGTCCTTAAGATATAGTATCTAGGAACTTAGGATCAGGTATAGTATCTAGGAACTTAGGATCACTTTGTCTTACAATTATTAGCATGTCCTAAAATTATCACAATTTTTCGTGTTTAAGTGGACCACAATACCGGCGATCGACCAGACAAAGACGTGAAGATAAAAGGTACCGACAAGCGAATAAAGGCTGTCTAAAAACTTTGATCCCAAATCACTCTTAAAGTTAGATATTATTTTATTTTTGTTAAATTTGTTCATAGTTTCTTCTAATTTAAATATTAGGGGAGAATTAAAAATTTAAAAAAAAAACCATTCAAAAATCAGAAAATTAAAAATCCAAAAATAGTGTTATTTCTGTTTTATTTCTTTTTCAGAAAATATGAAAAATCCAAAAATATTGTGTGCTAAATTTTTCTTTTAGTTTTGTTTTGTCTTGAAAAGTGAATTCAGGTGAAGATGAAACTTATGGAGTTTGTGTTGAAGATTTCTGAGCCAAAGTTTCATCCGTGAGCATCGAAGAATTCTCATTCGAAGGAGCAAGAAATGAAGACTATTCTTTCGACGTTCATTCTTTCAACCCCAGAAGCAAGGTGAAGCTGCACTTGAAGATTAGGTGACGGATTGCATTGAAGCCCCCTCAATGAGTCTGCTGCTATCTTGAACCTGCTGAAGTGATTCATAAGTTTTGTTCTCTCTGAAATTCTTTCTGAAGATTCTCAAGCTAAAAGCCCTATCTTTCAAGAATCTTTTCAAGAAGCCTCCTCACCCAATGTGCGTTCAATGCCAAATTCTGAAGAAATGCCCAACTGCTTAAGATGAAGTCATTCATTGAAGATTCATCAAGTTCATCTTGAAGTTGTGAAGAATTTGAAGATTAAAGCTGAAGCCGAAGCTCCCAATGAAGATTATCAAGAAAGCCAGCTACCTTTTAGGGGGAGCTTGTTGGGTCATTTAAGAAAAGAAAAGAAAGCTATAAACCAAGGGGGAGATTGTTGGGTCAAAAATATGGTTTATACTTTGCTTTTCTAGTTGATTGTAATTTTCTGTAATATTATATGTGTTTACGGTCAGGTTTACGGCCAGGTAGTGTTTACGGCCGTAAACAGGTTTACGACCGTAAACCCTGTTTACGGCCCAATGGGTGTTTACGACCGTAAACTCCGTTTACGGCCGTAAACCCAGTTTGCTGCCCAGTCGAGTATATATAGGGGTGAGGGGTGTGAGGAATAGATTGATGAACAGAAGAGAGTGTACGGTAGAGAGAAGAACAAGTTTGTGTTGTGTGTGAATCTTGTAAAGGAACTTCATTCTAATCAATTCAAACAAGATTCATATTATTCTTCTTCTCCTTCTCTTCTATTTGATCTGACATCATCCAATTGATTGGGTTTCCGCACCATCAATTGGATCTGATTGATACACAAGCATTTTGGGGACTTACATTATTTTATGAGTATTGCAGTCATTCAATATCAAACATTCATATATCCCAATAAAATTATGCTACATAAACTTTAGAAAGAGGAAAAATGTTGAACTATAAGCTTATCCGAACTCCTAAAGACATGTCAACCAAAAGTTGATGGTTCAGGTTCTACGGTTGATGATCTAACACTTTACAGAAGCTTGAATGATGCTTTACAATATCTTATCTTTGTGAGACTTAATCTTATATATGAAGTTCAACAAATATACCGGTTTATTCATGATCTCTAGTATCCTCATTTGAATACTCTTAAATATATCACACACACATACACACACACGCACACACACACACACACACACATATATATATATATATATATATATATATATATATATATATATATATATATATATGTGTGTGTGTGTGTATATATGTGTGTGTGTGTGTTTATATATATATATATATATATATATATATATATATATATATATATATATATATATATATATATATATATATATATATATATATATATGACACTATAGATCACGACCGTCATTTTGTTTTCTCACCCAACTGTAGGTTGTAATGCATATTTGGATGCTAATTAGGCCCGCTACCTATCTACCATACTAGTGGGGGTAAAAACTTACACAACATGTTAACTCGAAACGCATTCGACACAAAATAAATGAGTTTGGGTAAGTCAACATGTTTAATTAAAGGGGTTACTCAACATGATATGAAACTTAAACATGTAAGATTAGGGTTGAAAATTTCAACTTATAAAAGGCTTATTTATTTATATGTACATTTCTTTGTAAATGTTTAGATAATTTGGTAACCTAAACATAATATGAAAGAAAAGATTTTGGTTAAGCCACTTTGTAATATAGAGACTACTTAGCCGTCTAGGTCAATATTTCATGTTTAGTTTTCCCTTTCTCTCCTATACTATATAGTCCCACCCGGCCACTTCGTCCTCCTCTCTTTATCCCTCCTTGTTCCTTGAACTCTTACTATTTCTACTTTTCCCTCAAAACTTACTACGAGATCTCTCATTTGCCTCCCCATATCCTATTCTTTCAATCTCTTTAGTGATTCAACCCGACATGACACAACACATTTGCAAGGTCTAAATCCTAACCATAAACCCGACACAAACTCGACAATAAATAAATTGGTTGACATGAATAGACATGATAATTAAACGAGTTGGGTTCTTTCATGTTGTTTAATGTTTCAACATGACATGAACCTGACATAACATGACATGTTTTCTAATATTCCAGATGCTCTACCTACAGATACTTTGTCTTTATTTGATGCAGTCTCTTATCATGGTCCTCTAAAATACAAAGGACCATTTCCGGATCAGGTGTTGAATCCAAATAACATAGGGTTGCAAAGGCAGTCGCAAAAACATCTTGGATTCAAAACTCTCTTTGATAACTTCATCAACTTTGCATTCGAGCAACGACCATTCTTTTTATCACGTCAATGACCTTACTTCCAACTCAATTCAACACTATCAAACCAAACATATTGAGATAACCTGGGGGTGTTATTTGTTAGAAGCCTATGTATTAGTTGTTATATTGAGCCCAATATATCTCAACATATGTGTATTATTTTGTGTATTTATGTAGTACACTTTATTTTTGGCAATTAAAAAAAATAAAAAATATATCAATAAATAACTTTTAAGGTTAAATTGAAAATAGATAATTAACTAGTAAACTTGGAACAATATAATTTTGGATAATATATTTAATACTAATTTATGAAGTTGGTAATGATGAACAAAAAAGTCAAAGTAGAAAAACTTGTGTCAATTAGTGTTAGCATGTTCTAAGACTAAAATGACAAATTTTTTTTATACATATGGGATTTAGTTTTAATCATACAATGTTGACCAAGCATCTAGGTCAACAAAGGGGTTATTTGAGAGATTATGTGGAGGAGGGGCCTTAGTGGCCAAATCACTCAAACCATTAGATTGACCAACTTCATACTCTCCCTCATTATAAAGATCGATTCGGAGAAGAGTGAGAGGAGAGAAAAAGTGGCGTAAGCAAGTTGCATCTCATAGAGTAGAAATGAAGATTTCATTGTGACATCCCCAATTTTCACGGCCAGAAAACACAAATTTAATTATGCTTATTTCGTTTCAGAGTATCCTTTTTAAAGAACTATAATGCGGAATTTGTTCCCAATAATGTGATAATATTGTTACCAAGCACTTTCGAAGAAATGCATTTCATTAATAACTTTCGGGATGTCATCGTCAATACAGAAACATAAACATAACGAAAATATTACATGCCTTAAATTAACATATACTAATGTACTAAAACTCCTTGAATCTTTCAGCATAATGTACCTTCAAACCATTACCTATGATACAAGGAAACTGAGTGGGTCAGGCTTGGGATTCTGGTGAGCACGTAGGGTTTTCAACCCATAATATTGTAATTATATATTTTCACAATAAGCAATTATTCATTGATTACCCATTACCGTTATTCTTACTCTCAAATTCCTAATGCTAATCCCAAAAGATCTACCCTAAAGGAGCTTTGTGAGTACACAATATCGCTTCGGGGAATCCGTAGCATTACATGTCTAGAAGGCAACTCGGGGGGGGGGGGGATAGAGTTCCCGAATGAATAACTTTCCTTTTCCCTAAAAAGTATGATCATTAACACCTCCAACTGGTGTTTTACCGGACTACCTACAAAAGTCAGTGGTCGTCACCTATACTCTATTAGATGACTGGTCCCGGTAACACAATGTGTGACCTCTCATTATTATTTCATTTTCCTAAAAACTTGTTACTACCCAATAAGAATATGATAAAGTAATTTATACAAATAAAATCATATCATAGTATAACACAAATATCAAGTACACAGATGGTGAGCACATATAGCCGTCAATAGATACTTTATATCTATGTGTAAGTTGAAAGTAACTATGCACTGACTTGATAAAGTGGATGACTAGTGATTTGAGCAGATCTTCGCTAACACCTTGACTTTTACCCTTGACGCGACCTAAGTATGATTATACTAAGTCTTAGTATGATATTCCTTATGAATAATGGTAGTCTAGATTCCTCAACAATCCTAATGTCTACATCAAGATCTATCAAGTAAGGAACAACCAGGTATGATCATATCGAAGGTAGGGTCCGTTTGGTATACAGAGTATACTATTTGGAAATCTCACTTTAAACACCTCACTAAATCCATCCTAGACATCACTCCCGTAAGTAGATCAATTAGTATAATGACTTGGAATCACTGATAAATCTTAATTATAGGTCCATAATAATGACTATGACTATAATTAAAAGTTACACTTAAAATAAATAAGCATAGCTTGACTTACAGAGTAATCTGAAGAAAACCGGGAATTATTCAGGCATAACTCTGAACCGAAAGCTTCTAATCGCCCGCTATCTGACACCGCAGAGCCTCGCTAAAGTAACCGGAAACTCGGGGTAAAAGAGACTAAGAGTACGAGAGAATTCTAGAGAGATATTGGAGGAATTGGTGAGAAATTAGGCAGGAAACGAGGGTTTATATAGGCTGAAAATTGATGCGCGCCGAACACTTAGTCTCATGAGTGTCGCGCACTTGGTCGGGATTAGGTGAAGTGGTAGCTTCTCTATGGTGACATGTGTACCAAATCTGTTGGAGTGTCAGTGCACACCATGCCTATGGTCTGTGCGCGCGACTACACGCGAAAAATTATGAATTCTTAGAACATTCAAATCTTCTTCATATGAGCTCCGTTTTCGATGGGTTTTATATCCACGCGTAGCTATCGACGAGATCTACAACTTTTATTTCGACTCTTTCAGCTAATTTTGAATTTATTTTTAAAGTTATATTTTTAACGGGATTAGATTGTTAGAGTTCGTTAAAAATTCATATCTCTCTCATATGATATCCGTTATCGACTGTGTTGGAGCATGGAAATGCTTTACAAATTATGTGTGATAAGTTAGGTCATTTTATTCCCTTTTATTGTTTGTAAGGTATCTCTCTCTATAAATAGAGAGGGATGGTCATTGTTGTTAGTGTGCACCTAAAATGTAGTCTTTTGTTTTTAAATAGAGAGAAACTCTCGGTTGGGATCTCTCCCACCGAAGTGTTCTTCATAGTTATAACTGTAACGTCTCTTTCTATTATAATCATTAGATTATTCATCTGTTTTGTTCTTCATACTTTTTGTTATCGTTAAATCTCAAGATCATAATATTCTGAACCTATTCGATCTTCCAAATGGTTCCTACAATTGGTATCAGAGCCTTACCTTAAAGATCTAAGCGATTATCTCAAGGGAACAACTCCCGATCGACTACTTTCATATTGTGATTTTCGATTTTCATACAAGAATTTCTGGGTTCGCAACCATAAATTTTTATGATGGGTTTTCGATTTTTGAAGTGTTGATTCAAATCTTTTTGAAGCTTTCAAGAATAAATGTTGTTGTTGTTTGTTACAAATTTCTTCTGAAAATCCGTTTTTTCAAAGTGTTTATCTTGCTATTGAAGAAAAAGAAGAAGGAAGATGATAGTTTTCTCTAGAACTCATTTGAAGATTTTATTCCATACATCTTGATGTTGTGGAAATAGACAAAATATATTATGTGATATGGAGAGTGGAGAAGAATTGATCTTTGCAGATGATGCTAGCTAAAATATTTTGAGTTCATACGATGCAACTAGAAAATGTCATGAACGTATGATGCTCCTGCATTCACTTTACTGCTGGTCTTTTCTTTGATAAAAGTATTGAAGGACTTTGAAAGCTACGTCCTTTTACTCTTTTTTTTAATGAAAGAGTACTCCACCACTTATTACTTTACCCATGCCTTATTGACAATCTCCATGTGACAAGCAACTTACACCCATACTTTTAATTTAAACTCATACCTTATCCTTACTTTTTGCCTTTCTCTTTCATAATTTATGCCACTTTTTAATCTTCCCAACACCCCACCTTATCCCCATATGCTTTAGAAATCATTTCCATGATTTAACACGAAGTGATAGCCGTTTCGGTATCAAAATTTCATGAAAAATGGTTGTTTTCAACGTCAGCCCTCTCATCCTTGGTGTTTAGCCCCGAAGAACAAATCCTGACCGAATTTGTGCCATACCGAGGAGCAATGCACTATACCGAAGTTCTGCTGAAAAGCTCACGCATGAGCAGCTTCTGCGGTCCCTCTCAATCTGAGATACCGAGGACTGCAACCAAAGCCAAACTACCTGTTCTTGCCCATCATCGAATACCGCAAACTAGATCTCCGTCTCATGTCTTCACTAAAGCATACCGCAGATCCTCCCCTTCGCAACCTCCTACTCCTTGCTACCCTCTTCGCATCCTTCACTCCTCTCTACCCCGTCTTTGTAATCAAACCAACCTTACCCTTCACCGCAGACCCTCACACACCTCTTCTCATCCAACCTACTCACCGAAGACCTGCTCACCCTCCTCATTAGCCATCAACTCCTCGCCCAACCCTTCCCTCCTCGCCTCTTCTTCTCAACCCTCTATCCAAGCCCCTCTTAAACCTCAGTACCCTCTCATTCAGCAACCCTTATTCCCCCTTCTAAAAAACGCAGCCCCCACCCCTTTTTTTATATACCACAATCTTTTTAGCCAATTTTTAGCCTTTTTTTTAATTAACACTCATTTATTTTTTAAAACCCATTATTTTTTTAATACTTATTTTTTTCACCTATTTTTATTTTAACACCAATTATTTTTATTAACACCAATTTTTACCACTGCAACCTATGATCTGAAGCACTTTTGTGAAGAATAATTTTTACAATACTAGATTTATTGTCTTCACGAAAGAGTTTATTATTGGATATATATTCAAGCTTCAATTGTCACGATGGATTACTTCTTGTTGATTATATTGGAAGAATTTTATTCTTTCCATGAGGATCGCCCTTTAATCAAGGTCCGTCGACCAACATTCCTTTAATCAGTGTCTTAGGACCAGTTATCCTCCATACCATAGTCGAACATCATATTCCTCTTCGAGAAGTTGGCATCAAATTGATTTTGATCAACAAAATTGTTTCACAATCTTCGCTATACGAAGACTTTTTATGACTTATAGCTCTTGATCTCCGGTTGATGAACCATGTGTCTTGAGCAAGTGGACTTTATTTATTGAAGACCACTTCAGGAGTTCCGGCACCGCAGTTTGGGTACATCAACATTTTTTAGCAGAACATAGATTTTTCATACAGAGTTCTTATTGTTACTTCGGTACTTGTTCAGACAGTTTTTAGCGATAGAATCAACCGGCTACAGATGACCAGAGAGTATTTATTTTACTCTCATTCTCGTGTTTTATCGAGACCCTTCATACATCTAGGGAGATCATGTGAAGCTCTTGGTATCTGACACTCTACATCCCGATTGATTTATTTATTTTTGATATCTGGGCATTGGTTATCAAAAATAGGGAGAGAATATTATGAGCATCTATATTATTGATTATGTTTTTCAGAGTGTGGAGTTTGAAGATATCTGGGAAAAGGAGATTATTTAGTATTTTGAGGTGCTAATTGATCTTATATTATCATCTGTTGTTTAGTCATACTGACGCCATGATGATAATTCTGATTGAAGTTTGAAGTCTGATCCTTGCATGCGGATCATTGTTGCTTCTATTCCTGGATCCAGACTTGTTTATTATTCCAACTCTACCACATGATGTTTTCATATTTTTAGCAGGTTATTCTTTTGAAGAATTTTGGGTATATTATGACTTAAGTACCAGAGATGTTTCATACTTTTGAAGCCGAAGTGTGACTTGATTACGGGACGTTCAGCTCAGAAGTTATTGTGATAAACTTTTGAAGTTGATCAACTAGGTTCATTGATCACATATGTAGATTGGAATCTAACTCTTCAACAGAAGAGATGATGTACCTCGTTTATTAGAAAACTTTGACTACAGAGATTTCATCGCCCAGTTTCAAACATCACATACACCTCAGAGTTTCAGAGACATTTTAGCATTTGATTCTCATTATGTATCATTTTATTACCGCACTTGCTAGTTGGTTACTATGTATTTTAGCTTTTTATCATTATATTTGTATCCCTCATCATTTTCGAGCACTTAGGGAGAGATTGTTGGAGCATGGAAATGCTCGAAAAATTATGCGTGATAAGTCAGGTTATTTTATTCCCTTTTATTGTTTGTAAGGTATCCCTCTCTATAAATAGAGAGGGATGGTCATTGTTGTTAGTGTGCACCTAAAATGTAGTCTTTTGTTTTTAGATAGAGAGAAACTCTCAGTTGGGATCTTTCCCACCAAAGTGTTCTTCATAGTTATAATTGTAACCTCTCCGTCTATTATAATCATCAGATTACTCATCTGTTTTGTTCTTCATATATTTTGTTATCGTTAAATCTCAAGATCATAATATTCCACACCCAGTCGATCGTCCAAATGGTTCCTACAGACTGTCTTTATATAAACGGATAGGCTTGACGAGTTCTTCAACTCTCGTTTAGATTGTTTTTCCTAACAATCGAGCGATTTCAGTTTCGGTGTCTGAGTAGTATACTACTACGCTGGAATATTAGAAAAATCATGACTTTCTCCCACGAAATCAGATTTAGGCGTTCTTTATATCTACGGAATCTATGTCACATAGATTATAACTTTGGTTAAGATTATTTATCCTAAATAACCTTCTATCAAAAAAGTCATTTTTAACGCTTATTATACCTTAATTGACTAGCCCGAATCCGCGGGTGTTACAATTATCTCCCCCTTATGATGATTGAGTCCCAAAATCATCAGAAAAACAGGACTGAATGATGATCACGTGAGTAACTTTTCCATCTTAACTAATAATCATCGAAGATAAGGTCTTTACTCCTACCACCGTAATAGACCGAATGGTCATACTCTGTTGACCTTCTTTCGCGTGATGCATTAGCTAGACTCAGGTCTCTTTGAGTCAGAATCTAGCATGGAGGATACCTTCCTTCATGTTCTAATGTGGTGCAATCACATTATTGTAGGTAGTGTTTCTAGCTACTGGCTGCTTAGTCTTAACGACGATTGCGATACTTCTGTCGATCGCTTCGATTGTCTTTCCCTCCAATCTCTTGACTAAAGTTGGATGCTACATCGAACTTGGTTCTCTAAATCAAGTAACTTAATTCATAGCTTTTTATCTTAGTCAGAATCGACTTTCTATGACCTCTAGGGTCAGAATAACATTCATCTTCTTAGTCATTAATGAAACAAAGGTAACGACGGACACGAACATAACAAATTTTACTACTAATGCCTTAGTAACCTTGTGACTTATCCTGATTCAGGTGTGAATCTTGTGATTCCGGTAGTACGGGACCATACTACATTCCACACTTATTCTTACTTATCCCAAGAATTGCCTTGCAGTCCCCAATTTACTACTCCTAAAAATTACAAAAGCAATATAACACATATAGATGTGTCTAAGCAATCATATACAACAAATTTCCTATACTTCACTCGGATTTCTTCCATGCGTATCTTCGACTGTAATTTTCACCTCCCAATCCTTGGTGTAAATCCTTTCTTGTGTAGTGTCCTGGCTACAAGGCACACTATACCAGAATTTATTCTTAACTAACCCATTATGTTGAAATCATAATTTCATATTGTCACACACCTAACAATGTAACATAATTAGAAATTTTATAAATTCTGAAACTGATTGCAACGTTTATTCACACGTCATGCCTTTTATATTAGGCTACACATCCTATTGCTATCTATATAGGATGGCTACTTCATATATTGTCTTTGGAGAAGTGGGGTTTCTTCTCTTTTTTCTCAAGCGTCTCCTCATTCACCCTCTGCAGCATCCAAGATCATATGGTATGCTTTCGCCTTTGGCTTTGGCGGACATTTGGCCTTGCAACTTCTTTATTCTTTGGGAAATCATCTTTGAAATGCCCGACTTCCCCACACTCAAAACATGCCTTTTGAGTAGTAGTAATTTATTAGCATAGTGACCAGTTTTGGCACATCTGTAGCAGGTCACGACCTTGTTGCATTGTCCTGTGTGCTTCACCTTACGTTTCGCGCACCACATTGCCTCCTTGTTATCTCCAGACTTATTGTTGGGGCTGGACTATGAAAAATTATTCTTCTTCCCCTTTTCATTTTTGTTTCCAGAAGACCCATCAAATTTCCTCTTTTCTCTGACTTCAGTCTTGTCGGCAACCCTTACCTTAATTATGCTTTCAACCGCTCTTAAAGCCCAAACAGTTGTCTGAAAAAGTAAGAGACTGTTTAACTGGTACAGTGTACTCCCATGGTAGCCCCTTGGCTTACATGTCAATTTTGGCTAGTTCGTCCAGAACAACGCGCAGGGTGAAGTCCATCTTGACGGTGAAAACGTTGGTGTATTCTTCCATATTCATGCTCCCCTTATTCAAAGTAAGGAGTCGATTCTCCAACTCCAACATGTTTTCAACTGAGCAAAATTTTCTCTTGAAATGGATCAAGAATTCACTCCAAGTCAGCTGCAACGAATTGTTAGAGCTAATCATTTTTCCTAACGTATTCCACCAATAAATTGTTGTTCCCTTGAATTTTCTCACTGCGTAGGTGGTTTGCAACTTGCCCGTGCAACCGCAAGTGAAGAAGACCAGCTTCATTTCTAAAATCCAATCCATGACTCAAACTGGATCTTCCTTTCCATTAAAATATGAAGGTTTTCAAGTCATGAAATCCTTATACTTGTAGCAACCTCTGGGTTCCTCATCTCTTTGGATCTCTGAGTCTTCCGGAGGAGGGAGTGGTCCTTGATGGCTTTCCGAGTCATCATTTCCTCCCTGGACCGTCGTTGGACAAGAGGGACCTGGTCCATTGTTGACTTGATCAACGATTATTGGTCCGTTGATCACTGGCACTCCGCCTCTATCATTCACTAGCCCTTGAGTTAGGAGATCCATAAAATCCCATCGTTGCTGATCGAGCATATATGCTCCGATGTTATGAGGCGCTAGAACTCCTTCATTATTGACGACTCTACCGCTTCTCGTGATCATCGTATTGTTCTATACACAAAAGCATGTGTTTAATGTATCGAGAGGCGATTTTATTATGATAAGGAAGATTTTAGTTATGTTTTGACGCATACGTCCTCCTTATCTCTCCTAACAATTTCATATCAGTTCTATTATTTATACATTTAGAATCTTGAACATAAAATTTCTAAATCCGGTCGGCAACAGACCATAGATCTATTCAAGCTAGGCAGGTACCCTAAAGCATGTTATAACATAATTCATTTAGCATATAATAGCAATTTAGGCATTCATCCTAAAGTATTCTAGTGCTTGTGTTAATTTTGGATAAACTACCTAAATATAATAGACACATACCTCAC
This sequence comes from Lactuca virosa, assembly GCF_052849685.1. NCBI lineage: Eukaryota > Viridiplantae > Streptophyta > Magnoliopsida > Asterales > Asteraceae > Lactuca > Lactuca virosa. The sequence goes on along the minus strand of NC_136432.1, from coordinate 75,252,337 downwards.
AATCATAGCTTAGCATTCTAAGTTTAAGTCTAGAAATCCTAAAATTCCTAGTTCGCTTAAACTAATGCTCTGATACCAACTGTGACATACCCAATTTTCACGGCCAGAAAATACCGATATAATTATGCTTATTTCATTTCAAATCTCATTTTTAAACAATTATAATGAGGAATTTGTTCCCAATAATGTTATAATATTGTTACCAAGCAGTTCCGAAGAAATGCGTTTCATTAATAACTTTCAGGATGTCATCGTCAATACAGAAACATAAGCATAATGAAAATATTATCGACCTTACATTAGCATATACTAATATCCTAAAACTTATTCAATCTCTCAGCATAATGTACCTTCAAACCATTACCTATGATAAAAGGAAACAGAGTGGGTTAGGTTTGGGATTCTGGTGTGCACCTAGGGTTTTCAACCCACAATATTGTAATTATATATTTTCACAATAAGCAATTATTCCTTGATTACCCATTCCCGTTATTCTTACTCTCAAATTCCTAATGCTAATCTAAAAAGACCTACCCTAAAGGAGCTCTGTGAGTAGACAGTATCGCTTCGGGGAATCCGCAACATTACATGTCCAGAAGGTAACCTTAGGGGGAATAGAGTACCCGGATGAACAACTTTCATTTTCCCTGAAAAGTATGATCATTAACATCCCCAACTGGTGTTCTACCAGACTACCTAGAAAAGTCAGTGGTCGTCACCTATAATCTATTAGATGACTGGTCACGGTAATACAATGTGTGACCTCTCACTATTATTTCATTTTCTCAAAAACTCGTTACTACCAAATACAAATATGATAAAGTAATTTATAAAAATAAAATCATATCATAGTATAGCACAAATATCAAGTACACAGATGGTGAGCACATTTAGCAATTAATAGATACTTCATATCTATGTGTAACCTGAAAGTAACTATACACTGACTTGATAAAATGGATGACTGGTGATTTGAGCAGAGCTTTGCTAACACCTTGAATTTTACCCTTGACGTGACCTAATTATGATTTTACTAAGTCTTAGTCTGATATTCCTTATGACTGATGATAGTCTAGATTCCTCAAAAATCCCAATGTATATATCAAGATCTATCAATTAAGGAGCAACCAGGTAGGATCATTTCGAAGGTAGTGTCTGTTTGGTATACAGACTATATTGTTTGGAAATCGCACTTTAAAAACCTTACTAAATCCAACCTAGACATCACTCCCGTAAGTAGATCAATCAATACAATGACTTGGAATCACTGATAAATCTTAATAATAGGTCCATAATAACGGTCATGGCTATAATTAAAAGTTACAGTTAAAATAAATAAACCTAGCTTGACTTACAGAGTAATCTGATGAAAACTGAGAATTATTCGGGAAGAACTCTGACCCGAAAGTTTCTAATCTCCGGCTATATGACACCACAGAGCCTCACTAAAGTAATCGGAAACTCGGGGGTAAAATAGACTAGGAGTACGAGATAATTCTAGAGAGATTTTCGAGCCATTAGTGAGAAATGAGGCAAGAAACAAGGGTTTATATAGGCTAAAAATTGATGCACGCCACACATCTGGTCACCTGCGTGTCGCGCACTTGGTCGGGATGGGTGACATGGCAGCTTGTCTATGGTGACATGTGTCGTGAATCTGCTGGAGTGCCAGTGCGCGCGACTGCGCGTGAAAAAAATCTGAATTCTTAGAAAATTCATATCTTCTTCATACGAGCTCTGTTTTCGATGGGTTTTATATCAACACGTAGCTATCGACGAGGTCTACAACTTTCCTGTAGACTCCGTCAGCTAATTTTGATTTATTTTTAAAGTTATATATTTAACAGGCTTACACAGTTAAAGTCCGTTAAAAATTCATAACTCTCTCATATGATATCCTTTATCGACTGTCTTTATATCGACGGATAAGCGTTGATAGAGTTCTTCAACTCTCGTTTATGTTGTTTTTCCTAACAATCGACCGATTTTAATTTCGGTTTCTGAATCGTATAATGATACGCTGAAATATTAGAAAAATCATAACTTCCTCTCACGAAGTCAGATTTATGCGTTCTTCATATGCACAAATCTTTGTTACATATACTATAACTTTGTTAAGACTTTTTTGTCCTAAATAACCTTCTATCAAAAAGTAATTTTTAATGCTTATTATACCTTAATTGACTAGCCCGAATCCGTGGGTGTTACATTCATCATTTGAGCTTTATAAGGTAAAACACACACACACACACACACACTCTCTCTCTCTCTCTCTAATCTCTCATTCTAGATTGAACTAGGGTTTGTTTCAAAACTAAATACAAGGTTTGTGCGAAATTAAGTGTTGAAATTCATTTACTAGCTTAATCTAATCATTAGTCCATGAATTTATGCTCCAATCTCCACTTTATTGGTTGTTTGGATTAATGAACTTGATTAAACCATAAAACCCTAGCTATGGAAGAAGATTTTGAATTTAATCATTTGATCTCAGTTATGTGTATGTTTTGATGGTAGTGATTTGTAAGGAATAACCAATATGTCACCATACCATTATTGGAATGGGTGATTCCATTTCTAGAGAATATAATTAGGAATTGGAATCCTTGTTGGTGAGAACTTGTACATATTCTTAGATCCCTGATTATGATTCCAAATCATTGATCCTAATTTTTTTGAATTGGTTAATTAGTTTACAGATAATTTATTATCAAGTGGTTCTATTAGATCTTGTGGAGATAATGAGATGAATGGTGAGGTTATGTAAATAATAAGGTTTTTGAATCAATTGAATAAGTTTTGGAAATTAATCATAAGAATTTTGAAGTACGTAAGTGAACTAAACACATTATAAGAGCTCATTGTCATCATATGTAATCCTAAGTTTCTATACTCTATAGTTGGAATTGGAATCACCAAAGGAGCAATGGAATCATGATGTACGATTTGCTTGGAATGGGTTTAAGAACTTTGTTCATGTTTCAAATGAAAATCATGATAATTTTTTAGACTTATATTAAGTCACTAAAAATTTAAGACAAAATGTATTGCTTGACGTTATTTCAGTAAGCCTTCAAACTCTATTGATATTAAGCACTTAATCAATCAATTGAATTTTTAGGATATGAATTATGTTAATTAAAATATCGATATTAAGAATTATTTTAGTAATAAATACATTTTGGTTAAGTTAGGTGATAATTGGAAGCATTGGATTTAATTACAGGGCCAAAAGTGAAAATTGCTTATTAGGGTGTGAAGAGAAGTTACATGAAACATGAGGAACTCCTTAACAAATCTACACGGGCCGCTTGGTAGTCTATGATGATTTTATATTTTTGTCTAAACTTGTATTTGTCTTATGCACTTTACCTTCCATGGCTTCCATAACCCCTATATAGTTAGGAAATTAATATTTTGAGTAAACTTGTATTTGTCTTATGCACTTTACCTTCCATGGCTTCCATAACCCCTATATAGTTAGGAAATTAATATTTTGAGTAAACTTGTATTTGTCTTATGCACTTTACCTTCCATGGCTTCCATAATCCCTATATAGTTAGGAAATAAACATTTTGAGACTATGAAGTAAGTATTAATGTAAGGGTATTTTAGTCATTTGGTAACCCTTATTTGGGTTTATTAGGTGGTAAATACAGGACTTTAAGCCGTGAAGAAGGTGTATTAGCATTAGTAGCTTTTAAGGTGAGCTTACAGTGAGTATATGTAAATGTCCCTATACTACTTTTTTGTTTTGATTGATTTGATCTATATAATTTTCCTTTTTTGCTAAATTCCTAATATATGTATTGTTTATGAATTGCATGGAAGTTATTTTTGAAAAGAGTTTGGTTGTTTGAAAAGTTGTTGATTTGGAAACATTTTGACATCTTTATGTGCATTCACTTAGGATGAGATACCTTAGGAGTTATGCGTGATATCCGCATAGGAATTGAAAAGCTAGAGTGATTAAACTTTTAGATAATCATCACTATACATAATCGAGGTTAACAACCCCTTGTGTGGGTCTTGTGGGATGACTCATAAGTCATAAGATTCCAAACCTATTCCATAGTATAATGTGACTCTATACTACACTAGCCCAAAGTTGAACCATCGTTACGATCACTTTTAAGATTGACTTGGAAATGTGATAGCATCATATCATATTATTATGATTTGTTGATTGCGTTATCTCAATTTGTTTTGTTGAAATTATTGGAGATCCTTTTATCTTATTTGGGTAAATATTGTTAGCATTTCTTGGTATTGGAACTGTACTATGGATTACGGGTTAATAAACCCTTTGACTTTGGATGAGTAATTAAACTCTTTTGACGTTGGCTTTGTTCTGGAGCACCCTAATTCGGAATTTTTGAAGCTTTGGAAGCTTTCTCACAAGGCATTCCATTTTCTAACTATACATGGACTCATGCTCAGATTGAATATTAGAGAAGAAGATGGAGAATACAAGGACATTTAGAAGGCTACAATGTTGTAGTGGTTTATTTAAACTATTATTGTTATTGATTGATGTTACATAGCTATTTCTGAACTATTAGAACATATTATTCGCACTTTTGAACTTAAAGATGTTTTGGGACTCAAAATTAATTTATTCGAAAATTATTCCAAAATATCATAGTGATGGGTGTTTCAATTTATAATGGTTAAACGAGAAGGTTCGATTCATGGAAAACATCTCTTATGACCAATGTTTTAAAAACCGGTTCGAGTCGGTCGAACTGATTGGACCGGAAACCGGGGACGAGAACGGTTCAACAACGACCGATTTTATGTTAATTTCTAAACCGGATTGAACCAAACAATTTCTTAAAAAACGGGGTTAAACCGGTGTGATAGAACTTGTAAAAACCATTTGAATTGGTTTATTGGACATGCATAGTTGAATTTCACTTAGTCCATTAAAAAAAGTCAATTTTCAAAGCTAAATGAACATTTTCAGAGTGTACACAACTTGAAGACCGACGCACACCATCTCCATATATATAAATTTTTTTGGTTGAACATACGGTCGAACTGATTGAACCGAAAATCGGTCAACAAACCGGTTCAACTAAAAAACCGGTTATTAAAACTTTGCTTATGACACCTTTTGTTAGTTTATATATTATGAAATTTGGATGTAGAAACGAAAAAATTTCCAAATTGTTATCTTCACTAAGTTTGATCGTAAAGCGAGATTAGTTAAACAAGCAAACTCCTATATTTAAATAGGAATCGTCACCACATTCCAAATATAAGAACTGGTTAGGCCTAGGAACTAGTTATACAACTCTTCTTGATTAAATTATAGAAATATAGAAAACGCAATATAAAATCAAGAGGATTTTTCAAAACTCTAGAACATCCCTAGGTAATGAATAAAACTTTCGTACGTCGTCTTCCATGAGGAACATTTTCTCAGCTATATGCATCAAATATCTTTGTGTGGCTGAAACCATGGGCGGAATAATAAATAATAATGAGATCAATGAAGTCAAGTGACCTCACTACAATTTTATATGAGCTATCTATTTTACAATCAAAATCAAAATGGAGAAACAAATTTTATCAAGTTAACATCTTAACATTGTTTCATGGTTGAGTTTATATATATATATATATATATATATATATATATATATATATATATATATATAACCCGTTAGAACCACGGTTATAAAATTAATTAAACTTTTATATTAAAAACTCAAAATTATTAATCAATTATTTTAAATAAATTATTACTTAAGAGATATTTTTTAGTTATACAAAACTATAATCGTTGATTTAAATAAATGTGTGAAACTATATCACCTTATAATCTGTATTAATTTTATTTTATTTTTTAATCTAATGCTATTAATTTAATATAATTAGGACAAAATTGCAAGAATGGTCCCTGTGGTATGTCAAAACTAGCAACTTTGGTCCAAAATGGGTTTGGCTTGCAAGGATGGTCCAATAGTTTCGTTTTGTTGCGAGTTTAGTCCAATTTCCTATGAACTTTTTTATGATGACGGATTTGCCCCTTATTATTTTATTTTCCATTTTTCTTTTATTACAACAGTTAGAAAACAATTAAAAATAATACAAAATAAATCTCTCTCTCTCTCTCTCTCTCTCTCTCTCTCTCTCCCCCCTGCAAATTAGGACTATGATCTCAACCCTTTATCATTTACCTTTTCTTGCTTGCTTTCACTTACAACCTTACCATCACGTAAATTAACGCCATGAAAACAGACATGAATATCTCCATGATTATCTTCGTCTTCATATGAAAAAGAATCTCGATCGTCGGAATCATTGAAAGGTCCGACCATAACAAACTCTTCATTTTCTACTCTTATGCCAGAACGAGAAGATCTGTGTTTACTTCTTACCACTCATCTTAGTCTTTATCAATATCTAACAAATCCGATTGATTTTGAACAGGGAGTCTTCTTTTTTCAGGATCAAAATGCAATTAAGAGTTGTTCCCAAAATCAGTGACCCAGAGAAACGAGATTAGAGTAAACAACATCTTGGAAGAGGTGTTGTTCTTCGTGAGTACATTTATATGATACTTCTTTCCCCGTTTTGTGTAACCCTAAATTGATGAATCTTTCAAGCCCTAGAGTTGTTGTTCTTTTGTGTAACCCTAAATCGATGAATTTTTAGGCTCAATCTGAACCTGCTTCATCGATCTGAATCTCCATCTTCTTCGATTTTGCATGATGGTTGCTAAGATTTTGTTGAATCATGCATCTGTGTAATGGAGTTATGACCTAGTTTTAGGGATGACAGACGGGAAATGGGAAAGGGAAGGGGGAAAGTGGGTTGGCGTGTGGTGAGGTTTGATAGTGTAGGTGCCTTGGAAGGACTGGAGATGCCTTGGAGTCGCCGGAGTACTCGTGTCGGAGGTGATACCGGTGGAGAGGAAACACTCTAGAAGAAATAGGGGAGGGAGACGACGTGTTTGGGTTTATAGCTTATTTATTTTATTTTGTTTTATTTTTAATTGTTTTTAATTATTGTAATAAAAGAAAAATGGAAAATAAAATAATAAGGGGCAAATCCGTCATTATAAAAAAGTTCATAGGAAATTGGACTAAACTCGCAACAAAACGAAACTATTGGACCATCTTTGCGAAGCAAACCCATTTTGGACCAAAGTTGCTAGTTTTGACATACCACAGGGACCATTCTTGCAATTTTGTCTATAATTAGAGTGAAAAAGTTTAAAATTTAAAATTCAAAAATGGAGAATCAATTATTAATTTAATGTAATTAGAGTGGAAAATTTAAAATTGATAATTAATAGGTTGACAAGTGGCATGATAGGTGACATATAATATGAGAAGTTCTAATAGTATGCCACTTGTCAATAAGAGAATAAACCTATTTATTTATTAGAATAGGGAGATAGGTATATATATATATATATATATATATATATATATATATATATATATATATATATATATATAATTGCTAATGAAACATGTGACTTAAAAACCTTAAGGCTAGTTGTTAGTCTATAAGCTAGATGAATAAATATGAAATTTGATAAAACTAACTGAGAAGTTAGCGGAAGATACAAAATGTCATAAAATGACATTTAGAAAAATATATTTTTTATAATTAGACAAGAGTATATTTGGAAATTAAAAAAAAAACTAATGAAAAACTCAGTCTAAGTAGTTTTTAAAATGCTAGCTTAGGCCATAGGGTATACCATCTTTTACATTCCACTTTTTGAATGTGAGGTCAACTTTCCACTTACTCACATTTTACTTACCAAAAAACAGAAAATTGTCACTTTTTACTATCTTTAATTTTTTTATTTAAAAAAAAATATATTTTTTATACAAATATTATACTCGTTTAGTAGGGGATTAAAAACCATAAATTTTAATATATGTTTTATAAATTTTTAGTATGTATATAATTTAATAAATATTAGAAAAACTGAAAATAAATAAATAAAAAAGGCTGACTAATGACATACGCAAGGAGAGAGAGGGCCGGGTAGCCTACCCTCACCCTTTTCCCGCACCCTCTAAACCGCATTGGCGGTGTTGTGTGCAGGGGCGCGGTTTCCTTTCCCTCTCCATACCCTTTGCTTTATAAACTACTTTTTATTTGTCAAACATGACAACTTAAAAAATTCGGAAAATAAGCTTGCATAACACGCAAAACACAGCCTAAATCCAAAATTATGCTATATATTCGAAACATTTTATAAGACTGCCTAGTTCTGATGCAGTATTTAAGCTATTTTTCCAAATTTCTAAGTACATTTTTTTGGTATCTAAAATGTAACTTCTTAATAAACATTATAAATAACCAGATTAGAACATCATATAAAGATAACAGATTTGGATGATTATGGAAAAATAATATATCTCACATGATTATTTTGTCATTTTTATTTATTGCCGTCTAAAATGAACGGGAAACAACACATCTATATTTCTTCTCGGAACCATATACTGTCTCCACAATATTGTATTTATAATACTGCAATATTACCTGATGAAAGCAAAAGATTCTATTCATTGAACCATTTTCTCCATTCAGTATTATATGTTTCATCTTTAGATCTCATGTCATTCAGTAAACAAGTAAACAAAACATAATCTTATCGTTTCATATAATTTAGACCCATAATTATAATGTCTCGATGCCCATGTTAGAATGATTCTTACAACTTGAAAAGACTGAATCAAGATATGATATCAATCAGTTAAAGTTACAAATATTTGTATCTCACCTTTTTCAATTACTATATATGTCTCATGATTTTAAAGGCAAAAATAAAAAGCAAATTAAATTTAAGATTGTGAATTGTCCGAGAACTTAAAAGTAAATAAATTAAGACAAATATTCATAAATAGTTCACCTGAGTTTTCAAAAATATCAAGTTTAGTCCTTAATTTTTTTTGGGCTCATTGAATATATTTGTGGTTTTATTTTTTATCGTGATTCGTCTCTTATCCATATAAAAAGACTTTTATATCCTTTTATATTTTAATTTAATTAAAACTATTTAATCAAAAAAGAAATAAAGAAATCACAATAACACCCCACCCCCATTCTTCCCCGAACCTAACCCTCCATCTTCGTTCCTCTCTTATACGACATCCCTCTATCCCCCCCCCCCCCCTCCAACCTATCTTATCGGGAAGAAAACAAATACTGCCAACCACAACCTAACTCGCCATTAGATTTTCACAGAACCCCCACAAGGTCCAATCAAAACCTCACCCCTCAATTCACCTTCCTCCGTCGTTAACCACCACGCAACACCACCTCCAAAGTCAATGAAAATCGCATACCACCCATTCCAGCCATCAGTTTTTGCTAAAATCACCTCCATTATACTCCCCTCGGCTGTGTCAGTCTGTTGATCTTCAGAAGTCTCTCAGTCCACGTACTTTATCAGATTTGTCTTTTAGTCACTCCTTGACTATTTAAGGAGTTGTCATCTTTGTATCAAAATAGATAAGAATTCACCTTTTTCACTCTAATCAAGAATCATTCAGTTAGTCATTCTTTCTTACATTCTTCTAGTTCTTGAATTACTTTACATTGTTCATACTTACTACTTTTCCATATTTGAGCACTTTGTTGATTATCTCTATTCAGAGACAAGACTGGTTTACCAGACTTGACTGAATTTTCATTACAAGCAAACATTGATCTTAAGTTAATTCAAGGTTTGAGTTCTCAAACCTTGTCCATTCAATCTCCTTGCATTCATAATTGGTATCAGATCCTAAGTGGTTGTCCATTGAATCCATAAGAACATATTATAGTTGATTGTTGATTACCTTGGTATCTCAATCATTTATGTGTTCAGGATAAAAGTTATTTTATATACTACTTCAGCTCTAATATCTTAACTTCAATGGCTGCTTCTAATCAATCTTAACAAACGTACTCAATGCAAATAGAAAATAGCGTGGGTTGCCCATCACGTGCCCCACTACTAGTTGTTGAAGAGTATGATCACTGGAAAGTTAGAATGGAGAGATTTTTGATTGGTAAAGAAAAATGTGAAGAAATATGGAGGCCAGTGAAAGAAGGTCCTCATGTTCCTGTTAGACAAGTGGTTAGAGATGTTTCCACGCTCATGGGTCAAGAGGAAACTCAACCAGCACCACTAACTACAACCAACATTGAGAAACTCCATGCAGATCAAGTTGCCTTCTCTGAAATGGTGTTTGGTGTTCCTCTTTCTCTCTTTGAGAACATTAAGTTGTGCAAATCTACTAAAGAGATTTGGGATACACTTCAATACTTGTTCGAAGGGTCAGAGAACATGAAGGATAAGCGTTTGACCTCGATGGTAAACGACTTTGGCACCTTCACTACAACTCCTGGTGAATCTGTTGCTTCTGTATCAAACCGGTATAAGATCATGGTGAACAACATGACAACATATGGAGTAGTCCGAACTCCTCTCGAGTACAACCTCGAGTTCATCAACAGTTTAGGAAAAGAATGGGGTAATGTTAAGTCCTGTCTTCACAGTAATGGATCTCTGAATAAACTGAAGCTCTACCAGTTGTTTGACGATTTACAAGGTCATGAATCCAACATTGCTCAAACGTTAAGAGAACTCTTAGGAGGTCCTCTTGCTTTGGTTAATTTTGTCAACCCACCACTTTCGAATCTATCTGCTTTGGATCCTTTTGGATCTATACCACATATTCCACTTGTTCAACCTAGACGACCCACTCCACCTGTTGCACTTGTTCCTCAAGTTCTGAGTTACCCATATGAAGAAAGTTTTGATCTAGAAGAAGCTGATTCCGAACTTCGCTTTCAACAAGATTTTACACTTTTGTCCATGAATTATAGACAACCATAGAATCCCAATAAAAACCATTACATAACCGCTTTCAAGCTCCACATCAAAGAATCCTCAACCCTATCCTAAACCAATTGAAAATCCACCAGTGTATCGAATCAACATTCCTAATCAATCCTCGGAACCTCAGGAAGTTCCGAACTCAATCAAACCCAAGATTGTCTGTCACAAATATGGTCTCAGAAACCACTAGGCAAAGGACTGTTTGGCTAATGTTCCTCAAAAACCGAAGGTAAAAGATTCTGACTACTATGCTCGTAGAGCACAAGAACTTGTTGAAAGTGAAAAGTATTTTGTCACTACGGTTTCAAGAAATGTTGATGGGTATTGGTCATGTGGTGATGAGGGTGAAGGAAAATCTGGAAGAAACTTGTGTCTTATGGCTAGACAGTCAGTTGAGTGTGATAACGGTTATTGGTCTTCTGGTTCAGAAGTTGATGATGAGGATGCCGAACCACACTACTACATGGCAACCAACGATCCACCTGGCCACAACATCATCCAACAGGTAAAATCCATGATTACTAATAATAATTTTGATTTATCTGTTTATGAACCTTATCTAACTAAAATTCAATCAGATGTGACAGTTATTTATAAAGCCTATGAGTATGCCATAGAAGTTAGTGAGAAGCTGGATAGTGATTTGACCCATCTTAGATTACGATTCGAAGACCGCAAGCTTAAGATTGAATCATTAGAAAGAGAACTTGTAATGACCAAAGATGAATGTATCATTCAAAATGACAAATGTGAAATTTTAATTAATGAAAGAAATGTGTTGTTACCTGATAACAAACGTCTTAATGCTAAAATTGATGCTTTGCAGAATTCTATTGATGTTAATGAAGCAAATGAGAGAATGACACACAATTTTCGTCATCCCTGGTCCAAAGCACCACGTCTCGAAAGCAAGTTTTCGAATTCTATTGCTCGTCCCTGAAGGAACTTCAAAACTTAACGTTCATGGGAGATATTCGAAATCACACTTATTTAGAGGCCAATATCTCACCATTGTCGTCCCTTCATGAGACTTTGGACAAATATCAATGATTAATCCTTGAGTTCAAACCGATCACTATTACATGTCTTGATTCCACGCAATTTCCTCATTTGATATCCCTGGACCTGAATCTGTCTTCGGAACCTTGACATTGCACAGGTGGTACTGGAGTTTGTTTTCCTGACTCTGGTCCTCTGAACAATTGTGTTATTGAGGAAATCATTCTTGAAACAAATGGACATGACATGTACAAACTTAATGACACCACAAGTTCATTTTGGGTGTCCTTTGATAGTGATGTAGATGAAGAAATTAGGTGTGATGACGACACTTCATTAGATTCTTGTGTCTTTAACTCGAAAATTGTTTCTAAGTCAACCCTAGTTCCAATCAGGCCTCGTTTCAACAATCCAACTGTTGGAAAATCTTCCAAGTCATCACCTGACTCTCAGAAGAAACCTTGGTTGAACAAAAAGGACATTGTTCATCCAAAGATTGAATCTAGGAAAGCTCTAGTGAAAGAAACTAGATATAGGAAATGCTCTAGGTTCATTGAGAGATCCGAGAAGAAAATGCCTCAAACAGTCAGTCCTGCTACTAGGAATCACAATATTTTCATGCATGTTAAGATTCTTAAGAGACCATCTATTTATGTGAAAACTGTTACTGTTGAGACCTCATCCAAGAAAATGGGTTATCATTGGAAAGCATCTTCTTCTATGTTTATTTCCACCTCGGATGGCATGATTTTTAAACCAAAACAATTTCCAAAATCAAATGTGCCTACGAATGCAGTGAACAAAGGAAAAGATTCTCGGAACACTGTTATTCAGAAACCGTCTAAAGGTTCAAGTCAAAAGTTTGAATGGAAAGTAAAAAAATCTGAAAACTCAATTAAAACACCTCGGAACACAGTTCTTTCTGAAACATCTTGGAAAACTGTTCCTCCGAGGAAAGCAGTGCCCAAACAACCAATAGTTGAGTATGATTTTTGGATCAATGAAAAGACTCTAACATTCTACATTTTCCCAAAAGAATCTCAGAAAATGCCTACCGAGACACCAGCTACTCAGAAATCAGAAGCTAAGTCCAAAGCCCATGCTAAAGTCCCTAAATCTAAATCAGAGTCTAAAAACTCCAAAACTCATTGATTTTGCAGGCTTTTTGTGCTTCATAAAAAGATACAATACGGTATATTGATAGTTCTTGTTCCATGCACATGACTGGGCAGAAGGATTTTCTGCGTGATCTGAAGCTTGCTCCAAATGTTGGTTATGTTACTTATAGCAACAATTCAAATTCCCAAATTCGAGGTTATGGCGTCTTATCCAGCGGCAATTTCTCTGTCTCAAATGTGGCTTACGTGGCTGATCTCAAGCATAATCTGATCAGTGTGGCCCAAATCACTGATGTAAACCGGAGAGTTGAGTTCTATAAGAAGCATAGCTATGTTATAACATAAGACCGAAAATAATGTCTTATGAAATTAGATCGCATCAAAAATATGTATCCCCTGGACGTAAAAATGATCACTGGGAAGCCTCAATTGTGTCTTTTATCAAAAGATGTTCCTGATGTAAGTTGGCTATGGCATCAGAGGCTCACTCATCTCAACTTCCAATACATGAATGATCTGGATTCTGGTGAATTGGTCCGACGTTTTCCACTCCTCAAGTTTGAAAGCGATCATCTTTGCCTTTCATGTGAATGTGGGAAGCAATCATAGAAAGGTCATACCGTGATAATTGAAAAATCTATTTCGGAACCACTCGAACTTCTTCACATTGATCTTTGTTGTCCATCAGCTGTCGAAAGTTTGCATCAAAAAAAGTACATTCTTGTAATTGTTGATGACTATACAAGATTTACCTGGGTATTCTGTTTAAGAATGAAATTGGAAATCTTGTTACCTGTCCGAAGAACTCGTAGTGATAATGGGCCCGAATTCAAAAATGCCTAAATTGAAAATTTTCTTAATGAAACAAATTTTCTGCCCCCTACACTCCACATCAAAATGGTTTTGTTGAAAGAAGAAACTGAACTCTCGTTGAAGCCGCTCGGTCGATGCTGAACTTTGCAAATCTTCCTCTTTATCTTTGGTACGAAGCCGTCTCAACAACCTGATTCACTCAAAATCGAAGCATCATCAACCGTCGACTCAACAAGACACCATATGAAGCAATGAATGGCCGGAAGTCAAGTACGTATCTCATTTTTTTGCACATTTTTGGTTGTAGATGCTTTATAAAAAACAACCGTGATCAACTCACCAAGTTTCAACCGAAATCCAATGAAGCCATCTTTTTGGGATACTCAGGCAAATGTAAAGCTTACATAGTTATGAATCGTAGAACTCGTGTAATTGGAGAAATCTTTGATATCACTTTTGATGATAATTTTGTTCGGAACTCAGTACCTACTCATGTTACAACACATATCATGGAGTCTGATGTTCCACCTCCTAGGTCTCTGAATGCTCAAGTTACCTATAAATTTGATTTCGCAATCCGTTTCGGACCAATAAAAACTGATCTTTAGTCGGAATCTCGATCTAGGCCATCCTCAGCTGCCACTCCTGTTTCTCAAAATGCTTCTGGTCCGACCCCAACCTTTCCTCCATTTGATTCTGATGCATTTCAACCTTCTCAGGTTGAGGGGGAGAATAGTGATCCAACCCTCGAATCAAATTTTAATGGATTCCAAGATACGACAGATCAATTTGCTGGAATTGAACCTATTCCGAACAACAATGAAGATGATGTCAACTTCTTCTACAATCTGAACGATGATGATGCTGGCATATCCGCTTTAGAAGTTCAAGGGGGGGGGCATCATCCTCAAATTCAAATTGTTCAGAGGGAGCAATACAACCCCATTATTAATGTCGGATCATCCGCTGCACAAGAACTTTCAAGATTGCATATCTGGAAAAAGGATCATCCTCCGAATCAAGTAATTGGGAATCTTAACGATGAAGTTCCAATTCTCTCTTCTACTAACATTCAAAATGAGTTTCAATTCTCGGAATTCATATCAGTGGTTGAACCTAAATCCATCAAAGAAGCCTTAGAACATTTTGAGTGGATTACAGCTATGCAAGAAGAGTTAGCGGAATTTGACAGAAATCAAGTATGAACTCTTGTCCTTCCTCCTTAGGATCACCCTACTATCAGAACAAGATGGGGTTTCTGAAACAAACTCAACGATGTTGGAGTTATAATATTCGAAACATAGCGTGATTGGTAGCTAAAGGATTCACTCAGATCGAAGAAATTGATTACGATGATACCATTTCTCATGTTGCCTATATTGAAGCTATACGAATCTTTCTTGCTTATGTTGCTCATAAAGGCTTTAAAGTTTACCAAATGGACGTCAAGAGTGCTTTTTCTCAATGGTGAACTTGATAGTGAAGTATATCTTCAACAACCTCTTGGTTTTGTGAATCTTTCATATCCGAACTACTGCTACAAACTCCAAAAAGCTATTTATGGCCTCAAGCAAGCTCCTCATGCCTGGTACGAGACACTCAATGATTTTTTGAAGCATTCTGGCTTTCAATGAGGAATTCTTGATCCTGCATTGTTCCGAAGATCCTACGTAAATCATCTTATGTTATTTCAAATATATGTAGATGACATCATCTTTGGATCAACTGATCCGACGATGGTTGTTAACTTTGCTAAGCTGATGGTTAGTCGATTCCAAATGAGTATGAATCGTGAATTATGCTTCTTCCTTGGACTGCAAGTTAAACATACCAATAGAGGAATCTTCATTCGTCATGAGAAATAAATTTCCAAACTTTTGAAGAAATATTCAATGGACACCTGTGCCTTTGCAATGGTTCCAATGGGTTTCGTACACAAGATCTTCTCAGACCCATCTGGTGTTGTTGTTGATCAAAAGAAGTATAGGGGAATGATTGGATCACTACTCTATCTCACTGCAAGTCATCCCGACATCATGTTCTCTACATGTCTGTGTGCTAGAGTCCAGGTGAATCCGAAGATGTCTCATCTTTTGGCAGTCAAGAAAATCTTCCGATATCTCAAAGGAACAAAGAACCTCGAAATTTGATATCCTGCAAATGAAAGTTTCTACTTTAAGCTTATTCAAACTCAAACTATAGAGGACTTCAAATTGATAGAAAAAGCACATTCGGTGGTTGTCAATTTTTGGGAGGAAAATTAGTTAGTTTGTCATCCAAGAAACAGAACTGTAATGCTCTTTCAACAACCGAAGCGGAATGCATTGCTGCTGCAAGCTGCACCTCACAACTTCTATGGATGAAATCTCATATTTTGGACTACGGTTATTGATTTCAACAGATTCCGATCTATTATGACTCTCAAAGTGTTATTGCGATCTCTCACAATCCAATTCAGCACTCCATGACCAAACACATTGATATTTGGTGCCATTTTATTAAACATCATGTTTTGAAAGGTAACATTGAGCTCATTTTTGTTCCATCTGACGATGAAATTGCTGATGTTACTAAGGCATTAGATGAAACCAAATTCAATGGTTTTCTTAAGAAAATGGGAATGATGATGCCTGATCTTCAATTCTTTCAAGAAGTTTGCACTCTCTGATGGAAATATCGGAAAGTCAAATCATTACGAACCAAACCTTTTACCTCAAAATTATTTCTTCTAGTCTTAAGCATTTCAGATTGCCACCTCATGAAAGTTCCATCCAATTCAAGTTTGTCCGATATCCTGAGAATGTTTCACCTCGGAATATATTACATTCCAAGATCCTCACGATGAATTGACCTCGGAATTACAATTCGAATTGGTAATGTGTTATGGCACTTATCTTAGTCCGAGACCTACTCCTTCATATCTTATAATTTCCCAGATCTAAGCTTTTTTTTTAATATGACCTCTAAGATCTTCATTTGTTGATATCTCTGATATTAATTTAGAGTTTGTGCTATCTCTAAACATATATACAGTATCAATGATGCTTAGCAATTTATTTGAAAGTATCTTAAGTCATCTCCATCTCGGAACTTAAACATTCTGAGATCTTCTTAAATCTTCAATAAATGAATCTTAAGGTTATCATTTGTAACATCCCGAAAATCAAAACCACAGTAAATTTAAACTTTTCAAAAACAACCCAATAACCACAATTGTTTACAAAACCATTGTTTCAAAAGTATAAGTCATAAATCAGAGTATCCCAAAATCCAATAACATAAAACTCTGACGGAATGTGCACGATCACGACTTTGTTTTCCCCTGATCCTCTAAAGTGCCTGAAACAACAAGTTGAAATTGTAAGCCAATGCTTAGTGAGTTCCCTCAAGGTACCACCACACAACATAACCAACAACCGCATGCATACACGAGCCTTCAACATAATTGGACCGCCTCGTATGCCTATAGATTATCTGGACTGCTCTCAATGCCTTCGGCCTGACTGGACCGCCTCGCAGACCTTCAGTATATCCGGGCCACCCAGGGTGTCTTGGCCTTCAGCACCAGTTGGTTCGGATCAACCCATCAAATCATAACATGTCGACATATATATAATAACAAAAATAATCAACAAAAACAGGTAGTCCTACAGATCTACCAGTCTAATATCATAACCAATGAACACATATCTCAATATAATAACACGCAACAAAACAAGATATCTAATCCAATGGGTCGGCCTTGGTGCCTTAGACCCATAAGTACAGTGAGGATAACTCACCCCTCTGTCCGAACAAATAGCTAAATAGGTCTCTCTTCCAAATATCAGCTCTATCCATCATCTATTCATCAAATAGTGTCCAATATCAAACACAACTCAAAATACCCTTAGGTCAAATTTGGTCAAATCCTGGTCAAAGTCAAAAGTGAAAAAGTCAAGACTAGTCAACACAGCTGAGTACACCCAACGTACTCAGCTTTTACGCTTGGTGTACATGAGTATTGACCAGATCATGATGGGTTGACCTAGTACACCCAGCGTACCTGGGTTACACCCAACGTACGCGGCTGAGTCCCTTTCTTCTTTTTAAGAGCTTAATCCTTAAGCTCTTTTGCCCGTAATCTAGATCTAGTCCTAAAATAGCGTACTTAACCATAAAGGTTACAACTTTATGGTATTGCATGGCCATTAAGCGCCCAATAACAAAAACCCTAACTACTTAACCCATTAAGACCTTGTAACTAAGGCATGGAAGGAAACTAACAATCAAGACTATATTTTTATGCTTCTAAATGCTCCAAAATGTCTGAAAGGACAAATAATATGGATTAGAGTAATCCATGCTCATAATACCAAGGTCATGGGACCAAAAGAACACCATTTCATGGCTTAACAAGTTCTTATCAACACTTAATCAAGTCCATAGCTTTTTACCTCCAAATGATACCAAATGATGATGTGATTTTGGATCCAAAGTGTTCTACTTCTCCAAGATGGTCTTCTATTCATCCTTCCTCCTTCAAGGTCTCCAAAATACACTCAAAGGCTCACAAATGCTCTCAAATGGATTAGGTTTTGCAAAGCGGTCGAAATGGGGTTGGAGGCTGATGAAAGGAAGAAGATATGAGAGTTACAAATGTTTAAATAAGGTCCAAACCCTAAATATTACGGTTTAGGATTTACGCACACCATTATGTACGCACAATGTACTCATGTTCTGCACAAAATTACAAAAATGCCACTATAGGCCAATTTTGCAATTAATTCACATCCAAGGGCTAAAATGCAATAAATCCTCATACTTAGGGTTTAAAATGGAAATACCTCGATATCAAGATGTTACATCTTTCAATAATTAATTTCAAAACATTTTCTCATGATGATTTAAATAGTAATTTCTTTATGATTATTCTCTTAATTCCCAATAAACATGCTTTTGGCACACATTCCAATAAATGTACTGAGTGTTTCTGAAGCGAATTCTCAGTTACCCAAATTGAACAAACAAAATGTCCCATCTCGTGGTTACCAACTGTCACATAGGAAGGTTTTCTAGACCTGTGTATTTAATGCAATCCATTTACTTTTCGGGTGTCATCATTCTTACCCTTCGACCCAACCCAAAAACAACCACATATAAAAGGATTTTGAATCCCAACTGTTCCCACTTTTCTCACTTTTGGCTATCGTCTTCCTAGAACTTTTCAACTATACTCTTCTTGTTCTTCTTAGTTCTTCAAACTTCATCAATGGCCTCAACAATTTCCAAACCTGAAAGAAAGAAGAAATCATCAAAGGGATCAGCTTCATCATCTACAACCAAACGCATTCTTAGGAAACTACTCATCTCTTTTCCCTCGATCCTATGGACTACGATGAGTCCGTCACAATCGTGATCGAGTTCATCACTAAACATCGAATCGCCATTCCTCTCTCCAAAATTCCCAACCCAAACTTCCCTCTTAGGCTTCTGCACAAAGCTTTCGAACGTGTTAAGATCGAAGATGGTGTTCTTGAAGTGAAAATCACAGAAGATCGTATTGTACCGGTGCACAAAGTAACATTTCTTCGTGTAATTGGAGTTGCAGAAAACCCTCAAGGTTTTTGAGTGCAGGAATACACTTCAGACAAATTCCAGTCGTTCCTCACTCAAATTGGGTACAATGGCGAATTCAAGACCAACGAGTTCAAGAAATTGGTTGTTCCCGGCCTTTGGACCATCTTGATGCACTTCATTCGCATAGGTTTATCCATAAAACATGATGGAACTGACATGATGAGCAAAGATTGGCTCTATGTGGTCTACAACATCTTCACCAGCCGAGCAAACGCATTCGATCTACCGGAGGTCCTTTGGCAAGACTTCAGAAAATTCTCCATCAAGAGGAAGACAAATGAAATTTCGAGTCCGAGATTCTAGGCTTTGACTCTACAACAACTATGCTCCGAGCACAATGAAGCCATTCCACTCAACTCAAATATTCTTGAGGTATATTATTCCTTTAAAATGATTAAGACTTATAGGTTACCTAATCAAACTGCTTTCGGACCTATCCGACGTCTATCATAACACATGTTGGATATTATTCCTTCCGACTCTCCACATCTAAAACAACATCTAGAGACTTCAGTTGTGTTCAACCCAACACAACCTGCCCCAGTCTCAGATGAATTAGCCTCAGATTAGAATAAATCTAAACACAACATCAAACTCATATCAATGTTTGGAACTATGGATATTGATCTAAAACACTTAGGGCTTGAGATACCCAAATCATCACATGAAATCTAAACTTGAATCAAACACTAGAAATCTCACCATTAGTTAAGAATTAACAAATGGATCATGGATTTGAAAGGACATATGCATTATAATCACAAATCCAAACTCATATCATTGCTTTGAATCAATAGTTTGAATCAATGAATCCTTGAAAGGAAAATACCCAAATTACCACCATTAGAACTAGAATTAGATTCAAACATCATGGAATCACAACATAAGCCAAAAGGTTGACAAATGGATCATTGGTTGAATGAAATGTACCATCTAACCATAAACTTAAGCTCATATCATTGCTTGAAGCTTCAATTCGAATTTGAAGATCTAGGATCTTAGAAACCAACCAAATCACATCCTTTGACATCTCCTATTTTTCAGAACCAACATAAAAAACTTTTCTTTACGCTTTAAAAATCATAATCACATCCTTAGGCTCCATAGGTTAAACCTCCATGGATTATCATATTGGTTTAGCCCATCCTAATCAACCATGGATCATTAGCCCATACTATAAGAATCATTGATTTACTTAATCAGTCCCCATATATTTAAACAGTCTCTTTTGATCACTAAATTAATTCCAAATTAATTCTTGATCAATACTAATTAAATAATATGATTTCTCAATTAATATATTATACTTATAATATATTAATAAATCACAAATAACCTCTTTCTCAATAGTCAATCCTATCAAATTGCTCTGGTGAAGGCAACCCAAAAGGACCATGCTACTATCGGGTCAAGTACATACCAATTATAGTTATGGGCTTAGACACCTAATCCAACAGTCTCCCACTTGGATAAGTCTAATAACTATATCTGCCAATGCAACTTCAAAATCCGATTAGCAATCGTAGCTCTCAAAAGCCGTTGTCGAACTCTGACCTAGTTAGTGACACGTCCTTTAGATAAGGGATCATATATTCCTCT
Source organism: Lactuca virosa (assembly GCF_052849685.1). Classification (NCBI taxonomy): domain Eukaryota; kingdom Viridiplantae; phylum Streptophyta; class Magnoliopsida; order Asterales; family Asteraceae; genus Lactuca; species Lactuca virosa. Next base: position 75,231,325 of record NC_136432.1, on the reverse strand, counting down.
GTTCTTCAAGATATCATGCGGACAAATACATGGAACATAGTCATACTTATTGTCCTGCAGTTTGTTTCCCGATTTCCGATTTGTATGACATAGAACATAATTGAACACATCAATTTAGTTCTGACTGGGCCCGACACATAAGTCAAAACAAAATCATCGAGAGGCCCAAGATATCGCTTTTAATCCTCTTAGGATAAAAGGAACATATAAACTTCGACTTATAAGCTTGTACTAACTACTCGTTAAATCATGCACAACAATACGTTTTATAACATCAAGTTACTGATGCATTTTCATATCATCAATGCACAACTAACTCGTAGTCAACAACTCATATATCTTGGTTTGAAGACTATATGATATTATCGTCTCACAATCACTCGTGATAAATTCCATGAAGTGATTCATGTGAGCGTGGGTTTCATCCAATACTCAAATCTTATTTCAAGAGCACTCATGAACGTTGTAGCATACTTTTGCTATGTCTAACACTTTAGATAATCTACAAGACAATTCATGACAGTCTAACCTCATAACCTACGTCCAAAGTATGATCGACTGTGGATAGTTTGAACAATCTTATTATTACGGAAGTCAAAACATGCAAAAGTGAAATAATAGTAAACAATTGACACAAGATAGTAACTTTACTTATAAATAAAACTCCTTTTATTCAATCATCAAATATCAATTACATTTTAGCTATTAAAAGTTTCTAAATATTTATCTAATCACTAAAACTAATATCGTCCTTCAGCTCGATACTCTTAGCATGCGGCAAGTGCTTAACCCTACTCAGTCCATTCGTAAGGGGATCTGTTGGGTTATCCTATGACGACACCCTCCTAAATACGAGGTGTCCTTCTTCTACTCGATGTCTTATGAAGTGGTACTTTCTGTCGATATGCCTGGATCTACCATGATATGTTGGGTTACCTCTGACGATACCCTCCTAACTACGAGGAGTCCTTCTTCTACTCGATGTCTTATGAAGTGGTACTTTCTGTCGATATGCCTGGATCTACCATGATCTCTCGGTTCCTTGGTTAAGGCGACCGCCCCTTCATTATCGTAGAAAATTTCCACAGGCTCCTTTATGGATGGTACAACTCCAAAGGTCTCCGATGAAAATTTTCAACTATATTGCCTCTTTCGATGCTTTGCTCGCTGCTATGTACTTTGATTCACACGTTGAATCAGCTACAGTCTCCTGCTTAGAACTCTTCCATGTTACTGCTCCTCCATTTAGGGTAAACACCCAGCCCGACTGAGAGCGCAAATTATCTCTGTCGGTCTGAAAACCTGCATCACAATACCCTGTCACACTCAAGTCATTACTCCCACCGAGGGTAAGGACCCAGTCCTTAGTCCTCCGCATGTACTTAAGAATGTTCTTTACTGCAATCCAGTGAGCTTTACCAGGATTCCATTGATATCTGCTGACCATGCTCAAAGCAAAGGCCACATCAGGGCGAGTACAAGTCATAGCATACATGATTGAGCCAACTGCGGAAGCATATGGTACTCGACTCATCTCTGCTATCTCAGCCTCTGTATTAGAACTCTGAGTCTTACTCTGTTTGGTATTGCTCTGAATAGGTAAGTCACCTTTCTTGGAATTCTCCATGCTAAAACACTTCAACACCTTGTCCAAGTAGGTACTTTGACTAAGTCCTATTAGTCTTTTACTTCTGTTTCTTTATATCCTTATCCCTAGAATATAGGCAGCTTCTCCAAGGTCCTTCATAGCGAAACACTTCCCAAGCCAGGACTTAACCTCTTGCAAGGTTGGGACGTCGTTTCCTATGAGCAGTATGTCATCTACATACAATACCAAAAAGCTAACTATACTCCCACTAGCTTTGACATATATGCAGGACTCGTCTTCGCTTCTCAAAAAACCAAACTCTTTGACTTTCTCATCAAAACAAAGATTCCATCTGCGAGATGCTTGTTTCAGTCCATAGATGGATTTATCAAGCTTATACACTCTATTAGGGTACTTTGCATTGACAAAACCCTCTGGCTGACACATGTAACCATCTTCAGCCAACTTTCCATTAAGGAAAGCGGTTTTGACATCCATTTGCCATATTTCATAATCATGAAATGCAGCTATGGATAACATAACCCTTATAGATTTAATCTCCGATACTGGTGAGAAGGTCTCATCATAGTCAACTCCCTGAGTTTGAGTAAAGCCCTTCGCAACCAATCGTGCCTTATATGTGTGTATTTTCCCATCCATGTCGGTCTTCTTCTTGAAGATCCATTTGCACCCGACTGTCTTGCGACCTGGTACATTGTCAACCAAGTTCCAAACTTGATTGTCATACGTGGACTGAATCTTGTTGTCCATTGCCTCTTTCTATTTAGCATACTCGGGGTCTGCCATGGCTTCCTTGTAGTTAGATGGCTCATCCAAAATTACCAGTGTACTATCACTGATAAACGTATCACCTTCAGTAGTAATATAGAAACCATAAAACTCCGGTGCCATCCTGACTCGAGAGGAACGTCGAAGAGGTAATGACTCGTCAATAGGTTCAACAGGAGTTTCCTCCTCGGGTTGAGTGCTAGTGTTTGCGGTTCCTTCATCACTTAACTCTTGATGCTCTTCAAGGTCAATTTGCCTCCCACTGTCCTCTCGGCATATGAGTTCTCTCTCTCGGAAAAACCCTCTCCTCGCAACGAAGACAACATTATCACTCGGTCTGTAGAAGAGATATCCAAAGGATTTCTATGGGTAGCCAATGAAAATACATCGCTCACTACGAGGTTCGAGCTTGTCGTGAGTCTCTCGTCTTACGAAAGCCTCGCAACCCCAAACCTTGATGTGATCTAACAAGGGAACCTTCCATGTCCACATCTCGTGAGGTGTTTTGGCAACCTTCTTAGTAGGGACTAGATTAAGGATATGGGCGGAAATCTCTAAAGCGTACCCCCAAAATGAGATAGGTAACGAAGTTCGACTCATCATGGAACGAACCATGTCCAACAAGGTTTGATTGTGCCTCTTAGCCACACCATTCAACTGCGGTGTCCTAGGTGGCGTCAACTGTGAAATAATTCCACATTCCTTAATATAGTCGTGAAACTCGATACTAAGATACTCACTACCTCGATCGGATCGGAGCTTCTTTATCTTCCTGCCCAATTGATTCTCCACTTCCTGCTTAAACTCTTTGAACTTTTCAAAGGTTTCTGACTTATGCTTGATTAAGTAGATATAGCCATATTTACTGTAATAATCAGTAAAAGTCACATAGAAGCAGTCAACATCCCTTGCAGTGGATCTGAAGGGTCCACACACATCGGTGTGTATGAGATCCAACAAACCTTCACCCCTTTCACAAGCACCAGTGAAGGGTGATTTGGTCATCTTTCCAAGCAAACAAGATTCGCAAGTGTCATCCGATTTTAAGTCGAATGACTCTAAGACTCCATACTTTTGGAGTTGGGCTATACGCTTCTTGTTGACACGTCCAAGACGACAATGCCACAAGCATGCCTTGTCCAAACCATTGGACGAATCAATATTCAACACATTATTTCCTAAGTTGTCTACAACCATCACAGTTTCATATATATCATTACAAGGCAATGCTTTAAAATAAAATACACCATTATAGAAAGCATTTATAGAACCAATTTCATTATCAAATGAAAATCTAAAGCCTTGTTTATACAAACCATGAAAAGAAATAATGTTTCTCGCCATATCCGGCGAGTAACAACAATTATTCTAATCTAAATTTAACCCACTACTAAGCAATAAATAATAAACTCCAATCTTGGTCACATGCGACACTTTCCTATTCCCCATGATTAAGTTTATCTTCCCGTGCTCCATATCCCTACTTCCTTTTAGTCCCTGCAAATCAAAACAAATGTGTAATCCACAACCTGTATCAAGGACCCAAGAATTAGCATGCGACGAGTTATTAGATAGAATAGTGTAAATACATGCGAAGGTGGGTTTTATCTTCCCATCCTTAATGTCCTGCAATTATTTGGGGCAGCTTCGTTTACAGTGCCCTTTTTCATGACAATGGAAGCACTCTGCTTCCTTTGGATTGGTAGAGGGATTAGCAGAACCAACTTTGGTCCCACTGGAAGAGGATCCATCAAGAGTTTCCCCTGCGGCTCTTAGAAGGAGCCTTCCTCTTCTTCCCTTTCCCATGTCCAATTGCCAGAATAGGGACAACAGTAGTAGGAGTAGGTACACCAGTCTTTCCTTTCAAATTGCTCTCCGCAGTTCTTAGAAGGCCTTGAAGCTTGCTCAGAGTGACTTCCTCTTTGTTCATATGATAAGTCATTTTGATCTGATCATAACAAGGAGGTAATGAATGTAGGATGATGTCAATATCCAACTCTTCATCGAAGTTCACATTCAACTTCAGCAAGCGGTCCACACACCTCTGCATCTTTTGCAAGTGGGCCGTGATGGACTCTCCATCCTTCATTTTGGTTGTGATCATGGAGGCAATGATCTCATACCTTTCCTGCCGAGCACTTTGATGGTACCTTTCCATCAAATCTTGGTGCATTTCGAAGGGCCAGAAGTCCTCATAGGACTTTTGAAGCTTAGCAGTCATGGTAGCAATCATAATGCACGACACCTTTGTCGCGTCCCTCTCATGAACCCTATATTCCTCGATTTGTTTGGGAGTAGCAGTTTGTTCATCAATCTCCTTCAGCTCTTTATCTAGGACATATTCATTATCCTCGTAACGAAGGGCCATACGAATGTTCCAAATCGAATCGTTAAAGTTTGACCCATTGAAGATAGTTCTCCCAACCAAGTTCATGAGGGAGAATGAGCTAGAAGGGTTGGAGCCTGAAGCAATGTTTGGGATAGACATCTGAAAAGAAAAAGAATAAGTTTAGATTAGATAAGAGTCCTTAATATAAAACCCAAATAAAATATTAAAACTAGGACCCAACACAATATTTTACAATTCGGAAGAGGGATGCCGTAATCCAATTGCAAAATATTTGAAGGTAGGTAAATGACGATTTACCAATTTCCACCATGAAAAACGAAATTGATTATTAAGTTTTAAATTGGATTGAAATTCCTAGATTCTTTTGAGATTCATTGAACTTTTCAATGGTATGTTTAAATCTCGATTATGCCCTTCAAGTCTGTGACTGGGATACTGAGGATCACAAACAAGGTGTGAATAACCATGCAAATGTGTTTGGTACTCTTATTGTTACAAATCACCTAATCAATGTGCCGGTTAACCACACACGCTCCATTGATCTATGATTAACATCAAGCTACCCTTTGCTACCCTTGCTAGTCCCAAATTAGTGTGCCAGTTAAGCACACACGCTCCACTAACGACTCAGCAAGGTGCAAAGTGCAATTTCATGGAATAGCACCATTTTCACATTTTTTCTAAAGTAACTAAGATTGGGAATTTAATAAAAATTTAGTTACTTATATAATTATCATTATACTTATAACGAGAATTAATGTCCTATCCTACCCGTTCAGCTAACGACCCTCCACCAGTCTACGAAGCGGTGGGTGAGAGTTGACACCTATTAAACCACCATTTTATAAGCAGTTTTCTTATACCCCCCTTATATATCGGCTTCGTGAATGAGGCCTACTAACGGTAAGATTGACTTGTCTTATACATATATAGTATTATTAAACTTATAATATTATAATAGTATAAGGGTTGAGTTTTAAACTTTTAAAATTCTAAGGTTTGGAATTAAATGTTTCATATGTGAAACTTTACAAATTCCAAAACTTGAGGGCAAGTTTTGTAACTCTTCAAAACTTTTGGTTTCCATAACTTATGAAAACTTATGAGTTTTAATGTTCATGAATGAGACTTTTCATATAACTTGAGGACAAATTACAAAACTCATTTCAAGAACAATTTTAGATCAATTTTAACTAACAACATTATCATATAATTTACCATTGATATAATCTAACTCATATAGCAAGGCAATTTATATCAAATAATACAAATAATTATCTTATTATCTTGAAATCTGACAACTGTCCTTTAATTTGGATGAGGATCATCATTACCAAATCAGAAAATACGAATTTTATGACACAAAACAGTTTGTGGTAATGATCGTAATCCAATTCTGGCCAAAACTCGAAATTCTGCAAACAAAAGGCTATACTCGACGAGTGCATGAATTGGACTCGTCGAGTTGCCCTTTTAGTGAGTGAACTCGTCGAGTCAGATCATTGGACTCGGCGAGTTCATCAGTCAGATGCCAGAAAATCGATTTTTTCAGCTTTGAAAAATAACCAAGCATCAATATAACAGAAAACAATCCTAGGCTCTGATGCCACTGATGGGGTTTAAGCACTATAACACTCCTATGGTGCACATGCAACCCTAGATGCTTTGGATCTAAGTTTTCTCTAATTATACATGCAATTTCATTTTTCCAAAGCATACATCCTAACTAGCATACAATAGAGGATATACAACATAAAAACCAAGTTAGATGAATACCTCTTGATGTAGTTTGTAGTTCTTGGCCTTAGAAAGCTTTAGCACCTCAAGTGTGATGCCTCTAATGTGTCACAAACACCAAATTCAAGAGGAGGCTTGAGAGAATAGGCTAGTTAGCTCAAAATCGGTTATCACTCTCTTAGAATGCATGGGCACCGATTTTAGGGCTAGGGGTTGCTTTTATAGTGTGGCAAAGACTAGGGTTTCATCCATGCAAACCCTAATGCACCATGACCCTTCGTATTTCTTAGGCTCCATGGGTTAAACCTCCATGGACTATCATATTGGTTTAGCCCACCCTAATCAACCATGGATCATTAGCCCATACTATAAGAATCATTAATTTACATAATCAGTCCCCATATATTTAATCAATCTCTTTTGATCACTAAATTAATTCCAAATTAATTCTTGATCAATACTAATTAAATAATATGATTTCTCAATTAATATATTATACTTATAATGTATTAATACATCACAAATAACCTCTTTCTCAAAAGTCCATCCTATCAAATCGCTCTGGTGAAGGCAACCCAAAAGGACCATGCTACTATCGAGTCAAGTACATACCAGTTATAGTTATGGGCTTAGAAACCTAATCCAACAATAACTAGACAAGATTACAATGTCTGTAATCAACACAATTTCCTGCCTATGTGTTAGGAAGTAAACTGGATAACTAGCAAAAAACTATAAGCACACAAGACACACTATTTATGTGGTTCGGTCAAGGTGACCTACGTCCACGGGAAAGAGGGGAGTATTCTTTTATTTCAGATCTCTCAAACAAAGGTTACAATTACGAACACACAGAGATCCGCCTATCACTCTAGAATTCAAGATACAAAATGACCTAGCATGCATCCCTATTTACATTTGAGGGATCAGACCTAAAACCCTAATGAGCCAAGCCCGTTGGCCCATAGACCCATGAAAGGTGTCAACCAATGACAATCTGCCATGCAGCATCTTCTGGAACATTCATCCATGTCATACAACCTATGAGCATCAGCAACACACATGATGGAGCAACTTGTGCCATAATGGAGCAACATGATGTATAAGTGGCGCATCATAAACACTAATGGCCCAAAAACCATCATGGTGGCACAACATGGTGTAGTCCTTTAGCAATACCAACTTCTGAGCATCCTTGAACAATCTTGAGCATTATAGAGGACTTCAGAGCAAACTTGGCTCATCAAGGACCAAGTTGGTCCAACTTGCACCATGATGGCGCAACAAGTGTATGGATGGCGCAACAACATCAAGTGTGGCACGAGAACAACAAGATTTGAATAACAACGCCATCTTGGCACACCATGAACATACATAGAACAACAAGGCCATGCATGGCACAAGAGCATACTCAATGGCTCAACAGGAATACTTCATGGCGCAAGAGGGATCCTCATGTGTAAGTCCCATAAATGCTGGTGTATCAATCAGATCCGTTTGATGGTGCGGATTCCCAATCAAACAGATGATGTCAGATCAAATAGAAGAGAAGGAGAAGAAGAATAATATGAATCTCAATGTATTGATTAATAGAATGACGCTCCTTTACATGAGATTCACACACACACACTTAAGCTCCCTTCTCTCTAGTTTCTCTCTTCTCACGTTCATCACTCTCTACTCCTCACCCCTAACACCTATATATATACAAGAGGAACATGGGCCGGAGAACATGGGCCGTAAATGGGTTTACGGTCGTAAACTGGGTTTACGGCCGTAAACACCCATTGGACCGTAAACAGGGTTTACGGCCGTAAACCTGTTTACGGCCGTAAACACCTCCTGACCGTAAACACATATATGATATTACATAAAAATACAATTTCCTAGAAAAGCAAAGTATAAACCATATTTTTGACCTAACAATCTCCCCCTTGGTTTATAGCTTTCTTTTCTAATTGACCCAACAAGCTCCCCCTAAAAAATAGCTGGCTCTTCTTGTCAATCTTCAATGGGAGCTTGGCTTCAGCTTTAACCTTCGATGACTTCACAGCTTTAAGATGAACTTGATGAATCTTCAATAAATGACTTCATCTTGAGCAGTTAGGAATTTCTTCAGAATTTGGCATTGAACGCACATTGGGTGAGGAGGCTTCTTGAAGAGATTCTTGAAAATTGGTGCTTTCAGCTTGAGAATCTTCAAAGAGAAATAATCTTCTGGATCACTTCAGCAGGTTTAAGATAGCAGCAGACTGATTGAGGAGGCTTCAATGCAATCTGTCACATATTCTTCATTTTTCAGCTTCACCTTGCTTCTGGGGTTGAAAGATTGAATGTCAGAAGAATAGTCTTCATTTCTTGCTCCTTCGAATGAGAATTCTTCGATGCTCACGGATGAAGCCTTGGCTCAGAAATCTTCGACTCAAACTCCATGAGTTTCATCTTCACCTGAATTCACTTTTCAAGACAAAACAAAACTAAAAGAAAACTTAGCACACAATTTAAAACAGAAACAAAAATATTTTTGGATTTTTCATATTTTCTGAAAAAGAAATAAAACAGAAATAACACTATTTTTAGATTTTTAATTTTCTGATTTTTGTTTGGTTTTTAAAATTTTTAATTCTCCCCTAATATTTAAATTAGAAGAAACTATGAACAAATTTAACAAAAATAAAATGATATCTAACTTTAAGAGTGATTTGGGATCAAAGTTTTTAGACATCCTTTATCCGTTTATCAGTACCTCTCCCTTCATGAATATATCTGGTCAATCGCCGGTATTGTGGTCCACTTAAACACGAGAGATTGTGACAAAATTAGGACATACTATAAGTGACAAGACAATGTGATCCTAAGTTCCTAGATAATATTCCTTAAGGACCATTCAGCTGACGACGACCAAAGATATTGTTGTCCACCTAAATTGAGCACCGAGATCTACAGACAATCTGTAAGTGTTCAGTTTTAGTTGTATCAGAACATGTTTCCCGCTTCCTGATATGCTCCAGTAATCAAGGACTTCCAGAATACTCCTTACATCGGGTGAGCAGACAATTATTAAGAGAGAGGATAAATTTAGAATGCATATGCTATACACCCAGGTCGGATCTCTTCCAATCTCGCAGAGGGTGAAACATATGACTAACTGAAGTTTTAGAGGGATTGAGAAAAAGAATGATGCATATACTGTGTACCAGGTCGGATTGTGAGTCACGCAAAGGAGACAGTATATGGCTAACAGATAGAAAGAATTGCATAGATAGAAGATGCAGAGAGATAGAGTTGCATATGCTACATTCCAGGTCGGATCTTTCGATCACGCAGAGGAGGCAACATATGAATAACAGATAGAAAGAAAGAATATAACCTTCTACAGACCTAATTTATCGGAATTCACCAGTCACCCCATCAATACCGGGATTAAGGACATAATCCGCACATCGAGGAAAAGTTAATCCACAGTTCCAGATACGAGTTCTTTAATATGACCAGTAGATTCCCATATATATATCTCCCTGCTCAACCTATCAGAGCGTCGTATTGTCAGGCTAAACAGATTTAACTAGGTCAAAATTTGTCAAGTCTATGAATTCCTTAAGTTCATTAATGCCTAGTCAAGTCCATTTTAATCTCTCGTGCCTACCAGCGCATCGAACACAAAGCCTAAACAATTCAGATTCAGTCCCTTACACAGATTCAGATTGCCTGTTATCACATGATTATATCACTTCCCAAAATATCTCCCTCAAGCACATTTCATTAACACCATATTTTTGATTTTCTGATTTTTTTAATGTTTTTGGATTTTTTTAAAAACTTTCTAATTTTTAAAACATTTCATTAACACGATATTTTTTTTTAAAACTTTCTAATTTTTTTTTAAAACTTTCTAATTGTCAGGCTAAACAGATTTAACTAGGTCAAAATTTGTCAAGTCTATGAACACAGAGCTCTGATACCAATTGTAAGTCCCTAATCTGCTTGTGTATCAATCAGATCCGTTTGATGGTGCGGAATCCCAATCAAACGGATGATGTCAGATCAAATAGAAGAGAAGGAGAAGAAGAATAATGTGAATCTCAATGTATTAATGAATAGAATGATGATCCTTTACATGAGATTCACACACACTAACACACACTCTCTTCTCTCTATTTCGTACACTCTCTTCTGTTCATCAATCTATTCCTCACACCCCTCACCCCTATATATACTCGACTGGGCCGCAAACTGGGTTTACGGCCGTAAATGGGTTTACGGTCGTAAACACCCATTGGGCCGTAAACAGGGTTTACGACCGTAAACCTGTTTACGGCCGTAAACACTGAGCTGTTTACGGTCCTAGACATAAAATTACATTTTCCTAGAAAAGCAAAGTATAAACCATATTTTTGACCCAACAATCTCCCCCTTGGTTTATAGCTTTCTTTTCTTTTCTTAAATGACCCAACAAGCTCCCCCTAAAAAGTAGCTGGCTTTTCTTGTTAATCTTCATTGGGAGCTTTGGCTTCAACTTTAATCTTCAAATTCTTCACAACTTCAAGATGAACTTGATGAATCTTCAATGAATGACTTCATCTTGAGTAGTTGGGCTTTTCTTCAGAATTTGACATTAAACGCACATTGGGTGAGGAGGCTTTTTGTACTGATTCTTGAAAGATAATGCTTTCAGTTTGAGAATCTTCAGAGAGAACATCAGAGAGAACAAATCTTCTGGATCACTTCAGCAGGTTCAAGATAGCAGCAGACTGATTGAGGAGGCTTCAATGCAATCCGTCACATAATCTTCAATTTCAGCTTCACCTTGCTTCTGGGGTTGAAAGATTGAATGTCGAAAGAATAATCTTCATTTCTTGCTCCTTCGAATGAGAATTCTTCGATGATCACGGATCCTTGGCTTAGAAATCTTCGACACACACTCCATGAGTTTCATCTTCACCTGAATTCACTTTTCAAGACAAAACAAAACTAAAAGAAAACTTAGCACACAAATTAAAACAGAAACAAAAATATTTTTGGATTTTTCATATTTTCTGAAAAAGAAATAAAACAGAAATAACACTATTTTGTTGGATTTTTAATTTTCTGATTTTTGTTTGGTTTTTAAAATTTTTAATTCTCCCCTAATATTTAAATTACAAGAAACTGTGAACAAATTTAACAAAAATAAAATGATATCTAACTTTAAGAGTGATTTGGGATCAAAGTTTTTAGACAGCCTTTATCCGTTTATCAGTACCTCTCCCTTCATGAATAGATCTGGTCAATCGCTGATATTATGGTCCACTTAAACACGAGAAATTGTGACAAAATTAGGACATACTATAAGTGACAAGACAATGTGATCCTAAGTTCCTAGATAATATTCCTTAAGGACCATTCAGCTGACGACGACCAAAGATATTGATGTCCACCTAAATTGAGCAGCGAGATCTACAGACAATCTGTAAGTGTTTAATTTTAGTTGTATCAAAACATGTTTCCCGCTTCCTGATATGCTCCAGTAATCAAGGACTTCCAGAATACTCCTTACATCGGGTGAGCAGACAATTATTAAGAGAGAAGATAGATTTAGAATGTATATGTTATACACCCAGGTCGGATCTCTTCCAATCACGCAGAGGGTGAAACATATGACTAACTGAAGTTTTAGAGGGATTGAGAAGTAGAATGGTGCATATACTGTGTACCAGGTCGGATTATAAGTCACAAAAGGAGACAGTATATGGCTAACAGATAGAAAGAATTGCATAGATAGAAGATGCAGAGAAATAGAATTGCATATGTTATAGTCCAGGTCGGATTTTGAGTCATGCAGAGGAGGTAACATATGACTAACAGACAGATAGAGAAAGAAAACAATTTTCTACTGACCTAAGGACAGAATCCACACATCGAGGAAAAGTTAATCCACGGTTCCAAGTACAGGTTCTTTAATGTGACTAGTAGATTCTCATATATATATCCCTGCTCAACCTATCCAAGCGTCGTATTGTCAGGCTAAACGGATCTAACTAGGTCAAGATTTGTCAAGTCTAAGAATTTCTTAAGTTCAACTCTGCCTAGTCAAGTCCCTTTAGAATCTTTCGTGCCTACCAGCACATCAAACCCAGAGCATAGACCCTTCAACTTTGGGTACGTTACGCAGACTCAGATTGCCTGTTATCACTTGATAATATCACTTCCCAAAACATCTCCCACAAGCACATTTCATTAACAACATATTTTTTTGGATTTTCTGATTTTTTAATGTTTTTGGATTTTTTAAGATTTTTTAATTTTTGTTTTGTTTTTATTTCTCCCCCTAAATTTGTGCATAGGAGAGAAACGAAAGTAAATGCGCAAATTTAAACTACCCTAAAACAAAAATTAGTCTTTAAAGCGAATCAGCTTAAGAAAAACTCAGGAGTATAGAGAAGAAAACTCAAACCGTAAGTCACCGATTGAATTTGCATCCAGAAGGTCTGAGAACAGCACGCGTAGTCTCAGAACAGATCCGAAAATTCTTCATGTCATTAAGCACTAACCCCGTTTGTGATCTCTTCCTTTCTTCCTTTCTTTCCTTTCCCGCAAAGGACACATACTCTCGAACAATAGTTATGAATGTTGTACAGTTGAGAGATGTCCCCTATCATGTGCCTGGAACAGCCACTACCAACAAACCGAAGTCTGATGATAAGCCTCCATAGCTGCTCCGACAAAGAGCGGGATCAGTTGGTCTTTGGAACCCAGTCCATTTTGAAACTGGGTCGACCTTTGTCGTGTACGCAAGATACATTCTCCCACGACATGTCCTGTTTATCACAAACAGAAGATGTAGAAATATTAGAGTCATTAGAAAATTTGGGAGAGTGAGCCTTTGGAACCCATTTGTAGTTGGGTTTAACCCATTTCCTTTTCGATCTGATGGGTGGCTCAGTACTTGCTTTTGATCTTGATGTCGGCCGTTGAGATGACTTTGATTTTGGCTTCACGGGAGCATCTCTTGGATTTGGCTTCTTGGCCGACATTCCCTTCTTGCCCTTGGCATTCGGATTCTTGGCCTTGTAGGTTTGATTCTTGGCCTTCTGCGCGTTCCAATCACCATGGTCTGAACGTGACCTTGAGGGGTTTCTTTTGAAGTATCTCCCTCTTGGCGCGTTCTACCACCCTTGTGCATAGTAGGGAACGTATGCGCGATTAGGACAATCTCTGGCAATGTGTCCAGGTGTTCCACAGTGAAAACATGTCTTTTTCTTCACTGTGAAGTTGTTTCTTCCTGCCCCTGGTGGCGTATCTTTGCCTTGTCGTTGGTTGTTCCCACATGCACAATTACAACAGGCACTCTGTTTCAATGGAATTGGTGGCCTGTATTTCTCAACAGCAGGTTGATCAGAAGCAACTAAGTTCGAAGCAACAGATTCAGATCTCAAGGAGATGTTGGTTTGTTCAGTAGTGTTCTCCTTGTTCTCATCTTCTGTTACTTTACCTGCACATGAAGTAGAAGCATTAGAATTTTCAACCTGAATACCTCCTTAAACAAAACCAGCTGGTTTGCCATATTGAAGATGTGCCTCCCTGTCAATTTCTTCCTGTGTCGTAGGGATGGATGTGTAGTTATGATTGAAAGGTGGAGGAACACTATCATACCCTAGACCCTTGTTTTGATTATCTTTGAATTTTAATTGGGTTTCAAATAAGGACTCAACTGTCTTACTTGACGCAGTATAATTTTTGAAACTAACATCTGTTTTTCCACACTTAATTTTCAAAGCGTCAAGTTCTTCAGTTACAGCATCAAGTTGTCTCTTAATATAGTCATAATTTTCACACTTGTTGCTGAATTCTTCATGAAGCTTCCTAAAGTCCTTTATTTTTGTTTCTAACTGGGCCTTTAGGGGTTTCTGTCCTTTCCTGAGTTGATAACCTTCATATCTCAGGTCCTCAACTTCTCTTTTTAATAAATCATTATGTTCACGAAGAAGTTTAATCGTAGCTTCACATGATTGAGAACATGAAACTTCACATGATTGAGAACATTAAACTTCATTGACCGGAAGGTTTGCGGAACACATTGTTTTTCCACACTTCAAAGCGTCAATTTCTTCAATTATATCAGCTAGACTAAGACGATTGAGATCTTTTGTCTTCTTGATGACAGCCACGTTCATATCCCACGATTTCGGAAGTGCATTAAGCAGCTTTTTGTTTATCTCAGATTTAGTCAAGAAGATCCCAACTATATTCATCTCAGTAGTAAGTGTAGTAAATCGCTTCAACTGAGCTTCCAGGGTTTCTCCAGGGATATAATCGACCATGTTGAAATTTTGTCTTAACATATCCTGACGACTCTCTTTCATGTCTTCAATTCCCTCGTAGACCTCAAAAATCATTAAAAGTCAAATTTAAAGAGTCAAGCTTAAAAGTCAAACTTAAATTTAAAAATGTCCTTTGACTATAAACCTCAAAAGTCAACCTCAAAAGTCAAATTTAAAAAGTCAAACTCAAAAGTCAAACTTGAAAAGTCAAACTTAAAAGTCAAACCGAAAAGCTAAATTTGAAAATTTAAAAGTTAAATGAGAAAGTCAAAGTTTAAAGTCAAAGGTCAAATTTTAAAAGTCAAAGTCAAAATTTTAAGGAAAAAGTCAAAAATTAAACACTAAAATTTTTGGTTGAAATTGGAATTTAAAATGAAAAGAAATTGAATTTTGGGGTTGAAAGTGTAAAAAATGCGAAATTGGTAACCGAGAAGGACAGGTTTTGAGTTAAGTTTCGAAGGAGTGAAACAAGGAATCAGCTAATTGAGTTGGCTAACACGCTGAGATTAGGAACTAGAGGTCCCGGGTTCGATTCCCGACACCCCCAACTTCGCGTCCCCTTTTTATTTGAAGCTGCTGAACGAACAAGAGAAACTGCTGAACGAACCGGAGGTGGCTGCTGAACGAGACGAGGCCGCAGCTTAGCCGAACCGAGCCGCAATCCACCGTCCACCGAGCCGAGGCGCAGACGATCCTAGCCGTAAACCGCCGAGCCGAGCCGCAACCTCCAACCGTAATCCGCCGACCGTAAACTCCGAGCCGCAAGCCGCCGACCGTAAACTCCGACGACCGTAAACACGTTTACGGCCGTAAACTCCAGACCGTAAACCCTTCAAAGACCGTAAACTCTTCAAGATCCGTAAACACAGCACCAGATCGCAAAAAAAAACGGCGTTTTTCACCATTTTTTGCTCCAAAACTCGATCAAAAACTCGTTTTTATCAAAAACGCGAAGAACAAACCCCCCTTATTTTGCCACGATCTATCCAAAAACGCAAGAATCCTTTAAAAATAAGATCAAATAAGCTCCAGATCTGACAAAGATGAGTGATACAATTTGGCTCTGATACCAATTGTAAGTCCCTAATCTGCTTGTGTATCAATCAGATCCGTTTGATGGTGCAGAATCCCAATCAAACGGATGATGTCAGATCAAATAGAAGAGAAGGAGAAGAAGAATAATATGAATCTCAATGTATTAATGAATAGAATGATGATCCTTTACATGAGATTCACAGACACTAACACACACTTGTTCTTCTCTCTATTCCGTACACTCTCTTCTGTTCATCAATCTATTACTCACACCCCTCACCCCTATATATACTCGACTGGGCCACAAACTGGGTTTACGGCCGTAAATGGGTTTACGGTCGTAAACACCCATTGGGCCGTAAACCTGTTTACGGCCGTAAACACTGAGCTGTTTACGGTCCTAGACATAAAATTACATTTTCCTAGAAAAGCAAAGTATAAACCATATTTTTGACCCAACATCATGGCGCAAGAGGGAGCATAATGGCGCAAGAAGGAATGCCCTTGGCGCAACAACATCCTTCTTGGCCCATCTCTTCAACATATGGCACAACAAGGTTCCCTTGTTGCTCCATATCACTCCCAAGTTCTCCAAACCTCTTCCAGGTGCTCCAAACCCCCTTCTGTACGATCTGTTCCTTTTGCACTTGATCTTTTCCTTTGTCATTCAATCCATTCCTTTCTCAGATGATCAGTTCCTTTGTCACATGCTCCATGAACCCCAAGTGCTCCATTGAGTTCCAAGTGCTCCAAATGATCCATGAACATGATCCAAATGCTCAAGTGACATTTAACAATCTCCACCTTGACTTGAGCATCCGCTGAAATTCACCTCGAACAAGAACTTCCTGTCCGTTCCTGCCATTTGTCCCAGAAGGAACCTACCTCCTACGAACATCAACCAAGTCCAAGAAAAGCTTGAACTTCTCCATGGGCAACGACTTTGTTAACATATCTGTTAGGTTGACCTTGGTATCAATCTTAAGTATTGAAAACTTGTCTCCTTCCAGAATATCCTGAATGAAATTCAGCTTGACATCGATGTGCTTCGTCTTCTCGTGATATATAGGGTTCTTTGCAAGAATCAAAGCACTTTGACTGTCACAATACAAGACATGATTCTCCAACTTCAGACCAAGACTCTGAATAAGCCCTTACAACCATATATCCTCCTTAATTCCTTCCTTCATAGACATGTACTCGGATTCAGTTGTAGACAAAGAAACGATATCTTGTAACATTGACTTCTAAATGATGGCACATCCGAATAAAGTGAATATATAGCATGCCCATGACCTGCACTTCAACAAGTCACCACCATAATCAGAGTCAGCATATCCTACCAAGTAACTCTTTGTATTTGCTCCATACACCAAGCAAACATCCTTCGTTCCCTTCAAGTATCGCAAGATCCACTTTACAGGTTCCCAATGAGTCTTTCCTGGATTACTCATAAACCTGCTAACCACACTAACTGCATGAGACAAATCAGGTCTTGTACAGACCATAACATACATGAGACTTCCAACAATACTTGAGTATGGAACCCTGCTCATGTACTTCCTATCTTCGTTAGTAGTGGGTATAGTGCTTGGACCAAGTTTAAAGTGAGCCGCCAAAGGAGTTCCAACAGGCTTGGACTGATCACAATTGAAGGACTGCAAAACTTTCTCAATGTACTTTTGTTGAGAAATACATAACCGCCCTGCTCTTCTGTCCCTTTGAATCTCCATTCCTAGTATCTTCTTTGATTCTCCCAAATCCTTCATCTTAAACTCATTCTTCAGGGTCGCCTTCAAGTCATTTATTCCAGCCATGCCTTTGTCTGCGATGAGCATATCATCAACATATAGAAACAGATATATGTAGGAATCTGGTGACAATTCCTTTGAGTAAACACAATTGTCAAATTGGTTTCGAGTGTAGCCATTCAAGATCATGAATGAATCAAATCTCTTGTACCATTGTCTTGGAGACTGCTTCAAACCATATAGGGATTTCTTCAGCAAACATACATGATCCGTCTTAGAATCAAGGAACCCTTCTAGGTGGGACATATAAATCTTCTCTTCTAAGTTCCCATGAAGAAATGCAGTTTTCATATCAAGCTGTTCAAGCTCTAGATCAAGTGCACTTACCATGGCCAAAAGAACTCGAATTATCTTGTGCTTCACGACTGGTGAGAACAACTCGTTATAATCAATTCCTTCTTTCTGAGAAAACCCTTTCGCCACCAACCTTGCCTTGAACCTAGCTGGTTCAACTCCTAGCATCCCTTCTTTTTTCTTAAAGATCCATTTGCATCCCACTGGCTTCGCTCCCTTTGGTAATGGAACAAGGTACCATGTTTCATTCTTCTCTAAATATTGCATTTCTTCATTCATGGCCATCAACCAGTCATTAGCTTCTTTACTCGACACAGTCTCTTTATACGATTGAGGCTCCTCAGTGTCATGCTCACCTGAATTCACACATCCCACATATCTATCAGGTTGTCGAATGACCGTCTTCGATCTTCTATTCGCTATAGATTCAGACCCATCATCTTTCCCGGAATCAACACCACTGGACGAAGATCCCATGGGTTGTTCTTGGGTTTCATCTAGTCCAGGATATTTACTGCCGCCTTGCTCTGTGTCACTTATCACAACATTGTCTAGAGTTTGAGTTGCAAACTCCATCTTCTAGCTAGCACCCTGATCTTTGTTCCCTGCTTGACTTGTATCACCTCCTCCCTGGTTACCCATGGCAGATTCATCAAATGTCACATCTATGCTCATGATAAATTTAGGAGTTCTTCCTTCTTCTGTACACAACAATCGATAACCTTTTACTCCTGTCGCATATCCTAGAAATATGCACTTCATTGCCCTTGGCTCAAGTTTACCATCATTCACATGAGTATATGCAGGGCATCCGAATATACATAAACCATAATAGTCAGAGGGTTTCCCGAACCATACCTCTTGAGGAGTCTTCAAGTCAATAGCAGTTGATGGTGATCTGTTCACCAGATAGCAAGCAGTGTTAACTGATAGGTTTTATACAAACAATCCTATGTGTGCATGCAACCCTAGAGTTGGATCTATGTTATCACTATTAGTTATACAACTTTATGAACACAAAAAAAAACCTAGCATGCATCTACTATTTTCGAAATTGACATAGGAGAATAGAATACATACCTTTTGTTGTTATGTAGTAATAACAACTAGTTCCTTGAGTTTCCTTAGCTCTTGAAAGCAAGTACCACAAGTGTAGTACCTCTAATGGCTCACAAACACACTAGGTGAAAGGATGAATATGGGAGAGAGAAGAGAAGGGTATCTTGCTCTAAAATTCGTCCCTTTTAGGGTTTTCCCAAGGAGTGGTCGAATTCTAGTGCCTTAGGGTGTTATTTATACTTGAGGCTAGCTAGGGTTTCAAGGTGGAAACCCTAATCCCTTAGCTTAGGGCCTAAGCAAGTCCATGGACTCCTTTCCTTAAGCCCTTGGACGAAAACTCCTAGATCCTTCTAGGATTTTCGTTCAAGCCTTAATAAGGTGATCCAATAGCCCAAAGTCTCAACTATCAAATAATTACAAAACAACCCCTGTACTTTTAATTAATTCCTTTAATCCCGAAATTAATTCCTAATTAATTTCTGATTAAATACTAATTAATAATATGATTCCAAATTATTATATTAATCATATAATATAATAAATAAATCATATTTATGCCCTAATCAACCTCTCTCCTCAACTGTCATCCTGTCTAGTCACCCGTGTGAAGGCAACCCAAAAGGACCATGCTTACAATCGGGTCAAGTACATACCAAAATAGTTATGGACTTAGACACTAATCCAACAGTCTCCCACTTGGATAAGTCTAATAACTATTCTGCGTATGACTTCAGAACCTGATCAGCAATCGTAGCTTTCAAAAGCCGCTGTCAACTCTGATCAGTAACTTGTCCTTTAGATAAGGGATCGTATATTCCTCCATTCTCAAGATATCGTATAGACACGAGACATGGATTTAAATCATTCTCTCTGTCTATGTATTGTTTCCCGACTTCTGATTCATGACGACTGACAACAGACTACAATTGAACACATCAACTTAGTCCCGGCTTGGCCAAGCGCTTAGGTGTCATCACTAAATCATCGAGGGGACCACAGATATCGCTTTTATCCCACTTTGGGTAAAAGGAATGGATAAACTTTGACTCAAATGCTTGCTTGCACCTACTAATCGAATCACACACAACAATAAGTTTTATAACACCAAGTTACTGGTGTGTTTACTTATCATCAATGTGCAACTGACCAGCAAATAACAACTCACACGTCTCAGTTTCAAGAATATACAATGTTATCGTCTCACTAATCACCCGTGATAAATCCATGAAGTGATTCAAGTGAGCGTGGGTTTAATCCAATACTTTAATATTACCAAAGCACTCATGAACTCTGCAGCAAACTTGTGCTATGTCTAAACACTTTAGACAATCTGCAGACAAATTCATGACAGTCTTCCTTCATACCTACTTCCAACGTATGACCGAATGTGGAGGTTCGAATAACCCAGTTATTCTGGAAGTCAAAACATGCAAACTGAAACACACTAATAATACTTAATCCTTTATGGCCCCAAAACTTTTGAGTGTAAATAAAACACTTTTATTTAAACGCCATATTGATTACTCATTATTCATTTGTTTAATGTTTCAGATAACCAACTTATTTCTTGAATTACAACAATAGTTGTCCCATGCTCCGAGCATGCACACTATGTTTCCTATGGTCCATGCTTTGTGAAATAGATCAACTGAAAACCTTTCCAATGATGCTCATTTCACAATTCCTAATCCTCATCGTTAGTGTAAGAATACAAGGTTCTTGCCACTATTAGAATATGTTAGATTCTAACATTTTATGCAACGATCCTTTCGTAAAGTCATAGCACAAAAGTCACCAAGACTTGACCAATGAAATTACAAGGTTCTCTATCAGAAATTGTTACAAAACAATTCTATAGATGTGATGTCTCTCACTCAAAGTACATTCCTTTGAACATCCTTTTTGCATAAAATTTTCTAATCTAGACATAAATTCTCAATTTCCAACTCCCAATATGGAAACATTTCCATATTTGTCATATGACAACTTATTCTAAATAGAATCTTATCTATTCATAATAATGTCGATATGGTCCATCCAATACTATACTTCCAACTATTCACAAGCAACAAATCCTTGGCGAACCTTAGATCGTCCTTTGATAGTTGTTTAATTTTTTAGTCAAATCCAGTTCTAGTCCTTTTTCCCTCTTAATGCCCTAGGCATTTGGAAAATTTTAGAATAGTCAAATATTATAGCATTTGCAATCGATCCTATACCCGAAGCGTATGGGACACAATGCATAATGTCTTACATAAAGATATGATACTTTATCAATCTTCTGCCATAATATTTTATGTGTCACGTTCTCACAATTCGAACTATGAAGAGGGATGCCGTAATCATAATCGAAATTTGAGAACACACTATGTATCCTTTGACTAAAATATTAAAATTTCTCAATCTAAGCTTTAGATTTTGAAACGAAGTATAATATTCTCTCCCTTAATTATAGCAAAACAACTTTTCAACCCTTGCGACTTTGCAAAGTATAACTCTTGTTTTCTATAATTAATATCGCTAACTTGCAATATTTACCATAATAATCATGCTCCTACTAATATGATGATTATTTCCTTATCAGCATAACACTTATGCTCCCACTAGCTTCGACATGTATTCAGAAAACAGCTGAACTTCCAGAAAACAATGCTTATTGAATTCCTTAAGTTCATATTTCTAATACTTGATGCTTTGATAAGCCTTTATCTAAGCTTCTTAAACTCATACACCTTTGCCTTAGAAAGCTCACATGTGTATCTCAGACAAATTCAGAACTTATGTTACTAAGTCCTAAATGTTCAGACTAATTGCCAAATCTCACAATTCGAACTATGAAAAGGGATGCCGTAATCATAATCGAATTTGAGAATACAATTTTCACAATTGCTATCTTCTTAAAATCTCTCTTAGTGAAAACGTTTCCTCACAATCATTTTCATGAAATGAAGAGAAACTTTATGACACTTAGATTTTATGGTGTATGTGTTCCTATCCATGTGAATCTGCCAAAACCAAGGTTTGCGACAAATCCAAACTCATATGGACTGAACTTGTTCAATCTTGATTTCTCGCCTTATGGTAGAACGAATGCCCACCATTGCTTCCAGGTTGTCAAGAAGCTCACCCTTACCTATCAACGTACTTTCCATTGATCAAGGTGCCTTGCCTTTATGCAATCAATTGAGAACTCATAGAACTCATATGCATAATCAACTCAACTAGAATGGCACAGAAACAAGAGTATGCCAGTCACGATAGGTTATAAACCTCAAGTCGTGCGCTAGTGATGATCAACTAGGTTTATTCTTGATTTGTTCTTGAAACTTTTCAAGACCATTAAGACTCCCACTGACTTCTTGACATATAAGCTTCTTTTGCCAAGAAACATTTCTTGACAAACAAATATTCAAGAGTTAGTGTAGCTTTTCATCAAGTTTAACACTTCACACAATTGGTTCTAGTTGGTCTTTGTCTTACCCAAGACATCACAACTTACCAATTTCAAATGTGCAAGAATGAGAAAACCTTTTCCAAACTCCACATTTGATGAGTGTTATAAACCTACTTAAGACTTGTCACTCAAGTCACAGTCTTGGAGTGTGACTCTAAGACTTGATTTTGGAACGAAGTATGATTGACTTCTTGATTTAACCAATTTTTCCAATTCTCGATTCCTCTTCTTAGCCATACAAATGCACTAAGACTCACTTAGAGGATCAATTGAGATATGGTTCTTAATCATTAAGACTTATCATAAAACACAATAAAAGGTACTCTCCCTTCTTCTTAGAATAGAGAAACTTTTATCTTTCTGCCTGCTTGATTCTTCTTATTCGTTCTGCTATTGATTTAAACTCTTTCAATCAACTCAGAATTATACTTAATCTTATAAGTATAACCATATTTACTAAACTTTAGTAAGTCATGACGAATATCTTTATCACTCTTGTGGTGGACTCGATCAACACACAACCTAGTGTACTCGATCTTCTAGTCCTTCACTTGACACTTTGCCAAAGAATTAGTCTAATTTCCAAATATGAAGTTTCTCATTCATCACGCAACCAAGTTGTATGATTCCAAGTTTCTGTCCAATTGGAACTTGGGCGATGAGAAACTCTCCCTATTTGGTAAATTCTCGACATTTCCACAAATAACATAATTAAGAATCAAATCCATCATTGCTAATAATAGAAACATTCAAACATCAATTTTTCATACACGCCATTGCAAGGATAAATAAATAAGATAAAATCAAATTTTATTTTATTGCGGAAAAATTTGTCCTTACAATGCAATTCAACTGAAAACTATGTTATTACATATTTCTTAGCAATATTTCCTAACTCTAAAGTAGCAGCTCAAAAATCCGATCCTCGAATCCATGCGATCCAAATCCATTTCTTCATGATCAGATTTAGCATGCTTCTTCCTTAAGCTTTCTTTCTTTTCTTCGATCCTACAAAACATCAAAATGTAATCTTATCACATAATGTATTAAGAATCTAGAATAGGAACTTAAAAGAGTTAGATAGTGGAGTTTACCTGAAGTAGAGCCATACGTCTTGACTCTCCCATCTCTTAGATCTCTCAGGTAAATAGGGCAACTTCGTCTCCAATGCCCCTTCTCTTGGCAATAAAAGCAAATGGACTCCTTTGGCACATTACATGGGACAATCTCATACTTAGTCCTTTCCGGACTTCTAATGTTGCCAGTGTCCATTGAAGCTTGGGAGTTTGATTCACCAGACAAATTTGCTTGACCAGCACGCCAAATCATTGCTGATTCAGCAGCTATAAGCAAATATGTGAGATCAATTAGGGTCACGTCGTGTTACATCATATAGTACTCTCTAACGAACTCACTATATGATTCAGGAAGTGACTGAAGAACCCAGTCAACAGTCAACTCACTTGAAATCTCGACACCCAGCATTCTTAACCTGTCAATGTGCGACTTTATCTCTAAGACGTGTGCACACATAGGTTTCCCATCTTCGTGTTTACTTGGGAAAAGGGCTTGAGTGAGCTTGAACTTTTCAAGCCTTCGAACTTGTGGGTTAGGGAGAATAATTGGAGGAGGTGGAGGAAGTGAAGCATGATCTCTTGTTCCTCGATCATATCGTGGAACATCATCTTCATTTGGAAAGCTTGTTCCATGGGATTTGGGAAGACCATGATTGTCAGAACTAGACATCTACAAAACGGGAGAAAATTCAAGTTAAGTTGATTGAGTCCTTAATAAAACACCCAAATAAGATATTAAGGCTAGGATCCAACACAATACTCTACAACCTAGAAGAGGGATGATGTAATCTAGTTGCAGAATATTTGAAGGTAGGTAAATGACGATTTACCAATTTCCACCATGAAAAACGAAAAATGAAGTTTAAGTTTTAAATGAATTGAAACTCCTAGATCTTTTTGAGATTCATTGAACCTTTCAATGGCATGTTTAATCTCGATTATGCCCTTCATATTTGTGACTGGGATGCCGAGGATCACAAACAAGGTGTGAATAACCATACGAATCACGTGGTGCACTCAATGCTACTATCACCTAATCAATGTGCCGGTTAGCCACACACGCTCCATTGATCTATGATAAACATCGAGCCACCCTTCGCCACCAATGTCAACCCCAAATTAGTGTGTCGGTTAACCACACACGCTCCACTAACGTTTGACAAGGGTACGAAGTGTAATTCCATGGATTAGCATACAATTTCACATTTTGCCTAAAGTAACTAGAATTTGGGAATTTGTAAGAGCATGTAGTTACTTTGTACTTCATTATACTTATAATGCAAAGTTTTGTCCTATCCTACCCGTTCGGCTAACGACCCTCCACTAGTCAAGAGTGCGGTGGGTAAGAGTGGATACCCATTCAATCGCCATTTTATAGGCAATTTCCTTAAACACCCCTTATAGACCAGCTTCGTTAATGAGGCCTACTAACGGTAAGACTGACTGTTTACTCATACATATATATAATATTAGACTTTTAATGTTATATATAGTATAGGGTGTATTTTATACTTTTAAAATACTAGGTGATCTAATTTAATAAATTATACTTTTAATTTAATGAAATTTAAACCAAAACTTTATGGAATTATTAACTCTCTTTTAATTATACACTTTAATTAATTAATAAAACCATAAATGTGTAATTTGAACTTTTCAAAATACTAGGGTTTTAATCATATTTAACTTTTTCGAAAAATTAAAACTTTTTAATTTTAAACTCTTAAATATTAAAAAATATTGATTTAATAATTATCCAAAATTAAACAATTAATTTAAAATTATTAAATCTTGTAGGATTATCTATTAAATTAGACAACTAATTTAATCTAATCCCATATCCCCTAAGATTTGAAAATTTATGGAATGAGATAATCCATAAGATCTTTAATTATCTATTTAAGGAATCAAGGATAATTACAAGATATGACATTATCCAAATCCCTAAAATTTGGGAATCCTATCTAGGGGACAAGGCAAATTTCGAAATTCTAGGGTTAGACAACCCTAAAATCGAAATCTTGGGGCCAAAGAAAAGCGTTTAGGAAACCTTACCAAAATTTCGAAATCTAGGGTTTAGAAACCCTAATTTCGAAAATCAAGCCTCCAGGGTTTATTAGCCATAAACCCTAATTGTCATATTCATACATTTGTATCAAATCTAATTGAAAACAAAAACCTAAGGCTCTGATACCACTGATAGGTTTTATACAAACAATCATATGTGTGCATGCAACCCTAGAGTTGGATCTATGTTATCACTATTAGTTATACAACTTTATGAACACAAAAAAAAAACCTAGCATGCATCTACTATTTTCGAAATTGACATAGGAGAATAGAATACATACCTTTTGTTGTTATGTAGTAATAACAACTAGTTCCTTGAGTTTCCTTAGCTCTTGAAAGCAAGTACCACAAGTGTAGTACCTCTAATGGCTCACAAACACACTAGGTGAAAGGATGAATATGGGAGAGAGAAGAGAAGGGTATCTTGCTCTAAAATTCGTCCCTTTTAGGGTTTTTCCAAGGAGTGGTCGAATTCTAGTGCCTTAGGGTGCTATTTATACTTGAGGCTAGCTAGGGTTTCAAGGTGGAAACCCTAATCCCTTAGCTTAGGGCCTAAGCAAGTCCATGGACTCCTTTCCTTAAGCCCTTGGACGAAAACTCCTAGATCCTTCTAGGATTTTCGTTCAAGCCTTAATAAGGTGATCCAATAGCCCAAAGTCTCAACTATCAAATAATTACAAAACAACCCCTGTACTTTTAATTAATTCCTTTAATCCCGAAATTAATTCCTAATTAATTTCTGATTAAATACTAATTAATAATATGATTCCAAATTATTATATTAATCATATAATATAATAAATAAATCATATTTATGCCCTAATCAACCTCTCTCCTCAACTGTCATCATGTCTAGTCACCCGTGTGAAGGCAACCCAAAAGGACCATGCTCACAATCGGGTCAAGTACATACCAAAATAGTTATGGACTTAGACACTAATCCAACATTAACTGCTTCCGCCAAGAATTGCTTGGATAAGTTAGCAAATATCTGCATGCACCTTTCATGTTGCATGAGTGTCTGGTTCATCCGTTCCGCCACTCCATTTTGTTGTGATGTGTTCCGTAAAGTGTGGTGCCTCATTATACCTTCTGCCTTACAGAAATTATCAAATGGAGCATTGCAGAACTCCAACCCATTGTCAGTCCTCAGAGTCTTGACCTGTTTTCCAGTCATTTTCTCAACCATGGTCTTCCACTCCTTAAACTTCCCAAACACCTCATCTTTGGTCTTCATAAAGTACAACCAAACCTTCCTTGATTAGTCATCAATGAAAGTCACAAAGTATGAGCATCCTCCTTGAGACTTCACTGGTGCAGGACCCCACAGATCTGAGTGAACATACTTTCGGATTTCCTTGCTTGTGTGTTGACCGGTACCAAATTTCACTTTGCAATGCTTTCCCTTGACACAAGCTTCACAAAACTTTATCTTTCCAGTAGCCTCTCCACCAAGCAGTCCTTGTTTACTTAGAACTGACATGCCTTTCTCACTCATGTGCCCTAACCTACGATGCCACAACTCTATCTTGTCATCACCTTCATTCAAGGATTGGGAGATAGCCATCGTTCCGATAACCTTCTGGTACTTGTCACAAAGTTTATCCCACAGCCCAGAAGCAGTTGTTTGATCAACGACCTCCCTTAGTACTTCATCTGTTAAGCTCAACAGAATGGCACTATGTGCCTTCATCAAAATGTCCACCTTCTTCTTAGTCGCCATGTCCTTTGGCAGTTTTGCCTCTCCTTCCAGTGTCGTCTCACATCCTTCTTGAACCAGAAGATCCATTATCTTCACCTTCCATAAAGTGAAGTCATTTAAACCATTGAACTGTACCAAATCAAACTTATGAGTAGACATCTTCAATCACAGGAATACAAACTGCAGCTCTAATACTACTTGTTAAGAAGTAAAGTGGATAATTAGCAAAAAAACTATAAGCATACAAGACACACTATTTACGTGGTTCGGTCAAGGTGACCTACCTCTACAGGCAGGAGGGGAGTATTCTTTTATTTCAGAGCTATCAAACAGAGGTTACAAGTACAAAAACACAGAGATTTGCCTATCACTCAAGAAGTCAAGATACAAAAAGACCAAGCATGCATCCCTATTTACATTTGAGGGATTAGACCTAAAACCCTAATGGGCCAAGCCTGTTGGCCCATAGGCCCATGAAAGGTGTCAACCAATCATAATCCACCATGCAACATCTTCTGGAGCATTCATCCACGTCATACAACCCATACGTATCAACAACACACATGATTGATCACCTTATGTCATAATGGAGCAACATGATGTATAAGTGGAGCATCATGAACACTAATGGCCCAAAAACCATCATGGTGGCACAACTGTTGGATATAGTGTCTAAGTCCATAACTTTATTTGGTATGTACTTGACCCGACCCGGCATGGTCCATTTGGGTTGCATGGCATTGCAATACTTGGATAGACTAAATGAGAGAATAAGGCACTTATGATTATTAATATATTATAAGTTCTAATATATTAATAATAGTATTATTTAATTAGTATTGATCAAGTATTAATCTAGGATTAATTTGGTGATCAAAGTGAGACTAATTAAATATATAGGGTTGATTATGACAATCATCAATTCTTTTATGGTGGATTAATGATCCATAGTTTATGGGTTATGGATGTAACCAAATGGAGCTCCATGGATGGTCCATGGGAGTTACAAATCCATGGGTCATGGGAAATCAAGAGTCATGACAATTAAGGGCATTCATGTGTAAACCCTAATTGTGACAACACTATAAAAGGAACCCTATAGCTAGCAAAAAGTGGAGCTAGTGGACATAGTGTTACTAGAGAGGGCATAACCAATTTTGAGTGCTAGAAGTATTCTCTCAAGTTATTCCAAGTCTTGTGGTGTTGTGTGAAGCATTTGAGGCACAACATTTGGGGTGCTAGGCTCACAAAGTCTTGAAGGAATCCAAGCAACAACAAGGTATGTATTTCTACTAGTTTTATGTTTTATGTAATCCTCATGCCATGCTAGTTAGGAAATAACCTTGAAAAAGTAATTTGCATGTATATAGAGAAAACATAGATTCAAGGTTATTAGGGTTGCATGTACACTTAGGAAGTGTTAGAATGCTCAAAACCCATCAGTGGTATCAAAGCCTAGGACTGTTTTCTGTATACTTGATGCAAAACTGCTTAAAAATCGAAAATAATGCACTCGGCGAGTAGGAGCGTGCTGGGCAGTTTTTTTCGAGTTTTGTTGCTGGAAATGGATTAAGATCATTATCCCAATCTGTTTTGGACTTGTAAAATCTGTTTTTCAAAATGATAATGATTATGTTAACCCATTTTACATGGCTTTTATCAATTTTCAAGTATTGTATATAGTTATATGATTTCTTGAAATTGCTTAATATGAATTTGTGTTCTTATGAGTTTTTAGAAGATCATAGGAATTATGTGTAACCACCATGTGTGTTTAATTCATGATCTTAATGGCTATGATGGTGTCCATAACTTGTCCTCAAGTTATGGATAACCAAAAGTCACTTCTTTTAATTATGATTAAAGAACTAAAGAGGTTTCATAAAATGAAGAGTCTTCATTTTTATGAACCATTAAAACTCATAAGTTACAAATTGAAGAGACTTGGAATAGTTTCAAATCTTGCCCTCAAGTTTTGGAATTTGAAAAGTCTTATACTTTAATACTTTAATTCCAAATTAAACCTTAGATTTTTAAAAAGGTTTAAAAATCAACACTTATACTATTATTATAATTTTATTATATAGATATGTATAAGAATATGTCATTCTTACCGTTAGTAGGCCTCATTCACGAAGCCGGTCTATAAGGGGGGTATAAGGTTGTTGCCTATAAAATGGTGACTTAATGGGTGTCCACTCTCACCCACCGCTTCCTTGATCGGTGGAGGGTCGTTAGCCGAACGGGTAGGATACGACTTTAAATACTTGTTAAAAGTATAATGAATTATAAAGTAACTATACATTATAAATTCCCAATCTTAGTTACTTTAGGAAAATGTGAAATTGGTGCTAGCCCATAAAATTACACTTTGTACCTTACCAAGTCGTTAGTGGAGCGTGTGTGGTTAACCGGCACACTAACATGGACTAGTAAGAGTGGCAAAGGGTAACTTGACTTTATTATAGATCGGTGGAGCGTGTGTGGTTAACTGGCACATCGATTAGGTAATATTGTTGAGGGTACCAAGTCAATTTGTATGGTTATTCACACCTTGTTTGTGATCCTCGGCATCCCAGTCACAAACTTGAGAGGGCACAATCGAGATTCAAACATGCCATTGAAAAGTTCAATGTATCTCAAAAGATCTAGGAGTTTCAAAACCAATAAAACCTAATAATAAAATATTTCGTTCTTATGGTGGAAATTGGTAAATCGTCATTTACCTACCTTCAAATATTTTATAATATGGATTACGGCATCCCTCTTCCAACTATAAATAGTTTGTTGGATCCTAGCCTTAATATTTCATTTGGGTGAATTATTAAGGATTCCTAATCTAATGAAACTTGTCTTTCTTTCCTTTCAGATGTCTTCCAACAATGCTTCTGGCTCAAATCCAACAGGCTCCTTTTCCCTTATGAACTTGTGTGGTAAGGTCATCTTTGATGGATCCAATTTCAATGAGTGGATCAGAAACATCAGAATGATTACCCGCTACGAGGACAAAGAATATGTCCTCGATAGGGAGCTTAAGGTTGTGAATGAAGCCACTGCTACTCCTGAAGAGTTTGCGGAGTTTGTTGCACATGAAAAGGATGCTACTAAAGTAGCATGCATCATGATGGCCACCATGACTCCTGAACTTCAAAAATCCTATGAAGATTTCTACCCCTATGAGATGCACCTGGATCTGATGGAAAGGTACCATCAGAGCGCGCGTCAGGAGAGGTATGAAATCATCTCCTCCATGATAACCGCAAGGATGAAGGATGGTGAACCCATCACCGGTCACTTGCAGAAGATGCAAAGGTTCGTTGACCGGTTGCTGAAGCTAAATGTTGACTTTCCTGAGGAAATGGCGATTGACATCATTCTCCATTCCTTACCTCCAAGTTATGATCAGTTTCGTATGACTTATCATATGAACAAGGAGGAAGTCACACTTAGCAAACTTCAAGGACTCTTAAGGACAGCTGAAAATGGCCTTAAGGGTAAAGCGGTTGCTACTTCTACTCCTTCAACAGCCCCTGTTCTGGCTATTGGGCAGGGAAAGGGTAAGAAAAGGAAAAACCCTTCGAAGGGTACCAAGGGTAAGACTCTTGATGGTTCCTCTTCAAGTGGGACAAAGAAAGGTCCCATTACTCCTTCTTCAAACCCAAAGGAAGCACAATGCTTCTATTGCCAGGATAAGGGACACTTCAAGCGAAGCTGCCCCAAATATCTGCAAGATCTAAAGGATGGGAAGGTTAAACCCACCCATGCAGGTATTTACACAATATTGTCTAACAACTCATCTAATGCTAATTCTTGGGTGCTTGATACAGGGTGTGGTATTCACATTTGTACTGATTTGCAGGCACTAAGAAGAAGTGAGCAAGTGGAGCACAGGAAGATAAACTTAGTCATGGGCAACAGGAAAGCATCACCTGTTACCAAGATAGGAGTTTATTCTTTATTGCTTAATAATGGGTTAATGTTACATTTGAATAAGTGTTGTTACTCGCCCGAAATGGCGAGAAATATTATTTCCTTTCATGGCTTGTACAAACAAGGTTTTACATTTTCATTTGATAATAAAAATGGTGCTATTAATGTTTATTACAATGATGTATTTTACTTTAAAGCATTACCTTGTGATGGTGTATATGAAGCCGTGAATGTTGTAGACAATCTAGGAAATAATGTGTTGTATATTGATTCTTCAGATAGCTTGGATAAAGCATCCTTGTGGCATTGTCGTCTTGGACATGTTAACAAGAAGCGCATAGGCCAACTCCAAAAGGTTGGAGTCTTGGAATCATTTGACCTCAAGTCAGATGATAGTTGCGAGTCTTGTTTACTTGGAAAAATGACAAAGTCACCCTTCACAAGTACTTGTGATAGGGGTGAAGGTTTGTTGGACCTTGTACACACGGATGTGTGTGGGCCCTTCAGAGTTGCTACAAGGGATGCTAATCGCTATTATGTGACTTTTACTGATGATTACAGTAGATATGGATATATTTACTTAATCAAGCATAAGTCAGAAACCTTTGAAAAGTTCAAAGAGTTTAAGCAGGAAGTTGAGAATCAATTGGGCAGGAACATCAAGATGCTCCGATCCGATCGAGGAGGAGAGTATCTTAGCATTGAGTTCCTTGACTATCTTAAGGAATGTGGGATTGTCTCACAATTGACACCTCCCAGAACACCACAGTTGAATGGTGTAGCTGAGAGGCGCAATCGAACCTTGTTGGATATGGTTCGTTCCATGATGAGTCGAGCTTCATTACCAATTTCTTTCTGGGGGTATGCCTTAGAGACTGCCGCCCATATCCTTAATCTAGTCCCTACTAAAAAGGTTGCCAAAACACCTCACGAGATGTGGACTGGGAAAGTTCCCAATTTGGACCACATCAAGATTTGGGGTTGTGAAGCTTTCGTGAGGCGTGAGACTCATGATAAGCTTGAACCTCGAAGTGAGAGGTGTTTTTTCATCGGCTACCCACAGAGATCCTTTGGTTACCTCTTCTACAGACCTAGTGATAATGTGGTTTTTGTAGCAAGAAGAGGAGTCTTTCGTGAGAGAGAATTCATAAGCCAAGGGGACAGTGGGAGGCAAATTGACCTTGAAGAGCTTCAAGAGTCAAGTGGTGAAGGAACCTCTAATGCTATCGACCAACCTGAGGAGGAAACTCCTGTTGATCCGATAGATGAGTCTGTACCTCCAAGACGTTCCACTAGGGTGAGGAACACACCTGATTTTTATTATGGTTATCACATCACCACTGAAGGTGATACATTTATTAGTGATAGTACACTAATAGATTTGGATGAACCTAATAATTACAGGGAAGCCATGGCAGGCCCTGAGTCTGCTAAATGGAAGGAGGCTATGGACAGCGAGATTCAGTCCATGTATGACAATCAAGTTTGGAACTTGGTTAACAATGTACCAGGTCGTAAGACAGTTGGGTGCAAATGGATCTTCAAGAAGAAGACCGACATGGATGGGAAGGTACACACTTATAAAGCGCGACTGGTTGCGAAGGGCTTTACTCAAACTCCGGGAGTTGACTATGATGAGACCTTCTCACCAGTAGCTAAAATTAAGTCTATTAGAGTATTGTTAGCCATAGCTGCATTTCATGATTATGAAATATGGCAAATGGATGTCAAAACCGCTTTCCTTAATGGAAAGTTGGCTGAGGATGTTTACATGGCTCAACCAGAGGGTTTTGTCGATGCAAGATACCCTAATAGAGTGTGTAAGCTTGATAAATCCATTTATGGATTGAAACAAGCATCTCGCAGATGGAATCTTTGCTTTGATGAGAAAGTCAAAGAGTTTGGCTTTTCTAGGAGTGAGGATGAGTCTTGTGTGTATGTCAGGGCTAGTGGGAGCATAGTTAGCTTCTTGGTGTTGTATGTGGATGACATACTTCTCATAGGAAACGACGTCCCAACCTTGCAGGAGGTTAAGTCCTGGCTTGGGAAGTGTTTCGCTATGAAGGACCTTGGGGAAGCTGCCTATATCCTAGGGATAAGGATATTGAGAGATAGGAGTAAGAGACTAATTGGACTTAGTCAAAGTACTTATGTGGATAAGGTACTGAAGAGGTTCAGTATGCAAGATTCCAAGAAAGGAGAATTACCAATCCAGAGTAATGCCAAGCTGAGTAAGACTCAGAGTCCGAGTACAGAGGCTGAGATAGCTGAAATGAGTCATA
Source organism: Lactuca virosa (assembly GCF_052849685.1). Lineage (NCBI taxonomy): Eukaryota > Viridiplantae > Streptophyta > Magnoliopsida > Asterales > Asteraceae > Lactuca > Lactuca virosa. The sequence continues at coordinate 75,197,848 of NC_136432.1, read as the reverse complement.
TACCATATGCTTCCGCTGTGGGCTCGATCATGTATGCTATGACTTGTACTCGCCCTGATGTGGCCTTTGCTTTGAGCATGGTCAGTAGATATCAAGGGAACCCTGGCAAGGCACACTGGACAGCGGTAAAGAACATTCTCAAGTATCTGCGGAGGACTAAGGATTGGGTCCTTACCCTCGGGGGCAGTGATGACTTGAGAGTGGAAGGATATAGCGATGCTAGCTTTCAGACTGATAGGGATAATTTCCGCTCTCAGTCAGGCTGGGTCTTTATCCTAAATGGAGGGGCAATTACTTGGAAAAGTTCCAAGCAGGAGACAGTAGCTGATTCTACTTGTGAATCAGAGTACATAGCAGCAAGTGAAGCAGCTAAGGAGGCGATATGGCTAAAGAACTTCATCGGAGACCTTGGAGTTGTACCAGCTATAAAAGAGCCAATGGAAATTTTCTGTGACAGCGAAAGTGCGGTTGCTTTGGCTAAGGAACCAAGAGATCACGGGAGATCTAGGCACATTGACAGAAAATACCATTTCATAAGACATCGAATAGAAGAAGGACTCCTCGTGGCTAAGAGGGTATCATCAGATGAGAACCCGGCAGATCCCCTCACGAAGGGACTGAGCAGGGTTAAGCATTTACAGCATGCGAGGCGCATTGGGCTGAAGGATGATATTAGTTTCAATAATTAGATTCCTGAAACTTGTAAAATGTAATTGACATTTGATGATAAATAAAAGTTGTTATTTATTTATGAGTAAGGTGTTACTATCTTATGTTGATTGTTTACTATGTTTCAATTTTGCATGTTTTTACTTCCAGAATAATTATGTTATTATTCAAACCATCCACAGTCAGTCAAACTTTGGAAGTAAGTATTGATTTAAGACTGTCATGAATTTGGCTTGTATGATTTGTCTAAAAGTGCTTTGGACAATGCAATGGTTGCTACAACATTCATGAGTACTCATAAGGGCTGAGTATTGGATCCAACCCACGCTCACTTGCATCACTTCATGGAATTTATCTCGAGTGATCGTGAGACGGTAATATCATATAAATCTTCAAACCTAGAGATATGAGTTGTTGACTATGAGTTGGTTATTCATTGATTGCACGAAAACGCATTGGTAACTCGATGTCATAAAACGTGCCTTTGTGAGTAATTCAACAAGTAGTTAGTACAAGCATATCAGTCGAAGTTTATCTGTTCCTTCTAGAAATAGAAGCGATATCTGGGCCCCTCGATGATTTGGTTTTGACCTATGTACCGGGCCCGGTCAGAACCTAATTGATGTGTTCAATTTAGTTCTATGTCGAAACAAATCAGAGATCGAGAAACAAATGCTGGACAATAAGTAAGACCATGTTCCATGTGTTTGTCCGGCTGATATCATGAGAACAGAGGATTATATGATCACTTATCTTAAATGGCGTATCATCATCATCTCAGTTCCGAGAGACTTTGAAAGAGCTACGATTGCTAGTCGGATTTTGAAGTCATATTCGCAAATATAGTTATTAGACTTATCCAAGTGGGAGACTGTTGGATATAGTGTCTAAGTCCATAACTTTATTTGGTATGTACTTGACCCGACCCGGCATGGTCCATTTGGGTTGCATGGCATTGCAATACTTGGATAGACTAAATGAGAGAATAAGGCACTTATGATTATTAATATATTATAAGTTCTAATATATTAATAATAGTATTATTTAATTAGTATTGATCAAGTATTAATCTAGGATTAATTTGGTGATCAAAGTGAGACTAATTAAATATATAGGGTTGATTATGACAATCATCAATTCTTTTATGGTGGATTAATGATCCATAGTTTATGGGTTATGGATGTAACCAAATGGAGCTCCATGGATGGTCCATGGGAGTTACAAATCCATGGGTCATGGGAAATCAAGAGTCATGACAATTAAGGGCATTCATGTGTAAACCCTAATTGTGACAACACTATAAAAGGAACCCTATAGCTAGCAAAAAGTGGAGCTAGTGGACATAGTGTTACTAGAGAGGGCATAACCAATTTTGAGTGCTAGAAGTATTCTCTCAAGTTATTCCAAGTCTTGTGGTGTTGTGTGAAGCATTTGAGGCACAACATTTGGGGTGCTAGGCTCACAAAGTCTTGAAGGAATCCAAGCAACAACAAGGTATGTATTTCTACTAGTTTTATGTTTTATGTAATCCTCATGCCATGCTAGTTAGGAAATAACCTTGAAAAAGTAATTTGCATGTATATAGAGAAAACATAGATTCAAGGTTATTAGGGTTGCATGTACACTTAGGAAGTGTTAGAATGCTCAAAACCCATCAACAACATGGTGTAATCCTTTAGCAATACCAACTTCTGAGCATCCTTGAACAATCTTGAGCATCATAGAGGACTTTATAGCAAACTTGGCTCATCAAGGACCAAGATGGCGCAACAAGTGTATGGATGGTGCAACAGCATCAAGTGTGACACAAGAACATCAAGATTAGACCAAAAACACCACCTTGGCACAACAGGAATATACATGGCACAACAAGTCCATGCATGGCACAATAGTATACTTCTTGGCTCAACATGAATACCTCATGGCACAAGAGGGATCCTCATTGCGCAAAAGGAACCCCGCATGGCGTAAGAAAAAAATGCCCTTGGCGCAACAACATCCTTCTTGGCCCATTCCCTCAACATATGGCGCAACAAGGTTCCATTGTTGCTCCATATCACTCCCAAGTGCTCCAAACCTCTTCCAGGTGCTCCAAACCCCCTTCTGTACGATCCGTTCCTTTATCAGACGATCCATTCCTTTCTCAGATGATCCGTTCCTTTATCACATGCTCCATGAACCCCAAGTGCTCCATTGAGTTCCAAGTGCTCCAAATGCTCCATGAACATGATCCAAATGCTCCATGAACATGATCCAAATGCTCGAGTCACATTTAACACTATGTAATATTTTACACTATTGGGTATAACTAAACACTCTTTCAATTTAACTCGAACTAATCATCCTTTTCAAGCCTTAATTTATAATTAAACGGAACTTATAAAAAATAATCGATTTCTAGTGCAGTTCCTAATCATGTAATATTATCATAATTTATGGTATAAAAATAGCTTATAATACAAATAATAAAATTAATGTTTACTTAATCTTCTAAGTAATAATTTTTTTTATTAAGATTATGCTCTTGAAAGTAACTATGCACTCACATGGTTAAAAGTGAAAGACTCTTAGTTAAATCTGTGCTCCAAATATGCTTCAACCTTTTCTTTTAAAAGAACGGGTTGTTTAGCGAAAAAAAAAACAGAAATTGTATTGGCAGAACTTCGAAACCAAAAACTCTATTTAATAGGGCTCTCTAATGCTTCATAGCTTCACTACTAACACTTAAAAACTCCTAAAGTCATGCTTCGAGGTTGCAAGAAAGTTTGAGAAAAAGCTGAAAAGAAGATATGTGAAAAAATGAAGAAAATTCGATCCTATTTATAAGGTGAAGTATGCGACTCGCCACGTTGTGGCCATGAGTATGCCACATCGTGGTGTTTTTGATCAGCCCGGATATGCCACATGTTACATTCTCCTCATGCCACATGTTAATTTGGCTAAGAGTTGTCCTTATGATTTGCCACATCGTGGCTATAAACTTTCCACGTCGTGGCTATAAACTTGCTACATCGTGGTGAGCGGGTTATCAGGCCACCATGTTAATTTGGCTAAGAGCATTCACAGCTTTCCACGTGGAGTGCTCTCAGGCCACCATGTTATCAATATCAAGTATTTTTTTTGCATCTTTGAAAAATAATAACGTTCACATACGAGATCCATTTTCGACATTCTTTATATCCACGCATAGGTATTTCCGAGTACTACAACTTTCCTTTAGATCCCAACAGATAATTATCACTATATTTTAATTTCATATTTTTATAGAGATAACAATGTTAAAATATGTGCTATCATAACTCCTTCATACAAAATCCGTTCTCGACTGTCTTTATATCGACGAATTCGTATTTATGAGATCTTCAACTCTCGTTTACATTGTTTTAATTTCGATTTCTGTGTCGCACACTCTTGTATTGTGTCGCACAGAAACTTCGAAAAATCATAATTTCTTCATACGAAGTCAGATTTATACGTTATTTATATGCAAGCTTTCCTAATTACGATTACTACGAATTTCGTTTAGATCACTTAGGTTAATAAGCTACCTATCTCCGATTCATTTTTTATGACACACGTTGTTGTATCAAGTTGAACGCGAAACTGAGATAAATCATAACTTCCTCATACGCAGTTAGATTTAAGCATTCTTTATATCCACGCGCTCGTGATCACGACTACTACATCTTTTGTTAAGTTTATTTATCATAAATAACCTTTTTTTTAATTTTTATTTTATCGCTTAACGATAAATTTTATATGAAGGTTCTCTACAAATATTATATAATCTTAATATTCGTTCATACAACGTGTATACAATAAATATTCATTAGCTCGTAACACATATGAAGAATAATTATTCTAGTCAATGATTTTAATTGTTCGATAAAAAGTATAATTATTGTAACATCCAAAAATCACAGTGAAAAATTTTCATTTAAAAATACAACCCAAAACATCATTGTTTCAAAAGTAGAAAATCATAAATCAGAGTCTCCCAAAAAATCATATCAAATCAAATCAAGGAAGATTTGCCCAATCACATCCTCACAGTGCCCCGATCATCTGGAGTACCTGAAACATAAACTAAAACCGTAAGCCCAACGCTTAGTGAGATTCCCCAAGATACCACACACAACAGATAAACAGACATATACAATGCATGTTGGGCCCACAACCTCCCGGTTGGATTGCCACAACACTGGGTCCACAACCTCGCGGTTGGATTACCCTGGCCCACAAACTCCCGGTTAGATTGCCCTAGCCCACAATCACCCTATTGGATTGCCCCGGTCTGTCTGTCTACCGCACAAAGCAGTGACCTCAACCCAATGAACATATATCGACATATATATATACAGATAAACATCTAATACAATTAATCATACAGATCTAACATGTCACTATATCATATCAATATCCTTCAAACTAGGATACCTAATCTATCGGCCCGGCATTGGTGCCTTCGACCCCCAAGTATAATAAGTAAGAACTCAGCTCACAATCAGACGAGAACAGGATAATGCACAATGCGGTGAACGTCTCCAAAAATTGGCTCAACGATCACCTAACCAATAACAAGGACCTAATCTTAATTAACATCTCAAAATACCCAAAATACCCCTAGGTCAAACTTGGTTAAAACTCTAGTCAAAGGTCAAAGTCAATGAGTCAACTCAGCTGAGTATGCGGGGCGTACTCAGTTTGTACGGTGGGCGTACACGAGCCTTGACCTGGATCGGGCCGCTGACCCCGTACGCACGACATACTCAGAAGCTACACACGGCATACGCACCGAAGTCCCTTTTTCCATAATAAGAGCTTAATGCATTAATCTCTTACGTTCCAGTATAGATCCAAGGCCAAATTACCACTGAGAGTCATAAAGTTTCCAACTTTATGACTTTGCATGTCCATTAAGTGTTTAATACTAACAATCCTAACTTCTTAATCCCTAAAGACATTCTAGAGCATGCATGGGGAAGAACTAAGCATCAAGATCTCATTTTTATGACTCAAGACCCCTCAATGAGTATGAAAGGACGACTTATTTGGTTAAGAGCATGTCATGCTCAAGAATCACCAAGGTTAGGACCAAAAATGCCCTAAATGAAGGAATAACTAGATCTATAGCAAAAGATGATCAAGATAGGAGCTTTTTACCTCATAAAGGTTGATAGCAAGGTGAGAATCCCAAATCCAAACTTCTTCCACGCTCCAAAGTCCTTCCACCACCTTCTTCCTCTTCAATAATACCATCAAAACACACAAATGAACTCAATGTGCACTCTCCATGATTAGGGTTAGCTAGAGGGACGATTTTTTAGGTGGAGGATGATGAGGGTGAAGGTCTTGGGGCCATAAAGAGTATTATATAGGGTGCAAACCCTTAAAATTAGGGTTTTGGTCTGAACAGCGTACGCACTGCGTACATGCTGTGTACGCCTTGCGTACGCGTGCGAACCCGCGTTCCTCATGCATGAGTACGCCATGCGTACACCCTGAGTATGCACGGAGTACAGACCAGGAATGCAAACTTAAAGAGTTAAGGGTTAGAAATGAACCTTATCGGAACGGGTGTTACAACTATTATAGTTATACTCGAAACATCTAGCTCGAAAATTACGGGCGTTACACATCCAAACTCACAAATCTCCCAACTATTTGTTAGTTGGATTTTGTAGATGGATAAAGGAGTTAAACTACATCAACAGTTTCACAATAATCACCTAATTTAAGCATAAAATTGGATTTCACCATTGATGGTTAAGAAAACTCATCAAAACAACTCCAATATTACAAATCTCACAACCATTTGTTGGTTGGAGCTTGGAGATGAATTAAGGAAAGAAACTACAACATTAATTTCATAAAAACATCACAAATAGGGCAAAAAATTTAGATTTTACTTCAACATGAACCCTAATCACGAATTTGGGGAAAAGAGGAAGAAAACTAATTTTTTGATGCAAAAATGTTGAAGAGACTGAGCAATGATTCATCTAGAAGTTCCAATCATCAAAACACCAAGGAATTTGAAGGAAACCCGATTATGAAGGTATGAGAGGGTTTCAGATCGAGTGGAGAAGAAAAGAAATGAAAATGAGGAGAAAAATAGCAAAACAACATTGTGTACATCTGATCAGCATCGTGGACACGAGGCTTCTTCCATAGGGTACGGGAAGTCCTTCAAGAACTATTGAATTGATATTTTTGGTCCCTCAATTGAAATTTCTTTCGTGCTTGTTCCCTAACTTGGCTAAAAAGTTAATAAAAAATATTTTTAGTCTATAATTGGTCCTTTTCCACTATGACTCATGCAAATCTAGTATGTGATGTTTATTTGGCCAAATTCTCGGGTCAAACATATGTTTCTCCAACTTATCACTTTTAGCCCCTAAACCTTAAAAGTTTTCTTTTAACGTCCAAACTCTATCATAATTTATTTATGACTTAGCAATAATATTTATTATGGTTATTAACTAAAATCATTTACCTTATTTATTTATTTCAATTTATTTTATTTAAAATTAAATAAATTTTTTTTTTTACCAAAATGCAAAAACTTCTAGCCCTAAAAACAGGACGTTACAGACCAGCTTTGTGCAGATGGCCAAGCTACTCGGGCGGACTAGCTTATTGATGAAGGCCGAAGAGTTGATGACAAGATCAACTAAAGTGTTGTGAGTCTAGATACTCGTTTCTAGAAGTTGATGGCAAGACCACCTAAAGTGTAGTGAGCCTAACTATTTGATGCTAGTTTGAGTAGATCGATCTTGGTGCCAAGAGCCTTGGTTGTATGTTTGTATGTATATTGTTCTATAAGATATATTGGGGAACTCACCAAGCGTTAGCTTACAGTTTTGGATTAAATATTTTTCAGGTACTTCATCAAATCGTGGGAAGACGAATGTGTGACTGTACGCACACACATCAACAGTTTTATGATTTGAGATTCCATAATGTTTTTCTTTATAACACTGATTTTAGATTTTAGTTTAGAGCTAATGGTTTTACCTTGAATATGTCTTTATGAAAATGAGTGTTAATTATAATTTAAAAATGAACAATTTATTCTGAAAATCGGGACGTTATAAAAAAGATAATATTACAGGTTGTTATAGATAATAGTACTTTTTTTTTAACATTTGAAACAAGTATAATAGTAAAATGTGTAAAAAACACCGTTGACTAAATATACGCACAAAACAATGTTACTTTTTATATATAAAAAAAATCATACACTTTTTAAAGACATCTCTCTTTTTGTGGTGTATCACACTAAAGAAAATAGCACAATATGAAACCACATATATTTAACAAAACTTATATTAAGATTCTTTTTATCAATATAAAAATTGATTTTATACATTTTTTTTAAATCCTATTTTATATTGTTATCATGATATTCTATTAACTTAATTTAATTGAAATATATAACAAAATATGCGTACTATTTTAATATATTATATCATTTAGAATGTCTAATCGGTACCTTCAAAATGATATCTAACCATAATATATATATATATATATATATATATATATATATATATATATATATATATATATATATATATATATATATATATAAACTTGTGATCTAGCTAATTCGATCTACATGTATTTACGAGTTCTATTACTGAACATTTTCATTCTAGTGGAAAAAACGAGAAATATGATGATACCATGGTTTTTTATTTTATGATAAATAAGTTGATTTATTAATATTAAACAACACAATAGGTTTTTCATCTTTATTAAAAACCATTACAAAATATTTAATTATAATTATAACTTTATTTAAATCATATATCAAATCAAAATATATCAAATCAAAATGATAATTTTCATAGATCATATCAATTAACAAATAATGTAGTTTCATGTTTCAACTAGAACAATGAATGACTTAGTTTTTTTTTTCTAGGAGATTAATGACTTAAAAGGACAACATATTTTGTTTTGTGTTTACATTTAGAAAAAAAAAATTGTATGTATTTAGCCATTGAACTTGTTTCATATGTTTAAAAAATGATAGTATTACATATATTGGCTGTTGTTATAAGTAGATGTGAGCATTTGGACCGGACCGGACCGAACCGAATCGGATCGATTTCGGAGAATACTGTGGACCGTGGACCGCACCTGATGAGACTTACCGAGTCCAGGTCCATGTCCAGGTCCAAGTCCGGGTTTTTCGGTTCTTGGATCCGTTTGGACCGGTACAACTTTACAGACATATGGTACAACTTGTTAAAACGCGTTTTTGGGTTTCATACAACTCGTTAAGACAAATATGTTGCTAGGTTTGATACGTTACAACTCCTTAAAATGAATACTTTTTTGGGTTTGATACGGTACAACTCGTAAAAATAAATATGTTTCCATTTCTTGTACGCTTTGCACCCGTCAAACTTTGATTGTTTATATTTTATATCATTTGTTTGAAGGATTGTAATTCATTGAATATAATACCAAATACAACAAAATTATAGTGTAAACGCATCTACAAACTCTAAATTACACTTTGAAAAAAACCGCATGTCAATTCGACTTAAAACAAATAAGATATGTTTGTTTAAAGAATTTCATAGAAAACAAAAGTTTAAATTTCTTGCTGAAAAGCTGAAATATATCAGTTTTGATATCTCATCTTTGAAGAATTGTAACTCATCAAATATAACACCAAAAACAACAAAATTATAGTCTAAAATCATCTACAGATTATAAATTACACGTTGGAAAAAACTTCATGTCAATCCGACTTAAAACGAATGAAATATTATTGTTTAAAGAATTTCACAGAATACACAAGTTTAAATTTCTTGCTGAAAACTGAAATATTTCAGCTTAGATATCTCCTTTTTGAAGGATTTTAACTCATCAAATATAACACCAAAAATAACAAAATTATCTAAAATCATTTACAAACTCTAAATTACGAGTTGAAGAAAACTGTATGTCAATCCGATTTAAAACGAATGAGATATGTTTGTTTAACGGATTTCACAAAATACAATCTTTTTTATAAAATAAGCCCGTCCAAACCGGTTTTTACACGGAATTGGCCAGACCGGACCGGTAAAAAAATCGGACCGGTTTTGCTCAAATCCTAGAATCGAGAACCAGCACGGGGGTCCAAATCCAAATGCTCACCCCTAGTTATAAGTAATATTGCCTTTTTTAAACATGTGAAACAAATTCAACAGTTAAATGTGTATAAAAAAATTGTTGGCCAAATATAAATACAAAAACCAAATGGTTTATAGCCCAGCGATATCGAAATGGTTTATAGCCCAGCGATATCGCGTTGCTCTTTCTCTTTGAAGTTAAAAGTTAAGTCATGTTGTGGACATAAGTGAAATTAGATATTAACTTAAAAGTCTATTATATATTGCCGGTTCAAAAAAAAATATAAACATAAAACAAAATAGATTTACCTTTTTAAATCATTAACCCTCAAATAATGATAAACAATCAAACACTAATTATCTAATTACTACAACAGTCATTGAAACATTATCTCTTACGGTCCGATGTAACCATTATTTATTTGATTCCACTTATTTAATATCACATAATCGTTCAAAAAAGATACACATCCAACCCACCCAACTCCCAAAAATCTGACTATTTTAACTCAAAATAATCATAATCATGATCAACTTTAAATAATAAAAACAAATAGGGACTTACAAGTGAAGAATATAGCACTAGATCATGACAAAAACACCCCATATCTTTTATTGATTAAGTGAAAATCTAAAGCTAGATTCGGCCTACAAACACTATGAATGAAAGTGATAATTTGAATAATCTAAAATCTAAAGCGGCCCATTGGAAACCCCTATCCAACAAATGGTTTGCAAATAAACTGAGGTAGAAACCGCACCCAGTTTTCTACAAAACTAATGAATTGAAATTCAAGAAAACAATCAATTATGAGTGCAATTTCAATTTCCCACAGAAACGGAGAGCCATAAACAAAAAGCGTAGTTGTTGTATAATAATAATAGTACTATTTCAAGAAAAGAATAGGAAAACTAGTCACATGCAAGGAACCTCAGCAAAAGGAAGAATCCAAGCAAGAAAAGTATTGTCCACAGATTTACTAATAAATATAAACAAAATTTTTAAAAAATATACTCCATCCATAATTAGAGTCAACTGAGAAGATCTTTGAATCTGGATCTTGTTTATGTTGCTTAAAAAGTCACATTTGACCTAACGAATACAAGATTTCAATCCGGATATGCATCATATATGGTATACAACGGTTTTTCTCTATACACAACAATTTATATTTTGTATATAAAAAAAGTGTTGGGTATTAATCAACTCTTATATATCATAAGACTATAATATACAACTTGTTTATTCATTTATAGTACTATAACACTATAGAAAGATTAACAACGGTAATAAGCAAGTAATGGAATTTATTATTACATTCTATGATCATATTTGGTTGATCGGAAGGAAGGAATGAAATGAGTTTTCATGAATCTTTTATATTATATGTAAATACAATATATATAATTTTAACTTTGAATTAACACTATTCTATATATTATTTAATAATAATTATAGAATTTACTTTTTACAAATGTAAGATATTAAACATAATAAAAGTTCACTACGAACTCAAAGAAGATCATAATAGAAAAATAATTTCTAATTAATTTTAGAAAAAAGTAACAATTTAATTAAAAATATGAGATTCTTAAAAAATATCTGTGCTATTAAAATGTTATCTATACAAATAGTAGTTTATAATTCATTTTTTTCATTCCATTAGCTAGGTGTTGCAATGAATAAATAACACGCCATGCATAATTAAATGAAAGAAAATTAATAAAATAAAATAAAATAATCATCTCTCTTTAGAAATGGTGTATTCATTACATCACGAAAAACAAACATTTTTTTTATTCGAATGATATAATTTATTCCATACCAAACACTACCTTACCTATTCACAACATAAGTCAATTTTGCTTTCTATTTGTAGACATACCCTCAGTAATAATCATCAGGTATCTAAAACTCATGACCTATACTTATTGTTATAAGAAGTTTCAATCATTTTGACAAAACCTATTTGGGTCATAATAATACATAATGTTTGACCAGAAAAGTGAAACCTTTACAAATCCAAATGGTAGAGAAGATGAAATGAATACTTATTAATTACTCTCCCTGATATTTAGGCCATGGTACATCTACAACCACCTTTCCTTACAGAATTAACTTCTTCTGATTAAACTATTGGTGAAAATAGCTTTGTTCCCTTGTGGGTTTCCTATATATACCTCACTATATTAAACATATATCCATCATCAAGAAAGTTCAATCTTGAAAAAAAAGAACAAAAAAGAAAATGGAGATCCCTATGATCGATTTTAGCAAGCTTGAAGGCGAAGAAAGAAGCGAAACAATGGCACTTCTTCACCATGCTTGTGAGAAATGGGGCTTCTTTCAGGTATATGTATCTGATTATAATCTCAATATAATCGTTTATATAATCTTGATCATTACAATCGTAATACAACCCTTTATATAAATTTGAGTTACTTGTGGACACTGGGCACTTATGCATGTTAGCCACCTAGTAGGCTACTGCATGTGTACATGATTCATGATTCAAGACAGTGTGGGCCCTATGCTGAGCTCAAAAGTGTTGGAATGATAATTCTTTTGCAGAAAACTCTGAGTATAATCGTTTATATAACTTTTTGTTACGATATTAATTATTAGATTTTATGATATGTAGATTGAAAACCATGGAGTTGATAAGCAACTGATGGAGAAAGTTAAAAAACTAGTGAATCAACATTACGAAGAGAAAATGGAGAAGAGTTTTTATAACTCTGAAATTGTTAAAAGTGTTGAAGATAAAAACAAAACAACCGATATCGATTGGGAAAGCACTTTTTTCTTATGGCATCGCCCGAATAACAAAATCAACGAGTACACTAACCTTTCTGAAGAACTTCGGTAAGTTATTTTTATAAACAAAGGGAAATCATTACTTCTATTTATATAAAAAAATAAGATTTTATATTTATATTTATATAACGAATACATGCAGAAAAACAATCGATGAGTACATTGATCAACTTATAAAAGTAGCCGAGAAGCTTTCTGAACTCATGTGTGAGAATCTTGGTCTAGAAAAAGACCACATGAAAATGGCTTTTTCAGGAACCAAAGGTCCTTCGGTAGGGACAAAAGTGGCGAAATACCCAAAATGCCCTCACCCAGAACTCGTAAGAGGTCTTCGTGAACACACGGATGCCGGTGGCATCATTCTATTGCTACAAGATGACCAGGTGCCTGGTCTTGAGTTTTTAAAAGAGGGCAAATGGGTAAATATACCACCTTCGAAGAACAATACTATTTTTGTTAACACGGGTGATCAAGTTGAAGTGTTGAGTAATGGATATTATAAAAGTACAGTTCATCGAGTTATGACTGATAAAGATGGAAGTAGGCTTTCGATTGCCACTTTTTATAATCCTAATGGCGATTCGGTAATTTCACCAGCTCCTAAGTTGTTGTATCCGAATCGGTATACTTTTCAAGATTATTTGAAGCTTTATTCGTCTACTAAGTTTGAAGAAAAAGGGCCGAGATTTGAATCTATGAAGAAGATGGTCAATGGTCAATGAAATGGTGAAATCTTCATGCATAAGAGTCGATGATCTCATACTTGTTTGTGTTTTTTTACTTTTTGCAAACTTTTGATCATAGTAGTAATGTTGTTTTTTTTTTTTTTAATATATAATATGTTGCCTTTACTTCTTGTAAGCTCTTTGAAAGCAAATATAGAATAGAAAGTTATTATCAACATGTTCCATAATACATTCAAACCTATTGTTATGTATAACGAAAAGTAAATTAAATTAAATTGATAACTAACGAAGAATATATTATTTTATAAATATAAACTTTATTCAAGTAAATATATACTCTTCAATAAATTTCATATGGACATATTTCATGTTGTTTAAAATATATACTATATGTATTTGAAATAGTCAAAATTATTATTTCCCATTTAAAAAAATTGCTTACAGAAACTAAAAACTAAATCCCATGAAATTTTAGAATAGAATTATAATAAAAACACATTTTGGTTTAGCTTTTTGAATAATTGGGGTTTTGATTTTTTTTAAAAAAACATTAATGTTATTGAAGATATATAAACAATAACAATTTATAAGCATAATATATCATTCCTTTTCATCGTTGAATGCAAAAAAATGGGTAAAAAAAAAACACCCTTCGCTATTTGTAATGTCAAAAAAAAAATTCAAAAATTGTCATTCAAATGCATTCCATAACAAATTAGCAATTCATACCCTCATTGGAATCTTGAATTCTAGATTACATGTGATATAAACTAAAATGCACCAATTCAAGATGCTACAATATCTACCAAACCCTAGTTTTAATCCCCAAATTTTCAAAAACCCAATTCAATAAACATCAAATACTATCCAATTTTGACAAAATCGATTTTTTCAAAAAACTCGATGTGTCACCAACAGCTTCAGAAAGTACCACTTTATGAATCTTTAACAAAGAACCACACTTTGTAACAAAACACAACAAAAAGTTTGCAAATTTCAAAGACTTTGAGAAAACTTTAGCAAATTCTTGAATCTTTAACACAATTTGGTCAACCGAATCTTGACTCAAATGAACATTATGATTCAAGATATTCTGGAAAAGGGTAAACAACGGTTCAGTCCATACCAGTTTTTCACACACTAAATGCTGATAACAAGGAGGGCATATATGTCTTTTTCCATCTAATTCGTCTTCAGAAAGTAGTTTTTGACAGAAGGCGGATACGTGAGCAGGGTGTAAGCATTCATTAACAATCTTTGTGATTACATCACAAATGGGGATATTTATGCCATTTTTGTGAAGGATTAAGGGAAACAGAAGCGCATACACAGCAGCCTTATGATGCACCTTACAGTAGTCGATTGTGGCACTTACAAGAACACGTGAAGCTGGTTTTTCAAGTGTTAAGAACTTTGGAAGCAAAATTGAGCATAAGATATTACTTGTCCATTCAAATTCGTCTTCTTTTCCATTCAATAGATGGGATAACAGAATCGGAATCACTTCATCATTTACATTCCATGGTTGAATCAAATCCAAAACTTTTAATGATTCTCCCTTTCTTTTAACACAAAGTTTTTGAATATCATCCGCAATTTCTGCAGCTTTTAAACTTGATTCCATGTTTAATATTCTTGTTTTCAAACACAAAGCTGTTTCTTCTGTTTCATGGTCTATGGGGTCGATTTCAAGATGAGTCGATTCAATACTTTCAAATTTTACATCTTTGCCCTCGTCAACTTCCATTGTTGTATAGTCATCGTCTTCTGATGTGATATGTGGTGTTTTTGTGTTCAAATCGTCAACTGAAATGGGAAGCCATGGAAGAATTGGATCATTGGAATTAGCAGCATCTTTAAGCCACCCTGGCACTGCTCCAAAACTTGCTTCAAACTTTTCTTCTTCGGAATCGAGATTGAAAGAAGAAACCCATTTGGAGTTTGAGTCAGACACAATATCAAACAGTTGGTGTGCAGCTTTATTGACCCAAAAATCAACCGCTGTTTCATTGTACAGTATATCCCGTGCAAGTTTAGACAAGTCTTGTTTATTGAACTTTGCATGCTCGTATGTAAGAAATGATAGAATTCGAGCCTGGACTGCATTGGGTAATGTCTGTAGCCACATAAACCTGATAATCGGGGGAAAAGTACAAAGTGAAAGAAAGAACCATTCAACCTTATATGATATATATACATTAAACAAAGTGAACAAGAATGATGAAAATCCAATGTATATGCATTATAAAGGCACAAACTTTATGAGAAAATCATAATCCTAATCGCTTAGTCTAAGCAGTCAAAATTAGTTTAAAAGTTCTGTCGTAATTCACCAATGAGGGGTCTCATCCAGTGATGAAATCATGTAAAATGATCATACACATGGAAACTAGGAAACAAAATTGGGGTTCTCACCTGTGTTTACTAGGGAGTGAATATGAGGATGAAGAAGGAGAGCAGACGACGTCGGTTTCGGTGGACTGCATTAGGAGAGCGAGGAAAGAGGCGGTGGAAATCGAAATGGAGATGGACGGGTTTGACGAAGGATTGAAGGAAGATTGTAGCCATAGCGATGCCTCTGTTTCAGGACATGTGGAATTCCTGAATATATCAAGCAATGGAAGCCATGACTCCATACTCGACTCTTCGGTCACTAGCAAATGAATTCAAAGGGTTTTGACTTTGATCGTGGTCCTTTTGGGGAAAGATCGCACTTGAGTTAAAACTTAAAAGAAGTGTTAATCGCTAATTCGCCGCTTACAACAAAAATGTTATTTTTTAATTTATTTAGTTTCTAATAACTATATAAAAAAGATATTAAAAAAACATTAATTTCACTATATCCCAACAAATTATTAGTTTTTATTTTAATTGGTTCCTCATATTTCTTTTCTAGGTACTCTAGATGCATAAATTATAAAATTCAATTTTAAAAACACTATTATTTGAAATATAAAGGGGTTACACGGTTCTCCCCTATTAGTTGGCATCTTAGTTATCATAGTTGGTTCACATGGCGTTGAAATGTCGTCGACGTGGATTTTCCTTTAAAATTACCTAATCTTGAGTTTCGTCGGTAATGAATGCTCATTAACTTCATCAACAAACGATGGTAAATTACAAAACAAGCTCTCAAATCTCGTATATAACCCTAATTCCGCTAATTTTAGTTGGAATTGCGCTATTTTTTTTTCTTTTTTTTGGAAAACCTCTTGTTCAAAATCCGGCGATTTGGTTCTAGTTTGGGGGAATGGATCTTGTAGGGAGCCTAGAGAATGAGAAGAGATTGAAATTGCTCGAATTTTAAGCATCTAGAAGATGAAAACCAACAGAGAATGAAGAAAATAGTCCATTAAAACCTACATGTTTTGTTCGATGGATTAGATGAAGATAATTATGCTTTTGGATTAGACAAAGTTACAGATATCGAGATGTTCTTTCTCATCTCTATGTGTTTCTCCTTCCCACAAGGACAAGGAGGTCACAAAAAATGTTTTTCTTCTGGCAACCACACATTTGAAACCACCATGGATGTCTTTGTATTTCTCTATTTAATCAGAGTTTTCCTTAGAGGAATACAAATAGAAAAGAGATGTCTGATTATAGTAATTACAACCACCGTGGACCTCCGTTTGATTTTCGATGAAGAGGAAGTGGAGGTGGAGGTTGAATATAGAGAGAGAACCAACGACAATGTTGACGTCGTGTTTGTGGTTCGATGGTTGGTTGGTGGTATGCTTTAGGATTAGTGATGTTGTGTACAAATCTTGAATTTGGGGTTACAAATGTTGTGTAGAGATGTAAGGTGGGTGAACTTTAGGAGACACGAAGAAGACGATCCCTAGGTTGTATAGACGATGGAACTTAGGCGTAATATAAGAAAAAAATTCTCATACCTTCTCTTATTTAGCATTAGAAACCGATCATACTAGGTGAGTTACCTAAATTAGCAGGTAAAGTGAAGTTCATGCTTTAGAGGCGCAAAAAAAAAAAAAAATAAAAAAAAATAATTTAAATAGAAATTGATAATTGATTTAGCTTCGATAACACTAACCTTAAAACATGATCACCAGAAAGACTTAAGTTTTTGTGTTTTTTTTTTCCAAATATATTTTTTTATTGTTCGGAATGGTCATTTCAACAAAATATATAATGTGTATGTTTTTTCCATCAAACATTTTTCAATAAATTATCTTTATTCATGTCCGAAATTTTTATTTCGAAGTGTCTAATATCACTTGTTTTCAATCAGATGTCACATTTTGAGCTTGTGTATCATATCTACATCCCATTTTTTTTTATGTTTCATTAACTTTTTCTTAGACTTTTATAAAAACCAAAGTATTTTCTTGAAATTCAAGAATTATTCATATGATTTCAGACTTGTTTTTGAAATTTTGAAATAGTTTTTTTTTTCTCTTAGGAACTGTTGGAAATGTATTTTTTTTTTGTTAGAAAAGTAGTTTTAATCTGACATAAAAATTATTTCTCAACTAAATGCACTATTTTATGAAAAACATTGCAGAATGTTCCAATTATATGTTTCATCTTTTGAACAATGTTTTAGCTGATAAGAACAGAGGCTATATATGCTGAAAAGTGTTGCTACAACTGTTCATATTATAAAAATTATCGAATATATGTATCACCTATTGAAAAATGTTGTGTTGTATAAAATAAATTTAAAGTTAAAAGGAGCCCTTTTAAACCATAAATTTATTTCATCATTACCATGACCCTTGCATTATATATGATTCTTACGTAATGTGATTTTGTCAATGATGACCGTTGCTAAATGGAAACGGGATGAACCTTTAGTATAATATGCAAAAAAAAATTACTCTAATAAATAAAGATTAATGGAACGAGGTGAACCTTTGATATTAAAGATTAATAAAGATTAATGGAAACGGGTGAACCTTTGATATTAAAAAAATTAATATCATGGTATGTATTATACCCGTTCGGTGAAAAATGGTGATATCCCCATAGAAAACTCATTGCCTTCCGTAAAACCATGAACATAACAAAAAAAAGTCGCCATCTTTTCGATAAAACTATGAACATAACAAAAAAAATTGTTAAAAAAACTAAAATAATATAAAATAACTAATTAATAATAAATATTTATTTTTTAAAAAGCTAATTAACTTTAAAAAATCTAAAGCAACGGCAGCCATCGATTGAAATGTCCAATGTCCGCTTATTTAAAAGCAAATTTATTTTAAAAAACAAAAAAGGAACAATTCATTTATTCTAAAAAACGGATATGTTCAAACCACTTAAAAGCTTAGCCCACCCACTTACAATGTCCAACTCATTTATCCAGTTAAAACACTAAAAACCCTAAATCCACAAAATAGTGTCATTTGCAATCTATTTGCTGTGAAAGAGCAACAGTCGTCGCCCCATCTGCCGGAGCAAAACAGCCGCCGAAGACTCGATGCCACCAGAGCATCGTCGACATCAGACCCTCCGACGAAGAGTCCATGCAACTAGAGCATCGCCAACACCATGAACCTTTCCCTATCTGTTTCTTCAGGCGGTCATCGGAGGATAGCCACCATCGATTTTTATCTCAGGCAGCGGTGATGCTCGCCGTCGGTGATGATGACCAAGACGACCAACACTCCAGACCATAACTCGTTCCCTATCTCTCTCATTGATCTCTCTCTCTCTCTCTCTCTCTCTCGATGTTTTACACTTTTCTGGCGGTGGTGCTGCTAGCCGTCAGTGATGATGACGGTGGTTGGACTGAAACAACCAAAGTTACATTTTAAATCCTGAAATACTAAACAAAGTTAGAAAATTTACCTAAACTGGATTAGATGGTTAGATTAATGTTAATCTATTTTTTTTATAATAAAACATAAGTTGTTATTAGTTAAATTGATATTAATATAATTTATTTTATATACAATTTACAAGATGTCTGAGGTTTTTTAAGTTTGAATTTTTTTTAGGTCTTCAATATAGCTATTAAATAGGATGTTTTTTTTAGAAGAAATAATTTGACTTTTTAAAATAAGGTGTATATTGGTTGTTTATTTAGCAGCTGCTAAAATTCTTTAAAAAATATTGGAAAACTGTTAAAGGAGATGTGCTCGGTGCGGTAAAACACTTTGAAAGGTGGGTAAATTCTCAAGAGGGTGCAATGCTTCCTTCATTACGTTGGCAGCAAAGATCAAAGACTCACTTCGGCTTGTTGATTATCGACCAATCAGCTTGATTGGTTCGATGTATAAAATTATTACTAAAGTGCTAGCTTTACGTATCAAAAAGGTGATCGGTAGTGTGAATGATGAGGTTCAATCAGCTTTTGTGGAAGGTCGTAATATTCTCGAAGGACCACTTATTGTAAATGAAATGTGCCCATGGGCTAAGTCGCATGGAAGGAAAATTCTTCTATTTAAGGCGGACTTTAATAAGGCCTTTGACTCGGTTAATTGGAATTTTCTAGACTCCATAATGACCCAAATGAACTTTGGGTGTAAATGGCGTTCGTGGATTCGGGGCTGTTTAGAATCAGCTAGAGCTTCTATTCTTATTAATGGAAGCCCCACTACTGAATTTACAGTGTCAAAAGGAGTGATGCAAGGGGATCCTCTATCCCCTTTCTTGTTTATCATCGCGATGGAGGGGCTTAATGTTGCAATGAAGTCAGCAACATCCAGGGGTATATTCGACGGAATCCATATTCCTAACTCTGGTATTTGCGTATCTCATCTCCTATACGCAGACGATGTTTTATTTTTAGGAGAATGGTCACAACGAAATATTGCTAATCTTGCTAGAATACTTAGATGCTTTTACGTTTCTTTTAGTCTAAAAGTCAACTTCTCTAAATCTAAAGTATTTGGTATTGGTGTCCCGACCCAGGATGTTGCTAACTGGGCATCCCTTCTCGGCTGTGAACCGGCAGTTCTACCGTTCAATTACCTTGGTGTCCCGGTAGGATCTAATATGAATCGTATGGTATCGTGGAATCCTATATTAGATAAACTGAAGTAAAAAACTCTCGATCTGGAAGTCTAAGACCCTCAGTTTTGGTGGAAGAATCACTCTTGCTAAAGTTGTACTTGGAAGCCTTCCCACATACTTCATGTCAATATTTGGTGCCCCAACTAGAGTCATAAATTCTATGGAAAAAATTCGCAGGAAGTTTATTTTGGAGGGGGGGGGGGGGGGCTCCTGGTAGTAAAAACAATATAAACTGGGTGGCTTGTGATAAGATGACAGCTCCAAAATCTGTTGGAGGTTTAATCCGATCTTTAAACTTGGCTTTGTTAACCAAGTGGCTATGGCAGCTAAAAAAAGGAGCCAAACTCCTACTGGGTCTTGATTCTCAATGGATTGCACAAAATGATGGGAGAGAATAATCGATTTTGTGCCAAAAATCCATAAAGTAGTGTGTGGAATAATATTGTAAAAAGCAGAAAATTGTTAGAGAAGATCAATATCCCTTTTGAAGATGTTATGCGCTACGAGGAAAACAACGATAATTGGGTATCATCCATTTGTTAGGGATGGAGAGTTTTGCGTGGCTGCCCTACGGGATAGAATTGAAAGAGCATCCTTCCCGGTATGTGATGGGTCGTTCCCATGGATTAAATTGGTCCCAAAAAAAGTTTTGGACTTCATCCGGAGAGCGAAACAAAATCGGATTCCGTCAGCGGTGACACTAAAAAACAGAGGAGTCGAGATAACATCAACAGTATGTGGTGTTTGTAATGTGGCAGAAGAAACTGGTGATCACATCCTTGCAACATGCACATTGGCGAGGACAGTATTACAATCTATTCTTCATTGGTGTGGACTACCGGAGAAGGAATTTCATTCGGTTTTGAATATCATTGATTACGCTACCAAATAGGGTAGCTGCCCTAAAAAGAAAAGAATTCTAACTGTGATAGAATTTTGAATATCATAGATATTATTCGGGACCACATGGAGTTTGTGGAAAACCCGGAATGATAGAATTTTTTAAAAAAACGGAAGCAAACTTGGAGAGGATTGTGGCTGCTATAAAATCATTATCTTATGTTTGGGTTAAGCATAGAGGTGATAGAGATAATTTAGATTGGAACTTATGGAGCTTATCTCCTCTCCTCTCTAATTGATACACTGTAATTTCCATCCTTGCTAGCTGCTTGCTAGAGGGGTAGTTTTTTCATTAATAATATATATATATATATATATATATATATATATATATATATATATATATATATATATATATTGCCGGTTCAAAAAAAAAAAAGCTGCATTATACTTAAGATGTAAAGAAACGAGCCTTTTGAATCCTACCAACTAAGTTTTTAAGGAAGTTGTTTTGGTCATAATGACATAATAACTCAAAACAGCTAAAGTCGTAGTTCATTCCTTCCTTATGATATGCGTCACTTTCATCTGCTATGCCTTCCCTTTTGATCATCGATCTCAAGCAAACAACAAAAGATATCAGTTTCGGTATGTTAGTTTGTCTAACATTTGTTGTTTATGCTCTGTGTGGATATTTGAATTCCTTTATGGTTGTTTTACTTGATTTATTAAGTTCTAACTGGATTCATAGCTTTCGGGGGATAATTACACTTTTAAACCGTTAATATGCATATGATGCACTTGCTTACATAGTTTTTGGAATCAACAATCCCCCAACACTGGTATCGAAACCACTTTTAAAACAACTAAATCACTATATTAAATTAATTTTTCTTGTTTTTATCACGTTCTTTGTGTTCTTGGTAATACTCAAAAATCAATTTAATTGGAAATTGGATTTCATAATGTTTTGATGATTTAAATATTTTTATTTTTAGAAAGTATTCTTATATTAGTGATTTCATATGCATGATAATGAAATCTTCAAATTCTTTTCTCATATTACATTTTGGTTCTTCATTCGTAATTCGTTGTTCTTACCTTTTGAACATGTTTTTGTTGCTTGTAATTTAAGTTGTTATGGTTTGACCATTTTTGATGTAATAGTTAGGCAACAACAACCAAGGCCCAAAGAGGAACGACCCAACCCAAGTGATACAAACCATCTAGATCTAGCCCACTAGGATCGATCCATGCGAGGCCTATCTAAAATTTTCCCTTCTTCAGTTCACTTAGCAGCGTTTTTGCACCCTCAACGGTGGCGCTGGTGGCTTTAGTAGGCGGTGGACAACGACTGCAGATGATGGTTTTCCTGCAACAATGATACTTTTGGGGGAAAAAATAGTAAAATTTAATTTTGTCCTTTCTATTGATCCAAATTAGTTCATGCTAATTCAAGAACTAATCATAGGAAATTTTGGGCTTGAGCAACGCATGGTTCTTTTAATTAATAGTCGATTACAAAATTGTATGATGTTTATTTTATGCTTTTATTGTCGTATGTTTATAAAATAAGATTTGAGTTTTAAAATAATAAAGTTTATTTTGTAAATGTTAACAAACTTATAGAATTGTCTTCATAACTTTTTTATAGTAAAATTGTTTTAACAAAATTTTCTTATAATTGTTTTAAATCTGTTGACAATATCTTTATATTCATGAGATATTAAGTAATACAGACTTTTTTCTTGTAAAATAAGTGTACATATATTAATAAAACAATATAAATTTAAATCTTTTAATCCGGGAAATGTTATTCCTACCCTCAATTTATTAATCCTACACCCTTCATTATTACTTTTTTGGTGGAAAGTTAAAGTAACATTGTTTTCGGAAAGAAATACTTTCTTTTTCTTTATATATATATATATATATATATATATATATATATATATATATATATATATATATATATATATATATAGGGCTAATTACTAATCTAGCCAAATTAAGGGGGTAATTATCAATTTTTAGCCAAAAATTAGCAAATGGCCAAAAATAGCCAACGAAACCGTAGGTTTCGAGATTCGCCTACTGTTTCGCGTTTTGTATAATTTTTTTTTTTCATTTTTGACATTCAAAACCGTAGGTTTTTTAAAACCTACGGTTTCCTCTCGAAACCTACGATTTCCCAAACCGTAGTCTACGGTTTTCGCAAAAAAAGCTACGGTTTTTTTTATTTATTTTTGGGGGTTTTCGCAAAAACCTACGATTTTTTTTTCCAAACAAAAATCATAAGATACACACAAGGAGATACAAATGTTTATTGGCTATTAATTTTTTTTTAATTAAAAAAAACCGGTTTTTTTGTGAAACCTACGGTGTACAAGTGTTTAATGCACAAACTGTGCAGTAAATACGTGTACACCGTAGGTTTCTAAAAACCCTACGGTTTCCCTTTTTTTTTTTTAAAAAAAAAAAAATTATACCACAACGAAATACATCCAATTCCTATTCTATTGATACCATTTAAAAAAAACGAAAAAAAAAACGTCCGTACGGTTTCATATGAAACCTACGGTGTACAAGTCGACATTGCACAAACAGTGCATTGGGCACTTGTACACCGTAGGTTTCATATGAAACCTATGGTTTTATATATTTTTTTTCAATTTTTTTCAAAAAAAATATTATCCCCATAAACATAACCTACTCCTAATCACAAACACGGTAAATTTTTTAAGAAAAGTAGACAAACCTGGTTGTTCTTCGGGTGTTCCATTGAGAGAAAAACGTAGCCAAACAAAAAAAAACAATAGGAAAATGACCTAATCTGAAAAAATTTCATTATATACTTTGGGCTAATGGGCCACAAAAAAGTAAACGGCCCCTTCAAACAGTAGCCCATTAGGGGAAAAGAGTAGTCAACGGGCGTTGACCGTAGTCATCCTCTGTTGACCGTAGTCAACCAAAAGTTGACTACTCTTTTGTGGGCTATTTTTGGCTAAGTAAGTTTTTTTGGCTATTTTTTGATAAGTAATTAGGAAAAATGGTTAGTTTTGTATTTTTCCCATATATATATATATATATATATATATATATATATATATATATATATATATATATATATATATATATATTATTTTTTAATTTATATTAATATTATTATTATTATTATTATTATTATCATTATAAATTTCGCACAAAATTTTAACATTCGGACGACATTATAAATTCGAACGGCTATATAAAATCGGTTTTAAATAATTTTTATATTTTAATATTAATATTAATATTGTTATTTTTATTATAAATTTCGAACAACATTTTATAAATTGGTCATTATAAATTCGAACGACTATATAAAATCGGAACAAAAGCAAAGTTTCTCCCTATTAATTACGGATATTAATTGTTACGGTATTACAATTGCGTTGTGCGTTATACGGCCAAAAAAACTTATGTTCAGTATGGTGTACAAAACAAAATTTGTTTGTCAATACAAAAAAAAATATTAATGCTAATAAAGCATATGTTCATTGAAACAAAGTTAATTAAATAAATTAAATAAAAAACAGTAATAAGAAAATAAGATTTTTTCTTTTATAGAAAAGGTAATCTATATTAAAATAAAAGAAAAAAAAACATAATGATTATAGTTTTAATGCGAATGAGATGACATGATAATAATTAATTAATAATTACACTAAAAAGTAAATTATTGTCGAATGATTATGGTTATTTATGGAAAAAAAGTAGATTGTAATCATTAAGGGGTAGTGATAAGTATAAAAAGGGTATGAATAAATGATAGACCTAAACATATTCTACTCCAAGATAAATTTATAGGTCTTAGTCTAACCTAAACAAGAAATTCATAGGTTCTAACTTCAACGAGTTAACCGGGGGCTTAGTGAAACCTAAGCATCAAGATCAAGAGGAACATGGAGGTCATGGAAATAATGATACTATTTGGCATCTGCGGCATATATTTGGAGTTTTCAGTTTTTAGTTTACACGGAAAAGCTAAAAAGAAAAAAAAAATCGTTCGACATTAGGAGCTTCTATATTTTTTCTTAAATAAAAATATTCAAATCTAAAAGCTACTTCAAGTAGTGTTAGCTCTTTTATATTTTTGCAAATTGAAATAATTATCTTTTTCTAAAATCATGTTTCTATTTTATATTATACAAAAATATTATTTTATGTAATTTTACATGCTTTAAAAGTTGCAAGCTGCTTTTGATAAACGCTCATAGTAGGGGTAGCAAACTCAACTTAACACGAACCCGACACGAAAATAAACGAGTTTAGGTTGAGATTTCTGACCCGCCAACCTACCAACCCGTTTATTTCATGGGTTGGTTATTTGGGTTCGCGGGTCAACACAACAACCCGACTATATATTATATTGTAAAAAAATAAAATTTTATTTATGAATCAATGAAATATACGATACAATTGCACTTTGCATGAATGTTTTCAATTTCCTTCGGATGTTTATGAGTTATGACTTTATGTTGGAAACCTATTTTTTTTTCAAATTGTTGCTTATTAAGTTATTATGTTACATTCGTATTTGGTTGTTCATTTCATTATAGTAATACAAAATGATAATTATTAATTAATTTATAGACGTGTATAATTCGTATAAAAGCTATAACTTTCAGCTTTCAACTACCGGCTACCATCTACCAGCTAATTTTTACCGAACAAACCCTATAGTGGAGTTATGTGGAACTTTGTTAGATAGGGTTCTAAACACAAAATAAATATATGTATGCAAGTACGTGTATATATATATATATATATATATATATATATATATATATATATATATATAGAGAGAGAGAGAGAGGTAGGTTCAAATGTTTCTCATATTTATTGTGTGCTACAATGCACCAATAAGAACTTAGTAAAATTCTAAGTATATTAAATGATATCCATACTTATAATTTCTTTTTATGGAAAATAATTAAATTCATCATTAATGTCAACAATAATATTCTTTCAGAATGAATTCATATCTAGAAAAATGAGAATGTATTCTAGCAGAATGAGAGTGTACTCTAGTAGAATACACTCTCGTTTTTCATATTCCATGTCACACCCCCGAACCAGACGGCGGAAACGTCTGTGGGCTCGTGTGACTAACAATTGAATTATCATTACAATGAATACACATGAAATATAACACATTCATCACCAACATTACATATAACAATCAGCATTGTTCACATCAAGTACATTGTTATAAATACATAAGTTCAAACTATTAAAAGTACGATGAGTGATGTTACATAAAATGAAACCCTACATACTTGAAATCTTCCAGCTTAACGATTACCTGAGAATACAAGTTATTTTGAAAACGGTCAACATATATAATGTTGGTGAGTTCATAAGTATGTTTGAGTAAAAGTCTTTGTATCTTTCGTAAAAACCCAGAAAATCCGATATCTGTAAAATGTTTGAAAATGATGTGAAAATCAAGTATAAATGCATGCGTAATTTCACAGTAGTGACATATATAAAAGTAGTTTAGATTTATTTGTATTGTGAGTAAGTGATAATTGAACATTTGTATTTCCCCAGAAAATCCGATATTTTCTGATTTGTTATAATGTCGAGGTTCTTGTATCGTTTAATAAGTTATTTTGTATTGACACAATCGAAGGGTTAATCTTCGAAATGTTAAATTTGGTATTGAATCTCTATATGAGCCGTTATAATCATACATGATAATGACTAGGTTGCATGTCTTAACATTTTTCCAAATGTTGGTATTTGCTCAAGGTTTTGTCGCCCTAGACTGGCCTAGTCTAGCTGTAGCGAGCAGCTAAGGCGTGGGGGTCACCCCGTATAGATCTATACACAAACTCTCGCTCTCCCTCCAGGAGACTCTGATTATAACTACAAGCTACGATTGTACACTCATAAGATGCCAACCGACACGTCTCACTAGATTCTCAACCTTTCGTACTATGTTTAATGTTTACGTGCATGTTGTATGTTATCAAATCCAAAGGTACATATATAAGTATATGAAGTTCAATAGTTATGTAAAGGTATAGTTACAATCTATCAAGCATGTGAATTTCAGTCCAAGCCCAATTAGCATGTAAGTGGATCACAAAGGCCCAATAACATGTAAGTGGGTAGTTTGGGCCCAGTAGGCATGTAAATGGACCACAAAGGCCCAACGAACATGTGACCCATAACTCAGGCCCATATTAACATGTAAATGGGTCGCAAGGCCCAATAAACATGTCATGGAAAATATTGGGCTCAATATACACTTGAATGGGCCCTTAAGGCCCATTGGCCATGTAACGTGAATATTAGGCCCAATAAAATTGTTATTGATGTATTTCACCCATTTATTATTTTTTCTTTGATTGTTTTAGTTCGAGGTTTACCGAATTGAATATAAAAAGTCTTCTTTTGTAAAAAAAACGACGTTCTTGGGCATTAAGCCTCAAATTTTCAATTAAGGCCCAAAGTTTTGTAAAAATATCACTTTAGTTCATAATTTATAAAAATTTGCAATTTTATCCCAAATGTTTAGAAATTCACGGATTTAATCCAAAAATTTATATTTTGACATTTATGGCCCATTTTTGTAGAAAATTACCTTTTCAGCCCTTTGTTTGTCAAATTGACACTTTCGGCCCAATTTTTATAAAAGTTACATTTTTGGTCCAATTTAAAAATAAATGTTATTTTCACCCCTAGATTTGGTTTGTTTACATTTATGACTCAAACTTTGGTCAAATAACATTTTTAATCCCAAAACTTCCATTTTTCGCAATTTTTGGGCCCAAAACCGTGAGGCCCAAATATTTGGCCCATTAAGCTAAAATTTACATTTTTGACCCTTTAGAAAGCATGTTTATCATAAAAATCCATTTTTATACTAGTAGGACCTGTTTTATCCTTATAAAAACATAAATGTCGCTTTTTACCCTTATCTTTTGTTTTCTTGACAATTTTTGACTCTTAACAAAGTTTTTGCCTTAGATTTTTATATCTTGAACATATAACACTTTTAACTTGATAATATGATGTGTAAGGTGTATTAGTTCATGGATCTTGAATCAATATTACTCAAGATGTCGTGATTTGCTAAGATCTAACATATTTTTGCAAAATAAACTAAGAAATCACACAAGACATGCATATAACACATAGATCTACACATTTTACTTGCATTCTCCCCCAAAAATCATGTAAAACGGAAAACAAGGGGGTATGAACTCACCTTTGCTTTGATTTTTCGGTTTTTGAAGAAAGAATGGAAAGGTTTTTGGTCCTAGCAACACCTTGAAGTGAATCTCGAACTTATGAAGATTCTAAAGTGTGATCATGGAATAAAACTATGTAAGAAGGAGTTTTTCATGTTAAGATGAAAGAAGATACTTGTGTTTGGCAAAAGCTTACCAAAGATTGGAATGACTTGATGAAGATCCTTAGAACTCTAGCCAAATTTTCGAGATCTTGGAGGAAGGAGGATAATCTTTGAGAGTGTTTGGAGAGTGTTTTGAAAGAGTGTGTGTGTGTGTGTGTGTTTTGCCTCTCGGTCGTAAGTAGAAGAAGAGAGGGGAGAGAGAAGGATGAGGTGACTTTGCATGGAAACATGAGATAGCTTGCTTTGTTACATGGTGAGTAATATGGATGTGGCACCTCCAAAGTCAACTCCCTCCTTTTCCATTTCATTTTTCATTTTTTTTGTTAATGATGTTGGGCCGAGGGGTTTTTTGGGCTAGGAGGAAGGAGGATGAATTAGTTTGGTCCAATTCTTTCCTTGGTTCGAAATTATGAAGCCCATGGAGAAGTTTTCGGTCCATTGGGCCTTTAGGGTGGTTCACGACCCAAATGGCATAAAAAGTGGGTTTTATGGCTTACTAGGTTTAATTGGATTAGCTATAGTCCAATAAGGCCCATTAGGATTGGAATGAATCATTCTAGGCCCAAATGGTCCAAAATGTTATAGATTTGGGAATTGGGTCCATTTAGAATCCAAATAGGGTTTCCAAGCCCAAAATAGTTGAATTGAATACTTATTGGCCCATTAGGCCCAATAAGGAAATCCTAGTCCAATATAGACTTAAACCGGGATTGTTAGGGTTTTTAGACTCTTTGTTGAACATGAAAGGTGAATTTAAATGAGCATTGGTGATATTTACTTAGAGTATATGTTTTACAATAGTTGAATGATTACACGAGATTAGAATTTCCTAGCTAAAATGCTAGTTGTGACATCATCCCCCCGTTAGAGGGAATTTCGTCCCGAAATTCTTTTGAAAACTAGGTTTATGAAGGAGAGAATAGGTGAGGGTACTTTTGCTTCATCTGGTCTTCACGTTCCCACGTCAATTCCGGTCAACGTTTTGCGCTTCATCGAACCTTCACAATCGGGATGCGACTTTACTTTGTACACTTCACTTCCCTGTCCATAATCTCAACTGGTTCTTCAACGAACAGGAGATTCTCATTTATCTCAATCTATTCCAAACGAACGACAAGGGTTTCATCTGATAGATACTTTTTCAGATTCGAGACGTGGAACACCGAGTGTACGTTGCTGAGCTCGGCAGGTAGCTGCAGCTTGTAAGGCACTGGACCAATCCAGGCAAGAATCTCGAATGGTCAAATGTATCGCGGGTTCAGTTTTCCTCGTTTCCCAAAGCGAATCATTCCCTTCCAAGGAGATACTTTTAACAACACGCGATCCCCGACTTGAAACTCTAATGGCTTTTGCCGCTTGTCAGCATAGTTCTTATGTCTGTCTCGCGATGCTTGAAGTCGAGCTTTCATTTGGACTATCTTTTCGGTCGTCCCACCTCGGCCCAGCATAGGGGCGATCTGCACTTACGACCATAAAGAGCCTTGAAGGGAGCAACCTTGATGCTTGTGTGATAACTGTTGTTATAGGAGAACTCAATCAGAGGCAAGTGGGTATCCCATGACTTGCCGAAGTCAATCACGCAAGCTCGGAGCATATCCTCGAGTGTCTGGATGGTACGCTCACTCTGACCATCCGTCTGTGGGTGGTAGGCAGTGCTCATATCTAGTTGTGTTCCCATGCCTTCTGAAGAGATTGCCAGAATCTTGAAGTGAATCTGCTATCTTGATCCGAGATAATAGATACTGGCACTCCATGGAGTTTCACAACCTCCTTAAGGTAGATTCGGGTCAGTTTTTCCATCATGTAGGACTCTTTTATTGGCAGGAAATGAGTGGATTTTGTTAATCTATCGACAATTACCCAGATAGCATCCAATCCATCTGCTGTCTTTGGCAATTTGGTCACGAAGTCCATAGTAATCCTTTCCCATTTCCACTCGGGTATCACTGGTTGTTGCAATAGTCCCGAGGGCTTTTGGTATTCCACTTTCACTTTGGCGCAAGTAAGACACTTGCCCACGAAAGTAGCTATCTCTGCCTTCATATTAGGCCACCAATATTGCCGCTTGATATCCAAATACATTTTATCTGACCCCGGATGAATAGAATATCGCGTCTTGTGGGCTTCATGCATGACTTTCTCTCTGAATCCCCCAATTTTGGGAACCCAAATTCTATTCATAAAGTAGTGGGTCCCGTCGTCTTTAACTTCGAGCTCCTTCTCCATTCCTCGTAGTGATTCACTAGCGACATTTTCCGACTTCAATGCGTCCAGTTGGGCTTCTTGGATGGTGATTGACAGAGTCTTCGCACGACGACTTGAATACTCCTTTCTGCTCAGGGCATCGGCTACCACGTTAGCCTTTCCTGGATGATATTTGATCTCACACTCATAATCATTTAACAGCGCAACCCATCTTTGCTGCCTCATGTTTAGTTCCTTTTGATTTAGAATGTGCTGGAGGCTCTTGTGGTCTGTAAAGATGGTGCACTTGGTACCATATAGTTAGTGCCTCCAAATTTTTAAGGCGAAGACCACCGCCCCCAGTTCAAAATCATGCGTGGTGTAATTTACTTCATGCGCTTTCAGTTGTCTGGATGTATAAGTAATTACATTCTCTCGCTGCATGAGGACACTGTTGGATTAATGTCTAAGTCCATAACTATAATTGGTAAGACTTGACCCGACCCGGCATGGTCCATTTGGGTTGCATGGCATCATGCATTTGGATAGACTATAATGAGAGAAATAACACTTAAGGTTGGTTAATATATTATAATTTCTAATATATTAATAAGGTTATTTAATTAGTATTGATCAAGAATTAATTTGGAATTAATTAAGTGATCAAAAGGAGACTAATTAAATATATGGGTTGATTGTGTAAATCATTCATTCTTATATATGTGGGCTTGTGATCCAAGATTCCTTATGTTGGACTAAGTCCATGGGGTGACCCATGGATACTCCATGGAGGTTAAAATCCATGGAGCATAAGGAATGGGTAAAGTTATGAGTTACATGGTGTAACCCTAATAGCCACCATATAAAAGAATCCCATGGCTCAAGAAATCGTGCACTAATGTGTGAGAGTGAGGGCTAGACGATTTCAAGGAGTGTTCAAGTTTCTCTCAAGTTATACCAAGTGTATTTGGTGTTGTGTGAACCATTTGAGGTCTCACACTTGGGGCACTAGGCACTCAAGCTTCATGAAGACATTCTACATCAAAGAGGTATGTATTCTATCTTGTTATATTTATTATTTTGTATGCTAGATTAGGATAATACCTTGGATGTTCATAATTGTATGTATAATAGAGAAAACATAGATCCAAGGTATTTAGGGTTGCATGTACACTTAGGAGTGTTAGAATGCTCATAACCCAACAGTGGTATCAGAGCCTAGGCTTGTTTTCTTGTTATACTTGCAAAAGTAGCTGAAAAATCGAGTTGGATGCATATATTCGATTGTTTTGGCTGGAATTGGACTAGGAACATTACCCTAAGATGTTTTTGGACTTATAAACTTGTTTTTGATGTGGTAATGTTCATGCTAATCCAATTTCTAAGATAATTGTCATAATTTCAAGATTTGTATTAGTTTGTATGTTCATGCTAATTTCTTGAAGATTGATGATTTGAATTATCTTGTTCTTATGAGGTTCTTAGATTAATAGAAAAGTTGTGTGAAATAGTTGTTTTCAATCCATTTTAATCTAAGAGTTGATTCCAAAGTGTGTTTTTGTAACTTGTCCTCAAGTTATATGAAAAGTCACATTTAAGAATCATAAAACTCATAAAAGTTGGCAAAGGTTACAAAATGAAGAGTGTAGTTCTAATTAAATGGTTTTATGACTCCATAACTTGTCCTCAAGTTATGGAGGTTCAAGAGTCTCTTCATTAAATTAAAAAAAAAGTGTAACCTTAATTAGTTCCATAAGTTACAATAAAAAAAAAGTTATTTTTTTTATTAATTAGTTTAAAGTCTTCCATAACTTGTCCTCAAGTTATGGAACTTGAAGAGTTTTTTTTTTTTTTTTTTTTTTTTTTTTTTTTTTTTTTAATTAAAACTACTTTAAACTCATAAGTTATGGAATTAATTAGTTTTGAATAGTTTCAAAACTTGCCCTCAAGTTTTGGAATTTGAAAAGTTTTCACTTATGAATATTTTAATTCCAAGTTAGCCCTTAGAATTTTAAAAGTTAAAATTCAACCCTTATACTTTATAATATTATAAGTTAATAATATTTATATATATGTATAAGAGTAAAGTCAGTCTTACCGTTAGTAGGCCTCATTCACGAAGCCAGTCTATAAGGGGGGTATAAGGTTACTGCCTATAAAATGGCAGTTTAATGGGTGTCCACTCTCACCCACCGCTTCCTTGACTGGTGGAGGGTCGTTAGCCGAACGGGTAGGACAATGACAATAATTCTCCTTTCATTAAAAGTATTAATGATAAATACTAAGTAACTAAACTCTTATTAATACCCAATCTTAGTTACTTAGGAAAATGTGAATTTGGTGCTAACCCATGAAATTACACTTTGCACTTTGCTTAAGTCGTTAGTGGAGCGTGTGTGGTTAACCGGCACACTAACCTGGACTTAACAAGGTAGGCAAAGGGTAACTTAATATTTATCATAGTATCGGTGGAGCGTGTGTGGTTAACCGGCACACTGATTAAGGGGTAAATATTAAGGGTACCAAGTATATCATGGTTATTCACACCTTGTTTTGTGATCCTCGGCATCCCAGTCACAAAACCTGAAGGGCACACTCGAGATTGAAACATGCCTTTGAACAGTTCAATGAATCTCAAAGATCTAGGACTTTCAAATCCAATTAAAACCTAATAAATTATTTCGTTTTTCATGGTGGAAATTGGTGAATCGTCATTCACCTACCTTCAAATATTTTATAGCTTGGATTACGACATCCCTCTTCTAAGTTATAAAATAGTTTGTTGGGTCCTAGCCTTAATATTTCATATTGGGTGTCATATTAAGGACTTTAAATCAACTATCTTGAATATCTCCAAAAAAGATGTCTGGTCTAGACATTTATGATCTTCCCAAATCTCTTGAAACAAGCTTTCCTAAATGAAGATGATGTCCCATGGATATCATACTTCTTTCACCTCCTCCAATTATTCTCCCTGACCCACAAGTTCCTAAAAAGTTTAAGGTCACTCAAGCCCTATTGGCAAGGCAAGGTCTAGGTGTGATCACATCTTGGAGATGTAGTCACATATTGACAAGCCGGGAGAGTTGGGTGTCAAAGTCTTGAGAAAGTTGGTGGCTCAACTACTTTCTAAGTCACATAGTGAGTTCTTTTGGGAATCCTATGAAACAGACTAATACAAGACCCTTAATGATCTTATCTATTTGCTAAGATCAACTTCCTAAAACGCTATGGACATTGACAATGATGACATTTGATATCCAGTAAAGCTCTCTCTTCACAATGGAAAGGGATCGGCCATAGTCAACTCGGTTGACCCAATGGTAAAGAGAGAGGTGAAGTCTGAGATAGTCCCATTATCAAGGGTCCATAGGTAACTATTGCCAAAGGAAGGGGCATTGGTTACGAAGCTGCCAAATTTACCTAAGGATGTTAAAGTCAATAAGTTTGGCTCTACTTCAGGTAAAGTCCATTGTCTAACTCTATTAAGTACATGCTGATTCTGATCGCGAAGATGGATTTCAATCGCATGGTTCGGTGATCAGAATTTTGGGCTATTACTTAAGAGTTATGATATTTATATTGCTTAAGAATAGATAACAACAAGGTTTTCATATGGATTGTAAGGATAAGTTTTTCCGCAAAGTTTTAAAATAAAAGAAAAAGGTTTTGATTTTATTTATTTTAAGTATCCTTACAATGGCATTTGTGAAAAGTTGTTGCTTATAAGATTCCATTGATAGCAATATTGGAAAAATGGATTTGATTCTTTCGGTTGTGGTAGTGTCTAATATTACCAAATAAGGAAAGATTCTCATCACCCAAGGTTCAATTGGACCGAAACTTGGAATCATGCAAGTTGTATAGTATGATGAATGAGAACTTTCAGCTTGGAAAATTAAGACTAATTCCTTATGTGAATAAGGAAAGGACTAAGGGATCGAGTACACATTCTTGTGCACTGGTCAAGTCCACCACAAAAGATCAAGAAGACTATTCGTCATGATTTACTTAAGTTCAGTAAATATGGTTATACTTATAAGTTTAAGTATAAGTCTGTAGCATTGGAGAAGTTTCAATGTGAGACAGAACGAATAAGAAGAATCAAAGTATGGCAGAAAGATAAAAGTTTCTCAAATCTGAAAAGATGGGAGAGTACTTTAGTATCATGTTTATGATCATCTTAATGATTAAGATACCATATGACAATTGGTCCTCTAAAGTCATCTTAGTGCATTCTTATGACTAAGAAGAGGAGTCATGAATTGTTGAAATGGTTAAATCAAAAAGATGAGTCATACTTCGTTCCAAAACAATTCTTAGAGTCATACTCCAATATTGTAACTTGAGTGACATATCTTAAAGAGGGTTTGTTAACACTAGTCAAATGTAAGAGTAAAAGGTTATCTACTCTTGTACATTTGAAGTTGGTAAGTTGTGATGTTTTGGATTAAACAAAGACCAACTAAGGCCAATTGTGTGAAGTGTTTGTCTTGATAAAGAATCCGCACTATCTCTTGAATATTTGGCAAGATAGTCTTATATGTCAAGAGGACAGTGGGCGTCTTAAAGATCCTAAAAAGAATTTCAAGAACTAATCAAGAATAAAACCTGAGGTTCTTCACTAGCACACGACTTGAGGTTTATAACCTATCATGTTGACATATTCTGTGCCCATTCCAGTTAAAGTTGGCTTTGCATAGGAGTTCTGAGAGTTCTCAATTGGTTGCACAACTACTTGGAAGCAATGGCAGGCACCTGAGCTGCTAAATGGCAAGAATTTAAGATTGCACAAGTTTAATCAATATGAGTTTGGATTTGTCACTAACCTTGTCTTGTGATTATGGTTTTGACAAATTCACATGGATAAGAACACATACACTATTAAATCTAAGTGTCATAAGGTTTCTCTCCGATTCATGAAAATGATGGTGAGGAAACACTTTCACTAAGTAGATTTTAGCTAGATAGCAATTGTGATATTTGCATTCTCAAAGTCGTTAGTGGAGCGTGTGTGGTTTACCGACACACTAACATGGACTTGTGAGAAGTGGCAAAGGTCTAAACAATTGAGACTATGATTACGGCATCCCTTTTCATAGTTCTAAAATTGTTTAGACACACATGTGAGCTATCTAAGAGAGGTGTATGATTTTGATAAAGTTTTATCAAAACAATCTAGTATCAGAAATCTGAACTTTGGTAAGAAAGTCAGCTGATTTCTGAGTACGTGTCAAAGCTAGTGGGAGCATAAGTGTTATGCTAATAATCATCATGTTAGTGGGAGCATGATAATTATGACAAAGGTTGCAAGTTAGCAATGTTAATTATAGAAAACAAAAGTTTCAATTCGTGAGGTTGCAGGGGTTGAAAAAGTTGTTTTGCTATAATTAAGGGAGAGGAAATTATACTTCATTTCAATTCTAAAAGCTTAGATTGAGATTTTAATCGTATTTAATCAAGGATATATATATATATATATATATATATATATATATATATATATATATATATATATATGAATTTCATGTTGGAATGGCTCAACATAAGGAAATCCTATATATGGGTCCATTATTTGTGTTCTAAAATTCGATTATGATTACGGCATCCCTTTTCATAATCTGAATTTTGAGAACTTGGCAAATTGAAATGGAAATATTATAGCAAAAGACTGGTTTAGTCTTTATGTGAGACATCATGAATCATGTCCCATATGCTTCGGATATAGGATCGATTACATGTGTTATATTCATCCTTTCTAAAATTTTCCAAATGCCTGGGGCATTATGAAGGGAAAAGGTCTAGAATTGGATATGAGTAAAATGATTAAGCAATTGTCGAGGACAATCTAAGGTTTACCAAAGATTGGTTGCTCAAGGACAGTTGGAAGTATAATGTTAATTCTGGAAGGACCATATTGACATAATCTGTAAGGAGGCAACTCTTGTTCAGAAATGATAGTCAAAATGGAATATGGAAATGTTTCAAAGTTAGAAATTATTCAATCTGTGTAAGATTAGGAAACTTAATGAAAGAAGGATGTTTCCAAGGAGCTGATCTCCTTTGGAATGCTCTGTAATGATTGTTGTCAAGTCTTTCTGACTTTGTGCATAATCATTAAGAGGATCAATGCATATAAGTTTAGAATCTAACAGATTTCAGTAAATGGCATGAATTGGGAATTCTTGCATTTGCAGTAAGGATTTGGTACTGTGAAAAGAGGATCATTGGAGTGATGTTCAATTGATCTATTTTACAAAGTAAAGATCATAGACAAACATAGTATGAATACTTGGTGTATGGCATGACTAGTGTTTAGAAAACATAGTGTACATGCTTGGAGCATGGGACAACTATTGTTTTAAATTCAAGTATAAAGTTGATAAAACCGAAACAATGAATAATGAGTAATCAGTATGGTGATAAATAAAAGTGTTTATTTATATTCATAGGGTTTGATACCATATTTGATTCATTTATTCTTGTGTTTCACTTTGCATGTTTTGACTTCCAGAATAACTAAGTCGCTCTTCCTGAATGATTAAGTTATTCAAACCATCCACAGTCGGTCATATGTTGGAAGTAGATATGAATCAAGACTGTCATGGGTTGGTTTTATCACGAGTGATCATGAGACGATAATATCTTATATTCTTCAAACCTAGAGATATGAGTTGTTACTATGAGTTGGTTGTACATTGATTGCACGAAAACGCATTCGGTAACTCGATGTTATAAAACGTGCCTTTGTGTATGATTCAACAAGTAGTAGAACAAGCCATATGAGTCGAAGTTTATCCATTCCTTTTACCTTCGGGATAAAAGCGATATCTGTGGGCCCCTCGATAATTTAAAGATGATACATGTGAGTGCTTGGCCAAGGCAGGACTGATTTGATTTGTTCAATTAGTCAGTCATCATGAATCGGAAATCGGGAAACAACAAATGGACAAAGAGAATGATTGATAATCCATGTCTTAGTCCATATAATATCTAGAATGGAGGAATATATGATCCCTTATCTAATGGACAAGTCATTGACAAAGGTCAGAGTTCATCGACAAGGTCAGAGTTCGACAGAAGCTTTTGAGAGCTACGATTGCTGATCGATTCCTGAAGTCATACGCAATAATAGTTTTAGACTTATCCAAGTGGGAGACTATTGGATTAATGTCTAAGTCCATAACTATAATTGGTAAGACTTGACCCGACCCGACATGGTCCATTTGGGTTGCATGGCATCATGCATTTGGATAGACTATAATGAGAGAAATAACACTTAAGGTTGGTTAATATATTATAAGTTCTAATATATTAATAAGGTTATTTAATTAGTATTGATCAAGAATTAATTTGGAATTAATTAAGTGATCAAAAGGAGACTAATTAAATATATGGGTTGATTGTGTAAATCATTCATTCTTATATATGTGGGTTTGTGATCCAAGATTCCTTATGTTGGACTAAGTCCATGGGGTGACCCATGGATACTCCATGGAGGTTAAAATCCATGGAGCATAAGGAATGGGTAAAGTTATGAGTTACATGGTGTAACCCTAATAGCCACCATATAAAAGAATCCCATGGCTCAAGAAATCGTGCACTAATGTGTGAGTGTGAGGGCTAGACGATTTCAAGGAGTGTTCAAGTTTCTCTCAAGTTATTCCAAGTGTATTTGGTGTTGTGTGAACCATTTGAGGTGTCACACTTGGGGCACTAGGCACCCAAGCTTCATGAAGACATTCTACATCAAAGAGGTATGTATTCTATCTTGTTATATTTATTATTTTGTATGCTAGATTAGGATAATACCTTGGATGTTCATAATTGTATGTATAATAGAGAAAACATAGATCCAAGGTATTTAGGGTTGCATGTACACTTAGGAGTGTTAGAATGCTCATAACCCAACAGACACAACCTAAACCTTGATTCGAAGCATCACAGTAAACTATGAAGTCTTCGGTTCCCTCCGGTAAGGATAGCACTGGAGCACCACAGAGGGATTTCTTCAAGGTTTGGAATGCAAGCTCTTGCTTCTCGGTCCATTTGAAGGGTACGCCTTTTGTGTCAATGTGGTGAGGGGTTTGGCTATCTTGGAAAAGTTCTGAATGAATCTTCAATAGTAGCCTGCAAGACCCAAGAATTGGCGAATTTCTGTTGGCGTTGACGAAATTGCCCAGTTTTTGATTGCTTTGATCTTGGAGGGGTCCACATGTATTCCTTCCTGACTGACTACATGGCCTAGGAAGTTCACACTGCGGAGCCAGAACTCGCACTTGGAGAGTTTCGCATACAACTTTTCAGCCCGCAGGGTTTCTAAAATCTGTCGGAGGTGATGGCTATGATCTTCTTTTCTTCGAGAGTACACGAGAATATCATCGATGAAAACGATTACGAATTTATCACGGAATGGGCGGCAGACTCGATTCATGAGGTCCATAAATGCAGCGGGGGCATTTGTTAGACCGAAGGGCATTACAACGAATTCGTAATGACTGTATCGAGTTCGAAAAGCAGTCTTAGGAATTTCCTCATCTCGAACTTTGTGCTGATGATAATCGGATCTCAGATCTATCTTTGAAAAGTAACTAGCTCCTTGAAGCTGGTCAAATAGATAATCGATTCATGGAAGTGGATACCGGTTTTTGATGGTGAGTTTATTTAATTCCCTATAGTCGATGCACATCCTGAAGGATCCGTCTTTCTTCTTAACGAAAAGAACCGGAGCTCCCCATGGCGAGAAGTTGGGTCTGATGAATCCTTTATCCAGGAGTCCTCTTAGTTGGCTTGATAATTCTTGCATTTCAGCAGGGGCCAACCTATAGGGTGATTTGGCTATTGGAGTGGCTCCAGGCACTAGGTCGATTCAGAATTCGATTTGTCGTTCTGGGGGTATTCCCAGACGATCTTCTGGAAACACATCCGGGAATTCACACACCACTGGGATGTTGTGAATGCTCGCTTCCTCTTCGGTTTTATCCACCACATGAGCAAGGAATGCGTAGTTCTTCTTTTGTAGACACTTTTGTGCCTTGATACATGAGATAAGGCGAAGGTTTGCGCTGGGTTTATCTTCGTAGATTATTAGGGTTTCTTGATTAGGAAGATGAAGGTGAACGGCCTTCTCGTGACACATAATATCGGCATGATGGGGGCTTAACCAATCCATGCCGATGATCACATCAAAACTCCTAATATTTATTTACATCAAATCTATTTGGAAAGAGTGGTTGTTTAATGCTAACGTACATCCTATATAGATATCTTTTGTTGTTTCCGTTTTCCCATTAGCCATTTCCTCCGTAAAGGCTTCGTTGAGCTTCTGGGGTTGTTGATTTAGCAAGTGTTTGAATTTATTACTAACAAAACTTCGTTCCGCCCCACTATCAAATAACATGCATGTGTACGAGTTGTTAAGTAGGAACGTACCGGTGACAACGGCTGGGTCCTGCACTGCTTCACCCTGACCCATTGTCAGCACTCTCCCCGCTGCTCCTGCCCCTTGATTATTCGCGTTGGGGCAGTTTAGCCTGAGATGCGCGGTTTTCCCACATCCGTAACAGGTATAACTGGCTCCAGCATTGGCGTTGTTGTTATTGTTGTTGTTGTTGTTGTTGTTTGTCATCTGCTTCTGTGGAAGCTGAGCCCTACAATACTTTGCTGTATGGCCCTTCCGGTTGCACCTTGTGCAATTCATCTCTCTACACTCCCCGTGATGGTGGAAGTTGCATTTGTTACACTTGAGAAGATTTCCTGAATACTGCTTTGGAGCATTTGGCGTGGATGAGGCTGGAGCATGTGGTGTGGTGGTAGCTTGAGTTGCAGCATGGACAGTCACAGTTTGTTGCTTCTTAGACGATTCCGAGTTTTGCTTTCCCTTTCGCTTGTTGTTTCTCCCATTCTTGTTCTCACCTTCTTTCTTGACCTCCGCTTCTGCTGTTTTGGCACCCTTTTTGTTACCGTGATCATACAGTTTCTTGGCCAGTCTCTTGGCGCTGTCAAACGTCTCAGTGTTTGCCGCAATGACATTCCCTTGGATAGGTGCAGTCAATCCCCAGATAAACCTCTCAATCTTTTTCCCTTCTGAGGTGATCATTCCAGGACACAGAAGAGATAGCTCACTAAACCTGGATATGTATGCGTCGATATCGGAGTTTTGAACCGTGAGGTTCCACAATTCTTGTTCCATCTTTTGGATTTCGCCTCTTGGACAGTATTCCGCCATCATCATTTCCTTAAGCTCTTACCAGGGCATCGCGTTTACCACCGGGAGTGTCATGGCCTCTATGTGGCCATTCCACCAGGAGAGAGCTTGATCAATGAAGGTGCATGCTGCGAACTTGACTTTACACTCGTCCGGTCACCCGCAGATTTCAAAAACGGATTCTATTTTCTCGACCCATCGCTTAAGGGCTATTACGCCTCCTGTCTCATTAAAGGTCCGAGGTTTGGCGTTGGTGAAATCCTTGTAGGTGTATGTTCGAGCGGCTCCGTGGTTCGTCCCTTGATTTGTGCTTCCGGCTCCTTGCCCGTTGCCTTCTCCGTTGTTTCCATTGCGAATCTGCGCAAGTGCTGCAGTGACCGCAACGAACACTGTTGCCTGGAACGCAGCCAAGTTTATCTCAGGTGGGGTCGGTGTTGCGTTGTTTCCACGGTTGGGTCTTTGAGGCATCTTTCTGTCATGGAACGGAAAGATGTTGAGTGCCTATTGTTTTGCGAGTTTGGAATCCCATAGACTTGGCGTATAGTGTGTGTATTTAAGTAATTTCATGCGTTAACATAAAACAAGAAAATAAAACACATAGCAGATGACAACGTCATGATAAAACATAAAGCATTTTTATTAATACTAATAGTTTTGATACATGAAAATTTGCCAGATGGCATATAGTACATGAGGAAAATATAAAATCCGGCAACATAACGACCCTATGAGTAGTGTGGTCACTTAAACATAGAGTCGATAGTACATGGCATAGTACGCCTAAGAGAAACCTAATACTAACGATAGATACTGCTGGTCCTAGTCATGGTGGGATGTGTCAGGGGGTGGTGTTGAGGAAGTAGATGCTCCCTGAAGGCGAGCCACCTGTCGCTCCGCGTCACGAAGTCGAGCCTCCCACCTCACCTGCCTCATGTGGAACTCCCGGATAACCCCTCGCGTTTCCTGCTCCGCCCGCTCAACCCTAGTCCGCATCTGGTGCATCTGATCGGCGGTGCTCTGAGTCAGATTGCCAGTATCCCTCAATTGTCTCACCATGACTGGAAGTGCTCGGTCAGCCGGTCCTCCATCCCTCAAGTCATAGAACTCTCGAGCCATACCAAACGGGGGGTCATTGTCCCTGTTGTCTGCTCCACCTCCAAATGTCGATACCCCAGGGAGGGGTAGGGCCGTTAAGGCCCATTCGGTGAGCTGGAACCCTCACTGGGTATGGTGGGTTGATGACTATGGACTCTGCGTCCGAATCATCGTTGCTGTCGTCACCAGACTCTTCTTCTTCAATGTCTGCCACAGGTTCCGTAGGTCCCTCTTCGATTTCTTCTTCCGGTTCCTCCTCTTCCACGGGGTTCTCTTCAGGTTCCTCATCAGACTCTTCTAGCCATCCGTTATTTCCCTGATTGGGGAAATAAGGATCTCTTGGAAGGTGGAAACCAGCCATACTGACTGCACGAGAGTGCATAAATAAATCACGTTTTGATTATCCCTATAGTATATTTTTAGTTATTTAAGTTTTGGGTTCCCTAGAGTTATTGGAGAGTGAGGTAGGCTTTTGGATTCATTTCCCGCTATGATTACTCCCGAATACATGTTGATCATATTCTGAATAAATATAGCTGATCAGGCTATATTTATCCCTAATATGACTACGTAACTGCCCAGGTTTAATCATAGTGTTCAATTTCCTCCAGAAGCTTTTATTAGATATCGTTAGATTGTTATTCTAATTTGCGCA
This sequence comes from Lactuca virosa, assembly GCF_052849685.1. Taxonomy (NCBI): domain Eukaryota; kingdom Viridiplantae; phylum Streptophyta; class Magnoliopsida; order Asterales; family Asteraceae; genus Lactuca; species Lactuca virosa. Next base: position 75,155,171 of record NC_136432.1, on the reverse strand, counting down.
TATAAGTGTGAAAATTTTGTTTTGTTCAGAGTTATTTAGTCCCATTGTGTTTATAGTTGCATATCATGTATGGTTAAATATTCTAGTTCACTATAAACATTACTCTGATACCAACCTGTCACACCCCCGAACCAGACGACGGAAACGTCCGGGGGCTCGTGTGACTAACAATTGAATTATCATTACAATGAATACACATGAAACATAACACATTCATCACCAACATTACATATAACAACCAGCACTGTTCACATCAAGTACATTGTTATAAATACATAAGTTCAAATTATTAAAAGTACGATGAGTGATGTTACATAAAATGAAACCCTACATACTTGAAATCTTCCAGCTTAACGATTACCTGAGAATACAAGTTATTTTGAAAACGGTCAACATATATAATGTTGGTGAGTTCATAAGTATGTTTGAGTAAAAGTCTTTGTATCTTTCGTGAAAACCCAGAAAATCCGACATTTTTTGTAAAATGTTTGAAAATGATGTGAAAATCAAATATAAATGCATGTGTGAATTTCACAGTAGTGACATATATAAAAGTAGTTTAGATTTATTTGTATTGTGAGTAAGTGATAATTGAACATTTGTATTTCCCCAGAAAATCCGATATTTTCTGATTTGTTATAATGTCGAGGTTCTTGTATCGTTTAATAAGTTGTTTTGTATTGACACAATCGAAGGGTTAATCTTCGAAATGTTAAATTTGGTATTGAATCTCTATATGAGACGTTATAATCATACATGATAATGACTAGGTTGCTTGTCTTAACATTTTTCCAAATGCTGGTATTTGCTCAAGGTTTTGTCGCCCTAGACTGACCTAGTCTAGTTGTAGCGAGCAGCTAAGGCGTGGGGGGTCACCCCGTATAGATCTATACACAAACTCTCGCTCTCCCTCCAGGAGACTCTGATTATAACTACAAGCTACGATTGTACACTCAAAGGTGCCAACCGACACGTCTCACTAGATTCTCAACCTTTCGTACTATGTTTAATGTTTACGTGCATGTTGTATGTTATCAAATCCAAAGGTACATATATAAGTATATGAAGTTCAATAGTTATGTAAAGGTATAGTTACAATCTATCAAGCATGTGAATTTCAGTCCAAGCCCAATCAGCATGTAAGTGGATCACAAAGGCCCAATAACATGTAAGTGGGTAATTTGGGCCCAGTAGGCATGTAAATGGACCACAAAGGCCCAACGAACATGTGACCCATAACTCAGGCCCAAATTAACATGTAAATGGGTCGCAAGGCCCAATAAACATGTCATGGAAAATATTGGGCTCAATATACACTTGAATGGGCCCTTAAGGCCCATTGGCCATGTAACGTGAATATTAGGCCCAATAAAATTGTTATTGATGTATTTCACCCATTTATTATTTTTTCTTTGATTGTTTTAGTTCGAGGTTTACCGAATTGAATATAAAAAGTCTTCTTTTGTAAAAAAAACGACGTTCTTGGGCATTAAGCCTCAAATTTTCAATTAAGGCCCAAAGTTTTGTAAAAATATCACTTTAGTTCATAATTTATAAAAATTTGTAATTTTATCCCAAATGTTTAGAAATTCACGGATTTAATCCAAAAATTTATATTTTGACATTTATGGCCCATTTTTGCAGAAAATTACCTTTTCAGCCCTTTGTTTGTCAAATTGACACTTTCGGCCCAATTTTTATAAAAGTTACATTTTTGGTCCAATTTAAAAATAAATGTTATTTTCACCCCTAGATTTGGTTTGTTTACATTTATGACTCAAACTTTGGTCAAATAACATTTTTAATCCCAAAACTTCCATTTTTCGCAATTTTTGGGCCCAAAATCGTGAGGCCCAAATATTTGGCCCATTAAGCTAAAATTTACATTTTTGACCCTTTGGAAAGCATGTTTATCATAAAAATCCATTTTTATACTAGTAGGACCTGTTTTATCCTTATAAAAACATAAATGTCGCTTTTTACCCTTATCTTTTGTTTTCTTGACAATTTTTGACTCTTAACAAAGTTTTTGCCTTAGATTTTTATATCTTGAACATATAACACTTTTAACTTGATAATATGATGTGTAAGGTGTATTAGTTCATGGATCATGACTCAATATTACTCAAGATGTCGTGATTTGCTAAGATCTAACATATTTTTGCAAAATAAACTAAGAAATCACACAAGACATGCATATAACACATAGATCTACACATTTTACTTGCATTCTCCTCCAAAAATCATGTAAAACCGAAAACAAGGGGTTATGAACTCACCTTTTCTTTGATGTTTCGGTTTTTGAAGAAATAATGGAAAGGATTTTTGGTCCTAGCAACACCTTGAAGTGGATCTCGAACTTATGAAGCTTCTAAGGTGTGATCATGGAATAAAACTATGTAAGAAGGAGTTTTTCATGTTAAGATGAAAGAAGATACTTGTGTTTGACAAAAGCTTACCAAAGATTGGAATGACTTGATGAAGATCCTTAGAACTCTAGCCAAATTTTCGAGATCTTGGAGGTAGGAGGATAATCTTTGAGAGTGTTTGGAGAGTGTTTTAAAAGAGAGTGTGTGTGTGTGTGTTTTGCCTCTCGGCCGTAAGTAGAAGAAGAGAGGGGAGAGAGAAGAATGAGGTGAATTTTCATGGAAACATGAGATAGCTTGCCTTGTTACATGGTGAGTAATATGGAAGTGGCACCTCCAAAGTCAACTCCCTCCTTTTCCACTTCATTTTTCATTTTTTTTTTGTTAATGATGTTGGGTCGAGGGTTTTTTGGGCTAGGAGGAAGGAGGATGAATTAGTTTGGTCCAATTCTTTCCTTGGTTCGAAATTATGAAGCCCATGGAGAAGTTTTCGGCCCATTGGGCCTTTAGGGTGGTTCATAGCCCAAATGGCATAAAAAGTGGGTTTTATGTCTTACTAGGTTTAATTGGATTAGCTATAGTCCAATAAGGCCCATTAGGGTTAGAATGAATCATTCTAGGCCCAAATGGTCCAAAATGTTATAGATTTGGGAATTGGGTCCATTTAGAATCCAAATAGGGTTTCCAAGCCCAAAATAGTTGAATTGAATACTTATTGGTCCATTAGGCCCAATAAGGAAATCCTAGTCCAATATATACTTAAACCGGGATTCTTAGGGTTTTCAGACTCTTTGTTGAACATGAAAGGTGAATTTTAATGAGCATTGGTGATATTTACTTAGAGTATATGTTTTACAATAGTTGAATGATTACACGAGATTAGAATTTCCTAGCTAAAATGCTAGTTGTGACATTCCATGCAACTTTATTGTATTTTAAGTGAGTGAGTCCTGTAACAAAAAAAAACTCATACATAAAACCTAGATACGAATTCATTCTGAAAGAATGTTATTGTTGACATTAATAACGAATTTAATTAGTTTCCATAAAAATAGAATTATAATTATGGATATAAATTAATATACATACAACTATGAAAATCATTTAATATCTATATTTATTTAATTAAATAATTATTTAATTTTACTGAATTTCTATTGGTGCATAGCACACAATAAATGTAAGAAACAAATTAACCTAGCCTTATATATATATATATATATATATATATATATATATATATATATATATATATATATATATATATATGTGTGTGTGTGTGTATGTATGTATATTTATATATAAGTATGCTTTTTGTACGGTTATTATCAAAATTCTAACGCCCGCAAATTCGGGCGAGTTAACTTAGAGACAATAAGCGTTAAAAATGACTTTTTGATAGAAGATTATTTAAGATATATAATCTTAACAAAATTTATAGCATATGTCACAAGGATTTCATACATATAAATAACGCTGAAATCCGACTTATAAAGAAGAAGTTATGACTCGTTGAAGCTTTACGGATTGTAACATCCCAAAAATTCAAGCCAATTTAAAACTTTTTTTTAAAACATTTCAAAGCACATGATTATTACAAACTTGTTTTCAAAATAGTATATTGTCAGAATACCCATAATCAAATCATAAAATCATAAAATGTGAGGAGCGGTACGATCACGCCTTTGCCTTCCCGCGATCATCCGAAGTACCTGAAACAATAATCGATAAATGTAAGCTCGAAGGCTTAGTGAGTTACCCCCAAAATACCAACGCAATACAATCATAATCATAACATATAGACAATCAGCATGCATAATAAGCCTTCAGCCTGACTGGACCGCCTCGCAGACCTTCAGCCAATCTGGACCGCTCTCCGAGCCTTCGGCACGTCTGGACCGCCTCGAAGGGCCTACAGCCTATCCGGACCGCTTGTCGGGCCTTCGGTCTGACTGTCATGCCCTCCTGGGCCTGTAGTCTATCCGGACTGCCCTGGGTATGTTGGCCTTCAGCACAAAGCAGGTCCTCCTCAACCCAACCCCCAATCAAACAACATGTGCACAATATCATACGCTAGCATATATAACAGTCAACTGATCTAACAGATCATCAATCATAGCAACATCCTATAACCAGGATACAGACCTAACCGGTCACTAACATAGTATCATCCTATATACCAGGATACCGACCTAACTAGGTCACTACGCATAGCATCATCCTAACTACTAGGATGTAAATCAATGAGCAGATCATGCAATAAACCCGGATACAAATCTGATAAGGGCCGACATTGGTGCCTTAGACCTTATTGATATAGTGAGGAGAACTCACCTCGCACTGTCGACTCGAATATAAACTCAAGCTCTTGGATTGCCGGTACAACTCCACCACCTTAATGCACCATAGAACCATGCTTGTAAACTTCCAATTCCCCAAAATGCCCCAGAAGTCCAATAGTCAACCCTTGGTCAAAGTCAAAGTCAACAGTCCATGTTGACCCCAACTCATCGAGTACAACCAACCACTCGCCGAGTTCCTTGCATGACTCGCTAACTCGCCGAGCCACTTGAGCGACTCGTCGAGTTCCTAATGTCAGTGGCCGCAGACTCCTTGGCCAACTCGTCGAGTTTCCCCTTTACAACTCGTCAGGTTCATACGTGTCCAAAGATCGGGAAAACCCTAGCCGACTCGCCGAGTCATTCGACTAACTCGCCGAGCCCAAGGCAATCTTCATCGGACTCGTCGAGTCGTTCATCCGACTCGCCGAGTCCATTCAGTCCTTCATCCATACAGTGGCTTTTTAAGCCATGTTAAGGCTCCATATTGCAGATCCAGCTTCCCAAGGCCTGTTTATCACGTAAAGTTGCAAACTTTACGTGCATGCAAGGCCCTAAGGTCTTAAAATGACAAACTAAGCTTGCAAATGGAGGTTTGCACCTAGGGAGAGTCTCATCTTTGCTAAAGTTGGACGCTTTATGGACTTAAAGGCCCAAGAGAGTTCAGATCTGAAGTTACAACTTCAGATCTTAGCTTATACATATGAAAAGCTTCCAAACATACTAGAAAAGCCCTAAAATTTACCCAAAAGAGATCTAGAAATGAAACGAGGTCAAGATAGCGATTTGATACCTTCCAAAGGATGCTACTAAGATAGATTTCAGATCCCACACGTTCCCTTGCTTCTATATACTTTCTCTCCAAGCTCTCCTCTCCAAAGATCTTCTTTCAAAGCTTAAGAATACACAAATGGAGCACACTCACACGAATTAGGGTTTCTGGGTTATCAAGAGGCTGTAAGGGAAGGCTGGGGAGGCCAATGATCCTTTAAATAGGGTGCAATACCCCGAAATTTAGGGTTTCATCTGCCAGCTCCTACTCGTCGAGTCCATTCTTGAATTGGCGAGTAGGTCACTAAAACTCATGGACCAACCCACTGCTACTCGACGAGTAGGGCAACCAACTCGTCGAGTAGACTGTGAATCAAGAAAATTCTTATTTAAAATCAATACCTGAGAATTGGGGCGTTACACGGATAAACCGCACGGCTCTGCGTATCGTAAAACATAAATTTTTGAGAAATTACTTTTTAGCCTTAGTAATCTAAACGAAAGTCATAATAGCCGTTAAACCGAGAGCGTGCATATAGAGAACTTCGAAATCTGATTTCATTTGAGGAAGTTATGATTTTTCTAAGATTTAGCATAACAGTATACAGCTCGGAAATCAAATTTTAGATCGGTTGATTTTTAGCCAAAATAATCTAAATTAGAAATGAAGATATCGTTAATAGGAGTTCAACGATAAAAAGACAGTCGAAAACGGAGCTCGTATGCGAAAGTTATGGATGAAACTTAGTCCCTACTATTCGAGCGCGGCGAATTCGATACAAATTTGTAAATATGAGATAGAATGAGAATTAGCCGATGGAGTCTAAATGAAAGTTGTAGTACTCGTAAATACCAACACGTGGATATAAAGAACGTTGAGAATAGAGCTCGTATGTTAAATATATGGACGAAACTTAGTCCCTACTCTTCGAGCACGATAAATTTGATACAGATTTGTAAATCTGAGATAGAATGAGAATTAGCCGACAGGGTATAAATGAAAGTGGTAGTACTCGTAAATACAAACGCGTGGATATAAAGAACGTAGAAAACGGAGCACGTACGCGGAAGATACAGACGAAACTTAGGGCCTACTCTATGATCAAACCCCTATAAATAAAGGATGAATTCTTCATATTTTCTTACACCATTCCGCTAAACTCTCTCTAGAATCCTTCTTTCTTTCTTGTTCAATTTCTCATAGTTTTAGGGTGCGATAGAGAAACTCCGAGTCATCAAAAGGCCGACGAAAGAAGTTTTTAGAGTCGAAGTTCTGCCTGCGTAATTTCCCGGTTTTTGTTAAAAACCCGGTAAGTTAAGCTACAATATTCTGTTTTCAGTGTAACTTATATTTATAGTCATAAGTCGTTATTATGAACCTATAAACAATATATGTGCTAAGTATTATAAAATATAAGTGTTATTACAATATCTTTTAACTACTCGCGGTACGGGGAATCTGGTTTGAAGGGCCACATAGGGTTGTTGGATTTCAGAAGTGTTATAATGCCAAAATGGTCCTGCCCTCCGGTGTTTCATGTCTGGCCTCTGTCTGTACATAGTGGTTGAAAAGTATTGTTTAACACTTATAAAATAATACCGCTCGTAAATAGTCGCGATAAATATTAGACTAAAATGTAGTGGTAATAATACTAGGTTTCGACGAAGGAAAATAAATTATTAGAAGCGAAGCGTTACCCGAGTTGGGAATTATCACTTTAACAAGTGAGTGCATAATTACTTTCATCTTACACATAGATATGAAGTATTTAATATAAATTACGTGTTATGTGTGCATATTATCTGTGTTCTTGGTACCTATGCTGGATGAACGATTTATACATGTTTATGTGATTTAAACTGTATACGTATTTTTTATACTTATAAATATATATTGGGTAGCGACGGGTGATGAGAGATAGGTGATGATAGATATGTGATGATAACTAGGTGATGATAGATAGGTGAGGATAAATAGGTGATGTGGGATGAGAGGAGATGCCATAACCTTGACCGACAATGTGGCGATGTGGCGATGTAGTCATCTACCAGAGTATAGATGGCGGCCACAGACTATTCTAGACGGTCATGTTTAAACACCAGCATGCTCATAACCTGTAGGTGATGAATTACGAGTTCATGCGATGTTGTAACTACGTATTCATGCGATGATACTCTAACCCTTACTTTGAATTACAAGTTCAGACGATGTTGTAACTACGTATTCATGTGATGATACCCTAACCCTTACTGGACACATATTGGGGGAGTAATCCCCGAATCGGTAATGTTTATGTGATGTAGACGATGATCCTTAGGAACAAACATATAAGGAAATGCGATGTAAGGAGATGGGAGGTAAATATGATGTAGGAGATGACCCTTAGGATAAATCTTTAGGGGAGATTAATGAAGAAATGGGGATGGGTAATCGGGTTAATTCTTTGACATGAATTATGTGAAGAAACAAATTAACTATATTATTATGGGTTGAAAACCTATGTACTCACCAAGTTTTTCCCAACCTAATCCACTCAGTTTATTTGTATCACAGGTGTCGATACGAAGATACATTACAATGAGAGATTAAATGAGATGTAAATCATGGGCCTGTATTAGAGGTATGTATATATCATATAAATGAATGTAAGGTCTGTTTATGCTTATTTTTCTGTATTGACGATGACATCCAATGTTTTAATATAAACAAAATACATTTCTTCGGAAATGTTTTGATAATATCTTTATCACGTTTTATGGAAATAAATTTCGCAATATTATTTTTTAAAATGGATATTCTGATTTTAAAATGAACATAAATAAAATTTTTAAAATGACCGTGAATTTGAGGATATCACAGATATGCTTAAAATCATTTTTTCTTTTCCAAAAAACCGAAATCTAAATGATCATATCAAGGAAACATAACCATCAATCCATCATAACCCACTGTGAATCCTCATTGTTGTGACATCGATCCCTTGCTTAGCATATACGAAAAACAAAAGTAAGTGCTACTACATTCATCATTGTCTTTGCAATACGTTTGAAACTTGATCTCTCTTTAGCCTAAAATGGATCATTCCCATATTTGCACCAAACTCTCTAGAAAAGCCAAACACAAATTATCTTTCCACTAGACCCCACAAGTTATGTTTTCATTACGAAAACTAATTAAATTTGGCAAATCTTATCCAAAAATTTGAACCTCTTATAATATATAAGATCAACAATATAAGTATACTGTATACGATCAATACACAAAATGCGCCCTTCACGTACCCATATTGTCAAAATCGAATATATATATATATATATATATATATATATATATATATATATATATATATATATATATATATTAAGAAGTAACACAATATTTTGTAATTCACATTTTCCCAAGTTTGTGGCCGTAGTACCTACCACTAATCACTATAGTGGTGGGTGATACCTCAACACCACATCCAACCACTAAACATATGTGATACCCATCACTATATCCCTCTCATTCAAATCAGAAATCAACCATGTCCAAAATTTGAAACCAAAAAAAGGAGAACCGATCCTGGTTATGGACCTTAAAACCTTAGCCGTACGTAATCGATCTCATACCTAGTACCATTAGTTTACTCATGAAACAGTCCTTTTTTTAACCAACCAACCATATATTTGAAGCCAAAACATTACAAATTGTTTAAATGAAATTGCAACCAACAATTCCAATGAAAAACTATCTTACTAAAAAAAATTAGTAAACCGATCCCGACCAACTCCTTGAACTGCCTTTGGGCTAAAATTTTGGGTTCGGTTTAGTTGTCCATGTCTAATTTGAGGTTCACATTCGGATTGACATTTGAAGCGTTCTCGGACTAGACAAAACCTTGAACTCATACACCTTGAAAGGTTTGGACCGACGAACGTATCCAACTTTATTTGGTTTTTTTCCTAGTGAATCAGAGCAAGACTCGACTACATTTGGATCGTAACCATTCAAAATACTTTTGAATAATAAGGTCGTACATTCAAATAAAAGAACAATTCAATCCAAACCAGTCTTTTTGAAATCAAACATATCCAAAAGAAAAAAGTAGTAAAAAGTATTGTGATCGATTATCCGAATAATGTATTGTCCTACAAAGTATTATTGTATGAAAAAAGTTACGTTTTTTATATTGTTCAGTCAAATATGTTCAAATTTTGCAGAATTGGACTTCAAGATGGTATCAAACCACTATAAATAATTTGGAAGAAACGAATTTGTTTTCTATCTAAGAGTACCTTCAGTTGAAGCTTTTTAATATCTGATTACTTTTTGTTTTTTTAATTGACCATTTGATACACAACTTTTTTGTTTATTTTATTAACCATTCAATATATAGTGAGTGATCAGTATATTTTCATATTTTGTACATCAAACCTTTTTTATTTTAATATATTTCATTTTATCTTGTTTATTATATTTTTGTTTTAAATATTTATCTTTTATTAAATAATTATTTTTATTAAATATTTAACGTCACTTTTTTTATAAAACACAATTTTATAACGATTGTTTTATATTTTCAATATTTTTTTATTTATATAACTATAACATAACGATTTTCATATTTTAAATATAGATAAAGATCGGTAGTTGCATTTATACTTTTTTATTAAAATATGATTTGAATTCGTAGTCGTCAAAAAAAAGATATGATTTGTATTTTATAAATGTCTAATTAAATCAGAATGTTTTATATAATATTTTAGATAAACAAAAACGTGTATAAAATAACTATTGGTATATGATAACTATCGAAAAAGTCATTTAATCAATGGTTAAAATTAATAAAATTATAAAATAGTAAGATTTTAAGTTATAACATATGTTTAATGTAATTTTCTACGTTGACTACTATGTCACATATTATGTTAGAAATGTCATAGAGGCAATATGATATTGTGGAGGAAAAGATCTAAAAAGGTAATATAGTTGTATATGTTTATTTTTTATTGTTCTTTTTCTTGTAAAATAAGTCTTGAATTTCTTTTTGTACACATTCACTCCTAATGACCAGGAATTCAGGTTAAGTTTTCAATTTGTACATATTTAGTCCTTAATATATATATATATATATATATATATATATTTGCAAAATAAGTTTTTATTTTTTTTGTACACATTCAGTGTTTATGATTGGGTTCTTCATGTTTTTCTCATATGACATCGTACGTGAGACAATCATTAATGGGACATTCTTATATGTGGCTCGTTTGGACAGTGGAATCATGTGTCATTTTTCATAGTTATGGTAATAACATTGTACATTTGATATTAGTAACTGTTATAGTACAATACCAACTATATTTAATACCAATACCAACTTCATTCAATATCAATATCAACTAAATTACATCATATGAAGAATATGTTGGGTTATGAGCATTACATAAATCCTATGGTGCACATGCAAACGCTAATGCTTGGATCTAGTTTTTATATTTGTACATGCAATAATTGTCCAAGACTTGCAAACCCTAATCTAGCATACAATAAAATCGAAATTAACATCTAATAAACAAGTTAGAAAGTTACCTTTCAATTGAAGCTTGAAGATCTTGAGCTTTTGAGAACCTAGCACCTCAAGTGTGATTCCTCTAGTAGATCACAAACGCTAAAGCAATTGGAGAATGCAAGAGAGAGAGGGAGGAAACTCAAAATCGGCTCTAATAATCCTTCTAGGGTTGTGGTAGCCGAATTTGTGAAGCCTAGGGGTTCTATATATAGGTGAGCTGCTAGGGTTTCAGTCAAAACCCTAATTAGATTGCTTAGGCCTTAACCAGTCCACAGGATCCTTCTAGAAGGCCCCCTATGGACCATTTCTATGTGCGCTTCCCCATAGAATTCGTCCAACACTTCTTTAGGGTTCCTCAGTCCATATTGTAATTATCACATAATTACAATATCAGCCCCCTTAATTCAATTAACCTCTTTTGCCCACAAAATTAATTCTAAATTAATTCTTGACCAATGTTAATTAAATAATATGATTTCTCTTTTCATATAATATATGTCACAACTCCAAATTTTAGGCCTTGCATGGTCTAAACCCTAACCAAGTACTAGTGTAAACTATATTGCAATCCTTGTTACATGGTGTCCTCTATAGCTTTAGGGCTTGTTTATAGAACTAACAAAGAAGTATAGAAAGAAACCTAAACTAAATTAGGAAGGTATAATCCAACTTTGGGCAAAAGATTAAGGTTTGAAACATAAATAACACATCATAGATGTGTTTATGGCCAAAGAGTACTAGAATAGATATGTTCACGACCAAGGTATTCTAGAAGAAGAAGAAGGGTTCACGGCCTAAAGTAATTAAAGGAAAGGTGTTCACGGTTAGGAAGACAATCCAACATGGAGTTCACGGTTTGGGACTTGGAACCAAAGGGTGTTCACGGTTACTTTATGACCGTGAACCCCTCTTATTGGGCTATAATCCCCATTTCAAGTCCATTTGTAGGCAGTAAACACTAAAGCCCAATACCACTTCAACCGTAAACACCCCCTATATAAATGTGTTTTCACTATGAATCAATTCATTTCCTCATTTCTCAAACGTGAACCACTCCAAAGTCCTCTCAATCTTCATCCGTGAACAGCCCCATTTCCTCTCAATCTTCAAAGTTTTACGCCCAAAATCTTCAAATCTTCAACCAATTCACCAAGAACATTCATAATATCTTCAAATCTTCATAAATTCCCAAGAGCACACTGTGAACTCATTTGTTCAACCGTAAACTCCATTTCTCCAACCGTGAACCCACTTCAACATCCCAATTAATTCCAAATAATTATTGTAAGTCTTTCTTACATAATTAGGGTGTTGTCTAACACTTTAATTATTATTTACAACATTATTTAATCTATTATTTATATTAATATCTTATTAATTTAAATACGACGATTGGGCATAATTATTTTTAGGATACGACTACTGTCACGTATTCTAATCCGAGGATCACCATTAGTACTTCGCGACTCAACCGAGCACACACATTCGAGGTGAGTTCATACCCCTACGTTTTCAATATTTTTCCATGTTTTTAGGGGGGGGGGGGGGAATACAAGTGCAACACAATTAAATTTGTGTAAACATTCAAACGATTTCAACGGTTACAGACAATTTCAAATGACTATAAACTATTTCAAAAAGTTGCAACCATTGTTCTTACAATAACATACTTTTATATATATAAATATTGTTATTTATATAAACACGAGTACAATCCTTTAATCCTTTGTAATATGCTGAGTAAAGGAAAACTTTTTAGAATAATCTCATTTCCAATGGATCATTTTTATAAACGATAATAGGTGTAGCTTAGGGAACACCAACATCATATTTACAAAATACAGAGATACAAAACAAACAAACATATAAACTATAATTTGTATAGTTTATGGAACATAAGTAATATCTTACCAAGTACAGGTTTTATCACAATAACAAACATATAAACTTTATTAGGTATAGTTTATGGAACATGTAAACAGACATTCATTTCAAAGGATTTTCAGATATTCTACACTTAACCGTCGATATAGCTTTGTGAGATAACGTCTTCAAGTACTTATTTAAGTGCCAACAAAAGTCCTGACCTTAATAACCAGAGTCTCCTAGAGGGAGAGCGTGAATTTGTGTATAGATCTATATGGGATTGACAACCCCGCACCCCGACTGTTAGCTACAGTTGCAACGGAAGTTCTGGGGTGACAAATGTCATGAGCGATTTTTCGATGCCAGAAGAACATCGAGTTAGGTCATCCGTCATATTATGTATGGTTATGAGAACTCACAATTTGGTATCAGTAGTACGATTAGTGTATGAATATATAAACAAACTTCACATAGTTTTATTATTTATAAAACTACAACAAAGGGCTTTACGAACCAGTAGGATCTAAAGGACTCTTATTGTTAATTCTAAGGTTTCTTGGTTTATACATCAGGGTTATATATGGATAATATTCGATAGGCAGTGGGATGGGTGCTTTCCGCCTTACTTCCTATTCCTTGTTTGGTTGTGGGCTTAGGGCAGAATCACTCAATCAACTGTCCCTTCGATCTTGATGATATATAATTCGTATGCACTAAGTAATCATAGGAGGAACAAATATGGGTCACACCATCACGTACCAGTATGACATACATTTTTCTAGATCAGAACTTACAACTCTGGGAAACATATATCAAAGCAGTTTTATCAAATAACCGAATAACAAGTATACGAAACTAGCATACATCAACATGCAAACATTTTGGTCTTAGGGTTTAATACTAATTCTTAAGTAAATTAAGTATGGTATTTATACTTGAACTTTTCAGTTTTGGAACATTAGAGACAACAGTTCACTTTTATGGAAAATATAGAATTTTCCAGGGTCAACATCTTTATTTTTCAAGAAAAGTGTTTACCATTTAAATTACGAACTATCATTGTTAATTCTATGATTCCTTAAGTTTATACATCCGGGTTATATATGAAGAATATCCGATAGGCAGTGGAATGTGTGGTTTCCGCCTCATTTCCTGTTCGTTGTTTGGTTGTGGGCTTAGGGCAGATCCACACATTCAACTGTCCGTTCGATATTAGTTTATATATAACTAGTATAAATTAAGTGGTTATAGAAGGAACTGGCATCATTCGTCACATCAAAAAATATAGGATTTTCTGGAGAAACACATCATGTTTTATACAGAACAAAGAACCTGTTTTCTAAAACAAAACGCTTATGAACTCACCAACTTTAATGTTGACACTCTTTCAAAAATCACTTGTATTCTCAGGACACTATTAGACAGGTACACGCACCGGGTTCCTAGAAGACGGGGCATAAAATCTTCAAGTCTTTACTTTGCTATTTACTTTTGGAGTCAATCATATATGATTCGAATACAATGTAAACATTTTTAATATCAATACAATGGTTGTTGTTGCTTTGATTACTATTATTCAATTGTTGTGATACTGTACATGACGTCCTCCGCCCCCGAACGTTTCCGCCGTTCCGGTTTGGGGGTGTGACAGATTGGTATCAAAGTATTGTTTATAGTGAACTAAGTATATCAACCCATAAAAGATATACAACTATAAATACAATGGGGCCGATGTGCTCTGACTAAAATTATACTTTTAAAATATAAATATTCTTATATAAGTATACATACATGCATATATACATACTAGAACAAGTATCACAAGAAGAACAAAACAGAAGTATTTAGATGTTGGGCACTACAGTCAAACCTAGACAGTTATGTAATCATATCTAGGATAAATATAGCCTGATCAACTATATTTATTTGAGATACGACCAACATGTGTTTGGGAGTGATGGTGGTGTTGCAACAGTCTTAAAACTTACCTAACTGTATATACAAAGGATCTCTAGAACAAAACATAAAAGTTAAAATACAATAGGAGTATTTTATGGTACTATAAGATAACAACAAGTCTGAAAACTTACCAAGTCCCTATACCAAGAAAACTTTAGAATCAACCATACAATTAAAATACTATAGGAGTATTTTAGGCACTATAACTAACTTATGGAAAACTAAAAGACCCTTGCTGGCAGGTCTATAATTGCGAAGTGTATGCTTCCAGGGTTATATATAATTGGGATCTTATAGACTTAGAATTTGTGATCTTTGCTCTACTACATGTTCCTTGTTTGGTTGTGGTCTTAGAATAGAATCACTTATTCGAAGGTCTATTTGATCTTGGTTATATACAACTTGCATACACTGTGTGATTATAGGAGTTTTTACTTAATTTCATAGATCCTTTAGACATTCCCATTCTCGCACAAACAACGTAGGTAGATATAGCCACTCCACCACAACATCCAATAGAGTAGACAAGGAAGAACAAGAAGGGCTTCATGGGGAGGATTCCGAGAAGGAACCATACGAGAAGTCAGACTTTCCATCATGAGGTGATGGAGATCAGTGATAAAACTCGAAGCATGACATAACAAGGATTCAACACACGTACGGAGAACAAGTACACCATAGGAAAGCCCAGAGACAACAGATTCCCAAAGCTGAAACCAGGGCAATCATAACTAGGACAGAGAACAGAGGAAATCACTCATGAGGCGAGCGAGTTGGTAGAGCACCTAATGTGTCACACTAATAATTAACCAAATAACATAACTTAGTGAGTCAGTGATTACACTACTCACATTATGTGTTAGGCTTATCGCCACTTCAGTAACAACTAGTAACAATAAACCAGATCACAAGATTTCACTTAAAAGGTGAGTACTACTAAAAAAATTCATAAGTCTATTATACATAGACCTCTGTTATGAATTGCTTTCAAAAGTCAGAAGATGATACACTCAGAACTAAGATAACTTAGATTCAAATAACACTCGACTAGTAACCACTACTAAAGGCTTACTACCGTTTCATCTTTTAAACCTTATGGCAGAAAGATGCCACCGAAGAAGTTGAACAGAAACAAAAACAACGCACCACCGCCACCACTTCCACAGTATGATCCGGTTGTCTTTCAGGCTGCAGTAACAGCTGCAGTGACAGCTGTCATGGCTCAAATCCACGTAAGTGGTACCAATGGATCGGGTAGTGGTACTAACAACTCTAACCATGGAGAAAGCCACGGACGCACAAGAGAAAGTTCGTACAAAGACTTCGTGAATTGTGAACCCAAATCCTTTGATGGAAGTGGGGGAGTCATCACCCTAATGCGATGGTTCGAGAAAACAGAGTCGGTTTTTGAGATATGCGCGTGCCCGAAAAGGAGAAAAGTGAAGTTTGCTGCCTGCACCCTCTCTGACAGAGCCCTGACATGGTGGAATAGTCATGTCAAGTCACTGACCCTACCAGTGGCAAACGCGATGGGCTGGGAGAATCTAAAAGAGATGATGCTAGAAGAGTATTGCCCGAGGGGCGAGATACAAAAGCTAGAGCAAGAGCTGTGGAACCTTACCATGGAAGGCCCGGACATAGTAGCCTACACCGATAGATTCAACAATTTAGTCGCGCTATGCCCTAGGATGGTTACCCCGGAGATCAGGAAGGTAGATAGATACATTTGGGGACTACCTCCTTCAATCCAAGGAAATGTGATAGCAGCGAAACTCCTTACGTTTGATAGTGCCAAACGTCTGGCTCGAACACTTGTGGACCATGGAGTCCGCCAAGGCATAATAACCCCTGTTCCTGAGTCAACCAAGGGGAGTGACTATAAGCAAAAATCTGAGAGCAAGAAGAAAATACAGTCAAAACAAGAGCCCTCAAATGGGCAACAGATTGTTGCGGTTCACGCTGCCACAACACCAGCCACTCCAGCACCCGTCAGTCGATATGCTGGAACCCTCCCAAAATGTAATAAGTGCAACCTCCATCATACAGGAGTGTGTCGAAAGATGCATTGCAAGAACTGCCTCAGGAAGGGACATATTATCCGTTTCTGCAGGGCACCGGCATGACCAATCTCTCAGGTCCCATACGACGGAGTAAGCCAGGCCTGTTACGAGTGTGGCGAAATGGGACACTACAAGAGAGATTGTCCAATGATAAGGAACTGCGGCGAAGATGGAAGAGTGCTGATGATTACCGCAGGAGAGACTATCCTGGAACCACCTGAGAACAACGGTACGTTTTCCGAATGGAAATAGGTTTAAAACATTAAATTTTCACGAAAATCGTTACCAACTAAATCTTAACCGTAAACTGCTTCCTCATCCAAAAAAGCACATCATTCATATAAAATTAAGTACCCTTACAAGTAAGCTATAATGGCGTAGTGTAAACATTAAGGTCATATATAATTAAGAACCTATAGACTTGGAGTGCGTGATTCAGCCTTATTTCCTGTTCCTTGTCTGTTTGTGGATTTAGGACATAGTCACTCTGTCTACTGTCTTGTCAGCCTTAATTATATACGACTTGTAGACAAAAAGCGATTATAGATGGACCTGGTGGGGATCGTAATATTAAGTATCAATACCATCCATCGGAACACTTCTACTGTTAGTACTCACATAATGCAGTACAAAATGCTTGCAGTAGTAATAACAGGGATAGAACTGAAAACACTAGAAACGTACACCTAAGATGCACTATCGCTTTGACCAACACTCTTCCTAATCAACTTAACACGTGTGTCGATAAGAAGTTTAAACGACGTCATCCGAACTAGATTGGCTTGGTCCTCACCATACCAATCACGCGTACTACCAAACGACCCTTCGCTCTAATTGACCGACCAACGAAACTCTCGTCACTCTTAACGACAAACTCGACACCGACCTCAGAATCGTCTCTCGTTACAAACCCCCAAAGTACTCATGCAAGGAGTATTATATCCTTCCGTGACCTCCCCGAAGTATTCCCAACAGATCTTTTGGGAATACCAAATATGCAGCAAGTCAAGTTCAAGCACAGAGGCTAGGGGAAAATACAGTGAATATATCACTGCTAAGGGTATACGCGAGGGTGATATATAATTAAGATTCTACAGACTTAAGATGTGTGTTTCCGCCCTATCTCCTGTTTCTTGTCTGATTGTGGACTTGGGGCAGAGTCACCCATCCGACTGTCTTATCAATCTTAATTATATACGACTTGTGTACACGAGGCGATGATAGATGACCAGGTATGAGCCCTACTATGAACTACAGGACAAAAGGCTGTCCAGGACTACGAGCGTACATGCTATCATTCAAATGAACATAGACAAGTAAGTCAAACCGGCACACTTTCTACCGACCAGAACAACAGACCCAACAGTGAAGATCAGCTGGAATGCCAAGCGAGGATCAGATTTCACTTGGGGACAAGAAGATCATATGGAACAAAGCTCTCTTTCCTAATTCCTAGTACCATTTTAGGAGTCGAATTTCGGGACGAAATTCCCTCTAACGGGGGGATGATGTCACAACTCCAAGTTTTAGGCCTTGCATGGTCTAAACCCTAACCAAGTACTAGTGTAAACTATATTGCAATCCTTGTTACATGGTGTCCTCTATAGCTTTAGGGCTTGTTTATAGAACTAACAAAGAAGTATAGAAAGAAACCTAAACTAAATTAGGAAGGTATAATCCAACTTTGGGCAAAAGATTAAGGTTTGAAACATAAATAACACATCATAGATGTGTTTATGGCCAAAGAGTACTAGAATAGATATGTTCACGACCAAGGTATTCTAGAAGAAGAAGAAGGGTTCACGGCCTAAAGTAATTAAAGGAAAGGTGTTCACGGTTAGGAAGACAATCCAACATGGAGTTCACGGTTTGGGACTTGGAACCAAAGGGTGTTCACGGTTACTTTATGACCGTGAACCCCTCTTATTGGGCTATAATCCCCATTTCAAGTCCATTTGTAGGCAGTAAACACTAAAGCCCAATACCACTTCAACCGTAAACACCCCCTATATAAATGTGTTTTCACTATGAATCAATTCATTTCCTCATTTCTCAAACGTGAACCACTCCAAAGTCCTCTCAATCTTCATCCGTGAACAGCCCCATTTCCTCTCAATCTTCAAAGTTTTACGCCCAAAATCTTCAAATCTTCAACCAATTCACCAAGAACATTCATAATATCTTCAAATCTTCATAAATTCCCAAGAGCACACCGTGGCTCATTTGTTCAACCGTAAACTCCATTTCTCCAACCGTGAACCCACTTCAACATCCTAATTAATTCCAAATAATTATTGTAAGTCTTTCTTACATAATTAGGGTGTTGTCTAACACTTTAATTATTATTTACAACATTATTTAATCTATTATTTAAATTAATATCTTATTAATTTAAATACGACGATTGGGCATAAATATTTTTAGGATACGACTACTGTCACGTATTCTAATCCGAGGATCACCGTTAATACTTCGCGACTCAACCGAGAACACACATTCGAGGTGAGTTCATACCCCAACGTTTTCAATATTTTTCCATGTTTTTAGGGGGGAATACAAGTACAACACAATTAAATTTGTGTAAACATTCAAACGATTTCAAACGTTTTCAACGATTTCAACGGTTACAGACAATTTCAAATGACTATAAACTATTTCAAAAACTTGCAACCATTGTTATTGCAATAACATACTTATATATATATATATATATATATATATATATATATATATATATATATATATATTGTTATTTATATAAACACGAGTACAATCCTTTAATCCTTTGTAATATGCTGAGAAAAGGAAAACTTTTTAGAATAATCTCATTTCTAATGGATCATTTTTATAAACTATAGTAGGTGTAGCTTATCGAACACCGACATCAAAAGCTAGATTCATCGATTTCTTACCCTAATCTTCAAATCTTTATTTATACTCGGGAGAAACAACAAGAGTTGTAACTAAATCACCATGAATTTTAGCAGAATTAGAATCCAATACTTTACCAGACCCGACATCTCCGTCTTGACTTTTGGAACATCAGCTAATTCAACCCCCGTTTCAACTTCTGATGTCGTTGATTTATGATCGGCAACATGGGTATGTGTTGTTGCTGATGATGATTTCTTCACCCAACTACAACGACTTGTCTGATAGGACTTGGGTTAGGGTTCTTGAAGCTGGTAAAGGGGATGAAAGTACCGATCGATTTACAAGAGAGAGAGAGAGGGGGGGAGGGGAGATGAAGAATGGTAACAAAGTTATGTTCGATTTGCAAGTTCTGATTTGTAGGTTCCGAAGAAGCATCGTTCGTAATCTATTTCTTCTCCTGCGATTCTTGGGTTCTGACTTTTAGGGTGTTGTCAGATCTTTGGGGAGGAAACAGGTGGGACGGGAAGAAACGAGTGGGACGGGTTCAGTGGGGATCACGTTCCTCATAATGGTGAAAGTAGCCCTCTTATTCCTTCCGACACAAACGCATCACCACCTGAAATCCCTCTTGTCTCCAACACCATCTCCAATTTACACTGGAAACGATGTACATCTCTTCCAGTCAAACACGCATCATCAAACCCTTCCCCTTCAGCCACCACTCCTGTTTCCGCAATAACATATAGCGAACAACAAAAATCACGGGTAAGGTCGATCTTATTCCTGACAAATATAGATTCAAAATTGAAGTGAAGCCCCTTAGGTTTATTGGGCTAGTTTGTAACTTTGGGATTTAGGGTTTACAGTCATACATCGATAATATTGTGTGCAGATTGGGGCGATTCAAGCTTCGGTTTCAAGGTCGCTCTCTGTACCTGGGCGAAACATTGTTATTGTATGATCAATTTCTTTTGTAGCATGTAAGGATAATGATCAAGTCGAGAGTGCTAATGGTATGTTTTTTATTATATACACTTGCGATTTGATTTTCATATTCTAATTTTGTTGAAACAATTTTATTTCAAATGAAGATCAAATTGGTTCTGTTGAAGTGGAGAACGATGAAGAGATTGACGAGGAAGAAGCGATTTCAAGAATCTGCTTTGATTCATGCAATGAAGGTACTCAGTTAAAGATGGAATGCAGTTGCAAAGGTGTGCTTAGACTTGTTCATGAAGAATGTGCAGTTAAATGGTTTAGTGTTAAAGGGAACAAAAACTGTGATGTTTGTGATCGTGAAGTCTCAAATTTACCAGTAACTTTGCTTTGTATGCCAAGTTATGTTCAAAGACAAACCATGAATATGAATCCACAAAATCAACAGCATCTGAATCCAGGAACAATAAGGTAGCTTCATTAATTTTTCAAAATGTAATGGAGAATTTAGAATTCCTGAATTCTTACATCTTTGTTTATTCAGTGCATGGCAGGATTTTGTGGTGCTAGTTTTGATAAATGAAATGACAAAAATACCCATGCACTAACGATACGAAAGTGACGGGGTTAGGGTCAATGATCAACCGCGCAATGAACTGAAACCATAAGGACCAGTGGCGTGACTTTTTGCTAGGAAGTCTTCAATGTGCGATATTCTGTAAACCATAGGGACCAATTGTGAAATTTTGTCAGATAAGAACTAAACTAAAGGCGTATAAAATAAAAACTATATTACCTTTTTAAATCGTTTTCTCGTACATACAAAAACTTCTACCACCTGTTCTATTATTTCGGAGTTATAGCTAATGTTTTCATTCTTGGTCTTAAAACATTTTTCATAGTTTTGGCCTTAAAAAGTTCTCATACAACTTTGTTTTTTATATGAATTTTTTGTAATGTTTTTCCGTCCTACTTCTAAATCTAAATAAATGAATAAATGATTATTTTTGGTCGTTAAGTATAGTTGATTTTTGTATTTCCTTTTAGTCGTAGATATAGTCTTTTGTTTGAAATATGGACCAAAAACGTCATCAAAACATAAATAATGACCAAATCAAAAAATCAAAAAATAAATAATAACCAAATATACAAAAGAAAACGTTTTGAAACTAGAATTAAAAATGATCTTTCATACTCAACGACCAAAATTATAATTTACTGTAAAAAGCAACGTGGCAAGTTTATTTTTATCCATACATGCTTATCATATTTCCTTTTATTATTCGTTTTTTAATTATTAAACATTTCTATCTGTTTGTTTCTGAATGCCATTGCCATTCTCAATAATGCAAGGTTGGCTGGTCTTGCGTGTGATCATTCTCTACCAAAATATCCGGATTTCGTTTCGCTCTAAAATAACAAAACAAGAAATTTGTAAATTTCCTTCCGGTTTGTATATTATCTGGATCACATATATATAAAAATGGACGAAATAATCCAAAACTAAAAGTGATTATTGACCGGTCAAAAACCGGTTTTTAAAAAAATGAATTTAATAGGGCTCCATTTGTCCATACCTCATTTTCCATTTATTCCTACCCATTAATCATTATTTTTACTAATAATTAGGTAATGATTATATATTTTTTCTAATTACGAGTTATAGCCAATCAAATTTAGATATACATATAATTTACTTTTTAGTTATAATTATTATTTTTAGTTATAATTATTAAATAATTATTAATAACTTGTTTCATTTCAATCAAAATTATAATCATTATCATTATGTTTTTTATTTAATATAAATTAGGTTATTCATGTTTTTCTTTTTATAATTCTTTTATTTATTATTGTTTATAATCAAAATTAAGCATACCATTTTTTTTCTTTTTATAACTTTGAATAGAAAGAACCGTTTTTTATAACCTTTTAATTTTGTAACACCTGTTCCAGGTATTATTTAATTTATCTAATTTTTAGGGTTTTGTGCATGGACTCGGCGAGTTGGAGAACTCCAACTCGTCAAGTAGAGATCATTATGAGGACGCGGATTTTAATCGACGAGTAGGCGCTGTAAAGGAAAACCCTAATTTTTAGGGTTTGCACCCTAGTTAATGGACATAATCTACCTCTTGTGGCTTCCCTTACCACTTCATTAGCCAGAGAAAACCATAGTTGAACCTTGCACCTTCTTGAGTGAGAGAGAGAGCTTTTGTGAGTAATTTTGGTGTGTCTGTGAAGGATTTTGGAGCTTGAAGAAGAAGGAGCAAGGAGAGAAGCAGTAGATCCAACATCTACTCTGTATTGGCAACCATCTTGAGGTATAAAGTTATTACCTTGATCTTTAGTTGCTTAGATCCCTTTTCTTTGAAGTAAATGGCCACTTTTGGTGCAAAATGGGGTCACACTCGGATTTGGACTTATCACAAGGATATGGTTCCAGATCTGGACCTCTCTAGGTCCCCAATGACTAAAACCTTGTAGGAAGCTTAGTTTTGATATTATAGCCTCGGGAAGTCGTGCATGCACGTAAAGTTTGCAACTTTACGTGGTAACTACACTAGGGGATGTTGGATCTGAAGTTTGGGACCTTAGATCCCACTGGAAAGGACTGAACACAAAAAGGACTGAAAGTACTCGTCGAGTCCCTTAGTCGTCTCGACGAGTCGGGTAGGGTTTACCCGTTTTCGAGACTCTGAATGAGTGTAGTGAAGGATTAGGGTTTTGGGACTGCATGAACTTTTAGTTTTCTGGACATTGGATGAACTCGACGAGTCACTTAGGTGACTCGGTGAGTTGACTCAGGATTCAGTGGAATGGACTTGGGAGGAACTCGATGAGTTGCTGGATGCACTCGACGAGTTGAGGTCATGGATTGTTGATCTTGACCGTTGACCTTGACTTTGACTAAGGTTGACTTTGAGGGTATTTATGGTATTTCGGGATCGTGACAAGTTAAGCACATGATGATTATAGGCAGTTGAGTTGGAGCCGTGCGTGGGATTTATCCGATCTTAGCTTGTCAGTTCAACATTCGAGAGGTGAGTCTTCTCACCATACCAATGGGTCTAAGGCACCAAGGCCGACCCATTTTATGATATGTGGATTGTCGATTGATTATGCGTTATGTTAGTATGACATTTGTTCGGAATACCCCGGGGGGTTCCCGTGGCAGTAGACTGAGACCACGTGGGGGTTCCCGTGATATTTGATATAAGACCTTGGAAGGTTTCCATGACATCCTAGTATATTTGCATGTTTAGTTTGTATGATATTTATTTGGTAGAGAAGACCATGTGAGGCTTCCCATGGCAGGAAGACCATGTGGGGCTTCCCATGACAGATAGTTAAGACCATGTGGGGGTTCCAGTGGCACTAGGTGTAAGACCCTCGAGGGTTTCCATGGATTCCTATATGTTGTATGCATGGATTATGTGATGTATGTAGCTTTTATAGCTAATATGATATGTATTTTGTGGATTGTGTGTAGGGTATGCTCCGGGGAACTCACTAAGCATTAGCTTACAGTTTGTGGATTTGTTTTAGGTACACCTGAGCCCAAGGGCAAGGGCAAGGCTTGATGGCGTGGCGCGCACTTTCTCTCGAGCATTTTGATGGGACACTCTGATGTTTTGAAATAGAATTATTATTGTTACAAATTTGAAAACAGTTGTATTGAGATTTCATGGTTTATGGAAAAATGTTTTGGCTAATTAAAAATGAAAAAATTTCTTCTGAAAATTGGGTCGTTACAAATTTATTATTTTAATTATTTAATATTTATATTGTTTATATTGTCTGGTATCGTTGTTCATCCTCTTTTATATTGTTATGGATAATCTTTATTAGACCGGACGGAGCTGGTGCGGGAAGGAGGGGCGGGGCGTTTCCCGTTCCGATGAACACCGCACCGGGGGTGCAGGAAGCGATGCGCCGGAACCAGACGAGGGGAAGACTTGCCGTATTCTCACTCCACACGTGATTGGTTGTTGATTTTTTTTGGTTCTAACGGTTATATAATTTAAATATATATATAATTTTTTTTTTATTCCCCCACTATAAATGCCACAACACCCAACATTTTTTTAACCCATACCTTCTTACTCTCTCCAAAAAATATTAATCAAAATGTCATCATCTTCATCCGATTCAACGGCTCAAGAGGAGGCTATGTTTATCGGTTCCGTCATGGCGAAAACGGTTGCATACTTTCAACCGACGAGGCGAAACATCACGTGCACGATCTAAACCAAGAAACCCACCGTTGCGTAGAAATTGCGAAGCCGGACACGATCTTCTTATTGAAGACTACTTTGCAGATGACGTCATCTATGCTGTAAAGTTTCGACGTCGGTTCCAGATGAGGAAGGTGATGAATCAACGAATCGAGTATAAAATGAATCAGAGTTAAAATCGAAGTAAGAATGGGAGATTGAACAACGGATGTAAATATGATCTTGTTTCAGCTCTATTACGCTTTCGAATGTTTACAGAGTACAAAGACAGGTCTGCAAAAACTCTTATCTAACTCTAGTAAATATCCCTATTTATAGGAATTAGAAAGCGTACAAAAAATATACTAAGGCATAGACACTTAAGCTTCGAATAAAAGCGCCTTAGTAAAATAGATTACAAAACATTCGAAGAGTGCAAAATACACTTCGACTAATTACAACATTTTGACCCTTACAATCTCCCCCTTTGTAATCATAGTCGAACTTCTTAATTTGTAAGAAGTTGGATGGAATACAACATCACTCTTCGAATTTCCGTGTACCAAGATATTATCTTCTTTAGCTCCTTCTTATCACCTTCATTGTTCTTCTTACAATGATTCATACAAACTATTAAGTTCGTATATTGAGATGTTGAATATCTCTCCACTTCGCATGCCTGGAATAAGAAACGTTTTGCTTTTCCAGCCTTGTCCTTTCCTGCGAAGACTAACCCAAAAGGCTTCAAGCAGATTTCACCATCAGCATACTTTTTCAATTCTGCTTGAGTCTTCGAAGGTGCCATTGGAGCTTTTATTTCCATACCTTTAGCTGTAGCTAACTCCACATCAGTTAGAGCCAAGCACTCATAATAATTTTCGATGAAAATCTTGATGCGAGCAACCCCAAGCTTAAATTCATCAGGTTTAGTGTTTTGAAGATATGAAAAAGATTTGTCTTTCAGAATCAAAGCAACTTGTATAAGATCATACAAGTTCATTAATGGAAAATCTGCAATTGTAAATTCACAAATACTTCCATTTGCCCTGGACACCACGTACTTGATATTTTGGACTGTGTTTTCGAATACCACATCCTTTTTCATACTGATAATTTTCTTGATCTTCACCAAAGACCAAACTTCCTCAGGGGCTTTTGCAAGAACAACATGAAATCTAATTTTCATGTGAGTACCATCATCCTTATCTTTGAAATTTCCTTCTGCTTTAAATTGTGGCATGATAAACATCATCTCATTCACTGGAAAGTCAAGCTGACTTGTATCAGTATTTGTGACCAAGTAACTTTGCTTTGGTTTCTTCTCAAATGAATACATATGATTATATGCAACCTTGGCTTCAATTGTTTCGTAATTGTAGTGTTTGGACGGATCACCTTTGTCCATACCCTTAGGATCACTCGCACGTTGAGTCATTATGCTTTGAATCAACCTTAGCCTTTCAATTTCAGCTTCTGCTTCAGCTTTCTTTTCTTCTTTCGACTTTTCCACAACTATCGTTTTCCCTTTATCTTTCAAGGCTGAATTATCTATTACTTCTTTTGTTTTCGAACCACTCCCACCAGTTTCAGCAGATTTACCAATCACAATTCCTTTCGAAATTGGTCTAGTAATTGGCATAGTTGTTACAACTGTTGAAGTAACTGGCCCAGCAGATGTTATAATTGGCTTCGTTGATGGGATCTTCGAAGAAAATACCTTTCCCACAACCTTCGCATCTTCACCACCAGCCTTCGTATCTTCAACTTTTCTTTCTCCCCCTTGCACCCCTGTAAAAACAGGTGGGGCATCTGTTGTTGGTAGAAGGCTTGATATACGAGAAAGAGGGGCCAGTTGCTTGTGGAGAATAGCTTCGAATTGTGTGAACTTTTGGGATAGAAATTCTGGAGTAATCAGAGAAGACGAAAATGGCTTGACAGATAGATCTTTTTGTTGGATTAGGTGTCTAAGCCCATAACTATAATTGGTATGTACTTGAATTGATAGCAGCACAGTCCTTTTGGGTTGCCCTCAACCTAGCAACTGGACAAGGAAATTATGAAAGGAGAGATATTAATTTATAAGATTAATGAATTAATATAAATGATTTATTAATATGTTAAAAGATTAATATATTAATTAGAAATCATTATGTTTAATTAATAGTTAGCCAGAAATTAATCAGAATTAATTTTGGGGTTAAAAGAATTAATTATAAAGTGCAGGGACTAGTTTGCAATTAACTAATAGTTGAGTGGAAGGTTCCAGAACCCCCTTGGAAGGAGGTGGATGAAATTCTTAGGGGAAACCCTAGAGATTTCATCCAAGGAGTCCAAATAAGGCCTTTGGATATTGCTTAGGCCCTAAGCAAAGGATAACTAGGGTTTTCCCTAAACCCTAGATCCCTCAGCTATTTAAGGAGCCTCCTGGCTCACATTTGAGGTCACTGATTTCTTTGGAAGAAACCCTAAAGCCGAAATTACATACTCTCTCCATCCTCTCTCCTACAAGTTTCCTTCTTGCTAGTTCTTGAGTGTGATTCCATTAGAGGCATTACATTTGTGGTGCTAAGCTTCCAAGAAGATCAAGATCAAGATCAAGAGGATTATCAATTGTTTGCTATAACAATTGAAAGGTATGTAACTCCTAAACCCTAGTTTGTTAATTTCGAAATTAGCCTCTCTCCTCTAGGGTTCTTGTTTTGCAATTCAAAGTTATATGTTCGATAGTTAAAACATAGATCCAAAGTAGGTTGCATGTGAACTTAGGAATTGTTTTCTAGTTTATTTGTTTTACCTAAAACCCATTAGTGGTATCAGAGCCATTGTTTGTTTTAAATTGAATTGCTATAATTGTTGAATTGCAAATTAGGGTTTATAGCTATTAAACCCTAAAGGCCAAAATTTCGATTTCTAGGGTTTTGGATAAAAGGGTTTTTTCGAAAACCCTAGCCTCCAAAGAACCCTAATCGAAATTAGGGTTAGGGTTTTGAAAACCCTAGCCTCCTCCCTTGTAAATTTCGAAATTGCTAGAAGTTTTAGGGTTTCTTGTTTTGGATAATTGTTACTTAATTAGATTAATTGGATAATTATCCTTACCCTATTTTTTGAAATTTAGAGGGATAAGGATTAGGATTAAATTAATTGATTAATTTAATTAGATAATCCTTACAAGATTTAATAATTTGATTAATCGTTAATTAAAAGATAAATATTAAATCTAGTTAATTGGTTTATTTAAATTTAAATTTAATAGTTTGAATTTCGTATAAACCCTTGAAGTTTTAAAATGTTTTAAAACACACCCTATATATGTATTATGATTAAAAGTTTAATATTATATATGTATAAGAATATGGTCAGTCAAATCGCTAGTATGCCTCATTCACGAAGCTAATCTATAAGGGGGGTATAAGGAAACTGCCTATAAAATGGTAGTTGAATGGGTGTCCACTCTCACCCACCGCTTCCTTGATTAGTGGAGGGTCGTTAGCAGAACGGATTTGATAGGACAACTACTTCTCATTAAAAGTATAATGACATTAAAGAAAGTACTAGAACATTATTTTTAAAATCCCAACTCTAGTTACTTTATGAAAAATGTGAAAAGTATGCTAATCCATGAAATTGCACATTATGCTTTATTGGTCGTTAGTGGAGCGTGTGTGGTTAACCAGCACACTAAAGGGCACTAATAAAGAGTAGTAATGGGTATCTCATAATTGTCATTTTGATGGAGCGTGTGTGGGTTACCAGCACATCAATAGTTAATGATAAAGACAATGAGGTTACCAAGCACATTTGCATGGTTATTCACATCTTGTTTGTGATCCTCGGCATCCCAGTCACAAATAGAAGAGCATAATCTGAGATTAAAACATGCCATTGAATAGTTTCAATGTATCTCAAAAGAATTAGGAATTTCACTTCGTTTGTTTCGTCTAATGGTGGAATTGGTGAATCGTCATTCACCTACCTTTATGAAATTTACACTTGGATCTCGGCATCCCATTTCTAAGTTGTGAATCTTCATAGTTGGATCCTAACCTTGATATTTTATCTTTGGGTTATTATATTGAGGTATCTTGAAATCTAACTAAAACTTTCTTTCTTTTCAGATGTCTACTCCTGGAAACACTTCTGCTTCATCCTCCTCCAACCAAAACTTCTCTTTGCTCAATATCTGCTCCAAAGTCGTTATGGATGGCTCAAACTATAACGATTGGATGCGCAACATCAAGATGGATCTTCGTTTTGAGAACAAAGAATATGTTCTTGAAAAGGAGCTCAAAGAGCTTGATGAGTCTGAAGCTACTCTTGAAGATCTTGCTGCCTACAAGAAACATTACGATGATGCTACCAAAGTGGCGTGCATCATGGTGGCAACCATGTCCCCAGAACTGCAGAGGTACTATGAGGACTACTGGCCTTTTGAGATGAACAAGGACCTTATGGAAAAGTACCATAAGCGAGCTCGTCAAGAAAAGTTTGAAGTAGTCAAGTCACTCATGGCTTGCAAGATGAAAGAAGGGGAATCGGTTGTGTCACATGTGCAAAGAATGCAACGCTACATAGAGCGTTTGGTCAAGCTCAACATTCACTTTGATGAGGAATTGGCCATTGACATGGTCTTGAACTCACTACCTGATTGTTATGGTCAGTTTATTCTAACTTACCATTTGAACAATACTGAGCAGACCTTGGCCCAATTGCACAACTTGTTGCAGACAGCTGAGGCAGGAATGAAGGGTAAAAGTATACCCTCCACGCCTACAAGTGCCCCTATGTTGGCTATTGGACAGGGAAAGGGGAAGAAGAGGAAAGGTCCTCCCAAGCAAAACTGGAAGAGCAAGGCTCAAGCTGGGTCGTCTAGTAATGGCCCAAAGGCTAAGCCCAATGGTTCCACTCCCCATTTTTCTGATCCAAAAGAGGCCGTTTGCTTTTACTGCAATCAAAAGGGGCATTGGAAGAGATCTTGCCCACAATATCTGCAAGATATCAAGGATGGCAAAGTGAAGCCATCTTCGGCAGGTATTTACACTATTTCTGCTAATAACTCATTATCTTCTCGTTCATGGGTCCTTGATACAGGATGTGGTTTTCATATCTGTTCTGATTTGCAGGGACTAAAGGAAAGTGAGAAGATAGAGCGAGGAAGGATAAACTTGATCATGGGAAACATAAAGTCTTCACCGGTGACCATGATCGGAGTTTATCAGCTTCTGCTTAGCAATGATGTTAGATTAGATTTAATAAATTGTTGCTATTCGTCTGAGATGAAGAGAAACATTATTTCATTTCATGCATTGTTCAGACAAGGTTTCAAATATTCTTTTAATGATTTGAATGGTTCAATTTCTGTTTATAAGAATGGTGTTTTTATGTTTGAAGCTTTACCTTGTGATGGTGTGTATGAAACAGTGACTTGTGTTGATAGCTTAGGAAATAGTGTACTTAATATTGACTTGTCTAATAGTGTAGACAAGGCATGCTTGTGGCATTGTCGTCTTGGACACATTAACAAGAAACGCATTGCCCAACTCCAAAAGGATGGAGTGTTGGAATCATTTGACTTAAAATCAGATGATATGTGTGAATCTTGTCTTTTGGGAAAGATGACAAAATCACCATTCACAGGGTCTTGTGAAAGAGGTGAAGGTCTGTTGAATCTCATACACACAGATGTGTGTGGGCCCTTCAGATCAACTACAAGAGATGCTAATCGATTCTATGTGACTTTCACTGACGATTATAGCAGATATGGATATATCTACTTGATCAAGCATAAGTCAGAAACTTTTGAAAAGTTCAAAGAGTTTAAGCACGAAGTCGAAAATCAATTGGGCAGAAAGATAAAGATACTTAGATCCGATAGAGGCGGGGAGTATCTTAGTATCGAGTTTAACGACTATCTGAAAGAATGTGGGATAGTCTCACAATTGACTCCTCCTAGGACACCACAGTTAAATGGTGTAGCTGAGAGGCGTAATCGAACCTTGTTAGACATGGTTCGTTCTATGATGAGTCGGGCTTCGCTTCCCATTCACTTCTGGGGGTATGCCTTAGAGACAGCCGCCCACATCCTCAATCTTGTCCCTACAAAGAAGGTTGCCAAAACACCTCACGAAATGTGGACAGGGAAAGTTCCCTCGTTAGCACATATTAAAGTCTGGGGTTGTGAAGCTTTCGTAAGACGAGAGACTCACGACAAGCTAGCAGCTAGAAGTGAGAAATGTGTTTTCATTGGTTACCCAAAGCAGTCTTTTGGATATTTGTTCTACAGGCCTAGTGAGAACGTGGTCTTTGTAGCACGAAGAGGAGTCTTTCTTGAAAGAGAGCTCATATTCAAAGAGGACAGTGGGAGCACTATTGACCTTGAAGAAATTCAAGAGTCAGCCAATGAAGGAACCTTAGATGATACTAGCACTCAACCAGAGGAAACAGTTCCTGTTGAACCAATCGATAACTCATTACCTCTTAGAAGATCCACTAGGGTGAGTGTGCCACCTGAGTTATATGGTTTTCATATTACTTCAGATGGTGACACATTCATAAGTGACAGAACACTGGTAAACTTAGATGAACCAGTCACTTATAAGGAAGCAATGGCAGGCCCAGAGGCTTCCAAGTGGAAAGAGGCAATGGACAGCGAGATTAAGTCCATGTATGATAACCAAGTTTGGAATTTGGTTGATAGTGCACCAGGTCGTAAGACAATTGGGTGCAAATGGATCTTCAAGAAGAAGACAGACATGGATGGAAATGTGCACACATTCAAGGCTCGACTGGTTGCAAAAGGTTTCACTCAAACCCCAGGGGTTGACTATGATGAGACCTTCTCGCCAGTGGCTAAGATTAAATCTATTAGGATATTGCTCGCCATAACTGCCTTTCATGATTATGAAATCTGGCAGATGGATGTCAAAACTGCTTTCCTTAATGGGAAGTTGGCTGAAGATGTTTACATGAGTCAGCCAGAGGGTTTTGTTGATGCAAAGTTCCCCAATAGAGTGTGCAAGCTTGAGAAATCCATTTATGGATTGAAACAAGCATCTCGCAGTTGGAATCTTTGCTTCCATGAGAAAGTCAAAGAGTTTGGTTTCTCTAGAAGTGAAGATGAGTTCTGTGTGTATATCAAGGCTAGTGGGAGTATAGTAACTTTTCTGGTGTTGTATGTCGATGACATATTACTCATTGGTAACGACGTTCCAACCTTGAAAGAAGTTAAGTCTTGGCTTGGAAAGTGTTTTGCCATGAAAGACCTTGGAGAAGGTGCCTATATTCTTGGGATTAGAATATTGAGAGATAGAAAGAAGAGACTAATTGGACTTAGTCAGAGCACATACTTGGATAAGGTACTAAAGAGGTTTAGTATGGAAAATTCCAAGAAGGGAGAGCTACCTATCCAGAGCAATACCAAATTGAGTAAGACTCAATGCCCGAGTATAGATGTTGAAATAGATGACATGAGTCGTGTACCTTATGCTTCCGCTGTCGGATCGATCATGTACGCTATGACATGTACTCGCCCTGATGTGGCATTTGCTTTGAGCATGGTCAGTCGCTATCAGGGAAACCCAGGTAGAGCTCATTGGATAGCAGTTAAGAATATACTCAAGTATTTGCGAAGGACAAAGGACTGGGTCCTTGTGCTTGGTGGCAGTGATACTTTGAGAGTAGATGGTTACAGTGATGCCAGCTTTCAGACGGATAGAGATAACTTCTGTTCTCAGTCGGGCTGGGTGTTTTTACTGAATGGAGGAGCAGTTACTTGGAAGAGTTCCAAGCAAAATACGGTGGCTGATTCTACTTGTGAATCAGAGTACATAGCAGCAAGTGAAGCGTCGAAAGAAGCAGCTTGGTTGAGGAACTTCATCAGGGATCTCGGAGTTGTTCCAACCATCCAGGAGCCTATGGAACTGTTCTGCGATAATGAAGGAGCGGTTGCCTTGACAACGAACCGAGAGATCATGGTAAGACCAGACATATCGACAGAAAGTACCATTTCATCAGACATAGAGTTGAAGAAGGCCATCTTATAGTAAAGAGGGTGTCATCTGAAGATAACCCAGCAGATCCCCTCACAAAGGGTCTGCGTAGGGCTAAGCATACTCAGCATGCTCGTAGCATAGGACTGAAAGATGATATTAGTTTTAGTAGTTAGATTAGTTTTATTCTGAAACTTGTAACAAAGTAAATGTAATTGACTTTTGGTGATTAAATAATAAAGTATTATTTATAAGTTTGGTTTCTGCCTTTTGTCAATTGTTTATTATTGTGTTTCATTTTTGCATGTTTTACTTCCCGAATAATAAGATTATTCAAACTCCACAGTCACTCATACTTTTGGAAGTAAGTAGTGAATTAAGACTGTCATGAACTGGATTGTAGATTGTTTAAGGATAGACATGGCAATAGAATTGCTGCAACGTTCATGAGTACTCAGAAATTGAGATTTGAGTACTGGATAAACCCTCGCTCAGAGTATCACTTCATGGAATTCATCACGAGTAATACTGAGACGATAATATCTTATAATCTTGAAACGAAGATATATGAGTTGCAATTTACAAGTCGGTCATGCATTGGTCATACGAAAACGCATCAGTAACTTGGTGTTATAAAACGTATTGTCATGTATAATTTGATGAGTAAAAGATACAAGCATATGAGTCAATGTTTATTCGTTCCTTTTGCCCTAATAGGAAAAGCGATATCTGTGGGCCCCTCGATGATTTGGTGTTGACTTATGTGCTGGGCCCAGCCAGGACTAGATTGATGTGTTCGATTAGAAGTCCTACATCATCACAAATCAGAAATCGGGAAACATAGATTCTGGACAAAGAGATTGATTACATCCCATGTCTTTTGTCTAGGGATATCTGGCAGAATGAAGGATTATATGATCACTTATCTTAGGATACGTAACTGACTGGGTCAGAGTTCGGCAGCAGCTTTTTGGAAGCTACAATTTGCTGGTCAAATTTAGAAGGCATACTAGCAATTATAGTTACAGACTTATCCAAGTGGGAGACTGTTGGATTAGGTGTCTAAGCCCATAACTATAATTGGTATGTACTTGAATTGATAGCAGCACAGTCCTTTTGGGTTGCCCTCAACCTAGCAACTGGACAAGGAAATTATGAAAGGAGAGATATTAATTTATAAGATTAATGAATTAATATAAATGATTTATTAATATGTTAAAAGATTAATATATTAATTAGAAATCATTATGTTTAATTAATAGTTAGCCAGAAATTAATCAGAATTAATTTTGGGGTTAAAAGAATTAATTATAAAGTGCAGGGACTAGTTTGCAATTAACTAATAGTTGAGTGGAAGGTTCCAGAACCCCCTTGGAAGGAGGTGGACGAAATTCTTAGGGGAAACCCTAGAGATTTCGTCCAAGGAGTCCAAATAAGGCCTTTGGATCTTGCTTAGGCCCTAAGCAAAGGATAACTAGGGTTTTCCCTAAACTCTAGATCCCTCAGCTATTTAAGGAGCCTCCTGGCTCACATTTGAGGTCACTGATTTCTTTGGAAGAAACCCTAAAGCCGAAATTGAATACTCTCTCCATCCTCTCTCCTACAAGTTTCCTTCTTGCTAGTTCTTGGGTGTGATTCCATTAGACGCATTACATTTGTGGTGCTAAGCTTCCAAGAAGATCAAGATCAAGATCAAGAGGATTATCAATTGTTTGTTATAACAATTGAAAGGTATGTAACTCCTAAACCCTAGTTTGTTAATTTCGAAATTAGCCTCTCTCCTCTAGGGTTCTTGTTTTGCAATTCAAAGTTATATGTTCGATAGTTAAAACATAGATCCAAAGTAGGTTGCATATGAACTTAGGAATTGTTTTCTAGTTTATTTGTTTTACCTAAAACCCATCACTTTTAACTCCTTCAGCAACGTAATCACTTCCACAAATTTTTTACTGTCCATTGTAGAAAGTTGAGTAAGTTGAGGACTAAAACTTTCGTACAACTTGACAAATTTCGTGACAACATCACAAATTATGTCAATCTTCTGATTCAGAGACGCATAATCCTGTTGGACACAAGCAATCTCTTTTTGCATGTCTTCGCGAAGTTCACGAATCTGCAGATTTACATCTTCCCTGATTTTCTTAACTTCCTGAACATAGAGAACATGTCGTTCCTTGGCAACTGTCTTCAATTCCTTCAAGTCGCCTGCAAACTTCGAATTTTGAGAATTTATGCGTAGCTCATTATTTTGATTCTTCGAAACATACCGGTCTTCGAGGGAATGACCACTTGCTCTTGAGTATCTTCAACAACAGGCTCAATCAATTTTGTCTCAGCAACAGACACTTCAACTGTAATAGGCTTCTGCTTTGGAGATTTCGTAGATTTCAAATCTGTGACTTTCTTTTCAGAAGAACTAGCTTCATTCTTCTTCGACCTCTTGGATTTCTTATCTTCCCTTTCCAATAATTTCCCAGTTTCAATAGTTGAATCAATGTTTTGCAAATAAGCCACCAAGACTGAATTCGTAGGATCAACTCGTTTTAGCATAGCATCAGGAATACGAGCCACAAAGGGAAAATCTTCAACATTATCTGTGACATCCTTCGGACTGTGGAATATCTGAAAAATAGCTTTTTCTTCATCATTGGGTACCAAAATCCCCTCCTTGTTGTAGAAATATTGTAGAATCAAACTCCAGTACCTCGTACATGAAATACCATGAAGAGCATCTGTGTGTTCTACACTCTTTTGAAATTCCTTCCATAACTGTGTAGAATAATCCACTTGAAGGTCATAGTATAGCCCAGCAACCATGACATACACCTCCATTCGTCCTTTATCGAGACCAACAGTTCTACCAGTTAAACACCTCAGAAAAATACCAAATAGAAAATTCCAGATACTAGGAAGACCAGATTTCTTAAAATCACTGATCTTAGTTAGTTGTGGTTGATAACCCATCTCATTGAACATATGAAGAATTTGAGGGAATGAGAAATCAACATACGGTGGTGAATTTGGAATTTCGAGAATTTGGAAAAAGAGTTTCTTGGACAATCTGACCTTTTTGTCATTAACCAAATTAAAAGTAATGGCATCAAAAGCTTTGTTGTATGTAGTCGTTGATCCTGCTTGAGAATGCCATGCCATCGGAACTGAAAACGAAATGAACATAGCCTTTGACAGAACAGAACTCTTTAAAGCAACAACTAACATCTTCAATTCTTCAGGGTATTGAGAAACATCAGCCTCCAATTGATAATTAGTTCCTTGAATCTTCATAATCAGTAATGAAGTCACATCTTTAGTGGTTTGAGAAGGATCAGCATCGACATGAACAGAAGTCGCCATTGTTAGGGTTTAAAAGCTTTGAAGATCAGAGAGAATTTGGGAATTTTTCATTTGAACGCGTAAACTGATAATAGACCCTTGAATCCCCTTTTATATGTAACCCTAGAATTTGAATTTGAAGAGGGATGTGCAATTAATGATATCCGACGTGGCACCTTAAAAGTCGCATCAGTCTGCCAAAAAAATTTCCAAGTGTCAAAAAGTAATTGTCACATCTCCTTGAAACAAGGAAACGTCTCCTCCCACAGTCTGTTCGTGTCTCATCAAGGAATAGTAACCGTCAGCATCCTTCGGATGGAGGAAAGGCTCTTTCACTTTTGGGATGAAAAGCGAAGTCATATGCCAGATGTTTGAAATCATCAGACTGAGTTGGTATTACTCAGAACCTCAAGGATTTCGTGAGTGCAGTGTTCCAAAAAATTTAGACAAGAAGCAAGAATAAGAAAATTTTGGGATACTGTGATGTCAAAATATCAATTTGACACGAAGGCAGATAAAACCCCGGGCAAAGATTGCTTCATTAATCACCAAGAGAGATGATCAACAGCTTGTGTATGTTCCCATGAAATACAATCGAATACTTGAAGAGAATTATCGAAGGGCTTCTTTTATAAGGTTTCATGGGTAGCTATAAAAAATTTCGTTACATATCATCCTAAACATAAGGTGATAAATTGTAACAGCAATTACTTGTTTGACCAGTGTAATCAGTGACAAGTTTGCTTTGAAAAATTTTAAGTGACTATGGATTTCGAATGAACCTCATACGTAAAGCATATTCATAAAAACAAATTATGTTGGATCTTGTTGCGTAACAAACATCATGGGTTTCGAATTTTTGATCAAGACCACTCATACGAACTGAATATGATTTGAAGTTTCGAATTTGGGTACTAAAACAAAGGTTTCGTGAAAATCTGGAACATAGTTCCCCGTCAATTCCTTAAAGGTTTCGAAAATTGGGTTTCACTTTCATCAAGGTCTCATGATGTCAGATCATGAACACAAAATTTTGATATGTCTAAGTCTCGATTGGTGGGATCAGAGACCTCTCGGGCATATGTCTTCGTGTGTGACCGTGAAAGAACTTTTTGGATTAAAAAGATGGATGAAAGACACGAAATGTACCTCTGTTATATTTGGACAAAACATTAAACTCTTAACTCATTGTGAGAAGAGTCAGGTAACTCCAACATTCTTTAGGCTTCGAAAATCGCGTAAATTCTCCTTCTTCCCAGTCATGTGACGAGAGCAACCACTATCAATATACCACTTGTTATCATATTGCTCGTCACATAGTACCTACAATCAGTGGAAAAATTTAGGTACCCAAGGCTTTTTGGGTCCTTGGAAATTAGATTTCAATTTCGAATGTAATGAAGAACTTTTAACCCAATAACAAACTTTGGTTTTGAGACTATCAATTAAGTTGACATCATCATCTGAAGAAACCGAAACATAAGATTTTGATGGTTTCAGATGTTCACTAACATTACCCTTCGTATTCTGAGTTTGTGATTATACATGTCGCAACTAGCATTCTAGCTAGGAAATTCTGTACTCTTGTAAACATTATCTACTGTAAACTCGTAAACCCTAATTCATGTTGTGCATGAAAGTCAACCCACTTTCATGAAACTTAACTTTTTGGGCCATAATGGGCCTAAAATGGATTGGTTTACCTTAATGGGCCTTATTGGGCCATAAGTAATTTAAATTCCTTATTGGGCCATAACTAACCTAATTTGATTATTATGGGCCATAAAAACCTAAACTTTTAAGCCATATGGGCCGTGAGACGCCTAGGAGGCCCAATGGGCCGAAAAATTTTATTTGAGCCTCCTAAATTCGAGCATGGGCCCAAAAATGACTCCTTCCCTCTCTTTTAGCCCAACTCGGCCCAATGAGAAAGGAAAAATGAATAAAAGGAAAAATAGGGAATTATGGGAGGAAGACACATCATTTTTACATCTTGGATATCCATGCTAGATTTCCCTCCTCCCCATGCATCCATCACTTCATCACTTCTCTCTCCCCTCTCTTCTTCTACTCTCAGCTGAGGATCACCAAACACACACACACATCTTCAAACTCTCATCCCAAACACTCTCAAGCACATCCTCTTCTCCATTCAAATTTTCGAGATCTTGGAACATTTCAAGGAGGTTCTTCCACAAGAATCATCATCCTAGGTAAGTTGATGCTTGGATCCATAATCTAGTCTCTTTATTTCATCAAGAATCTCCTCTAAACTCACACAAACTCATGATCATCATCCTAGAAAACTCTAAGTTCGAGATCCACCCAAGAAAGCTTACTAGGATCAAACTCTTCCATTTTCTTTCTCCAAAACCGAAGCAACAAACCTAAGGTGAGTTCATACCCCTCTATTTTCGGTTTTCATATGTTTTATGGGGGAGAATGCAAGTAAAATGTGAAAATCTATGTGTATTTGTATGATATGTGTGATTTCTTGTGTTTTTGTGATATATATGTGCTAAAAATGAAAGATATTTCGAGATCTATAGTTCAAGAAGGAAAAATATGTGATCTAGGTCATATTTCATTTAACATGTCAAGATAAACTAATTTACAAGCTTTAAAATAACACACTACAACATAAAACTCATTATTGGACTATTTTTGTCAAATAAACAAAAGTTTGGGAAAAAGTTGTCATTTACGGTTTTTACAAGGTTCAAAATGCCAAAATAGTTAAAATGTAAATTTCTATGAACATTATGTTTTTCAAAGGACTAAAAATGAAATTTGTGGCTTATTGGGCTAAATTTTGGGCTTTTCGGCCCATAGGCCCAAAGTTGCGAAAAAATGGATTTAAAGGGGCTGAAATGGTAAATTTCTCAAAACAGTGGGTAGAAAGGTAAATAATTCTATTTATGGGGTTTAAAATGATCATATGTTAAAAAGGATTGAAAATGCAAAGATTTTGGATTTTGGGTAAAAAGTGTAAAAATTGCGAAAAAGGTGGACTAAAATGCAAATCTTTTACCTAAAGGGTTGAAACTTTCAAAAATTTATTCTTGGGCTTAAAACATTAGTTAAATAAGTGTTTGGGTCAAAGATGTCAAGAAAAATGGTTCAAGGACCTAAAATGTCATTTTTTTTATAAAAAGGGCAAAAATTGCCAACTTTACAAAATAAGGGGCTGAATAGGTCAAACTAATGGTTTTGGTCAATTATGTTGATAATAATAATAATTTGGTCAAAATATACAAAACTTTATAACTTATGGGTTGTAAATAGAAAAATAACTATTTTTATAAATCTATAAATCGTTATAAAACAAATTCGTGATTTATACGACACATCGATTAAACAACTCGTAACATTAATTATATACAAAACAAGAAAACGTTCAAATGGTTGGGCTTGAGAGATTCTAATCATGCTTAATGGGCCTTCGTGACTCGTTAACATGGCTTTTGGGCCCAACATAAATAATACATGTTATTGGGCCTCCTGTGACCCAATTACATGCTTAAGGGACCCTCAATGGTTTACATACTATTGGGCCTCAGTGGCCCATTAGAATTACTACTAAGGTCCAAATAAATCATATGCGAAATGTACCAACGCGCTTTTCGTGTACTCGACAGCCTTAAATAACATACGAAATTAGTAAGGCCAAGTAATCCTCTTCTCCTCGTCTGTTAGGCTTACCTTCTCTTCAAGTAAAATAAAATAAGATCATTAATCAAGGTTAATCAAATTCATGTGGATTGAGTGAGTAATAACGGGTGACACCAATAGGTGTCGGTCGTAGTCTGTAGTTGTAATCAAAGTCTCCTGGAGGGAGAGCGAGAGTTTGTGTATAGATCTATACGGGGGTGACTCCCCCACACCTAAGCTGTTCGCTACAGTTAGACTCGGCCAGTCTAGGGTGACAAAGTCTTAAGATCAAATTTCGGTGTTCATTAGAATGCCAAGACAGACGAACTAGTCATTATCATGCATGGTTATAACAACGCACGTAGAAATCCGACATCATTAATCAAGGGAAATCATATTCATTCGATGTAACGATTCAATAAAGCAAAACAATCATAACTTTTTATCGGAAAACATCGGGTTTTCCGGGGAAACCAATCTTACTCATTTGTACTTTCAAAAACTATAATGCAAAACTTCTCATTTATTCACGTATTGAAATCACTCACGCACATACTTCCAGGATCTTCACCTCATTTTCAAGAAAAGTTTTAATACAGAAAATATCGGATTTTCTGGATTTTTTTTCAAATGACATAAACTGTTTCACATCAAACACACTTATGAACTCGCCAACATTATATATGTTGACCGTTTTCAAAATAACTTGTATTCTCAGGTAATCGTTAGACAAGGAGGCATCCAGTGTGTTGAAAGTTTCTTTTATAGTTGCTAATCACTAAACACTTTATGTTTTGGAATCATGTAATGTAAACCTTGTATTTGATGTAAACAATGCCAGTTGTACTATGTAATGGTTGGTGATTCATGTGTTATGTTTCATATATATTCATTGTGATGATATTTCAATTTAAGTCACGCGAGCCCTCGGACGTTTCCGCCGTCTGGTTCGGGGGTGTGACAGTACATTCTTTGCTTTCACTACTGGTTTCCATGCTTTGACTGTTATGTTCGAATCCTTAGAAGATGAACTTCCGTTTGATGAAGTATTCACATACTTCTCATAGGCTTCGTGAATTTGCTCCTTTGAAAATGTACCTGACTGATACATTTTTCCTTTGCCTTCAAGCCAATGATCAATATTCTTCCTTGAAGTTATCCCTTTTTCATGTGAAATTTTCAAATTGTGTTTCTTCGTGTGATTAGGAAAATTTGGCTTTTGAGGAATGAAATCAACTTTTGGGTTTGTTAGAAAAGATTGAGCATAAGATGTATCAACAGTCGATTTAAACTGTTGAGATTGAGAGAATATTTGTGGTGGATTTGATTCATTTGAAACTTTCGAAAACTTCGATTGTTTATTCACTTCAGACCTTGAATGATTTAATTTAAATGAAGGTTGTTTATTTGTTGAAAATGAGGAATTTTTAGCTTTGAAAACATTTTTGGGTGTTTGTGATTCAGACAAATATTTATTTGTTTGAGCGGGATTTTTCTTTTTGTCTGAAAAAGTTACCGAATTCACAGTCTTAACAGATTTTGTCGCTTCATTTGACATCTTTTGAGACACAATAGTCTGCCAAAATATTTTCTTCCTAGCTTGTCTTTTTGAAATGTTATTTTCTTTCGAAAATTTGTCAATTTGATCTTTGAATTCCTTGGAGTTTAGTTTGACAACATTTTCATTTTCCACTACAACTGGTTTTGAAATTTCTTTTTCAATTTTTGATTTTTCAACCCATTTTCTTTGTGGTCTTTGACGTTGAAAAACATACAAATTCTTTGTTAGGTTATTTTCAACTGTGCTTTGATTTGCGAAGAAACCTTCATCAGTTGTTTTCAAATTATATTCTTCAACTAACTTTTTTAATTCTGGTTTGACATTCTCAACATTTCCAGTAGTTACAAACACTTGATTTGGAAAGATGACATCATCAGTACACTTGAAATTTGGATAAACCACAGTATTCGTTTCAAGATAGTGAGCACCTTGTTCATTCATCACTTTTTCGAACTTTTGTGTATCACTATACACTTGATCAACCACAATTCGAAGAATTTCTTTTTCCTTTGAAGATTCCTTTTTCTTCGAATTTTTGTTTGAAGAAACCTCTTTAACCATTTCATCATCATCATCATCATCACTGCTATCCGTTTGACTATCTCGGATATCCACGAAGTCCAAATCACAAACTTTCAAAGTTGAGGGTTTATCAGTTTCTATCTTAACCATCAAGTCCTTAACCTTTTCTTTTCCTTTAGATGTTGATGCGACATTAACAATAGACAACTGGTAACAATCAACATCCTCAAGATCACTAATTTCACTAATATTGTCAGAATTATCTTCAATATCAACAAAATTAGATTGAGAATCAGATGCTGAATTCTCAGTCTTTTTCAAAATTTGTATTTGTTCAGATTTAGTCAAAGTATCATTCACTATGTTAAATAATTCATTCGCATCAAGACATTCATCAATTTTGACAATTCCATATTTATATCTATCATCAGGAATTTTGTCAAATTCAGCTATTATCTTCTCACAATCATACGAAACATTATCTACCTTAGCTCTTTCGAATGCTAGAAAAGGCAGTAATTTTCTATGTTGCTCTTTACTTATTTCGCATGAATGATGTAA
The DNA here is from genome assembly GCF_052849685.1 of Lactuca virosa. Lineage (NCBI taxonomy): Eukaryota > Viridiplantae > Streptophyta > Magnoliopsida > Asterales > Asteraceae > Lactuca > Lactuca virosa. Next base: position 75,112,615 of record NC_136432.1, on the reverse strand, counting down.
ATCAGTTAATTTGCCATATAGTCTCTTAGCAGAATTACAGTATATGTTTCTTTGTGCTAGCAAAAGTTTGACTTCATTTGATAAAGTATCCCTATCACACATAATATTCATTATCTGTAATTCTAAACAATCAACTTTACTTATTTTCATGTTTAATCGCTTTTTGGTCTCTAATAACTCCATGGACAACTTGTTGGCCTCATTGCTAGCAGACACAACAATTGAATCAAAATAAGTAATAGTCTCATCAAAAGATATTAGTTCAGAGTCATAAGCATGTGTAGGAATATTAAAAGATTCGAAAATATTACGTACCTTTGTTGTCATTGGAGATTTGTCTGCTGCCTTGGATACGAAGTATCTACCTTTCACTTCGAATTCCTCTTCATCTGAGTCCTCCTCCATCTTTGCATACAGTGCTCCATGTGTTGGATTCCTCATTTCTTCATCGTCTGATCCAGATGACCAGATTTGATAAGTTCCATCTTCCTCCTGTTTACCCCTTGCGACCAGTGACAAATTCTTAGCTTTCGCACGAACCTCCTCAAGCCTCTCTGCGTAATAAGCCTCATCTTTTACTTTATTCTTCCTCTCATCCTTCTTCCGAAGCATACAATCATTCGCAAGATGATTGGCTCCATTGCAATAATGACAATCTATTCCAGCATCACCTTTCAGCTTCTTCTCACTCTTCCCTTCAGACACCTTCAAATCTTTTTTCTCAACCTTCTTTTTCTCCTCAACAACAGCTTTACTCACATCACTTCCTTTTATCTCAGCATGTTTAGCCTTCGGATTTAACGACTTTTTGAAAAACTTCTTAACGCGATTATTCGAGTAAAATGTTATTGCCTCATCATCCGAATTCATGATGAATCCTTCTTCTTCCTCTGAATCACCGTTTTCAGCCTCTTTTCTCAGATATCTTGGACACAAGTGCCAATGGACCTCCCAAACTCAGCTTCGATTCCTCAGCCATTTCATTAACCTCACTTTCATGTGTCTTCAACTGATTGTACAGATCATTGAGAGATGATGTATCAAAACTTTGCTGATTCTTCACCATCACACTCACGCTTCTCCATTCTTTTCGAAGACCCATCACAAAGATGAGATTAAATTCCATTGAAGTCCTGGTGATTCCATAGCGATTGCAACGATAGATTAACTCGTTCAGACGATCATAGTAGACTTTAATTGTTTCACCTTCTTTTTGTTTGAAATCTTTCAGCTCAACCAAACACTGTTTGACTGAATTGATTTTCGTCTTCTCACTTCCTTGAAACTTATCTTTCAGATTGTTCCAGATCTCCTTAGCAGTTGTACAACTCCTTACGTAATTGTACACAACTGGAGGTAAAGCTCCTCACAATTCCCTCATACATCTCTTCTCCAGTTTCTTCAGACGATCAGTTTGATTTTCAACACCAGAACTTGCAGAAGATGATCCAATTGCTTGAACATTCACCGGAGCATTGACATTTCCAGTGATACATGACCATAATTCCTCATCAAGACCATTCAGATAATCCTGCATACGATCAGCCCACTGATCATAGTATTCAGGGATCAGCATTGGAATTTTGGTTGATGATCCTAACAGATGAGAAAACGAGGTCATCGAATTGAGATTGAAGCTCGCCATTGTTGTACGGAAGATGATTTTGAGAATTTTGAAGAAAATTTGAAAATTTGAAATCAAACTAGTTGAATCAAATCGGAATAACTGGAAGAACACTCGATTCAACAATTTCAAATGCAGAATCAAATCACAAACTAAAATCTAGGCAAATTTTTCACTATCAAAAAGTGCGGAAACTTTTGAACCAAAAAGTTGATTCAAAAACTTTTTGAATAGATGAAAATCAGATTACAGATGTGATTCCTGCTCTGATACCAATTGATGAATCAACGAATCGAGTATAAAATGAATCAGAGTTAAAATCGAAGTAAGAATGTGAGATTGAACAACGAATGTAAATATGATCTTGTTTCAGCTCTATTACGCTTTCGAATGTTTACATAGTACAAAGACAGGTCTGCAAAAACTCTTATCTAACTCTAGTAAATATCCCTATTTATAGGAATCAGAAAGCGTACAAAAAATATACTAAGGCATAGACACTTAAGCTTCGAATAAAAGCGCCTTAGTAAAATAGATTACAAAACATTCGAAGAGTGCAAAATACACTTCGACTAATTACAACATTTTGACCCTTACAGAAGGAACTATTCTTACGTATTGTTGGCGATTTGGAAGGCCGTTTTCCATATTTCCAATGGAAAATGGATGCGAGACGGATAAAAGGTTTCTCTCCAATTCAAAAATACACGGCTGCAATTCGTCAGTTAGCATACGACATGGGCGCAGACAAATGGGACGAGTATTTTAGGATGTCAGAGCGTACCGTGCGGGAGTGTGTACACAAGTTCTGCAAAGCGATCTGTTTGGTTTATGGGCAACGATAGTTGCGCAAACCAACTATGAACGATATCCACCAATTGTACACGATGCATGAAGGCAAGCATGGATTCCATGGAATGCTAGGTAGTATCGATTGCATGCATTGGAGTTGGTCATTATGCCACAACGCATGGCGTGGTCAGTACATGAGAGGCGACCACAAAGAGCCGACGATCATTCTAGAGGATATCGCATCACATGATCTTTGGATATGGCATGCATTCTTTGGTCCAGCTGGTGCAAACAATGACATCAATGTGCTAAACCAGTCGCCGGTATTCAACGATATCTACCTTGGAAAGTCGCACGATGTACCTTGTCAAGCAAATGGGGTGGCATATAAGCGTGGATAATATCTTACTGACGGTATATATCATCCCTTGTCTGTTTTTGTGAAATTGTTTACATGTCCTAACGACACGAAAAGGAAAAAGTTTAAAGAGACGCAAGAGTCAGCTAGGAATGATGTGGAGCGAACATTTGGTGTACTTAAGAGGCGTTGGCAAGTACTAGAAGTCGGGGCAAGGTCATATGAAGTGAGAAGGTTACAGCACGTAATGTATGCATGTATCATATTGCATAATATGATTCTTGAAGACGAAGGAAGAGCGATATGTCGGTACAATGAAAATGAAGTTTTGCCAAATATCGAAGGAGTAGCCGTTGGTACACAAGAGTATAGGGAAAATAGAAGAGAAGTACACAATCGCGACATTCATCACGCCCTTCGTGCTGATTTGGTGGAGCACGTTTATAAGGCTCATATTCAGCCGCCGATAGAGTATTGGCACGATGATTTGTTTGACGAATCAGACGAGGATTCTGATATGTTCGTCGACAGCGAAGATTCCGATGATGATAGTGACAGTCAAGAGAATGATGAAGACGATGATGTCGATGACGAGGACGATGATTCCGAATGACGTATTTTGTTTTTTTTTAAATTAGGATATTAATTATGTTTTCTATGTGTGGTTTGTTTGATTTTTTGTTTGTGTTTTTTTTCTACTTATTTAAATATCAGGTTTAATTTAATTTTTATTTTAATTAATGAAATTCTTTTTATTTTTAATTAAAATTTATGTAATTATAAATCATAAAATGAATTAATTTTATATAAAAAATAAAAAAAACAAATAGTAAGGGAAGCTTCCCACCCATTCCTTTGGTTTTAATGAGGGAAAGGATGTCGTGGCAGGGAAAAAATGAGAGAAACTACTAACCCACACCCTGCGGTCTTAGGTGTTATAAATTACAAAACAAACTTGTTTCATTTTGTTCTTTAATACTAGTAAGAATGCTATACGTTAGATTATTAATTAATAACCCAACTATAAATGGTCAATTACTTTGCACATAATTTAATTATTAAGTATTTATATTTTTCTTTTTATAAATTTGAATAGAAAAAAACCTTTTTTTTGTGCGACAAACATTACATAGAGCATATACATATCATATTTTTTTGTTTTCGTTCATGTATACAAGCCATTTTTTGCATTCTTATTTAAGTGAATAAAAAAACACTTTTTTTAATGGTTGACGTGAAGAGAAAAAAAAACATTTTTTTTATACTTCCATTTAGATCATATACATATAAAAATATTTTTCAAGAAATTTATTCGTTATTGTATATAAATAATTTTCTCACTTAGATACATAAAAGCATACCTCATAAAAAAATATAGTCAAAAGTTTTAAAAAATAAAAAATAAAAAAAATATGTATTAGAAAAACATAAAAAATAATTAAAAAACTTATTTTTTTTAAAACACTATTGGTTAAAAACAACTCAATAAACAACATAAACAACACTCAAAAAATAAAAAATAAACAACATAACGATTATATGTGATGTAGTTGATGTGACATAAAATTTTGACCTTAAAAGACTACCAAAAAATAATAATTAAGATGGTAGGATTATTGAAAGTAGGGTAGGTATAAGTATAACATCACCCTTTATTTAAAGTATCATAATTTTAATTCAAAGTACTGGTTTAAAATCAGACTTAAATCAGTTATAAATTGAAATTGGTTTCGGTCTTAGACGGGTTATAGTCTGAAACTGGACTAAATTCTTAATGATTAAGGTTTAGGCTCAAGCCCTTTAGGGTTTAGCCATTAGGCTTTAGGTATTATATATATATATATATATATATATATATATATATATATATATATATATATATATATATATATATATATATTCTTATGTAATGGTCTTTTATCATGATATAAAGGTTATACATTTAAAAGTGTTAAACAATATATTGATTGATTCTCAAAAGACAATTACATAAAAATATAAAGAGAATACCTAAAGCCTAATGGCTAAACCCTAAAAGGCTTAGGCCTAAACTCTAATCACTAAGACTATTATCTAACATAAATTAATCATAAATCAGTTTTTATATTATTATATATTTTACAACAATGGATTAAAAACAGTAATGACATCTTTGTTTTGTTTGTCTGCATAGAAAACTTATAGCTATACATAATTCATGTATAGTTATCCATGAAAGCCAACACAATGAATCATGTTTCCTTCATTTCTCGGTACTCTTTCAATTGATTGAAACATTTAATAAATATTTACTCAAATGAATAATGTAGCGGTTCATGGTCAGATTGCCTGTTATTGGTCTCATCGGACTTGAACGCAAATCACATATTGGATAAAAATAACTAGATCTAACAGTGGGTTGGATCCATATTCCGAGGTTTATAAGAAACATGCAAAAACAATGTTTCTTTATGTTAGGAAGTAAAACAGATAACTAGCAACACTATAAGCACACAAGACACAATATTTACGTGGTGCGGTCAAGGTGACATACGTCCACGGGCAGGAGGGGAGTATTCTTTATTTCAGAGCTCCCAAACATAGGTTACAAGTATAATTTTCATAGAGATTCGTCTACACTCTAGAATTCAAGATACAAAATGACCTAGCATGCATCCCTATTGATACTTGAGAGATCAGACCTAAAACCCTAATGAGCCAAGCCCATTAGCCCATGAATGGTGACAACCAATCATATTCCACCATGCAGTATCTTCTAGAACATTCTTTCATGTTATACAACCCATGAGCATCAAAAACACACATGATGGACCACCTTGACCATAGTGGAGCAACATGATGCATATGTGGTGCATCATGAACACTAATGGTCCAACATCCATCATGATGTATTTCTTGAGCATGATCATCTTCTAAGCAAACGTGGATCAACATGGCACAACAAAGGAATCAAGATGGTGCATCATGTACCAAGATGGTCCATGATGGTGAAACATCTCCCCTATGTCACAACTTCCTTTCTTGATGGAGCAACATCAACTTCATGGCTTAACATCTCCTTGGCTCAACATCTCCATGGCTCAACATCACCTTGGCACAACTTCAGACATGATGGTGCATCACGTTATCATTTGGCACAACATCCCCAAGGATGGCGCAACTTCCTTTAACATGGCGCAATATGATTTTCCATGTTGCTCCAAGTGTTCCAAGTTCTCCAAGTGTTCCATGTTGCTCCAAGTATTCCAAGTGCTCCAAGTTGCTCTATGTTGCTCCATGTTGCTCCAAGCCACTCCGGGTTGCTCCAAACCACTCCAAGTTGCTCCAAACCTCCTTTTGGAAGATCAGTTCCTTTGTCTGATGATCCAAAGCCATTTCTGATAATCTGTTCCTTTGTCACTTTATCCATGAACCCCAAGTGCTCCATTGAGATCTAAGTGCTCCAAATTCTCCATGAGAATGCTCCAAATGCTCCATGAGAATGCTCCAAATACTCGATTCACATTTAACAATCTCCACCTTGACTTGAGCATCCTCTAAACTCCACCTCAAACAACAAAACTTCCTCTCCCTTCCTTCTATCAAGCCCTAAAGGGGCTTACCTCCTGCGAACATCAACCAAGTTAGTCTTCGTATTAGCTCCATACACAAAGCAAACATCCATCGTTACCTTCAAGTATCGCATGATCCACTTGACAGCTTCCCAATGAGCCTTCCGTGGATTACTCATAAACCTGCTTACCATAGTAACTGAATGAGCCAAATCAGGTATGATACAGACAATTGCATACATAAGACTTCCAACAACACTAGAGTAAGGAACCCTTCTCATGTACTTCCTTTCTTCATTAGTTGTGGGTATAATATATGGGTCGAGTTTAAAGTGAGCCTCCAAAGGAGTTCCAACTGTTTTGGACTGATCATAGTTGAAAGATTGCAGAACTTTCTCAGTGTACTTTTGCTGAGAAATACACAACCGCCATGCTCTTCTATCCCTTTTAATCTCCATCCACAATATCTTCTTTGTTGTTCCCAAATCCTTCATCTCAAACTCATTCTTTAGGGTCACCTTCAAGTCATTTATTCCAGCCATGTCCTTGGCTGCGATGAGCATATGATCAGCATATATCAACAAATATATGTAGGAATCTCGTGACAATTCCTTTGAGTAGACACAATTATCAATCTGGTTCCGAGTGTAGTCATGCGAGATCATGAATTAATCAAATCTCTTGTACCATTGTCTTGGAGACTGCTTCAAACCATACAGATATTTCTTCAGCAGACATACATGATCCTTCTTAGAATCAAGGAACCCTTCTGGCGGGGACAAATAAATCTTCTCTTCTAAGTTCCCATGAAGAAATGCAGTTTTCCCATCAAGTTGTTCAAGCTCCAGATCAAATGCACTCACCATAGCTAAAAGAACCCGAATTGTCTTGTGCTTCATGACCGGTGAGAACACCTTGTGATTATCAATTCCTTCTTTCTGAGAAAACCCTTTCGCCACCAACCTTGCTTTGAACCTAGCTAGTTCAATTCCTGGTATCCCTTCCGTCTTCGTAAATATCCATTTGCATCCCACTGGTTTTTCTCCCTTTGGTAATGGAACTAGATCCCATGTTTCATTCTTCTCCAATGATTGCATTTCTTCATTCATGGCCATCAACCAATTTGTTTCTTCTTTACTCGTTACTGCCTCTTTATATGATTGAGGATCTCAGTTTCAATGTCTTCTCTAGTTGCTAAAGAAAAAGCAATGGAGTCAACGTCACCAGAATTGACACATCCCACATATCTATCAAGTTGTCGAATAAACCTCTTTGATCTCCTGCTTGCTATAGATTCTTGCCCATCATCCTTCCCGACATCACTACTCGACGAATATCCCATGGGTTGCTCTTAGGTTTCATCTTGTCCAGTTTGTTCACTTCCGCCTTGCTCTTCATCACTTATCACAACTCTGTCTGGAGTTTGATATGCAAACTCCACCTTTTTGCTAGCACCCTTATCTTTATTCCTTGCTTGAATTGTATCACCTCCTCCTTGGTTACCCATGGTAGATTCATCAAAGGTTACATCTCTGCTCATGATAAATTTAGGAGTTCTTCCTTCTTCTGTACAGTCGATAACCTTTTACTCCTGTCGCATATCCTAGAAATATGCACTTCATTGCCCTTGGCTCAAGTTTACCATCATTCACATGAGCATACGCGGGGCATCCAAATATACGTAAAACGGAATAGTCAGAGGGTTTCCTGGACCATACCTCTTGAGGATTATTCAAGTCTATAGCAGTTGATGGTGATCTGTTCACCAGATAGCAAACGGTGTTAACTGCTTCTGCCCAGAATTTCTTGGGTAAGTAAGCAAATATCTTCATGCACCTCGCACGTTGCATGAGTGTTTGGTTTATCCGTTCTGCCACTCCATTTTTGTTGTCGTGTGTGTCGTACAATGTGGTGCCTCACTATACCTTCTTCATTGCAGGAATTATCAAATGGGGCATTGTAGAATTCTAACCCATTGTCAGTCCTCAAAGTCTTGACCTGTTTTCCAATCCTTTTCTTAACCATGGTCTTCCACTCCTTGAACTTCCCAAACACCTCATCTTTAGTCTTCAGAAAGTAAAATGAAACCTTCCTTGAATAATCATCAGTGAACGTCACAAAGTATGCTCATTCTTCTTGAGACTTCACTAGTGTAGGACCCCACAGATTTGAGTGAACATATTCCAGGATGTCCTTGCTTGTGTGCTAACCGGTACCGAATTTCACTTTGCGATGCTTTCCATTGACACAAGATTCACTAATTTTATCTTTCCAGTAGCCTCTCCACCAAGAAGTCCTTGTTTACTTAGATTTGACATGCCCTTCTCACTCATGTGCTCCAACCTACGATGCCACAACTTTGTCTTGTCGTCGCCTTCATTCAAGGATTGAGAGATAGCCACCGTTCCCATAGCCGTACTGCCTTGTAGGATGTAAATCCATCCACGATTTATTTTCCCTTTCATTATAACTAGAGAACCTTTGGTTACTTTGACCCAGTCACCTTCACCATCGTACCTCATCCCATTCTTAGCCAATGTGCCAATATAGATTAAATTCTTCCGAAGTTCCGGAACGTACCATAAATCTAACTTCCTGACCATGTCGCCGTGCATCTTGATCTGCACCGTGCCACTACCTTTGATACTGCTCACCCAATCACCACCCATCTTGACTCTGCCATCCCACTCTTTGAAGGATCCGAACCAGTCACGATTATACGTCATGTAATAGGATGCTTCAGAATCCAAGACCCAATCATTTACAGAACTAGTTGTAAATACAGTCAGTACATCACCATTGTCCACTTCATCAGAACTCTCCTGAACTACAACAATGTTATTACTACTTGATTCACTCTTGAATATGGATGTCAACGGGACCAAACGGGAGCGGAAATAGCTTCCCCCGCCCCCGCCCCCGAAATAAGTTGTTACCCCCAGCCTCGCCCCCGAATCCCCCGTTTACACAGCCTCGGTCCCGCCCCCGAATACATTTATCAACCCCGATCCTGCCCCCGTTCCCCCGTTTTTTAGGCTTAAAATTCATTATTTTTTTGCTAAAAAAACTGTTATATTTTAGGCTAAAAAACTATTTTACATAAGCTTAAAAGCTTAAAATCTAGTTTTTTTAGCAACTAAAAAATTAAAAATCCAACTTTACAAAATGACAAATCCGACAAACGTATAAATATAAAATACGACAAATCCAACGTTACAAACATAAAATACGACATGTCCAAAAATATATGATCAATTCAATACATCATCAATATCCATCGACTGCAGAATTGGCGGTATCATTAACCTTGCTTGAATCATTGGGTTGATTCAGCTCAGTTGAAGACATGATTACATTAATTTGAATATGGTTTACACAAAAACAGAAAGTTCATTAAAACAAAAAATAGTATTGTTATGGCATTAACTTGTCAATCAATGGATGGCAGTTAGATGAGAACCACAAGAATGAAAAAACTCACAGAGGGTTGCCAATAATGAACGAATTTATTTAGAAAAAAATTGCCCAACGCCCCAACCTACGATTGATATCCTATTTCCATTAGGAAACGGCTTTGATTCAAATCAAGATGAAGGTATCGGTAGCAGAAATCAGAATCACTAAGCCAACCAATAATTACATAAACCAGATTCTGCAACATCTTACAGAGCAACATCATAGATATCAGATCACTAATTGTCATAAATTATCATAAATTTACACAACAACATCATAAATAATTGAATCTAACTTGAAGTTAACAGATCACTAATTGAATCTAAATTGTAGTTCTGTGTAGGGATGAATTACCTGGTCTTCACAGTCGACACTGTGCAGTCTTTATGGAACGAAAACTGTTGTTGTTTCTTGGCTCAAGAAACTGGGGAAGGGATGTTCGATGAATGCGTTAAACAGAAGAAGCTTGCAGATGGAAAAGTCCAAATGGGTTGGCAGCCGGAGTGGTAATCAGTGATCAGAGTGGGTTGGCAGCCGGAGTGGGAATCGTTCGAGTCGATAGGCTGAAGCTTTATCACAGTCGACGAAGATGAGGCTGTATCATAGCGGAAACCGACGGTTAATCGGTGATCGGCGTCTCTGTCGTCAGCGATGCTGATTACGGGACCTGGGGAAAGGTCGACGTCTCGATGAAGCGGAAGAGAGTTGGAGTAATGGAGTCTTGGGTGGGAAAGTTAAGAGTTGCGGCTGTGATTGTGAAGTGATAAAATTCAGAAAGACGGTAACCCTAAAATTAGAATTAGATATATGTAGTTTATATTAAATATATATTTTTTATTATTTCAATATGCAAACGGGGCACCCACGGGAGTACGTGACGGAAATACCCACTCCCTACCCCGATCCTGAAAATAAACGGGGTTTAATCCCGCCCCGGTCCCGTTCCCGCCATCGAATTTTTGAAAAATTTAGTCACGTACGGTATCGGGATACCACGGGAGTTTTTGACGTCCCTACTCTTAAACGTATTCTTCAGCTGTGGACAATTTCGCTTGAACCGACCCTTCTCCTTACAGTTATAACACTTGACATTCAATGAACCTTTACACTTCGATTTAGAACGTGGTATCCCTCTGTTTCCCCCTTTCCTCTCCTGTGTCTTTCCTCTCCTTGAAAATAAACCGGATCTGGACACCTCTTCTCTAACTAAAACTTTTCTTTTCAGTTCCCTGGATATCATAGAATCCTTCACATCATTCATAGTGATCGTTGTCCAACCATAGAGCATGGTATCAAAAAAATTCTCATATGAGTTTGGAAGAGAACATACGAGAATGAGTGCCTGATATTCATCTTCAATCTTCACATCAACACCTTGTAGATCCAAGATGATGCGGTTGAAGTTATCTAGATGATCTTTCACTTGGGTACTTTCAAACATTCTGAGAGTGTACAAAAATTGCTTCGGGTACAACCTGTTTGTTAGAGAACTGTTCTGGTACTTATCACTAAGTTTATTCCAGAGCCCAGAAGTAGTAGTTTGATCCATGACCTCCCCCCAATACTTCATCTATCAAGCTCAAAAGAATGGCACTATATGCCTTCGTCAGAATGTCCACCTTCTTATCAGCGACCATGTCTTTAGGCAGTGTTGCCTCTTCTTACACTGTCATTGCACATCCTTGTTGAACCAGGAGAGCCTTCATCTTTACCTTCCATAATGTGAAGTCATTTGAACCATTGAATTTCTCCAAATCAAACTTATGAGTAGACATCTTCAATCACAGGAACACAAACCACAACTCTGATACCACTTGTTAGGAAGTAAAACGGATAACTAGCAAAACTATATTTACGTGGTTCGGTCAAGGTGATCTACGTCCACAAAAAAGAAGGGAGTATTCTTTATTTCAGATCTCTCATACAGAGGTTACAAGTACAACTTTTCACAGAGATTCGCCTAACACTCTAGAATTAAAGATACAAAATGACCTAGCATGCATCCTTATTTATACTTGAGGGATCAGACCTAAAACCCTATGAATGGTGATAACCAATCATATTTCACCATGAAGCATCTTCTAGAACATTCTTTCATGTCATACAACCTATGAACATCAGTAACACACATGATGGACCACCTTGACCATAGTGGACCAACATGATGCACAAGTGGCGTATCATGAACACTAATGGTCCAACATCCATCATGGTGGCACAACATGGTGTATTTCTTTAGCATGATAATCTTCTAAGAAAATGTGGATCACTATGGCACAACAAAGGAATCAAGATGGCGCATCATGTACCAAGATGGTCCATGATGACGCAACATCTCCTCCATGGCGCAACTTCTCTTCTTGATGGATCAACGTCATCTTCATGGCTCAACATTTCCATGGGTCAACATCACCTTGGCGCAACTTCAGACATGAAGGCACATCATGTAATCATTTGATACAACATCCCCAAGGATGACACAACTTCCTTCAGCATGGCGCAACATGATGTTCCATGTTGCTCCATATTCTCCAAGTGCTCCAAGTGCTCCATGTTGCTCTAAGTGCTCTAAGTGCTCCATGTTGCTCGAAGTGCTCCATGTTGCTCCAAGTTCTCCAAGTTGCTCCAAGCCACTCCATGTTGCTCCAAACCACTCCAAGTTGCTCCAAACCTCGTTTTGGAAGATCTATTCCTTTGTCACTTGATCTGTTCCTTTGTCTGATGATCTAAAGCCATCTCAGATGATCCGTTCCTTTGTTACTTGCTCCATGAACCTAAATTGCTCCATTGAGATCTAAGTGCTCCAAATGCTCCACGATAATGCTCCAAATGTTCGAGTCACATTTAACACTTTATTTCTAAGTGCAAGTGATTGTTGAAATCATTTTTTACCCTTTATCCCTACTAAGTTGTTACAAACAAATGGTGGATGGCTTGATTTGACCATACTCGACAAAATGCTTTTTATTCTCTCATCTCATGTTCTTCGTATCTACTAATTTTAAATAATGACCTCGAAGTAATTGTTGAACTTTTTTCTACGATGCAACCGACTCTAAGAGCTTTGGTAAATTTTAACTTGTGTCAAATGATGAGTGGTGTGCTCAAAGGGGATGAAATAATTGTGGAAATTTTTGTTGTCTAATGTAAACGGATAGATTAGCGGTAGAGATAGGATGTACATAATTCAAATATATTGTTGTAATCATCCAGTTCCATATTTTTAGGATTTGATGTTAATCTTTTTCATGTAACATGTTTATATATAGAAAACCAAACCTTATGGGTTATTCATGGCAAATCACATTGTTTTACTTTGGTATCAGAGCCATCTTAGGGTCTAACCTACCTCTACCTTTCCCGACGATATGATCCTCTATCTCAAATCCTTCTTCAACATGTTTACCATCACTTCTTCTAAAATCACCACAACTATCTCATGCGAGCCCACTCGAACCAATTTTCTGTTATGGAAGGCCCAAGTCACCCCATACTGCGAGGTGTCCAAATCTATGGATACCTCAATGGCACCACACCAAAGCCTAATGCAAAGATATCCACTGGGATGGGCACAAAAGCCAGAGAAATAGATAATCCTCAATACACTTCATGGTTTATTCAAGATCAAGCGATTATCGGTGGTCTTCTGTCTTCTATGACAAAAGATGTGCTTGCTCAACTCACGAGATGTATAAACATGTCCAAGGAATTATGGACCTCCCTTCACACCATGTTCTCTGCTTAACATCGTGGTAGCTCCATTCAGATATGCGCCCAACTCTCCACCACAAAGAAAGGAGATATGATTGCATCAGAATATTACCACAAGATGACCATTCTCGATGATACTATGTTAATATAGGTCAACCCATGATCGATGAAGAGGTCATCGAATATATCCTGGTAGTTTTCGGACCAGGTTATGGCGATCTCGTTACTACCATCACTGTGCTGAGTAACCAGCAAGCTATAACACTACCCGGTTTTTATTCTTATTTAATTGCTCATGAAGCACATGTCAAATCCATGAATAATGTGACAGAATTTGCCACTTCTGCAAACAGCGTGACGCGTCAAGATCAAAACCCTCCACATAGGAACTACAATACCAACAACAACAATGCCTTTTACAATCACCAATGAGGAAACATCAGAGGTGAAGCTACCAATCGTGGTCGCGGGCACGATCGTGGTAAGGGTAATGGAGGTCCCCAGTGTTAGGTATGTGGCATTACTGTCTACACTGCTTTAAACTGCAGAAACAGGTTCAACCATGCCTATCAGGTTGAAGAATATTGTGGGTGCAAAAGTGCCACCATCGGAAGCTACATCACTAATCCAAATTAGTACCTTTACATCGGTGCAACAGATCATCTCAAAAACGACCTTAATCGTCTCAGGGTGCAGGAACGATATCAAGGCAAAGATCAAGTTCAGGTGGCCAATGGAACATGTTTGAAAATTTCTCATATCGGTCACTCTAAAATTCCTGGCTTAGTCAACCCTCTTGTTCTCAAAAAATATTTTGTGTGTTCCTTGCATTAATAAGCACCTCCTTTTTTGCCTGCAACAATGCTTTCTTTGTTAAGGACAAGGTCACAAATAAAACACTCCTCTTCGGTAAAAGCAAAGGTGGTATGTAACGGGTGTCGATCAGTCGCTCTTTTAGTCGAAACCCCCAGGTGTCTTCAAGTGTTAGAGTTTATCAATCTCCATGGAATCAACGTCTGGGCCATCCAAATTCTGCAGTTGTCAATTCCATTTTAAAGTCAAATAAATTAGGTGTTTCTTTTGATAATAGTTTTTCAGTATGTGATGCTTGTCAATGTTTAAAGAGTCATCAGTTTCCTTACAATAACTTTGTTCATGTTACTTCATGTCCACTTAAGATTGTTCACACGGATGTTTGGGGACCTGCTCAAGTGTTTAGTGGTAGTTTTAAATACTATGTTACCTTCATTGATGATTATAGACGCTATACTTGGATTTATTTCATTAAACATAAATCTGATGTGGAACAAATTTTCTATAATTTCCAAAATCATGTTGAGCGTCTCTTGAATGCCAAAATTAGAACCATTTGGTTTGATTGGGGAGGAGAGTACCATATGCTCCACAACTATTTTCAATAGACATGAATTTCTCACCGTGTATCTTGCCCACACACTTCCCAACAAAATGGGATAGCCGAACGCAAGCACCTTCATATAGTAGAAACTGGTTTGGCATTACTAGCTCACTCCTCTCTTCCCCTTTATTTTTGGGATGAATCTTTTATCAGAGCTTGTTACCTCATAAATCGCATGCCCAGTCGTATTATACACAATTCTACACCTATAACACGTTTACTCAATATAGTTCCTAATTACTCTTTCCTTCGAAATTTTGGGTGTGCATGTTAGCCAAGCTTATGTAGGTACAACTCTGATAAGCTTGATTTTCAGTCAAAAATGTGCGTTTTCATTGGATACAAATCAATGCACAAGGGGTATAAATGTCTAGATAAAAGTACCGGTAGAGTGTACATATCTCGTGATGTCATTTTTGATGAATCTATATTCCCCTTTGCATCTTCATCAATAACCACCACACCATCTCCTACTTCCAAAGTTATATCTATTCCTCAAACTGAACCATGAATTATAAATGACCATATGAAAAATTATTACCTTTCTATGTTATTATCTAATGATTATCATGTAGCTGCAACACCAGTTCAGGGTCCTTGTCTTCCTAATCTTTTAGAATCGCACCAACATACTTCATCTCAAGACCCTCCAATATCTCAAGACCCTCCATTGATGGTATCTCCGACTATCGCACAACCACCTACACCAGAAACCTCACCTATTCAGACGTCACCAGTGGAACACACATCAGGTGCCATCAACGAAAATACACAGTCAGCTACCACCGCTGACCCATCTGCCTCCTCATGATCAGGTGTTTTCTCTCGCAGTCAAGCTAGGAAGGTATTTCCTCGCAAATTTATGTACGACACGGTCACTTACGATGCAAATAAACGGGCTTTTTTGGCTGTGCCCACTTCTCACCAACTAACCTATGCTGACCCAACTTGGCGCAATGCTGTGGAAATAGAATTTGAGGCTCTTCAGCAAAATCCCATGTGGTCGCTGGTGCCTTGTCCACCTGGTGTCAACATCGTAGGTTGAAAATGGATTTTTAAAATCAAGCAAAAACCCGATGGCTCGATTGATAAGCACAAATATCGTTTGGTGGCTTGTGGATTTACTCAACAAAATGGCGTTTATTATCTTGAAACTTTCAACCCTGTTGTTAACCAGCTACGGTCCGTTTGATTCTATCCTTGGCTGTCACACAACAGTGGCATTTGTGACAAATTGATGTCAGTAATGCCTTTCTTCATGGTTTTCTACATGAGAAAGTTTACATGCAACAACCATCGGGTTTTGAAGATTCTCATCGTCCCCACTATCTGTGTAAATTACAAAAGGCCATTTATGGACTAAAGCAATCTCCCCATGCTTGGTTATCTCGTCTCAGTGGTAAGCTTCACTAACTTCGTTTTCGGTCTACAAAAGCTGACACTTCGCTATTCATGTTTCATCACAAAGATATTATTATCTATATGTTGGTCGATGTTGATGATATTGTAATTACTGGGTCTTCTCAATCCATGATCAATAAGTTGGTTCATGCTCTCTACCACTCTTTTCATCTTGAAGATCTTGGTCAACTTAATTATTTTCTTCGGATTGAAGTCGTTCACAATTCAGGGGGAATCACTCTCATGGAACACAAATATGACACTGATTTACTTCATCGTGCTCACATGGAGAATTGTAAAAGTGTTTCAACCCCGATGTTTATTACGGAGAAACTATCACGAGATCATGGAAAGATACTTAGTGATGAATATGCTTTTAAATATCGAAGTATAGTTGGAGGTCTGCAATATCTCACTTTAACCCGACCTGATATTTTATTTGCAGTTAACAAAGTGTGTCAATACCTTTCAAAACCTACTGACATCCATTGGGAAACTGTCAAACAAACTTTAAGATATATTAAATGCATGGATGATAGAGGACTTAGAATCTAAAATTCCAAGTCCACACTTCTAAGTATATTTACATATGCATATTGGGCAGGATGTGTGGATTATCGTAGGTATACAGGTGGTTTCTCAATATTTCTTGGTCCAAATCTGATATCGTGGAGCTCTCGCAAGCAACCTACGGTGTCTCGGTCGAGTACAAAAGCTGAATACAAGGCTTTAGTAAATAGGGCATCAGAATCAACATGGATTCATTCTCCACTCAAGGAACTTGGTGTTCATCAACCAAGACCACCTGTTTTGTGGTGTGACAATTTAAGTGCAACCTATCTAACTTCCAATCCAATGTTTCATGTACGTACTAAGCATATAGAGGTGGATGTTTTTGTGAGAGAGAAAGGGGCGATGGGTGCTCTTGATGTTCAATTTATATCTTTCAGAGATCAGCTAGCAGTTGGACTCACAAATCCAGTAACTAAGAGCATGTTACAAAGCCTGCAACACAATCTAAACCTTGTAACAGTTAAGATTGAGGGGGAATGTAAACGGATAGATTAGAGGTAGAGATTGGATGTACATAATTCAAATATATTTTTGTAATCATCCAGTTCCATATGTTTAGGATCTGATGTTTATCTCTTTCATGTAACATGTTTATATATATAGAAAACCAAACCCTATGGGTTATTCACGGTAAATCACTTTGTTTTACTTCTAATTCCAATTTGACATATATTTTGAGTGAGTCAAAGACAACAACAATTAAATAAGAAGTCGTTTAAATAAGTCGAACTAAAATTTTTTTGAAAAGCTTTTGTATGATTGTAAGCAATAACTCGAACTAAAAAAAACATTGTTTTTATGTAAATCTTTTTACATTTCAACAGAATACAAATACTTTTGTTGGAAACTCTTATACAAATAAAAACGACCACTTTCAGCTTTCATCTTTCACCTAGTAGTTACTTTTTGTCGAGCATACCTGGTGTATGATTTTTGTAAAACGATCGATATTCTAAAATAATTTTTTTTCGGAACAGTAGAAATTATTTGAACTAGCAAAACACTAGAAAATTACAATGAATTAATAGCTAACACTAAATATTCGACATCTAAAAGAAAGACTGTGAAACAATTTGGTCAAAAAGACCCACTTTCTTTGGCTTTACCATTCCAAAAATTATCTCGTTACGAAGTATCCAAGCACCCCACCAAGCCGTAATGAACACCATATTAAAAGCTTTCTTCTACGGCCCGATTTACTTCATTTATCTTTTCATTGATACAACTCCACCACTTTATTAAGAACCGCAAACAGAAGTCTAATATGTGTCCAAATAGTCATAGCAACCGACATTATATAAATACACAATGAACACTTTCATATTGATAATTATAAATATCACACAATACCGAATCCACATCGAGTTTCCACCTATCTAAACTCACCCAAGTCAGAATTTTGTTTAATAACATCTTCTAAATAAAAGCATTGACCTTTATCGGGGAATTGGAATTCTATATTGTTTGATTGCCTTCTAAAATAAAGACGATTTTTTCAATATTCTTTCTAGCCGATGCAACCGAATACTCTCCATTAGCTTGCAACTCCCAACACCATATGTTCTGTTGAGGATATCAAACAATCATTGCATGAGATTATTTAGATCATCCCATTCAAGAGTCTCCACTCCGCCTCTAGGTGGTGGATGCAACCAACCGAACGGTGCCACTAAAGGCAACCGATCTGACACCCAAGCTTCTCTATTAGAATCATGATTGTAAATTTAAGGATGCTTTTTATTTATAATCAAGTCACCAAAAAGCTATCTTTCTAAAACCAATTATTACAAGAAATTCCTACTTTTGGTTTAAGCGCATCTGTAACACACGGCTAAAACAAAGTACACTAGATTTTAAAAAAAAATATATATATATGAACTTCATACAAGACATCATACAATTTGTTATAATTTACATCAAAAGATAGTTATATAGGACCGGGTTCGATCCAGGTTTACAATTTTGCAAAACATTTCAAAGTTTAGTTATCAAAAGAACACACTATGGCTACTCCATTAAGCTATTTCCCTTATCCATGAAGCTTGTAGTTGTATACAATAAGAATTATAAAAAAGTAAGCTCAAGGCTTAGTGAGTAACTTTTTATTAAATCCTTAAGATATTATAATCACAAAATCATCTTTTGTATAAAAACAACTCATATACCCCTCGCGGGCATGATACATATTTCTCATGTATTCTTAATCAACTCCGTTTACCATTACCATCTAGTAACACATTTCAGTTATCTCATTAAATCTCATCTTGTATATCATCAAGTTTTCATCAAATCATCTTAATGAAATCCTTATGCATGATACCACCCAATCACCTTTCATGGATTTTCTAGGATCAATTTCCATCCTCTATCAATCATTCTCTTCCAAATCACATATATTCTTAAAGTGACAATGCAAATATAAATTCTTAGAATTTAGCTAAGCATACTAATAATCACTAAATCGATATATGAGTAATCCAAAGTTTACTCACCTTGTCCTTTACGGTTTATTTGGATGATATCCCAACCTTGAAACTTCCTTGCTCGGTCCTTCTTCTCAATTTCCCAATCACATTTATCTCATAAATATCATTAACAAGATCAATTACACCTTTCAACTCATAAACATAAATTCTCGTTTGTAAAGTCATATCATTTATTTATCAATAATAAAATATATAGGTTTATCAATCCATAAATACTCATATGAGGTTTAACTTACATGTTATATAATTTCATACATCAAAATTTATCATTCAAAGACTTAATTTATTAAGTCACATTTCTTTACTCATTAACCCTAGTCCTCATGAATCAAATTTAACATACAAGGTTCAATAACATGATATTAAACTGAAATTAATCCATAATATATCGTAAAACATCTTAATTTCATCTGTTGAACTCAAACCCTTCATCTAGGATGTCAATCAAAAACCTTCAAGTCTTGTTCTAGATTCAAGATAGAAGTATTAGAGGTGATTAATCATGCATTGATTCAACAAATTGAAGTTCTATGCCTTCAATCTCTTCAAAATTGGACTTGGGAGGGTTAACTAGGTGGAAATCGCACCTTAATATGTGTTTCTAGAGAGCTGGAATCGTATGACTCTATTTAAGGACGTAACTTAATTTAACGTATGATGTGTCGTCACGTCGTGGCACTCATCGCCACGTCGTGGGCATCTTTTGTGACGTTTTCTTTATACGACAAAGCATAATCTGTCATGAATAATATTGGGCAACATACTTTCCCCACGTCGTGGGTCTTCTCCGCCACGTCATGTCCTCTTCAAAGTAGGTTGTTATCACTATTCATTTATGTAACTTGATTTTTTCCTCGGCCACGTCGTGGGCATCTTAGCCATGTCGTGGCACCTTATTTCTCATTTTTTTATTCTTTCACTTAATGTATTACAAAGTTTTTACTAACTTTAATCATATAAATCCTCATACATAAGACCTATTTTGACTCATAATCAATAATTCTCAATTAGATACATAACACAACATTCATATTAATCATAATACTATAATGTATAACTTACGTACATTAATACTCAATTTTAAGCTATTAAACATAGATTAAGTCAATTGCACAAAAAAATAGGTAATACAAGTTATCCCCTCCTTCAAAAGATTTTGTCCCGAAAATCTATTATAGGTTAATTAAGAGATATAGGTATTTTTATGTAAACTCAATCTCGGGTTCCCAAGTTACATCAGAACCTCTATGGTGACGCCATTGCACTTTCACTAATACGATTTCTTTATTTCTTAACTTTTTAATTTTCTGATCTAGAATCTTCTCGGGTTGCTCGGGATATCTCAATTTCTCATCCACTTTAATCTCAGTCATTGGTACCATTTGTGCTTTATCGAAAAAGATTTTTCTCAAATAAGAGATATGAAAAACGTGATGCATACCTTGAAAATTTTGTGGTAAATCTAATTGATATGCAACTTTCCTTGTTTTCCAAAATGAATTACCTTTCCACGGTGAAAATTTTAACATCACCATGTCACCAACCTTAATTTCTAATGGTTTTTGTCTTTTGTTCGCATACTGTTGTTAACGAAGCTGAGCAACTCTCATATGTTCCCTAATCTCCTTGAATTTTGTTTTAGTTTCTTCCACAATCTCTGGTTTTGCTAATGGTCTTTCTCTAGCCTCTATCCAACATGTAGGAGTCCTACACGGTTTTCCGTATAGTGCTTCAAATGGTGCGATTTGAAAACTTGAATGATAACTATTATTATACGTGAATTCTACCAACGGTAAGTGTTCATCCCAGTTACCACCAAAATCGATTATGCAAGCTTGTAACATATCTTCAAGTGTCTGAATCGTTCTATCGCTTTGCCCATCAGTCTAAGGGTAATATGTTGTACTCATCAAGATCTTAGAACCCATTTTTTTTTGGACACTTTGCCAAAATCGAGATGTAAATCGACCATCTCGATCAGATACAATAGAAGTTGGTATGTCATGAAATTTTACCACTTCGTTAATATAGACATCTGCTAACTGATCAACATAAATACTTTCTTTTATATGCATAAATTGAGCGTATTTGGTTAAACGATAGACCACAACCCAAATAGAGTCATGTCCTCTTGAAGTTCTTGGCAGCTTTGTAACAAAGTCCATAGTGATCCCATCCCAGTTTTTCATAGGAATAGGTAACAATTGGACTTCTCCTCCAGGTTTTTGGTTATTTGTTTCATGTCCTCTTGAAGTTCGTGGCAGCTTTGTAACAAAGTCCATAGTGATCCCATCCCACTTTTTCATAGGAATAGGTAACAATTGGACTTCTCCTCCAGGTTTTTGGTGATTTGTTTTCACTTGTAAACAAGTTAAAAAAATTTCGACATATCTTCCAACGTCTCTTTTCATCCCAGGTCACCAATACATTTTCTTCAAATCCCGGTACATTTTTGTACTATCGGGATGTACTGTATAATGCGTACAATGAGCATCATCGATTATTAGCTTTCTCGTCTCGCCTTTATTCATTAATATATTCACGCCTTGTGAGCTCTCAGTTAATTGGTTAATATAATTAACCATATCTTCTTGTTTCAAATTCTCTAATATTTCAGCTACTTTTCGATCTCTTCTAATCAGATATGGCAGTTGACTAACAATACCTATTCGTACGGAGGTGACTTGGATTGGTTTCTCTTTTCGACTTAATGCTTCAGCTACTACATTAGCTTTTCCATGATGATAGTGAATCTCACAATCATAATCTTTAAGTATCTCCATCCATCTTCGTTGTCGCATATTCAACTCCTTTTTATCGAAATAAATATTTCAAACTCTTATGATCGGTAAAAGTCTGAAACTTTACTCCGTAAAGGTAGTGTCGCTAGAACTTCAAAGAAAAAATTATTGCAACAAGTTGTAAATCATAGACATGGTATGATTGTTCAGCCAATTTTAGTTGTTTCGAAGCATAGGCAACTACTCAACCTTTTTTCATTAAGACGCATCCAAGGCCGATATGAGAGGCATCAGTGTAAACAACAAAATCTTTTTCACCTCGCGGTAAGGTTAGTATCGGGGTTGACACAATTTTTCCTTTAATTGTTGGAATGCTTTATGTTGGGCATCTGTCCAATTAAACTTCTCAGATTTTCTCGTTAGTTTTGTCAATGGAGCTGTAATGGAAGAGAAATTCTCCACAAATCATCGATAATAACCAGCTAGTCCAAGGAAGCTACGAACTTCTGATGGAGTCTTTGGAGGATCCCATTTCATTACCGCTTCGATCTTTGTAGGGTCAACTTGTACGCCATGTTCACTTATAACGTGACCCATAAATTTCACTTCTCGTAGCCAAAACTCACATTTTTGAAAATTTAGCAAACAATTTCTCTTTACGTAATGTCTCTAAAATCTGTCGTAAATGCTCTCGATGTTCTTTTTGATTTCTCGAATAAATCAAAATATCATCTATAAAAACGATTACGAATTTATCTAAAAATGGATGACAAATTCTATTCATCAAGTCCATAAAAGTTGTCGGCGCATTCGTAAATCCAAATGGAATTACTAAAAATACATGGTGACCGTACCGAGTTCGAAAAGCAATTTTCGAGACGTCTGACTCTTTCACCTTTAGCCGGTGGTATCTCGATCTCAAATCTATTTTCGAAAAGAATGACGCACCTTGTAATTGATCGAATAAGTCGTCAATACGCGGTAGCGGATACCGATTCTTTATTGTGATCTTATTTAACTCGCAGAATTGATACACATACGCATGGTACCGTCTTTCTTCTTTATAAATAAAACAGGTGCACCCCACATCAACGAACTGGGACGTATAAAACCTCGATCTATCAACTCTTGTAACTATTTACGAAGCTCTTCCATTTCTGAAGGCGCCAGTCCATAAGGTGCTCATGCTACAGGACGTGCTTCAGGTATTATATGAATACCAAACTCTATTTGCCAATTAGGAGGTAATCCTGGTAGCTCATTTGGAAACACATCGGGGTACTCCTTCACAATCTTGATATTATCTATTTTTCGCTCATTCGGCTTCGTTTATGACAATTAAACAACGTATGCTATCCCTTCCTTCTTGAGATCATTTCTTGCACTCTCCTCGTATAGTTTTTTTGGGCTCACCATGAGGCTCAATAATAAGTAATTTCTCATCAAAAATAATATGAGCCTAATTTTTTGATAACCAATCCATCCCCACGACAATTTCAAATTCTTTGGTAGTTATCTGCTTCAAATTGATAGGGTAAGCGTTCCCGTCAATTTCAAACCGACAATCTAAATAATCATGCGTAACAAGAATTTAATTCCCGTCAATCATTTCTACTAAAATTTTATCATCTAATGGGTATAATGGTGTTTTCATCTTCTCAGCAAATCAACTCAATACAAATGAAAATGTTGCACCATTATCAAATACAACACATACGGGGAGTGACTTTAAAGTAAAAGTACCTGATACAACATCAGGTTTGTCTGTAGCTTCTTTAGTAGTCATTTGAAAAGACATTGATCTCGTAACCATACATATTTCTTCATTTTTCTTCACATCCTTCGGTCCTCGTCTATCGTTCCGCCCAACATTTCTTGGTACCTCAGTTTTCGCCTTTGGACAGTTTGCATAAAAGTGACCACTCTCTCCGTAGTTAAAACACAACGATTTACGTGCTGAACAATTTCTTGCGGTGTGCCCCGTCTTTACACACTGGCAACATTTTAATGGAGCATAACTGTTGTCGCAATTTCCCACATGCTTTTTACAACACCTCTCACACCATCTTCCATCATCTCTTCTTAACTCAGTAAGATATGATTTTCTTGATACTGATTTTGTTCCTTGTACAAACTGGGAAAATTCTTATTCCAATTGTCGCATTGTAGTTTGAGAACAATATTCTTCATAGAATTTTACCTTGAATTGCTCCCATATTAACATAGCTGCCAACTCTTCTCCTAGGGTACTACTGATCATTTCCCACCAAAAATGGGTTGCATCAAGTAGTAAGGTAGTGGCATAATACACTTTATCTTTATCTACGCATTTACTAGTACGAAACTTTTTCTTAGTGTGGGTTAACCATGTCATAGCAGCTATCGAATCATCTCGTCCTGAAAACTCCATGGGTTTACAATCCATGAATGCTTTAAAAGTGCATCCCATCTTGTTTGAATTCTCCCCCTTTTGGCTCTCACCTCCTTTCTCGGATTGTTTCTCTTTATTAACGTCTTCTAGGATCTTATCTTGCTTTTGTTTATGATTTGTCTCTTCCCTAGCATCGAGAAGAGTAGGCAACACATCTCAAAGGGCTTTAGTTACTTCTTCTGCGATTGTTGCTCTAAGTTTCGTGGTTCGTTCGGATGGCCTATCATGTCCTCCTTGGTGTAACGAGCCTTGTGATGTTTCTTGTCTGCCATGAGAACCGCCCCATCCATGTGACCCACCTCTGTTACGAGTATACACCATCTTGTATAAAAACTTCAACAATTTAGCTCAACATTTCCATATATGTGTACATGTATCTCATTATCATATATCATAAATATCATATCATTATCTAATTATAACTCATTACAAGCACATGGATAACATGAAGTATCCATCTTTAACTCACTCATTTTGGTTTAAGTTTTAGGTATAAAATCATTTAAAAACCCAAATTTCACTTAAACCTCGGATCTGATACGAACTTGTAACACCTGGCTAAAATAAAGTACAATAGATTTTTTAAATATGTACTTCATACAAGCCATCATACAAGTTGTTATAATTTACATCAAAAGATAGTTATACAAGACCAGGTTCAAGCCGGGTTTACAATTTTACAAAACATTCCAGAGGTTAGTTATGAAAAGAACACACTATGGCTACTCCATTAAGCTCTTTCCCTTATCCATGATGCTTCTAGCTGTATACAATAAGAATTATATAGAAGTAATCTCAAGGCTTAGTGAGCAACGTTTTCTTATATCCTTAAGATATTATAATCACAAAATCATCTTTTGTATCAATACAACTCATATACCCCTTGCGGGCATGATACATATTTCTCATGTATTCTTAATCAACTCCATTTACCATTACCATATCATATCACATTTCAATTATCTCATTCAATCTCATCTTGTATATCATCAAGTTTTCATCATATCATCTTAATGAAATCCTCATACATGATACCACCCAATCACCTCTCATGGGTTTTCTAGTATCAATTTCCATCCTCTATCAATCATCTCTCATGGGTTTTCTAGTATCAATTTCCATCCTCTATCAATCATTCTGTTTCAAATCAAATATATTTTTTTAAGTGACAATGCAAATATAAATTCTTGGAATTTAGTTAAGCATACTAATAATCACTAAATCGATATATGAGTAATCCAAAGTTTACTCACCTTGTCCTTTACAGATTATTTGGATGATATCCCAACCTTGAAACTTCCTTGCTCGATCATTCTTTAAAATTTCCTAATCATAATGATCTAGTAATATCATTAACAAGATCAATTACACCTTTTCAACTCATAAACATAAAATCTCATTTGTGAAGTCATATCATTTATTTATCAATAATAAAATATACAGGTTTATCAATCCACAAATACTCATATGAGGTTTAACTTACATGTTATATAATTACATACATCAAAATTTATCATTCAAAGACTTAATTCATTAAGTCACATTTCTTTACTCATGAACCCTAGTCCACATGAATCAAATTTAACATACAAGGTTCAATAACATGATATTAAACTGAAACTAATCCATAATATATCATAAAACATCTCAATTTCATCTGTTGAACTCAAACCCTTCATATAGGGTGTCAATCAAAAACCTTAAAGTCTTGTTCTAGATTCAAGATAAAAGTATTAGAAGTGATTAATCATACCTTGATTCAACAAATTGAAGTTCTATGCCTTCAATCTCTTGAAAATCGGATTTGGGAGGGTTAACTAGGTGTAAATCCCACCTTAGTATGTGTTTCTAGAGAGCTGGAATCGAATGACTCTGTTTAAGGATGTAACTTAATTTAACGTCTGATGCGTCACCACGTCATGGAACTCATCGCCACGTCGTGGGCATCTTTTGTGACATTTTCTTTATACGACAAAGCATAACCCGTCATGAATACTATTAGGCAACATACTTTCCCCACGTCGTGGCTCTTCTCTACCACGTCGTTTCCTCTTCAAAGTAGGATGTTGTCACTATTCATTTACGTAACTTGATTTTTTCCCCGGCCACGTCGTGGGCATCTTAGCCACGTCGTGGCACCTTATTTCTAATTTTTTTTTATTCTATCACTTAATGTATTACAAAGTTTTTACTAACTTTAATCTTTTAAATACTCATACATAAGACCTATTTTGACTCATAATTAATAGTTCTCAATTAGATACATTACACAACATTCATATTAATCATAATACTATAATGTCTAACTTTTGTACATTAACACTCAATGTTAAGCTATTAAACATAGATTAAGTCAATTGCACAAAAAAACAGGTATTACAACATCTAGCCATATCAAAGACACATGTCCTCTTGGTATAGAATTTGGACAACCATTTTTTTTCAAATATTGTTTTAACAAGACCTACAATTTTGGGCTACACGTTTAGAGTATGATCGTAATAATTATACATTTTATCGAACAATTAAAATTGTTAATTAAAATAATTATTCTGCATATGTGTTATGAGATAATAAATAATTATCGTGTACACATTAAGTGGACAAATATTAGGATTATATAATATTTGTAGAAAACCTTAATATAAAATTTATCGCTAAAGTGATAAAACAAAGATTGAAAATAAAATATTATTTATGATAAATAATCTTAATGAAAGTTGTAGTAGTCGTGATCATAATTCGGTAGATATAAAGAACGCCGAAATCTGACTTCGTATGAGGAAGTAATGTTTTTTCAAAGTTTCGAGTGTGACACATTACAACATGTGCGACATAGAAATTGAAATCAAAATCGGTTGATTGTTATATGAAACAATCTAAATGAAAGTTATAGTACTCTTCAATATGAAACTAAAGACATAAGGAACATCGAAACGGAGCTCGTGTGAAGAAGTTATGACTTTCGCAACGTTATTTATAGTCTAAGACTTCTCCGACTCTAAAACGAAAAATAAATTGAAAATTAGCTGACGGAGTCTAAATGAAAGTTTTACTACTCGTCGATAGCTATGTGTGGATATAAAGACCATTGAAAATGGAGTATGTATGCGAAAGTTATGAATTTTAGAAGAAAATTAAATTTGGTCCAACCAGAGGCTGAGACATGACACCACCAGAGGCGACACTTGGCAACATCTCCTTTAACCCTTCCTTCCCACGACAAACGATAGGATGGCGACACGTGACAAGCACGAGGCGCACCCTTTTATTTTTTCCTATATATAGGGCCGATTTTAACTTCATTTCTTGCTCAAACTCTTTCATTTCTCTCCCAAAATTTCCCAGGGCCCCGAGACCTAGTTCTAGTACTTCTTAGGTGTTACTAGTGAAGCTATGGAGAATTAGAGAGCCCCAAGAAATAGAGCTTTCGGATTCGAAATTCACCAGCGTAATGTCCGATTTTTCGTCAAACAACCTGTAAGTTGAGTTATGCTTACCATGCTTTAAGTATAACTTATGTTTATGTTTATGATCTTTATTATGAACATATAAATAAGATCTATTAGCAATACCAGTCATTATACTGACTGGTCTACTTATGGGAATGATGACAAGGCTAGTTCAGTGAGGTGTTTCAAGTGGATTTTCCAAACAATATATCTTTATATACCAAACGGATCCTACCTGCAATACGATCTTACCTGGTTTTTTCTTATCAGCTATACGTCAGTGTTTCATTTGGTATTGTTGATAAATCTGATATAACCATTAGAACGACTAAACTTTATAAATACGAACGAATACTAAAGCTTAATTATGATCATATTTAGGTCGTTTTAAATGTGAATCTGAAGTGTCAGTCAAATATCTGACTTTCCCGAGAGTCTTCCACCTATATCAGGTGAGTGCATAATTAATTTCATGAACACAGTTTAATACCAGTAATTGTAAAAAGTATTAAATATCTACTGAAAGTTTATATGTGAGTTAAATGTTTATTATCTGGAATATATTTTAAAAGTGTATTTGATAACATGCATTGTATGAACTAGTTATGGTTAATTATTTGTTAAAATGTTTATATGATATTATTACGTGATAATCTTAAAAATAAGTATTATTACTTAAAAGATTACTGCATGTAAAAATATACATTGTATGAATAATAATCCATGAGTTACGATAAGTGTCGTTTAAACAAGAGTTAATACTCAAAGTCGATTACAAGGATTGCAGTCTCGTCTAATTTCTAAACTAAGACATACAAAGAATATTTAGATCCAGTTAGGTTGGATAAAAGAATAGTTGTATATTGTATTGTGATAGTATGGTATAAACATGAAAATGGTTTGGATAGCCAGATATTAAGGGTGTGTGCGACAGGAACAAAGAGTAGAGCTTTTTCAATGACACATGTCGATATATGGTTTACATACCGGAGTATGAATAGTATTCCTTTGTATAGCCGTATATGGTGGGTCCAATTAGGCAACCAGAAGGTATGTCTGGTCATCTAATAGGGTATGATGACAACACTTGACATTCTAGATAGTCTTGTGAATTACGTTGCTAGTGTAGGCTCATTACCCACATACGTAGATGAAATGGGATACCATAATTCAACAAATACTCTGATGGCTTAAGTGCCTTTATGACTTATAACAACCAAGGGATCCGCTAGCTGTGTAGTCAAACCATTGCTCTAAATGATTCATCAGGCAAGTTGATTCTTCCTGATAATCAAAGACTATGATTTGTGAGAATCATTTGGGATGGACATGTATGGGTGTAATGTTTTATAGATCTCTATGTTATGGGATATATTTATATTGTTTTATAACAATTGATTTTGAATGTTTTGATAATTATAAATTATTATCATAATAATATTATGGGATTGAAAACCCTGTGTCTCACCAGGTTTTCCAACCTGACCCACTCAATTTAAATGCATCACATGTAACAGGGTTAAAGCTACTGGAACTTGTTTAGGATGCCGAGTGATTAAGAGACAACATGCAATAGTGTTCAGGATCATTAGGTCTTTATGATGTAACAATGTTATGTATTGATTATGACATCCTTAGAGTTTTTGTATTTGAAACAACATCTTTAGTCAAAGATATTTTAACAAAATGAAACAGTTTCCGCAAAATGTTTTATTATATTGGGATTTTCCCTAAACAAAAGTACTATGATTTTAAAGTGTAAAGAAAAGTTTTTTTGTTATAAAAAGCAGGGGGTGTCACATCAACCAATATGACCTTAATACTATTTAAGAAACATCACTTCCATTTATACTTTAAAATTCTATAAACGTCCAACCCCTAATCCACCATCTTTCTTGCTCACCATGACTTTCTTCCACTATATCCATGTGGTATTCTTTTCACCCATGTCACATCCCACAGAGAATTTATTTCTAATAGACATGAGATGATTAATGACAATCTAAAGTGTTGTAAAATACTCATATAGTAAATGGTGAAACTCCTTAGCACAGACTTTGTTAAAGTCAACTTCCCTCCAACATATAACGTTTTAACTTTATAGTTTGAAATTCTAACCTTAAAATTATCAACAACTTCTTTCTATCCCTCAGTCCATGACATATTGGATCCAACTGGAGTACTAAGGAACACAAAAGGATTTTCAAAACGTCACAGCCTATAAAAACCTATAAAATCAACCATGTTTTGCACTTCATGAAATGACACCTCAACCAAAATTAACTTATTTTTTGTAAGTAATTTTACAACAGTGATGTGTGGAAAAACACCTTAACAAGCTCATTATCCTCCTACCACTCTCCCAAAAAAATGGCATCATCGGCTGAAAAATGGGAAATATTAAAGTCGTCCCTTTCGATATTCATCCCACAAAAAAGATGATTTTATAGCATTTTTTACCACCATGTGGAGACCTTCCATAAAATTAATAAGTGACAAATGGTCACCTTGTCTAAGGCCTCTTTTTATATGGAACTCAGGTGTGTGTGATCATTAACCAGCACAAAAGCCATCAAAGAAAATAAGCACGAATGAATCTAAGATCGTCATCTCTAGCCAAACCCCATCGTTACTATGACTTCGTCTAAAAACTTCTAGCATAACGAATTATACTTCTTCTTGAAATCTACCTTAAAAACATGAGTTTTCTACTGATGTTTTTACACCAAGTCGTGATATAACTTAGCTCAAAAACCCATCCATGATTTTCCACCCCTGAAAACGTAGATAGTTCCAAGCTAACTACATTGTTAATAGCATGAGAAAAGTCTGTTAGCAAGCAACTTCCTAATAATTTTGTATCGACATCTAATAAGACTTATGGGACGATAGTATTCCTTAAACTTGGGGTCACTAACATTTTGAATCAGAGTAATAAGTGAAGGATTGAAACCCTTTGGAATAGATCTCGTCATCTGAAAATGATTAGTGACTACTACAACATCATCTTCAAGAATTCTTTAGAACCTTTTTAAGAAATCAAATGTAAAATTGTTAAGTTTAGGAGCTTTGTCAATTTCACATGCCCACACCATCCTTTTTTTATTTCATCCTTAGAAAATTCAGTGTCCAAGTCTTGTGTCTAATCATTGTCTAGTTTTTTTTTGAAAACTCAAACAACATAATATGCATGTTTCGAATATCAATTCTGAATTTTTTGCAAAAGAAGTTTAAAACTCATTTTAAAAAACAATAGAATTCACATCCCAAGTCATTTTCACCATTATACTCATAATAGCTTGTTATATTCTTCTTTAATTAGGAATAACATGGAAGTAATTTGAATTTTCACGTCCCTCGATACCCCCATTTAATCGTTACTTTTATACAAAGATCAATACTCTCTAAACGATTTACATCATTGAATTCTTTGCTAAGACCGAGTCGTTTGCCAATGTCCCTTGAACTAGAAATATCATCATTTATATTTTGATCAAAGTCTCTAGTTTTTACAATTAAAGAGTTTGTTTCCTTTTCTGATCCTTCTTTTTTCCTTTCCTCATTCCAAGCATGAATTTTACTTTTCAAAAAATGTAGTTTCTTTTTAAGATAACCATTTGATTAGAGTTACACTTACATGGAAAACCCGATGACTCATGCACCAACTATGAATCCATCAACAATGGACCAAATTTAAAAAAAACCTGAATTGGGCGGGGCCATGGGAAATCAACATCTGATTCAAAAGGATAGGCCTATTATCAATAATATAATAACCAAAGACAAGACCTGACTGAAAGATCTATATGTTCAAGAGTCATTATAGAATGATATTTCTAGATAATATATGATCCTAAAGGGTCACACTAACAACAACTTGATACAACTGATTATTTATTAGAAGTTGATTTTAATAAGTATTCATAAACTCTTTTAATTAATTGAAAATTATTTATTTCATTCAAATATTAGTTTTCAATGGCAAGTAACATAATATATCATAAGGTATGATTTATTAAGTCATGTTTATTATTTGGACTAGAAAACTCTTTTGTCTTTTAGCTAAAAGTTAAAGTTTATATATTATAAAGAGTTATAAGAATTTTATAAACTTCTCTTCTCTTTTTATACAAAAAAAAAAGATGAGTTAGTTTCTACGAAACAAGACATGGTTTTTTGAATATAGTAAGGGAAAGTAAGCATGACTTAAGAGGCATGTAGGCTTTAGGGTATGGAATGCTTAAATTGTTAAGAACTCTTGGGTAATGCTTTAGCTTTATTAAGGTTTTCATCCCTTCATTTTTTGGTGACCAAAACCTGTTGGATTAAATGTCTAAGCCCATAACTATAAATGATATGTACTTGACCCGATAGTAACATGGTCCTTTTGGGTTGCCTTCACCATAGCAACTTGACTGGATGAATTATGGAGAAAGAGGTTAATTGTGATTTATTAATATATTATAAGAACAATATATTAATTGAGAAATCATATTATTTAATTAATATTGGTCAAGAATTAATTTTGTGATCAAAAGAGATTAATTAAATTAAGAGGACTAATATTGTAATTATAAGATAATTGCAAGATGGGCTGTGGACTCCTAATAGAAGGAGGTGGACGAATTCTATGGAAGCCCATATTGAATTCGTCCATAGGGGGCCTTCTGGAAGAATCCACTGGTCTGCTTAAGGCCTAAGCAATCAGATTAGAGTTTTGACTGAAACCTAACAGCTCAGCTATATAAGGACCCCATGACACTCCTAAAATTGGCCACTTGAAACCCTAGAAGGATCATTAGCCGATTTTGTGCCTCTTCCCCTCTCTCTAATATTCCTCCATTGATTGTGGTGTTTGTGATCTATTAGAGGTATCACATCTGAGGTACTAAGCTCTTGAAAGACAAAGATCAAGCTAGCTACAACTGAAAGGTAATATTCTAACTTTGTATTAGATGTCAATTTCGAATTTAGCATGCTAGTATAGGGTTATAGCTTTGGATAATTTTGTTGCATGTATAACTAGAGAAAAACCTAGATCCAAAGCTTTAGGGTTGCATGTGCACCATAGGAATGATGTTATGCTCAAAACTCATCAGTGGTATTAGAGCCTGGATCGTTTTTCTATTGTATATGATGCATTGGTAAATTGTTCAATGTTGAAAAAAAATCAAAATCTGCTGTCTGACACGGGGACTCGACGAGTCCATACATGAACTCGACGAGTTCACTGTGAACTCGACGAGTCCAAGGCTGACTCGACAAGTTCGCGGGTCTGTTGGCATATTTCTCGGATTTTTAGCCTTATTTAGATTTAGATAATTACCATAAACTATTTTAATTGATAAAATTCGATTTTTATACTATGGTAATGATTATCTTCATCTAATGGAAGGATAACTGTCAAATTTTAAGATAATTACTAGTTTATATGATAATTTAATTATTTGTATTATTTGATTTGAATTATCTTGCTATAAATATAGATAAGGTCAAATTTTGTGAGAAATATTAATTATATGATTATTTAATTATTTTTCAAATTTTATCTAAAAAGATTTTGAAAAGTTTTAAAATTTTCTCTCAAGTTTTGGAATTTAAATTTTGGTTAAAAAATTTTGATTTTGAAATATTTAAATTCTAAACCCTAAAGTTTTAAAAGGTTAAAATTTAACCCTTATACTATTATAATATTAATAGATTAATATATATATATATATATATATATATATATATATATATATATATATATATATATATATATATACTATTATAATATTAATAGATTAATACTTATATATATATATATATATATATATATATATATATATATATATATATATATGTATAAGATGAGTCAGTCTTACTGTTAGTAGGCATCATTCACGAAGTTGGTCTATAAGGGGGGTATAAGGAAATTGCCTATAAAATGGCGATTGAATTGGTGTCCACTCTCACCCACCGCTTCCTTGACTAGTGGAGGGTTGTTAGCCGAACGGGTAGGATAAGATATTAATTCTCATTAATAAGTATAATGATAATTATAAAAGTAACTAAATGTTTTTTCAAAAAAATCCCAATCTTAGTTACTTTAGAAAAAATGTGAAAATGACGCTAATCCATGAAATTGCACTTTGCACCTTGCCAAGTCGTTAGTGGAGCGTGTGTGGTTAACCGGCACACTAATTTGGACTAACAAGGGTTGCAAAGGGTAGCTTGATGTTTATCATAGATCAATGGAGCGTGTGTGGCTATCCGACATATTGATTAGGTGGTAATTGACATCGAGAGTACCACACACATTTGCATGGTTATTCACACCTTGTTTGTGATCCTCGGTATCCCAGTCACAAACTTGAAGGGCATAATCAAGATTTAAACACGCCTTTCAAAAGTTCAATGAATCTCAAAGAACTAGGAATTTCATAAAACTTAATTCTTTCAAATTTTGCTTTTAGGCGGTGAAATTGGTAAATCGTCATTTACCTCCCTTCAAATAGTTTACAATTAGATTACGACATCCCTTTTCTAGATTGTAAATTATTGTGTTTGGGTCCTAGCCTTAATATTCCATTTGGGTGTTATATTAAGGATTTTCTATCTAATAAAACTTTTTCTTCTTTTTCAGATGTCTACTTCAAACAACGCTTCTGCATCAAACGCTTCTGGCTCTTTCTCCCTCATGAACTTATATGGGAGGGTCATCTTTGATGGGACAAACTTCAATAACTGGATTCGTAACATTCGTATGGCCACTCAATACGAGGATAAGGAGTATGTCCTCGACAAAGAGCTAAAGGAGATTGATGAAT
Organism: Lactuca virosa; assembly: GCF_052849685.1. NCBI lineage: Eukaryota > Viridiplantae > Streptophyta > Magnoliopsida > Asterales > Asteraceae > Lactuca > Lactuca virosa. Next base: position 75,077,810 of record NC_136432.1, on the reverse strand, counting down.
CTACTGCCACTCTTGAACAGATTGCTGAGTTTAGGGCCCATGAGAAGGACGCGACAAAGGTGTCGTGCATCATGCTGGCCACTATGACTGCTGAGCTCCAAAAGTCCTACGAGGACTTCTATCCTTATGAGATGCACCAAGACTTGATGGAGAGGTACCATCAAAGTGCTCGACAAGAGAGGTTTGAGATCATTTCCTCCATGATCACAACAAAGATGAAGGATGGAGAGTCGATCACAGCCCACTTGCAGAAGATGCAAAGGTATGTGGACCGCTTGCTGAAGTTGAATGCCAATTTCGATGAAGAGTTGGATATCAACATTATCCTACACTCTTTACCTCCTTGTTATGATCAGTTTAGAATGACTTATCATATGAACAAGGAGGAAGTTACTCTTAGCAAGCTTCAAGGCCTCCTGAGGACTGTTGAAAGCAGTTTAAAAGGAAAATATGTTGTGTCTACTCTTACTGCTGCTGCCCCTGTCTTGGCAATTGGACAAGGGAAAGGAAAGAAGAGGAAGGCTTCTTCTAAGAGCCACAAGGGAAAGCCCCATGATGGATCCTATTCTAGTGGGGCCAAAGGTGGTTCTGCTACCCCTTCTTCTAATCCAAAGGAAGCAGAGTGCTTCTATTGTCATGACAAAGGGCATTGGAAATGAAGCTGCCCTAAGTACTTGCAGGACATCAAGGATGGGAAGATAAAGCCCACATTCGCAGGTATTTACACTATTCAATCTAACAACTCATCATATGCTAGTTCTTGGTTCCTTGATAAAGGATGTGGTTTTCACATTTGTTCTGATTTGCAGGGTCTAAGAAGAAGTAGGGATGTGGAGCATGGGAAGATGAACTTGATTATGGGGAATAGGAAAGCGTCTTCTGTCACCAATATTGGAGTTTATTCTTTAATGCTTAGTAGTGGGTTAGGTTTAGAGTTGAATAATTGTTGCTACTCGTCTGATATGGCGATAAACATTATTTCTTTTCATGGTTTGTATAAACAAGGTTTCAGATTTTTGTTTAATAATGAAATTGGTTCTATAAATGCTTTTTATAATGATAAGTTTTATTTTGAAGCATTGCCTTGTAATGGAATATATGAAACTGTGGTGGTTGTACACAACTTAGGAAATAATGTGTTGAATATTGATTCATCTAATAGTTTAGACAAAGCATGCTTGTGGCATCGTCGTCTTGGACATGTCAACAAGAAGCGCATATCCTAACTTCAAGAGGACGGAGTGTTGGAGTCATTTGACCTAAAATTAGATGACACGTGCGAGTCTTGTTTGCTTGTAAAGATGAACAAGTCACCCTTCACTAGTTCTTGTGAAAGGGGTGAATGTTTGTTGGATCTCATACATACTGATGTCTGTGGGCCCTTCAGATCCACCACAAGGGATGCGAATCGCTTCTACGTGACTTTTACTGATGATTATAGAATATATGGATATATCTACTTAATCAAGCATAAGTCAGAAACCTTTGAAAAGTTCAAAGAGTTTAAGAAAGAAGTGGAGAATCAATTGGGCAGGAAGATAAAGATGCTCATATATGATAGAGGTGGTGAGTATCTTAGTATCGAGTTCCACGAGTATCTTAAGGAATGTGGAATTGTTTCACAATTGACACCACCTACGACACCACAACTTAATGGTGTGGCGGAGAGGCGCAATCGAACCTTGTTGGACATGGTTCGTTCCATGATGAGTTGTGCTTCGTTACCTATCTCATTTTGGGGGTATTCCTTAGAGACTGTCGCCCATATCCTTAATCTAGTCCCAACTAAGAAGGTTGCCAAAACACCTCACTTGATGTGGACATGGAAGGTTCCCTCGTTAGCACATATCAAGGGTTGGGGTTGCGAGGCTTTCGTAAGACGAGAGACTCATGACAAGCTCGAACCTCGTAGTGAGCATTGTATTTTCATCGGGTATCCACAAAAATCCTTTGGATATCTCTTCTATAGACCGAGTGACAATGTTGTCTTTGTTGCGAGGAGAGGAGTCTTTCGCGAGAGAGAACTCATATGCCAAGAGGACAGTGGGAGGAAAATTGACCTTAAAGAGCTTCAAGAGTTAATCGATGAAGGAACTGTTGGATTAGGCGTCTAAGCCCATAACTATTTTGGTATGTACTTGGCCCGATTAAGAGCATGGTCCTTTTGGGTTGCCTTCACCATAGCAACTGATAAGATGAATTATGGAGAAAGAGGATTAATTATGATTTATTAATATATTATATGAATAATATATTAAAAGAGAAATCATATTGTTTAACTAATATTGATCAAGAATTATTTTAGTATTAATTTGGTGATCAAAAGAGATTAATTAAACTTAGGGGACTGATATTGTAATTATAAGATAATTACAATTGGGCTGATGGATCACCTTGGAATATAGGTTGGACGAATTCTATGGGAAGCCCATTAGGAAATCGTCCAAGGGATATTCTAGAAGGATTCCATGGGCTGCTTAAGGCTTAAGCAGTCATATTAGGGTTTCCAACTAAAAACCCTAGCAGCCACAAGTATAAATAGACCCCCTAGCCTAAGGAATTCGGCCCTATGCTTCCTGGTGTTGCCCTAGCCGATTTCCTCCCCTCTCCTAATTCATCTTGTTGCTAGTGGTTTTTGTGACTCCATAAGAGGTGCAACATTTGAGGCACTAGGCTTTCAGAAGTCAAGATCAAGAAGAATTGTGATTTTTATTGCTACATAACAATCAAGGTAAGATCTAAACCCTAATTACATGTTAATTTCGTTTATAGTATGCTTGATCTAGGGTTTATGAGCTTTGGATGATTATTGCATGTACAACTAGATAAACTAGATCCAAAGCTTTAGGGTTTGCATGTGCACCATAGGATTGATGTAATGCTCAAAACCCATCGGTGATATCAGAGCCTAGGCTGTTTATCAAATGTATTTGATGCTAATGTGAACTGTTCAAAGCTGGAAAATTTTTGTTTTTGCTTTCTGCCTGATCACCACGAGGTGGTGGGCCATCACGAGGTGGTAAAAGTCACCACAACGTGGTGTCGGGTCAGATGGCAGATTTTTCGGATTTTTGGCCTCAATTAGGTTAGGATAATTACCATAAGTTGTTTCAATTGATTAAAATCGTTTTTTTTAATATGGTAATGAATATCCTCATCTAATTGAAGGATAATTGTCAAATTTTAAGATAATTACAAGATTATATGATATATTATTTGATTAATTAAATTATTTGTAATTTGATCTAGAAGGTTTTGAAAGGTTTCAAAACTTGCCCTCAAGTTTTGGAATTTGAATATTTGATTAAAAGTTTAATTTTGAAATATTATATTCTAAGACCCTAGTATTTTGAAAAGTTCGAATTACATCCTTATGGTTTTATTAAATTAATCAAGTGTATAATTAAAAGAGAGTTAATAAATCCATAATGTAATGGTTTATATTTAATAAAAATTAAAGGTATAATTTATTAGATTAAACCACCTAGTATTTTAAAAGTGTAAAATACACCCTTATAGTATATAAAATTAAAAGTTTAATATTATATATGTATAAGTAAGGAGTCAGTCTTACCGTTAGTAGGCCTCATTCACGAAGCTGGTCTATAAGGGGTGTTTAAGGAAATTGCCTATAAAATGGCGATTGAATGGGTATCCACTCTTACCCACCGCACTCTTGACTAGTGGAGGGTCGTTAGCCGAACGGGTAGGATAGGACACAACCTTCCATTATAAGTATAATGAAATACGAAGTAACTAAATGCTTTTATAAATTCCCAAATCTTAGTTACTTTAGGAAAAATGTGGAGTTGGTGCTAATCCATGAAAATGCATATTGCACCTTGTTGGTCGTTAGTGGAGCGTGTGTTGTTAACCGGCACACTAATATGGGACTAATGAAGGATGGAAATGGGTAGTTCGCAGATTATCATAGATCAATGGAGCGTGTGTGGTTAACCGGCACATTTATTAGGTGATAGACATCTTCAAGAGTACCAAGCTAATTTGCATGGTTATCCACACCTTGTTTGTGATCCTCGGCATCCCAATCGCAAACATGAAGGGCACAATCGAGATTTAAACATGCCATTGAAAAGTTCAATGAATCTCAAAAGATCTAGGAGTTTCAATTCATTTAAAACCTAATTTTCAATTTTCGTTGGTGTAAATTGGTAAATCGTCATTTACATACCTTCAAATGTTCAGCAAGTGGATTACGGCATCCCTCTTCCGAGTTGTAGAATATTGTGTTGGGTCCTAGCCTTAATATCTCATTTGGGTGTTTTATTAAGGACTCAATCAACTAACTTGAATATCTCCCGTTTTGTAGTTGTCAAAATCTAACAACTATGGTCTTCCGGAATCCTTTGGAAAAGGTTTTCCACATGAAGATGATGTTCCACGATTGGATTGTGGAAATGGAAATCATGCTTCACTTCCTCCACCTCCTCCAATTATTCTCCCTGACCCACAAGTTCGAAGACTTGAAAAGTTCAAGATCACTCAAGCCCTATTGGCAAAAAGACATGAAAATGGAAAGTTTGAATGTGCTCACGTCTTGGACATGAGGTTGCATTTTGACAAATTGGGAAAGTTGGGTGTCGAAGTCTCAAGGAAGTTGGCTGTTGACTGGGTTCTTCAATCACTTCCTGACTCATATAGTGAGTTTATTAGACAGTACTATATGATGGACCACGACATGACCCTCATTGATTTGACTTATTTGCTTATTGCTGCTGAATCAACGATAATTTGGCGCACTGGTCAAGAAAATATGTCTGGTAAATCAATGTCCCAAACTTCCACGGATATTGACAATGGCAACATTGGAAGTCCATAAAGGTTTTATCTAGGCAAGAGAAAGGCTAAGTATGAGATTGTCCCGTGTACCATTCCAAAAGAGTCCATTTGTTTCTAATGCCAAGAGAAGGGGCATTGGATATGAAGCTGCCAGATTTACCTGAGAGATCGCGAAGATGGGAGAGTCAAGATGTATGACTCTGCTTCAGGTAAAATCCACTATCTAACTCTGTTAACTTTTATGTTTTAGATTCTTAACAAATGATGTGATAAGATTGCATTTTGATGTGTTGTAGGATCGAAGAAAAGAAAGGAAGCTTAAAGGAAGAAGTAAGCTAAGTCTGATCGCGAAGAAATGGATTTCGATCACATGATTTGATGATCGGATGTTTGAGCTGCTACTTAGAGTTATGATAGATTGCTTAGGAATATGTAATAGCATAGTTTTCATTTGAATTTGCGTTGTAAGGACAAGTTTTCCGCACATTTTATTAATAAAATAAATTTTGAGTTTTGTCTTATTTATATCTCCTTGCAATGTCATTTGTGAAAATTGATGCTTGTGTGTTTCTATTATAAGCAATATTAAGTGAATGTGATTCTTAGTTATGTTATTTATGGTAGTGTCGTAATTTTCTAAGTAAGGAAAGATTCCCATCGCCCAAGTTTCAATTGGACAGAAGCTTGGAATCATATGATTTGAGTCATATGATGTATGGAAATCTTGGTACTTAGGAAATTAAGACTAATTCCTTGTTCACATAAGTATGTGGGTCAAGTGAAAGACCAGGAGATCTGGTACGCAATGTTGTGCACTGGTCAAGTCCACCACAAATAACAATAAGATTATTCGTCATGATTTACTAAAAGTATAGTAAATGTGGTTATGCTTACAAGATTAAGTGTAATTCTGAATCATTGAAAAGTTTCAATGAATGGCAGAACAAATAAGAAGAATCAATTGGGCAGAATGATAAAAGTTTCTCCAATATAAAAAGATGGGAGAGTACTTTAGTATCATGTTTTATGATCGTCTCATTGATTATGAAACCATATCACAATTGATCCTCTAAGTAAATCTTAGTGCACTAGTATGGCTAAGAAGAGGAATCAGGAATTGTTGAAGTGGTTAAATCAAAAGGTGAATCATACTTCGTTCCAAAATCAAGTCTTAGAATCGTACTCCAAGATTGTGATATTGAGTGACACGTCTTCAGTAAGGTTAAAACACTCATCAAGTGTGGAGTAGGAAAGGTTTTCTTATTCCTGCACATTTGAAATTGGTAAGTTGTGATGTCTTGGATAAGACAAAGACCGACTAAGACCAATTGTATGAAGCGTTGTCTTGATAAGAATCCGCACTAACTCTTGAGTATTTGTTTGTCAAGAAATGTTTCTTGACAAGGGAATCTTATATGTCAAGAGGTCGGTGGGAGTCTAAATGATCTTGAAAAGGTTCAAGAACTAATCAAGAGTAAACCTATTAGACACTAGCACACGACTTGAGGTTTGTAACATATCGTGTTGACACAATTTTGTTTCTATGTCATTCCAGTAAAGTTACTTATGCATATGAGTTCTACGAGTTCTCAATTGACTGCATAAAGGCAAGCACCTTGTTCAATGAAAGTGCATTGACTGGTATAGTTGAGCTGCTAAATAACTTGGAAGCAATGGTGGGACCCTTGATGGCAAGAAATTAAGAATGAACAAGTTCAGTCCATATGAGTTTGGATTTGTCTTAAACCTTGTCTTATGATTATGGTTATGACAAGTTCACATGGATAGGAACACATACACCATAAAAGCTAAGTGTCATAAGGTTTCTCTCCTTCATGAAAATGATTGTGAGGAAATGCTTTCACTAAGAGAGATTTTAATGAGATAGCAATTGTGATATTTGCGTTCTCAAATTCGATTATGATTACGGCATCCCTCTTCATAGTTCGAATTGTGAGATTTGGAAATTAGTTTGAACATTTAAGACTTATTGCTATAAGTTCTAAAATGGTTTAGACACACATATGAGCTATATAAGGGAATGTGTATGAGTTTGAGAAGCTTGGATAAAGGTTTATCGAAACATCTCGTATTAGAAATATGAACTTTGGCAAGAAAGTCAATAAGTATTGATTTCTAGAAGTCCAACTAATTTCTAAATACATGTCAAAGCTAGTGGGAGCATAAATGTTATGCTGGTATGGATATAATTATCATGTTAGTGGGAGCATGATTATTATTTTAAGTGTTGCAAGTTAGCAATATTAATTATAGAAAACAAAAGTTTCACTTTGCAAAGTTGCAGGGGTTGAAAAGTTGGTTTGCTATAATTAAGGGAGAGAATATTATACTTCATTTCAAAATCTAAGAACTTGGATTGAGAAATTCTAATCAAATTTAGTCAAAGGACATATATGGATGTTATGTTGAAAAGGTTCAACTTAAAAGAATTCTATATATGGCAATATTATAGCGAGACACTGGTAAAGTATCATGTCTTTATGTAAGACATTATGTATCGTATCCCATACACTTTGGGTATAGGATCGATTGCATATGCTGTAATATTCGTCCGTTCCGATTTTCTGAATGCCTAGGGCATTAAGAGGGAAAAAGGAACAGAACCGGATATGACTAAAATTAATTAAACAACTGTCAAGGACAGTCTAAGGTTTGCCAAGGATTGGTCACTTGTGGGCAGTTGGAAGTATTGTAATGGATGGACCATATCGACATTATTATGAATAGGATTCTATTTAGAATGAGTTGTCATATGGAAAATATGGAAATGTTTCCATAATGGGAGTTGGATATTAAGAATCTATGTCTAGATTAGAAACGTTTATGCGAGAAGGTTGTTCAAAGGAATGTACTTTGAATATGAGACTTCATATCTATGGAATTGCCTTGTAACAATCTCCAATAGAGCACTTTGTAATATCATTGGCAAAGTCTTGGTGGCTTTGATGCTTTGACATTACGAAGGGATCGTTGCATAAAATGTTTGAATCTAACATATTCTAATAGTGGCAAGAATTTGGTATTCTTACACTTATGACAAGGATTAGGAATTGTGAAATGAGCATCATTGGAAATGTGTTCATTTGATCTATTTCACAAAGTAAGAACCATAGGAAAACAGAGTGTACATGCTTGGAGCATGGGACAACTGTTGTTATAATTCAATTAATAAGTTGATTATCCGAAACATTATACAATGAATAATGTGTAATCGATATGGTGACTAAATAAAAGGTGTTTTATTTATACTCAAAAGTTTGAGACCATATTGGATTCGATTATTCTTGTGTTTCACTTCGCATGTTTTGACTTCCCGAATAATAAGATTATTCAAACCATCCACAGTCGCTCATACTTTGGAAGTAGGTATGAAAGAAGACTGTCATGAATTGGCTTGTAGATTGTCTAAAGTGTATTAGACATAGCAAAAGTCTGCTGCAACGTTCATGAGTACTTATGAAATAATATTTGAGTATTGGATTAAACCCATGCTTACTTGAATCGCTTCGTGGATTTTATCACGAGTGATTAGTGAGACGATAATATCTTATATTCTTGAAACGGAGACGTGTGAGTTGTAGTTTGTAAGTCGGTTGCACATTGATAATATGTAAACGCACCAGTAACTTGGTGTTATAAAACATATTGTTGTGTGTGATTTGATGAGTAAGTACAAGCAAGCATTTGAGTCGAAGTTTATCCGTTCCATTTACCCAATGTGGGATAAAAGCGATATCTGTGGGCCCCTCGATGATTTAGTGATGACACCCTAAGTGATTGGCCAAGTCGGGACTAAGTTGATGTGTTCAATTGTAGTCTGTTGTCAGTCGTCATAAATCGGAAATCGGGAAACAACACATAGACTGAGAGAATGATTATAATCCATGTCTCATGTCTATACGATATCTAGAATGGAGGAATATATGATCCCTTATCTAAAGGACGCGTTTCTGATAAGATCAGAGTTGACAACGGCTTTTGAAAGCTACGATTGCTGATCAGGTTCTGAAGTCGTACTTGCAAAATAGTTATTAGACTGTTGGATTAGGTGTCTAAGCCCATAACTATTTTGGTATGTACTTGACCCAATTATGAGCATGGTCCTTTTGGGTTGCCTTCACCATAGCAACTGATAGGATGAATTATGGAGAAAGATGATTAATTATGATTTATTAATATATTATATGAATAATATATTAAAAGAGAAATCATATTGTTTAATTAATATTGATCAAGAATTAATTTAGTATTAATTTGGTGATCAAAAGAGATTAATTAAACTTAGGAGACTGATACTGTAATTATAAGATAATTGCAATTGGGCTGATGGATCACCTTGGAATATAGGTTGGACGAATTCTATGGGAAGCCCATAAGGAAATCGTCCAAGGGATCTTCTAGAAGGAGTCCATTGGTTGCTTAAGGTTTAAGCAGTCATATTAGGGTTTCCAGCTAAAAACCCTAGCAGCCACAAGTATAAATAGACCCCCTAGCCTAAGGAATTCGGCCCTATGCTTCCTGGTGTTGCCCTAGCCGATTTCATCCCCTCTCCTAAGTCATCTTGCTGCTAGTGGTGTTTGTGACTCCATTAGAGGTGCAACATTTGAGGCACTAGGCTTTTAGAAGTCAAGATCAATAAGGATTGTGATTGTTATTGTTACATAACAATCAAGGTAAGATCTAAACCCTAATTACATGTTAATTTCGTTTAGAGTATGCTAGATCTAGGGTTTATGAGCTTTGGATGATTATTGCATGTACAACTAGATAAACTAAAGCTTTAGGGTTTGCATGTGCACCATAGGATTGATGTAATGCTCAAAACCCATCAGGAACCTCTAACACTAGCGATCAACCCAAGGAGGAAACTCCTGTTGAACGGATTTACTAGTCCTTACCTCTTAGACGTTCCAATAGAGTTAGCGTTCCACCTGAGTTTTATGGTTTCCATATTACTACTGAAGGTGATACGTTTATTAGTGATAGTACACTAATAAATATGGATGAACCTAATAACTACAAGGAAGCCATGGTGAGCCCAGAGTCTGCGAAGTGGAAGGAGGCTATGGATAGCGAGATTCAGTCCATGTATGACAATCAAGTTTGGAACTTGGTTGACAATGTAACAGGTCGTAAGACAGTCGGGTGCAAATGGATCTTCAAGAAGAAGACCGACATGGATGGGAAAGTACACACATATAAGGCATGATTGGTTGCGTAGGGCGTTACTCAAACTCCTGGAGTTGACTATGACGAGACATTCTCACCAGTAGCAAAGATAAAATCTATAAGGGTTATGCTAGCCATAGTTGCGTTTCATGATTATGAAATATGGCAGATGGATGTCAAAACCGTTTTCCTTAATGGGAAGTTGGTTGAGGATGTTTACATGAGTCAGCCAGAGGGTTTTGTAGATGTGAAGTACCCTAATAGAGTGTGTGAGCTTGAGAAATCCATTTATGGATTGATGCAAGCATCTCGCAGATGGAATCTTTGTTTCGATGAGAAAGTCAAAGAGTTTGGTTTTTCGAGAAGTAAGGATGAGTCCTGCGTATATGTCAAAGCTAGTGGGAGTATAGTTAGCGTTCTACTGTTGTATGTGGATGACATACTTCTCATAGGAAACGACGTTCCAACCTTGCAGGAGGTTAAGTCCTGGCTTGGGAAGTGTTTCGCTATGAAGGACCTCGGAGAAGCTGCTTACATTCTGGGGATAAGGATATTGAGAAATAGGAGTAAAAGACTAATAGTACTTAGTCAAAGTACCTACTTGGACAAGGTGTTGAAACGTTTCAACATGGAGAATTCCAAGAAAGGAGAATTACCAATCCAGAGAAATACCAAGTTGATTAAGACACAAAGTCTGAGTACAGATGTCGAGATAGCAGAGATGAACCGAGTACCATATGCTTCCGTTGTTGGCTCGATCATGTATGCTATGACATGTACTCGCCCTGATGTGGCCTTCTCTTTGATCATGGTCAGCAGATATCAAGGGAATCCTGGTAAAGCTCACTGGATTGTGGTAAAGAACATTCTTAAGTACCTGCGAAGGACTAAGAACTGGTTCCTTATCCTCGGTGGGAGTGATGACTAGAGAGTGCGAGGGTATAGTGATGCCAGTTTTCAGACCGACCGAGATAATTTCCGCTCTCAGTCGGGCTAGGTGTTTACCCTAAATGGAGGAGCAGTGACTTGGAAAAGTTCCAAGCAGGAGACCGTAGTTTATTCAACGTGCGAATCAGAGTACATATCAGCGAGCAAAACGTCGAAGGAGGCGATATGGCTAAATAAATTCGTTGGAGACCTTGGAGTTGTACCAACTATAAAGGAGCCTATGGAGATTTTTTGTGATAACGAGGGTGCTGTCGCCTTAACCAAGGAACCAAGGGATCATGGCAGATCCAGGCACATCGACAGAAAATATCACGTCATAAGACATCGAGTAGAAGGACTCCTCGTAGTGAAGGGGGTATCGTTAGAAGTGAACCCAACAGATCCCCTTACGAAGGGACTGAGTAGGGTTAAACACTTGCAACATGCTAGGAGTATCGGGATGAAGGACGATATTAGTTTTAGTGATTAGATAGGTATTTAGAAACTTGTAATAGATAAATTGTAATTGACATTTGATGATTGAATAAATGAGTTTTATTTATGAGTAAAGTTACTATCTTGTGTTAATTATTTACTATTGTTTCACTTTTTCATGTTTTGACTTCCAGAATAATAAGATTATTCAAATTATCCACAATCGCCATACTTTGGAAGTAGGTAATGAGGCTAGACTGTCATGAATTGGTTTGTAAGATTGTCTAAGGTGTTAGACATTGCAAAAGCTTGCTACAACGTTCACGAGTGCTCTTGAAATAAGATTTGAGTATTGGATTAAACCCACACACACATGAATCACTTCATGGAATTTATCACGAGTGATTGTGAGACGATAATATCATATAGTCTTTAAACCTATATATATGAGTTGTTGTTTACGAGTTGGTTGTGCATTGATAATGCGTAAACGCATCAGTAACTTGATGTTATAAAACGTATTGTTGTGTACGACTTAATAAGTAAATAGTACAAGCATATAAGTCGAAGTTCATCTGTTCCTTTTGTCCTAAGAGGATTAAAAGCGATATCTTGGGCCCCTCAATGATTTTGTTTTGACTTATGTGTCGGGCCCGGTCAGGACTAAATTGATGTGTTCAATTAAGTTCTATGTCAAACGAATCGGAAATCGGGAAACAAACTGCTGGACAATAAGTATGACTATGTTCCATGTATTTTTCCACATGATATCTTGAGAACGGAGGATTACATGATCCCTTATCTAAAGGACGCGTTATTGACTAGGTTAGAGTTCGACAGTGGCTTTTGAGAATTACGATTGCTAATCGGATTTTGAAGTTACATTGGCAGTTATAGTTATTAGACTTATCCAAGTGGGAGACTGTTGGATTAGATGTCTAAGCCCATAACTATAAATGGTTTGTACTTGACCCGATAGTAGCATGGTCCTTTTGGGTTGCCTTCACCATAGCAACTTGACTGGATGAATTATGGAGAAAGAGGTTAATTGTGATTTATTAATATATTATAAGAATAATATATTAATTGAGAAATCATATTATTTAATTAATATTGGTCAAGAATTAATTTAGAATTAATTTTGTGATCAAAAGAGATTAATTAAATTAAGGGGACTGATATTGTAATTATAAGATAATTGCAAGATGGGCCGTGGACTCCTAATAGAAGGAGGTGGACGAATTCTATGGAAGCCCATATTGAATTCGTCCATAAGGGGCCTTCTAGAAGAATCCACTGGTCTGCTTAAGGCCTAAGCAATCAGATTACAGTTTTGAATGAAATCCTAACAGCTCAGCTATATAAGGACCCCATGACACTCCTAAAATCGGCCACTTGAAACCCTAGAAGGATCATTAGCCGATTTTGTGCCTCTTTCCCTATCTCTAATATTCCTCCATTGCTTCTGGTGTTTGTGATCTATTAGAGGTATCGCATTTGAGGCACTAAGCTCTTGAAAGACAAAGATCAAGCAAGCTAAAATTAAAAGGTAATATTCTAACTTTGTATTAGATGTAAATTTTGAATTTCGCATGCTAGTTTAGGGTTATAGTTTTGGATAATTTTGTTGCATGTATAACTAGAGAAAAACCTAGATCCAAAGCTTTAGGGTTGCATGTGCACCATAGGAATGATGTTATGCTCAAAACCCATCAAAACCATAGCTCCCTCTTACCCTTGCAAATTATCTCTTGCAAAGAAGTGTTAGAAGATTACTTGCTTGCATTTTTCTCTATTTAAGTCATATTTGGATATGAACTTAAAGCTTAAGAGTTTTGATTAGCATCTTCATCAAGTTAAGTTTTTGTTGGTGTTTCCATCTAAGGTGAAGTTCTACTTTACATTCTACATCAACATTCAAGCCTTCTCTTGAGGATTCAAAGAGCTACAAAGGTTGTCATCTTCTTATTTATTCTTTGGTTGATGTTTTTCTTTCCAAACATTGCAAGAAGATCCTTAGTGGATTTAAACTAGTTTTATGTTATTCAAAATTTGAAGTCTTCCGTTTGCTAAATCTTGAGTTTTTTACACTAATTTTTGAATAAAAACCCAACACTCACAAGATTAGAACTTACTCCATAACACTATCCGAGATTAAGCTCCTGTCAAGTATACTCAATTTTAACGTAAAATTATTGATCCAAGTATAACTATGTCCACCGAGGGGCATCACATAAAGTTATGCATCCAAGTAGAAATTGTTGACATAATTCCCCATCAAATCTAGACACCATGACTTGTAAAATTTCTAAAGTGCATGTTTTATCCTTGAATCTTGAGGAGCATATAATATAATAATAATCAAGTTTACGCTTTTTGAATACCAAATACCCTCTACTCTAACGAAATACTTGTGAGAAATAATATGAGATTTTACAAATATGGATAGATCCCATATACATAAAATACCACCAAATAAACCTGAAGAGCTTGAACTTAAAAATTCATAAAAAATAATTTCGCCCAAACGGCCCTGAATGGTAGATATAACCATTTTGCAAAGTTTCATTTCTTGTATCCTAAAGTAGTAAATTTTATGATTATTACACAACTTCCTTATCCAAGACGTCTTCTTCCCTCTCTCGATCCTTTATACATTAAACAACATACATATCATCTTGTGCATTCTCCTATCCTTGTAATTAACCTCTCTATGTCGGCTTCACACCCATTCATTTTGTACCCCAAGGATCTACTGATTTGATTGTCGCTTCCAAGCTTTGAAGGATAAAAAGCCATGCATATTAATTTATAGATTCCTTAAATCCACCATAAGAATTGAAGGAATCTGGAGTCTTGTGATTACCCTTGAATTTTGTAGAGCATCACTATGTATACCGCCAGCTAAAGTTGTATGACCGACGACAACCCACCCCTTGTCCGCCATTGTAGCCCGTGTGGCAGTTCTCGATTAAAAAACTATGATCTAGTTCGACTTTTATTATGCAACATATGAAACTTGATGGATTAAAACTTAATGGATATCTAGTGAAGCTCTCACTATCATCAAAATGTTCGTTTTGAGCTGCCAATCTTTATTATTATACCCTCAGTATAAGAATCATCTTGGTAGTAGTTAGCCAGGTTACCCACTATTTCATTCTAATATTTCCTTGTTTGTTCATTTAGTTTGTTTTTCATACATTGAACCTTACACTTTTCCATTTCATTTTGTTGTAGTCTTTCATCCTCATCATTTAAGTCTTCATCCTCACCCTCTTCGAAATAACTTATTGGTGAAATTAGAATCATCGCCCGAATTAGCATCACTAGTTTGGAACAAAAGAATCCAACTTGTGACTTCTTTAATCCGAACTAGGATCTTCTTCCCCTCCATATCGACCTTAATTGTATCCATTATGATTGATATAGTAGTCAATTTGAAGCAAACACATGCATTATACTAATTATCTACATCCTCTTTATCAACATACACTATCGAACCCCATCTCCCAACCATTTTTTGAATGATTTTGAACTCCATGTAAGTAAATGAATCCATAATATATTTATCCGTACATAAGTAAAGGAATCCACAATATATCTAGTCGCTCCCTTAGCACAAAACACCTTCACCATGGTAATATCTTCGTAAACCACAGCCTCAATCCTTCATGGTTTTAAAACTTATCCTTAACTACTTCATATGTAAATGATAGAAGTATCTACAACCCACCAACATACTTCATATTCACTTTCAGAAACCCTCAACTCCGAAAAATAACTCAAAGGTTTGGAATAACATGTAAGTTCTTAAGCTTTGCAAATAAAAATTTTGACCCACCAACATGTTGAAGTGTCAATTAGGTAGACATTAAGACAATGGTATATCCTCTTGAAGTTCCCTTACTATCATCAATACCCATGCATGGGGGTCCTTGATTAGGATTACAACTTGAAAGACTGAAACCATACTAGTATAGGTTCGTCCCAACCCTTATCACTTCCATGCACTCCCACTTGAATATTAGATTTTTTATGATGAACCCTTTTTGACCTACCTCATTGTTCCAAATAAAACAAGTCTTACTAGTGAACATGTGAAATTTGTTAATCCACATATCACATAACATTGCCACCAATTTATCCACATCCTTCACTCTAACAAACCTAATAAAGCCAAAACATTTGCTTATATTTGAATGGCATAGTGAATATAAGCATCAATTATTGTTCCATTCTTCTAGCATGTGTCTCAAATATTGGGATCCAAAATAGGTAGTAAAATTCGTTACATACATAAAACGTATCCCCCAAGCCTATCTTTTTATGTTCACCTGATTAAATTGAAATCGTTTCTTGTTATTAACCTCTTCCCATCTGCCTTGATTCATGTTAAAACCCGATGGTTATGACTCCTTAGTCATTTGATCCTGCTCAATAGTTGTCATCAAGCCCAATGTTTAATTTAAAAAAACGATGTTCTAAAATAATTTGTATCCTACTAAGTATTATTTTTTAGTTTGTTTTTAAAACACATTTATATTTGTAATTGTAAAAAGTTATATTTTTTTTATTAAATTTAGACAAAACTGAAAAAATGATCATTGTGGTTTGCATTTTTTTCGAGTTTTGATTCAAACCTTGAAAAATTTAGATTCATGGTCCTTTTACGCATCTTTCCTTTTGGATTTGGCCCCTCTTCATACTAAAAAGATTAATTTTTTCATCTTGATATTTTTTAGAATTTATTATATTTAAATTAATTTTTTATCAAATATAAATGTGAGTCCCATACACACACATCCTCTCTCTCTCTCTCTCCACTTGCCAATTTCTACTCTCTCTCTCTCTCTCATTTTTTTCATTCTTGATCTCCATCCCGTCACTTGCTTAAAAGGAAAGAAAAATGCAGCCCTCTTCCCTTCGTACCGGGAAAAATCCAGTCATTGAACCGCTCTCACCATTTCCTACAGAACGACACCATAAAACCTCATCGTTTTCTTCCCTCTCACCAATGAAGACCATATCCAGTAAAGATTGAAAAAATGAAGATGTTGTGATGGTTGAGGTTGCATAAGGCCTTCTGATTAATCATAAAACAAGAAAATAATATAAATTGAATCCAATCGATGATGGTGGCTTGATTCATGATCGCCTTCTTCGTCTTCAACATAAAAACCCATAAAATTGATTTTCAAATTCCCTTCTTTTTGAATGGTTTCATATGGATCTACTTTATTTCAAATATATGAATCTCACTGATCAATCATATGTTCATTTTAGTTTCAGGTCAAGCGCTACAAAAAAAACATGTAACACATACATACACACCGAAAGAGAGATGGATCTAAGGGCAGAAACTAGTTGAAATTTTGACTTGAGATGGCAGAAGTGCTTGCTGGTGGCATGATTTATGAAGAAATTAAGGCAGGTATGGTGGGTTCAAAGTGATGTTGAACATGGGCTATTATGGTGGCGTTCTAATGATGGACAAACTTCGATCACCTTACTCAGATGGCGGCGAAGGTTAAGATCAAGGGGACGATGTTTGGGGTGTAGGTTCTGAATCTCATTTGTTAGGTATGTTTATCGAATGGAAGCGCCAGTGATCTTTAATGGAGATAGAGAGAGATAAAGATAGAGAGAGAGAGAGAAAGAGAGATGTGAGCCTTTTTTCTAAATTAAATAATAATAATAACTTAAAAAATGAAATAAAAGTTGAAGATAAATATATGAAGGGTATTACAGTCATTTTACTTTTTAGATGGACCAAATACACAACGAAACTAACTGAAATGATTATTTTTATAAATTTTGTGAGGTTTGGACTTATTTAAAAAAATACAAACCACATGGATGATTTTTACCGTTTTATCGTTAATCTATCTTTGTTAAAGGCTTAAGCCCTGATTGGTTTACCGAATTCGTTGACCAAGACCTCCAACATACTACAAAAAAAGTAGGGAATATGACTTATTAAGGTAATTAACTTTTCGTATTGTTCACATCTGGCTAACTATTTTTTTTGTACACATCTAGGTAACGAACTTTTTGGAAGTGTTCACATATGACCATTATGACCTGCTGTAACAGGTTACATCCGGTCATAATGGTCATATGTGAACACTTTCAGCAACTTCATTATCTAGATGTATACAAAAAAATAGTTACCCAAATATGAACAAAACGAAAAGTAAGAGTAAATTACACGAATGGCCTCTGTGATTTGGGGGAATTTGTCGTTTGGTCCATAACTTATTTTTTTAACTCGGATGGTCCCTACTGTTTAGTTTTGTTGCACGTTTGGTCCCTGTTTTACCTAAAAGGACTATTGTGCCCTTATTAATTTATTTTTTAATTAATTTTCTTATTTATGTATTTATTTTTTATATATTTGAAAAAAAATAATAGACCCCACATATCTGTATCTCCTCACCCTAAACCTGAAACCACATTTGAGAAATTTAATATGGGTCCCATCGGTCACCATCCCATATCTCATCCTCCCCAACTTTTATTTCCTTTCCATCTTTAGTGACATCGACGTCTTCACCATCTCTTCTTTTTTCGATCCTTCAACTCTGGCGAACCAACGCCACAAAAGATGGAAAGGAAATAGAAGTTGTAATGTATTGGGTTGTGGTGGTGGAAAATTCGATGAAGAGACAATGGGTTGTGGTGTTGGTTCGCCGAAGAAGGGATGATGAAGACGTTGATGTCACTAAAGATAGAAAGGAAATAGAAGTTGGGGAGGATGAGAGTTGGGATGGTGACCAGTGGGACCCGGATTAAATTTCTCAAATGTGGTTTCAGGTTTAGGGTGATGAGATATAAATATGTGGGGTCTATTAATTTTTTTAAATATATTAAAAATAAATACATAAATAAGAAAATTAATTAAAAAATAAATTAATAAGGGCACAATAGTTTTTTTAGATAAGACAAAGACCAAACGCGCAACAAAAATAAACAGTAGACATCATCCGAGTTAAAAAAAATAAGCTAGAGACCAAATGCACAAATTCCCCCAAACCACAGGGACCATTCGTGTAATTTACTCTTACTTTTCATTTTGTTCATATTTTAGTAACTATTTTTTTGTAGTAACGAACTTTTTGAAAGTGTTCATATATGACAATTATGACCGGATGTAACCTGCTACAGCAGGTAATAATGGTCATATGTAAACATTTCAAAAAAGTTCGTTATCTAGATGTGTAAAAAAAATAATTATCCAGATGTGAACAAACCGAAATGTTAATTACCTTAATAAATATATATTCCCAAAGTAAAGTACTTTTAAATATCATGCATTTAGTGATTTTTAATTGTATGACTTTGAGATTTGTTTTATTTTTGTACTTTGGTGGGATACACTATTAAACTAGTTTTATAGTTCAATGGGTTTTATTTTTGTACTTTGATGGGATCCACCGTTGAACTAGTTTTATAAACGAAAATATAAGTTTTAGAAAAGCATAATTTTACAAAAATCAGTAATTTTTAAATTTTATTTATTTATAATTATTCAAATTAAACATAGCTTGTAAGTTGTTAAAGCATCACACTCCATAAACTTTAATGAATTGTCAAATCATCATTTTATATTTCATAGAACTTTTATAAAATTTTTTCTCGTATTGATCGGTTCATTTGTTATTGAACTCTAAATCCATTAGAGATAAATATACATCTTACAATAATAGACAATTAGGTTTACCATCCCATTTCTACTGTAGATACTCTTAGATTAGGTTCATATTTTTTTCTCGAATCCAGATCCGGATTAAATCTGAACCGGTTGGATCCATAAATCTGAATCCAAATCAGATCCAAAAAATATGTAACTCTATCCATGAGGGAGAAAGGATAAGATGAGGTTTTTTTTTTCTTTTAGACAATAATTATAAAATACATTATTTTAAACAAAAGTTGCAAAAAAAAATCCGTGTCAACAAAACAAATTGGTGTTATAAGTTTACAAAATAATAAAATAAACAACTTAAACTAGTTTAGATTATCTTAAACTTAACTTGGAAAGAATATACCATTTCTGATCTCCAAGAATTGGTATCATAAACAATCATGATATTTAGGATCTAGATTAATCCAGATATGAGTCATTTAGTTGTACAATACAAATCCTCAATGCATATGAATCAGTTTATTAACCCCTATATATATCCTCCTCCATCCTATCTGTCCTTCCTCCCCCTCCACTCCTCGATTCACGGAGCAACAACCAACCACCGCCCACCACCACCATACGCCACCGGATTCAGGATGAATCAACCAGCAAGAAGATACATAATCACAGCTTCAGAAGCTGAATCAATGGCGAGATCTAAAGGTCTCACTGTCCCTCAACTCCTCCCATCGCTCGTTAAATCTGCTCAAGATCTCGCTCGTACACCCATTTCGAAATTCGACGTTGGGGTCGTCGGATTAAGCTCCGATGGTCGGATATTCTTCGGTGGCAACATCGAGTTCCCTGGTCTTCCCCTCCACCATTCCATCCACGCTGAACAGTTCCTTATCACCAATCTCGCTGCACACGGCGGCGGTCCTAAACTACTGAACATAGCCGTGTCCGCCGCTCCTTGTGGTCATTGCCGGCAGTTCCTCCAAGAACTCCGGGGAGTTTCCAAAACCCAGATCATAGTCACAGATCAACCTCTAGAAAACCCCGATTACAAACCGATTTCATCGATCTTACCTGACCCGTTTGGCCCTTTTGATTTATTAGATCAAGAAACGCCTCTAATTCTTGAGAAACATAGCAACAAGTTGTCTCTCAAAGATGACTCCTCGATTACCCAAAACGGAAAGACACCGAATTTATCAAATGGGTATCACGAATTGATTGAAAAGAACGAGGAAACTCTTATAACAGAGGCTCTGGAGGCGGCGCGTGGTTCACACGCGCCCTACAGTGGATGTCCGTCGGGTGTGGCATTGATGGATTGTGAAGGGAAAGTGTACAAGGGATCCTACATGGAGTCTGCGGCGTATAACCCGAGTATGATGCCAGTGCAGGCGGCGCTGGTGGCGTACATGGTTGCCGGCGGTGGTGGGTATGAAAGGATAGTGGCGGCGGTACTGGTGGAGAAGGAGGAAGTGCTGGTGAAACAAGAGGATACGGCTAGGTTGATGTTGAAATATATCTCACCAAAATGCGAGTTTAGAGTTCTTCATTGTATTTGATTTGATCCAATCAATTGTACTGAAATTTGTGACCCAAAATTATTGGAGAGAAATAATTGATGTATCTTTATAATTTAAAATGTGTATTTCTAATTTCATTTTAAATTATTAATATATATTATGCTAAATTAATATATGGTTTTTGTACCATTTCTATTTCATTTTTTTTTAAACTGGGAGCATCTTTGTTCTTTATTTAATTTTTTTCCGTTGTCCTTTAGTTCTATTTTTATTATAGAAGGGGTGTTCTTTAAAAATGTTTATTGATTATTGACTTATAACTTGTTAATTTATTGACTTGTAAGCTGTAACCTAATAAGTTAAAAAAAGTAACTTATGAAAAAAATGACTTATTAGCGGTTTTCCAACAAAATAAGTTATTTTTATTCAAACATTTTTTTTAAACTTACAGCGGTGTGAAACCGCTAATAAGTTAATAAATTGTTTTAATAAACTTAGCCAAACACCCCCTGATAACTTAGTCTTTACTTTATATATTTAACTAGACGAATTTTCACGCGTTGTGCAACAAAGATTAAAAATATATTGTTAAAATATTAAAAAATATATGTTTAAAATGGTTATGTTATTGACATTAACTTTAAGATAATATTTTTACACTAAATTATATATATATATATATATATATATATATATATATATATATATATATATATATATATATATATAATCTCAATTATTTTGAACAATAATATTCATTGACATCAACACGCATTCCTCATTAATATAATTAAATATAATTATGTATTTAGTATTATTTTTAACAATTATTAATATTGATTACTTATGCGATCATTTTCTAATTTCAATAATGATGTTCATTTAAAATACAATTTATTTATAGCTAAATGTAATTTATAATTTGATGTTATTATCATTTAAAGTTGTTATTCATTAATTTTAAACCACTTATTATTAATAATAAGTTAAAGAAGACTTTTAAGAAACACTTAATATTATTATTAAAATGTGAAACATACACTAAATAATAAAGTGATAAGATAAACAATTTGCATTTCAAAAGAGACTTGCATGGATAATATGACATATCCATATAATTTGATTTTATTATTTATAATTATTGCTTATTAATTTTAAAACCACTTGTTATTATTAATAAGCGAAAGAAACTTTTAAAAAACACTTATTATTATAATTAAAATGTTAAACATATACTAAAATATAAAGTGATAAGATTGACAATTTGCATTTTAAAAAAGGCTTACATGGATAATATGAATAATATGACATATCTATGATTTTTAATTAATTATTGTTTTGAAGCAACATGAACATACAAACATGTATACAATAGTTAATTAAATATTATATATATGACCTTCCATAACATATGATCGATAACATGAATCTAATCTAATTTACATTAAAATTTCAACCACAACATACAATTATATTCTTAAAAGAATACTTAAATCAAGAAAATATAAAAAAGAATTAGTATATAACAAACTTACAAATTAAAAACTTCAACATAATAACATGGCTCGAAAAATTGTTCAAAGCCCTCAAACCAACACAAAAAACTTTAAACTTGCTTTCTTTGTGACTTTTGTATGTGATTTGTATTTGTGTGTCTACTAAAAAATATTGACATTTTTATAGTAGAGTATCCATTAATTTTTTATTAAATATATTATATAAGTTATAAAACCTTTGAATTGTTAATCATTATTAAGAGACTTTTGAGTGGTATTCATTAAAATAAGAGGTTTCAAATGCATGAGGTGTTTGCAAATTTTTATGGGGGTTTCAAATGCATGAGGTTCAAGGGAAAATGCTAGCTTTATAAGTATGTATGATAAGATAAGATGTTATATTATTACTAGGATAGAAGAACTTCATTTATCTCATCCATCAAACCCAAATGCCATGTAAAAATCACATTAGCATTTTTTTTAATTCTTATTCACTTCAAACTCTTCGACCCCTAAACACCGGTATATATATCATTCTCAATCATCACACTTTGATAAGATAATGACTTGAAAGGGTAACGTACTTTAGATTTTGGTCACATTTGATCATTAAATTATTTTCCGTGCTTTATTAACCCTTTAACTTGTTGAAATGTGTACATTATACCGGTATGAGCGGCAATAGTGGGTTTTACTGGTTTCCGACGTTGTTTCCGGCCAAACAT
The DNA here is from genome assembly GCF_052849685.1 of Lactuca virosa. Lineage (NCBI taxonomy): Eukaryota > Viridiplantae > Streptophyta > Magnoliopsida > Asterales > Asteraceae > Lactuca > Lactuca virosa. The sequence goes on along the minus strand of NC_136432.1, from coordinate 75,055,069 downwards.
GAGTTTTTCGGTCATCTTCTTCGGCCAAACTTGATTCCCACCTAAAACCATCACCAACACCTCCCAAATCAGCCACTAATCACCATCTTTACCTCTACCATTCCCATCTAAAACCACCACCAACCACCTCCAATTACCCACCACAACCCACTAAAACCACCAGACGACCTCACCGGAGAAATCCCAGACGAGATCGGAAACTGCAAAAACCTCTTGTTTTCTCTGTGAACCCCGTCAAACCCACACACACCCTTCTCCATTTGTCATCCATCAAACTTGCAACTCAAATGAGGGAAAGAAAAAGTCTGCAATCGATTTTGAGAGAAGAAGAAGGAACCAACGTCCTCGTAGAGAAATCCCAAACGAGATCAGAAACTGCAAAAAACCTCACGGTAAGCTCCCGTCGGATCTTGGCAACTTGTAACACTCGAAAATTTGGTATGTTTCCTTTAGCCCCTTAATGCAAAGATCATCACATTATAGTCCCTAAGCGTACTAGCTCGTTCCAGATCGCGGGATTCATCAACGTACGTAGGGCGTACGTGGAGTACGCATGGCGTACGTGGTGCAGGGGCAAACCCTAAATTTTAGGGTTTGCACCTTATTTAAACAACTTATCTCACTCTTGGACACTCTATTGATCAACCTCCATCACCTTATGTACTAATATCAAAACCTTAAGTGTGTTTGGTGAGATTTGAGCTTGAAAGTAAGGTTGTTGGTGTTTTGTGGTGAAGAAGAAGAAGAGGAACACTTGGAGGTTGCTTGGGAGTAGCTTGAGCTTGTAGATCCAGAGTCATCTTCACCTTAGCAAGCCATTTGAGGTAAAAAGCTCTCATCTTGATGGTCCTTTATGCTAGATCAATTTTATGGTGTTATTTATGCATCTTTGAGTCTTTTTAGTTAAAGTTGAGCTTTTGATCTACTCCAGAAGCCATGGATGTTAGATCTTAACTCCATTGAGGTCCCTTGTCTATAAAAATGCAATCTTTATGTAAGATATTGGTCCATGCAAGTGTTAAGAGTCTTATTAAGCTTCTTTTTGAGTATTGGCCCCCATTAAGCCATGCATGGGTGTAAAGTTGCCAACTATACGTATTAAGTCGCCATTTAGAACTAGATGTGAGAGTGTAGCATGTTGGCTTATTTAAGTGCTTAATGGGTTAGGTTGGGAATCAGGGGAGTACGTTGGGTGTACCCAGCTGGTACGCTGCGCATATTGGCCCCGAAAGGAGTACGCTAAGAGTACGAGCTGAGTACGCCCTGTGTACTCAGCAGGATGACTTTTGGGTTGACTTTCGCGGATTTGGGCCATATATTGGGCTTTTAGGGTTTGGGCTTTGTTGGACTATTAGGCTTCTGACTTTGGGCCATGGATGGACTATGGACTTTCTTGGGATTAGGTCCATGATGATTTTCGAGCCCAACTTGGATGTTCGGCCTTATTGGGCCTTGTGATGTCATTTAGGAATTTGAGCCTTTTGAGAAAACGGGTTGGGCTTTGGTTTTGGGTCAAGTAAGAAAAAGGGTAAAATGGTCTTTTATGTGACAACCCAATATTTTGAATCAATGTAATAACCTAAAAATTCAAGAATAGTAATCTCTTTTCATATAATGAAATTAGCGTCAAAAATAAAATGTTCAAAAGTCTCTATTGGGTTGCATAGAATGATAAATATCGTATTAAGGTTTCCAAAAATATAAAGAACACTAAAATCCGAGTTATAACGAAGAAGTTATGACCAATTTAAGATCCGTAGCAAATCCGGTAAAACACTGTTAACCATAAAACGAGAAATTTCAATAAAATACTTTTCAACCTTAGGTGTCTAAATAAAAGTTGTAGATATCCCAAAATCGTAAACATACATAAAAAGAACGCCCAAATCTGACTTCATATGAGGAAGTTATGATTTTTCGAAGTTTCGGACATAACAGTAGACAGCTAAAAACTCGAATTAGAGATCGAGCGACTTTTTGCCATCATGACCTAAACGAGAATCGAAGATTTCAACAATAGTAGCGCAACGGTAAAAAGTCTGACGAAAACGAACGTCGGATGAAGGAGTTATGGATTTATGACGGAGTTTTCGTGTCCCGGCCTGTTAAAAATAATTAACTAAAAATAAATTCAAAATTTGCCGACAAAACCTAAACGATAGTTGTAGAGCATATTCTCACCTACGCGTGCATATATAGAACGTCGAAAACGGAGCTCGTACGCAGAAGTTACGGATTTTACAAGTTCGGGACACAAAATCTGAAGCTGTCAGGCTGGCCACGACGTGGCACAGATGGCCACGACGTGGGATCATGAATGATGGGTTTTCAGGCTTGGCAGCAGACGTCTCGGCCATGGAAGAGGATAGGATCGACTCCACGACGTGGGTAACCCTTTTGCCACGACGTGGGACCCAAAAATTGGGCTATAAATAGAGCTCAAAGGGTTCCGGGTTTCATTGCTCAATTCTCTTCTTTCTCATGCCGAAGCTCTGTGTTTAAACCCTCGAAGCCATCCCAAAAGCCCCGGTCTTCACATCCAAGTTTCCGAAGGAAGGTTTTACATTCCCGAGAATCCCGAGAAATCAACTTTATCAAGTCGAAGTTCTGCTCAGTTTTTGTCTCACCTTCTTCAATCTATCATGTGAGTTCATACCCCTTAAATCTATCTTTCGAATGATTTTAATGCTTTTATGGGGGGGGGGATACAAGTAGAAAACATATTAGTTATATAATCAATCACATGTGATTTATAATTGTGTTTCAAGCAAATGATTTCATATACTCTATAACTGTGTTTCGATCAAAGGATTTCTTTTACTTTACACTGTCTTATCAAACAAACTACTTTTAAATCGTTTTATACATTGACATCAAGTCATCAATATTTATTATTAAACTCTTCAAATGTTTTACAAAACTTCCTTTTAAACTTACATATTGTTAAATGCAATGTCTATGTATGTATAGTTATATAAATAATGTTTAAAGGACTTAGGATTGCTAACCCGCTTTAATTCATTTTCCTTGTATGGATGTGTACTTAGGGTATCGATTAGTTGTCCGAAGGTCGTCTAAATCTTAGTTAAATATTATGTATACATATGTAGATATAAAAGTACTATTCAATCGGTTCAATACCTTTGGGTAGCAAAGGTATACTTTCATTCATTCAAATTACATAAATTACTAGTAAACTATTATAGGTATAGTTTAGGAGAAATACTATCATATACAAACACTATAACAGAGAATGCTATAACAGAGAATACTATAACAGAGAATACTATAACGGAGAATACTATAACAGAGAATACTATAAATAGAAATGTGATTTATTTACAAGTATGCATTCTTCATATCAAGGATAATCTTTTCATACAAAAGGTATTTCATTATATTAATAGTGAACTTGTTGTTAGCAATCATGTGAGACATATGGCTTTGTTTGTACCAAACGAAAATCCCCATCTTTGACCAGAGTCTCCTGGAGGGAGAGCGCGAATTTGTGTATAGATCTATACGGGGTTGACGACCCCGCACCTAAACTGTTAGCTACAGTTAGACCGACAGGTCTGGGGTGACAAATGTCGACATTAGTACTACGTCTAGTATGGTTATGAGAAACTCACAAACCACGGAAACAACAACTCTTGTACGTAGTAATATATATTTAACTCAATCATGCTCAGGGGGTAATAACTATACAATGGGGTATTATTAGCATGTTCATAATTCGGGATAAACACCCTTTTAACCAGTTTTACTTAAACATAAAACTCTACATTCTTCATTCTATGCATGGCATATTTGCTTACAGGTTACAGTCTTGGTTATTAAGACTGCTTCTCACTTATAAGAAAATATAGGATTTTCTAGTAGATCATTCAAACTTATTCAATTATCAAGGAAGATAGTCTCTTAAACAAAATACTTATGAACTCACCAGCTTAAATGCTGACCTACGCTTTTAAAACAACTTGTATTCTCAGGTCATCGGTAGACAGGTACAGTCGACTAGGTTTTGAGAAGACGGAGCACGTTCAAGACTCGTCTTTTATTTTGATTACTTATTTTGGTGTCATATTACTATGAAAGAACACACATGTATTAAACTATACTATTAATGCAATGGATGATGTTGTTGCTTGTTTACTACTTTGCATTGTTATGATACTGTACATGACGTCCTCCACCCCCGAACGTTTTCGCCGTTCTGGTTTGGGGGTGTGACAGATTGGTATCAGAGCATTGTTTATAGTGAATCGAGTATATCAACCCATAAAAGATATACAAACTATAAACACAGCGGGATTAAAATACTCTGACCAAGAGTTTATACTTTTAAATAAATAAAATATTTAACCTAAGTATACATACCTACATTCATACTAAAATCAGTGTCACCAGGACAGAACAAAAGTATTACGATTGTTGGGCAACACAATTAGACTTAGAGACATATAGTCAACCCTGGGAATGATATAGCCTGATCAACTATATTTTCCGAGGAGTGACTAGCATGTGCCTAAGAGTGGTTGTGAGGTTGCAACAAGTCTAAAAACTTACCAACAATACTACAAAGAAAACATTAGAACAAAACATAAACTTAAAATATTATAGGAGTATTTTGTGTTACTATAAATTACTTATGTGCAAACTAAAAAGGTCTTTATCAGTAGGTCAGTAGTCGCTAAGTGGATACGCTAAGGTTATATGTAACTAGGATGTCATAGACTTAGAATCTATAATCTTTGCTTTACTCCCTGTTCCTTGTTTGGTTGTGGGTTTCGAGTTAGGGTCACTTATTCGAAGGTCTATCCTGTTTTGATTACATATAACTGGTATGCACTAAACAAGTATTGAAGTAACTGATAAAGATCATCTTATAATTATTATCTAATTAGTATGTCTATTTTAGTTATTTCTTATACCCTTTTTCTCGCGTAGGTATCATGGCTGGGTTCCATCTCCGTGGAGATCCATACTTCCCAAACGAAGGCAATGCTGGATGGCTTGGAGAAGAGCCAGAAGATGATCATCCAATCCCTTTGGATGATCACCATGCTGAAGGCTTTTCTGATGGTTCTGATTCAGAACCTGAAGTCAACAACCTACCCCCAGTAGCTCCAAACCCGAACCCTCGTCCAACATTTCAAGGACTCGCACCTCTGTGGGAAACAAACTTGAACAGATGGAGTCAAGAACAGGGTCAACCCATGCCCTACAATGGGGACAGAAGCTTTTACAATTTAAGTGAGGGAGGTTCAGCTGACCTAGTTCTGCCCATCATGGTCCGTAGGATTGGTCGGAACACCGAGCAAGGTCGAGTAACCATCGACCAAGTCGTGGAAATTGACGCCAACTCTGGCGTTAACACATTCCGTATTCGTCAGTTAGAGTCTGCTCGTGAAAGAACTCAGAACCAGAATGCAGCCCTGCAGAGAGAACTTACTGAAACCCAAGCTGAAGTCAGGGAGCTTCGAGCTCGACAGGCAATGTCAGAAAGGCGCATGAGAGACATGGAGCGCCGTCTGTCAGAATCAAGGACTCACTCTAGTGGCTCTCGTCGTAGATAGAGCCTACTCAACTTTCTCTTTTGGATATGACTTAGTTTATGTAAAAACTCTAGTTTAATTTCCTACCTTTGTGAAGACCTTAGATCTATTAAGTCATGATTTGGTCTTAGTTCTGTCAGAATTTTCCCATATTGGTTTGATGTAAGACCTACTCCAAGGTCATTTTTCCCAAACTTATGACATCTTAAATATCAATGATGTGACAGTCGGCTTGTTCCCGAAAAACCTTTGTCCAAATACTTTCATCCTTTTAACGTTAGAACTCTATCTAAATCTCACCCTAGTCAATTTATTGAACTATGGTAACTTAGCTCATGGATCACTTCCAATTCTTTTCGAATGTTGGATCATGTTATCCACCAACCAATGATAGCCTAGTTCGAAATAGCAATCGTCTAGTGACGATTCTTCGAGCTTACTTCAACTCTTTACCAAGTACTGCATCATAGGGATGTAGGTCAAACCGCCGAGAACAGTTTAACAAAACGAAAAATATACATTTACATGAATGAGTAGAATACATCTGGGACTGACCATAATCGCTCACGAACTCCTTTTCTTGTCATATAACAGAATCATGTCGTCATCCAGAAATAGTCAGTCGAACGACGAAACCCCGATCCTTCATATAGACGCCGCCACCTTCCAAGCCGCCGTAACAGCCGCCGTGACATCTGTCCTAGCACAATTGCACGCTAGTAGCACGAACAAAGATGGAAACGGAGTTGGCAATTCAAATCGTAGTAACAATCCGGGAAATCAACAAATGATAACAGTCACTAACACCCAAAGCCACAACTCTAGGTTTAAGAAACGAAAGCGTCAAGCTCAAAAGGAGCGCAAGCGATTTCAAAGACTTGCCATGCGATGGCAACAAGTGGCGACCCCTGCCACTTCAGCACCGATCAAACGATATGAGGGAACACTCCCGAAGTGTAACAAGTGTAACTTTCATCATAGCGGAGTTTGCCGTGAATTGCAATGCAACGATTGCAACAGAATGGGGCACACTGCTCGTTTCTGTAAGGCACCGGCACGACCAATCACCCAAGTCCCTGGAGTCGGTGTGGGCCAGGCGTGTTATGGGTGCGGTGAGGCTGGACATTTCAAGAGGGACTGCCCAACAGAGAAGAGTGACGGGGGAACAGGAGGAGTTTGACCTCAGAATAACAAAAAGGCATCAAAGTATCCTGCTGTAATATGGGTACACTTCTGAATCACAATAATTAATTACACTTATAATTATACCCTCGGTCGAATCAAATCTTAACACTTGTATAAAACTAGTGCAACTCGAGTCATATCTCTCTGCGAGGTTCCATCAGTTCAAGGGACTCTCGTGCCGCTTGTACTTGCTTTTACGCAGTATAACTTATTCGCAGCAGCAACATCATAGGTAAAATTAAAGTACTGAAACTCCTTCATAAGTTGCACAGTAGTGTTCTTGTAACACCGTTCTGAATTAGTCTAACGTCAGTTATTCCGAGTAGTCCAACATTGTCATTTGACATGAGTCGATTCGATCCTCACAGTGCCATTTTCGTGCGAAAATTCTTCTCCTTGTAATCGACTTTCTAGCAAATCCGAAGTTCCAGAACTCCGAGGCACTCATGCGTAGATTGCCTTATGTTTCGTAGCTTTCCCAAAGTAACCTCAGCAAACCTCCCCGAAATACCACTCGTATAGTACATCAAGTTCAATCCGAAGGCCCATGCGGTTAATCTATCACTGAGGAATGTATACGCAAGGGTGGTACATAATCAAGGTTCTACACGTTTAGAATTGATGACTCTGCTTTAACTTCTTTTCCTTATTTGGATGTGAGCTTAGAGAAGAATCATTTATTCGACTACCTTTTCAAACTTAATTATATACGACTCGTATACCCGAGACTGTGATTGATGAACCAAGTATGAGTTCTACTATGAACTTTAGGACGGAGACCACCCAAGACTGCGAGTGATCGTGATTCCGTGAGAATAAACTTAGAAGTACCTATCATTTTCCTTAATTCATGAGTAATCATACTTTCTTTTAGATCTTCACGACATCTAATCCACCCCAAGGTTTTGACGTCATAATCGGTATAAATTGGTTGAGTCTACATCGAGCCGACATCATGTGCTTTGAGAAAGCAGTTCGTCTTAACCTCCCTAACAACGAAACTCTAGTTATTTACGGCGACGAATCAAGTGCGAACCTTCGCATCATTTCGTGTATGCAAGCTCAGAAGTGCTTACGAAAGGAATGGCATACATTCCTTGCACACATCGTCGATACGAGCCAAGAAGTGAAAGACATTTAGAACATTCCAGAAGTACACGACTTTTCCAACATCCTTCCAGAAGAACTACTAGGATTACCACCGTAGCGCCAAGTCGAGTTTCAGAATCGACTTAGTTCCAGGAACTACCCCAGTAGCCAAATCGCCTTATCGTCTAGCTCCAGCTGAGATGCATAAACTTTCCAGTCAGCTTAACGAACTTCTCAAGAAGGGATTCATTAGGCCAAGCTTCTCACCATGGGGAGCATCGGTCTTGTTCGTGAAGAAGAAAGACAGATCGTTTCATCGATGACATCCTTATCTACTCCCGAAGTAAGGAGGAGCATAGTCAACACCTCCAAATAGTACTATATTCACAGACCACGAGAACATGCAACACACATATGACCAGGAAGAGTTATCACCCCAGTAAAGGCAAACAAATGAAACAAAGCCGTACCCCCGATAGTGAAAGGTTCGCTGGAATGCCATGCGAGGACCTGAATTCACTTGGGAACGCGAGGATCAAATGAAACAAAAGTACCCACATCTCTTTCCCTAATCCACAAATATTTACCTTACATTAAATTTCGGGACGAAATTCCCTCTAACGGGGGGATGATGTGACAACCCAATATTTTGAATCAATGTAATGACCTAAAAAGTCAAGAATAGTAATCTCTTTTGATATAATGAAATTAGCATCAAAAATAAAATGTTCAAAAGTCTCTATTGGGTTGAATAGAATGATAAATATCGTATTAAGGTTTCCAAAAATATAAAGAACACTAAAATCCGAGTTATAACGAAGAAGTTATGACCAATTTAAGATCCGTAGCAAATTCGGTAAAACACTGTTAACCATAAAACGAGAAATTTCAATAAAATACTTTTCAACCTTAGGTGTCTAAATGAAAGTTGTAGATATCCCAAAACTGTAAACATACATAAAAAGAACGCCCAAATCTGACTTCATATGAGGAAGTTATGATTTTTCGAAGTTTCGGACATAACAGTAGACAACTAAAAACTCGAATTAGAGATCGAGCGACTTTTTGCCATCATGACCTAAACGAGAATCGAAGATCTCAACAATAGTAGCGCAACGGTAAAAAGTCTGACGAAAACGGACGTCAGATGAAGGAGTTATGGATTTATGACGGAGTTTTCGTGTCCCGGCATGTTAAAAATAATTAATTAAAAATAAAGTCAAAATTTGCCGACGAAACCTAAACGAGAGTTTTAGAGCAAATTCTCACCTACGCGTGCATATATAGAACGTCGAAAACGGAGCTCGTACGCAGAAGTTACGGATTTTACAAGTTCGGGACACAAAATCTGAAGCTGTCAGGCTGGCCACGACGTGGCACAGATGGCCACGACGTGGGATCATGAATGATGGGTTTTCAGGCTTGGCAGCAGACGTCTCGGCCATGGAAGAGGATAGGATCGACTCCACGACGTGGGTAACCCTTTTGCCACGACGTGGGACCCAAAAATTGGGCTATAAATAGAGCTCAAAGGGTTCCGGGTTTCATTGCTCAATTCTCTTCTTTCTCGTGCCGAAGCTCTGCGTTTAAACCCTCGAATCCATCCCAAAAGCCCCGGTCTTCACATCCAAGTTTCCGAAGGAAGGTTTTACATTCCCGAGAATCCCGAGAAATCAACTTTATCAAGTCGAAGTTCTGCTCAGTTTTTGTCTCACCTTCTTCAATCTATCAAGTGAGTTCATACCCCTTAAATCTATCTTTCGAATGATTTTAATGCTTTTATGGGGGGGGGGGGGATACAAGTAAAACATATTAGTTATATAATCAATCACATGTGATTTATAACTGTGTTTCAAGCAAATGATTTCATATACTCTATAACTGTGTTTCGAACAAAGGATTTCTTTATTTTACACTGTCTTATCAAACAAACTACTTTTAAATCGTTTTATACATTGAGATCAAGTCATCAATATTTATTATTAAACTCTTCAAATGTTATACAAAACTTCCTTTTAAACTTACATATTGTTAAATGCAATGTCTATGTATGTATAGTTATATAAATAATGTTTAAAGGACTTAGGACTACTAACCCGCTTTAATTCCTTTTCCTTGTATGGATGTGTACTTAGGGTATCGATTAGTTGTCCGAAGGTCGTCTAAATCTTAGTTAAATATTATGTATACATATGTAGATATAAAAGTACTATTCAATCGGTTCAATACCTTTGGGTAGCAAAGGTATACTTTCATTCATTCAAATTATATAAATTACTAGTAAGCTATTATAGGTATAGTTTAGGAGAAATATTATCATATACAAACACTATAACAGAGAATGCTATAACAGACAATACTATAACGGAGAATACTATAACGGAGAATACTATAACAGAGAATACTATAAATAGAAATGTGATTTATTTACAAGTATGCATTCTTCATATCAAGGATAATCTTTTCATACAAAAGGTATTTCATTATATTACTCGTGAACTTGTTGTTAGCAATCATGTGAGACATATGGCTTTGTTTGTACCAAACGAAAGTCCCCATCTTTGACCAGAGTCTCCTGGAGGGAGAACGCGAATTTGTGTATAGATTTATACGGGGTTGACGACCCCGCACCTAAACTGTTAGCTACAGTTAGACCGGCAGGTCTGGGGTGACAAATGTCGACATTAGTACTACGTCTAGTATGGTTATGAGAAACTCACAAACCGCGGAAACAACAACTCTTGTACGTAGTAATATATATATTTAACTCAATCATGCTCAGGGGGTAATAACTATACAATGGGGTATTATTAGCATGTTCATAATTCGGGATAAACACCCTTTTAACCAGTTTTACTTAAACATAAAACTCTACATTCTTCATTCTATGCATGACATATTTGCTTACAGGTTACAGTCTTGGTTATTAAGACTGCTTCTCACTTATAAGAAAATATAGGATTTTCTAGTAGATCATTCAAACTTATTCAATTATCAAGGAAGATAGTCTCTTAAACAAAATACTTATGAACTCACCAGCTTAAATGCTGACCTACGCTTTTAAAACAACTTGTATTCTCAGGTCATCGGTAGACAGGTACAGTCGACCAGGTTTTGAGAAGACGGAGCACGTTCAAGACTCGTCTTTTATTTTGATTACTTATTTTGGTGTCATATTATTATGAAAGAACACACATGTATTAAACTATACTATTAATGCAATGGATGATGTTGTTGCTTGTTTACTACTTTGCATTGTTATGATACTGTACATGACGTCCTCCACCTCCGAACGTTTCCGCCGTTCTGGTTTGGGGGTGTGACATTTTACCATGTATATTGGTCAATTAATTTAGATTCTTGTTTATGGGTCGAGATCCAATTGTTAATTGGATAGTTGTTTGATGATGTTAGCACGGGGATCTTCCGGACCAACAGACTAAGAATTTATCCGAGTGATTCTGCAGCTTGAGGTGAGTTTCCTCACTATATTTAGTGGGTCGAAGGTACCAATGTAGGCTCATGGTATGATATGTTAGAATGCTACTTGTCTGCGTGCCTCTTGCATGTGTTATGTGTTTATATGTTACCGGACGGGGCCCGATGACTATCATGTATGATATGTATCTTTGTCATTATTTCATGTGTTATATGTTTATATGTTTATATGTATACCGGGCGGGGCCCGATGCAAGGCGGGGCTTGATGACTGACAGATCTGTTTACCGAGCTGGGGTCGATGCTAGGCGGGACCCATTATATGTTTTATATGTATGGTATGTGGTATTTAGGGAACTCACTAAGCTTTGTGCTTGCGGTTTTCAGTTTATGTTTCAGGTACTTCTGGTTCGAAAGAGAAGTGTCCGAAATGATTGCAATGCACACACCACATCGTTCCGCATTGTTATATTACTCTGATGTACTTGGATGTTATTGAGACGCTTTGATTCACCATGGTTTCTATGTTGTTGTTTGGATGATGGTTTTAATTAATTAAAAAATCGAAAATTTTAGTCTTAATTTTTGGGACGTTCCACGACTATTTAGAACTCCCGACAAAACAACTTCGTCGAATCAATTTCTGTAGAAAGCGGGAGAAAGCATACCGATCGAATGAGGGAGATGGTGTAGTCAGTGATAGAGAGGGTTGTGAAGGAAGGAAGCAACGTCCGTCGGAGATGTAACCGGAGCTTGCGTACGCCAGAGATGTCGTCGGAAACAACGCCGGAAAGTCGAATTTAACTGAAGAAGATGACCGAAAAACTCATTTTTGGCCGGAAACAATGCCAAAAACCGGAAAACCCACTATTACCGCTCATACTGGTATAATGTACACGTTTCGACAAGTTCAATGGTTAATAAAGCACGAAAAATAATTTAGTGACCAAATGTGACCAACAGTTAAAGTACGTTACCCTCTCAAGTTATTATCCCCACTTTGATACAAGATTACGACCCGTTACAAAACAAAGAAAAAAAGGACTTTATCATTTGACTCTCAAAACACAAATACAAAAAGAACTATTAGCTAACTTATTTTATTCTTTTGCTAATTTATTTAAACAAGTTATTTGATCATTAATATATTTTAAATAATTATTAGTTTTATTTTTCAAAACGACAAATAAAAAAAATTCAAATTTATGATAATGAATAATTTGAATTTTAAACTTGTGTACTATTTTATTGTTTGAAATTATAGTTTATCCTTTTAAACATCTAACAAATAATTTGAAATTCAAATTTACAGTAATAGCAATAATTATACTTTAATCTTTGTAGTGTTGTAAATTTTGAAATTATTAATTTATTTAATATAAATATTATCAACAAAAGATTATAATTTAATAGAAAAATTGTATCAATAATGAAATTTACAAACCCATTTATAAGATAAATTTCAATTATAACCTATATTATGTAGTTTGAATTTGGAGATTAAAAAATAATTTACATATATCTTAAAAATGATCAAAATATATTTTATAAAACTTTTGATAATGATACGAACACGTTTTGATAATGATACCAACATGTTCATTATTATTGGTTAAATAAACTATGATATTTTTTTTATGATATTTATGTTAGAATTTTTTTTGTGTTTTGTTTTCTTATTTTTCAAATTGAATTTGTTTAAAAATCTTTTTAAGAATAACAAAATAATAAAAGTTATTAGCAAACTAAAATTATCACTATAAATATTTTAAATAAAACAATGGTATATATATAATTGATTTAGTTTTGTTTTTCGGTTATGATTTTCTCATAAATCTTGAGTTAAAGCATATTGCTGATGTTTTGAAATTATTTTACATATTAATTAAAAATAATGATGATAGATATATGAACAAAACATCCAATGTTTTTATATAAAAATAATCTATGTAACTTTATGATGAGGCACATATGATTCATAAGTATGCATTTGAAGCGTTCGATCTATCTTTGAAGGATATATTGAGTTGTGATCCCGTAGCAATTTAGAATTGCCATTTGGAAGTGATTTCAGACAAACTCTACTTATTGTTCCAAACAGAACTAGACAAGACATTGTGAATGCTTCATTAAGTTTCTCATATATTTGTTCAAAATGCAAAGTCCTAAGATTAACGTAAAACATTAGGTTAAGTGTTCAAACATTTGATATTGAAGAAACAACAACATTTGTAAACTGGCTTTTAGATATAGGAGAAACGAAATGTTGGTGGTTTAAATGATGATGAGGTAATTATTGATATCATGGACGATCTTTGTTTGTTCGTTAATTGAATTTATTTATCCTTTTATTCTTCAAAATGTCAAGAATCTGATTTTTTTTTCAAGTAAGTGCAATGCTTGCACCTAAAAATGAAGTTGTTCAAGAAATAAACGATCGTTTGTTATCACTATTTCTAGAGTTCAAAAAAATACTTAAGTTCATATAGTCTTTATCATTCAGATTATGTTCACGGTGCCTTTGATGAAAGTTAATACTCACTTGATGTTCTAAATAGTCTTAAACCGCCAGCTTTGCCAATTCATAAGTTAGTATTAAAAGTCGGTGTTCCAGTTATGTTACGAAGGAATATTGATCATAAATGTGGTTTGTGTAATGCAACGAGGCTACCGGCTACAACATTGGATATTCGTCTTATTGAAACATATATAATATCTGGAAGTAATATTGGAAATCGTACGTTCATTCTAAGAATGTCTTTGATGCCTTCAGATAAAATGATTCATTTCACATTTCAAAGAAGACAATCCACTGACTGCATGTTTTGCAATGACAATAAAAAAAGAGTCAATGATAGTCGTTATTAAAGGTGAGTTTGTTTTTTAGACAAATAGTAGTGTTCACTCATGAGCAGTTGTATGTTGTATTGTCCAGAACTAAAAGCAGATATGGATTAAAAATATATATTAATTTTAGATAATGACAGTAAACTTAACAACATGACATCAAATGTTGTATTTAAAGAAGTCTTTCGAAATTTTTGATTCAACACAATTATTTAAAATATGTCAATAATTTTTTTATTAGTATACATTGAATTACTTACTTATTCATCATTTCGTTTGTATTTATTTCAAAATTTTACTTTAAATAATGTTTAATGTTTACACATTGATATTTAACTTGTGTTTTAATCAACCCGTGTAATACACAAGTCTCACAGCTAGTTTTTTTTATTAAATAAAAGTTAGTGGATATTAGGATATATGATGTGGCACAATTAGTAACCATTAAAAATTTATGTTTTATGGAGTTGTATGATTCATCATTTTAAATATGTGGAACCATCAATTATCTCTCTTAGAGTAAATTACACGAATCGTCCTTCGTCCATGTGCCAAAAAGCATGTTCAGTCCCTATTTTCAAAAATTAACTCAGACTGTCCCTCTTTTGGTTAAAAGTTGCACATGTCATCCCTCGTTAGTTTAAATTTATACGTTTCATCCCTTACAAGACATGAAATGACTATTTTGCCCATTTTTATTATATTTTTGATTTATTTTATTTTTCTTGCAGTTAATAAAAATATACAAAATAAAATAAAAACCCCACCCCACCCACCTTATCTAACCCCTTCCCTTCAAAAATCACTTTCCCTAAAGCAAAATCATCACCACCACCGGATAACCGCGGACTACCATAGACCACCACGCACCTCCACCGGACCACCACGCACCACCGTCGACCACCACCTTTTTGTCTCTCAAAAAACTGTCGACGACCCTTTATTCCCTCCTTCTTCTCAGTGTTTCTTAAGTCATCATCATCGACCGTCAGGTCCTATAGAAACACCAGCTAGAGTAAGAGAGGCAGAAACACCAACCATCACCACCTCTTCACATATCTACACTCCAGGTGGTGGTAGATTCAATTTTTTCCAAAGAGGTTAACAATGGAAAACTCGATTTCTTCAAGGTTGAAACTCTGTTGAGTTTTATTCAACACAAACCCTCTCTCTCTCTCTCTCTCGTAATACTCCGATGGAATGTACCTCAGATCCAGGGTTTCAAACTGAAATGAAGGTGGAGCTAGGGTTTCAAATGGAGATGGAGGCGAAAAATAGCAGATCCTTTCTTCCATTTTTTCAGGTGAGGGTGACGAAGAACACAGTTATGGTGGAGCGCAGACGAAGGGTGATGGTGATTTCGAACGGAGATGTAGGCGGCGATGGTTGCTGTGGCGATGGAAGAGAAAGAAAGGGAAAATATGTGGTCGTGGTTGTCGGCAGCTTCATGGTTGCCGGCGACTTCATGAATGGTGTGCAGAGGCGGCGAACGGAAAACACAGAGGGAGTAGTGTTCTTCATATGGTGACCTGGTTTCAATGAGGTAGAAGGAAAAGGGGAAAACGAAGGGGAAGGGGGAGCCGGAGGGATGGGTTGATGGGTGGGGTTTTTAATTTTTTTCTTTTTTTTTAATCTAAAAAAAATTATAAATGAATAATAAAAAAATAAAAAAGAAATTATTAAGGGTAAAAGAGTAATTTTATGTCCGCAGGGACGACCCGAGTGAAAAAATAATTATTCAGGGACGGTCCGAGTTAATTTTTGAAAATAGGGACTGAACGTGCTTTTGGCACCTGGACGAGGGACGATTCGTGTAATTTACTGTCTCTCTCTTAATCAATTTTCTTGGTTTTGACACTTATTTTGATATAGTAAAGTAGACCGATATTTGATTTCTCTAACTAATAATACTTGATTGATTAATTGAAATGTAACATTTATTTTACTATTCTGTTTAAAATACTTTTACTATGAAAATTTATTAAATTTAAATTAAAAAGTGTAATTTTTATTTATTGGTACATAATATACAAATAGAAATACTCAACTTAATATTATATTTTTTTTATTTAAATAATTCTTGTATAAGTAAGAATATCATTTGATTATTTTTTATTAGCTAATAAAATAATTAAAACATATTAAAGTCCTAAATATTCGATAAATTCATTTTTATCTACAAGTTTTAACGTGATTATATATTCGAAAGCTCTTTTAAGTCATTATAATATTAAAGGAAAGTTTAAGTTATATAGATTTTAAAATTATGTCAACTTGAAAACAATAGTGATTGATATTAAAAAGACATCATCACGATTGAAATTGGAAAAAAAAACCCAAAGTGATAGTCTCTAAATTAATGTGATATAATTTTTATCTTTATATATCTTATAAAGAATGTTATTTAAATGAATAAGACACTCCTTAAACATTCCATTGACACTTTTATAAAAAGACAACTTATAATTAACTACTTATAATCAGCTTTTTCGGAAAACAATGCAATTTCAACCAATAAAAATATTTCAAAATTTAATTAGAGTGTCTATATGGTAAAATGTGATGTTTTTTTAGCCAACCCCTATTTAAATGAATGTGCTTCAAGATAGACTTCATATTTGCATCATATTCATTTGAAACCTACATAACTCTTCACTTTCACATAATTAACAAGCATTCAAGAGTTTTTTTAACTTATAGTTAATGGTACTAATGACACTAATTGATTAATATATATATATATATATATATATATATATATATATATATATATATATATATATATATATATTAACAAGCATTCAAGAGTTTTTTTAACTTATAGTTAATGGTACTAATGACACTAATTGATTAATATATATATATATATATATATATATATATATATATATATATATATATATAGGTCATATTGGTAGAGTTTTAAGAATCATGAGTGGTTGTGTAGTAGATTAAAGACTTCAAAAAAAAATGATTGAAGGTGTATAAATCATATGAAACAGGGGCATATCTTTCATACGGCTAGGGGGGGCTGTGGCCCCCCTGATTTTTTTGGCATAAATAGTCCCCATGCTTTAACTTTATACATATTTAGCCCAAAAATATAAAATTTTGACTATGCCCCCCCCCCCCTGTTCACCAATGTTTATAGAAATTATATTTTCGGCCCCCCAAATGAAATATTGAAGCTCCGCCACTGATATGAAAGATATGATGTGAAGATGCATGTGAGATACATACAACTATTTTTAAGTTTTCTATCGGACTTTTTTTTTACAATTGTATTGGTATTATTATTATTTTATTGGCATAATTATGATGTTCATTTTTGTGCATTGTCCATTTTACCAAGTCTTCTAGAATATATAAATTGTAATGGAGATGTAACATGATGATATATATTCTGAATGTTGTTTGTTATCTTTTTTTATTCCCTAAAAAATGTCTGGATTTAATGTATTGAGTGAAGATGGTTGGATTTAATGATATATTTTCCATAATAATGGTGTGTATCAAAAGACAAGATATCTCGGTTCCATCTTTGTCTCAAGCATTACATTTAGTTACTTATATTATTTATAGTATCTTTCATTCGATCCTATATATACTCTCTCTCGCACAAGAGATAGGAATTGTAAATCTCTTTCTGTAACATCCATAAAAATCATGCCAAATTTAAACTAAAAAAAAAACATTTCAAAACCAATGATTATTACAAAACTTGTTTTTCAAAATAGTTCAGTGTCAGAGTATCCCAGTATCAAATCATAAACAATAGGAGGTGTACGATCACGCCTTCGCCTTCCCACGATCATCAGAAGTACCTGAAACAATAATCGATAAATGTAAGCTCGAAGGCTTAGTGAGTTACCCCAAAATACCAACGCCATAAAAAATATCAATAACATATAAGCAAACAACATGCATAATGAGCCTTCAGCCTGACTGGACCGCCTCGCAGGCCTTCAGCCTATCTGGACCGCTCTCCGAGCCTTCGGCACGTCTGGACCGCCTCGCAGGACCTACAACCTATTCAGACCGCTCGCCGGGCCTTCGATCTGACTAACATGCCCTCCTGGGCCTGTAGTCTATCCGGACCGCCTTGGGTATGTTGGCCTTCAGCACAAAGCAGGACCGCCTCAACCCAACCACCAATCAAACAAACATGTGCACATAAATATCGTACACTAGCATATATAACAGTCAAACCGATCTAATAGATCACCAATCCTTGCAACATCCTATAACCAGGATACAGACCTAACCGGTCACTAACATAGCATCATCTTATATACTAGGATACCGACCTAACCAGGTCACTAAGCATATCACCATCCTAACTACCAGGATGTAAATCAATAAGCATATCATGCAATAAACCGGATACAAAGCCGAAAAGGGCCGACATTGGTGCCTTAGACCCCGTTGATATAGTGAGGAGAATCCACCTCACAAGTAGCTCGAAGTGATAAAGTCAAACTCCACCAATTGCAGCTCCAATTCCAACACCTACATCCACCGATGATCTTCTTCCATAAATTCCCAAAATAACCCCAGAAGTCAAATTGGTCAACCCTTGGTCAAAGTCAAAGTCAACGGTCAAAGTCAACAGTCCATGTTGACCCAACTCGTCCAGTGCAGCTAGCAACTCGTCGAGTTCCTTAAGAACTCAGAAAGTGATAAAACCCTAACTGACTCGCCGAGTTTCCAACCAACTCGTCGAGTCCATGCGTGTCTAGAAGTCGGGGAAAACCCTTACTGACTCGTCGAGTCCCCTTACTGACTCGCCGAGTCCATGCAGAACCCAACCACGTTCAATCTTCATCGGACTCGCCGAGTCGTCTATGCGACTTGTCGAGTTCATGCAGTCCATTTCTTATACAGATGTTTTTAAGTCACCCTAAAGCTCCATATTGCAGATCCAACCTCTTAGGGCATGGTTTCCACGTAAAGTTGCAAACTTTACATACATGCATGGTCTTAAATGCCAAAACTAGACTAAGGGAAAGGTTAACTCAAAGGGAAGGACCCAAGCTTGCCAATTCTCATAACTTTATGGCTAAAGGGACCAAGGGGAGTCCAGATCTGAAGTTAGAACTTCAGATCTTGACCCAATACCTTAAATGACTTCCAAATATCCTAAGGATGGCATTAAACTTAGACATGAAGCGATCTAATTAAAGGTAAGCCAAGGTAACGACTTGATACATTCCAAATGATGCCAAGGTGAACTAGAGTCAGATCCACAAGCTCCTCTTTGCTCCAAGCTTCTTATACTTCACACCTTCTTCACAAAATGCACCAAGGTCACTCTTTAAGCCTCACAATCACTCAAGAACAAGGTTAATAGCGATTAGGGTTTCTTCTGGTCGTCAAGGGGTGATAAGGGACTGGAGGAAAGGACTTAAGGTCCTCTAAATAGGGTGCAAACCCTAAAAATTAGGGTTTCATCTCCCAACTCCTACTCGTCGAGTCTGGGTCCTCCGACTCGTCAAGTAGATCCAATAATCCACGCGGTCTAACCCGCCTCTACACGACTAGTTTGTTGGGTTTTGTATACTACAACATCCTATGGTACACATACAACCCTAAAAGCTTTGGATCTATGTTTTCTCTAATTATACATGCAATATTGTTTCCATAGCTTTAAGCCTACAACTAGCATACAATTGATATAATCACCATAGAAATGAGTTATAGAATTACCTCTTTGTTGTAGCTTGTAGATTTGGACTTTAAGAACTTAGTGCCCCAAGTGTGACACCTCAAATGGTTCACAACACACCTTAGACAAAGGATGACTTATGAGAGAATCTTCTTACACTAAAATCGGCTCAATGATCTCCAAGAACACTAGTGTCCGATTTTGGATGCTAAGGGGCTTCTTATATAGTGTGTCAAGATTAGGGTTACATCCATGCAAACCCTAATGCCCATGACCTTTCATATTACTTAGGATCCATGGGTTAAACCTCCATGGACTATCCATGGACTACCATATTGGTTTAGCCCATCCTAAATAACCATAAGCCCACACCATAAGAATGATTGATTTACCAAATCAATCCCTTTACATTTAATTAGTCTCTTTTGATCACTAAATTAATTCCAAATTAATTCTTGATCAATACTAATTAAATAATATGATTTCATATTAATATATTAGTACTTATAATATATTAATAAATCATAAATAACCTCTTCTCAAAAGTTCATCTTATCAATTTGTCGTGGTGATATGCAACCCAAATGGACCATGCTACTCTCGGGTCAAGTACATACCAATTATAGTTATGGGCTTAGACACCTAATCCAACAGAGTTGGGGGCAACCAACTCGTCGAGTAGGTCCATAAATATGTATATAATGTTTTAAAACTTGTACCTGGGAGTTGGGGTGTTACACTTTCTTTCCATTTCTCTCTCTCTATCTCTCTCTCTCTCTCTCTTACATACATACACAAATTTTTTATCTATACACTTGGTTACAACCACATTCATTCCGTTTCTATTTAATCATGACTCATGAGTGTTACGAGGTCCGATAGGACATTAACTTATAATAAGGTATTGTATTCTCTTATAAATACCCTATTGCATTAATTATAAATACAATGGCCCCAAAATGACATTAACTGAATCGATCCTAGAGCGGGTTGGATGATTAAAACAACATATAACATGAAACACATACATTAACATCTCGTACAATTTAATTGGGAGGTTTTGGTTGGACGTTCAAACTGGTTCAAAATTCGTAAAAAAACGACGTTAGAAGTCCTTTGGTAAAAATATTCGCATACTAGGATGTCGATGATACATGAAAAACTTCTATTTGACACAAGAAAACCCAGTCACAAACAAAGTGCATGTCCATCTCGATATGTTTGGTGTGTTGGTGTTCTATCGGGTTATGAGACATGTACCTACATAACACTAAACCATTTGTAGTGGGTTTCGAAGAGTTTTCTCCAAGCATCACAATTCAAACGCTCGAGATCAAGAACAAGAGGGATGAATGCCTTGATGTTGGTGATCTCATATGGTTTTTCGATCAAGGTTGAGTGCTTGGATCCATTGGTGTCGAATGGCATGGTGGTTGACAGAGAAGAAGAGATCGAGAACCTTAGAGTATGGATACTACAATCAAGTAAGGGGGAATGATGAAGACATACAAGGAAGGTAGGCTAAGGGTTTTTGCTCTGATACCATATATGATTGTATTTTTCAATGAATCTCCCATTACATTAATTCATAGTAGATATAAGAATACATTGATCCCAAAAGGACATTAACCAAAATGGACAAAGCGGACCATATGACAATAAACCAATGTTTTAAAAATCGGTTCGAACCGGTTAGACCGAGAATCAGGGAATGGAGAGGTTCAACCTACATCGGTTTTTATGTCTATTTACGGACCAGAACGAACCGACAGGTTTATACAAAAATTGGGTTGAACCGGTTAAATTTAATAAAAACACATGGAAACGAGACATTTTTGTAACATCCCAAAAATTATAAGGTAAAAATTTCATTTTTAATTCACCCAAAAATACAAATTATCCTTTTAAAAATATTCAAAAATTATATCAGAATAAAATAGTTATCAGAGTACAATCCCAAATCATAAAGTTGTGGAAACATGGGTAGATGCACTGCGATCAAGCCGATCCCTTCCCTTTTGAACCAGAAGTACCGGAAACCATAACCATAAAACCGTAATCACAAAGCTTAGTGAGTTCCCCAAAATACCACATACCATACATAAGAAAGTGAATGCTATGGGCCAAATCATAGTCTTACAATCATTTCTTGCCATGGGCAAAATCATGGTCTTTCCTTGCAATGCTGAGGGCCAAATACCGGTCTTACATACAAGTGCCAGGGGCCAAATCCTGGTCTTTCATACAATTGCTAGGGGCCAGATCCTGGTCTTTCATGCAAGTATCATAAAGACAACTAGAATTCTACATAACAAGGTAATGGGTCGGCATTGGTGCCTTCGACCCATGGACATATTAAGGAAAAATCACCTTAGTCCGAACAAGTAGCTGAATAGGTCTATGCTCCGAATATCAGCTCTAACCGTCACCTATTCATCAAATAGTGACCAAACTCAAATACAACTCAAAATACCCAAAATACCCTTAGGTCAAACTTGGTCAAAACATGGTCAAAGTTAAAAGTCAAACCTGGTCAACACAGCTGAGTACGCCTAGTGTACTCAGCTTGTACGCTTGGTGTACACGAGTTTGACCAGAAATGTGATGGCTGACAAACGAATGCCCAACATTCGCGACTGGGTATTATTCCTTCTAGTTAAGAGCTTAATCGTTAAGCTCTTTTGCCCATATTCCAGATCTAGCCTTAAAATAATGTCCTTAACCATAAAGTTTCCAACTTTATGGTCTTGCATGGCCATTAAGTGCCCAAACACAAAAACTCTAACTACTTTACCCATTAAGACCTTGTAACTCATGCATGGAAGAAAACTAACAACCAAGATCACATTTTTATGGTTTCTAGTAACTCCATAATGGATAAACTTTCCAACTTTATCCATTAGAATGGTCCAAACCACCAAGATCTAGTCTTTAAGTCTCAAAGGGACCAAAAGTGCATCTTTTCCAACTTAATCCATTAAGTCCAAGTCTCCAACCTTTAGATCTGAATCAATATGATGTTTAGATGGATAAAGTTTCCAACTTTATCGATAACAAGGTCACAAACTTTCAAGATCTAAACTTTATGCACTAAAATGACCAAAAGTTCATAGCAACCAAAACTAGCTAGATCTAACATATGCATTATCAAGATTCAAGCTTTAAGACTTAATGACCTTAACAAAGACCAAATATGAGGCTCAATGGTTTTGGAGTAACTTCTACTCACAAGAACCACAATCATGGAACCAAATAATGATAAATTACCACCCAAAATAGATCTATAAGAGAAAGTCACCAAGATTAAAACTTTATACCTCCAGAAGCTAGATCAAGAAGAACAAGGCCTGGATCTACAAGTTCCAAGACAACCAACACTTCTCCAAGGTGTTATTCTTCATCCACAGCCCCCAAAAATCCACCAAGATCACACCAAAGCTCAAAATCTTTCCAAATGAGGGCTAGGGTTTCGAATTTAGGGTTAAGGGTGATGGAGCTGAAGATAAGAGGGTTTGATAATAAGTTAAGGCCTTTAAATAGGGTCCAAGACCCTAAATTAGGGTTTGGGACTAAGTCACGAACGCCCAACATACATATGGTACACCCAACATTCACAATGGAGCCTTCACGATCACTCCAGCCATGTACACCCATCGTACATTCCTTGTACACCCAACGTACACAACATTGTCCTTACCGATCAACCTTCCGATGGCCATAACTTCTTCGTTCCAACTTCGATTCCGATGATCCTTATATCCACGGAAAGGTATTGAGAAGCTCTACAATCCTATCAACTCTCATCCGCCTTAAAACTTCCTGAACTTAAATCTAAAATTCATAAAAGGCCTGCACCGCCACTTTACTAATATACCATTGGGCTCCCAAAGCACCAACTGAACCCTCATATTGTTGGCTTTTGTATACTACAACATCCTATGGTGCACATACAACCCTAAATACCTTGGATCTATGTTTTCACTAATTATACATGCAATGATGTTTCCAAGGTATTAAGCCTATAACTAGCATGCAATTGACAAATACCATACAAGATACTAGTTAGGGTAACATACCTTTTATGTAGCTTGAAGTCTTGATGTATTTGGCCTTAAGAGCTTAGCACCAAAAGTATGAATGCCTCAAATGGCTCACAACTCACCCAGGACAAAGGTGGCTCTTGAGAGAGAATTCCTTTCACACCAAAATCAACTCTATGAGCTCCAAGAACTACAAGTGGCGATTTTGGCTGTGGAGTGACCTATTTATATGTAGGATTCCAAGGGTCATGGGTATAACCCAAATCCATACCTATGGGTATTATGATCCATGGTTCATGTGGCCCAAATCTTTATGTGTCCATACATAAACTTGGTCCAAAATGGATCATAAGCCCAACACATATAAATATAACTAATTACCATAATTAGTCCCCATAGATTTAATTAGTCTCTTTTGATCACTAAATTAATTCTTGATCAATACTAATTAAAACATATGATTTCATATTAATGTATTAGAACTTATAATATATTAATAAATCATATATAACCTTCTCTCAAGAGTCCATCCTAACAAATTGTCCTGGTGTTATGCAACCCAAATGGACCATGCTACTCTCGGGTCGAGTACATACCAATAATAGTTATGGGCTTAGACATCTAATCCAACAGTCTCCCACTTGGATAAGTCTAAAACTATTATTGCAAGTACGACTCCAAAACCCGACTAGCAATCATAGCTCTTAAAAGCCGCTGTCGAACTCTGACTTAGTCAATGACGTGTCCATTAGATAAGTGATCATATATTCCTCCATTCTAGATATCATATGGACTGAGACATGTATTATAATCATTCTATCTGTCCATCTGTTGTTTCCCGATTTCCGATTTATGACGACCGACTAATTGAACAAATCAAATCAGTCCAGGACCGGCCGAGCACTTACGTTTGTCATCACTAAATCATCGAGGGGCCCACAAATATCGCTTTTATCCCTCCAAGGATAAAAGGAATGGATAAACTTCGACTCATATGCTTGCTCTATTTACTAATCAAATCATACACAACAATGTGTTTTATAACACCAAGTTACTGGTGCGTTTTCACATTATCAATGTGCAACCGAATTGTAGACTGCAACTCATATCTCTCCATTTGAAGAATATAAGATATTATCGTCTCATGATCACTCGTGATAAAATCCCTGAAGTGAATCAAATGAGTGTGGGTTTAATCCAATACTCGAATCTGATTCCATGAGTACTCATGAATACTGCAACTATGTCTAAAAACATCTAGACATACTACAGACCCATTCATGACAGTCTTGCCTCAATACCTACTTCCAAAGTATGATCGACTGTGGACGGTTTGAATAACCTAGTTATCCGGGAAGTCAAAACATGCAAAGTGAAACACAAGAATAACACTAATCCTATATGGCCCCAAAACTTTTGAGTCATATTGATCACTCATTATTCATTGTATAATGTTTCAAATAATCAACTTAATACTTGAATTAAAACAATAGTTATGCCATGCTCCAAGCATGCATACTATGTTTACATATGGTCCTTTATTTGTGAAAAAGATCAATTGACAACATTTCAATGATGCTCATTTCACAATTCCAAATCCTTATCGTAAATGTAAGAATACAAGATTCTTTGCCATTTACTGAAATCTGTTAGATTCTAAACTCATATGCATTGATCCTTTTGTAATAACTATGCACAAAAGTCACAAAGACTCGGCAACATACATTACAAAGTATTCCAATGGAGAGCAATTCCATGGAAACGAAGTCTCACATTCAAAGTACATTCCTTTGAACATCCTTCTTGCATTAAGTTTTCTAATCTTACACAGATTTAAAGAATAACTTCCACTTATAGAAACATTTCCATATTCCCATTTTGACTATCACTTCTGAACAAGAGTTGCCCCTTTTCAGAATATGTATGGTCCTTCCAAAATTAACACTATACTTCCAACTGTCCATGAGCAACCAATCTTTGGTAAGCCTCAGATTGTCCTCGACAATTGCTTAATCACTTTACTCATATCTAGTTCTAGTCCTTTTCCCTCTTAATGCCACAGGCATTTGGAAAATTTAGAACAGATGAATATTATAGCACATGTAATCGATCCTATATCCAAAGCATATGGGACACGATTCATGATGTCTCATATAAAGACATGATACTAGACCAGTCTTTTGCTATAATATTTTTATTTCTATTTGCCATGTTCTCATAATTCGAATTATGAAAAAGGATGCCGTAATCATAATCGAATTTTAGAACGCAAATAATGTAATCATGACCAAATTTGATTAAAGTCTCACAATCTAAGCTTTTAGAATTGGAATGAAGTATAATTTCCTCTCCCTTAATTATAGCAAAACAACTTTTCGAACCCTGCAAATTGAAACTTTTGTTTTCTATAATTAACATTGCTAACTTGCAATCTTAACATAATAATCATTCTCCCACTAACATGATAATTATTAGCACAACACTTTTGCTCCCACTAGCTTTGACATGTATCCAGAAATCAACTGGACTTCTAGAAATCAATACTTATTGACTTTCTTACCAAAGTTCAGATTTCTGATACAAGATGCTTTGATAAGACTTTATCAAAACTTCCCTAAATCATACACCTTTCCTTAGATCGCTCACATGTGTGTCCAAAAAATTATGAAGAGGGATGCCGTAATCATAATGTTTAGACCTTTTGCCATTCTCACTAGTCCATGTTAGTGTACCGGTTAACCACACACGCTCCACTAACGACTTTGAGAATGCAAATATCACAATTGCTATCTACTTAAAATCTACTTAGTGAAAGTGTTTCCTCACCATCATTTTCATGAATCGGAGAGAAACCTTATGACACTTAGATTTTATGGTGTATGTGTTCCTATCCATGTAAATTTGTCATAACCATAATCACAAGACAAGGTTAGTGACAAATCCAAACTTATATGGACTGAACTTGCTTAATCTTAGTTTTCTTGCCACTCGGCAGCACAAGGGCCTACCATTGCTTCCAGGTTGTTATGCAAACAATTGAGAACTCATAGAACTCATATGCATAGTCAACTTTAACTGGAATGGGCACAGAAACAAGAATATGTCAACACGATAGGTTACAAACCTCAAGTCGCGTGCCAGTGATAAACAACAGGTTTTATTCTTGATTAGTTCTTGAAAATTTTCAAGATCTTTAAAACTCCCACTGACCTCTTGACATATATGTTTCTCATGTCAAGGACCATTCCTTGACAAAACAAATATTCAAGAGTTAGTGCTGATTCTTATCAAGAAAAACACTTCACACAATTGGTCTTAGTTGGTCTTTGTCTTATCCAAGACATCACAACTTACCAATTTCAAATGTACAAGAGTAGAAAACATTTTACTCTACATTTGACAAGTGTTTTAAACCTTTCTTAAGATTATGTCACTCGAGTTACTATCTTGGAGTATTACTCTAAGACTCAATCCTGGAATGAAGTATGATTCATCTTTTGACTTAACCATTTCAACAATTCACGATTCCTCTTCTTAGTCAAACAAATGCACAAAGATGTCCTTAGAGGATCAATTGTGATATGGTTATTCATAATCATTAAGATGATCATAACACATGATACTGAAGTACTCTCCCATCTTTTCAGATTGGAGAAACTTTTATATTTCTGCCTAATTTGATTCTTCTCATTCGTTCTGCCATACATTGAAACTTTTCCAATGTTTCAGAATTAAACTTGTAAGCACAACCATATTTACTAAACTTTAGTAAATCATGACAAATAGCCTTATCGTTCTTTGTGGTGGACCTGATCAGCGCACACCCAGTGTACCCAATCCCCTAGTCCTTCACTTGACTCACATATACATGTGAAGAAGGAATTAGTCTTAATTTTCCAAAGATGAAAATTCTCATTCATCATACAATACAAGTTGCATGATTCCAAGTTTCTATCCAACTGAAACTTGGGTGATGAAAATCTTTCCTTATTTGGTAAATTATGACACCACCACAAACGAAAGAATCAAATCCATTTTCCAATATTGCTATCAATGGAATCATATAAACAACAATTTTCACAAATGCCATTGTAAGGATACTTAAAATAAATAAAATCAAAAATTTTTCTTTTATTTTAAAAAATTGCGGAAAAACTTATCCTTACAATGCACATACATATGAAAACTATGTTGTTATATATTCCTAAGCAATCTATCATAACTCTTAAGCAGCAGCTCAAAATTCTGATCATCGAATCATGCGATCGAAATCCATCTATTCACGATCAGAATCAACTTACTCTTCTTTTAAGTTCTCTTTCATTTCTTCGATTCTATAAAACATCAAAATGCAACCTAGTCACATCATGTATTAAGAATATCCAAATAGGAACTTAATAGAGTTAGATAGTGGACTTACCTGAACTAGAGTCATACACTCTGACTTTACCATCCTTATGATCTTTCAGGTAAACAGGGCACCTTCGCAACCAATGCCCCTTCCTTTGGCAATAAAACATATGGACTCTTTAGTAATGGTACATGGGACTATCTCAGACTTAGTCTTTCTCTTTACCATTTGGTCAACCGGGTTGACTATGGCCGATCCCTTTCCATCGGGAAGAGAAGACTTTTCTGGACTTCCAATGTTTCCATTGTCAATGTCCATGAAAGTTTGGGAAGTATATCTTCCAATCAAATTTGCTTTACCAGTGCTCCAAATCATTGCTGATTCAGCAGCAACAAGCAAATAGGTAAGATCGATAAGGGTCATGTCGTGGTCTGTCACATAGTAGTCTTTTAAAGAACCCGCTATATGACTTAGGAAGTGATTGAAGAACCCAGTAAACAGCCAACTTCCTTGAGACTTCGACACCCAACTCTCCCAGCTTGTCAATACGAGACTTCATCTCCAAGATGTGAGTACATATAGACACTGCTTGCCAATAGGGATTGAGTGACCTTGAACTTGTGGTTAGGGAGAATAATTGGAGGAGGTGGAGGAAGTGAAGTATGATTTCCAGTCCCATTAATGCGCAACAAAGGGATTAATCTTTCACCTTGATTGCCATTTGGGATATCATCTTCATTAGGAAATCTTTATCCTAAAGGATAAGGAAGACCATAGTTGTCATAACTAGACATCTATGAGGGAGAAATTCAAGTTTAGTTGATTTAAGTCCTTAATATAACACCCAATATGAAATATTAAGGCTAGGACCCAACACAATATTTTATAACTTGGAAGAGGGATGCCGTAATCCAAGCTACACAATATTTGAAGGTAGGTAAATGACGATTTACCAATTTCCACCATGAAAAACGAAATTTAACATTAGGTTTTAAATGAATTGAAACTCTTAGATCTTTTGAGATTCATTGAACTATTCAATGGCATGTTTAAATCTCGATTGTGCCTTCAAGTTTGTGACTGAGATGCCGAGAATCACAAACAAGGAGTGAATAACCATGCAAATTAACTTGGTACACTTAATGTAACAACCACCTAATCAATGTGCCGGTTAACCACACACGCTCCATTGATCTATGATTAACATCAAGCTACCCTTTTCCACACATTTTCAGTCCCAGATTAGTGTGGCGATTAACCACACACACTCCACTAACGACTTAACAAGGTGCAAAGTACAATTTCATGGGTTAGCACCAAATTCACATTTTCCTAAAGTAACTAAGATTGGGAATTTAATAAAGTTTAGTTACTTTATATTTATCATTATACTTTTAATGAAGGGAGAATTAATGTCCTGTCCTACCCGTTCGGCTAACGACCCACCACCAGTCAAGGAAGCGATGGGTGAGAGTGGACACCCATTAAACTGCCATTTTATAGGCAGTAACCTTATACCCCCTTATAGGCCGGCTTCGTGAATGAGACCTACTAACGGTAAGACTGACTTACTCTTATACATATACATAAATATTAAGCCTATAATATTATAATAGTATGAGGGTTGAATTTTAAACTATTAAAATTCTAAGGGTTGGAATTAAAGTATACATGGGGGGGGGGGGGTAACTTTAAAAATTCCAAAACTTGAGGGAATGTTTTGAACAAGTCAAAAAGTTTTGGTTTCCATAACTTATGAGTTTAAAGTAGTTTAATGAAAAACTCTTCAAGTTCCATAACTTGAGGACAAGTTATGGAAGACTTTAAAACATTTAAAAAAATGAGACTTTTCATTTTCATAACTTATGGAAATTTTATAAGTTTTAAAATTCATAAATGAGACTTTTCATATAACTTGAAGACAAGTTACAAAAACACATATTATGAACAAATTTTAGATC
Source organism: Lactuca virosa (assembly GCF_052849685.1). NCBI lineage: Eukaryota > Viridiplantae > Streptophyta > Magnoliopsida > Asterales > Asteraceae > Lactuca > Lactuca virosa. The sequence continues at coordinate 75,024,935 of NC_136432.1, read as the reverse complement.
AATTTGGATCGAAAACAATTATCACATAATTTTTCTATTAATCTAAACTAACTCATAAGAACAAGATAATTCATATCATCAATCTTCAAGAAATTAGCATAAACATATAAACTAATACAAGTCTTGAAATTATGACATTTATCTTTTATTTGGATGAGAATAAAGTAAACATTACCATAACATCAAAATCAAATTTTATGAACAAAAACACTTTGTGGTAATGATTCTAATCCAAAACAGGCCAAAAAACTCGAATATATGCTGTCAGGAGCTCCAACTCGCCGAGTGCATGAACCAACTCGACGAGTTGGATGAGTTTACACATGGACTCGTCGAGTCCCTCAATGGACTCGTCGAGTCCCCTGTCCAGACAGCAAAATATTCATTTTTTTCAGCCTTTTTCAGCAAGTAGCATCAAGTATAATTTGAAAATAACCCATGGCTCTTATACCACTATTGGGTTTTGTATACTACAACATCCTATGGTGCACATACAACCCTAAATACCTTGGATCTATGTTTTCACTAATTATACATGCAATGATGTTTCCAAGGTATTAAGCCTATAACTAGCATGCAATTGACAAATACCATACAAGATACTAGTTAGGGTAACATACCTTTTATGTAGCTTGAAGTCTTGATGTATTTGACCTTAAGAGCTTAGCACCAAAAGTATGAATGCCTCAAATGGCTCAAAAATCACCTAGGACAAAGGTGGCTCTTGAGAGAGAATTCCTTTCACACCAAAATCAACTTTATGAGCTCCAAGAACTACAAGTGGCGATTTTGGCTATGAAGTGACCTATTTATATGTAGGATTCCAAGGGTCATGGGTATAACCCAAATCCATACCCATGGGTATTATGATCCATGGTTCATGTGGCCCAACTCTTTATGTGTCCATACATAAACTTGGTCCAAAATAGATCATAAGCCCAATACAAATAAATATAACTAATTACCATAATTAGTCCCCATAAATTTAATTAGTCTTTTTTGATCACTAAATTAATTCCAAATTAATTCTTGATCAATACTAATTAAAACATATGATTTCATATTAATATATTAGAACTTATAATATATTAATAAATCATATATAACCTTCTCTCAAGAGTCCATCTTAACAAATTGTCATGGTGTTATGCAACCCAAATGGACCATGCTACTCTCGGGTCGAGTACATACCAATAATAGTTATGGGCTTAGACATCTAATCCAACACATATCACCTAATCTACATTATCCATATCCAGGGGGTCTAAACCTCTTTTTCCAGAAACGCCCGAAGCCCTATGATAACTGATATTCGGGTCACAACCCTGAATTATGAAACGATTCAAAACAAGATGTTACAATTTTGTTTAACAAACTTTGATAGTCTTTTTCATATTTATTTAGACTTCTCTTTTCATTATGTATATTTTTTTGTTTTGATAGTTTTTGCAATTTAAGAAAGTGAATTTGAAAACTCTTTGAATATGAGAGAATTTGTTAAGGATTTGATTTGATTTCTAATGTTCATATTGACCAACTTTATAGACCCTCAAAATGATAAAGATTTCCTATGTATTGGATCTTTGATAGTTTTCCTCTATAACTTAAGTGATGTGATCTTGTTACTAAGAAATAATAAATGTTATAAAGTTTTTTGATACATTTGTATTCATTTAAAACTATTTTTTATTTTGGTATTATATATATATATATATATATATATATATATATATATATATATATATATATATATATATATATATGGATTGATGTAAAAGTTATGAATGCATGAAAATAACATGAAAATTATGAAAACCAAGTTGACTTGACCGTCAAACCAATTGAACCAAAAATTAGTCTCTAAAGCGGTTTAATTTCAAAACCTGGTTTTTAAGACACTGCTATAAGCAATATATCATATCACATAAACACTCATATCATATCACATAAACACACAAAAATATCCGAATCCGAAAATTCAAACTGAAATTATCAAAATATACATCAAAATTTTGGATACGGATTTTTTTTTTTATCAAATTCCACTATCAGAAATTTTCAAATATCCAAAATTTTGAATACCCCTGATAAACGGGTGTTGCTAAATTGACACCACTTAGACACCCTATAAACACTTTTATTAAAAGTCAACCTATAATAAACTATTTATAATTAACTTTTTCAAAAAACAATACAAATTCAACCAATAAAAAAACCTTAAAAATCAAATAGGATGTCTAAATTGAAAATTAGGGTGTTTTTTTAGCCAACTAATAAACACATACATTAACATACACATCTTAACGATAATTAGCGGTACCATAAAAAACGATGGTGGTTTGGATCGACGTTTTAGTTAATGCCGACCACCAAATTCAGGTAAACTGAATACATTTGATTTAAAATTTAATATTCTTTATTTTTGTGGTATGACTATAGAGATCCTCAACCTCGTATCCCTAACCATGCGATTTCCATTTTTAGAAAGTTGATCTATAATTAAGAAGTGCCAATCCTTAAAGAGTATAACAGAACCCCCATCCACCCCCACCCCTCTAAATAACCCACGTTCATCCTCATTGTCTCTATTAGAAACTATCATAATAAACTAAACAACGATTAGAGGCAATGGTTCTTATCAGGCAGACATTGATTCTCATTTTCATTTTTGCCCCATTTTTCTTCTTCTTCTTTATATCTTGTGTTGAGGCAGCTTCAGCTTCAGCCCTTGCCCCCACACCCACACCCACACCCAGCCCCACCCCTACCCCCACCCCCACCCCCAGCTCCACCCCCAGCCCCTCCCCTACCCCTACCCCATCCTCATCCATTTCCGAACCCCCTTCACCTGGGCCCTCACCCGAAGGCTCAACCTCTCTGAAACTTGGATTGCGTGATATTGGTATACAAAACAAGGCATTGAAGGCATCTCAGATAGAAGGGTCGAAACTGGCAAGGAAACAATTACAAGCAATCGAACAAAGAATCGATGAGTTCAAAGCAATCCTGACGAAACGACTGGCAGACCCAAAAACATCCGGGAAGACACAACAGTGCCTAGCACAATGCGAGGATAACTTTGAGGATGCCATTGATTCTGTCAAGATGAGTATTGAAAGCATCAACAAGCAAGACCTTCCAAAGGCTAATGTTGACGTTAGCGCTATCTCCACAGACGTTGACACGTGTAATGAGTGCTTCAAGGAGATGATTGGTGAGGACAAACAGATTAAGACGTTTGATAATTGGATACGAGGGGTCACAGGAGATTGCCTTGAAAATCTCCAGAAAACATGAAGGTGATATCGTCGGAAGTTGTGGTAACCGACGGTGGTTAGTGGCTGGGGGAGAAGATAGGTTACAGATAGGTTGATGTTGATATATATATCCGACCAAAATTTGACTTCAGAGTTCTTCATGGCTTTTGATTTAGGCTTTATAGATATTGTGTACCATGTTTTGTTATAAACTTTTGTATTATATTTGTTCAAGTATAAAATTTAGCCAATATACTAAAGTGCTTGATCCTAGTAATAACGTGGGTTAACAATCTATTTATGTAACCAAATTTTACATATTATACATCAAAGATTTATTACATATTAGTTGTGACATCCATGTATTACATGAGTTAATTTAAAAAAAAAAGTTAAATACAAATGTCAAAATATTTGAGAAATTTGAATTTATAAGAATATAAGAAAAATAATGATTTTTTATAATGAAAATGTTTTTATCTTTTAAATTTAAATAAATAATTTAAATAAAGAAAAGAAAATAATGAGCTTTAATTTTAGGAATTTTGAAATTAAAAGATAAGTTTATTAGTGAAATTAATATTCATTTATTACTACATTTATTGCAATTATTATATTAAAATATTATATGGAATTTCATAAAATAGAAAAACTCATAAAATGATATGTAGAAAAAAATTAATTCAAAATAACCATAAAATGACATTTGACAAATTAAATGAGAGTGTGACAAGTGGCAAAAAAAAACCTTTATTTATTAGAGAAGATTTATATACAAAATTACATAAATAGTCAGTGTGGTTGGCAAAAAATACCACCAAAAGTCCTTATGAAAAATTTGTGACATGGATAATCCTTAAAGTTTTAATTTATTGCAAGGGCGATCATTATGGCTAATGGCTAACATCGTTTAGAAATAAGGGGTTAATTAAGTACATGTGTAGGGGTGAGCGTTGTCCCAAAACCGGAATGAACCGAATTGGACCGAAACCAAAAATGGGATAATGTGGAAACTAAATATTATACCGAGAATATATATATATGGTACCGGTTCAGGATTTCGGTTTGAATACTGAATTAGGACCAATTTTGCATGGTACCACTATCAAATCCAAGAGTACGAGCACACTAACAATTTTACAAAATTAACAATGATTATATAGGCTTTGCCAACATTTTCAGAACAGTCACAAATACCAAAGCTAGAAATTAAAATTTTAAACAATAGGCACAATATAATATACAATAGCGACAATATAATTTGTAGTATCAACAGTTTTAAAGTATTACAGTTTTCTTGTTAATCTTCAAGATAGGTAAAGAAACTTGATTGTTTGATGGTATCTTGTTGTATGATAATGAAATAAATAGATTTTTGGGTTGTTTTGATGGTTGTTGTCATCGATTGTTGAGAAAACTAAGGGTGAAGGGTTGATTTTCTTTTGCATCGATAGTAATCAGGTTATGGGATGATTGTAATAAGTCGAGAAATTTGGGACCTTACAATATGCGGTTTGGTTTGGTGAAAACCCGAAACCATATGGACTAAATCATGATTGGACCGGAATTGAAATCTTACGAAAATAGAAAACAAAACACCAAACTGTTTGTTTAATCAGTTCTGGTTCGATATTGGTACGTAGGGGTGTTATTCAGTCATTTTTTTCAGTTTAATTGGTTCTGGTTTTTTGATTTTTCTATAACTTAAAAATAATCATAACCAAACCAAATAAGATCCAGTTTAATCAATTTCGGTTTAGTAGGTTACGGTTTATACAATTTGGTTTGTTGGTTAAACCGAATAAAATTTCACATGTAAATTTAAATATTAAATTAAAAAAACAAAACTTACTAAACTTTTACCAAATGAAAAAAAATACATTAAGAGACAGGAGTAAAAGGCTAATATGAAATGACATCCCAACATTAAGAGACATGAGTAAAAGGCTAATAGTGAGTTTTCTGGTATTGTATGTAGATGACATACTGCTCATAGGAAATGACATCCCAACCTTGCAGGAGGTTAAGTCTTGGCTTGGGAAGTGTATCGCTATGAAGGACCTCGGAGAAGCTGCCTATATCCTAGGGATAAGGATATTGAGAGACAGGAGTAAAAGGCTAATAAGACTTAGTCAAAGTACATACTTGGACAAGGTATTGAAACGTTTCAGCATGGAGAACTCCAAGAAAGGTGACTTACCTATCCAAGGCAATGCCAAACTGACTAAGACTTAGAGTCCGAGTACAGAGGCTGAAATAGCAAAAATTAGTCATATACCATATGCTTCCTCAGTTGGTTCGATCATGTATGCTATGACTTGTACTCGCCTTGATGTGACCTTTGCTTTGAGCATGGTCAGGAGATATCAAGGGAATCCTGGTAAAGCTCATTGGACTGCGGTTAAGAACATTCTTAAGTACCTACGGAGGACTAAGGACCGGGTCCTTACCCTCAGTGGGAGCGATGACTTAAGAGTGACAGGGTATAGTGACGCCAGCTTTCAAACCGAAAGAGATAATTTCCGCTCTCAGTCGTGCTGGATGTTTACCCTGAATGGAGGAGCAGTGACATGGAAAAGTTCCAAGTAAGAGACTGTAGCTGATTCAACGTGCGAATCAGAGTACATAGCAGCAAGCAAAACATCGAAGGAGGAAATATGGTTGAAAAACTTCATCGGAGACCTTGGAGTCATTCCATCCATAAAGGAGCCTATGGAGATTTTCTGCGATAATGAAGGGGTGGTTGCCTTAACCAAGGAACCGAGAGATCATGGTAGATCCAGGCATATCGACAGAAAGTACCACTTCATAAGACATCAAGTAGAAGAAGGACACCTCGTGGTAAAGGGGATATCGTCAGAGGACAACCCAACAGATCCTCTTACAAAGGGACTGACTAGGGTTAAGCACTTGCAGCATGCGAGGGGCATTGGGCTAAAGGACGATATTAGTTTTAGTAATTAGATAAATCGAAACTTGTAATAGCTAAATTGTAATTGACATTTGATGATTAAATAAAATGAGTTTTATTTATAAGTAAAGTTACTGTCTTGTGCAAATTATTTACTATTGTTTGACTTTGCATGTTTTGACTTCCAGAATAATTAAAATTATTCAAACCATCCACAGTCGATCATACGTTGGAAGTAAGTATGAAAGAAGACTGTCATCAGTTGGCTTGTAGATTGTCTAAGGAGTTAGACATAGCAAAAGTTTGCTACACCATTCATGAGTGCTCCTGAAATAAGATTTGAGTATTGGATTCAACCCGCGCTCACCTGAATCACTTCATGGAATTTATCACGAGTGATTGTGAGACAATAATATCATATAATCTTCAAACCAAGATATATGAGTTGTTGGCTACGAGTTGGTTGTGCATTGATGGCATGAAAACGCATCAGTAACTTGATGTTATAAAACGTGTCGTTGTGTATGATTTGATGAGTAGTTAGTACAAGCATATAATGTCGAATTTTATCTGTTCCTTTTATCCTAAGAGGATTAAAAGCGATATCTTGGGCCCCTCGATGATTCTGTTTTGACTATGTGCCGAGCCCGGTCAGAACTAAATCGATGTGTTCAGTTATGTTCTATGTGAGACGAATCAGAAATCGAGAAACAAATTGCAGGACAATAAGTATGACTATGTTCCATGTAGTTGTCCGCATAGATATCTTGAGAACAGAGGAGTATATGATCCATTATCTGAAAGACGCGTCACTGACTAGGTCAGAGTTCGACAGCGGCTTTTGAAAGCTTACGATTGCTAAGTCAGATCCTGAAGTGCATTAGCAGTAATAGTTATTAGACTTATCCAAGTGGGAGACTGTTGGATTTGGTGTCTAAGACCATAACTATAACGGGTATGTACTTGACCCGATTGTAGCATGGTCCTTTTGGGTTTCCTTCACCAGTGCAATTTGATAGGATGGATTTTGAGAATAAGGTTATTTATGGTTTATTAATATATTACAAGTATAATATATTAATATGAAATTATTTAATTAATATTGATCAATAATTAATTTGGAATTAATTTTGTGGTCAAAAGAGACTAATTAAATATATGGGGATTGATTATGTAAATCAATCATTCTTGTAGTGTGGGCTAATGATCCATGATTATGGGCTAAACTAATCCATGGATAGTCCATGGAGGTTAAACCCATGGAGCATGATAATGTGGAAAGTCATGGGTTATTAGGGTTTACCAAGTGTAACCCTAGCATGTCCAACACTATAAATAGAACCCTCCATAGACCAAAATCGGTTGCCTCTTCTCTTTGAGATAAATAGATTATTCTCTTAAATCATCCTTTTGCATATTGGTGTTTGTGAACCATTAGAGGCATCACACTTGAGGTGCTCAAGCTTTCAAGGGTCAAGAACTACAAGTCCTTCAAAAGGTATGTCATCTAACTAGATGTTTTATTCATTTGGCAATTTGTATGCTAGTTAGGACAATGCTCAGAAACTTTTGAAAATATGCATGTATAATAGATAAAACATAGATCCAAAGCATTTCGGGTTGCATGTGCACCATAGGAGTGTTATAGTGCTCAAAACCCAACAGTATATTGGTATTCTAGTGCTAAGACTAAGTGGACCTGTTGTATATTGGCATTCCAGTTCAATGACTGATTGGGCCGGGGGTATTCCAGTCCGATGACTGAGTGGACCCGTTATATATTGGCATTCCAGTCCGATGACTGATTAGACCCAATATGCATGATTGTTTATGTTATATGTTGTGTGGTGGTACTTTGGAGTAACTCACTAAGCTTCGTGCTTACAGTTTCAGTTTATTGTTTCAGGTACTTCAGATGATCGTGGCAAGGAGAAGGCGTGACCGTGCACATACTTCCTGTTTTTATGGCTTCGGGTCTTGGGAAAACTCTAACTTTGAAACTATGTTTTGTAAAAAATGATGTTAAATGGTTAATTTTGAAAATTTTAAATTTCCTTGATTTTTGGAGTGTTACAAGTTGGTATGAGAGCCCTGGTTTGAGTGGATTGGATGAACATTTGTATGAATCAAAACTCAAACTGAGGATATGTGAAGGTTTCAAATTATTTTCAAATTAAATTCAAATTATTTTCAAAAGCAACCAAGGAAGGATGATATGTGTACGTTCAGCCGGAACAAGGAAGTATACCCCAAGTTACCTACACTGTTATTTGTTATGATATGATAGAGCTACATGCTAGTGATAGACTAAGGATCTTCAGGAATTTCATGATAGGATTGCCTGATGTATGATGCCAGATAGCCTAGGAGGATTTCTTGTGTGTGTTATTCCTTCCAAGAGTCGGGGATGGTTTGTAATTGGTTGAGCCAGTTTGATATATGGTTTGGATGCAACACGAGCGGGTGGTAGTTCGAACCCTAAGTGGGGGAGAACTAGGTATTATGCTTGGAGGATCATCAATCTGTTCGAGTTTGTGGTGTTGGAAGAATGGTTCATAAGGATCTGCGGTGCGGGTATGTGGGATTTCAGTGCAAGACTTGGTCAAGTAAGGGGTGTAGAGTAAGTGGTTATCGAAGGTATGTGTTTAGGGGATACACGAGTTGTCTCTCAGCAGAAAGTAGTTGGTCAAGGAGCTCGTTGTAGCCATTGGTTCCTTTTGGGATGCCAATGAATAGATGAGGAGCCTCCAGGATCACTCAAGTTGAGTATCGGGAGTTGTATGGATTACTATTTATAGTCTAGCTTGGGCAGTTGTTGATCGGGAAATCGGTTTCAGAGTTTGGTACATTCAGTTCCGTACGGGTTTTGGTTCTTTGGATTAAGTGTCAATGCATCCTCGATCATTGGGGGTTTCATTAATCATCAAGCGGAGGTTCTTCGAAAGTTTAACATTGTGTCAGTTGAAGTTCAATGGATGTATCAACCTATCATCAAGTTCAATATGTCTTATATTTTCTTTGGTTTCTGGGTATGTTCACCCCCACTGTGGTGTGGGATTTCGTTTCACAACAGGCTCAAGTTTTGGCAGCATTTCTAGATCACCTTGGAAGTCTTCTTGAGCTAGTTACGTATTAATGGGGTCAGTTTAGTCTCAATCGAGGTATGGGATCTTGTTTTGATCTATCATGAGGATGTTTTCGGTTATTGATTGAGGTCCGTCATCTCGTTAGATCATCTGGTATTTCAACTTTGGGTAAGGTTGTGGGTTTCCCTAATGGTGTGTATCACGGTAAGTTCATTGGATATCGTTGTTAGTGGAGTGTGTGGGCTGGACAAAATGGCAGAGGAGTACTTGGTTCAAATTATATGAATTGTGCTTATTTAGGTTATAGCCTTTGAATTGGAACAAGAGTGTGGCCATCTATCCCATTTTCGGGTCGTGTGCGACCATGTTTCGTCAGATTGTGTGTTGGTAGCTGCCCGTGCTATGAAAGCAATTATGTGTGATAAAAGAGTATGGCATTTTTGCGCTCGGTTACCATTGACAGGGACATTGATTGGGTTCCTGCAAGGTGGTGGAATGAGGTTGAGTATCTTTAGGCCCCGTGGTGCTGGTCGTGACTTTCCAGGCGAATGATGGGATGTCGACAAGATCGGTGCAATACCGGGAGCATTCCAGATATAAGTTGTGGGCCCAGTGGTCATGATTGTTTATTTCTTCTGCTTGTGGTACTTCCAGTATTGGTGCATTGTTGGAAGTCGGAAGAGTCACGAACCAATTCGTTTGGACAAAGTGAGCAGTTAAGTGTTGTTGGGAGTATCATTCGTGCATCAGAAAGTCTCTTGCAGAGTATTTGCATTATAATCCTGTTTGTTCGCGAGCCATTATTAGGGGTTTGGTTACCAAGGTTGGGTATCGGTCATGGAGTCTCGAGTCATGAAGTTCATTGTGAATGTATCGAGTGATTTTCCAGGTGGGGGTACACCTGAGCTGATAAGGGTTGGATGCAATGTGAAAATTCTTGGATTGATCATCTTCGCTTGATCTAGCAGTGGATGGTAATGGCGTGTCAGGGAGTCAAGGGTTTATTTAAGGTTTTTGGTACATCTTATGAATTTGGAATTGATTGAAATCTGCGATCGATGTGTTTTGAGTACTTCATTCCGATTGTTTGGTGATGTTCTTAGTCAAAGACAATGGGTGGGTTCATCGAACGGATGAATATCAATCCTGGAATATGGGTTCTGAAGTCTAGATCTGATGGGTTCCCTGTCTCGAGAAGCATATTGTTAGAATTGATTCGGCGATTGTAGTTTTGAGAGTCCCTGGCTCTGTGGTTCTCTCTAGAAGTTCGGTCCTATATCTAGGAAGTTGTGCAATATGCTGGCGTTGTATGTATTTGTCTACAGTGGTTATCTATTTGAAGCTCGTGTTGGGAGTCGCCTTGCTTTCGGATGAAGGGTTCAACAACAGTGAATGGTCAGGAGTCCTGATTCCCAGTAGTATCAGCAAGGTAAGTCAGGGTCGGAAGAGTTTCGTATAGTTCGGATTGTAAATAGAAGTCGTAAGAACTGCATTCCGAGATAATTTTTCTTGCTTAAGAGTCAGTCGAGGTATTGGATTTCCAAATTTTGGGAGAATTGTAATGGTTTTCTTTAGTGGTAAAAGTTAGTGGGTCAAGGATTCGTTATTGGTCAGGGTGCGTGAGTTTCGTTAAGATTGGGTTAAGGATAGTATGGAAAGGCAGTCGCCTGAATAAGTCGACTTTTAGTTCGGATTGGGTTCTGGGGAGGACCGACTGAGTGGCCCGCGATGGAGATGCCCTTTCAGAGGTTTTGGAGTAGCTTGAGTCATAAAAATGGGTTCTTGGTCGTTATTATCCTTTCCTGCATGAACTAGGAAGTCTTAATGGGTTAAGGAGTTAGGGTTTTTGCTATTGGACACTTTATAGCCATGAAATTCATAAAGTTGGAAACTTTATGACTTAGAACATCATTTTGGATTTGGATCTGAGTTTTGGGTGGAAGGGATTAATAGATTAAGCTAGTGGTTACTGATTATAAGAATTTTTGTGCTAATTTTCAATGTGTGTATGTGATTGTGAAAGAAAAATAGAAAGAACTAGAAATTTTCATTTGAATTCTTTTTGTTATGATGAACACATTAAAAAAAAGCAAGAAAAGGATAAGAATGTAAAACTAAATCTAGTAAATTGACAACTATATCCTAACGTATGCCTCTTATAGGCCAATATTCAAAGTATTTTTGACAAGTGCAATTACCACACTACCCCTATTTGACTTTATTTGTAATTCAATAAAAACTACAAATATCTAGTTATGGCTCTTAACTAAGGGTCTGTTTGATTTACTTCTTACTAGTCTAGTAAGAGGTTATCTGCTACTTGGTCTGGTAAGAGTGTTTGATACCAACAACTTTATCCTCTTACTCGGTCCAAAAATCACTTACGAAGTCCTCAAGAAAAAAACGTTGATGGAAACTTTCAATGAACATTCTTTTTTTTATGCCAATATCTAATGGCTCCATCAGACATAAGTCGATCGAGAGCTAGACAATCATCATCATCGGTGTCAGACCAATTCCTGCAACTCCGACGGTAAGCATTCATACTTCGGTTTTTTTTCCTGAAATCTGATTAGATACTAGCTATTTATATATTTTCTGAAATTAGATGCAAATATAGTTAGGTATTTGCAGAAGTTAGATGTTGTTTATTATGTATTATTTGAATCATAACCTTATGCTGAATTTTGTTTTCTGAAATGAGATTTGATGGTATTTGTTTATGTATTTTCTAATTTTGACATTCATATTAGGATGAAGAGTTACACCAACACTTTTTGATGAACAAAAATTAAGAATTTTCTATTGTAGATAGGTTTCGGTAATGTAAGAGAAGGGTGGAAAACTAAGAGGAATGAAGTATGGAAGTTTCCTACATAAGTTGTTTTGTATAGGGTAAAGATATTTGTTATGCTACTGTTAGAAAAGTAAAATAAAAGACATGAGTAATTAAGTAATTTTCATGTATTTGCTATATATATATATATATATATATATATATATATATATATATATATATATATATATATATATATATATATATATGAAAAATACTCTCCATTTCTATTGAAAGAGCCACAATTTGATGTTACTAAGTACATATGATAGGTGTTACAAAGTGCATACGATAAAGTGTTAGATTGGTAACATAGTTTGGGGAAAGTTTTTGATTGATTTTAAGGTGTTGAATGAAAAACGAATTAAAGCAAGTAAAATAGATAAATGAATTGAAGAATAAGGAGATAAAGAAACAGGTGAAAAATAAGTCAAGAATGACATTTTTCTAAAAGTACGATGCGTTTTACTTTAACCTGATGTACAACAAGAATGTTTTTTTTTCTTTTCAAGAGCTACATTAAATAGCAATGTACTTTCTTTTGTTCATTTTCATAACATTAAATAGCATTGTACTTTATGATTTGTTTTTTTCCTTTTTCAAACATGCACAAAAATCAAAGATGCATTAATTTTGATTTTTGGTTTTAAACCATTCCCATTAATGATGATTTTGAACATTTGCTGGTTGGGACTTTGTTAAAAGTGTATTTGGAAGTTAAATTTCATAAAAGAAAATGACATTTTATTGATTTCGATTATTCTTTGGTTTTATTCAAATATTTAATCAATATATATATATATATATATATATATATATATATATATATATATATATATATTCTATTTAGCTCAAAATAGAATAAAAGGATAAAATTATCATTTTCAGGAGTCAACACAGTTAGTCAGATGTGTAATCAAACAATATGTTTCGGCAAGAGGCAGATGCAATCAGAGCTTCAGACCCAGTCAGGCTCTAACTGTTGGGTTTTAGTTCAAAAACAGTTTCATAAACTAGAAATAGATGGCAACGGAAGACTTAAAATTATGAACATAACATTACATTTTATACCTACCAAGGATCTCCTTGCATGTTGTAGAAAGATTTAAACACCAACCAAAGAAGATGTGAAGAAATGACTACCTTTGTAGTTCTTTGGGTCCTCTTGGGAGGCTTGGAAGTTAATGAAGAATGTGGAACCTTTGAAACACCAACAATGACTCAACTTGATGTAGATGCTAGTCCATAAACTCTTAAACCCTTAAGCTTGAAGTTCATAACCAGAGTATGAACTTCAAGAGAGTATAAATGCAAGTAATCTTCAAGTGTTCTTAACAAAACAAGAGAGAATGATGGAGAAGGAACAAGTTTCAGATTTTGCATCAAGGAAAAGAAAATGAAATCCCTAGCCAAAATGCAAGCCCCTTATTTATATGCATAAAGCGAAAGTATTAACCATTAGATCTTAACACTTTAAGCACATATGTCCCCAAAAGCAAACTTGTATCCCCATGCTTTTAAGAGATGCCATACTTTCCTTTAAAATAATCAAAAGCCCATAACATGCTTCCTAGAAGCATGTTTCGGATTTTATATAAAAAAGAAAGTCAAATTGGTAATTTCATAAACCCTTTTATAAAATATAAACCTTAACCTTTTGGTAAAAGACAAAAAGTCCTTTTGGTCCAAAATGTTGTACATGACTTAATAAATCATACCATATGATATATTATGTTACTTACTAATGAAAATTATTATTTCCATGAAATAAATAATTTCCAATTTAATTATAAGAGTTTTATTGAATATTTATTATAATCAATTATATCAAGTTGTTGTTAGTGTAACCCATTAGTATCACATGTTAATTACCAATATCACTTTAATATGACTCTTGAGCATACTAGAACTTTCACTAACTTAGTCAAAAACTATCAAACAACCCCTAAGTAAAAAAATACATATTCATAAACAATTTCATCTTCTACCTCGAATGCCACTCAACACCACCGCAAAACCTCCAACCTCCAACCTTTTGGATACACGATCCACATTTTCTGACTTGCACACAAAAGATTTTTGATGAACCGATGCCTTATTCAAGTAACACATTTTATCCCTCTCAGAAGTAGACATTTTAGATTTCAAAAACACAACTGATACCAACATAGTTCCCCTCAAAGCACGTTGTTAAAATGTGTCGTTTACGCTTAAACAAATAAAAATCATTGTTTGGTTGCACTAAAATGATAACACAGGGAAGTAGGATCAAGTCCTCAAGGACATAGCATAATGATCAATACCACTTTACTCAAGGCACATTCTAGTCAAAAACATAAAAATATAAAATGGGGGTTTTGTTGTAAAAATTATAACTAAAACTTGTAGTGAAATAAATTTAAGAAACTTCAATAATAAAAAGGTTTCAGCACTGGTACAAGTCTCCTAAATATGCATTTAATCTATAACTGATTGTTTAAGATGCGTTCTATCAAAGTTGGTACTGAAAAGTACTATAAGCTCTAGCAAGTTCTCTTTTACCAAATTAATTAACCAAAACAAGATCTTCAGTTAATCCTAACTTTTTACTAACTTAATTAAACAAATTGTTGAATAAATAAGAAAAGCAATGTTATGAACACTGAACAATATAAAACTCCCAACAATATTCAATACTTCTCCTACTCGGAAGCGTAAAAATATGTGATTTTCAGTTTATAATAGAGTTAAATCCCAATTTGGAACGAATATGTTACTTGTTACTTATTAGTTTATTAAAACAATTACGAATTCTGACAAGCTGATTAACTAGAATGATTTAATCCTAAATTAGGTGACCAGTCTAAAAAAATTAAAAAAACCTTTATGAAGCACAAAACTGAAACCATAAGATAAGAACACAAATTCAAAACCAAATCTTAAATTAACAACATAAAAGTACGAGTTTTTACAGAACTGAAAACTAGGGTTTTTAGCCAAAAATGGCTAGAATATATATAAACAATAAAAACAAGATTGTAAAGTAAAAACTATACAAACTAAACTAACTGGTCAAGTCACAATCTTCAGTTCTTCGTAGCTCACCAGATAACTTCAGATTCGCCGAAAATCATCAGAAATTATCTGGAATGGCTCTGCAATTGTCTGACTTGAACATGAAGTCATGAAGGGTATTTATAGGTAACATGTAGGGCCAGATAAGGATGTGGGGCTGATAGGGTCGAAATTTCAAAAAAAAAAAAATGCAAAAAATACGAAAAATTTGGGTAATGTTCTAGACTGACTTTTAATGAGGTAGGATGCATTTTTTGCGATTTTCGGGCAAAAAAACATGATTTTGTAATTCAAACCATGATCGTGTAATAGTCATATGGAATCGTGTTTCAACTTCGAGTTGACAAAAATCAATTTTCGGCATCAGAAAAACCTGGGGACCAGAAGACGATCAGAAACACGATCGTGTTTTGGCTTGATATGACTGTGTTTCACTCACGCAACTCGTAGATGGTGTTCCAAGTGGCCATAAAAATCTCAAAGCAAAAAACATGAATTTTAGAAAATATTTCTAATTTTTCATTCCAGGTTCCTTTGACTCCAGCTCCAGTTTCCTCAAGTGTTATAGCTCCATTAAGCTCCAAAAATGCATCCCAATTGCTTTCAATAGATTCCAGAATATCGCTTCTTTCAAAATATCTGAAAACGAAATAAAAATATGAGCAACACAAGAATTATTGAGAATAACATGAGCTGGCCCCACTATTTACACTAAAGCATGTATAAAAACATCAGATTTGGTACAAAATGCTACTAAAACCTAATATAAAATATGCATAAAGTGACATTTTTCTTTCATTACCATTAAGTCCTATTTATAGACATTGAACATGTCCCCGCCGAACCTAAATAGTTGAACTATTCTGATTCCAAAATACCCAATAATATCAAGTTCCCATGAAAATGAAATTCGTTACCACTCTATAACATCATATTTTAAACCATATCGACCCAATTTCGTCCTCCTTGTGACATACATCGTCTCCCATAAGCACGTTTCCATTATCCCATACTTGATATTTTTCAAACCAATTTTTAATCATCTATATTTGAAATGAAAAACTTCTATCCTAGATCCAACCATAGATCCTTCTAAATCCATAACATATGTCTATTATTACCAAATCATCTTTGGAATTTGTACCTTATTCATGATGCTAGAATTTGACATGTGTCACTTGTTCTTTGGGCATTCGTTCTCTTAATAACCAATTTCACCACATATATAATAAGAATCTCACAATTTAGGACTTTTACCCTAATTCTTTGACCTTCCATTTCCCTTTTCAGATTGACCTATTTATCGATTTGAAACATATAACCCTATCAGTTGAAGCTTCGGAACACTCCCCGATGTTATGAGCCTAAGCTCCCTAGAATTCAATCTTGACCGAACCTCCTCAAAATTTATTGTATCTTTACCAACCATAAATGAATTCACAAAAGTTTCAAAGGAAGATGGTAAAGAAAACAAAAGAATGAACTCTACATATTTTTCTTCAATCTTTACCTTAACATTCTTCAAATCCATCAATATTGAGTTCAAATCATCTAATAGTTATGTAACATACCAAATTCTCACACTAATTTTTTTCATTTTAAAAATAATAAAACATCCATTTTTATAAAATTACATTTAGGGCAACCCATTTGTTCATCAATTATTATTCAGGAATCAGAGTTATATTGAAAACATTGCGGAATCTCGAATCAAAAAACTGTTTATGTGTGTGTACAGTCCCGCCTTCGCAATCCGATAAGTACCTACAAAAAATGTAATCCACTAACTGTAAGCATAATGCTTAGTGAGTTCCCAAAAATATCACATACAACACAAAATAATAATCAACTATGGGTTATCAGCAACCGTGAAGACTATCGACACTCCAAGTGGACTAACAACTTGCCTTGTGGATTAACATCACACCTCACGGGTTATCAGCAACCCTAGGGACTATCAGCAATCCCATGGACTCACAACAGTCCAAGATTTATCAGCAACTCAGTTCACATATAACATCAATCAACAAATAAGACCTAATTGGTCAGCATGTATACACTACCACACACGCATATATAGTGAGAAGACTCACCTAAACGAAATAATATAAGCTCAACAACATTCCCAACAACATAAAAGCTAACCCGAGCTACCTAATGCCAAACCAAGACTATCGCTTAGCTAATACTCACTTCTACCTAAGTTTGACCGAAAGTCAAACTGGTCAAAAAGTCAACGGTCCGACTCTACACTCGGCGTAGCACATACCTATGCTCGGCGTACAGACAGTTACGCTCAGCGTAGCCCCAAAAGTCCAAAAACCCTATTAATCTCTTAATACCGAAAGCCAGTCCCTCAAACTTTCAGATATGGACCTTTACAATGTCTAAATGGATAAACTTTCCAACTTTACCCATTAAGACACTCTAATTAAGCAAGATCTAAACTTAATGCACTAAAAATGACCAAAAATGCTAACACAACTTGCATGGCTTAATAAACAAGCACCAAAACACAACCTTCCAAGTCCAACATGTCCTAAGAGTGTTCCATATAGCTCAAAAGGTTTTGGAGTTCTCTCAACTCCCAAAACACAAGCTCAAGGGACCAAAAAGTGACAAAAATAACCAATAACAATATCTAAGAAATCAACAAGCAAGTTAGAAGCTTTTTACTCACAATTGTTCAGAAACGAAGCAACCTTGCTAGATCTATACTTGAATCCTTCTTCCATTCCCATTACAAACACCTTGTTCTTCAAGATTAAACCACCAAATAAAGAAGATAAACTCACAAAAGATACCAAGGATTAAAACAAGCAAGAGGGGGCTAGGGTTTCTTAAGGGGACGTTTTGGGAGGGTGGAGGCTGAGCATGGGGATGATCTCAAGCAGTTAGGGCCTTTAAATAGGGCTTAAAACCTTACGGTTACGGTTTTGGTTTGCAGCGGCTACGCCCGACGTAGGTCATTAAAACTCACATCCATAATTTAGCACCTACACCCAACGTAGGGCAAAATTCCTAATTTCCAATTCAACTTCAAACAACCGTAACTTCTTGTTTTCAACTCCGTTTTCGGCGTTCATTATATATACAGAAAGGTATTGACGAGCCCCAATTCTATCTAGTTACTTTTGGCTTAACACATGTCGAACTAACACCATAATCCATGCAAGAAGCCAGACATATAACTTTTCCCATTTTACCCTATTGCTCTAAAGCGCAAATCAAGGGCTTAGATCACATAACCAATATAATAAACATCTAATAAGGCCTAAACTTTATTTCCTTGAAGCCCAAGGCCCTTATGTGATCAAATTATGGTCCACAATCCTGAAATAAGAAACATCTCGAAACTGGATGTTACAACTCTCCCCCACTTAAACTGGATTTCTTCCTCGATATCCCTCTAAGTTAGAATGTCTGGAACTCTAGAGACCACTCAGAACCCCACACGTGCCAACAAACAAACCGGTAAGTTGAAAACACTCAGCTGCAACAACTATTTCTCTAACTCAATTGTAAGACCCAAGTCTCAGCGAACACCATTCAAAACCAAGAAACTCTAAAAAATGGAACTACAAACCAACTCCAAGAATATACACCCCAAAACTAGGTCTCATAAGCCTAAACTCCAGAAACCATACCCTAAGACTGATGATTATCCATTTGTCGTACTTACCCTAAGTCCCTGACCACGAACACAATTAATCTGCAAAACAAAACTCAAAACATTTCGATCAAGGATTCCAACCCATCCCAAACATGGAAATCGCCAAAAAGTTCTCAAATACACACTTGACTCCCTAACAAGTCGTGACTAGCCTACTGCTCTAACGAGCAAAACCATGGTTAAAACTTAACGAACATGACACTCAAGCTCCCAAAATAGCTCGGGTGCACAATCATCTTCTGAGACACGTAAGAGACTTATAACCACACACATCACCGGCCTCCTGGTATTCTACTACTTCCCCTATGATAATCTAAACCGCTATGGGTTATCAGAAACCCAAGGACTATCAACAGTCTTGAGGGCTATCAGCAGTCCGAGAGTTATCAATAATTCCGAAAATACTCATAACAACCATCAGCTATTAAGACTCAACTAGTCTAGCATGTACCCTACGATGACATAGATAAACTAGTGAGAGAATTTACACGAAACCTCATCATAAAATGAACACAAATCCACTAAGAAGAATCTCAATAATGAACTGCTAATATACCACCATGACTTTTCCAGTAAGTCAACACCCTACAATACTATAGTGCTCAAGCACACACTAATGCCACACGATTAACAAACCAATACATGGGTCTCCGCTACACAACTACCATAGCGAAAACCACGATGGCTCACGGCATGCCATGACGTCATCAATTCATTGGGATGAGAAACTCACAGCTCATCACCATTCTTGCCATCACCCATCCACAAACATGAAGACTCCCTACCAACATACGAAGACCTAAAGACACACTGCCATCATCTCACTGACCGGTAAGAACCTAGTCAACATCCTAACTGTAGTAGCCAACTACAGGAGCCATATCATTCTGAAACATGCACTCTTCCACATTCCAACTGCAACTGACACACCGTCAGACGAAACATGACCACACACAATCAGGGAACAAAATACATAGCCAACCGCCTGCTCCAACTTGTAAACCCAACATGACACACCCCTAAGAGAGGACACAACGCTCCTCAGGCCAACTATGTTCATTCTTAATCTTGACTTACCCAAAAGGTGACATACATACGAATCGAACAAAACGATAAACCTCAACCACTATTTAGACATATTCTTATAACAACCACAACAAGATCTCCTACTTGATGTGGCCGAGAAGATCCCACCAATGCACAAATAAACCAATAAAACTTTCAATTTCGGAGAAGAACTCCAAAATTATCTAGAAATGCTGCAAAAATCCTAGTCTAATCAATCAAAATACCAACCCAGCCGACGCGACCTGTCAAAACCGAACTTTGCGTAACCACGATGATACCTGAAAACTGAACAGCGTTGCTCCGATATCCGATCTTCCAATAACTAAGGCCAACTTTCATATCAAACCCACTAGGAACAACAATTCCACAAACAAGAAATTGAGAGAACACCTACACAGAGATCAAGATACAACTTTACTGGACTTGACTAAGGATCTACTCACCAGTTGCACCCTTAGCTGGTACTGCATAAGACCTTCGAATATCTATAGTGAAATCCAAGGTCGATCAACAATTTCCCATCTCATCCCGAGATAACTAACTCATATCATGGGCTAACCATGCTTCCTATACCCGATGCACAAAAGGGTAGTCCAACACCCTCTGACCCAATCCTTAGAGCTACCAATAGGAACTACTAAATAAAATAAATTCCTTAATTACCCAACAGCCTCCTTCGGCGAGAACAACACATGCACCTTTGAAAACATACACCTAACGACAACTTGCTATGCACCCAGGATCTGATCAAATCCTTAAATTTTCCGCAACCATGGAGGATTTTGATAGATCCTTGATAATGTAATGATAAACTTCCTAACCATGAGAACTTCGATGGTAACCCACTTTCTTTCCCCCATGCAACCATAAACCCTGAACTAAAGTCTAACATTCCTGAACTGCAGGTTACTCTCACCCACTGCGATGAAACCATAAAATCGGACCGACTGATGATCCTCCAAGCAGAAAACCCAGTTCTCCACTACTTAGGGTTCGAACCAACATCGACTGACGTCTGTAACACCAAATGCTCAGACCGGCTTAACCATGAGCATACTTGAATTGACCCTCAAAATGCATAACACAACACAAAATGATCCTTCGAATTAGAAAACTCCGAAACTCAGATGGAAACTTCAGAGCCCTCCTCCTCCCCCCCACACATCACCAATTAAACTCAACGAAATCGATCAGAACACCATTGGATAGACTAAGCACCTTCCGAACTGAACTTACATACATGAAACCTTACACTTAGAGAGTTGACCCACAACCTCATCCTCCTTTTCAAACTTCAAGAATCCCTTACACATGCTCAAAACATAGCTCTAACAAACCCAACATAACTACAAAACCCTCCTACCCAAAATAGGAACAACTCCAAGTCTACTCGGTTACAACTAATCTTCTCGAATACGCGATACGTATACGACTTGTGACATGGCCTTCACCTTGGCCATCCAACCACAAGAACAATCGAGTATCAAACATCCCTTCATTGCAACACAGAGGCGATTTACTATGAACCAAACTTCACCTTTTTACAGCAAAACTGGTGAGGAGATCACCATCTACTGTTTTAATCATCGACCGACCCACATTCGGTCTCTCCTCCCTCGGGCACAGGAGGCAGGAAAACACAACCCCGATGCAGAACGTAACATCCTTTTCCATCGATTGACCACTCAGCCTCAGGCTGCAATCCTCGAGCCGATCATCGCAACAACTTCTTTCTTGAGTCCTGCGACTCAGATTGGTACTACTTCGAGCAAGGTCCTTGAGGTCTCTGAATCAGCTAACCCTTATAGGTTTGCACCAACCAGACCTAAAATTACAAAGACACTAAGGCTTCTGAATAATCATATCCGACAGCGATAGGGACACCTGCAATTAGCGTTAGTTCTATACCACACTATCTACCCTCCACTATTTCCTTAGAAACCTTTTCTACCCTTCCTGATCCCCGTACGAATCTTTTGCTTTTAGTAGTACCGGCTCATACTACCTTCCACACCTATCCGTACGTATCCCAAGAATTGCCTCAAGGTCCCTAAATCACTACACAAGACCACTCTCAATCTCAGATACATGTGCCACTATAGGCACACACTTCCACTCTTTTTAGAATCTCTCTCTCTCTCTCTCTCTCTCTTTAGGATTCTTCTTACACATGAGCACACACTATAACACTCTTCTAGGAAATCTACCACTGCCGGGTGTATCAGCACACGCATATGCTTAGAAAATCCACCACAAACAGCCTAGATTCCCAACTTAAACTTCCTCATACATAAGTGCTCACACTAGCACACTCTAGTATTCTTCCAAGGTCACTAGACATACTCACCCCACCCTATTATCAACTGCAAAGGAAACTTCTACCAATGTCAACCAACTAGAATAAAGTTACATGAAGCAGGGATTAAATAGTCCTTCGACTGAAAGATCTTGCACTATAACGGTTGCACTCAAACAAGAGTTGCATAATAGGGCCAAATTAAACATTCTAAAACTATTTAATCCTTTAGTCATGCAACTTAACGTATTTGCTTAATAGTTAAGTAACATCAATATAGGTTGCACATAACACAAAGCAAGCAACATTTGAGCAGAAAAAAAAACGAATAGACAAAAATGCATCATAAGGATCAGGAAATTAACACAAAATTCGTGAGGTTACTTAGCCTACACACTATCATGCATCTATAGCAACTCATATATCACAAACACAAAAGGCATCTCTACTAAGCAGGCACTCTAGCATGGAACCTTGAGTAGATCCTTAGCCTAACTTATAGCGTGCACTTCATACTATAACACATATAATCGCAACTCAAATACAACATATAAAGTAAGTATAGATATTTTGGGAAATCACTTTCCGAGCTCACCGGATGACTGTACACATCACATCTTCTCTTTTCTGAGGGGTTTTGAGCATAACAAACAAAAACCTATGTGTGCATGCAACCCTACTTCTCACGATCTATGTTTTCTCTAATTGAACATACAACATTTGAACATCAATTGGTAAACCCTAGGAATCCTATGTTATTTTCGAAATTTTGATCTAGGGTTAGAAAAACATACCATTGATTATTATATAGCAATAACATTGAAATCCTAGTCTTCTTGAAACCTTGAGAGCAAGCGTCACGAGTGTCACGTCTCTAATGGATCACACCCAAACTAAGCAAGAGGATGAGAGAGGAGAGAGGAGAAGGAGAGCTAAGAATTTCGGCTATACATCTAAGGAATCAAGTGGCTGAAAATGAGAAGGGGTAAGGCCCTTTATATAAGTGAGGTAGCTTAGAGCCAAAGCTAGGGTTTTAGGAGGAAACCCTAATTCCCTTAGCTTAGGGACCAAGCAGCCCAAGAATCCCCATCGAAGAGCCCTTGGACGAAAATTATAGGGCCTTCCTAGAAGTTTTCGTCCAACCTATTCCAGGGAGGTTCTAGAGCCCATTTCCTTAACTATCAATAAATTGCCAAACAGCCCCTATACTTTTAATTAATTTAAGTAATCCCAAAATTAATTCCAATTAATTTCTGATTAACTATTAATAAAATGATATGATTTTTAATTAATATATTATTTTCATAATACATTAATAAATCAATTAGCTAAATTTATTAATCAAATAATAAATTCAACCTCTCTCCAAAAGTCATCTTGTCCAGTTGCTAGTTTTGAGGGCAACCCAAAAGGACTGTGCTACTATCGATTTAAGTATATACCAATTATAGTTATGGTCTTAGACACCTAATCCAACAGTCTCCCACTTGGATAAGTCTAATAACTCTAGTTGCCAGTATAACTTCAAAAATTGATCAACAAATTATAGCTCTCAAAGCCGTTGTCGAACTCTGACTCTGTCAATTACGTGTCCTAAGATAAGGGATAAAATATTCCTCTGTTCTACAAGATATCGTAAGGACATGAGACATGGATTATAATCAATCTCATTGTCCAAGTTTTGTTTCCCGATTTCCCGATTTACGACGACTGAAATCAGACTACTAATTGAACACATCAATTCAGTCCTGGCTTGGACAAGCGCTTTAGATGTCGACATCAAATCATCGAGGGGACCACAGATATCGCTCTTCCCGTTAGGGCAAAAGGAATAGATAAACTTCGACTTATATGCTTGCACTATTCACTTATCAAAACACACACAACAATATCTTTTATAACATCAAGTTACTGATGTGTTTACGTATTATCAATGCACAATTGACTCGTAAACAACAACTCATATATCTCCGTTTTAAAAATATAAGATATTATCGTCCTAAAATTATTCGTGATAAAATCCATTAAGTAATTCTCTGAGTATGGGTTTATCCGATACTTAAAATCCCCATTTTCCAAGTACTCATGAACATTGTAGCAAAACCACTGCTATGTCTAATTTCCATAGACAATCTACATTTCAATTCATGACAGTCTTAATTCGCTACTTACTTCCAAAAGTACGATCGACTATGGATGTTTTGAATAATCCAATTATTCGGGAAGTAAAACATGCGAAGTGAAACACAATAATAACCTAATTAACTATGGTCTCAAAACTATTGAATATAAATAAAACTCTTATTATTTAATCACCATATTAATTATACTTTATTCATTGTATAATGTTTCGAGTAATCAACTAAATACTTGAATTAAACATCAGTCATGTCATGTTATAAACATGCATACTATGTCTCTCTATGGTCCTTTCTTTGTGAACAGATCGATTGGACACTATTCCAATGATGCTCATTTCACAATTTCAAATTCTTGTTACTACTAAATGTGTTTGAATTCCAATTTTATATGCGTTGTCATTTTGTGATGTTGAAGCTTCAAAGTTACAGAGACTTAGCCAACGATATCACAGAATGTACCACTGGAACTTTGTTACAATCAAATCCAAAGTAAAGAAGTTTCAAATTCAAGGAACACTCCTTGAACACCTTCCTTGCATTAAAGTTTCTAACTCACATATAATTTTATTATCAACTTCCACTATGGAAACATTTGCATATTCCCATATGACTATCAGTTCTGATCAAGAGTCACCTCCACTCTGAATATGTCAATATGGTCCTTCCAACCAATACCATACTTCTAACTTTCTCCAGGAAACCAATCCTTTGGTATAACCTCAGAGTGTTCTTGATAGTTGCTTAACAACTTTAGTCACATCAAGTTCTAGTCCTTTTCCCTTCTCAATGCCCAATGCATTTGGAAAAATCAGAACAAGTGAATATTATAACACATGTAATAAATCCTATATTCAAAGCATATAGGACTCGATCCATAAAGACCTGATATATGCTCAGTCTCTTGCTATGATATTTCCATATATCGAATTTCATATGTTGAACCCTTTCAACACGACATTCATATATGTCCAAGACTAAATTCCATTAAAATCCTTCAATCTAAACTTTTAGATTTGAAACGAAGTATGAGTGCCCTCTCCCTTAAATCTTTCTATAGCGAACTGATTCCCAAACTTTACAATTTGAAAATTTGGAATCTTTGTTTCCTACAATTAGTATTGCTAACTTGCAATACCGAGCATAACAACTATTCTCCTACTAGCATAACAATTATGCTCCCACTAGCTTTGACATGTATCCAGAAATCAACTGGACTTCTAGAAATCAATACTTTTTGAATTTCTTACTAAAGTGCAGATTTCTAATACGTGATGCTTCGATAAATCTCCATCTAGACTTCTCAAGCTTATACACATTCATTAGATAGCATATGTGTGTGTTTAAACCCTTTCAAAACTTACAACTATAAGTCCTGAACGTTCAAACTGTTCCTTGCCATTTCTCACAATTCGAACTATGAAAAGGGATGTCGTAATCATATTCCGAATTTGAGAACGCAATTAACACAACCAATAACCAAAGTGATATTTATCAAATCTTTAAAATCTACTAGCGAAAGTATTTCCTCATAATCATTTTCATGAATTAGAGCAAAACCTTTTGCCACCTAGATTTTATGGTGTATGTGTTCCCATCCATGTGAATCTATCATTTCCAACCTACAATCATAAGACAAGGTTTATGACAAATCCAAATTCTAATTTAGTTTTTCATGGACTGAACTTTACTTGTTCTTAATTTCTTGCCTTCTGGTAGCACAAGGGCCTACCAGTGCTTCCATGTTGTTTAAGCAGCTCACTTCCATTGACTAATGTACTATCATTGACCAACGTGTTCTGCCTTTTGCAGTCAAATGAGAACCATAGAACTCATAAGCATTACCAACTCAACTGGAAGGCGCACAGAAACAAGAATGTGTGAACTTAACATGATAGGTTAGCAACCTTAGGTCGTGTGCTAGTGATAACTATAAGGTTTATTCTTGATTGACTCCTAAAACTCTTCAAGATCATTAAGACTACCACTGACTTCTTGACATATAAGTTTCTCTCTCAAGGAACATTCCTTCACGAGCAAAAACAAATATTCAAAAGTTAGTGTGGATTCTCGACAAGAAACACTTCATAGAATTGGCCTTAGTTCATCCTTTGTTTTAACCAAAACATCGCACTTCCAATTCCAATGTATTAGAGTAAGAAAACATTATCACTCCACATTTCATGAGATGTTATAAACCTACTTATTTCGAAACAAAGCTTCAAGATACGATTTGTAGTTACTAGAATATGACTCTAACAATTTAATTGGATACAAAGTACGGCCCATCTCATGATTGAACTATTTCAACAATATCCGATTCCTCTTCTCATTCAAACAATTGCACTAAGATGTTCTTCGAGGATCAGTTTGTGACATGGTTCCATAATCATTAAGATGATCATAAAACATGATACTAAAGTACTCTCCTTTCCTTTAGATTAGAGAAACCTTTATCTTTCTGCCTAATAGATTCTTCTCATTCATTCTGCCACTCTTTGAAACTTCTCAAAGTATCAAAATTATGCTTAACATTATAAACACAACCATGTTTACCGAAAGCATCAGTAAATCATGACGAATAAAGCTATCATCCTTTGTGGCGGATCTGAATAGTCCACATCAAAGTGTACTAGATCCTTTAGTCCTTCACTTGACTTACATAAACATGTGATCAATGAATTAGTCATAATCTTCCAACGATAAAGATTCTCATACATCACACTATTCAACTTGCATGACTCCAAGTTTCTATCCAATTGAAACTTGGGTGATGAGAATTCCTTTTCACTTGGTCAATCATGACACTACAACAAACGATATAATTGAGAATCAAATCTACATTTAATATTGCTAATAATAAAAATGTAACCACCAATTTTCATACATGCCATTGCAAGGAAATATAAAGTAAACTAGATAAATAAAAAATTCACATTTATTGATAATAAACGAACAATTTTTTCCTATACAATGAAACAATATGAAAACAATGTTTCTAGACATTTCCTAAGCAATCTATTAAATTATCTTAACTTCCAAGTAGTAGCTTCACAAATCTGATCATCGAGCCATGCGACCGAAATCCATATCTCACGATCAAATTCAGCTCACTCTTTTTAAGCTTCCTTCTTTCTCTTAGATCCTACAAAACATCAAAATATGATCAATACATCATGTATTAAGAATCTACGAATAGGAACTTATGAGTATAATGGAGTTAGATAATGGATGTACCTGAAGTAGAGTCATACGACTTGACTTTACCATCTCTAAGATCTTTCATGTAGTCAGGGAAGCTTCGCAACCAATTCCCTTCCAATTGGAAATAAAAACATACGGACCTTTTAGGATTGGCACATGGAACTATCTCAGAACTTGCCTTTCTCTTTAGCATATGGTCAAACGGTTTGACCTTGGCCGATCCCTTTCCATTGGGAAGAGAAACCTTTTCGGGACTACCATTATCAATGTCCATGGAAATTTGGGAGACATATCCTTCAAACACTTTTGTTTCACTTGTGCTCTTAAGCATTTATGCTTCAACAACAACCAACATATGTGTCAGATCAATTAGGATCACATCTTGGTCAGTCATATAGTTGTCTTTAATGAACTGACTATAAAACTCAGGGAGCGAAAGTACAACCAAGTCAATGACTAGCTCGCTTGGGAAAACGACACCCAACATACCCAATCTGTCAATGTACGATTTCATTTTCAGAAGATGTGCACATACAGACTTGCCATCTTGGTGTTTACATGCCAACAAGGCTTGAGTGACCTTGTATTTTTCAGCTTGAAGGAAACATGACTTAGGGAGAGTCATCGGAGGAGGAGGAGGAAGAGTTGAAGAAGCATGACCTCCATTGCTCGAAGAAGGGAACATACTTTCACCTTAACCAGAATGTGGAAGATCATCTTCAGAAGGAAGAGGCAAAGCACTTCCCAAAGAACGAGGAAGACCATTATTGTCTGAACTTGACATCTATAATAGGAGAAAAGAGAATTCAAGTTAGTTGATTTTAACCCTTAGTTATTAACCCAGGAATTTAAATTAAGGCTAGGATCCATATTTTCGATTCGAACTTTGAAGAGGGATGCCGTAATCAAATTCGAATCTATTTTAGGTAGGTAAAGCATTTTCCAATTTCAATCTGATGAAACTCCTAGATCATATGAGATTCATTGAACTATTCAATGTCATTTTTAATCTCAATTATGCTCTCACTTTGTGACTGGGATGCCGAGTATCACAAACGAGATGTGAATAACCATGCAAATTAGCTTGGTACTCTCAATGTTATTTATGTAACATCCATAAACTTCAAGCAAATTTAAAACTTTTTCAACCAATTAAAAACCATTGGTTATTACAAAGTGTTTTCAAAATAGTTCATGTCAGAGTATCCCAGAATTCAAAATCATAAAATCTGAGGAGCTGTACGATCACGCCTTCGTCTTCCCGCGATCATCTGTAGTACCTGAAACCAAAACTGAAACTATAAGCTCGAAGCTTAGTGAGTTCCTCCAAAATACCCATACACACAACAATATACACATAAACACAAACAACATATCATGGGTCCAATCAACCATCGGGTTGGAATACCCCAAGCCCTCAACCATCGGGTTGGAATGCCAACATACTACAGGTCTTGTCATCCTCAGGATGGTATACCCTCGACCCACAACCATCGGATTGGAATGCCCATATACTACAATTCCAATCATCCTCGGGATGGAATACTCACGGCCCACAACCATCGGGTTGGAATGCCCAGGTCTGTTGGCTGAAACCAAAACTGAAACTGTAATCCCGAAGCTTAGTGAGTTCCCCCAAAATACCCATACACAAAACAATATACACATAAACACAAACAATATACCATGGGTCCAATCAACCATCACGTTGGAATACCCCAGGCCATTAACCATCGGGTTGGAATGCCAACATACTACAGGTCCAATCATCCTCGGGATGGTATACCCTCGACCCACAACCATTGGGTTGGAATGCCCACATACTGTGAGTCCAATCATCCTCGGGATGGAATACTCACGGCCCACAACCATCGGGTTGGAATGCCCAGGTCTGTTGGCTTTTGCACAAGCAGATAAGCCTCAACTACCAATAAAACATGTGTACATATATCAGATAATCACATAACAGTCTATAGACAAGGCAAACCGATCTAGCAGATCATAACAACATAATAACATCCTATCTACCAGGATACCGATCTAACAGATCATACTAACATAACATCGTCCTATCTAACAGGATACTGATCTAACAGATCATACTAGCGTAACATATCAGGATAACAACCCATAAGGGACGGGCTTGGTGCCTTAGACCCTTGAGTATGTGAGGAAAACTCACCTCACAACTGTCGAACTGTAGTGATAAGATCAAACTCTCGAATCACATCCACAAACTCCACCACCTATATTCACCATAGGACCACTCCCATAAGTTCCCAATTTACTAAAATACCCCCATAAGTCAAACTGGTCAACCCTTGGTCAAAGTCAAAGTCAAAGTCAACGTCAAGGTCAAAAGAGTTGGGTTTTATGTACTATAACACTCCTATGGTGCACATACAACCCTAATATCTTTTGGATCTAAGTTTTCTCTAGTTATACATACAATAAAATTTCCAAAGCTTGAAAACTACAACTAGCATACAATTTTGGTAATTGAAACATAAAAGTAAGTTAGAAGAATATCTCTTAATTGTAGCTTGTGGGAATTGGTCTTTCAAGAGCCTAGCACCTCAAGTGTAATGCCCCAAATGTCTTATAACAAACCAAGAACAAGAGGAGGAACTTGAGAGAGAGGTTTGGAGACACAAAAATTGTCTAGAGCTTCTTGGAATCACTAGTGCACCATATTTGGCTTAGGGGTTACATTTATATAGTGTAGAATCCAAGAGTTAAACCCTAATCTACTTCCTTGGGCCTTAATCCAATAATCCATATGATAAGCCCTTTGGACTAACTCTTCATCGAGTCATACACGAACTTAGTCCATTACTAATCAATATGGATCATTAGCCCAAACTATATATATCACTGATTTACACAATCAGTCGTCGTTAATTTAATTAGTCTTTTTGATCACTTAATTAATTCCAAATTAATTTATTGATTAATAATAATTAAATAATATGATTTCTCAATTATATATATTATACTTATAATATATTAATAAAACACATTAACCTATTTCTCAAATATCCATCCTATCAAATTGTTCCAGAGTATTACAACCCAAATGGACCATGCTTGTATTGAGTCAAGTACATACCAATTATAGTTATGGGATTAGACACCTAATCCAACAGTCTCCCACTTGGATAAGTCTAATAACTATTATTGCAAGTACGACTTCAAAATCCAATTAGCAATCGTAGCTCTCAAAAAGACCGTTGTAGAACTCTGATCTTATTAGTAAGGCGTCCATTAGATAAGGGATCATATATTCATCCATTCTAGATATCTTATGGACATGAGACATGGATTATAATCATTCTCTCTGTCCATGTGTTGTTTCCCGATTTCCGATTTATGACGACCGACTAATTAAACAAATCAAATCAGTCCAGGCTTGGCCAAGCGCTTAGGGTTGTGATCACTAAATCATCGAGGGGCCTACATATATCGTTTTTATCCCTCTTAGGGTAAAAGGAATGGATAAACTTCGACTCATGTGCTTGCTCTATTTACTCATCAAATCACACACAATGATACGTTTTATAACACCAAGTTACTAGTGCGTTTACATATCATCAATGTGCAACCGACATGTAAATTGCAACTCATATCTCTCCGTTTCAAGAATATAAGATATTATCGTCTCATGATCACTCGTGATAACATCCATGAAGTGATTCAAATGAGCGTGGATTTAGTCCAATACTCAAGTCGTCTCATGATCACTCGTGATAACATCCATATGATAAGCCCTTTGGACTAACTCATGAATACTGCAACAAACTTGTGCTATGTCTAAACACCTTTAGACAATCTACCGACCCATTCATGACAGTGTAGCTTCAATACCTACTTACAAAGTATGATCGACTGTGGATAGTTTGAATAATTTTATTATTCGGGAAGTCAAAACATGCAAAGTGAAACACAAGAATAATCGAATCCAATATGGTCTCAACCTTTTGAATATAAATAAAACACCTTTTATTTAATCACCATATTGATTACACATTATTCATTGTATAATGTTTCGATTTATCAAATTTATACTTGAATTAAAACAATAGTTATCCTATGCTCCAAGCATGCACACTATGTTTACCTATGGTCCTTTCTTTGTGAAATAGATCAATTGAATACATTCTTCAATGAAACTCATTTCATAAATCCAAATCTTTATCACAAGTGTAAGAATGCCAAATTCTTGCCACTATTAGAATGTGTCAGATTCTAAACTATTATGCAATGATTCCTTTCGTAATGTTGAGGTACAGAAGTCACAGAGACTTTGCCAACGATATTACAAAGTATTCCTTTGGAGATTATTACAAGAACAATTCCATGGAAGTGAAGTCTCAATTTCAAAGTACATTCCTTTGAACATCCTTCTTGCACAAAAGTTTCTAACTTTCACATAAATTCTTAATATCCAAGTCCCATTATGGAAACATTTCCATATTTTCCATATGACAAGTCATTATTAATAGAATCTTGTCTATTCATAATAATGTCAGTACAGTCCATTCATTACTATACTTGCAACTTCCCATAAGTAGCCAATCCTTGGCGAACCTTAGATCGTCGTTGATAGTCGTTTAACCATTTTAGTCATATCTGGTTCTACTCCTCTTTCCCTCTTGATGCCCTAGGCATTTGGAAAATTAGAACATGAGAATATTATAGCATATGCAATCGATCCTATACCCGAAGCATATGGGATACGATTCATAATGTCTTACATAAAGACATAATACTCAACCAGTCTTTTGCTATAACATTTCCATATATAGAATTTCCAATGTTGAACCATTCCAACATTGTAATCATATATATATATATATATATATATATATATATATATCCATGACTAAGTCTAATTAATATTTCAATCTAAGTTTTTAGATTTGAAATAAAGTATATGTATCCTCTCCCTTACTATAGCGGAAAAACTTTTCAACTTTGCAAATTAGAACTTTGTTTCCTATAAATAGTATTGCTAACTCGCAACACTTACCATAATAATTATGCTCCCACTAGCATAATAATCATTTTGGTACTAGCATAACATTTATGCTCCCACTAGCTTTGACATGTATCCAAAAATCAGCTGGACTTCTAGAAATCAATACTTGTTAACTTTCTTACCAAAGTTCAGATTTCTGATACAAGATGCTTCGATAAGACTTTATCTAGGCTTCTCAAACTCATACACATTACCTTAGATAGCTCACATGTGTGTCAAAACAATTTTAGAACTTACAGCAATAAGTCTCAAATGTTTAGACCCTTTTCCATTTCTCACAATTCGAACTATGAAGAGGGATGCCGTAATCATATTCGAATTTGAGAATGCAAATATCACAATTGCTATCTCCTTAAAATCTACTTAGTGAAATCGTTTATTCACAATCATTTTCATGAAGCGGAGAGATACCTTTTTCACTTAGATTAATGGTGTATGTGTTCCTATCCATGTGAATTTGTCATAACCATAATCACAAGACAAGGTTAGTGACAAATACAAACTCATATGGACTGACCTTGTTCAATCTTAATTTCTTGCCACCTGGAAGCACAAGGGCCTACCATTGCTTCCAGGTTGTTATGCAAACAATTGAGAGCTCATAGAACTCACATGCGTAGTCAACTTAACTGGAATAGGCACATAAATAAGAATATGTCAACACAATAGGTTACAAACCTTAAGTCGTGTGCTAGTGATTAACAACAAGTATATTGTGACAACCCGAAATCTCTATCTGAAGTCAACGCAATCAATAGGAAGTCAGACTTGTTTCTGCTTCAGTTTTACTGTGTTTAGGATCAGTTTGAGAGTCTCTAAGCCTAGTATACTTACGAATTGAAGGTTGAGAAGTGTCAGTTCGGGATTAGAGGAATGCATTCGAGCCGGAAACATCATCTAGGGATGTTCACGGCCGTGAACCCATGTTGGGCCGTGAACCCCTCTCCATATATATATATATATATATATATATATATATATATATATATATATATATATATATATATATATATATGTGTGTGTGTGTGTGTGTGTGTGTTTTCCTTCAGTCACCCTTCATTTCTTCTCTCCTTGGCCGAAAACTCCTCAAGACTCTCTCAAGACTCATCGAACAAAAGCTCTCTTTTCACTCCACAAACGTAAGTAATTCATCCCTCTTCACTTATTAATCATCTTATTCATGTAAAGAGCTTCATACACATCCATTGATTCATCACTTTCATCACCATCTTTATGAACTTGAAGAGTTCACGGCCGTGAACCCTTCATAGGGCCGTGAACCCTTCATACATGGGCCGTAAACCCCTCAAATGTTCATGAGTTCATGGGCCGTGAACACATATTAGGCTGTGAACCCTTCATGTGTTCATGGGCCGTGAACACATCTTGGGCCATGAACCCATGGTGGTTTGGCCGTGAACTCCATTTCATCCCTCATTCTTGGTTCTAACACTTCATTGCAAGTGTTTCCTACATTCTAAGGGTGTTTACTATGATCATTAGTGGTTTTAGACACTAAATCTAGGCCTATTCATGTTTATATATGCTCGGGACTTCACTTAGCATACCAAGCATCATACTTTTGTCATTCATCCAAGTCATTCACCATCAGGTGAGTTCATACCCCTATATTTTCCGAGTTGTTAATGTTTTATGGGGGGGGGGGGGGGGGAGGGGGGAGGGATACAAGTAAAAGCAAAAGTAATCTTGTGTTTGAAAATATTATTTGGTTTAATATATTTTCCTATCATTATCATACATTGAACGTAGAACTTACTAAACATGTTAAACATTGTTACTACTAGACTTGAAATCAGTTTTACAAAACATGTTAAGATACAAACGTTACAAGTACAGTTTTCAAAACAAAGGAAACAAACTTATGAATTATGAAATAAAAGGTACTATTTTATAAGGATTCATGTTAATAACAAAAAGGGTTTTCATAGTATTATTCGTGGATTCGTTGGGAGAACTACAGTGTGAGACACGTCTTGTAACAAGAGTCTTCTGGAGGGAGAGCGTGCGTTTGTGTATAGATCTATACGGGAATGACAATCCCGCACCCTGACTATTAGCTACAGTCAACCGAGGGTGACAAACGTCATTCAGTTCATGACGTCCGAAGTATGTCGTAATGTTTATCGTCCATAGTATGGTTATAAGAACTCACAGGGGAAACAACGACTCATTCACGTAATAATGTACTTAACAATCAATCATGAGGGTTAATAACTAGGGGATTACTTAGTATATACATCAGGGTGATATGAAATTACCGTCCGACATGCAGTGGGATGTGTGACTTCCGCCTCATTCCCTGTTCCTTGTTTGGTTGTGGGCTTAGGGCAGAATCACCCAATTGACTGTATGTTCGATTTAGATTTCTATAACTCGTATGTACTATGTGATCACAGGAGGTATTAACAACACTTTCAGTATACAGAACAACACGTTTTCAACTAGTTTTGTTTATGTAATAAAACTACTATACATTACTGGTGGTAGCCAGGGTTTTCAAACAGAACAATGCTTAAACAACATAAGTATGGTAGATACTTGTACTCTTCGTTCGGAACAGATAATTCAATAACTTACATTCAGGGAAAATATATGATTTTGCAGGATAATCATCAGTATTTCACAAATAATGGGATTATTATACACTTAACGAATATTCATTATTAATTCTATAATTCCTTAGTTTATGCAGCCGGGTTACGTATGAAGAATATCTGATAGACTGTGGAATGTGTGGTTTCCGCCTCATTCCCTGTTCCTTGTTTGGTTGTGGGTTTAGGGCAGATCTACACAATTAACTGTCTGTTCGATATTGGTTTATACATAACTAGTATGAACTAAGTAGTTATAGAAGGAATGGGTTTAATCATGCTTTTAATAAGAAAATATTGGTTTTTCTTGAGGAACAATATGAATAGATATCAAAGGACCAGTACGTTAAATCTGTAAGTATCTAGTGAATACTTCAGGGTTATATACCTGAGGATCCGACAACCAGTGGGATGTGTGGCCTCCGCTTCATTTCCTATTCCTTGTTTGGTTGTGGGCTTGAGGCAGAACCACACAATCGATTGTTTGTTCGATCTGGATTATATATGATTTGTATACACTATGAACTAGCAGGAGGAACTAATAAGAATCATTTGTCTTTATATTCATTACATAAGGAAATATAAGGTTTTCTAGAGAAACACGACGCACTTTTCAAAAGAACAAAGAACCGTTTTCTAAAACAAAACGCTTATGAACTCACCAGCTTAATGCTGATACTCTATCAAAACCTACTTGTATTCTCAGGACATTAGTAGACAGATACACGTGCCAGATTCAAGAAGATGGAGCATAGTAGCTTCAAGTCTTTACTTGTATTTACTTTTGAAGTCAGTATTATATGAATCAAATGTAATGTAAACATTATACTATTAATACAATGGTTTTTGTTGCTTTGATTACTATTATTCAATTGTTGTGATACTATACATGACGTCCTCCGCCCCCGAACGTTTCCGCCGTTCCGGTTTGGGGGTGTGACAGATTGGTATCAGAGCATTGCTTATAGTGAACTTAGTATATCAACCAGTAAAAGATATACAACTATAAATACAATGGGGCCAGAGTGCTCTGACTAAAAGTATACTTTTAGAATATAAGTATTTTACGAGAAGTATACTAATAAGCATACATACTAAGAACAAGTATCACAATGAGAACAAATAGGAACAAAACAAACAAAAGTATTTAGATGTTGGACACTACAGTCAAACCTGATCATATCTGGAATAAATATAACCTGATCAACTATATTTATTTGAGATACGGCCAACATGTGTTTGGGAGTGATGGTGGTGTTGCAACGAGCCTAAAACTTACCTAACTCTATATACAAAGTATCCCTAGAACAAAACATGAAGATAAAATACTATAGGAGTATTTTAGGCACTATAACAAACTTACATGAGAACTAAAAGACCTTTACTGGCAGGTGTATAGTTGCGAAGTACATGCTTCCAGGGTTATATATAATTGGGATCTTATAGACTTAGAATTGGTGATTTTCGCTCTACTACCTGTTCCTTGTTTGGTTTTGGTTTTAGAGTAGGATCACCTATTCGAAGGTCTATTTGATCTTGGTTATATACAACTTGCATGCACTGCTTGACTATATGAGGACCCAGTTTGGATCATCAAAGAAATGATTTACTTAATCTCATAAGATTCTTTAGACATTCCCATTCTCGCGCGAACAACCTAGATATAGATAACCACTCCACTACAACCACCAGCAGAGAAGCCAATGAGGAATCATACAAGGAGGCAAATCTTCCATCAGGAAGTGATGGAGATCTGTGGTAAAACCCGAAGCATGATCTACAGAGAATGGGAAAACCATAAGGGAGTCCAGAGACAACAAATCCCCACAGCTGAATTAAGGACCATCTTAACTAGGACAGGAAACCCCTCTCGAGGCACGCAAGGTGGTAGAGCACCATATACGTCATACTAATAATTTACTAACTAAGATAATCTAGTGAGTTAGTGATTACACTGCTCACACTATGTGTCAGGCTTATCGCCTTTATCATATCAGCTAGTAACAGTAAACCAGACCCCATAACTTCATTAAGAGGATAGTCACTATCAAATTCATAAGTCTATGTTGCATAGACCTCTGTTATGAATTACTTTAAAAATTCAGAACATGAAACACTCAGAACTAAGATAACTCCGATTCAGATAACACTCGACTTATAACCACTAAGGACTTACCCTCATTTCAACTTTTAAACCTTATGGCAGAAAGATGCCACCGTAGAAGTCGAACAAAAACAAGAACAACGCACCACCGCCGCCACATCCTCAGTATGATTCAGTTGTCTTTCAGGCGGCAGTAACAGCCGCAGTAACAGCTGCATGACTCAAATCAATGCAAGTGGCACCGGTGGATCGGGTAGTGGTACCAATAGCTTTAACCACAGACACACAATGGAGTGCTCATACAAAGACTTCATGATTTGTGGACCCAAATCCTTCGATGGAAGTGGGGGAGTCATCGCCCTAATGCGATGATTCGAAAAGACAAAATCGATTTTTGAGTTATGCGCATGCCCAGAAGGGAGCAAGGTGAAGTTTGCTGCCTGCACCTTCTCTGACAGAGCCCTTACTTGGTGGAATAGCCATGTCAAGTCATTGACTCTTCCAATAGCAAACGCAATGGGCTGGGAAAATCTAAAAGAAATGATGCTGGAAGAGTACTGCCTGAGGGGCGAAGTGCAAAAACTAGAGCATGAGCTGTGGAATCTTACCGTGGCAGGCTCATACATAGAAGCCTACACCGATAGATTCAACGATTTAGCTGCACTATGCCCTGGGATGGTTACCCCGGATAGCAAGAAGGTAGAGAGATACA
Source organism: Lactuca virosa (assembly GCF_052849685.1). Taxonomy (NCBI): domain Eukaryota; kingdom Viridiplantae; phylum Streptophyta; class Magnoliopsida; order Asterales; family Asteraceae; genus Lactuca; species Lactuca virosa. The sequence continues at coordinate 74,986,946 of NC_136432.1, read as the reverse complement.
TTTGGGGACTACCTTCTCCAATCCAAGGAAACGTATTGGCAGTGAAACCTCTTACGTTTGACAGTGCCAAACACTTGGCTCGAACATTGGTGGACTATGGGATTTGCCAAGGCATAATGGACCCCGTTCCTGAGTCAACCAAAGGAGGTGATGATAAATAAAAGTTCAAGAGCGGGAAGAAGAGACAATCAACACAAGAGCCCTCCGAGAGACAACAGAGGTGTACGGCCTATGCTGCCACGACTCCAGCCACAACAGCACCCGTCAGTCGTTATGCTGGAACCCTCCCTAAATGTAATAAGTGTAACTTCCATCATACCGGAAGGTGTTGGAAGTTGTATTGCAAGAACTTCCTCAGAAAGGGACACACCATCCACTTCTGTAGGGCACCGGCACGACCAATCTCTCAGGTCCCATTTGAGGAAGTAAGTTAGACCTACTACGAATGTGGTGCAATGGGACACTGCAGGAGAGATTGTCCATTGGCCAGAAACCATGGTGAAGAAGGAAGAGTACTAATGATCACTGTAGGAGAGTCTACTTCGAAACCACCTGAGAATAGCGGTATATTTCCCAACTAAATCCTAACTATAATAATTTCTTCCTCGTCTAAACAAAGCACATGGTTTATGTAGAAACTAAATACTCTTTCTGGTAAGCTATAATTGAAGGGTGTTGAGCATTCTAACACTCCTAAGGTATACATGCAACCCTAGAAACCTTGGATCTCTGTTTTACTAAGATACATGCAAATTTGATTTCCAAGGTTCTTAACCTATCTAACATGACATGGGGAACTTGAATCATAAGAACTAGTAAAAACATACCTTTCTTGTTGCTTTGATTCCTTGAGAACCTTGTGAGCCTAGCACCTCAAGTGTGATGCCTCAAATGTCGCACACAACACCACAACACTTGGAATAACTTTGAGAGAAGACACTTATCACTCAAAATCGGCTAGCCCTCTTGTTCTTCACTTAGTGGCCGATTTTTCTTACCATGGGGTTTGTTATATAGTGTGTCACATGTAGGGTTACTCCATGTAAACCCTAATGTGCATGTCTTTTCATATTCCATGATCCATGGGTTTATAACCTCCATGGACTATCCATGGAGCACCTTATGGGTTTTAGCCTAATTAATATAAACCATGGATCATTAGCCCACTATACAAGAATGGATGATTTACACAATCAACCCCATATATTTAATTAGTCTCTTTTTGATCACTTAATTAATTCCAAATTAATTCTTGATCAATACTAATTAAATAATATTATTAATATATTATAACTTATAATATATTAATAAACCTTAAGTGTCCTTTCTCTCATTTGGTCTATCCAAGTATTGCAATGCCATGCAACCTAAATGGACCATGCTAACCGGGTCAAGTACATACCAGAAATAGTTATGGACTTAGTCACCTTATCCAACAGTCTCCCACTTGGATAAGTCAAATAACTATAATTGCAAGTATGACTTCAGGAACCGATCAGCAATCATAGCTCTTTCAAGGTCTCGCGGAACTGAGATGATGATGATACGCCATTTAAGATAAGTGATCATATAATCCTCTGTTCTAAATATCAGCCAGACAAATACATGGAACAATGTCTTACTTATTGTCCAGCAGTTTGTTTCCCGATTTCCTATTTGTTTGACATAGAACTTAATCGAACACATCAATTTAGTTCTGACTGGGCCTGGTACATAGGTCACAACAAAATCATCGAGGGGCCCAGATATCACTTCTAATCCAAGAAAGAACAGATAAACTTCGACTCATATGCTTGTTCTACTACTTGTTGAATTGTACACAAAGGCACGTTTTATAACATCGAGTTACCAATACGTTTTCGTACAATAAATGTATAACCAACTCATAGTCAACAACTCATATCTCTAGGTTTAAAGACTTATATGATATTACCGTCTCACGATCACTCGAGATAAATTCCATGAAGTGATACAAGTGAGCGTGGGTTAAATCCAATACTCAGAACTTATGAGCACTCATGAGTGTTGTAGCAACTCTTGCTATGTCCAACATCTTAGACATCTACAAGCCAACTCATGACAGTCTTGATTCATATCTACTTCCAACATACGAACGACTGTGGAGAATTTGAATAATATAATATACCATAACATAATTATTCTGGAAGTCAAAACATGCAAAATGAAATAATAGTAAACGATTGACAGAAGATAGCAACACTTTACATATAAATAAACAACAAATTTTATTTATCATCAAATGCCAATTACACTTTACAAATTTCAAAACTATCTAACTACTAAAACTAATATCATCCTTCAGCCCTATGCGCCTCGCATGTTGGAGATGCTTAACCCTACCCAGTCCCTTCGTGAGGGGATCTATTGGGTTCTCATCCGATGATACCCTCTTTGCGACGAGGAGTTCTTATTCTATTCGATGTCTGATGAAATGGTATTTTCTGTCGATGTGTCTGGATCTTCCATGATCCCTTGGTTCTTTGGCTAAGGCAACTGCACTTTCACTATCACATAAAATCTCCATAGGCTCCTTTATAGCTGGTACAACCCCAAGGTCTCCAATGAAGTTCTTTAGCCATATAGCCTCCTTTGCTGCCTCGCTTGCTGCTATATACTCTGATTCGCAAGTTGAATCACCCACTGTCTCCTGCTTGGAACTTTTCCAAGAAATTGCTCCTCCGTTTAAGGTAAAGACCCATCCTGACTGAGAGCAGAAATTATCCCTATCAGTCTGAAAGCTAGCATCACTATACCCTACTACTCTCAAGTCATCAGTCCCACCAAGGGTAAGGACCCAGTCCTTAGTCCTCCGCACGTACTTGAGAATGTTCTTTACCACAGTCCAGTGAGCCTTGCCAGGGTTCCCCTGATATTTGCTGACCATGCTCAACGCAAAGGCCACATAAGGACGAGTACAAGTCATAACATACATGACCGAGCCTACAGTGGAAGAATACGGTACTCGACTCATCTTAGCTATCTCAGCCTCTATACTCGGGCTCTGAGTCTTACTCAATCTGGCGTTACTCTGGATCGGTAACTCTCCTTTCTTGGAATTCTGCATGCTGAACCTGTTCAACACCTTATCCAAGTAGGTACTCTGACTAAGTCCAATTAGTCTTCTACTCCTGTCTCTCAAAATCCTTATCCCTAGGATATAGACAGCTTCACCAAGGTCCTTCATAGCGAAACACTTCCCAAGCCAGGATTTCACTTCGTGCAGAGCTGGGATGTCATTTCCTATGAGTAGTATTTCATCCACATACAATACCAAAAAGCTAACTATACTCCCACTAGCCTTGACATATACACAAGACTCATCTTCGCTCCTCGAAAAACCAAACTCTTTGACTTTCTCATCGAAACAAAGATTCCTTCTGCGAGGTGCTTGTTTCAATCCATAGATGGATTTCTCAAGCTTACACACTCTATTTGGGTACTCTGTGCTGACAAAACCCTCTGGCTGACTCATGTAAACATCCTCAGCCAACTTTCCATTAAGGAAAGCGGTTTTGACATCCATTTGCCATATTTCATAGTCATAAAATGCAGCAATGGCTAACATAACCCTAATAGACTTAATCTTCGCTACTGGTGAAAAGGTCTCATCATAATAAACTCCCGGAGTTTGAGAAAAGCCCTTTGCAACCAGTCGCGCCTTATAAGTGTGTACATTACCATCCATGTCAGTCTTCTTCTTGAAGATCCATTTGCACCCAACTGTCTTACGACCTGGTACATTGTCAACCAAGTTCCAAACTTGATTGTCATACATGGACTGTATCTCTCTGTCCATAGCCTCTTTCCATTTAGCAGCCTCAGGGCCTGCCATGGCTTCCGTGTAGCTGTTAGGTTCATCCAGGCTTACCAGTGTGCTATCACTGATAAGTGTATCACCTTCCGCAGTAATATGGAAACCATAGTAATGCTCAGGTGCATTCCTAGCTCTCGTGGAACGCCTCAGAGGCACAGACTCATCTGTCGGATCAACATGAGTTTCCTCCTCAGGTTGATTGCTAGGGTGTGAGGTTCCTTCACCACTTGACTCTTGAATTTCTTCAAGGTCAATTTGCCTCCCACTGTTTCCTTGGCTTATGAACTCTCTTTCTCGAAAGACTCCTCTCCTTGATAAAAAGACCACATTATCACTGGGTCTGTAGAAGAGGTAACCAAAGGATCTCTGTGGGTAGCCGATGAAAATATACCTCTCACTTCGAGGTTCGAGCTTATCGTGAGTCTCACGCCTCACAAAAGCCTCGCAACCCCAAATCTTGATGTGATCTAGATTGGGAACTTTTCCAGTCCACATCTCGTGAGGTGTTTTGGCAACCTTCTTTGTAGGGACTAGATTAAGGATATGTGTGGCAGTCTCTAAGGCATACCCCTAAAATGAGATTGGTAGCGAATCTCGACTCATCATGGAACGAACCATATCCAACAAGGTTCGATTGCGCCTCTCAGCAACATCATTCAACTGCGGTGTACTGGGAGGTGTCAATTATGAGACAATCCCACATTCCTTAAGATAGTCAAGGAACTCTGTACTAAGATACTCACCACCTCGATCGGATCGAAGCATCTTAATGTTCCTGCCCAACTGATTCTCCACTTCCTGTTTAAACTCCTTGAACTTTTCAAAGGTTTCTGACTTATGCTTGATTAAGTAGACATATCCATATCTACTAATATCATCAGTAAAAGTCACATAGAAGCGGTTAGCATCCCTTGTGGTGGTTCTGAAGGGTCTACACACATCTGTGTGTATAAGATGCAACAAACCTTCACCCCCAGCACAAGTACCAGTGAAGGGTGACTTTGTCATTTTCCCAAGCAAACAAGATTCACAACTATCATCTAACTTTAGGTCAAATGACTCCAAGACTCCATCCTTTTGGAGTTGGCCTATACGTTTCTTACTTACATGTCGAAGACGACTATGCCATAATGATTCTTTATCCAAGCTAGTGGAAGAATCGATACACAACACATTATTTCCTAGGTTATCTACAACCGACACAGTTTCATACACACCATCACAAGGTAATGCTTTAAAATAAAGAACATTATTAAAGACAGCATTAATACCACCACATTCATTATCAAACGAAAAGGTAAAACCTTGTTTGTACAAACCATGAAAGGAAATAATATTTCTCGTCATTTCAGACGAGTAACAACATTTATTCAAATCTAATGTTAACCCATTACTTAGCAACAAAGAATAAACTCCAATCTTGGTGACAGGTGTAACTTTCCTATTCCCCATGATCAAGTTTATCTTCCCATGCTCCACATTCTCACTTCTTCTTAGTCCCTGCAAATCTGTACATATGTGAATACCACAACCTGTATCAAGGACCCAAGAATTAAAATAGGGTGAGTTATTAGACAATATAGTGTATATACCTGCATGGTTGGGTTTTACTTTCCCATCCTTAACATCTTGCAGGTACTTCGGGCAGTTTCGCTTCTAGTGCAACTTTTCATGGCAATAGAAGCATTCAGCCTCTTTAGGGTTAGCAGAAGGACTGACAAAACCTTTCTTGGTTCCACATGAAGAGGAGCCATCAAGGGAATTTCCCTTGGTACCCTTCGAAGGGCTCTTCCTCTTCTTTCCTTTGCCTTGTCCGATTGCCAAGACAGGGGTCACGGTAGGAGTAGGAGTAGTAACAACCGACTTACCTTTAAGACCACTTTCGACGGTCTTTAAGAGTCCTTGAAGTTTGCTGAGTGTAACTTCCTCCTTGTTCATCTGGTATGTCATTCAGAATTGATCATAACACGAAGGTAAGGAGTGCAAAATGATATCAATTGTTAACTCCTCTGGGAAGTTCACATTCAGTTTCAGCAAACGTGCATGTGGACCGTGATGGGTTCACCATCCTTCATCCGGGTTGTTATCATGGAGGAGATGATTTCATACCGCTCTTGACGATCACTCTGATGGTAGCAGTCCGTCAAGTCCTGGTGCATCTCAAAAGGGTAATAGTCCTCATAGGACTTTTGGAGCTCAGCTGTCATTGTGGCCAACATGATACATGCCACTTTGGTGGCATCTCTCTCATGTGCCTGGTATTCAGCGATCTCCTCAGGAGTAGCAGACGACTCATCAAGTTCCTTAAGCTCATTGTCGAGGACATATTCCTTGTCCTCATAACGAGTGACCATCCTGATGTTCCTGATCCAATCCATAAAGTTGGATCCATCAAAGATGACTCTCCCACAAAGGTTCGTGAGAGAGAAGGAGCCGGTAGGGTTTGAGCCAGAAGCAACATTGTTGGAAGACATCTGAAAAGTAGAAAGACAAGTTTAGATTAGATATAAAGATAGTCCTTAATAAGACGCCCAAATGTAATATTAAGGCTAGGACCCAACACAATATTTTATAACTTAGAAGAGGGATGCCGTAATCCAAGCTATAAAATATTTGAAGGTAGGTGAATGACGATTCACCAATTTCCATCATGAAAAACGAAATAAATTATTAGGTTTTAATTGGTTTTGAAACTCCTAGATTCTTTCAGATTCATTGAACTTTTCAATGGCATGTTTCAATCTCGAGTGTGCCCTTCAGGTTTTGTGACTGGGATGCCGAGGATCACAAAACAAGGTGTGAAGTAACCATGCAAATTACTTGGTACTCTTAATGTTTATCACTAAATCGATGTGTCGGTTAATCACACGCGCTCCACCGACCTATGATAAACCTTAAGCCACCCTTTTCCTACCTTGTTAAGTCCAGGTTAGTGTGCCGGTTAACCACATACGCTCCACTAACGACTTAAACAAAGTGCAAAGTGTAATTTCATGGGTTAGCACCTTATTCATATTTTCCTAGAGTAACTAAGATTGGGAATTTATAAAAACATTTAGTTACTTTACATTCATCATACTTTTAATGAGGATTAAAGTCATTGTCCTACCCGTTCGGCTAATGACCCTCCACCAGTCAAGGAAGCGGTGGGTGAGAGTGGACACCCATTAAGCTGCCATTTTATAGGCAACAACCTTATACCCCCTTATAGACCGGCTTCGTGAATGAGGCCTACTAATGGTAAAACGACTTGTTCTTATACATATGTATTATTATTAACTTATAATATTATATAGTATAAGGGTTGAATTTTAACTTTTAAAATTCTAGGGGTTGGAACTAAAGTTTTTAATGTGACTTTACATGTTCCAAAACTTGAGGGCAAGTTTTGTAACTTTCAAAACTTTTCATCTTTCATAACTTATGAGTTAATGGTTTATTAAAATGAGAGACTTTTCATTTTATGTAACCTATGTGTTTCTTTAATGGACTTTAAAAGAGTGACTTTTGGTAATCCATAACTTGAGGACAAATTATGGATTCCATTAAAACACATAATGATTAAGAATTAAACTAACAAGCAACTTGCAAATAATTCCTATGATCTTCTAAACTCATAAGTGTATGAATGTTCATATCAACAATTTCAAGAATCATAAATAAACCATACAAGACTTGAAATTTTGATAATAGCCATTGAAAATGGATTAGCATAACCATTACACCATCTAAAACAAGTTTTATAAGACCAAAACAGTTTAGGGTAATGTTTCTAGTCCATTTCCAACAGCAAAACTCGAAAATATGCACTCTGGGCCTTCTACTCGTCGAGTGCATGAACCTACACGACGAGTAGGATGATTTTAGGCATGGACTCGTCGAGTCCCCCCATGGACTCGGCGAGTTCACTCAGCAGATTGCATACGTTTCGACTTTTTTCAACAATTTGCATCAAGTATCAAGAAAACAAGCCTAGGCTTTGATACCACTGAGGGGTTTTGAGCATTATAACACTCCTAAGGTGTACATGCAACCCTAGAAACCTTGGATCTATGTTTTACTAAGATACATGCAAATTTGATTTCCAAGGTTCTTAACCTATCTAACTTGGCATGGGGAACTTGAATCATAAGAACTAGTAAGAAAACATACCTTTCTTGTTGCTTTTATTCCTTAAGAACCTTGTGAGCCTACCACCTCAAGTGTGATGCGTCAAATGTCTCACACAACACCACAACACTTGGAGTAACCTTGAGAGAAGACACTTATCACTTAAAATCGGCTATCCCTCTTTTTCTTCACTTAGTGGCCGATTTTGCTTACCACGGGGTTTCTTATATAGTGTGTCACATATAGGGTTACTCCATGTAAACCCTAATGTGCATGGCTTTTCATATTCCATGGGTTTATAACCTCCATGGACTATCCATGGAGCACCTTATGGGTTTAGCCCAATTCATATAAACCATGGATCATTAGCCCACTATACAAGAATGGATGATTTACACAATCAACCCCATATATTTAATTAGTCTCTTTTTGATCACTTAATTAATTCCAAATTAATTCTTGATCAATAATAATTAAATAATATTATTAATATATTATAACTTATAATATATTAATAAACCTTAAGTGTCCTTTCTCTCATTTGGTCTATCCAAGTATTGCAATGCCATGCAACCCAAATGGACCATGCCAACCGGGTCAAGTACATACCATAAATAGTTATGGACTTAGACACCTTATCAAACAATAATGACTTGGTTTAAACATTAGAGCCATATATAATTAAGAACCAATAGAATTAGAGTGCGTGATTCCGACTTATTTCCTGTTCCTTGTCTGGTTGTGGATTTAGGGCAGAGTCACTCAGTCGACTATCTTATCAATCTTAGTTATATATGACTTGTAGACACCAAGCGATTATTGAGGGACCAGATATGGATCATAATATCAAGTATCATTAACTAGAACAATCTTTCAGTTAGTACACACTTAATACAGTACAAAACATTCGCGATAGTAATAACAAGGTCAAAACAGAGAGCACTAGAGACATACACACACAGATGCACCAATGTTCTAACAAAGCACTCTTTCCGAACTAACTTAACACGTGATCCGATGATGTCATCTCGCCTAGTCTAACTGAGTCCACGCTATACCAAACTCATGTGTCACCGAAGAGACCCTTCGCTTAAACTGACCAAATAGCAAAACTCTCGTCACTCATAACGACAAACTAGACGCGAACCTCGAAATTTCATCTCGCTTCAAACCTCCGAAGTACTCATGCGAGGAGTACGGTATCCTCATGTAACCTTCCTTAAATATTTCCAGCAGATCACTTGGAAGATACCAATTGCGCAGCAAGTCAAGTTTAAGCTCAGAGGCTAGGGACGAATACGGTTAGCCTATCAATGTTTTGTGTATGCGCGAGGGTGGTATATAATTAAGATTCTACGGGCTTAGAATGTGTGTTTCCACCATATCTCATGTTCCTTGTCTGGTTATGGACCTGGGGCAGAGCCACTCATCCGACCGTCTTATCAATCTTAATTATATACGACTTGTGTACGCAAGCCGATGATAGATGAACCAGGTATAAGTCCTACCATGAACTTTAGGACAAAAGCTGCTCAGGACTACAAATGGACATCCTACCAGTTGGATGAACATAGACGAGCAAGTCAAACCTATACACCCTTCACAGATCAGAACAGCAGACACAACAGGGATAAGCCGCTGAAGCACCCAGCGAGGATCTGAATTTACTGAAGAACGCGAGGGTTAAATGGAAACAAAAAAAACCCACCTCATTTCCTTATCCTTAACCAACAACTCGGAATCCGAATTTCGGGACGAAATTCCCTCTATCGGGGGGATGATGTGACAACCCGAAATCTCTATATGTAAGTCAACGGAATCAATAGGAAGCGAGACTTGTTTGTGCTTCAGTTTTACTGTGTTTAGGATCAGTTTGAGAGTCTCTAAGCCTAGTATACTTAAGAATTGAATGTTGAGAAGTGTCAGTTCGGGATTAAAGGAATGCATTCGAGCCGGAAACATCATCTAAGGATGTTCACGATCGCAAACTAGGTTCACAGCCGTGAACCCATCTTGGGCCGTGAACCCCTCTCCATATATATATATATATATATATATATATATATGTATGTATATATATGTATATATATATATATATATATATATATATATATATATATATATATATATATATATATATATATATATATATATATATGTGTGTGTGTGTGTGTGTGTGGTTTTTTTTTTCCTTCATTCACCCCTCATTTCTTCTCTCCTTAGCCGAAAACTCCTCAAGACTCTCTCAAGACTCATCGAACAAAAGCTCTATTTTCACTCCACAAACGTAAGTAATTCATCCCTCTTCACTTGTTAATCATCTTATTCATGTAAAGAGCTTCATACACATCCATTGATTCATCACTTTCATCACCATCTTTATGAACTTGAAGAGTTCACGGCTGTGAACCCTTCATAGGGCCGTGAACCCTTCATAGATGGGTCGTAAACCCTTCAAATGTTCGTGAGTTCATGGGCCGTGAACACATATTGGACCGTGAACCCTTCATGTGTTCATGGGTCGTGAACACATCTTGGGCCGTGAACCCATGGTGGTTTGGCCGTGAACTCCATTTCATCCCTCATTCTTGGTTCTAACACTTCATTGCAAGTGTTTCCTACATTCTAAGGGTGTTTCCTATGATAATTAATCATTTTAGACACTAAATCTAGGCCTATAAATGTTTATATGTGCTTAATAGGGACGTATTATGCTTGGGACTTCACTTAACATACCAAGCATCATACTTTTGTCATTCATCCAAGTCATTCACAATCAGGTGAGTTCATACCCCTATATTTTCCGAACTTTAAATTTTTTAAAGGGGTGGGGGGTGGGGGATACAAGTAAAAGCACAAGTAATCTTGTGTTTGAAAATATTATTTGATTTAATATATTTTCCTATCATTAGCATACATTGAACGTAGAACTTACTAAACATGTTAAACATTGTTACTACTAGACTTGAAATCAGTTTTACAAAACATGTTAAGATACAAACGTTACAAGTACAGTTTTCAAAACAAAGGAAACAAACTTATGAATTATGAAATAAAAGGTACTATTTTATAAGGATTCATGTTAATAACAAAAAGGGTTTTCATAGTATTATTCATGGATTCGTTGGGAGAACTACAGTGTGAGACACGTCTTGTAACAAGAGTCTTATGGAGGGAGAGCGTGCGTTTGTGTATAGATCTATACGGGAATGACAATCCCGCACCCTGACTATTAGCTACAGTCAACCGAGGGTGACAAACGTCATTCAGTTCACGACGTCCGAAGTATGTCGTAATGTTTATCGTCCATAGTATGGTTATAAGAACTCACAGGGGAAACAACGACTCATTCACGTAATAATGTACTTAACAATCAATCATCAGGGTTAATACCTAAGGATTACTTAGTATATACATGAGGGTGATATGAAATTACCGTCCGACATGCAATGGGATGTGTGACTTCCGCCTCATTCCCTGTTCCTTGTTTGGTTGTGGGCTTAGGGAAGAATCACAAATCGACTGTTTGTTCGATTTAGATTTCTATAACTCGTATGTACTAAGTGATCACAGGAGGTATTAACAACACTTTCAGTATACAGAACAACACGTTTTCAACTAGTTTTGTTTATGTAATAAAACTACTATACATTACTGGTGGGAGCCAGGGTTTTCAAATAGAACAATGCTTAAACAACATAAGTATGGTAGATACTTGTACTCTTCGGTCGGAACAGATAATTCAATAACTTACATTCAGGGAAAATTAATGATTTTCCAGGATAAACATCAGCACTTCACAAACAATGGTATTATTATATACTTAACGAATATTCATTATTAATTCTATAATTCCTTAGTTTATGCAGTCGAGTTACGTACGAAGAATATCTGATAGATTGTGGAATGCGTGGTTTCCGCCTCATTCCTTGTTCCTTGTTTGGTTGTGGGTTTAGGGCAGATCTACACAATTAACTTTCTTTTCGATATTGGTTTATACATAACTAGTATGAACTAAGTAGTTATAGAAGGAATGGGTTTAATCATGCTTTTAATAAGAAAATATTGGTTTTTCTTGAGGAACAATATGAATAGATATCAATGGACCAGTACAGTTAAATCTGTAAGTATCTAGTGAATACTTCAGGGTTATATACCTGAGGATCCGACAACCAGTGGGATGTGTGGCCTCCGCTTCATTTCCTGTTCCTTGTTTGGTTGTGGGCTTGAGGCAGAACCACACAATCGATTATTTGTTCGATCTGGATTATATATGATTTGTATACACTAAGTACTCGCAGGAGGAACTAATAAGAATCATTTGTCTTTATATTCATTACATAAGGAAATATAAGGTTTTCTGGAGAAACACGACGCACTTTTCAAAAGAACAAAGAACCGTTTTCTAAAACAAAACGCTTATGAACTCACCAGCTTAGTGCTGATACTCTTTCAAAACCTACTTGTATTCTCAGGACATTAGTAGATAGGTACACGTGTCGGATTCAAGAAGATGGAGCATAGTAGCTTCGAGTCTTTACTTGTATTTACTTTTGTAGTCAGTATTATATGAATCAAATGTAATGTAAACATTATACTATTAATACAATGGTTGTTGTTGCTTTGATTACTATTATTCAATTATTGTGATACTATACATGACGTCCTCCGCCCCCGAAAGTTTCCGCCGTTCTGGTTTGGGGGTGTGACATATATTCTTGATTCGTTCTTGAAACTTTCAAGATCTTTAAGACTCCCACTGACCTCTTGACATATAAGATTCTCTTTGTCAAGAAACACTCCTTGACAAACAAATAATCAAGAGTTAGTGTCGGTTCTTATCAAGAAAAACACTTCACACAATTGGTCTTAGTTGGTCTCTGTTTTATCCAAGACATCACAACTTACCAATTTCAAATGTGCTATAAACCTAATGAAGATATATTACTCAAGTCACAATCTTGGAGCATGACTCTAAGACTTGGTTTTGGAACGAAGTATGATTTACCTTAATTGATTTAACCATTTCGACAATTTCTGATTCCTCTTCTTAGCCATACAAGTGCACTAAGATGTCCTTAGAGGATCAATTGTGATATGGTTTTCATAATCATTAAGATGATCATAAAACATGATGCTAAAGTACTCTCCCTACTTTTCAGTTTGGAGAAATTTTTATCTTTCTGCCTAATTTGATTCTTCTTATTCGTTCCGCCATACATTGAAACCTTTTCAATGATTCAAAATTAAGCTTAATCTTGTAAGCATAACCATATTTACTAAACTTTTAGTAAATCATGACGAATAGTTTTATCATTCTTTGTGGTGGACCTGACCAGTGCACAACCAAGTGTACCCGATCGCCTAGTCCTTCACTTGACTCACATATGGATGTGAACAAGGAATTAGTCTTAATTTCCCAAAGACGAAGGTTCTCATTCATCATACAATACAAGTTGCATGATTCCAAGTTTTTGTCCAATTGAAATTGGTGATGAGAATCTTTCCTTATTTGGTAAATTCAGACACTGCCACAAACGAAAGAATCAGATCCATATTGCTAAAAATAGATACATACAAACATCAATTTTCACAAATGCCATTGTAAGGAAATATAAAATAAGATAAAATCAAAATTTTCTTTATTTATGAAGATTGCAGAAAATCTTGTCCTTACAATGCAATTACAAATGAAAACTGTGTTACAATATACTTCTAAGCAATCTATCATAACTCCTAAGTAGCAGCACACAATTCTGATCATCGAATCATGCGATCGAAATCCATCTCTTCGTGATCAGACTCAGCATGTTATTCCTTTAAGCTTCATTTCTTTTCTTCGATCCTACAAAACATCAAAATGCAATCTTATCACATCATGTATTAAGAATCTACAAATAAGAACTTAATAGAGTTAGACAGTGGACTTACCTGAAGCAGAGTCAAACATTTTGACTTTACCATCCTTGTGGTTCTTCAGGTAGACACGTCAGCTTCGCAACCAATGCCCCTTCTCTTGGTAGTAGAAGCAAACAGACTCTTTTTGGAATGACACATGGAACAATCTCAGACTTAGCGTTTCTCTTTACCATTTGGTCAAATGGTTTGACCATGGCCAATCCCTTTCCATTGGGAAGGGAAGACTTTTATGGACTTCCAATGTTTCCATTGTCAATGTCCATGGAAGTTTGGGAAGTAGATCTTCCAATCAAATTTGCTTGACCAGTGTGCCAACTCATTGCTGATTCAGCAACAATTAGCAAATATGTAAGATCAATAAGGGTCACGTCGTGGTTTGTCACAAAATAATATTTAACAAACTCACCATATGAATTAGGAAGTGAATGAAGAACCAAGTCAACAGCCAGCTTCCTTGGGAACACGACACATAACATTCCCAGTTTGTCAATGTGTGACTTCATCTCTAAGACATGTGCACACATACCTTCCATCTTGGTGTTTGCTTGCCAATAGGGCTTGAGTGACCTTTAACTTTTCAAGTCTTTGAACTTGTGGGTCAGTGAGGACTATTGGAGGAGGTGGACGAAGTGAAGTTCCACTACAGCACGAATAAGGGATTAATCTTTCACCTTGATCGTCTTGTGAAATATCATCTTTATGAGGAAAGGATTCGGGAAGACCATAGTTGTCCGAACTAGACATCTAAAGGGAGAAATTCAAGTTAGTTGACTTAAGTCCTTAATATAACACCCAAAATGAAATATTAAGGCTAGGACCCAACACAATATTCTAAAATTCGGAAGAGGGATGCCGTAATCCAATTGTAAAATATTTGAAGGTAGCTAAATGACGATTTACCAATTTCCACCATGAAAAACAAAAATGAATTTTGGTTTTAAATGAATTGAAATTCCTAGATTCTTTGAGATTCATTGAACTTTTTAGTGGCATGTTTAATCTCGATTATGCCCTTCAAGTTTGTGACTGGGATGTCGAGGATCACAAACAAGGTGTGAATAACCATGTAAATATGCTTGGTAATCTCAATGTTACAAATCACCTAATCAATGTGATGGTTAACCATACATGCTCCATTGATCAATGATTAACATCAAGCTACCCTTTGCCACCCTTGTTAGCCCCAAATTAGTGTGCCGGTTAACCACACACGCTCCACTAACGACTTAGCAAGGTGCAAAGTGCAATTTCATGGAATAGCACCATTTTCACATTTTTCCTAAAGTAACTAAGATTGGGAATTTATAAAAGTTTAGTTACGTTATATTTCATTATACTTTTAATGAGGATTTAAATGTCCTGTCAAACCCGTTCGGCTAACGACCCTCCACTGGTCAAGGGTGCGGTGGGTAAGAGTGGATACCCAATGGCGGTCATATTATAGGCCGCTTCCTTAAACACCCATTATAGACCAGCTTCGTGAATGAGACCTACTAACAGTAAGACTGACTTTTAACTTATACATATATAATATATTAGATTTTAATTTTTTATATTATAAGGGTGTATTTTAAACATTTAAAATACTAGGTTGTTTAATCTATTAATTAAACTAGACTTTTAATTTAATTAAACTCAAACCATATAATTATGGATTTATTAATACTCTTTTAATTAATCTTTTAATTAATTATCAACAAAACCATAATTAAAAACTTTTAATTCTAAACTTAAGTTATGAAGCCAAAAGGTTTAGCATTTAATATTTCACAATTAAAATCTTTTTAATCAAATTTTAAATTCCAAAAATTGAGTGCAAGTTTTGAAACCTTTTAAAAACCCTTTAGTTTTATAACTTATAATTTTATTTCACATAAATGAGACTTTCCAAGTTCCATAATTGAGGACAAGTTATGAAATTCTTCAAGACATTTGGACTCCAAAACTTGATGGCTAGATTTGTAACCTTTCAAGACTCTTGGAATTCATAACTTAAGGAGTTAATTTGTTTTATGAATGAGACTTTTCATATCCATAACTTATGGAGGTTTCATGAACTCTTTAGATAAATCTTTTAAATTAATAAAATAATCAAATAATTTTATCTTTAACTAATTTGACCTAATTCAAGTTTATATATCAAAATGATTCAAATTTTACAAATAATTAGTTTTTCATAAAATCAAGTAATTATCTTAAAATTTGACAATCATCATGTTATTGGATGGGGATAGTCATTACCATATTAGTAAAATCAAGTTTTATGAAACAAAACAATTTGAGGTAACGATCATAATCCAATTCAGGCCAAAAAACCCAAAAAACTGCCATCTGATGATCCAACTTGTCGAGCCAGGCTATGGACTCGTCGAGTCCAATAGTGGACTCGTCGAGTTCATGCTGACAGAAACAGTTTTTTCATTTTGCTTCAACTTTGAACAATTACCTATGCATGAATATAACATAAAAACTTCCATGGCTCTGATACCACTGTTGGGTTTTATGTACTATAACACTCCTATGGTGCACATACAACCCTAATAGCTTTTGGATCTAAGTTTTCTCTAGTTATACATACAATAAAATTTCCAAAGCTTGAAAACTACAACTAGCATAAAATTTTGGTAATTGAAACATAAAAGTAAGTTAGAAGAATACCTCTTAATTGTAGCTTGTGGGAATTAGTCTTTCAAGAGCCTAGCACCTCAAGTGTGATGCCTCAAATATCTTATAACAAACCAAGAACAAGAGGAGGAACTTGAGAGAGAGGTTTGGAGACACAAAAATCGTCTAGAGCTTCTTGGAATCACTAGTGCACCATTTTTCGCTTAGGGGTTACTTTTATATAGTGTAGAATCCAAGAGTTAAACCATAATCTACTTTCTTGGGCCTTAATCGAATAATCCATATGATAAGCCCTTTGGACTAACTTTTCATGGAGTCTTACATGAACTTAGTCCATTACTAATCAATATGGATCATTAGCCCAAACTATATACACCACTGATTTATACAATCAGTCCCCGTTAATTTAATTAGTCTCTTTCGATCACTAAATTAATTCCAAATTAATTCTTGATCAATACTAATTAAATACTATGATTTCTCAATTAATATATTATCCTTATAATATATTAATAAAACACATTAACCTCTTTCTCAAATATCCATCCTATCAAATTATACCAGAGTGTTACAACCCAAATGGACCATGCTTGTATCGGGTGAAGTACATACCAATTATAGTTATGGGCTTAGACACCTAATCCAACAAACAGTCCATGTTGACCTAACTCGTCAAGTGCAGCTTACTGACTCGTCGAGTCCTTCCAGAACTCGAGAAATTGTGAAAACCCCTAGTTGACTCGCCGAGTTTCCAACCAATTCGTCGAGTCCATGCGTGTCCAAATGTCGGGAAAACCCTAACTGACTCGTCGAGTCTTCTTACTGATTCGCCAAGTTCATGCAGAACCAATACATGCAATCTTCATCCGACCCGTCGAGTCGGCTATGCGACTCGTCGATTCCCTTTAGTCCCTTTCTTATTCAGACGTTTTTAAGCTACCCCATAGCCCCAAATTGCAGATCTAACCTCCTAGGGCACTGTTTCCACGTAAAGTTGCAAACTTTATGTACATGCATGGTCCTAAATGCCAAAACCAAGCTAAGGGAAAGGTTTAAACCAAAGAGGAGGGCCCAATCTTGCTAAATCTGATAACTTTATGGCTATAGGGACTTAGAGAAATCCAGATCTGAAGTTACAATTTCAGATCATGACCAATACCCGAAATGGTTCACATATATGCTAAAATGGCCCTAAACTAAAGCATGGAGAGATCTAGCTAGAGGGAAGTCAAGGTAACAACTTGTTGCCTTCAAAATGATGCCAAGATGAAGTAGAGTCAGATCCACAAGCTTTTCTTTGCTCCAAGATCCTCGGACTTCAAGCCTTCTTCACAAAACCACTTTCCAAGCTTCTTCACACACACAAATGGAGGGTATTCGAGATTAGGGTTTTCTGGACTCAAGGGGGACGGTAAGGGAGGCTAAGGGAGGCTAATGACCCTTTAAATAGGGTACAAAACCCCATAAATTAGGGTTTTATTTTCCAGCTCCTACTCGTCGAGTCAGGGTCCTCCGACTCGCCGAGTAGGTCCATTAATCCACACGGGCTAACCCGCCTCTATACGACGAGTTGAGGCAACCAACTCGTCGAGTAGGTCTATAAACATGTATATAAGGTTTTAAAACTTATACCTAGGATTCAGGGTGTTACAGTTCTCCCCCACTTGAACTAGGCTTCGTCCTCGAAGTCTGATACGACGAACAATTTTGGATAGTGATCCCGCATCTCTGCCTCCGTCTCCCACGTCCACTCGGATCTCCTCCTGTGCTCCCACTGTACCTTTACCAAAGGTACTTCCTTGTTCTGTAGAACCTTTACCTTCCTCTCAAGGACAGCCACTGGCCTCTCCACGTAATTCAGGCGCTCATCGACCTGAATATCATCTAATGACAATATCGCCTCCTCGTCCAGAATGCACTTCTGCAACTGTGAAACATGGAAAGTGCTATGAATCTGACTAAGTTCCTCTGGGAGATCTAGTCTATATGCCACCATCCAACCCTGGCAGTGATCCTGAATGGACCAATATATCGGGGACCCAATTTCCCCTTCTTCCTGAAGCGAATCACACCCTTCCAGGGTGAGACCTTCAGGAGTACCATGTCACCGACTTGAAACTCCAACTCAGATCGGCGCCGGTCGGCGTAACTCTTCTGCCGACTCTATGTTGTCTACAACCGCTGTCCGATATGTTGAATCATCTTAGAAGTCTGCAAGACTACCTCGGTCCGACCCATCACCCTGTCACCAACCTCGCTCCAACAGACTGGGATGCGGCATCTCCGTCCATATAAAAACTCATAAGGTAGAGCTCCAATACTGTAATGAAAGCTGTTGTTATAGGAGAACTCTGCAAGGGGTTGGTAGGAGTCCCAGCTCCCACCGAAGTCAATAACATAGGCTCTCAGCATATCCTTGAGAGTCAGTATGGCCCGCTCACTCTGGCCGTCTGTCTGCGGATGATAGGTTGTACTGAAGTGCAACCCTGTGTCCAGCTCCTCGTGGAACTTCTTCCAGAGACGGGAGGTAAACCGAACATCACGGTCTGAAACGATACAGACCGGAACCCCATTGCGAACGACAATCTCGTGTATAGACACATCGGCCAGCTTCTCGGCCGAATAGCTCTCTCGAATGGGCAGAAAATGAGCACTCTTGGTTATTCGATCCACGATGACCCATATAGCGTCGAACCCCTTTGACGTTCTCATAATTTAGTGATGAAGTCCATTGTGATCTGCTCCCATTTCCACATGAGAATCTCTAGAGGCTGCAACTTGTCATGCGGCCTCTGGTGCGCGGCCTTGACCATCCTGCAGGTCAAGCACCTCTCAACGTACCAAGCGATCTCCCGCTTCATGCACGGCCACCAGTAAATCAATCGCAAATCCAGATACATCTTGGTGGCCCCCGGGTGAATAGAGAAGCAAGACTTATGAGCCTCCTCCAATATAATCTGTCTGACCCCACCATATATCGGAACCCAGACCCGACCACAAAGGGTCAATAATCCTCGGCTATCCTACACAAACCGAGTGTTCTCACCCTTAATCCTCTCAAGCTTCCAGTTCTCCTGACGCATACCCGCTGCTTGAGCTTCCCTGATCAAGCTCACAAGTGGAGAATCACAGTCGTAGTCCTTAACCACATCCAACCACTTGCGTTTCTCATGTTTAGGTTCGGCTGATCCATGATGTGTCTCAGGCTCTTGTGGTCCGTGTATATGGTACAGAGGACCCCATAGAGGTAATGTATCCAAATCTTGAGAGCGAATACCACCGCTCCCAACTCTAGATCATGAGTACGGTATCTCGTCTCATGCGGCTTCAACTACCGCGATGCGTAGGCTATCACTCGTCCTCTTTGCATGAGGACCACTCCCAGTCCTGTGATGGATGCATCACAGAATACCAAAAAATCGTCAACTCCTTCCGGGAGAGTCAGGACTGGAGCCTCGCATAGTCGATGCATGAGGGTCTCAAACGCCTTCTGCTGCTCAGGGCCCCAACGAAAAACCACCCCCTTCCTCGTCAGACGAGTGAGGGGTACTGCAATCTTGGAGAAATCCTGTATGAATCTCTGGTAGTACCCTGCCAAACCCAAGATGCTCCTGATATCCGAGGGAGATTTCAGAACCTCCCACTACATAACCGCCTCGATTTCGGCCGGATCAACCAAAATCCCCTCGTGGTTAACGAGGTGTCCAAGGAACTGAACCTCTCGTAACCAAAACGCACACTTCAAGAACTTGGCATAAAGTCATTCTCGCCTCAAAACTCCCAATAGCTCCCGTAGATGCTCCTCATGCTGCTCTCGGGTCTTGGAGTACACCAAGATATCGTCTATGAACACGATGACCGAGCGAGCGAGCATCGGTCTGCAGACCCAATTCATCAGATCCATAAATATTGTCGGCGCGTTGGTGAGCCCAAACGGCATCACCACGAACTCATAATGTCCATAACAAGTCCGGAACGCAGTCTTCTCCACGTCCTCCTCTCTAACCCTGACCTGATGGTAACCGGACCTCAGGTCTATCTTGGAGAACCAAGATGCTCCCTGCAACTGATCGAAAAGATTATCTATCCTCGGGAGTGGATAACGGTTTTTCACCATCAACTTGTTCAACTCCTGGTAGTCAATGCACATTCGGTGTGAATCATCCTTCTTCCTGATGAAGAGAATCGGTGCTCCCCATGGAGAACTACTCGGACAAATGAACCGCTTGCCCAACAGTTCATGTAGTTATGATGACAGCTCCTGCATCTCTGGTGGTGCCAATCGATACGATGCCTTGGCGATAGGGGACACACCTGGCACTAGGTCGATCCTAAACTCGACTTGCCTCTCCGGAGGCACTCCGGGTAACTCCTCCGGGAACACGTCAGCAAACTCCCTGACCACTAGAACCTTTGATATTGAAACCTGATCCATGACCCGCGTATCCACCACATAAGGTAGATAACCCACACACCCGTGCTGAATGTACTGCCGAGCCCTGCCAGCCGAACAAAACCCTGATCCCAGTCTGGTGCCCTCGCCGTATACAATCAGTTCTCCCCCACTTGGGGTTCAAACTACCACTCGCTGACCCTCACAGTCGATCATGGCACCGAAGCGACTAAGTCAGTCCATACCCACGATCACACACACTCCCCCCATGGGAATCATAATGAAGTCTATCGGGAAAGATACCCCAAAGATCTCCAGCACGCAACCCCGATAGACCGAAGACGCGAAAACCCCGTGTTCGTTGGCGGTAGAGACTCACAACGGACACTTTAGCTCTCCTACTAGCACAATGAACTCCCTACTAAATGTCTGAGAGACAAACGACCGACTCGCCCCCGAGTCAAATAATACCAAAGCATGTAAGGAGTTCACTAAAAACGTACCTAACCACAGGTACAAACACATAAGCATAAAGCACATATAATCAGTAAGATAAAGGATAGAAACATACCAGCAACCACGTTTGGTGCTGCCCTGACCTCCTCTGTTGTAAGCTGGAAGGCGTGTCCCTAAGCCCTCGGGGGCGCTGCTCTACCCTGACTCCCGTCAGTAATCCTCAGTGTAGCCGGCGCGGGAACCTGCGTTGGCTTGGCGGCTAGTAGGGGATACTGGACCTTCATATGGCCCACTTGCTCACAATGGTAACATAATCTAACCCCAGAAGCTGGAGTCTGCTGCCTACAATCCCTAGCAATGTGGCCCTGCTTGCCACACTTGTGGCACCCACTACCAGATCTGCAAACCCCCGAATGAGCCTTCCCGCACTTGCCACAAGTGCGGCCATGCTGGCCTCCTGACCTGGAATCAGCGGTCTTAGACTGCTTTGGCGCCAGCTGTGACTGTGCCAGGGCCTGCCACTGCTCCCTCAACTGCAACTCAATCTCTAGCTCACACCGCCTAGCGGCCTCTTATAAATCCAACAAAGTATCACATCGCTGGGTAGCAACAAACTGACAGATGTCAGTCTTGAGCATGCTCAGATAACGTGTCATCTGAGCCTGCTCATAAGCAAACTCCGGGCAGAACATCGCCCTCTCCATGAACATACGGGTGATCTTCGTCACCGTCTCACTATCTTGTCTCAACTCCAAGAACTCCTGAGCCAACCGTTCCCGCTCGACCCGTGGAATGTAGCGGGCACGAAACATATCCCTGAAATGCTCCCAAGTAACCGCAACTCTCTGATCATCTAAATACGACCCCATCATCAACCTCCACTAGTCCTTTGCCCCAGACCTCAGCAGGTTCAGGGCACATCTGACCTTCTGGTCAGTAGGACATGAACATGTGAAGAAACATCCCTCCATATCTGACAGCCACCTCATGGCTACAAATGGGTCCTAGGTCCCATCAAAAGTCGGGGCTTCGTGTTATTGAAGTCCCGATACTGAAAAGCCCGACTGGTGCCTCCCCCTGCCGCTGTTACAGCACTATAGCTGCTGCGGCAGCCGTATTAGCTAGGGCTGCATATATTTCATCAAAATAGTCCATCATGGTGGTCTTAATAGACCCAAACATCTTCGGAATCTGATCCCGGACAATCTCGACCACCTCCTCACGGATGATCTCCCTGACACGATCCTCTGTCAACGCTGGCCCACCCTGGCCGATAGTCTCGGGCACTGTCGGGGCATCCAGACAGCCCTACCCTGATCCCGATCTGGATCCAGTCACAAAACGCCTTGTAACGACCATACTGAAAATATACAAGGAATATATCAAATAATCCGCATAAATAACAGGGAACCAACTCCCAACAAAACCCTAGGGGTTGTGACTTCCTTGCTACGCGTATGGGTCCTGTGCTTTCAGTAGTACGGGCCCATACTACCTTCCACACCTACTCATATTTGTCTCAAGTATCATCACAACACCCTAACAATATACGTATGCATGGTGATCGCTCAATCCTCACTCCTAAGGAATGCTAAATATTCATACTGGCCTACCGACCTCGCACAACCCACCCATGAAACTTCCACCAACCCTGCAGCACTCGTGTATGCTAGCCATACATAACGCTGGACCCTATAGACTTTCGAATACCTGATCCTAAACTAAGCCCTTCATCAAACAAGAACAGGAAATAAGGCCAAACCAAACATTCTCAGGCAATAAGATCTTATTATGTACGACCGTGATGCATACACTAAGCAACTACAGTAATGATGTCAATTTCATATAAGGAAAACCCTAGGCTATCAGGCATCATATAATCAAGAAATTCTATCATGCAATTCCTGAAGATCCCTAGCCTAGTACTAGCATGTTGTTCTAACATATCACATAATTCAAATAAAGTACGGTATTTTGGGGTCTACTTACTGGCTCCGGCTGATCGTACACTCTCCATCCTCCTCTAATTCACTCAAACTAAGGCTCTGATACCAACTTGTAACATCCATAAAATTCAAGCAAATTTAAAACTTTTTCAACCAATTAAAAACCATTAGTTATTACAAAGTGTTTTCAAAATAGTTCATGTCAGAGTATCCCAGAATTCAAAATCATAAAATATGAGGAGTTGTACGATCACGCCTTCGCCTTTCTGCGATCATCCGTAGTACCTAAAACCAAAACTGAAACTGTAAGCCCGAAGCTTAGTGAGTTCCCCCAAAATACCCATACACAAAACAATATACACATAAACACAAACAACATACCATGGGTCCAATCAACCATCGCGTTGGAATACCCCAGGCCATTAACCATCGGGTTGGAATGCCAACATACTACAGGTCCAATCATCCTCGGGATGGTATACCCTCGACCCACAACCATTGGGTTGGAATGCCCACATACTGTGAGTCCAATCATCCTCGGGATGGAATACTCACGGCCCACAACCATCGGGTTGGAATGCCCAGCTCTGTTGGCTTTCACACAAGCAGATAAGCCTCAACCACCAATCAAACATGTGCACATATATCAGATAATCACATAACAGTCTATAGACAGACAAACCGATCTAGCATATCATAAGAGTATAATAACCTCCTACCTACCAGGATACCGATCTAACAGATCATACTAACATAACATCATCCTATCTACCAGGATACTGATCTAACAGATCATACTAGCATAACATATCAGGATAACAATCCATAAGAGCCGACCTTGGTTCCTTACACCCTTGAGTATAGTGAGGAAAACTCACCTCACAACTGTCGAACTGTAGTGATAAGATCAAACTCTCGAATCACAGCCACGAACTCCACCACCTATATTCACCATAGGACCACTCCCATAAGTTCCTAATTTACTAAAATACCCCCAGAAGTCAAACTGGTCAACCCTTGGTCAAAGTCAAAGTCAACGGTCAAGGTCAACAGTCCATGTTGACCTAACTCGTCGAGTGCAACTTACTGACTCGTCGAGTCCTTCCAGAACTCGAGAAATCGTGAAAACCCCTAGTTGACTCGCTGAGTTTCCAACCAACTCGTCGAGTCCATGCATGTCCAAATATCGGGAAAACCCTAACTGACTCGTCGAGTCTTCTTACTGACTCGCCGAGTTCATGCAGAACCAATACATGCAATCTTCATCCGACTCGTCGATTCCCTTTAGTCCCTTTCTTATTCAGACGTTTTTAAGCTACCCCAAAGCTCCAAATTGCATATCTAACCTCCTAGGGCAGGTTTTCCACGTAAAGTTGCAAACTTTACGTACATGCATGGTCCTAAATGCCAAAACCAAGCTAAGGGAAAGGTTTAAACCAAAGAGGAGGGCCCAAGCTTGCTAAATCTGATAACTTTATGGCTATAGGGACTTAGAGAAATCTCGATCTGAAGTTACAACTTCAGATCATGACCAATACCTGAAATGGTTCACATATATGCTAAAATGGCCCTAAACTTAAGCATGGAGAGATCTAGCTGGAGGGAAGTCAAGGTAACAAATTGTTACCTTCAAAATGATTCCAATATGAAGTAGAGTCAGATCCACAAGCTTTTCTTTGCTCCAAGCTCCTCAGACTTCAAGCCTTCTTCATAAAAACCACTTTCCAAGCTTCTTCACACACATAAATGGAGGGTATTCGAGATTAGGGTTTTCTGGACTCAAGGGGGGAGGTAAGGGAGGCTGAGGGAGGCTAATGACCCTTTAAATAGGGTACAAAACCCCAGAAATTAGGGTTTAATTATCCAGCTGCTACTCATCGAGTCAGGGTCCTCCGACTCGCCAAGTAGGTCCAATAATCCACCCGGACTAACCCGCCTCTACACAACGAGTTGGGGCAACCAACCGTCGAGTAGGTCCATAAACATGTATATAAGGTTTTAAAACTTATACCTGAGATTCGGGGTGTTACAATTTATCATCTCCTTTTAATGTGTCGGTTAACCACACGCGCTCCATTAATCAACGATAATTTTTGAGACACCCATTACCACCCTTTATTAGTCCCATATTAGTGTGTCGGTTAGACACACACGGTCCATTAACGACTTATAAAGTGTAATGTGCAATTTCATGGATTAGCATCAAATTTACATTTTTCCTAAAGTAACTAAGAGTGAGATTTTAGAAAATAGTTTAGTTACTTTTCATCATTATACTTTTAATGAGGTTATGTCCTATCAAACCCGTTCAGCTAACGACCCTCCACCAATCAAGGGAGCGGTGGGTAAGAGTGGATACCCAATGACGGTCATTTTATAGGCCGCTTCCTTAAACTCCCCTTATAGATCTGCTTCGTGAGAGGCGTACTAGCGGTTCTACTAACTTATTCTTATACATAGAGTAAATATTAAACATTTAATTTTACATATAGTATAAGGTGTATTTTAAAACATTTTAAAATTCCAAGAGTTTAATCTTTTAATAAATTAAACTTTTAACTTAATTAAATTTAAACTATCTTATGGATTTATTGATTATCTTTTAATTAATCATTTAATTAATTTAATAATAAGATCCATAAGGATGTATTTTAAACTTTTCAAAATACTAGAGTTTTTAAATCTTAAATTTCGAAATTAAAGAAAATTTAATTTGAATTTAAAATTAAACCATATGATTTAATAATTATCCATTAATTAAACATTTAATTTATTTATTAAACCAATTTGAGGATTATCAAATTAAATTAATTAAGATAATTTAATCCTAATCCTCTCCCTTAATTTTCGAAAATCATGGGAGGGATACACAAAATCTTACAGTTATCTAATTAATCAAATAAGGAGATAATTACAAAAAATTAGAAATCCGTACCAAAACCCTAATTTTCGAAAAAGGCAAAACTTGGGGAGGAAGGCAAGGATATAAATCCTTGCCATTTTCGAAATTATGGAGGGTTAAGAAAACCCAAAATTTCGAAACTTGAAGGGAAAGGGAAAGGGTTAAAACCCTTTCCTTATTTTCGAAACTTAGGGCCTAAGCAACCCTAATTTCGAAAACCCTAGTCCATTAGGGTTTAATTGCCATAAACCCTAATTGATCAAATTCAACAATTTTAATCAATTCAATAGGGTTTAATTGCCAGAAATTTAGGGCATAAGCAACCCTAATTTCGAAAACCCTAGTCCAATGATGGGTTTTGAGCATAACAAACAAAAACTTATGTGTGCATGCAACCCTATTTTTCCTGATCTATGTTTTCTCTAATTGAACATACAACATTTGAACATCAATTGGGAAACCCTAGGAAACCTATGTTATTTTTGAAATTTTGACCTAGGGTTAGAAAAACATACCTTTAATTGTTATATAGCAATAACAATGAAATCCTAGCCTTTTTGAAACCTTGAGAGCAAGCATCATAAGTGTCACGCCTCTAATGGTTCTCACCCAAACTAAACAAGAGGATGAGAGATGAGAGAAGAGAAGGAGAGCTAAGAATTTTGGCTATTCCTATAAGGAATCAAGTGGCCGAAAATGAGAAGGGGTAAGGCCCTTTAAATAGGTGAGGTAGCTTAGAGCCAAAGCTAGGATTTTAGGAGGGTGGAGGCTGAGCATGGGGATGTTCTCAAGGAGTTAGACCCTTTAAATAGGCCTTAAAACCTTAGGGTTAGGCTTTCCTATGCCCAACGTAGGGTAAAATTCCCAATTTCCAATTCAACTTCAAACCAACATAACTTCTTCGTTTCAACTCTGTTTTCAGCGTTCTTTATATGCACATAAAGGTATTGACGACCCCCATAACTCTCTCTAGTTAATTTTGGCTTAACACATGTCGAACTAAAACCACAATACATGCAAGAAGCCCGACATATAACTTTTCCCATTTTACCCTTTTTCTCCAAAACGAAAATCAAGGGCTTAGATTGCATAACTAATATCATATACATCCAATAATGCATAAAATTAATTTCCTTGAAGCCCAAGGCCCTTACATGATTGAATTATGGTCTACAATCCTGAAATAAGAAACATCCCGAAACTGGATGTTACATGTTATTTCAAGATCGAATCGTCCTTTATCCTCAATGAAAACAACCGATGATTTAACATTTTATTTGTTAATTGGATCATATATAATGACTCAAGCCTTTCCTATAAACACAATATACTCTCCTCATCTGGAATATCATAAAGAACCTCATCTTGAAGCGATAACAATATTGTATAATATGTTTTTTCCTCTTGTTGCTTAAATCTTATCATATCAATACATGTGAGCCTCTTTCGCAATCGAAAGTCATGTACCTCGTTGTTTCAACAATTCTTGCATCTTGATTCACCATAGACTAAATTTATGTTTTTTGGTTAGCTTCTAAATTATAACCTGGGATCCCACTTATTTTCAAAAAAAAAAAAAATCAATCAAGCTCGATGCCAACTTTCACCAAAAAAAAACTTCCTCACACACACTAAAGAAAATGCACCAACCTCCATTCTCGTACCTCAAGAACACCACCCATACCTATTTGAGTAATTTTATCGAATACTTCATATGCGTACTTTGAAATTCCACTTCAACCTAAAATTTCTTTGTATATGGATCTTTTTTCAATTCACAAAACCAAAAACAAAGAGTAGTTCAATGAATAAAATTTACTTGAGTTGCCTACACAAAACCTGCATTGAAAATTTTTCAAAAAAAAAGAAAGAAAAAGAAAAATGGGTACCAACGGTTGTGAATTTGAAAATGGAAAAATGGTTGCTTGCCTTGATACTTTATTGATTATTTCACTTGAAAGCACTCTATGGATCATCAATGAGTTGTTGCTTTCATTACTTCAATCAATATCTGAAAATACAAAGCCAAGAACTCTTATAAACAACCTTGTTAGATAAAACAATCTACACATCTCGATTCTCTAGTACTAATTTTTTGTGCTAATTTCAACATGTGTATATGTTTGTGAAAGAAAAATAGAGAGAAACAACATCAATAATGAATGATCAAGAAATTTGTCTCTGGCTTCTTTTTGTTGTGATGAATATGTAAAAGCAAGAGTTCGAAACATAAATGTAAAAGGGCTAATAACATAAAACAATTATAATTTTGATATTTTCTTGGTTTAACCACCAAATTTTAATTTATGATAAACCTCATCAATTTTTAGATAAAAGTTTTATCGCGACCACTATGGCACGTAAATGTTAGTCAAACATATAATGTCCTTTTTTTGTTCTACAAAACTTCATATTTTCAAAAAAATTCAAGCTCAACCACTATTCATTTTTTGTTTTGTTTTTATTTTTATTTTTAGTGCTTCTTTTTATCGGAAAAAAATTAGTATATCAAAATTTTAATATTTTGTTATATAAAATTATTATAAATAAGAACTATATTGATATATTTCGATGCCAAAACAAAGAATTCAGTTTAAGTCTTTTTTTTTCTGAAAAAACATTTGGTTTTGGTTTGTTTGATTTATTTCAGATTTTTTGTTAGAAAAAATCATTTGATGTTGGTTTCTATGATTTAGTTTCAATAAAAAAATTAATATATTTTAGACTATACTAGTAGGGTACCCGCACGATGCGGCACCAGTGATTAGGTTTTGATGAGTAGTTTCTGGGCAGCGAAAAATTAATATATATATATATATATATATATATATATATATATATATATATATATATATATATATATATATATATATATATATATATATATATATATATATATTAGTGGTGTGCCCGCGCGATGCGGCGGCGACGATTTGTTTCTTTCCGAAAATTAGTTTATATGCGGTCTTCGTCAAATTTTATAATTTCGGTGTATAGATTTCTTTAGATGGACGCTATTTTTGGCTTAAAATAAAATTATGTTTCTATTTTGATTAAATGTATGTAGTTTTTAGTTAAAAACAAAAATATGTTGCTGTTTTGTACACCAAAGTATGGAATAACATGACAATGTAAGGATCTTAGCGTATTTAGAAATGAAACGGACTGAAAGCTTATATCTAACGGTAAATCTATTACTCTTACATTATATCTCAATATACCGATGGACAGGACTGAAAACTCCTATCTCAAAAGATAAAACAACACCTAATACCGTCGTACTAACAATAATTTGGTTGAATCATTTATTTTATTATAGGTATAAATGTTTGTCATACACATTTTTAGAAAGTTCTAAAATTAAATACATAAACACAATATTCATTGATGATGTTACTTTCTTTTTATAAATCTATAAATTTGATCAATATTGTTATTACCATTATATATTTCCAAATGAAACTTCATTTATATTTTCTTTTATAGATCAATCAAAATTTAATGCAGGGTTTCATTTGTGATTTATAGTACTAATGTATGGTATATATTATATTAAATACAAATGGAATAAATAATGGTTTATGTTTTTGTTTTAATATTATTTTTATACTGAAATTATATTTTCACACAAAACTTAGATAATTTCAAATCGTAATTTGATAAATATAAGGAACAATTGATGCCACAACATCATATTATATATAACTGAAATATCATATGAATTAATTTTTTTATTTGATAAAAATAATATTTAACTATATTCCTATACAAATATAAATAAGATATTTCCATCACTATTTTTTATAATATTTAACAAAAATCGAATTATCGAATCATTAACAACATTTATAGTTAAAATAATCTTTTTATATAACAAATAATTATTTTGATTGTTTGAATATTATAATATTATTTTTTATTATAAAAGGATAGTGATATAATAAATATACAGTCTACACTTTGTAACGATTGAAGAGTCAAAAGTATATTAATTGTATACGTACAATACATCTTTTTATATTCTTTGCGTTTGAATAATAATTTATTTTATTATATCTTTTTTTTTTGAAATGTCATATTTATCAAATTGAAACTACTGATTACATTTTATTTATAACTATTGTTTTAAATTTTTAAAAGAAATTATATTGATTTGTTTTAACGATTTTTTTTATTAACAAATTACTTTTTTGATGTTATAGGCCTGTAGTTTTTAAAAAATATTATCAACTTTTATTAATTGATATTGTTTAGGATGAATTTATCTCTTAACTTATTTTTATAGATTTGTTTTAGCACCATCTTAAAACTGATATCTTATTAAAAGTTATGTTATCTAAATTTTTTATTATATCTTTTGTACTAAAAGCTACCTATTGTTTCTACTAATAGGAAAATAACTAACTATTTTACTTTTTTGTTAAGTCTCATTTGCAATGCAATATACTTCTAAGTTATTAGACCGGAGGGTGTGGGAAGGGAGCTTCCCTCACTTTTTGTGGGTCATACCCTCATTTCCTTCATTTTTCTTTCCCTCACTTAAAAGCCAAGGAATGGGTGGGAAGCCCTTCCCTCACTTTTTTTTAAATATATTTCATACATATATTATACTCATTTTGTAGGGAATTAAAAACCATGAGTTTTGATGTATTTTTTATATTTTTTTAGTAGGTATATAATTTTATAAATATAAAAGAAAAAAAAAAAAAAACCTGACCAATAGCATGAAGGGAGATAGTGCGTCAACCCCTCCCCCCATCTCTTTCCCGCAGTTTTTTTCTCTCACCTTTCCCTCACCCACGGAGTGGTGTGCAAGAGTGAGGGAAGCTTCCCTCACCCCTTTCCCGCACCCACTCCGTCCAGCCTTAAATCTAAATAACAATCACATATTGTGAATAATAATCACATATCGCATGTCAGTTGAATTGAATAACATTTTTTCTTATTATTTTTAGAAGCATCTACTTTAAATGCCTAAATTCTATTGTTCTTATACATATCACTTTAATATATTTAATAAATATAACAGTATAAAAGTAACTTTGATTTTAAATTTTATATCTTTTTTATAAACTTTAATTAAAGTAATAAATTGATTTTAAATTTATAAAGGTGGTGTTTGATGGATAAAATGACAGCAAATTTAGAAAATTTAGATCTTTTTCATGTTATTTGTCGCTTTTTTGTTTTTCATATGTGTAGTTTCAAGATCAATACATCCCTCTATATATTTTCAAGTTTCAAGATTGATGTATAGCTATGTTAATTTAATGAAGTTGCGCACCAACAATCTTTTTCCTAAATTTGAAGCATTTTGGAAGGATAGAAAAGGTATGGGGACAATAAAACTTTAAGGAGATTAAAGAAGTTGACAATGTGTTAGAAAATTGGAAGGTCTGACACATCATTACATATTCTTATAATTTTTAATAATTACCGCTAAATATCGCTTTCATATTTAAATATTAACAAATTGTACTATGTTTAGCAAATTTATTCTTCATAAACACCATATACAAGACATGTTTTTTTATACGATAGATTTTTTTTTAATTTAAAAGGAATCTTACACAGTTTCATTTGAATTTTTGTTGAACATGTATGAAACTTTTAACATCACACAATAATAAACACAAAACCATGTTAAAAGTACTTAAAAATACACCAACAAAATATATTGAGAGCATAAGAGTTCTTATAACTACTAAGAACAATTATCAGAAATACAAAAGCTCTAAACATTGACCATTTCATTCATATTCACAAGGATCTTAAATACTAAGAACATCATAAATAAAGAAGTTTAAAATAATGTAGGATTTCGAATTTAAGAACATATAGAAAAATATTCCAAAAGTTAATGTAATATTGGAAAATCAACGATCTTCAAAGCTCCCATTCAAGATATTGCAACATCTCCACTTTCCACTTGTTGCAGCTTTTCAAGAAGATCCAACACTCAGTAAAAAAAATAAACACAAACCTATCTATTTGATCTTTTAGATAGAACCATATGCTTCCCATCTTGAAATCTCCATCCTAACAAAAAATCAAACAAATTCAGTAAAACTTTGAATAGACAAACAAATCAGTAAAAAATGCATCTCAACTACAAAGCACAAATCTTTAAAAAAACACATACAAGCCATATATACAGCTTCAAGACAAAACAAATGTGCAACAAAAACAAATAAACAACGTATTAATACAACATATATCAAATCCATACACAACTACATCATACACACAAATCTGATACATCTTCCAACATACAAACAGACCCAAAAGATATTAAACTAAAAAGTTAAAAAAAAAACAAAACACGGTTTTTTTTTATCTTTTGTACAAATCGAAAAAGAAAAGACAAACAACGTTCATGTCTTCTGTGTGTGAATGTGATGTTGACGGGGCTGCACCGGTAAATAAATGACATAAAAGGAGAGAGGTGCGCCGACTACATAGATTTGTTGTTTTCTTAAAAAAAAGACAGTAGGGGAGAGATAGAGAGGGATCTACGCTGATGAATTACAAGTGGTGATGGAAGTGTTAAATGACGGTAAATGGTTGTGGGCGATGGCAGAGGAGATGTGGGTGGATGTGGCCGACGGTGGCGGCGGCGGAAGTGAAAGAAGAAGATGAAAGTGAGAGAGTGGACGGTAGGGAGGGAAAATGATTGAAATTTTAGGGTTTTTAGTATATGAGCGGTTAATTTTTGTGTTATTATATAGCAATAGAAAACTGGTGTATTAAACTATTATTTTTGATTGATTGATTTTTATTCACTTGGATTACCATCATATACCATTGAAATTTGATCTTATGGCTAATATTTAAGCTCCTTGTTTTTAAGACTTTTGTCTTAAAAATTATAGGGACCACAATTATATATGTATTATAAAGTAGTAAGAAAGATATATATATATATATATATATATATATATATATATATATATATATATATATATATATATATATATATATATATATATTTGTGAATAGCTTTCTTGTAATTTGGTAACTCGTCATGGCTCCAAGTAACTTAAAAAGAAAGTATAAGATTTAGATGGAAGGGCAATATATGTAACATTTTAATATTAAACTTATTGGTGACAATTGTTGAATTCTAAAATTATAAATGGTGGTTGTTAAATTTATTTCTTGAGCATTATTGCTCAACACCCTAAAATTTAACATACTTTCTATTAAGGTTAAAATAATGACATTTTGTTTAGACTATCTTTCGAGGTGTAACTTTATCTTAATCTTTTGACAACGGTAAATAACCTAGAAATATATATGTTATGTTTTATGTCATTTGACAACTTTTAAATCAACCATATACCAATTTCATAGCTTTCTTTTTCATCTTCTTTACTACTTACATTAGTCGTATGTGAATGTCAAATGTAAAGAATAAAAAAATTATTTATCATTCATGCTTTTTACTTATTTTCTTGTTTGACTTTTAATACTATATTTCCAATTTTATTTAAAATGGTTCGAATTGTCTTATAACAGAATTTCTCAATCTCTTACAAGAGCATGACCTCCATATACCAAAACCAAAAATCCAACTCTTTCTCCGCTTAGCTTTGTCTTTCTATCTTATGCTGTCATGAGAGTTTGTTGGAAAAGACATAATTTTACTCGGAAAAGTAGCCGTTTTAAAGGTTCACTAAAAGTGGTTCAACATGCATTGCTATATCAATGAAAATATGACATTATAAGCTTTAAAACTACAAAACTATTGAACAAAAAAAGCACATGAGGAAGCTTGAAAGTACCTTGCTTATTCACGCAGAACATGCACTTGAAGGTAAAAAAATGACATTTTACTGGTAAAAGGTATGCACTACAACAGATTATAAGTACATTGCTATCTAACCAAAAAATTTAAAACCAAAAACCTTTACTTTTCATTAATGCGCCATGTATCTGCAAGTTTTCAAAACATTCACTCACATACTCTATAAAAATATATCGAATACATGTATGACTTTTAGTATGGTTTTTAACATCTTACTTTCGTTTATTGTCAATCTTATTGTAACACCCGTGTTTCTAGGCTAAGCATTAGTATGGTGATGTAAATAGTTATGGTCAACAATTGTAACCTATTTTGAAGTAATAAAGATGAATTATTTGAATATTATGTGAATTATGTGATTTTATGTGCATTATACTTATTTATAATATATAATAAATTAAGAATGAAAATAAGCGTCAAAAAGAAAATAATAGATAAACCCAATATCTATGAAGAAAGTTGTGGTGGTCGTGACAAGGATTTTCATATAATGAGCACCAAAATCTGAGTTATAACGAAGAAGTTATGACCTGTCGAAGTTTCACGACAAAACCGGCACGACGCTGTGTGATGTAAAAATTGAGTTTACGGTAAAGTACTTTTTAGCCTTAGCGATCTTAACGAAAGTCGTAGTATACGTTAAACCGAGAGCGTTCATAAAAAGAACGTCCAAATCTGAGTTCGTATGAGGAAGTTATGAATTTTCTAAGATTTGGCATAACAGTGTGCAACCCGGAGTTCGAATATTAGATTGACCGATTTTTAGCTGACACAACCTAAACGAGAATCGTAGATCTCATTAATAGGAGCTCAACGATAAAAAGACAGACAAAAACGGACATCGGATGACAAAGTTATGAATTTTTAACGGACTTTTCCTGTCCCGGCCTGTTAAAAATATTACTTTAAAAATAAAGTCAAAATTAGCCGATGGAGTTTAAACTCGGAAGCCGGATTGTGCTGGATTCCTGCATACCTATCGCTGCTTCACTTCTCCCCCTGTCATGTATTGGCTCTCTCTCTGCGGAGAAGGAGACTAAGTCATCGGTCGTGCTAGGATTTCAGAAACGGGGAGTTGATATGGTTAGACCTAGACCCCGAAATGCTCCTAGCATAGAAGCCTATGGTTGAAAGGTTTAGAGTACGTCTCCACCTACGCGTGGATATAAAGAACACCGAAAACGGAGCTCGTATGAGAAAGTTACGAATTTTAGAAGACGGGAATGTAATCTGCGAGACTGCTCATGGAACGCCCCGCGTAGGATGAAGGAACGCCCTGCGCTATCGCAATACATGGATCCGAGATGTCCACGTCGCTCCATCCGAACCTCGCCACCTGCCCCGCTCCTATGCGCTGCGTACGCAGGTACACCCTGCGTACCTCTGAGGAGCGCCCTGCGCACCGAGGCTCCGGGCAGCTATAAATAGTGGTGTGAAGCAGCCATAATCTTCACAACAAAATCCATTTCTTTCTCTCTTTACTCTCTCTCTCTCTCTCTCTCTCTCTCTCTCTCTCTTTCTCTCTCTAAGCCTCCCAAAGCCCTAGTAACCTCAAGGTGCTAGAAGAAGGCCCCAGAGCGCCCGAAGGCTCCGAGAAAAAGAGCTTTCAGCTCGAAAAGTTCTGCCCCCACAAAGCCCGGTTTCTAGCAAACCTCCCGGTTTCGTCGAAGGAAATCATATTGTTAAGAAGCGAAGCGTTGTTCAAGTTGGAATCACCACTTTAACAAGTGAGTTCATAGTTACTTTCATCTTACACATAAATATGAAGTATTTAATATAAATTACGTGTTATGTGTGCATATTATTTCTATTCATGATATTTATGTTGGATGAATGATTTATACATGTTTTAAATGTTTTAAACTGTATATGTATTTTATATCTAAAAATATGTTCGGTAAAACATGGGTAGATGAAATAGTTGATATGTAATGCAATAAAAAGATGATAGGCCTTGATGTTTACGATTATCTAGTCATCTAGCGGAGTATAGATGATGACCGCAGACTATTCTAGACAGTCCAGTGGAACGTTAGCAGGCTCGCAACCTGTAGGTGTTTATTTGAACTACGTGTTCACCAGGTGTAGTGCATCCCCCTCATGGTTGCCTTATTTGACATGTATTGCTGAGGAATCCCCTAAGCAAGGTTGTCCACCCCGATAAAAATCCTTAGGCTAGGTCCCTTATAATAGATGCTTTAGGGACGTAAAGTGAGGATAACGGGAATGGGTAATCAGGTTGAATGATTTGATGAAAATAATAAACTTATATATCGTGGGTTGAAAAACCCATGTGCTCACCAGGCTCCCAAGCCTGACCCACTCATTTTCTTGTATACAGGTAGTGACATGAGAGCACAGGAGTAATGGACTAATGAGAGATCAATGGATTATAGGCCACTAGAATAAATAGATGTTGTAAGGCCTATGTTGTTTCTGTTTATGCTTTTAATCTGTATTGATAATGACATCCCGAGGTTTTTAATATAATGAAAATACATTTCTTCGGAAATGCTTTAATAAATTCTTTATCATATTTTTCGGAACAAATTCCACAACACTTTCTTTAAAAGGTTACTTTGATTTTAAAATAAAGCATAAACAAATCGGTTTTTTCTGGCCGTAAAATTGGGGATGTGTAACAACCGTCAATTCAAGTCAAAGGCAAGGTCAACAAGTCAAAGTCAAAGTCAAAAAGTCAAACCGGTCAAACTTAACTAGTACTTCTATGTTAAAAGTTATTCTATGAAAATGTGCATTTGTATGCCAAGAATTCAAGTGTCTCGGAGATCTTATGTGTTTAGCAATGTAAAACCCTAAGAAGGGAGTTAAATGCACCAAAACACGACTATGGACCCTTTTGGGGACTTAAAAAATTCATAAACAAAGCATAAAGGGGTTCACGAACCTTGCATTACGAGACTATACAATAATATTGACTAAAAATAAATCTCTCCCAAATCTCTCTCAACTTTCTATAGTCATCCGGGTCATCCCGACCCTTAACTTGGCCAAAAATCACTCAAAACGGGAAGTTAAATTGAAAAACAGCTAAATAGGGCCGAAACCCCTAGGAACCGAACCCATAGGGACCGAACCCTAGGGAACCGAAACTAGGAGAACCGAACCCTCTTAGAGGCGAACCTCTTAGAACCGAACCCTGCTAAGACCGAAACACCTCATTTTGACCGAAGCTACCATAGACCAAGCCGAACTTCGGAGGACCGAAGGTCCCTTTCGGAACCGAGACCCTGACGAGCGAACCGAACCGCATACACAACCGAAATGAACCGAGCCTTCGGTCCATTTCGCTTCCATCTCCCTTCGGACCCGAACTCCATTTCGCTCCTATCACCTTCGGACCCAAGCCCTCCTTCGGTTCCTTCTTCTCACTCTCGGTCCTCAACACTAAGAACCGAACCCTCGCAGGTTTGCTCCTTTTGTCCGGTTTTCGAATACTCTCGCCTCTTAAGCCCGTTTTTGACGTTTTTGACAGGGATTTTTCACCAAATTCATATTTTTATCATTTTAAACTCCCTAAACTCATATTTTATTCATATCTCAAGGATTTATTAATTATAAATCATTATTTTCATTAAAGGAAATATCTAAGGATGTTTTACACCACAAGTGGGTCAAGTGTGCCCACTTGCCTCCTATGTGTCACTTTCTCATTGGTCCAACCTTATCCACATCACATACACCAATGTAAACATCCCTTCACCCTAGCCACTTTCTCAAGCAATCCTTCATATAAAGAAGTACCTGGGGATTTCCTTGATCATTTTCTTCACCATCAAACACTTACACACTTCTTAACCATCAAGAGAGCCACTTTTTCTCTCAACTTCCAGCCACACTTTTGAAGTGTTCTTGAGTTATTTATTCACTTATTAGTAAGTATTTCCTTCTAACTCAAGTGCTATTACATGTTTTCATAACACTCTTGGATCATCTACACACATATTAACACGAAATCGTTCATAGGATCATCCAAAAACTTCGTGTGTTCATCAAGTGTTCTTGACTTGAAACTCATCATCTTCAACCTTCCATCCTTCAAGAAATCACATAAGGTGAGTTCATACCCCTACATTTTCCAGTTTTCTTTAGTTTTCAGGGGGGAATACAAGTTAAAACACCAAACCATATTTAAAACTTAACGTGACAGCTTACAACAGAAAAGTTGTGACCTGTTCACGAACTGTTTTACCCAACTTAAACTTAATATTTTTTCCAAAATATATAATATTCAAGTAGTTCAGGTTTGTACCTTTCTAAGGACTACTCGCACGCATTTATACGATTTTTCTACAATTTATGGCGATTTTTACAAAATTGCCTATCACCGCAGCAACAAAATCGGACCAGGCTGTGAAGATGAACGTTTTCACACTGGTTTGAGACCACCAAAAATTATAAGAAAATTTATGAACATAGTAGACTCTTTTTCCAAACTCTCAGAGTTTACGGATTTAGTTTTCGACTTACGATGATTTTTCTGTAAATATTCTAAAACAGGGACAGTAGAGAGTAAAATTGTCAAAAACAAGTTTAAGAGTTATTCACACTTTGTAACATGTCGAGCAAAGTACGTAATACTAGGGTCAAATATACTTAGTATTTGTGACAAATCGAAATTTCTATCTTGTACAACCATACACTTCAATCGAATTCAGACTTGTTTCTGCTAACTTTTAGCACTGTTTAAAGTTTGTTTGAGTGTTCTAAAGCCTAGTACCTTCAAGAGGTAATTATAGGAAGTATACTCTAGAGTTCAATGTGCAACATTCAAGTCTCAAAACTCCAAGATTTTGGAGTTTACGGCCATTAAATGGAGTTTACGGCCGTAAACTCTATGGTATATATATGACACTTAGTCATTTTTAGTCATTTTTACCATTTTCAAGCCTGAACTCATTCTCTCTCAAGTATCATCCGATTTTTCACTAAGATATTCAACATTGTAAGTGTTTCTTTCCTTGATTAGTTGATATCCTTCAATATCTAGTGATGGTACATGATTTCATCCATGAAATCTCTTCATTTTGATAGATCTTCAAGTGTTCTTCATTTCACCAAGAACACCAAGAACACACACTAGTGTTCTTGGACCTTAAACACCCTTACAAGCTTCTATATTGTAAGTACTCTTGCCTTAGCTTGTTATATGCTTGAATCACTTAGTTTACACCTAGAAAACATCAAGAAATCAAGGTCAAAAGGTGTTTACAGCCAAGGCAATCTCCTTGGGCCGTAAACCCTAATTAAGGGTGCAAATGAGCCCCAATCCCTTCCAAAGCCTTGGAACCAAGTCCAGAACACTTCCAAGATGAGTATAGGACCTTAAAAAACAAAAGAATCAAGAACATATGGTGTTTACGGCCAAGGCAATCACCTTGGGTCGTAAACACTAGTAAGTGGTGCATTTGTGTCACCATTCCTCCCTAAGGCTTAGACTTGAACCTAGAACACTTCATTGTGACTTATAAGACCTTATAACACAACTTGGTACAAAATACCATGAGTTTACGGCCGTAAACTCATGGGGATTTACCCCTGGGCCGTAAACTCATGTGATGCATCCATGTTGGCCATAAACTCCAATGAGAGGCCATACTTCCCTTAGATGCAACCCTTTGGTAATTCTAGCACTTGAATTAAAGTGTTTTCCATGTCCTAGGGTGTCTTCACTTGCTTAGTTAGTTGTTAATTGACTAATTAGATACATATATGTGTCATTATATGTTAAATAGGATCCGTGTGTGTGCTCAAGTCTTCACTTGACACTTAGCATCCTATACCATCCGTTCATCCAAACCACTCACTACAGGTGAGTTCATACCCCTTAATCAACCTTTTAAATGATTTTAAATGCTTTTATGGGGGGGGGGGGAATACAAGTTGAAACATTATAGTTATTATATCAATCACATGTGAGTAATAACTATCAAACATATGGATTTTCTTACTTTTCAAACTGTGTTATCAAACAAACTACTTCAAATCGTTTTATAAACTCGTTTACATGTTAAATACTTTTATTAAACTCTTTTAAACTTATATTTTTTCAAATGCATATCTGTATAGATATAGTTATATAAGTAGGATTGAAAGGACTCAGGACTGATAGCTCACCTTACTTCATGTTCCTTGTTTGGTTGTGGACTTAGGGTATCGATTGTTTGTCCGAAGGTCGTTTGAATCTTAGTTATATATTATGTATATGTATATAGATATAAAAGTCCCTTCATTCAGTTCAATACCTTTGGGTAGCAAAGATATACAAACATGTTCATTCATACAAACAACATTACTAGTAAACTATAATAGGTATAGTTTAGGAAGTTACTAATACTATTACTAGAACAATGAAACATACAAAGAGTCAGTTCATAAATTAGTCAATACATACTATTATGAGAAACTAAGAGAACATACATACATACTAGACAGAGAGAACATACAATACAGCTAGTACATACTATACATTATACAAGAGAACATACTATTATGAGAAACTAACAGAACATACATACATACTAGACAGAGATAACATACAATACAGCTAGTACATACATTACATATACAAGTATACAATAACATAAATTTGAACCATCGTTCGGGGCATGGCATCACCTGTCATGGCTCATTTTGTATCCAGAGTCTCCTAGAAAGTGAGCGTGAATTTGTGTATAGATCTATACTGGATTGACTATCCTACACCTTGCTGTTCGCTACAGTGGGACTTGCAAGTCTACGGGTGCCAAATGTCATTTCTTCCGACGTCTTTCATCGTCGTGTTATTAGTCGATAGTATGGTGCAACCATTACACATTTAACCTTAATTAACGGCCGGATTAAGGTAGAAAGTACAGCAGTAGTTACTATAATACAACACTACAGTACTTTATTATTTCCCCATTGCATTCACATTGTGATCTTTTCACATAAAAGGTAATGCAAAACTATATTTTTGGTTAATGATAGTCACACTTGGGAAAATATACACTCTTACAAGAAACAAACATATAGAACATTTGATGCCTTGGTAGAAGGCTACGTTTAGTAGAAAATATAGGATTTTCTAGAAGATACAATCATTTACAAACATTTAAAAACATATACAAACGTTTACAAACATTTACAAACTTACATCAAGCACTTACAAACATTTTCATACAAACAATGACACTAAAATGCTTATGAACTCACCAGCTTTAAAGCTGATAAACTCGTTCAAAATAACTTGTATTCTCAGGTCATCAGTAGACAGGTGCCGATGCCAGGTTTTGAGAAGATGGAGCTCGTTCAAGACTCATCTCTTATTTTTGATTTACATTTTTGGTGTCTTATAAACTTCACAGAACACATTTGTATTAAATTATATTATTAATTCAATGGATGATGTTGTTGCTTGTTTACTACTATACTTTGTTGTGATCCTATACATGACGTCCTCCACCCCCGAACGTTTCCGCCGTTCCGGTTTTGGGGTGTGACAGATTGGTATCAGAGCATAGTTTATAGTGAATCGAGTATATCAACCCATAAAAGATATACAAACTATAAACACAGCGGGATTAAAATACTCTGACCAAGAGTTTATACTTTTAAATAATAAAATATTTAACTAAGTATACATACCTGCATTCATACTAAAATCAGTGTCACTAGGACAGAACAAAAGTATTACGATTGTTGAACATCACAAGTAGACTCGGGGATGTATGATCAGTTCTGGGAGTGACATAGCCTGATCAACTATGTTGGTCCGAGAAGTGATTAGCATATGCCCGAGAATGGCTGTGAGGTGGCAACAAGTCTAAAAACTTACCAATACTACTACAATGAAAACATTAGAACATAACATAAACTTAAAATACTATAGGAGTATTTTGTGTTACTATAAATTACTTATGTGAGAACTAAAAAGGTCTTTATCAGTAGGTCAGTAGTTGCTAAGTGGATACGCTAAGGTTATATGTAACTAGGATGTCATAGACTTAGAATCTGTAATCTTTGCTTTACTCCCTGTTCCTTGTTTGGTTGTGGGTTTCGAGTTAGGGTCACTTATTCGAAGGTCTATCCTGTTTTGATTACATATAACTGGTATGCACTAAACAAGTATTGAAGTAACTGATAAAGATCATCTTATAATTATCTAATTAGTACGTCTATTTAGTTATTTCTTATACCCCTTTTCTTGCGTAGATATCATGGCTGGATTCCATCTCCCCGGAGATCCATACTTCCCAAACGAAGGCAATGCTGGATGGCTTGGAGAAGAGCCAGAAGATGATCATCCAATCCCTTTGGATGATCACCATGCTGAAGGCTTTTCTAATGGTTCTGACTCCGAACCTGAAGTCAACAACCTACCCCCAGTAGCTCCAAACTCGAACCCTCGTCCAACATTTCAAGGACTCACACCTCTGTGGGCCACAAACTTGAACGGATGGAGTCAGGAACAGGATCAACCCATGCCCTACAATGGGGACCGAAGCTTTTACAACCTAAGCGAGGGAGGTTCAGCTGACCGAGTCCTGTCCATCATGGTGCGTAGAATTGCTCGGAATACCGAGCAAGGTCGAGCAGCCATCGACCGAGTCATGGAAATTGACGCCAACTCTGGTGTTAACACAGTCCGCATTCACCAGCTGGAGTCTGCTCATGCAAGAACTCAGAACCAGAATGCGGCCCTGCAGAGAGAACTTACTGAAACCCAAGCTGAAGTCAGGGAACTTCGAGCTTGACAGGCAATGTCTGAAAGGCGCATGAGAGACATGGTGTGCCGTCTGTCAGAATCAAGGACTCATTCTAGTGGTTCTCGTCGTAGATAGAGCCTACTCAACTTTCTCTTTTGGATATAACTTAGTTTATGTAAAAACTCTAGTTTCATTTCCTACCTTTGTGAAGACCTTACATCTGTTAAGTCATGATTTGGTCGTAGTTCTGTAAAAAAATTCCCATCTTGGTTTGATGTAAGACCTACTTCTAGGTCATTTTTCCAGAACTTATTACATCTGTAATACCAGTATAATTGACAGATATCTAAATCTCATGGAATTTAATATCCAAATGCTATCATATTTTAGTACTAGATCTACATTCAATCATACTATTCAATTGTGTTGTTGGGCTACGGAGAGTTAGTCCATGAGTCACTCTCATCAAATTTCTCTATTCTTACTAGTATCGTCATCTTTGTAAACTTTTAGTTAAAAGATGCCTCCGCGCCGATCAACGAGACGCAATCCTCCGGTAACTTCAACACCACCTACTCCTCAAATTGATACGGCAGCTCTAAATGTTGTAGTAGTTGCGGCTGTGGCAACAGCCATGGCTCAATATCATTCTTCCAGTGCCACCGGAGGTGGAACACCTGTTCATTCTACTCACAGTGAAGCCCCCGTGCGCTCGAGAGAGTGCTCCTACAAGGACTTCACCAATTGCAAGCCAAAGTCCTTTAAAGGGACTGGCGGAGTCATTGCCCTCTCGCAATGGTTCGAGACCGAATCGGTTTTCGAAATCTGCTCCTGTCCAGAAGGGAGCAAGGTCAAGTTCGCTGCTTGAACCTTCGAGGAAAAAGCCCTAACATGGTGGAATACCCATGTCAAGTCACTCACTCTAATGGTGGCAAATGTTATAGGTTGGGAAGCTCTCAGAGAGCTCATGATTGAAGAATACTGCCCGAGGGGCGAAATCCAGAAATTGGAACAGGAACGATGGAGCCTAAACATGAAGGGCTCCGACATAGTTTCCTATACCGCCAGATTTAGCGAACTGGTGGCCCTGTGTCCCAACATGGTTCACACGGAGGGAAAGAAAATAGAGAGGTACATCTGGGGGCTGGTGCCTCCATTTCAGGGGAATGTTTTAGCTTCAAACCCCACTACATTCGATAGTGCCAAGCGGTTGGCACAACGGCTCATTGACCATGGGGTCCGTACCCCATCAGCAACAACAACCCTAGCCATCTCAGAACCCTCCAAAGCCGCCGACAACAAGCGGAAATTCTGGGATGACAAGAAGAAGAAGAAGGCTGCCAAAAAGCAGCAGGTCGTAGCTGTCCACGCTGTGATTGCACCGGCCGCTGCTGCTCCGGTAAAACAGTACACTGGAAGTTTGCTCAAGTGCAACAAATGCAACTTCCACCACACAGGAGCCTGCCGGGATATGCAGTGTTCAAACTGCAACAGGAATGGGCACACTGCCCGTTTCTGCAAGGCTCCGGCAAAGCCAATCACCCAAGTCCCCGACGCTGGTGTAGGCCAGGCTTGCTACGGTTGTGGCGAGGCGGGCCACTACAAAAGGAACTGCCCGAAGGCAGGGAACGCCTGCAAAGTGGGAAGAGTTCTAGCTATAGGCCACGAGGAAGCAGTTTCCGACCCCACAGTGGTCAA
Organism: Lactuca virosa; assembly: GCF_052849685.1. NCBI lineage: Eukaryota > Viridiplantae > Streptophyta > Magnoliopsida > Asterales > Asteraceae > Lactuca > Lactuca virosa. Next base: position 74,942,547 of record NC_136432.1, on the reverse strand, counting down.
TGGTACGTTTCTCCTCGATAACTCATATGCATGCATTCTATTTGATAGTGGAGCAGAGAGGAGTTTCGTGAACCAAAAATTTGCTCACTTGCTTAAGAATAAATTGCATGCACTAAAAGAACTGTTTACAGTAGAAATGGCTAATGGAAAGACAGAGAGTACTAGCTGCATATACATAGGTTGTCCTCTAACTCTAGATAGCCATTCATTTTCAATCGACCTCATACCGTTCTCAATTAAAAGTTTCGACGTCATTATCGGCATGGATTGGTTGAGTCTGCATCGTGCCGACATCATGTATTATGAAAAGGCTGTTCGCCTTAATCTGCCGTCTAGCGAAACTCTAGTAATATACGGCGGCAAACCCGGCACTAACCTTCGCCTCATCTCGAGCATTCAAGCCCATAAATTGTTGTGAAAGGAATGTCGCGCATTCCTTGCTCATGTTGTCGATATGAGCCAAGAAACGAAATACATTAAGAACATTCTAGTAGTACTCGATTTTCCCGACATCTTTCCAGAAGAACTCCCAGGATTACCTCCACAACGTCAAGTCGAGTTCAGAATCGACTTAGTTCCAGGGGCTACCCCAGTAGCCAAATCGCCCTCTCGTCTAGCACCTGCAGAGATGCAAGAACTGTCCGATCAACTTAACGAACTGCTCAGCAAGGGCTTTATAATGTCACACCCCGAAACCAAAAAGGCGGAAACGTTCCGGGGCGGAGGACGTCATGCGTAGCATCACAACCAATGAATAACAACAATTATAGCAACACAACCATTATAGTGAATACTTAAGTAAAAATGTTTACATCAATTCTAAAAACTTGTTTGAATTACATCATGTAACTTGTATGAATATAAACATTAAACTCTTATTGCTTCAACTCTTCAAAAACCCAGCAAGTACCTGTCTACTGATTTCCTGAGAATACAAGCAGTTTAAAAGAGTATCAGCATAAAGCTGGTGAGTTCATAAGCGAAGGTTTGCAGTGAAAATCGTTGATGAGTTCGGAAAATATTTGTATTGTTACAAGAAAATCCGATATTTTCCTTAGTGAAAATGTAGTGTTATCAGTTCTGTAATAAACCATGAATATCTGTATGTTTCCAAGAACATCCGATATTTTCTTTAGTGAAAAGGGTAGCTTTATCGATTTCGTATAAAACCATGAATGTTCGTTATTGAAAACTGTAGTGATATGCGAAAATACTACCTCATGTGACTAGCTAAAACTAATCATGAAGTGTAAGTATTTTATATGTGAACCCATTGAATAATCGGTTCTGTTTGAAAAACCCTGGCTTTAGCCAGAATACGTAGTGTGTATCAGTTCTATTTAGTAAAAGTAGAACTGTTGAAGAGTGTTAAGCTGTAAACTAAAGGTGATTTATACATATTGTGAGTCGTATAACGATGCTTGATATGACTAGAGACCTTTCCAACGTTCTTCAGGCGTCGAGTTAAATGACATTTATACATCTCAGGCGTGCCCGCCTAACTGTAGCTAGCAGTCCAGATGTGGGATTGTCAGTCCCGAATAGATCTATTCACAAATCTCACGCTCTCCCTCCAGGAGACTCTGGTTATACAGTGGTAGGATTTATCCCTGTACATCTAAGGGTACAGTAGTGAAGTAGCGCCTCACAGTATCGTACAATCTAGTTTACATGTAGTGTAGTAGCGTTCTACCGTAGTGAAAATCCGTATGTATACCGTATATAGTGATAATTTCAGTTATGAATACCATGATAAAGTAGTGATGTAAACTGTAAACGCTTTCTGTTTCAGCACATATGTTTAGTAGTGAAAGTTTCTATACTTGATATGTTTTAGAAAAATCCCAAACTATACCGATTATAGTTTGCATGTATAATGTAGTGAATAGCGAATCCGGAAAACTATGCAATTTTAGTGAAAACGTCCCTTATGCTCAACACAGTACAAAAGGGTTAAAGTATGAGAATTGCATGAGTTTTGAAAACATTTATGTTTAGCTAGTATTCCCCCCCTGAAAACATTAAAAATACAGAAAATGTAGGGGTATGAACTCACAGTTCTTGTTGTGAAATCGTTGACTGAAATGAAGATCCTTGAGTTGTTGCACGTGACACTTAACGAAATCCTATTATCAAATAAATACATATATGTATCTACATTAGTGATTTCGATAGATAAAGTGTCATAAGAACACTTGTATTCGGTTGAGGAATGTTACCGAGACTTGATTGAATCGAAGAAAATGAGTTTTCAGCCAAAAGTACCACCAAAAAGGTGTTTACGGTCGAAAAGGGGTTTACGGTTCCTGAAGGCTCGGTGAGTTTACGGCCGTAAACTCAAGAACAGAGTTTACGGTTCTTGAAGGCTCGGACCGTAAACTCGAGAATAGAGTTTACGGTTTCTGAAGGTTGGACCGTAAACTCAAGAACAGGGTTTACGGTTCTTGAAGGTGGACCGTAAACTCAAGAAAAATGGTTCTGATTGCTGATTTTGATGAGATGATCGTTTCCAGGCGTTCCCTAGTGACTCCAAACGTGGTTTCTTGATGATTTCCGAAGTTTGAAGGCGTTTTGAGTGTTTAAGGTTAAGGTTCTTAGAGAGAGAAGGAGAGAGTTTTTGGCCAGAAATGTTCTAATGAAGGTGGATGCATCGTATTTATAGGGGTGTTGTGGGGGGTCCACTCGTTACTGACCGTAAACAGGTTTACGGTCGTAAACGAGTTTACGGCCGTAAACGAGTTTACGGTCGTAATCCCATTTAGACCGCAAATGCTTGATTTTTCGAAACAATCGGGTTTCCGCGCGATTTTGGTTCCGACTCGTAATAATTTAATTAAATATAACTAGATTATTTTCTAAACCAAAAAGTTTGACGGAAGAGTTAATGAATTCGAAATTTTATTAACGCAAACCGTGTAACGGAAACGAAAAAAGTTTCGGGTTGTCACATCATCCCCCCGTTAGAGGGAATTTCGTCCCGAAATTCGAACTTAGATTACAGATCACGAATTAGGAAAGAGATGCAGATACTTCTGTTTCATCTGATCTTCGCGCTCCCAAGTGAATTCAGGTCCCCGCTTGACATTCCAGCGAACCTTCACTATCGGGATGCGACTTTGTTTCGTTCGTTTGACTTCCCGATCCATGATTTCGACAGGTTCTTCCACAAAGTTGAGGTTCTCGTTGATTTTAATCTCATCGAGAGGGATCACAAGTGTCTCATCGGACAGACACTTCTTCAGGTTCAACACGTGGAAGACAGGATGGATGTTGCTGAGCTCTCGGGGTAACTGAAGTTTGTATGTCACGGGACCAATCCTAGCAAGGATTTCGAACGGTCCAATGTACCATGGGTTTAGCTTTCCACGCCTCCCAAAACGTATCATGCCTTTCCAGGGTGAGACCTTCAGAAGGACGCGGTCACCAACCTGGAACTCCAAGGGTTTTCGTCTCTTATCGGCGTAGCTCTTTTGTCTATCTCGTGAGGCTTTCAGTCATTCTCGGATTTGCACAATCTTCTTAGTTGTCTCTCGGATAATTTCAGGACCAGTGAGAGTACTGTCGGGGGCTTGACCCCTGGCTAGCTGCGTGTCACCCACCTCAGCCCAACACAGAGGGGATCTGCACTTACGGCCATAGAGGGCTTCAAACGGCGCAGCCTTGATGCTGGTATGGTAGCTGTTGTTGTAGGAAAATTCAACCAAAGGAAGATGAGTGTCCCATGACGCGCCGAAATCGATGACGCAGGCTCTCAACATATCTTCCAAGGTCTGAATTGTTCTCTCACTCTGTCCATCAGTCTGCGGATGATAAGCCGTGCTCATATCCAATTTAGTTCCAAGAGCCTTCTGTAGTGATTGCCAGAATCTCGAGGTAAACCTGCTATCTCGGTCGGAGATAATAGATGCAGGTACCCCATGAACGCGAACTATCTCTTGAATGTAGATTCGGGTGAGTCTCTCCATCTTGAAGTTTTCTTTGATTGGTAGGAAGTGGGCGGATTTTTTCAATCGATCGACAATTACCCAGATAGCATCGTGCCCACTCGGAGATCTGGGTAACTTGGTGATAAAATCCATGGTTATCCTTTCCCACTTCCACTCAGATATTTCCGGCTGTTGAAGTAGACCTGAGGGCTTCTGATATTCGACCTTCACCTTGGCGCAAATCAGGCACTTGCCCACGAAGGTAGCGATCTCTGCTTTCATGTTTGGCCACCAATAGAACTGTTTGAGATCCAAGTACATCTTGTCCGAACCTGGGTGAACGGAGTATTTCGTCTTGTGAGCTTCGTTCATGACCACTTCTCTGTAACCACTGAACTTTGGGGTCCAGATCCGGTCCATGAAATAATAGGCTCCGTCTCCCTTGATTTCCAGATTCTTTTCCATTCCCCTCAAGGCTTCACCCGGCATGTTCTCTGGTTTTAAGGCTTCCAGCTGAGCCTCCTTGATTTGCGCGGATAGATGGGAATGGATGGTTATTGTTAGTGCCTTCACCTTACGTCCTGAAGACTCCTTTCAACTGAGGGCGTCTGCTACCTCATTGGCCTTGCCGGGATGGTAGCGGATTTCGCACTCGTAATCGCTGAGTAGCTCGACCCAACGCCGTTGTCGCATGCTCAGCTCCTTCTGATCGAAAATGTGTTGTAGGCTTTTATGGTCAGTGAAGATAGTGCACTTGGTTCCGTAGAGATAATGTCTCCATATCTTCAATGCGAAGACCACTACTCCCAACTCCAGGTCGTGCGTTGTGTAGTTGACTTCGTGTACTTTCAGTTGTCTCGAGGCATAGGCGATGACCTTTCCTCTCTGCATGAGCACACACCCTAGGCCCTGATTGGATGCATCGCAGTAGACCACGAAGTCTTCTGTCCCTTCGGGCAGGGACAAGATAGGTGCGCTGCACATGGCCTGCTTCAATGTTTGAAACGCAGTGTCTTGCTTGACTCCCCAATTAAAGGTTACCCCTTTTTGCGTCAGGGTAGTTAAGGGCTTAGCGATTCTGGAGAAGTTCTGGATGAATCTGCGATAGTAGCCCGCGAGACCCAAGAATTGTCAGATTTATGTGGGTGTCTTTGGTGCAGACCAATTCTCAATCGATTTGATCTTGGAAGGGTCCACGTGTATTCCTTCCTTGCTAATCACGTGTCCTAGGAAATTTACCTTCCTGATCCAGAATTCGCACTTCGAGAATTTCGCTTATAGATTTTCTGCCCTTAATGTTTCCAACACCTGCCTTAAGTGTTGTTTATGATCATCCTCACTCCGCGAATAGACAAGTATATCGTCGATGAACACAATCACGAACTTGTATAAGAAAGGGCGGCACACCCGATTCATCAGGTCCATGAATACTGCCGGTGCGTTGGTTAGACCAAAGGGCATTACTACAAACTCGTAGTGTCCATAGCGAGTTCGGAATGCTGTTTTGGGCACATCATTTTCATGAACTCGCAACTGATGGTACCCTGATCTCAGATCGATCTTTGAGAAATAACTGGCTCCCTGAAGTTGTTCGAAGAGATCGTCGATTCTGGGTAAGGGATATCGGTTTTTGATGGTCAGTTTATTCAGCTCTCGGTAGTCAATGCACATCCGAAAGGATCCATCTTTCTTTTTCACGAATAAGATCGGAGCTCCCCAGGGTGAGGAACTCGGCCTTATGAATCCTTTGCTGATCAGCTCATTGAGCTGACTGGATAATTCTTGCATTTCCGTTGGTGCTAAACGGTAAGGAGATTTAGCTACAGGAGTAGCTCCAGGGATTAAGTCGATACGAAACTCGACTTGGCGCTCGGGAGGAATTCCTGGGAGATCTTCGGGGAAAACGTCAGGAAAGTTACAGACTTAGGGGATGCTCTCGAGGTCTCTAACTCCTTGCGTCACGTCTATAACGTGAGCTAGAAATGCATGGCACTCCTTCCGCAGATACTTCTGGGCTTTGATACACGAAATGATACGGAGGTTAGAGCTTGGCTTATCTCCGTAAATCATGAGGGTTTCGCCAGAGGGAAGATTGAGACGGATAGCCTTCTCGAAGCAAAGAATATCAGCATGACTGGAGCTTAACCAGTCCCTGCCGATAATGACGTCGAAACTCTTAATGGACACAGGCATAAGGTCGATGGGAAACGAATAATTGTCTAGAGTAAGAGTACAGCCTATGAATATGTCGTTAGTGCTCTCCTTCTTTCCGTTATCCATCTCGACGGTAAATGTTTCGGTTAGAGGTTGGGATTTACATTTGATTAGATGTTTGAATGTATGACTAACAAAACTCCTCTCCGCACCAGAATCGAAGAGAATGCATGCATAAGAGTTGTCAAGGAGGAACGTACCCGTAACAACGGTAGGATCAGCAACTGCTTCCTCCTGGCCCATCACCAGAACTCTCCTTGTATTGCCACCAGTTGTTGTCTTGGGGCAGTTTCTCCTGAAGTGCCCAGTCTCTCCACATCCATAACAAGTTTGACCAGTGCCCGCTCCCGGTGCCTGGTTGGTTGGTTGAGCCGGTGTCTTGCAGTATCGAACTGTGTGTCCCTTCCTTCCACAGTTGTTGCAATTCAGCTCACGGCAGGGTCCGTGATGATGGAAGTTACACTTGTTGCACAGAGGTAGTTTTCCAGCATAAGCACCGGTAGGAGATTGGGTGGTTGGAACAGTAGTGGGAGCAGCAGCAGGAGCGGTAGCAGCATGAACTGCCACTATTTGTTGTTTCTTGGAGGGATCCTGCGAAGACTGTCCCTTTCGTTTGTTACCAAACTTCTTCTTCTTCCCACCGCTTTCCTTTTGTGGCTCGGAGATAGCTGCCACCTCATCCAGATCGATTCCATGGTCGATCAGAGTCTGTGCCAGATCCTTGGCGCTTTCAAAAGTAATTGGCCTAGCAGCCAAGACATTCCCCTTTGTTGGTTGTGTCAGTCCCCAGATGTACCTTTCGATTTTCTTGCTTTCCGGGGTGACCATTCCCGGACAGAGAAGCGCCAGATAACAGAATCTAGCAGTGTAGGCAGCGATGTCGGAACCCTTCATCTTCAAGTTCCAGAGTTCGTGCTCCAACTTTTGCACTTCGCCCCTCGGGCAGTACTCCGCGAGCATGAGCTCCTTCGGTCTTTCCCAACCCATGGCATTAGCCGCTGACAAGGTTAGGGTTTTGACTCGACCATTCCACCAGGTCAAGGCTCTGTCAGTGAAGGTGCAGGCGGCGAACTTCACCTTGTTTGCTTCAGAACAAACGCAAATTTTGAAGATGGATTCGATCTTCTCGAACCATCGAGTCAGGGCGATGACACCTCCATTTCCGTCGAAGGACTTGGGTTTTGCAGTCATGAAGTCCTTGTAGGAACACTCTTTTTGATGTCCCTAACTTCCATCTTGTCTCTGGGGGTTGGTTCCACCTCCAGCCCCACCAGCATTCACTTGAGCCAATGCTGCAGTCACGGCGGCGGTAACTGCAGCCTGAAACATGACAGGGTCGAACTGAGGAAGTGGTGGTGGTGGCGGAGTGTCGTCGTTCCTTCTGATGGGTCTTGGTCAAGGAGGCATCTTGTTCTAGAAACAATCAGGAAGAAGAGGATGGTAAGTCCTCGAGATATAAAAACAAAATATATCTCATCCTGATAATGAAAGTATTCTACCGAGCGATAAACACAGAAAGGTTACTAATACAAGTAAGTTATCGCTTAAGGAAGGAGAGGTAGCAACACTTAGAGTGAATCTGTATACTGAGTTTGGCTCTAGCGAAAATACTCCTATAGTATTTTATGTGAGGTGATTTTGGTAAGTTTTAGACCTGCTGTAGCACCACAATCACTCCCAAACACATGTTGGTCATGTCTCGACTGAATATAGTTGATCAGGCTATATTCACCCTAGACATGATTACATAACTGCCCAGGTTTAACCGTAGCGTTCCAGCATCCAAATACTTTTGTTTTCTTCTACTAGCGACACGAATTTTGTTATGTATGCATGCTCGTATACTTTTTATAAAAATACTTTATATTTTGAAAGTATACTTTTAGCGTAGAGAACTTAGGCCCCTTAGTGTTTATAGTTGTATACCACGTAAGGTTCGGTATACTAGTTCGCTATAAACAAGGGCTCTGATACCAATCTGTCACACCCCGAAACCAGAAAGGCGGAAACGTTCCGGGGCGGAGGACGTCATGCGTAGCATCACAACCAATGAATAACAACAATCATAGCAACACAACCATTACAGTGAATACTTAAGTAAAAATGTTTACATCAATTTTGAAACTTGTTTGAATTACATCATGTAACTTGTATGAATATAAACATTAAACTCTTATTGCTTCAACTCTTCAAAAACCCAGCAGGTACCTGTCTACTGATTTCCTGAGAATACAAGCAGTTTAAAAGAGTATCAGCATAAAGCTGGTGAGTTCATAAGCGAAGGTTTGCAGTGAAAATCGTTGATGAGTTCGGAAAATATTTGTATAGTTACAAGAAAATCCGATATTTTCCTTAGTGAAAATGTAGTGTTATCAGTTCTGTAATAAACCATGAATATCTGTATGTTTCCAAGAAAATCCGATATTTTCTTTAGTGAAAAGGGTAGCTTTATCGATTTCGTATAAAACCATGAATGTTCGTTACTGAAAACTGTAGTGATATGCGAAAATACTACCTCATGTGACTAGCTAAAACTAATCATGAAGTGTAAGTATTTTATATGTGAACCCATTGCATAATCGGTTCTGTTTGAAAAACCCTGGCTTTAGCCAGAATACGTAGTGTGTATCAGTTCTATTTAGTAAAAGTAGAACTGTTGAAGAGTGTTAAGCTGTAAACTAAAGGTGATTTATACATATTGTGAGTCGTATAACCATGCTTGATATGACTAGACACCTTTCCAACGTTCTTCAGGCGTTGAGTTAAATGACATTTGTACATCTCAGGCGTGCCCGCCTAACTGTAGCTAGCAGTCCAGATGTGGGATTGTCAGTCCCGAATAGATCTATTCACAAATCTCACGCTCTCCCTCCAGGAGACTCTGGTTATACAGTGGTAGGATTTATCCCTGTACACCTAAGGGTACAGTAGTGAAGTAGCGCCTCACACTATCGTACAATCTAGTTTACATGTAGTGTAGTAGCGTTCTACCGTAGTGAAAATCCGTATATATACCGTATATAGTGATAATTTCAGTTATGAATACCATGCTAAAGTAGTGATGTAAACTGTAAACGGTTTCTGTTTCAGCACATATGTTTAGTAGTGAAAGTTTCTATACTTGATATGTTTTAGAAAAATCCCAAACTATACCGATTATAGTTTGCATGTATAATGTAGTGAATAGCGAATCCGGAAAACTATGCAATTTTAGTGAAAACGTCCCTTATGCTCAACACAGTACAAAAGGGTTAAAGTATGAGAATTACATGAGTTTTGAAAACATTTATGTTTAGCTTGTATTCCCCCCTGAAAACATTAAAAATACGAAAAATGTAGGGGTATGAACTCACAGTTCTTGTTGTGAAATCGTTGACTGAAATGAGGATCCTTGAGTTGTTGCACGTGACACTTAACGAAATCCTATTATCAAATAAATACATATATGTATATACATTAGCGATTTCGATAGATAAAGTGTCATAAGAACACTTGTATTCGGTTGAGGAATGTTACCGGGACTTGATCGAATTGAAGAAAATGAGTTTTCAGCCAAAAGTACCACCAAAAAGGTGTTTACGGTCGAAGAGGGGTTTACGGTTCCTGAAGGCTCGGTGAGTTTACGGCCGTAAACTCAAGAACAGATTTTACGGTTCTTGAAGGCTCGGACCGTAAACTCAACAACAGAGTTTACGGTTTCTGAAGGTTGGACCGTAAACTCAAGAACAGGGTTTACGGTTCTTGAAGGTGGACCGTAAACTCAAGAAAAATGGTTCTGATTGCTGATTTTGATGAGATAATCATTTCCAGGCGTTCCCTAGTGACTCCAAACGTGCTTTCTTAATGATTTCCGAAGTTTGAAGGCGTTTTGAGTGTTTACGGTTAAGGTTCTTAGAGAGAGAAGGAGAGAGTTTTTGGCCAGAAATGTTCTAATGAAGGTGGATGCATCGTATTTATAGGGGTGTTGTGGGGGGTCCATTCGTTACTGACCGTAAACAGGTTTACGGTCGTAAACGAGTTTACGGCCGTAAACACGTTTACGGTCGTAATCCCATTTAGACCGCAAATGCTTGATTTTTCGAAACAATCGGGTTTCCGCGCGATTTTGGTTCCGACTCGTAATAATTTAATTAAATATAACTAGATTATTTTCTAAACCAAAAAGTTTAACGGAAGAGTTAATGAATTCGAAATTTTATTAACGCAAACCGTGTAACGGAAACAGAAAAAGTTTCGGGTTGTCACATATAAGACCAAGCTTCTCACCCTGGGGAGCTCCGGTCTTGTTTGTCAAGAAGAAAGACGGATCGTTTCGTATGTGCATCGACTACAGGGAACTCAACAAACTGACAGTCAAGAATCGTTACCCTCTGCCTCGTATAGACGATTTGTTTGACCAACTTCAAGGGGCGAACTTCTTTTCAAAAATAGACCTAAGATCCGGGTATCACCAGTTACGAGTGTTAGGAAAGGATGTTCCGAAGACAGCCTTCCGAACTCGTTATGGACACTACGAATTCGTAGTGATGCCGTTCAGATTAACCAACGCGCCCACAGTATTCATGGATTTAATGAATAGGGTGTGCCGTCCCTACTTAGATTAGTTCGTCATCGTCTTCATCGATGACATACTTATCTAATCTCGTAGTAAGGAGGAACATAGTCAACATCTTCAACAGGTCTTGGAAACACTACGATCGGAGAAGCTCTATGCGAAGTTCTCGAAATGCGAATTTTGGATCCGAAGAGTCGAATTCTTAGGACACGTGGTTAGCGAAGAAGGAATACACGTGGACGCTTCCAAAATAAAAGCCGTTGAGAACTGGTCAGCACCGAAGATGCCTACATAAATTCGTCAATTTCTAGGCCTCGCTGGCTACTATCGCAGGTTCATTCATGTAACACTGGTCAAAATAGGTCAAAAGACAATCACATGTGATTATACCAATCATGTAATGTGATTCTGTTAAACTAGTAATGTGATAAGAGTGTTATGTAGTTCATGATAAATTCTAATACAAATATGAACCTTCTTTATGATACAACTCAAAGTATACGTCCATACTATTCCAAAAATATAGAGAATGTTTGAATCTGACTTCGCATGAAGAAGTTATGATAAACCGAATACTATAAATCTCTATAATAAGAGGAATTTAAAATAGACTTAGAATTAGCTATTGGAGTCTAAAAGAGAGTTGTAGTACTTGTAAATAACTACGCGTGCATATAAAGAACGTCAAAAACAGAGTTCGTATGTGAAAGTTACGACCTTTCGAAGATTAAGTTGTCAGAAACCCTAATCTGACTCAGCTCACGACGTGGGCACAGAGCTCACGACGTGGGGAGTCAGTTATCCACATCTCGGAATCTAGAAGGTGTGTGAAGAGGCTGCGAGGGGATAAGATCCAAGTTCACGACGTGGACAAAGATATCCCACGACGTGATGAGTCACATGGCCACCTTCCCAAGCTAGGGACGCAAATGGCAAGTGTACGGGGATAAGATCTTAAGCCACGACGTGGGGATCCAAAACCCACAACGTGGGGGTCCAAAATCCCTACTATAAATAGCAGGTCCGACCTCAACCATTCTTACACCTAAACTTCTTTCTCTTCTCTCCTTTGCTGAGGCTATCTTACATCCCGAGCCCCGACGACCTCGTACGCTGACCGTTTTTGCTTAGATAACATAAAATCACGCTACTAGGGTGAGTTTCACGGCCCCACTTTCTAATATTTCGGGGGAAAACGCATGCTAAATATTATATATTCGTTATTATTATGTCTATATGATAGTATATTAGTATCAACATAGATAGTTATAATAACAGGGATATAGTTATTTCGTATCTGAAAGTATACAACTATCGTAAAGTTGTTAGCATGTTATTGTTATAATAGTATACTAATGTAGATCTTGAGTTACACTTAGGATTCTATATATATGTTGTGTGCGATATAGTTCCGAAGTTATATTCGGAAGTTCTATATGTTAAGTTATAAAGTATGTTGCTATTATTGGTTTTATGTCAAGATAAAACTGGATATGTTATATGTTGTTATTGTTACTTTTATGTTAAGATAAAACTTAGTATTGTTATTGATAGTTTTATGTCAAGATAAAACTAGGAACACTATATGTTGTTATTATTGGTTTTAGGTCAAGATAAAACCTGGTTTTACTTCAAGATATAGCTGTTATACTGCCTAAATGTTATGAAGTTAGGAGTAATGTTTAAAAGCATAGTCTAGTGACTTAGGATTTTAGACATGAAAATGCTTTTGTTGTTAGAGCTATAGGAAGTCGTCGAAGTCTACATGAGTAAATGTATTCATCAACTAAGATTGGGGATCTTAGCGGAAATCCTCTGAACTCTAACCGTTAATCCCGTGTGAGCGAGGAAGTCGTGTATAATTAGTATACGGGTTGACCACCCCACTTGTGACTGTTAGCTACAGTCAACCAAAACCGAGTGATGAACTATCCTTTTATTTGTTATTGTTCCGGCGTCGATGAAGCGTACGGTGTTGTTTCTCATGGTAAATCATGAGTGTGTTTCTTTCTCATGGTAAATCATGAGTGTGTTCTATCAGAGGTATTATGTCATAGCAGCGGTTATAGGCTCATGGTAGCAAATTGTTAGAAACATTATACTTTGTCGTATACAAGTATTAATGTTAAGTATAACTTTCCCCCTACTTATACCTTAGGATTAAGGAATGTTTAGGTATAATACTTAATTGATAAGTAAACTATTATACCTAATATACATACTAAATGTTGGAGAGTCAAAATGATACATTCAAAACTATACTTTTGAACGTGGAAAATGTATTATTTTATGGAGTCAAAACCTGTGGACTCACCAACTTTATGTTGATGTATTTTAAAATGCATGTGTTTTCAGGAACTTGAAAAGCTGGTATGTATTCGAACAGAAGAAGTTTTACTATTACCTTTCTGTTCATTAAGAAGTATGCCATAGTCGGATATTATGTAATAGGTCCTAGAAAAACAGTTATGTAACTTTCAGTTATCAATAAAGGTATGTATTTTCTTTAGTACTGTTCAATGTATGTTATATAACTGTGATACGAAGAATAACGTTACACTACCCGGTGTTTCCGCAGATGGATAGGGGTGTGACAAAAATTGGTATCAGAGCTATTAACTATAGTGAACTAGTACTTTCTTAGGAAAGCATGTCTATAGTTTAGGGCTTACTCTATTAGGTTTAGGTATATCCCTTAGCCTATAAATAAAAAGTATTATTAATTATTCTACTGAAGGACTACTTACGGGAGCAGTGACAAGGATAGACATGTCGATTTGGGTTGCTGGATTTCAGAACGACTATATGCTAAAATGATCATGCCCTTTCGACTGTCCTGACTGGCCGGAGCCTTATCAAATAGACCTGAAGTAACAAACAATAGTTAAAGCGTGAATACAATAAATAAGAATATAGAGTCGTATATAAAGACTCAGACCCGCGATGAGAATACACCTTAATACCCGAAATGTTTTTGATCTCAAGGATTTAGATCAAATATTCCAACTAAAGTTTATATGTGCGTATATCCTATCACAATTAGGTGTAGGTGCGCAACTACATTTTATTATGATCAGATCATATGAACTATTTAATTTGGGAGTAATATTTGATAGACTAAAACTCTTGGTGATCCAAAACGTATAGGAATTCGACATGGCACATTCACGAGAATGGATAATCATCGAATATACGGATGAAGAAGAGGAAGTTTCATTCCCCACGATGGTAGGCGATCCTTACTACCCTATAAATCCAACCACCTTTCATCCAATACCTTATGACGATGGAGCACCTTTACCCTCCAACAAATGGGAAGAGAGTGAACCAATGGAAGAAAGCGAATCCATGGAGGAGACAGAGTCGGTGGCATCATCTTTACCACCACTGAACACTCTTTACCGTAAAGTTCCAGGAGGAGTAAAAATGAAACACACAGCACGTAAATCTATACCGATATGGCAAAGGATTAAGAAGAGTCAGAAGGCGACATCTTCAGGAAGTCGTAGAGTTCAAGATGAACCTGCACGGATCGCACAAACCGTTGATAGGTGGGTGGCTGAAGAAAGAGCTGCTAAGATGTATGAGACTGGTCAATCATCTCGACCACATCACCCACATTCTTCTGAAGCTAACACTTTATCTCAATTGTTTGAGAAAAGTGTGAAAATTGAAGATAAGATGGAAATTGTAGAAGGAAGGGCTACTCATCTCTCTGGAAGAGTACGAAGGCTAGAAGGACAAAGGACGCGAGATCAGGAATCGGTGATGGATGTCCATCATCGTATAAATTTCGCCTATAACGACATGATTACTCACGATGCAAGGATTGCAGAGTTAGAGCTCTACAATCAAACCTCAAGAAATGAAGAACGCACGGGAAGTCTTGAGCAGAGAACTCAAGCACTTGAGGAGCAAGTGGTTAATGTCACTGACGTGCTAGGTCATCATTTAGGTTTCTGGTAGATAAGCTAAAACTAGTGGTTGTGTAAATAGAGAAATCAGACTAGTTAAGGCGAAAAGAGGGAACGTTTATAGCAAGGATGTAGAAAACCTTGCAAATTTTGCAATGTTTATAGAAACTTTTCTCTTATAAACCTAAATAAACTGATGTAACCACTAGTAGTAATATGAAGCATATATTACAGTAATCATTGTGTTGTCCATTATGTTTTACAATTTGAAGAATAATTGAAGTATTTAGTACTCCTGTATTAAATAATTAACAAAACTCATAAAATTCTTATTATTTTAGGAACTAAAACCAAATGCCTAGAAGAAGTAATCGGTTAAACCCTAACCAACCATCAGCACCACAACAACCACCAGAACCAAACCCCCCAATAGGTACAGCACAATCGGAAGAAATCATAGCTCAAAGAATTGTTGCGGCTCTATCTAATGTCACAAGAGATGGAGTTAGAAATGAAGGCCATGTAGGGACCACTAGAACGTGTACCTACAAAGATTTTATGAATTGCAGGCCAAAAAGCTTTCATGGAAATGAAGGGGTAGTTAATTTGACGAGGTGGATAGAAAAGACAGAGTCCGTCTTTCAAATAAGCTTCTGTCCAGATGATTGTAAAGTACGATTTGCAGCATGTACTTTCGCTGATGCAGCACTCACATGGTGGAACAACCATGTGAATAGCATGGGAATTGATACTACAAATTCCATGAAATGGGAGGAGCTAAAAATGATCCTAGTAGAGGAGTATTGTCCTAGGGAGGAGATACATAAACTGGAACAAGAACTGTGGACCCTAACCATGAAGGGTTCAGAGATAAAAGCTTATACCGCTAGATTTAATGATCTTGCTGTAATGTGTCCAGCACTTGTAACCCCTGAATATAAAAAGATTGAGCGATATATCTGCGGTTTAGCATCGCAAATCAAAGGCATGGTGATCGCATCAAAGCCTACGACTTATGACAGCACCAAGAGGATAGCTCATCAGCTAACCCTCACAGAGATCTAAGGAATAGAAGTGGTCTCAAAGGCTGAGTCTCCCAAATCTAGAACAAACAAGCGCAAGTTTAATAGGAAGAATCCCAAACAATCATCTGAGAAAAGACAAGAAGTGGCAACCAATTATGCAGCCACAACAGCAGTACTTACACAACCAAAATCTTCATGGTGCAATCAGTACAACCGTCATCATCCAGGTGACTGTTTTGTCTGCATGAAGTGCAAGAAAAAGGGGCATACTGCTAGTTACTGCAGGAGTACAAAACCTGCAACAGTCGATCAACAAACCAATAATGGGACAGGCCGTGGTGAAGGAAGAAAATGCTACGAGTGTGGGGAGGTTGGACATATCAAGAAAGAATGTCTAAAGTTAAGGAGTCAAGGAGGCATAGGACGTGGCAGGGCGTTTGTGATCGGAAGCAGAGAGGCTATCCAGGACCCTTCGGTCGTATCTGGTACGTTTCTTATAGATAATTTATATGCTACTATACTCTTCGACTCAGGAGCAGATCGAAGTTTTATAACTACGACATTTAGAAAATTGTTAAGTCATAAGTCTAGCAGATTAAAAGAAATCTATGAAGTAGAAATCGCTAACGGTTAAACTGAGAAAACACATGAAATCCTAGAAAATTGTCTGTTAACTCTTAATAACTACCTTTTTCACGTCAACCTCATGCCAATGCCTATCGGTAGTTTTGATGTCATAATTGGCATGGATTGGTTAACTTCACACCGCACCGAAATTCTATGTCATGAGAAAGCCATACGACTACCCTTACCAAACGGCGAAGCCCTGATTATCTATGGTGATAAATCTGGGAAGAACCTCAAACTAATCTCTTGTACTAAGACCCAGAAATATCTACATAAGAAATGTAGCGCATTCTTAGCCCACATTGTATATAGGAAGAGAAAGACAAAAGAAATCAAGGACATACCTCAAGTATGTGATTTCCCTGACGTGTTTCCTAAAGATCTACCTGGAATACCTCCCGTCCGACAAGTCGAGTTTCGAATCGACTTATTTCCAGGAGCAGCACCAGTAGCGAAATCTCCTTATCGGTTGGCTCCATCTGAAATGCAAGAATTATCTAGCCAACTACAAGAACTTCTTGACAAAGGCTTTATCCGACCAAGTTTTTCACCTTGGGGAGCACCAATCTTGTTTGTCAAGAAGAAGGACGGATCCTTTCGAATGTGTATTGATTATCGGGAGCTGAACAAGCTAACGATCAAGAATCGTTATCCGCTTCCGAGAATTGATGATCTATTCGATCAACTGCAAGGATCCAGCTACTACTCAAAGATAGATCTTAGATCAATATACCATCAACTCAGAGTACAAGAAGACGACATTCCAAAAACAACATTTAGAACTCGTTATGGTCATTATGAGTTCTTAGTTATGTCTTTTGGATTAACCAATGCCCCAGTAGTGTTTATGGATCTCATGAATCGTGTTTGCAAACCATACTTGGATAAATTCGTGATCGTATTTATCGATGATATATTGATATATTCACGAACCAAAGAAGAACATGGTCAACACCTGCAAATAATCTTGGAACTACTAAGAAAAGAAAAGTTGTACGCTAAATTCTCCAAATGTGAGTTTTGGATTAGAGAAGTACAATTTTTAGGTCATGTAGTTAGCAACGAAGGAATTCATGTTGACCCATCCAAAGTTGAAGCAATCAGGAATTGGGAAGCACCAAAGACGCCAACAGAGGTGCGTCAATTCCTAGGACTTGCTGCCTATTACCGTAGATTCATAGAGAATTTCTCCAAAATAGCCAAGCCACTTACAACACTAACCCAGAAGAATACGAAGTTCAACTGGGAAGACAAACAAGAAGCTGCTTTTCAGAAACTGAAGCAAATGTTGTGTAGTGCACCAATCCTATCCCTTCCAGATGGAACAGAAGATTTCGTTGTATACTGTGATGCATCAAATCAAGGATTGGGATGTGTGTTGATGCAAAGAGGAAAAGTTATCGCCTATGCATCACGACAACTTAAGGTGCATGGGAATAATTACACTACCCATGATCTTGAATTGGGAGCTGTAGTTTTTGCACTAAAAATTTGGAGACATTACTTATACGGTACTAAGTGTACTATTTTTACCGACCACAAGAGTCTCCAACACATCTTCGACCAAAAAGATCTTAATATGAGACAAAGAAGATGGGTTGAATTGTTGAATTATTACGAATGTGAGATTCGTTATCATCCCGGAAAGGCAAACGTGGTAGCAGATGCCTTGAGCCGGAAAGAATATATTAAACCCCGACGGGTACGAGCATTAACTATAACTATCCATTCTAACTTTACCGCACAAATTAGAGAAGCTCAACTTGAGGCTCTAAAAGAAGAAAACATCAAGAACGAAGCTTTGCGAGGAATGGAAAAGCAACTTATACGAAAAGATGACGGAATACAATACTTTATGAACCGAGTTTGGACGCCTAGGTTCGGTGGAGTCAGGGACTTGGTCTTAGAAGAAGCCCACAATTCCAGATATTCCGTGCATCTAGCATCTGACAAAATGTACTTAGATTTAAAAGTACATTATTGGTGGCCAAACATGAAGGCATAAATTGCTACTTATGTGAGCAAATGTTTGACTTGTTCTAGAGTAAAGGCAGAACATCAAAAGCCTTCAGGTTTACTTCAACAACCGGAAATACCTGAATGGAAATGGGAGCAGATATCAATGGACTTCATCACTAAGTTACCTAAAACTCCTAGTGGGTCCGACACTATTTGGGTGATAGTCGATAGGTTGACTAAGTCCGCCCATTTCTTACCAATTAAGGAGAACGACAAGATGGAGAAGCTGACTAGAGTTTATCTTAAGGAAATTGTCAGATTGCATGGAGTTCCAAATTCTATTATTTCTGACCGAGATAGTAGATTCACTTCACGATTTTTGGCAATCTCTACAAAAATCCTTAGGAATATGTCTAGACATGAGTACAGCTTACCATCCACAGACCGATGGTCAGAGTGAGAGGACCATTCAGACTTTAGAAGATATGCTCCGAGCCTGTGTAATAGACTTTGGAAATGCTTGGGATACTCATTTACCGTTAATTGAGTTTTCCTACGACAATAGTCATCACACCAGCATCAAGGTTGCACCGTTTGAGGCTCTTTATGGACGAAAATGTCGTTCCCCAGTGTGTTGGGCAGAAGTTGGAGATACGCAGATGGCCAGAGAATGTCCAGGCGATACCTTACGTACTGGACCAGAAATAATCCACGAGACAACTGAAAAGATCGTGCAAATTAAGGATCGATTAAAGGCTCCATGTGATCGTCAAAAGAGCTATGCTGACGTAAGACGTAAGCCTTTAGAATTCCAAGTTGGAGATAAAGTAATGTTGAAGGTCTCTCCTTGGAAAGGTGTAATTCAATTCGGGAAACGAGGCAAACTAAACCCACGGTATATAGGACCTTTTGAAATTCTAGCAAGAATTGGTTATGTCGCATACCAACTCAAGTTGCCTCAAGAGCTAAATAGTGTGCACGATGTTTTTCACGTATCAAATCTCAAAAGATGTCTTTCCGATGACACTCTTGTTATACCTCTCGAAGAGATACAAGTCAATATGAAACTCAACTTTGTAGAAGAACCTGTTGAGATTATGGATCGAGAAGTCAAACGATTAAAGCAAAGTCGTATTCCCATAGTGAAAGTTCGATGGAACTCTTTACGAGGACCTGAATTTACTTGGGAACGTGAAGATCAGATGAAAGAAAAATACCCCCAACTGTTTGACGAAACCCCATCCATAAGATAAATTCCGGGACGAAATTATTCTAACGGGGGGAGAATGTAACACTAGTCAAAATAGGTCAATAGACAATCACATGTGATTATACCAATCATGTAATGTGATTCTGTTAAACTAGTAATGTGATAAGAGTGTTATGTATTTCATGATAAATTCTAATACAAACATGAACCTTCTTTATGATACAACTCAAAGTATACGTCCAAACGATTCCAAAAATATAGAGAATGTTTGAATCTGACTTCGCATGAAGAAGTTATGATAAACCGAATATTATAAATCTCTATAATAAGAGGAATTTAAAATAGACTTAGAATTAGCTATTGGAGTCTAAAGGAGAGTTGTAGTACTTGTAAATACCTACACGTGCATATAAAGAACGTCAAAAACAGAGTTCGTATGTGAAAGTTACGACCTTTCGAAGATTAAGTTGTCAGAAACCCTAATCTGACTCAGCTCACAACGTGGGCACAGAGCTCACGACGTGGGGAGTCAGTTATCCACATCTCGGAATCTAGAAGGTGTGTGATGAGGCTGCGAGGGGATAAGATCCAAGTTCACGACGTAAACAAAGATATCCCACGACGTGATGAGTCACATGGCCACCTTCCCAAGCTAGGGACGCAAATGGCAAGTGTACGGGGATAAGATCTTAAGCCACGACGTGGGGATCCAAAACCCACAACGTGGGGGTCCAAAATCCCTACTATAAATAGCAGGTCCGACCTCAGCCATTCTTACACTTAAACTTCTTTATCCTCTCTCCTTTGCTGAGGCTATCTTACATCCCGAGCCCCGACGACCTCATACGCTGATCGTTTTTGCTTAGATAACATAAAATCACGCTACTAGGGTGAGTTTCACGGCCCCACTTTCTAATATTTCGGGGGAAAACGCATGCTAAATATTATATATACGTTATTATTATGTCTAAATGATAGTATATTAGTATCAACGTAGATAGTTATAATAACAGGGATATAGTTATTTCGTATCTGAAAGTATACAACTATCGTAAAGTTGTTAGCATGTTATTGTTATAATAGTATACTAATGTAGATCTTGAGTTATACTTAGGATTCTATATATATGTTGTGTGCGATATAGTTCCGAAGTTATATTCGGAAGTTCTATATGTTAAGTTATAAAGTATGTTGCTATTATTGGTTTTATGTCAAAATAAAACTGGATATGTTATATGTTGTTATTGTTAGTTTTATGTTAAGATAAAACTTAGTATTGTTATTGATAGTTTTATGTCAAGATAAAACTAGGAACATTATATGTTGTTATTATTGGTTTTAGGTCAAGATAAAACCTGGTTTTACTTCAAGATATAGCTGTTATACTGCCTAAATGTTATGAAGTTAGGAGTAATGTTTAAAAGCATAGTCTAGTGACTTAGGGTTTTAGACATGAAAATGCTTTTGTTGTTAGGGCTATAGGAAGTCGTCGATGTCTACATGAGTAAATGTATTCATCAACTAAGATTGGGGATCTTAGCGGAAATCCTCTGAACTCTAACCGTTAATCCCGTGTGAGCAAGGAAGTCGTGTATAATTAGTAACGGGTTGACCACCCCACTTGTGACTGCTAACTACAGTCAACCAAAACCGAGTGATGAACTATCCTTTTATTTGTTATTGTTCCGGCGTCGATGAAGCGTACGGTGTTGTTTCTCATGGTAAATCGTGAGTGTGTTTGTTTCTCATGGTAAATCATGAGTGTGTTCTATCAGAGGTATTATGTCATAGCAGCGGTTATAGTCTCATGGTAGCAAATTGTTAGAAACATTATACTTTGTCGTATACAAGTATTAATGTTAAGTATAAGTTTCCCCCTACTTATACCTTAGGATTAAGGAATGTTTAGGTATAACACTTAATTGATAAGTAAACTATTATACCTAATATACATACTAAATGTTGGAGAGTCAAAATGATACTTTCAAAACTATACTTTTGAACGTGGAAATTGAATTATTTTATGGAGTCAAAACCTGTGGACTCACCAACTTTATGTTGACGTATTTTAAAATGCATGTGTTTTCAGGAACTTGAAAAGTTGGTATGTATTCGAACAGAAGAAGTTTTACTATTACCTTTCTGTTCATTAAGAAGTATGCCATAGTCGGATATTATGTAATAGGTCCTAGAAAAACAGTTATGTAACTTTCAGTTATCAATAAGGGTATGTATTTTCTTTAGTACTGTTCAATGTATGTTATATAACTGTGATACGAAGAATAACGTTACACTACCCGGTGTTTCTGCAGATGGCTGGGGGTGTGACAATTCAGAACTTCTCATGGATTGCGAAACCTCTTACGACTTTGACCCAAAAGGGCGTGGCCTTTGACTGGGAAGAGAAGCAGGAGAAAGCGTTCTAAACGCTAAAGCAAGCCTTATGTACCGCACCGATACTATCCCTCCCCGAAGGGATAGAAGACTTCGTGGTCTATTGCGATGCGTCAAATCAAGGGCTCGGCTGTGTTTTGATGCAGCGAGGTAAGGTCATCGCCTACGCCTTGAGACGGCTGAAGACACACGAGGTCAACTACACCACTCACGATCTTGAGTTTGGAGCAGTAGTGTTTGCTCTGAAGATCTGGAGACACTACCTGTATGGTACAAAAAGCACTATCTTTACAGACCACAAAAGCCTACAACATATATTTGACCAGAAGGAGCTCAACATGAGACAACGACGGTGGTTCGAGCTACTCAGTGATTACGAATGTGAAATTCGCTATCATCCCGGCAAGGCCAACGTAGTAGCTGACGCCCTAAGTCGGAAAGAATACTCTGTTCGTAGAGTCAAATCTTTGACTATGACTATCCATTCACACTTGTCCACACAAATAAAGGAAGCTCAGCTCGAATACTTGAAACCTGAAAATGTGGCGGGTGAATCCCTAAGAGGGATGAATAAGAATTTGGAAGTCAAGGGTGGCGGAGCCTTATATCTCATGGATCGGATCTGGACACCGAAACACGGTGGTTTCAGAGACTTGATCATGACCGAAGCTCACAACACTCGATATTCCGTCCACCCAGGTTCAGATAAGATGTATCTGGATCTTAAAAAGTTATACTGGTGGCCTAACATGAAAGCAGAGATTGCTACCTTCGTAACTAAATGCCTTACTTGCGCCAAGGTTAAGGTCGAATACCAGAAACCCTCATGTTTACTACAACAGCCGGAGACACCGGAATGGAAGTGGGAGCGGATCACGATGGACTTCATAACCAAGTTTCCCAAGACAACGGGTGGTCTCGATACCATTTGGGTTATCGTAGACAGGCTAACAAAGTTCGCACACTTCCTGCCTATCAAAGAGACGGACAAGATGGAGAAGCTAACAAGAACCTACATAAGGGAGATCGTACGACTGCATCGTGTTCCCATATCCATTATCTCTGATAGGGATAGTAGATTCACTTCGAGGTTCTGGCAGTCGCTACAGAGTTCCCTAGGAACTAGGCTGGACATGAGTACAGCCTACCATCCACAGACTGACGGACAAAGTGAGAGGACTATCCAAACCTTGGAAGATATGTTGCGAGCCTGTGTGATCGACTTTGGGAAGGCATGGGATACTTATTTACCCCTTGTCGAGTTTTCCTACAACAATAGTTATCATACGAGCATAAAGGTTGCTCCATTTGAAGCCCTTTATGGCCGAAAGTGCAGATCCCCTCTGTGCTGGGCTGAGGTGGGTGACACCCAGTTAGCTAAAGGACGAGTTCCGGACAGCACTCTCACCGGTCCGGAGATCATTCGGGAAACGACAGAGAAGATCGTTCAGATTCGTGAACGATTGAAAGCCTCTAGAGACCGACAGAAAAGCTACGCAGATAAACGAAGGAAACCGTTGGAATTCCAGGTGGGCGACCGTGTTCTATTGAAGGTCTCACCCTGGAAAGGCTTGATATGCTTCGGAAAGCATGGAAAGCTAAATCCAAGATACGTAGGGCCTTTCGAGATTCTCGCTAGAATCGGCCCTGTAGCTTACAAACTCAACTTACCTCGCGAGCTTAGTAACGTACGTTCTACTTTCCACGTCTCGAACTTGAAAAAGTGTCTGTCCGACGAGACTCTTGTAATCCCACTCGACGAGATCGAGATCAACGAGAGCCTCAACTTCATGGAAGAACCTGTAGAGATCATGGACCGAGAGGTTAAGCAAATGAAGCAAAGCCGTATCCCGATAGTGAAGGTTTACTGGAGCGCCAAGCGAGGACCTGAATTCACTTGGGAGCGCGAGGATCAAATGAAACTGAAATATCCTCATCTTTTTAATTAGTTATTTGTAACTACTTATTTGCTTAAACTCTAATTTTGGGACGAAATTCCCTCTAACAGGGGGATGATGTGACAACTCGAAATTTCTATCTTGTACAACCATTCACTTCAATCGCAGTCAGACTTGTTTCTGCTAACTTTTAGCATTGTTTAGAGTCTGTTTGAGTGTTCTAAAGCCTAGTACCTTCAAGAGGTAATTATAGGAAGTATAATCTAGAGTTCAATGTGCAACATTCAAGTCTCAAAACTCCAAGAGTTTGGAGTTTACGGCCATAAAATGGAGTTTACGGCCGTAAACTCTATGGTATATATATGACACTTAGTCATTTTTAGTCATTTTTACCATTTTCAAGCCTAGAACTCATTCTCTC
Organism: Lactuca virosa; assembly: GCF_052849685.1. Taxonomy (NCBI): domain Eukaryota; kingdom Viridiplantae; phylum Streptophyta; class Magnoliopsida; order Asterales; family Asteraceae; genus Lactuca; species Lactuca virosa. Next base: position 74,918,404 of record NC_136432.1, on the reverse strand, counting down.
TCAAGTATCATCCGATTTTTCACTAAGATCTTCAACATTGTAAGTGTTTCTTTCCGTGATTAGTTGATATCCTTCAATATCTAGTGATGGTACATGATTTCATCCATGAAATCTCTTCATTTTGATAGATCTTCAAGTGTTCTTCATTTCACCAAGAACACCAAGAACACACACTAGTGTTCTTGGACCTTAAACACCCTTATAAGCTTCTATATTGTAAGTACTCTTGCCTTAGCTTTTTATATGCTTGAATCACTTAGTTTACACCTAGAAAACATCAAGAAATCAAGGTCAAAAGGTGTTTACGGCCAAGGCAATCTCCTTGGGCCGTAAACCCTAATTAAGGGTGCAAATGAGCCCTAATCCCTTCCAAAGCCTTGGAACCAAGTCTAGAACACTTCCAAGATGAGTATAAAAGCTTAAACAACAAGAGAATCAAGAACATATGGTGTTTACGGCCAAGGCAATCACCTTGGGCCGTAAACACTAGTAAGTGGTGCATTTGTGCCACCATTCCTCCCTAAGGCTTAGACTTGAACTTAGAACACTTCATTGTGACTTATAAGACCTTATAACACAACTTGGAACAAAATACCATGAGTTTACGGCCGTAAACTCATGGGGATTTACCCCTTGGGCTGTAAACTCATGTGATGTATCCATGTTGGCCATACACTCCAATGAGAGGCCATACTTCCCTTAGATGCAACCCTTTGGTACTTCTAGCACTTGAATTAAAGTGTCTTCCATGTCCTAGGGTGTCTTCACTTGCTTAATTGGTTGTTAATTGACTAATTAGATACATATATGTGTCATTATATGTTAAATAGGATCCGTGTGTGTGCTCAAGTCTTCACTTGACACTTAGCATCCTATACCATCCGTTCATCCAAACCACTCACTACAGGTGAGTTCATACCCCTTAATCAACCTTTTAAATGATTTTAAATGCTTTTATGGGGGGAATACAAGTTGAAACATTATAGTTATTATATCAATCACATGTGATTAATAACTATCAAACATATGGATTTTCTTACTTTTCAAACTGTGTTATCAAACAAACTACTTCAAATCGTTTTATAAACTCGTTTACATGTTAAATACTTTTATTAAACTCTTTTAAACTTATATTTTGTCAAATGCATATCTATATAGATATAGTTATATAAGTAGAATTGAAAGGACTCAGGACTGATAGCTCACCTTACTTCCTGTTCCTTGTTTGGTTGTGGACTTAGGGTATCGATTGTTTGTCCGAAGGTCGTTTGAATCTTAGTTATATATTATCTATATGTATATAGATATAAAAGTCTCTTCATTCAGTTCAATACCTTTGGGTAGCAAAGGTATACAAACATGTTCATTCATATAAACAACATTACTAGTAAACTATAATAGGTATAGTTTAGGAAGTTACTAATACTATTACTAGAACAATGAAACATACAAAGAGTCAGTTCATAAATTAGTCAATACATACTATTATGAGAAACTAAGAGAACATACATACATACTAGACAGAGAGAACATACAATACAGCTAGTACATACTATACATTATACAATAGAACATACTATTATGAGAAACTAAGAGAACATACATATATACTAGATAGAGAGAACATACAATACAGCTAGTACATACATTACATATACAAGTATACAATAACATAAATTTGAACCATCGTTCGGGGCATGGCATCACCTGTCATGGCTTATTTTGTATCCAGAGTCTCCTAGAAGGAGAGCGTGAATTTGTGTATAGATCTATGCTGGATTGACTATCCTACACCTTGTTGTTCGCTACAGTGGGACTTGCAAGTCTACGGGTGCCAAGTGTCATTTCTTCCGACGTCTTTCATCGTCGTTTTATTAGTCGATAGTATGGTGCAACCATTTCACATTTAACCTTAATTAACGGTCGGATTAAGGTAGAAAGTACAGCAGTAGTTACTATAATACAACACTACAGTACTTTATTATTTCCCCATTGCATTCACATTGTGATCTTTTCACATAAAAGGTAATGTAAAACTATATTTTTGGTTAATGATAGTCACACTTGGGAAAATATACACTCTTACAAGAAACAAACATACAAAACATTTGATGCCTTGGTAGAAGGCTTCGTTTAGTTGAAAATATAGGATTTTCTAGGAGATACAAACATTTACAAACATTTACAAACATATACAAACATTTACAAACATTTACAAATATTTTCAAACTTACATCAAGCACTTACAAACATTTTCATACAAACAATGACACTAAAATGCTTATGAACTCACCAGCTTTAAAGCTGATAAACTCTTTCAAAATAACTTGTATTCTCAGGTCAGCAGTAGACAGGTGCCGATGCCAGGTTTTGAGAAGATGGAGCTCGTTCAAGACTCATCTCTTATTTTTGATTTACATTTTTGGTGTCTTATAAACTTCACAGAACACATTTGTATTAAATTATATTATTAATGCAATGGATGATGTTGTTGCTTGTTTACTACTATACTTTGTTGTGATACTGTACATGACGTCCTCCACCCCCGAACGTTTCCGCCGTTCCGGTTTTGGGGTGTGACAGTATTTTTATGCCATTTTATTTCTCTAAGGAATAAAAACCATATTTATAAAGGTTTTACATTAATACAAAACATTCATGTTGAACTATAATAGGTATAGTTTGTTAGTCACATTCACCTACACAAAAAGGAAAACACATACTTTTTCATATAAACGGGGTACGAATACAAAGTACCGGGTTTATACAAAGAGGGGTACATTACAAAGTACCGGGGTTTCATATAAACGGGGTACAAATACAAAGTATCGGGTTTATACAAAAAGGGTTACATTATGAAGTACCGGGGTTTCATATAAACGGGGTACAAATACAAAGTACCGGGTTTATACAAAAAGGGGCACATTACAAAGTACCGGAGTTTCATATAAACGGGGTTCGAATACAAAGTACCAAGTTTATACAAAAAGGGGTACATTACAAAGTACCGGGGTTTCATATAATCGGGGTACGAATACAAAGTACCGGGTTTATACAAAAAGGGGTACATTACAAAGTACCGGGGTTTCATATAAACGGGTTACGAATACAAAGTACCGAGTTTATAAAAAAGGGGTACATTACAAAGTACCGGGTTTACACAAAAGGAGTTTTATGCATATATAAAACTACGTATACTATTTTAAGTATGAGAGATTACTTACAAAAATGGAGTCTTAATACATTAAAGGCTACAAGCCATGTTTTTGAAAACACAGAATCCACCAAGTTAAACGTCATCATTGGCAAAGTGAGGACACCTTCAAACTAGTTCTTCTTAATAGCAAAACTACACATTTGTAAACTAAGTATGGTATTTATACTTACATATTTTGGCCTTGGTTCAATTAAGGCTATAACACACTTTACGGAAAATATAGGATTTTCTGGAAACATTAGAGACTTAAGAACCACACAAAAAGGGGTTTAATGCACATACAAAAACTACATATGCTATTTTAAGTATGGAGATTTACTTACGAAAATAGTGTCTTAGTAAATACGTAGTGGATCCGTTCGATCTAAAAACTTTACTAACATGTACACACCAAGAAATTGCACCAGGAACATATTTTGTTCACTAGTCTTTCGAATTTTGAAACGTTCTTTACAAACATGAGAAACACAGATATATTTTGGTCTTAAGACTCAAAGGCAACATTCCATTTTTCCAAAGAATAAAAGGACGTACTCATTTTACAACAAAAATGCTTATGCACTCACCAGCTTTAATGCTGACACTCTTTCAAACTACTTGTATTCTTAGGAAGTTAGTAAGTCAAGTATGCATTCAGGTTTCGAGAAGACAGAGCATCATTGCACCAAGTCTTAGTTTTGATGTTTACTTTTGGAAGTTAAACCTATGTAAATCAATTACAATGTAAACTATATGTTATCAATGAAATGGTTGTAGTTGCTTTGATTACTATTGTACAATTGTTGTGATACTGTGCATGACGTCCTCCGCCCTCGAACGTTTCCGTCGTTCTGGTTTGGGGGTGTGACAGATTGGTATCAGAGCATTGTTTATAGTGAACTAAGTATATCAACCTATAAAAGATATACAACTATAAATACAATGGGGCCGAAGTGCTCTGACTTAAAATTATACTTTTAGAAGATAACAATATTTTTACGAAAATACACTTACACGCATATATTTATTTATATATGTACATACTAGAGCAAGTATCACAAAAGGAACAAAACAAAAGTATTTAGAAGTTGGAAACTACAGTCAAACCTAGACAGTTATGTAATCATATATGGGATAAATATAGTCTGATCAACTATATTTATTCAAGATACGACCAACATGTGTTCAGGAGTGATAGCGGTGTGTCGACGGAACTAAAACTTACCAATTCTACATGAAGGAATACTAAAACCAAACATAAAGATTTAAAATACTATAGGAGTATTTTATGATACCATGCAATGAACAACAAATCTAAAAACTCATCAGCTTCGTATATCAAGAAGCTCAAGAATCCATCATGCAACTAAAATACTATGGGAGTATTCGAGGTGCTGTAAGTAACTTATATGAAAACTAAAAAGACCCTGACTGGTTGGTCTATGATTTCGGAGTGTATACTCTCAGAGTTATATATAATTGAGATTTTATAGACTTAGAATCTGTGATCTTCGCTCTACTTCCTGTTCCTTGTTTGGTTGTGGACTTAGAGTAGGGTCACTTATTCGAAGGTCTATTTAATCTTGGTTATGTATAATCGGTATACACTACGTAATTATAGAAGGACCCGGCGAGGATCACCATAAAAATCTTAATATTTCACTAATCTCATAGATTCATTAGGCATTTTCATTCTCGTGCAACCAACACACCTAGACAGAGCAAGAAGTCAACGGAAGAGTCGAGAACCAGAAAAGGGTTCACAAGGAGGATTCTGAGAAAGAATCGAAAGAAAGGAAATACTCCCTTCCAGAACTATAAAAATCGACCCTCTTAAAAATCGGTATCGATACTCGATTTTAATCGAACTAACTTCTAGATAAAATACCTATTTCTCCTCTCTACCACAAGTACATCATGGGAATGTAAGATGAGACATTAGAAATCGTATATCAAAACAAGAAATTTATGCGCGTATATAAATAAATGGGTTACATCTGGAAACAACTATTGTTACTTACCAGCTTATTTCATACATTGTAACAGAATCATGCCTCTGCATGGAAATAACCAGTCAACCAACAAGACACCATTCCTGCAGATAGACTCTGCTACCTTTCAAGCTGCGGTTTCAGCCTCCATGTCCGCCGTTATGGCACATCTCAATGCAAATAACACTAGTGAAAATGGAAGTGGTGTAGACAATTCAAACCGTAGTAACAACCAAGGAAATCGACAAGTACCTATCTATTAGAGTCCTTCAACTCACAAATCTAAGATCAATAAATGAAAGTTCTGGAACAAAAAGAGCGGAGTATCTCCAAAACTTGCTAGGAGGCAGCAAACTGCGACAACCCCTACAACCACAACATCTACTACCTCAGCACCAACGCCAGTGCGCCATTATGCTGGAAAGCTTCCAAACTGCAACAAGTGCAACTACCATCATACCGGAGCCTGCCGAGTGTTGCGTTGCATTGGGTGCAACAAAAATGGGCATACTATCTCTTTTTGTAGAAATTCAGCCCAACACATCACTTCAACCACCGATGCTAGTACCAGTCAGATATGTCATGCATGTGGTGAATTAGGGCATTTCAAGAGAAATTGTCCAACAGAGAAGAATGACGGAGGAGTAGGAGGTGTTTAGCAACGGGACATGGTGAAACAACGAGGAACCCTACTAGAATTTTTGGTACGTATCCTAACAACAATAATTTAACATCAAATTTTACTCTAAAAATTCCGGCATTTAAGGCAAAAACTCATAAATTATAGACTTAGAGTGAAAGATAAGGACCCTCGCATGTGAGCTAGTATGACTTAGCGTATACCTCATGGTCATCTATAAGTAAGATTTATAGACCTAGAGTGAGTGATTCTGCCTTATTTCCTGTTCCTTGTCTGGTTATGGAATTAGGGCAGCATCGCTAAGTCAACGGTATTTCAAATCTTAATTATACGTGACTGGTGTACCCCAAGTAATAATAAATACACCCGATAGGGATTCTATTCTAAAAAGGGCATCATTTTCAACTTCTCAAAACTCGCGAACTATTAATACTCACTAAGAAGCAGTACACAAATGTTCATAGTACTAATAACAAAAGGAAAAACTGAAAATACCGAGAACATATACAAGGGAGGAATTACCGTCTAACAAACACTCTTTCCAGATCAAGTTAATCCCTAAGAGATCCCGACGTCATCATTCAAACTCAATTGGCTTGGTCCTCGCCATACCAATTGTGTGTTCTATGGATTTAATATTCGCCTTAACTAGCCGACTAACAAAGCCATCGTCACTCATAACGGTGAACCCGACACAAATCCCAGAATCATCGCCTGCCTCAAACTTTCGAAGTACTCGTGTTCGGAGTACCACACTTTTCGTAGTTTTCCTCAACAAACCTTCCAAGAATACCACACGTATAACAAGCCAACTTCGAGGGTAGCAACAGGTGGGCCATACGGTCAAACTATCACCACTTGGGGCATGCATCGGGGTGGTATATAATTAAGATCCTACGGATTTCGGATGTGTGATTCCGCCTTATCTCATGTTCCTTGTTTGGTTGTGGACTTGGGGCAGAATCACACAACTAACAATATAACCGATCTTAACTATATACGACTTGAATACACTAAGTGATGATAGAGGAACCAGGTATAGGAACCTACCACGACTTCAGGACGTAGATGCCGAGAGTACGGATAAAAGAAGGAAGCCCTTGGAATTCCAAGTTGGGAATCGAGTACTGTTGAAAGTCTCACCCTGGAAAGGAGTGATACATTTTCGGAAACATGGGAAACTTAACCCAAGGTATATCGGATCATTCGAAATCCTAGCCAGGATTGGTCCAGTAGCTTACAAGCTTCAATCACCGCAGGAACTTAACAACGTTCATCCTACCTTTCATGTGTCTAATTTGAAGAAATTCTTGTCCGATGAAACCCTTCACATTCCACTTGTCGAAATTGAGATCAACGAGAACCTCCACTTCGTAGAGGAACCTGTTGAATTCATGGATCGAGAGGTCAAATCGACGAAACAAAGCCGCATTCTGTCACACCCCAAAACCGGAATGGCGGAAACGTTCGGGGGTGGAGGACGTCATGTATAGTATCACAACGAAGTATAGTAGTAAACAAGCAACAACATCATCCATTGCATTAATAATATAATTTAATACAAATGTGTTCTGTGAAGTTTATAAGACACCAAAAATGTAAATCAAAATAAGAGATGAGTCTTGAACGAGCTCCATCTTCTCAAAAGCCTGGCATCGGTACATGTCTACTGATGACCTGAGAATACAAGTTATTTTGAAAGAGTTTATCAGCTTTAAAGCTAGTGAGTTCATAAGCATTTTAGTGTCATTGTTTGTATGAAAATGTTTGTAAGTGCTTGATGTAAGTTTGTAAATGTTTGTAAATGTTTGTATATGTTTGTAAATGTTTGTATCTCCTAGAAAATCCTATATTTTCTACTAAACGTAGCCTTCTACCAAGGCATCAAATGTTCTGTATGTTTGATTCTTGTAAGAGTGTATATTTTCCCAAGTGTGACTATCATTAACCAAAAATATAGTTTTACATTTACCTTTTATGTGAAAAGATCACAATGTGAATACAATGGGGAAATAATAAAGTACTGTAGTGTTGTATTATAATAACTACTGTTGTACTTTCTACCTTAATCCGGCCGTTAATTAAGGTTAAATGTGAAATGGTTGCACCATACAATCGACTAATAACACGACGATGAAAGACGTCGGAAGAAATGACATTTGGCACCCGTAGACTTGCAAGTCCCACTGTAGCGAACAGCAAGGTGTAGGATAGTCAATCCAGTATAGATCTATACACAAATTGACGCTCTCCTTCTAGGAGACTCTGGATACAAAACGAGCCATGACAGGTGATGCCATGCCCCGAACGATGGTTCATATTTATGTTATTGTATACTTGTATATGTAATTTATGTACTAGCTGTATTGTATGTTCTCTCTGTCTAGTATGTATGTATGTTCTCTTAGTTTCTCATAATAGTATGTTCTCTTGTATAATGTATAGTATGTACTAGCTGTATTGTATGTTCTCTCTGTCTAGTATGTATGTATGTTCTCTTAGTTTCTCATAATAGTATGTTCTCTTGTATAATGTATAGTATGTACTAGCTGTATTGTATGTTCTCTCTGTATAGTATGTATGTATGTATGTTCTCTTAGTTTCTCATAATAGTATGTATTAACTCATGTATGAACTGACTCTTTGTATGTTTCATTGTTCTAGTAAAAGTATTAGTAACTTCCTAAACTATACCTATTATAGTTTACTAGTAATGTTGTTTGTATGAATGAACATGATTGTATACCTTTGCTACCCAAAGGTATTGAACTGAATGAAGGAACTTTTATATCTATATACATATACATAATATATAACTAAGATTCAAACGACCTTCGGACAAACAACCAATACCCTAAGTCCACAACCAAACAAGGAACAGGAGGTAAGGTGAGCTATCAGTCCTAAGTCCTTTCTATCCTACTTATATAACTATATCTATATAGATACGCATTTGACAAAATATAAGTTTAAAAGAGTTTAATAAAACTATTTAACATGTAAACGAGTTTATAAAACGATTTGAAGTAGTTTGTTTGATAACACAGTTTGAAAAGTAAGAAAATCCATATGTTTGATAGTTATTAATCACATGTGATTGATATAATAACTATAATGTTTCAACTTGTATTCCCCCCATAAAAGCATTTAAAATCATTTAAAAGGTTGATTAAGGGGTATGAACTCACCTGTAGTGAGTGGTTTGGATGAACGGATGGTATAGGATGCTAAGTGTCAAGTGAAGACTTGAGCACACACACGGATCCTATTTAACATATAATGACACATATATGTATCTAATTAGTCAATTAACAACTAATTAAGCAAGTGAAGACACCCTAGGACATGGAAAACACTTTAATTCAAGTGCTAGAAGTACCAAAGGGTTGCATCTAAGGGAAGTATGGCCTCTCATTGGAGTTTATGGCCAACATGGATGCATCACATCAGTTTACGGCCCAGGGGGGTAAATCCCCATGAGTTTACAGCCGTAAACTCATGGTAATTTGTACCAAGTTGTGTTATAAGGTCTTATAAGTCACAATGAAGTGTTCTAGGTTCAAGTCTAAGCTTTAGGAAGGAATGGTGGCACATATGCACCACTTATTAGTGTTTACGGCCCAAGGTGATTGCCTTGGCCGTAAATACCATATGTTCTTGATTTCCTTGATGTTTAAGGTCCTATACTTATCTTGGAAGTGTTCTAGACTTGGTTCCAAGGCTTTGGAAGGGATTAGGGCTCATTTGCACCCTTAATTAGGGTTTACGGCCCAAGGAGATTGCCTTGGCTGTAAACACCTTTTGATCTTGTTTTCTTGATGTTTTATAGGTGTAAACTAAGTGATTCAAGTATATAACAAGCTAAGGAAAGAGTACTTACAATATAGAAGCTTGTAAGGGTGTTTAAGGTCCAAGAACACTAGTGTGTGTTCTTGGTGTTCTTGGTGAAATGAAGAACACTTGAAGATCTATCAAAATGAAGAGATTTCATGGATGAAATCATGTACCATCACTAGATATTGAAGGATATCAACTAATCAAGGAAAGAAACACTTACAATGTTGAAGATCTTAGTGAAAAATTGGATGATACTTGAGAGAGAATGAGTGTTAGGCTTGAAAATGGTAAAAATGACTAAAAGTGACTAAGCGTCATATATATACCATGGAGTTTACGGCCGTAAACTCCATTTTATGGCCGTAAACTCGAAACTCTTGGAGTTTTGAGACTTAAATGTTGCACATTGAACTCTAGAGTATACTTCCTATAATTACCTCATAAAGGTACTAGGCGTTAGAACACTCAAACAGACTCTAAACAGTGTTAAAAGTTAGAAGAAAACAAGTCTGACTTAGATTGAAGTGAATGGTTGTACAAGATAGAAATTTCGAGTTGTCACATCATCCCCCCGTTAGAGGGAATTTCGTCCCGAAATTAGAGTTTAAGCAAATAAGTAGTTACAAATAACTAAGTAAAAAGATGAGGATATTTCAGTTTCATTTGATCCTCGCGCTCCCAAGTGAATTCAGGTCCTCGCTTGGCGTTCCAGCGAACCTTCACTATCGGGATTCCACGAAGTTGAGGCTCTTGTTGATCTCGATCTCGTCGAGTGGGATTACAAGGGTCTCTTCGGACAGATACTTTTTCGAGTTCGAGACGTGGAAAGTAGAATGTACGTTACTAAGTTCGCGGGGTAGATTGAGTTTGTAAGCTACAGGGCCGATTCTTGCGAGAATCTCGTAAGGCCCTACGTATCTTGGATTTAGCTTTCCACGCTTTCCGAAGCGTATCAAGCCCTTCCAGGGTGAGACTTTCAAAAGAACTCGGTCTCCTACCTGGAATTCCAAAGGTTTCCTTCTTTTGTCTGCGTAGCTTTTCTATCGGTCTCTAGAGGCTTTCAATCGTTCACGAATCTGAACGATCTTCTCTGTCGTTTCCCGAATGATCTCCGGACCTTTGGAGCAATTACCACTGCCCCTAATTCTAGATCGTGCGTTGTATAGTTGGCTTGGAGTGTCTTAAGCTGACGGAAGGTATAGGCAATGACCTTACCTCGTTGCATCAGAATACAATCGAGCCTTTGATTTGATGTATCGCAGTAGACCACGAAGTCTTCTATTCCTTCTAGGAGGGTTAGTATAGGTGCGGTGCATAAGGCTCGCTTTAGCATTTGGAACGCTTTCTCTTGCTTCTCTTCCCAGTCAAAGGCCACGCCCTTCTAGGTCAAAGTCGTAAGAGGTTTCGCAATCCGTGAGAAGTTCTGAATGAACCTGCGATAGTAGCCAGCGAGGCCTAGAAATTGACGAATTTATGTAGGCGTCTTCAGTGCTAACCAGTTCTCAATGGCTTTGATTTTGGAAGGGTCCACGTGTATTCCTTCTTCGCTAACCACGTGTCCTAAGAATTTGACTCTTCGAATCCAAAACTCGCATTTAGGGAACTTCGCGTAGAGCTTCTCTGATCGTAATGTTTCCAATATCTGACGTAGTTGCTTACTACGCTCTTCCTTACTACGAGAGTAGATAAGTATGTCATTAATGAAGACGATGACGAACTGATCCAAGTAAGGACGGCATACCCTATTCATTAAGTCCATGAATACTGCGGGCGCATTGGTCAATCCGAACGGCATCACTACAAACTCGTAGTGTCCATAACGAGTTTGGAAGGCTGTCTTCGGAACATCCTCCCCTAATACCCGTAACTGGTGATACCCGGATCTTAGGTCTATTTTTGAAAAGAAGTTCGCCCCTTGAAGTTGGTCGAACAAATCGTCTATACGAGGCAGTGGGTAACGATTCTTAACGGTAAGCTTGTTGAGCTCCCCGTAGTCGATGCACATACTAAACGATCCGTCTTTCTTCTTGACGAACAAGACCGGTGCTTCCCATGGTGAGAAGCTTGGTCTTATAAAGCCCTTACTGAGCAGTTCGTTAAGTTTACCGGATAGTTCTTGCATCTCAGCAGGTGCTAGACGATAGGGCGATTTGGCTACTGGGGTAGCCCTTGGAATTAAGTCGATTCTGAACTCGACTTTGACGTGGAGGAGGTAATCCTGAAAGTTCTTCTGGAAAGATATCGGAAAGATCCAAAAGAAAGTATGATTACTTATAAAGTGAGGAAAAAGGATAGGTACTTCTGTTCTATCTGAATCTTTTGTCTCGATCGGCGGAAAAGGCATTTGATTGGCTCCTAAGTTTATTCGCATAGCAGTGCGATCACTCGTATTCTTGAGCAGTCTTCGTCCTGAAGTTCATATTAGAAGTCATATTTGGTTCATCAATCACAGCGTCGCGTATACGAGTCGTATATAATTAAGATTGAAAAGGTCGTCGAATAAATGATTCTTCTCTAAGCTCACATCCAAACAAGGAAAAGAAGTTAAAGCGGAACCATCAATTCTAAACCTGTAGAACCTTGATTATATACCACCCTTGCGTATACATTCCTCAGCGATAGATTAACTGTATGGGTCTTCGGATGGAACTTGACGTACTGTACGAGTGGTATTCCAGGGAGGTTTCTTCGGGAAGGATACAAAATATAAGATACCCTTCGCATGAGTATCTCGGAGTTCTGGAATGATGGCTTCACTAGAAAGGCGATTACGGGGAAAAGAATTTTTGCACGAGACTGACATTGTGAGGATCGAATTGACTCATGTTACATGAAAATGTCGGACTACTCGGAATAAAAGGCGTTAGACTAGATCATAAAGGTGTTACAAAAACATAATGGTGCAACTTGACAGAGTTTCAGTACTTTAGTTTTATCTTACAAGACTGCTGCTACGAACAAGGTATACCACAAAAGTAAGTACACGCAGCACGAGAGTCCCTTGACTGGCGGGATCTTGCAAAAGATATGACTCGAGTTGCACTAGTTTTTAACAGTTTATAAGTCTACTATAACTAAACGCCCTAGAATTTCAACGTGGGTCCGGAGTAGTCTCTCCTTCAGCAGTGATCCTTAGTATCTTCCCGTCTGCGCCAGAGTTCTTTGTTATTGGACAATCCTTGTTGAGATGTCCTATCTCACTGCATAAATGACAAATCTGGCTTGCACCAGCATCGGTGGTGGAAGTGAAGTGTCGGGTCGGAGTTATATGGACACGAGCGCTTTCGTTGTTCCTCTCTTTTAGACAATTCCTTTTATAGTGTCCGGTTTCACCACAACCATAGAAAGCCGGGTTGACCCCGATGCTAGTGGCTTGGAAGACGGTTCGTGCCGGCGCCCTACAGACACGAGTAGTGTGCCCCATTCGATTGCAATTCATGCATTGCAAATCACGGCAAACTCCGTTATGATGAAAAGTACACTTTTCACACTTCGGGAGTGTTCCCTCATATGGTCTGATCGGTATTGAAGTGGCAGGGGTCGCCACTCGTTGCTGTTGCGTGACAAGTTTTTGAGATCGCTTGCGCTCCTTTTGGGCTTGACGCTTTCATTGCTTATTCTCAGATTTGTGGCTTTGGGTGTTTGTAACAGTTATCATTTGTTGATTTCCCGGATGGTTACAACATTTTCAACTGTCAACACCTTTTTCAGCCTTGATTGCGTTACCAGCGTTGAAGTGTGCAAGGACAGTTGCCACGGCAGCTGTTACCGCGGCTTGGAAGGTGGCAGCGTCTATATGAAGGATCGGGGTTTTGTCGTTCGGCCGACTATTTCTAGATGACGACATGATTCTGTTATATGACAAAAAAAGGAGTTCGTGAGTGATTATGGTCGGTCCTAGATGTATTCTACTCATTCATGTAAAGATAAAGTTTTCGTTTTGCTAAGCTGTTCCCGATGGTTTGACCTACATCCCTATGATGCAGTACTGGTAAAGAGTTGAAGTAAGTTCGTAGAATGGTAACTAGACGATTGCTATATCAAACTAGGCTATCATTGGTTGGTGGATAACATGATCCAACCTTCGACAAGAATTGGAAGTGATCCTTGAGCTAATTTACCACGGCTCTAAAAGTTGACGAAAGTGAGGTTTAGATAGAATTCTAACGATAGTAGAGTGAAAGTATTTGAACAAGGATTGTCACTGAACTTAGCCGACTGTCAATATCATCGATATTTAAGATGTAATAAGTTTGGCCAAAAATGACCTTGGATTAGGTCTTACATCATATCCGTAGTAGAAAAGTTTTAACAGCATAAAGGCTTAACTAAAAAGTGCTTACAGAACAGGGATGGTTATATAGAAAAGTGATACTTGGAGCATAGATAGGAAGACTATTCCTTAAACCAAGGAAAGAAAGGTAGAATATCTCCTACTGGTGACGGTTATCCCTCGGGTGAGCCCTTAGTTCATCCAGCTGACGCTCCACATCGAGCAGGTGCCTTTCGTACACCCTTTGGCGTACTCGTAGCTCTATGACTTCAGCTTGAGTGTTAGCTAGCTCTTACTGCAGGGCCTCGTGGTCTCCCCTAGATCTCTCACGAGCATCTTCCAGATGAATGGTGCGGATGGTATGCATTCTCGCATTGGCGTCAACTTCCGTGATTCGATGGAGAGTTGTCCTGCCCTGAATTTCATTTCGGGCAACTCTGCGGACCAAGATTGGCAAGACTCTGTCTACAGAGCCTCCTTCGCTCAGGCCATAAAAGCTTCGGTATCCATTGAATGGCATGGACTGATCCTGCTCTTTGCTCCATGTTTCCAAGCTTTCCACCCACGGAGGCGTCGGGCCTTGAAAAGCCGGACGAGGGTTAGGATTTGGGACAGGAGCCACCGAGGGTAGGTTATTGACCTCAGACTCGGAGTCCGAACCATCATAAAAGCCTTCAGCCTGGTGATCATCCAAAGGGATTAGGTGATCACCTTCTGGCTCTGCTTCAAATCCTCCTCCATCACCTTGGTTAAGGAAGTATGGGTCGTCGTGGGGATGGAATCCAGCCATGTTATCTACGCGAGAATTATGGATAAAGAAATAATTAATAGACGTACTAATTAGATAATTATAAGATGATCTTTATCAGTTACTTCAATACTTGTTTAGTGCATACCAGTTATATGAAATCAAAACAGGATAGACCTTCGAATAAGTGACCCTAACTCGAAACCCACAACCAAACGAGGAACAGGGAGTAAAGCAAAGATTACAGATTCTAAGTCTATGATATCCTAGTCACATATAACCTTAGCGTATCCACTTAGCAACTATTGACCTACTGATAAAGACCTTTTTAGTTCGCACATAAGTAATTTATAGTAACACAAAATACTCCTATAGTATTTTAAGTTTATGTTTTGTTCTAATGTTTTCATTGTAGTAGTATTGGTAAGTTTTTAGACTTGTTGCCACCTCACAACCATTCTCGGGCATATGCTAATCACTTCTCGGACCAACATAGTTGATCAGGCTATGTCACTCTCAGAACTGATCATACATCCCCGAGTCTACTTGTGATGTTCAACAATCGTAATACTTTTGTTCTGTCCTAGTGACACCGATTTTAGTATGAATGCAGGTATGTATACTTAGTTAAATATTTTATTATTTAAAAGTATAAAATCTTGGTCAGAGTATTTTAATCCCGCTGTGTTTATAGTTTGTATATCTTTTATGGGTTGATATACTCGATTCACTATAAACTATGCTCTGATACCAATCTGTCACACCCCAAAATCGGAACGGCGGAAACGTTCGGGGGTGGAGGACGTCATGTATAGTATCACAACAAAGTACAGTAGTAAACAAGCAAAAACATCATCCATTGCATTAATAATATAATTTAATACAAATGTGTTCTGTGAAGTTTATAAGACACCAAAAATGTAAATCAAAATAAGAGATGAGTCTTGAACGAGCTCCATCTTCTCAAAAGCCTGACATCGGTACCTGTCTACTGATGACCTGAGAATACAAGTTATTTTGAAAGAGTTTATCAGCTTTAAAGCTGGTGAGTTCATAAGCATTTTAGTGCCATTGTTTGTATGAAAATGTTTGTAAGTGCTTGATGTAAGTTTGTAAATGTTTGTAAATGTTTGTATATGTTTGTAAATGTTTGTAAATGTTTGTATCTCCTAGAAAATCCTATATTTTCTACTAAACGTAGCCTTCTACCAAGGCATCAAATGTTCTGTATGTTTGTTTCTTGTAAGAGTGTATATTTTCCCAAGTGTGACTATCATTAACCAAAAATATAGTTTTACATTTACCTTTTATGTGAAAAGATCACAATGTGAATGCAATGGGGAAATAATAAAGTACTGTAGTGTTGTATTATAATAACTACTGTTGTACTTTCTACCTTAATCCGGCCGTTAATTAAGGTTAAATGTGAAATGGTTGCACCATACAATCGACTAATAACACGAAAATGAAAGACGTCGGAAGAAATGACATTTGGCACCCGTAGACTTGCAAGTCCCACTGTAGCGAACAGCA
Organism: Lactuca virosa; assembly: GCF_052849685.1. Lineage (NCBI taxonomy): Eukaryota > Viridiplantae > Streptophyta > Magnoliopsida > Asterales > Asteraceae > Lactuca > Lactuca virosa. Next base: position 74,902,186 of record NC_136432.1, on the reverse strand, counting down.
AGGTGTAGGATAGTCAATCCAGTATAGATCTATACACAAATTCACGCTCTCCTTCTAGGAGACTCTGGATACAAAACGAGCCATGACAGGTGATGCCATGCCCCGAACGATGGTTCACATTTATGTTATTGTATACTTGTATATGTAATGTATGTGCTATCTGTATTGTATGTTCTCTCTGTCTAGTATGTATGTATGTTCTCTTAGTTTCTCATAATAGTATGTTCTCTTGTATAATGTATAGTATGTACTATCTGTATTGTATGTTCTCTCGGTCTAGTATGTATGTATGTTCTCTTAGTTTCTCATAATAGTATGTTCTCTTGTATAATGTATAGTATGTACTAGCTGTATTGTATGTTCTCTCTGTCTAGTATGTATGTATGTTCTCTTAGTTTCTCATAATAGTATGTATTGACTCATGTATGAACTGACTCTTTGTATGTTTCATTGTTCTAGTAAAAGTATTAGTAACTTCCTAAACTATACCTATTATAGTTTACTAGTAATGTTGTTTGTATGAATGAACATGATTGTATACCTTTGCTACCCAAAGGTATTGAACTGAATGAAGGAACTTTTATATCTATATACATATGCATAATATATAACTAAGATTCAAACGACCTTCGGACAAAGAACTGATACCCAAAGTCCACAACCAAACAAGGAACAGGAGGTAAGGTGAGCTATCATTCCTAAGTCCTTTCAATCCTACTTATATAACTATATCTATATAGATACGCATTTGACAAAATATAAGTTTAAAAGAGTTTAATAAAAGTATTTAACATGTAAATGAGTTTATAAAACGATTTGAAGTAGTTTGTTTGATAACACAGTTTGAAAAGTAAGAAAATCCATATGTTTGATAGTTATTAATCACATGTGATTGATATAATAACTATAATGTTTCAACTTGTATTCCCCCCCCCCATGAACGGATGGTATAGGATGCTAAGTGTCAAGTGAAGACTTGAGCACACACACAGATCCTATTTAACATATAATGACACATATATGTATCTAATTAGTCAATTAACAACTAATTAAGCAAGTGAAGACACCCTAGGACATGGAAAACACTTTAATTCAAGTGCTAGAAGTACCAAAGGGTTGCATCTAAGGGGAGTATGGCCTCTCATTGGAGTTTATGTCCAACATGGATGCATCACATGAGTTTACGGCCCAGGGGGGTAAATCCCCATGAGTTTACGGCCGTAAACTCATGGTAATCTGTACCAAGTTGTGTTATAAGATCTTATAAGTCACAATGTAGTGTTCTAGGTTCAAGTCTAAGCTTTAGGAAGGAATGGTGGCACATATGCACCACTTATTAGTGTTTACGGCCCAAGGTGATTGCATTGGCCGTAAACACCATATGTTCTTGATTTCCTTGATGTTTAAGGTCCTATACTTATCTTGGAAGTGTTCTAGACTTGGTTCCAAGGCTTTGGAAGGGATTAGGGCTCATTTGCACCCTTAATTAGGGTTTACGGCCCAAGGAGATTGCCTTGGCCGTAAACACCGTTTGATCTTGTTTTCTTGATGTTTTCTAGGTATAAACTAAGTGATTCAAGTATATAACAAGCTAAGGCAAGAGTACTTACAATATAGAAGCTTGCAAGGGTGTTTAAGGTCCAAGAATACCAGTGTGTGTTCTTGGTGTTCTTGGTGAAATGAAGAACACTCAAAGATCTATCAAAATGAAGAGATTTCATGGATGAACTCATGTACCATCACTAGATATTGAAGGATATCAACTAATCAAGGAAAGAAACACTTACAATGTTGAAGATCTTAGTGAAAAATCGGATGATACTTGAGAGAGAATGAGTTCTAGGCTTGAAAATGGTAAAAATGACTAAAAATGACTAAGTGTCATATATATACCATGGAGTTTACGGCCGTAAACTCCATTTTATGGCCGTAAACTCCAAACTCTTGGAGTTTTGAGACTTAAATGTTGCACATTGAACTCTAGAGTATACTTCCTATAATTACCTCATAAAGGTACTAGGTTTTAGAACACTCAAACAGACTCTAAACAGTACTAAAAGTTAGCAGAAAACAAGTCTGACTTTGATTGAAGTGAATGGTTGTACAAGATAGAAATTTCGAGTTGTCACACATTCCCATCGTAAAGGTCCACTGGAACGCCAAGCAAGGACCCGAATTTACTTGGGAACGCGAGGACCAATCGAAACAAAAGTACCCACATCTATTCCCCAAACCCTTGAAGTCCCACTCAAAATGCTAATTTTGGGACGAAATTCCTTCTAACGGGGGGATAATGTAACAACCTTCAATTCAAGTCAAAGGCAAGGTCAACAAGTCAAAGTCAAATTCAACAAGTCAAACCGGTCAAACTTAACTAGTACTTCTATGTTAAAAGTTATTCTATGAAAATGTGCATTAGTATGCCAAGAATTCAAGTGTCTCGGAGATCTTATGTGTTTAGCAATGTAAAACCCTAAGAAGGGAGTTAAATGCACCAAAACACGACTATGGACCCTTTTGGGAACTTAAAACAATCATAAACAAAGCATAAAGGGGTTCACGAACCTTGCATTACGAGACTATACAATAATATTGACTAAAAATAAATCTCTCCCAAATCTATCTCAAAATATCTCTCAACTTTTTATAGTCATCTGGGTCATCCCGACGCTTAACTTGGCCAAAAATCACTCAAAACGGGAAGTTAAATTGAAAAACAGCTAAATAGGGCCGAAACCCCTAGGAACCGAACCCATAGGGACCGAACCCTAGGGAACCGAAACTAGGAGAACCGAACCCTCTTAGAGGCGAACCTCTTAGAACCGAACCCTGCTAAGACCGAAACACCTCATTTGGACCAAAGCTACCATAGACCGAGCCGAACTTCGGAGGACCGAAGGTCCCTTTCGGAACCGAGACCCTGACGAGCGAACCGAACCGCATACACAACCGAAATGAACCGAGCCTTCGGTTCATTTCGCTTCCATCTCCCTTCGGACCCGAACTCCATTTCACTCCAATCACCTTCGGACCCGAGCCCTCCTTCGGCTCCTTCTTCTCACTCTCGGTCCTCAACACCAAGAACCGAACCCTCGCAGGTTTGCTCCTTTTGTCCGGTTTTCGACTGCTTTCGCCTCTTAAGCCCGTTTTTGATGTTTTTGACGGGGATTTTTCACCAAATTCATATTTTTATCATTTTAAACTCCCTAAACTCATATTTTATTCATATCTCAAGGATTTATTAATTATAAATCCTTATTTTCATTAAAGGAAATATCTAAGGATGTTTTACACCACAAGTGGGTCAAGTGTGCCCACTTGCCTCCTATGTGTCACTTTCTCATTGGTCCAACCTTATCCACATCACACACACCAATGTAAACATCCCTTCACCCTAGCCACTTGCTCTAGCAATCCTTCATATAAAGAAGTACTTGGGGATTTCCTTGATCATTTTCTTCACCATCAAACACTTACACACTTCTTAACTTCCAGCCACACTTTTTCTCTCAACTTCCAGCCACACTTTTGAAGTGTTCTTGAGTTATTTATTCACTTATTAGTAAGTATTTCCTTCTAAATCAAGTGCTATTACATGTTTTCATAACACTCTTGGATCATCTACACACATATTAACACGAAATCGTTCATAGGATCATCCAAAAACTTCGTGTGTTCATCAAGTGTTCTTGACTTGAAACTCATCATCTTCAACCTTCCATCCTTCAAGAAATCACATAAGGTGAGTTCATACCCCTAGATTTTCCAGTTTTCTTTAGTTTTCAGGGGGGGAATACAAGTTAAAACACCAAAACATATTTAAAACTTAACTTGACAGCTTACAATAGAAAAGTTGTGACCTGTTCACGAACTGTTTTACCCAATTTAAAATTAATATTTTTCCAAACTGTATAATATGCAAGTAGTTCAGGTTTGTACCTTTCTAAGGACTACTCGCACGTATTTATACGATATTTCTACAATTTATGGCGATTTTTACAAAACTGCCTATCACCGCAGCAACAAAATCGGACCAGGCTGTGAAGATGAACGTTTTCACACTGGTTTGAGACCACCAAAAATTATAAGAAAATTTATGAACACAGTAGACTCTTTTTCCAAACTCTCAGAGTTTACAGATTTAGTTTTGGACTTACGATGATTTTTCTGTAAATATTCTAAAACAGGGACAGTAGAAAGTAAAATTGTCAAAAACAAGTTTAAGAGTTATTCACACTTTGTAACATGTCGAGCAAAGTACGTAATACTAGGGTCAAGTATACTTAATATTTTTATGCCATTTTATTTCTCTAAGGAATAAAAACCATATTTATAAAGGTTTTACATTATTACAAAACATTCATGTTGAACTATAATAGGTATAGTTTGTTAGTCACATTCACCTACACAAAAAGGAAAACACATACTTTTTCATATAAACGGGGTACGAATACAAAGTATCGGGTTTATACAAAAAGGGGTACATTACAAAGTACCGGGGTTTCATATAAACGGGGTACGAATACAAAGTACCGGGTTTATACAAAAAGGGGTACATTACAAAGTACCGGGGTTTCATATAAACGGGGTACGAATACAAAGTATCGGGTTTATACAAAAAAAGGGTACATTACAAAGTACCGGGGTTTCATATAATCGGGGTACGAATACAAAGTTCCAGGTTTATACAAAAAATGGGTACATTACAAAGTACCGGGGTTTCATATAATCGGGGTACGAATACAAAGTACCGGGTTTATACAAAAAGGGGTACATTACAAAGTACCGGGGTTTCATATAAACGAGGTACGAATACAAAGTACCGGGTTTATACAAAAGGGGTACATTACAAAGTACCGGGTTTACACAAAAGGAGTTTTATGCATATATAAAACTACGTATACTATTTTAAGTATGAGAAATTACTTACAAAAATGGAGTCTTAATACATTAAAGGCTACAAGCCATCTTTTTGAAAACACAGAATCCACCAAGTTAAACGTCATCATTGGCAAAGTGAGGATACCTTCAAACTAGTTTTTCTTAATAGCAAAACTACACATTTGTAAACTAAGTATGGTATTTATACTTACATATTTTGGCCTTGGTTCAATTAAGACTATAACACACTCTACGGAAAATATAGGATTTTCTGGAAACATTAGAGACTTAAGAACCAGACAAAAGCGGATTTTATGCACATACAAAACTACATATGCTATTTTAAGTATGGAGATTTACTTACGAAAATAGTGTCTTAGTAAATACGTAGTGGATCCGTTCGATCTAAAAACTTTACTAACATGTACACACCAAGAAATCGCACCAGGAACATATTTTGTTCACTAGTCTTTCGAATTTTGAAACGTTCTTTACAAATATGAGAAACACAGATATATTTTGGTCTTAAGACTCAAAGGCAACATTCCTTTTTTCCAAAGAACAAAAGAACGTACTCATTTTACAACAAAAATGCTCATGCACTCACCAGCTTTAATGTTGATACTCTTTCAAACTACTTGTATTCTCAGGAAGTTAGTAAGTCAAGTATGCATTCAGATTTTGAGAAGACAGAGCATCATAGCACCAAGTCTTAGTTTTGCTGTTTACTTTTGGAAGTTAAACCTATGTAAATCAATTACAATGTAAACTATATGTTATCAATGAAATGGTTGTAGTTGCTTTGATTACTATTGTACAATTGTTGTGATACTGTGCATGACGTCCTCCGCCCCCAAACGTTTCCGCCGTTCCGATTTGGGGGTGTGACAGGATGTCACACTTATCTCCGAGTGCTATTAATATCCACGTTGGAAGCAACAAAAACCAATCAAATAAATCGTTGAGACTATACATCAAACACCTTATGTGCATGAACCCAAAAAACTATTTAACTTTTCAGAATTCGATCATTTGAAGTTATATATTCATAACATATACTAGAGAGGGAAAAAATTCTCATCGAAAGTACCATATTTTCACATAGACAAAGGTTATGATATAAGAAAATTCACAACCCCTAGATCAACCTCATAGATTATACCATATAGTTAATTAACTAATAAAATCATCTAATGCTACAAACATATGTGTTTTGCAGGAACAAAAAAAGATCAGCAAAGACCAACCGTAGGTCAAATTACACTCTGCCTTGTAGAAAAATGGAACAAAAATTAATTTTTGTAACTTGCTAATGGATTCGTCAAGTACATAGTTTAATGAAAGCTTTAACTTGCGAAAATGAATTTTACAACACACAATTACACTGTCATATATCCTCTACACTCACAACTTCTAACATCGATCCAGAGTTAGCATTTGAGTCAATATCTATCCATATCAGTCCATTTCAGTTCATCTTCGTCATCTTCTTCACCAAAAAACGTAAAAATATATATCAATTTTATGTATAAATAAGTAAATAACCATAAAACAATACCCAGTTCAATGAAAACCTGAAAATCAACCAAAATTAAATCAAATTCAAGATTCAAACAAAAAACCCAAAATTTTCATTTAACATTTTTACAAAAAAAAACCCAGATGCGTATCTTTATCCAAAATCGATATATAGATTGTTTTTCAATAGTTGAATACTCACATACAAAGATTTATCATAACAACGTGAACCAGGATGAACTTAAGCATCTGGCGGGTTAGTTATGTGTTGACAAACCTTCAACCATTGCACAAATTTGGTAATCTTGTTCTTCACGAAGCCTGTCATATAAACCATACACAAAATTAGTGAAACTTGGCGACTGTTTTTAGGGCTAGGTCTTTCTTGGAGAAATAGTGGGAGATAGAGAGAAAAAGCGAAGCTGTGTAGGGGTCGTAATAGAGGTGAGCGAAGGTGGCGACGATCAGTGGCAGCGGAAGCGGCAGAAAAGAGTTTCTTGATGGTGGAAGAGGGGGAGGGGGCGTTGTGAGTGGCGGAGGTGGCTAGGTTTCTAAGAAAGTGAGAGAACGGACATAAACACTCATAAAATGAATGGGGAAGGGTGGCTTAAAATTTTCTTTAAAGAAGATGGAGAAAACTAAGTGACGAATTAGGGTTTCGGAGAAGGGTGAAAAGAAGGGCTGCCATGGATGGCGGAGAAGGGTGCAACCATGCACAAAGGGGAAAGTAATTGTTATGGTAGTGAAATAATGGATGATTAGGGCTGAGATTTGTGGGTACGATAGGAGTTACTATTTAAATTATTCAACATTTTCTCCAAGCATCTTATGACGGTATTTGATGTTATAATAGTTATACCTCTTAAAACTTTCAAGAAACATCAAATATGTTTTATATAATAGTAAAGATTATAAAATAGTCCATGTGTTTGTATGAAAATTTCACTCCCAAACTAAATTATAGAAACCAATTTTTCAGCTTGTTTTTTCAACACAAAAACCAAAAATCCGATGAAATTTTCAAATAAAAAATGAAACTAAATCATAAAAACTAAAATTAAATGATTTTTTAACCAAAAACCGAAACTAAATCATAGAAACCGAAAACTTATAGTTTTTCAACAATAAAATCTAACTTTGTGGTTTGACATCAACATTTATCGATATAATCGTCCGTTTATAAAGAATAAAAGATTATTAAAGAAAACTGTTTGACTGGTACTAAAATTAGAGGGAAAAAAACGGATTGCGGTCCCTATAGATTTTACTTTGAAAATATGAGTGTTTTTTGTATAAACCTGTTTGACCGGCATTTGTAGGTAAGAGTGGTCGTGATAGAATTTTTATCCAAAATGATGTTTTTAATATAAATTAAAATTTGGTTGCTAAACCGGAAAAAGAATGAAAAAATGTATTGGTTTTTATATTATTAACTCAATATAGTAAACTATAATTTTAATCTATTGTACGCTTCTTATAGACAAATAGTCCACGATATTTTTTAACAAAGTGCAAAAGACTACCCCTATTTCACTTAAACCTTTTCGCTTATGTGTAATCAACTAAACCTACAGAGACATATTTTTCTTTCTTTCCATTCCAATGAATTATGATTTCAGAAAGAGAAACTATCAAAAAAAGAAAAGAAGAATGAAGATTGTTTTGATAGCCTAGAGATTCCATAAAATATGATCTCAACTGCAATAATACATTAATACGTGAAATGTTTATGATCTAAACTGATCTGAACTGCAATATTTATGATGTTTGTTGTTTGGTTAGTTGTGTAGGTAATACTTTAGAACATTTTTAAGGAAATATACGAAAATATATGGCAGTGAGATATTAGAAATACTTTTTTTTTAACGACTAACATACACACCCACTAAATCTTATTCCTAAATTACTCATTTTTCCATAACGGGACTTGACACTTGAATCCAGTGGCGGATGCAATGCATAAGAAGCGGGATACATGGCCCCCACTTGGATGTGAGTTACAACAGGAATATATTTTTAAAAAAATAAATGATTGTTATATTTGTAATGGTTGGTCCCTACATAAGTTTTTGGTTGTACCCACTTAGGGAATTTTCTGAATCGTTGTAATGTTTGGGAAAAGTTATAACCATTAATAACGGTTAATGGAGTATTTCTATATATATATATATATATATATATATATATATATATATATATATATATATATATATATATATATATATATATATATATATAACAGATGTGTAATATTTTGTGTGTAGTGTGTATCATTAACAAAAGATTGTATTATTGTACAAAATATCATTTTCTTTCATGTTTTTTCTTATTCCAAAGTTCTGTGCAGATTAGATGTTGTTTCTTGGGTATAATCGCAACAGTTAGAAGTTCTCCTATGAATGTATGATACTTTGATTTCTTGATTTCAAAAAATTGTGAGCTGAAGTTATGTTTACTTACTGTGAAATCTGATGTCTAATTTGTGTAATGGCTTTGTATGAATTTATTCAAAAGTGTTATAAACAGAATAAAATAGAGAAATAGACGATGAAAAGATGTTTATATGGTCAACACGTGGTCAACTATTGACTGGTCAACGGTCAAGCGTCAACTGTGCACCCCAATTAATTTTTGGGCTGGATCCGTCACTGCTTGAACCCTCGGCCCCTTAGAAGAAACACACCGTTTCAAACACCTTGATAGATTCAGTTAGGCCAATGCCCTTTGGTAAATCCTAAATGATTGGTTTGAGGATTTTAAGTACAACGTATCACATTCCTCATCACGTTTACATGCCCATGTAGAAGACATTTTTCCCATTTTGGAAGAATAAGCATGACTATTTGACTATTTAAGAATTAAAGTCGACCACTAAAAGAAGATTTTCTTTTTTTGGCATAAGGGGCCAATTCATGTGTACTTAACGTTGACCACCAATTCAGATGAAACGAATACCAATAGTTATATTTATTTTACTTTTGTGTCTTTTACGGTATATAATAAGGAGATCCTCAACCTCATACCTCAAGGGTGATATTTCCACTTTTAGAAAGTTTATCTATAAATAACAAACCCCAATCCTTCCCTATATGGCTATATCCCCTCACCCCCTACGTACATTTAGCCCATCAGAATCTCAAACTTCACAAAGATCAAAGACAATGGCCCTTAACAAGAAGACATTAAGTCTAATTTCCATTTATGCCCTTCTATTCTCTACCCTATATCTTAGGACAACTTCATCACGTAGCCCTTCCCCTTCTCCTACGGAGTCAACCTCATCCCCTACCCCTACCCCTACCCCTAGCTCTCAACCCCCTTCCCAATCCAGTGGTAGCCCCATCTCTCTATCTGAAATGTTCGAACTAGCATTGCCTGATATTGGTATACAAAAGGCAGTCGTTGCACCACAGACTGAAGGATCTAAAGTTGCATGCAAACAACTAGAAGCAATCGAACATAGAATTTCTGAGTTTAAAGTAATTGTCACGAAAAGATTGGACGACCCGAACACACCAGAAGGGACAAAAAGTTGCCTCTCACAGTGCCTGGACAACTTTGATGACGCCATTAATGGCGTCAAAACAGGCATTGATAGCATCAACAAGAAAGATCAATCTAAAGCTAATAGTGACGTGAGTGGTATCACCACGGATATTGAGACATGCAATGACTGCTTCATGGAGACGGATGGAGAGGATAAAGAGGTTAAAGCGTTTAATGATTGGATTCAAGGGGTTAGTAAAGATTGTCTTAACAATCTCAAGAGCGCATAAAGTTGAATACCTTTTTGCTTTTTGGTTATTTAAGGTGATTGTTTTTGATATATCAAGAAACTTATAGGTCTAGCTATGCATCTTGTATTATATTTTATAGCAATTTTCTTTTATATTAGAAAAAGATTAAGATAAGTTTCTGAACTTGCAAGCACATCACCAGAAAATGGTGCAAGAACGTATGTTGTATAAGATTATGCAATAATTTAGGGTTCGTTGATTTATAGAGTTTTATTTCAATTTTGTATATATGTTCTTCAAGGTCCTACGAACACATGTTTATGCAAGTTAAATTGATGATATCTCATGCAAGATCAAGAATCAGTTATGCAAAATCTTATGATATAGATTCTTTAAACGAACCTTTAGGTAGAAATTATATTTATGTATACAATTTCCCTTTATTTTCATTTTCTTTAATTAACTTAATAGTTAATAGCACCATAATGAAATTCTGGTAGGAAAATTAACTCAATTGACTTCAAAATTTGATCTTTTTCCTTTTCGGGGTTGTGGATGATAACGTAGTTGTCAAATTCTTCAGGGAGGTTGGCGGGGCATTTATACAAATTGCTGGTGGGCATGAATGCCTCTTAGCAGGAAGTCCTGAACAATTGCAAAATTAAATCCTACAAATATGGGATAAATATATTGATCTCTATTTTTGGAAAATGGAGTTTGCTATAAGTAAATGGCTTAATGAATTTTACTAAAAGTTTTGCTTCATATAATTATAGAATTTCTAATATATATCCTAAGGATACACATAAGAAACATTAATTATGGAAAATATTACTATAATTAAATATGAAATGTAATAATTATGAAGAATATTTCTTATAATTAATACATTTCATATTTAATTATAATAATATTTCTCATAATTAATATTATGTAGGGTAAATTACACGAATGGTCCCTATGGTTTAGGGTAATTTGCGTGTTTGGTTTCTAACTTATTTTTTTAACTCGGAAGGTCTTATTGTTTGTTTTTTTTACGCGTTTGGTCTGTGTCTTACCTAAAAAGATTATTTTGCCCTTTTTTTTTTAATTTATTTAAATAAACACACCCCAACCCCACACCCCCCACCTTACCTTACCTACACCACCATTTTTTCTTATTTAAATAATAGTTTTTTTAGGTAAGACATGGACCAAGCGCGCAAATTACCCCAAGCCATAGGGACCATTCATGTAATTTACTCTATTATGTATATATCTCTTTAGGCATATGTTAGAAAATCTCTCTCTTAAAACCTAAATCAATCAATAATTGAATATTTGGCTATGTATTTTTTTTAAACAAGACAAGTAAATGTTTTCCTACATACCACCCACTAAGGGTGCACGAAGAGTTAGTTTTTTTTTTTTGTGGGGGGGGGGGGGTGTTGGAGGTACCGAGGTACCTCCAAGATAGTTGTCATTCCATGTGTGGTACCGCTAAATGAATTGATTCAACGAGTTTCTCAACTCTCTCTCTCTCTCTCTCTCGTGTATCATGGGCTTAAGAACTTGTGCCATATCTTGATTAATGTGTATGTTTTTAATTTAGTGGGTTGACTTGGTTGAGAAAATCTACTTCTATTTGTTGTGGGTTGGAAAAGATAGAAGAAATAGGTGAGAGAAAAGCCAATATTGTACATCCTAAAATTTAAGACTAGGTTCTTAAATTAATAAAGCGAATAAATGAAAAATGATTTATGTAGTTAAATCATAAAGGAGTAATCATATCATTAATTGGTATGAAGTTTAGAAAGTTTGAATTAAAAATAATAACATTTCATAAGTTAAAGGGCCAGAAATATCAAGTTGAAAAAGTGAGTTGGCCAAAGGGTTGACTCAATTAATGGAAGGGGCTAGCAAAGTTATTTAATGGATGGAGGAGGACTTGTTATGACAACATTTTAAGAAAATGTGAAAATAAGTGAAGTAATGGTAAATTTAACAAAAGATGTAAACTAGAGGGACCGAATATGTAAATTTTAGGAAGATAAAGATGCATTTATTCGTCTCATGTGGAGAAAAACGTGATTGAGCTACATACCATCTTCTCAAATGGATATTTTCATCTCATGAGTTTCTTGGGTTTAGTTTAAGTGGAGATTTAAACATGTAAGCAACGAAAGGAAAGAACAAAGGCTTACAATGTATAATTTCTTCTCCTTTTAACCTAGAAATCAATTTTGTGAAGTGGGTAAAACCCCAATCTCGAGTTTGGTGGGATTTAATGGCTAGGGTGTTGGTTTCTAACCTCCCTTGAGTATTTTTTTTATGGTTCCAATCTCATTATAATCATCCCATTAATGGACTTGATGATTTGAGTAAAAGACAACCATGAACCCTAGAATCCCAAATTTGGAGATCTTGTATTTTTATGTGAAATTATGATGGATTCAATGACCTAGATGATGTTTGACAAAAATAAATTCAATTGGAATGCTTAAACTCATCCATGATGGTAGAATCATGTATAAGCTTGGATTGAGATGGATTTGGAGAAACTTATGGATAACTACATGATGATTGACATCTAAGAAGTGAATGAAATTCATGAACATGAATTTACACTCTAGAGATGATATTAGAACATAAACATGAAGGAATGCTAGTGAGGTTCTAGCTCTAGTGATTTTTTGGCCCAAGGGAAATTTGGGAACCTGGAATTGAACTGAGGATTCCATAGTTACATTAGATACTTACAATGAGATTGGTTGTGGTCTTATACACTTAACAACATCCAATGATGTTTTGAATGACTTTGTAATAAGTCAGAATGGTTAGAATGCAAGGGTGAGCAACTTAAGCCCTTAATCCTTCCATTTGTATAATTATGAGCTTATCTTGTAAAATGAGGTCTTAATGAATTAATTTAAATGTTTTGATATGATAAAATGTCCTCTAGTAGTGCTTGGAAACCTCTAAAGGTTTTACAATTGGTTACCTAAGACACCAAAACCATCCAAGCAAGTTTAAGCCTCAAAAAATGAGTTTTTTGTGTGTGTTTGGGTTTCCTTGGGCCACAACCCGCATGGTCAAGGGCGTGACACGCGTTCAGGTTTCAGAATGCCTAACTTAATCAAAATATGAAGTTTAGTATTTACCTCATAACTTTTGCATACAGACTCGGATATATGCATGGTTTTCGCCTACATTTATATTTTTACATAACGAATGAGTTGAAGCAATAAAATTTAGTAATGGAACATATAAGGGGTATTTTGGTCATTTATTGACTTTTATACATGTTATATAGTTGGTGTTTGAGAGTGTTGCTCTAAGGAAATAAACTAGAAGATGATTAGCCAACCATCTTGTGATTGAGGTGACTGTGTGTTGGCATTTTCCCACTTTTGGGTACATCGAAAAAAGATTTTTGATAATGAAATACGAATTCTTTGATATATGAAATGAAATTGTTAAATACTTTTGAAAGGAATGTTTTGAAAGAATGCCTTGAAAGCAAGAACGTTTTGAAAGCACATAATGTTTTGGAAGAACGAATGTTTTGATATATGAAATGTGTCTTTTCAAGTTATATCTTTCTAGTGATCTACGTTATTATAAATGATGATATGTGTATTGATAATGTTTGAATATGAAAGATAGAAAGAAATTGTTCGGACCATGATACCTCATAAGAGGGACTAGAGGAATCTATTGGGATGGTACTTCCCTTTGCGAAGTAGATATCCTAATATAGCATGATACCTTGGTGGAGTGATTTTGTTCTTTTCACCTTGGCACTTGACTTGGAAAGGGAAAAAATGAATTGAAATGATATGATATGATATGTTATGTATGAAATGATTTTCATGTAAATGCTTTAAAATGTTGAGGGTCACAAACATGCGTATCTCACGAGCAGACCTGGCAATGGAGCGTGTTTTAACCCTAATCTGCTCCAAATTCATGCAAAGTTAATGGGTTTGGATCATATTTTATGATTCGTTTACCCATTAATGACCCGTACATGTTAACCATTTTATTAAAAGGGTCGGGTATGGATCACTATCGATCTGATCCGTTTATGACCCTCCCCGTCTAAAATTTTAAAATATAAATTTATTATTTATAAGTTATACATTTATCAATAAATAGATACAATGTTTAGTATAGGACTCGAGGAGTTTAATCTTTCCACTTCCACTTCCCGGTTCCTAATGGCCGAAATTTAGTCGACTCCCAATGCAAGTAACTATGTGAAATCATACAAGTTTACAATCGTAGACATTTGTTTTGTTTTGGAAATGTTATTTATTAAGGTATAATTGAAGTTTATTTTGTAGTGAATGTTGTCTCATTTTACTTTTTAGTGATTCATGTTATATGTTTTGTAATGCATAATTATAGCCAAATCTTAATATTATAAATGGGTCGGATAAAGGGTAGAAAATTTGTTGATCTAGTGGATAAGGGTGTGGGTTTAATTATTTAAAATTTATGGGTCAGGTTTGGATCAACGTTTGAAAATTGCTTAATGGGTTTGGATTAAGGCCGGTCAGCTGCAAACCCGTTCCATTGTCAGGTCTACTCACGAGACATTATTGTATTACATCCACTTTTTAATGTCTTGTATCTCAGGTTACACTTAAGGAGAAAAGATGATAGATGAAAGTTAGAATTTAAGAGATAGTAAATGGAGTGGATCTTCTCAAGTTCCTTATTAATGGTATTGACGCAATTAATATTTGCTTGATATAGTTTGTTTGATGCTTAATGGTAACAACTAATGTTATGAACTGTAAATGTTTTTGTGGGACCGAGTTTTTGTTAAATGCGGGTTAATCCATGAAATGATTTTATATTTGAAAATTTTGGGGCGTTACAAATATGTAGTTGATGTGGCAGTGGGTTGAGTGGATTGGATTGGGAGAGTTCTACCCCCTCCACCCTAAGGTGTCCCAGTTTTCAAGGTTCTCTGGAGGAATTCACGTTTGGTGAATATGCTAATGCACATTGTTATACACGAAAGCAAAAGAAAACAATAAAATAAAACAAGTATTTAACGCGGTTCGGTCGATATGACAGTCCACAGACATGAACCAAAAAACTCTTTGTATTACCAGATTGTTATAGGAGTGAGAATGTAATCCCTAACTAGGTATATTTACTATTGTAAACCCTAAAAATATAGGTCCAACCCATATACAACCGGAATAACTAACCAAGTTTATACCACATGTGCTACCCCCATGTAACTTCATAGGATAAGTGTTTGTTGTGTACGACTTCAGGCCTAAATAACCCCAACCTACTCTAAACACTTATCCCTTGTAAATTGTCATTCGGGTTTTCTTCACTTTGCTTTTGGGTCGTATTATTCATTCAGATCACCAAATTCCAAATTACACATACACAATCTCCACCTTTAATTGTATTCAACCATCTAAGATTACCAAGAGTCACCTCCTTCCTTTAAACTTTCCCTAAAGAAACATACCACATGAACACCTCCCAAGTTCAAGCAATGTTTAAACTTCACTGTGAGTAACAACTTTGGCAATATATCTAGAAAAGTTGGTATAATGATATCGCAAGGGTGTTAAGGAAGACACTCGGCCTATGATAATTTCAGTCTCCTTGCAAACTTGGTCATTACCCAATTCATAAGTGCTTTGAGTCATTCTCAAACCAAGGTTCTGATACCAACTTGTAACGTCCCAAAAACAGTAATAAAATTTTTCATTTGGAGCTCTATCAAATCATTCATCAATTGTTCAAAATCAAACACCAAGTCATAATATTTAAAACATTATAGTACAATTATTCGGAATGTGGAAATCATGATGGGGGGATGTTGTGCCATCATGTCGGGCCCTTACCTTTTTGTAACACCTGGCTGAAATAAGTACACGAATTTTATTTTTATTTTTATTTTTTTTTGCAAAAAAAAGTGTACATATCATTAACCAAATTCACAGGATTATATCTTACATAATTAAACACTACAGGATCGAGCCAGGTTTACAAAACATTATTTACATCATTATATGATGTGAGTAACAATTGTTATCATATTATTTACACATATATCCCATTTTCTCAATATGAGATAGTATTACTCAATTATTAACATTTGTTTCATTTCCACAATAACAATCTCATAAGGAGGCTGCAATATGATCAATACTCATTGATTATGGAATACTCGTTTCCATATCTAGCGGTCATCAATACTAATTCATCTTTTAAATACAAAATCGTGTAATCAACTCAATAGTCTCATCGATCAATACAATCTCGTGTAGTCAACTAAATAGTTTGACCAATCATCTCATTTGTACATTTTAAATCTTTTAATTATAATACTTATTTCTCATTTAACCAACATACTTTCCATAACCTTTATCTAAGTTAATCTTTTCATTATAATCACAGCATCACAACATAATTTACATCGAACAATTTTAATAAGCCAACAACGTTAAACATCTACTATCATGAGTAAAAGAAAAATACTCACCTTAACTAGGGTTTATGAGGATGGTACTCCAATGATTTCTCCTCCTTTCCAAATGTCCTTCCTTGATTTCCTAATTGACCAAATTTCAAAATCATCAATTGTTAAACCATTCATATGGTTTAAATCTTTAATCACACTCATAATTTTATCATATAATCAAAATAACATCTTAATAATCTTTAACTCTATATCTTTCAAGTATTCAACATTCAAAGACAAATTCTCTCATATAATTCTACTATCTTACATCATACTAACATCACATACAAAAATATTCATTCACATAATACTTAAATCAATGGAAATAAACATAGTTAGGCTATTTAACCTAAATCCCAACTCATCGTCATCAATTAGACATGTACCCTTCATCTAGGGTTTCAACAAAACTAACAAGAAATCTTGCTCAAAATGGAAATCAAATGTGTTAGAACAAGTAATTCTTACCTTAATTCACAAATTGGTTACTCGAACCAAGTAATCTCCTCAAGAACCGACTCCTAGGGCTTAACTGGGGGTTTTCGCACCTTAAGTGTGTATTTTTAGGTTTGGAATCCGAATGCCCTGTTTAAGACGTGATTATTTTTTTATGGTCTGCTCGTGCTCACGTCGTGAGCATCGGGCTCACGTCGTGAGTTTCCTTTTTCCTGACACTTTTGTTTTATGACAAAACAAGATCTGTCATGAATAAGATTAGGCATTGAACTTTGCTCACGTCGTGAGCACCTCTCTCTCACGTCGTGAAACATCAAAGTAGGTTACTACTACTATTCACTTACGTAACTTGATCACCATTCTTGCGCTATCACGTCGTGAGCATGTCTTGTTCACGTCGTGAGCTCTCATTTTTGCTAGTTTCAACATATTTTGCTTCTTATACTATCTACCAATCTATAATGCCTAAAGTTTCATATTCATTTATGCAAGATCACTCATTTAACCATAATTTATCACAAATCATATTTATAACCAAAATGGTTATACTATAAATCTCAATACCACAAAACAAAAATAAATAATAAATAAAAATAGGTATTATAACTTACCTCCCCCTACAAAAAGATTCCGTCCCCAAAATCTTGCATCATTTAACTAAACATAAGGGATGTTTCTCCATCATCTCCTTTTCGGATTCCCACGTCATACTAGAGCCTTTGTGATGACGCCACTGCACTTTAATTAATACGATTTCTTTATTTCTCAATCTCTTTACCTTGCAATCTAAAATCTTCTCAGGTTTCTCTGGATAGTTTAGTTTCTCATCTACTTCTACGTCAGACATCGAGATCACTTGAGTCTTGTCAAACAAAGTTTTTCTCAATTCTCTGTAAGATCTGAAAGGGTCTAATATATCGAGGACTTAATTTTCCTCGTTTTCCAAAACAAATTATGTCTTTCCAAGGCGTTACCTTTAGCATTACCAAGCCACCTTCTTTAAATTCTAATGATTTTCGTCTATGATCTGCATATTGTTGTTGTTGTAGTTGAGCGACCCTCATATGCTCTCTAATTTCTTTAATTTTTGCTTCTATCTCTTCCACGATTTCTTGTTTCGCAAGTGATCTTTCTCTAGCTTCAGTCCAACAGGTTGGGCTTCTACATGGTTTCCCATATAATGCTTTGAATAGTGTCATATGTATGCTAGAATGATAGTCGTTATTATATGCAAATTCTACTAGTGGTAAATGTTCATCCTAATTACCACCAAAATCAATCACACAGGCTCGCAGCATATCTTCAAGTGTTTGAATCGTTCTCTCACTTTAACCATCCGTTTGAGGATGATATGTTGTACTCAATAGTATTTTAGAACCCATTTGTTTTTGAAAACTTTGCCAAAATTGTGATGTAAAACGTTTGTCTCGATCTGATACAATGGAAATTGGCACATTGTGAAATTTTACCACTTCTTTTATATACTCATCAACTAGTCGATCTACTGAAAAACTTTCCTTTATAGGAATAAATTGAGCAGATTTAGTTAGTCGATCTACTATAACCCATATAGAGTCATATCCTCGAGTTGTTCGCGGTAATTTGGTAATAAAATTCATAGTGATCTCATCCCATTTCTTTACCGGAATAGGCAATGACTGAAGCTCTCCTCCGGGCTTTTGGTGACTCGTCTTCACTTGTAAGCAAGTTAAGCAGTTTTCAACATATCTTCCAACTTCTCGTTTCATCCCAGGCCACCAGTACATCTTTCTCAAATTTCGATACATTTTTTTGCTACCAGGATGCACTGTGTATTTGGTGCAATGTGCATCATCCAACAATAATCCCCGTGCCTCACCACATCTTGGAACCCATATTCGTCCCATGAAAGTTTTTATACCTCGAGGATCTTCAATCAATTGGTTAATATAATTAACCATACCTTCTCTCTTCAAATTCTCCGACTTTCTTGCTTCCTTCTGGCTCTGTTTGATCAACTCAGGTAGTTTACTGACAATCCCCATTCTAGCAGAAGAAATTTTAATCGGTTTTTCTTTTCGACTTAGCGCATCAGCAACAATATTTTCTTTCCCGGGGTGGTAATGAATCTCACAATCATGATATTTTAATAATTCCATCCACCTTCATTGACGCATATTTAACTACTTTTGATCAAGTAAGTATTTCAAACTCTTATGATCGGTAAAAATTTGAAATTTTACTCCATACAAGTAGTGTCGCCAGATTTTGAAGGCGAAAACTACCGCAACAAGTTCAAGATCATGCATGGGATACTTTTGTTTTTCCGGCTTCAGTTGCCGTCATAACACATCCTATACCAATTCCTAATCTGTCCGTATACACAACGAAACTATCTACACCTTGCGGTAAGGCTAATATTGTAGCTTGACACAATATCCTTTTTAGTTGTTGAAATGCATGATGTTGATCCTCAGTCCAAATGAACTTCTCTCTTTTTCTCGTCAATTTAGTTAAGGGTGCTGCAATCGAAAAAAAGTTTTCTATAAATCGTCGGTAGTATCCTGCTAATCCAAGGAAACTACGAATCTCTGATGGATTCTTCGGAGGATCCCATCTCATCACGGCCTCAACCTTTGCGAGCTCCACTTTCACACCGTCTTTGATAATCATGTGGCCCAAAAATTGGACCTCTTGAAGCCAAAACTCGCATTTTGAAATTTTGGCATATAATTTCTCCATACGTAACATTTCTAAAATTTGTCGTAAATGCTCTCGGTGCTATTCACAACTTCTCGAATATATTAAGATACCATCTATGAAGACGATCACAAATTTATCTAGAAATCGGTGGCAAATCCTATTCATTAAATCCATGAAAGTTGCAGGCGCATTTGTTAAGCCAAACGGCATTACCAAAAATTCATAATGGCTGTATCTTGTTTGAAAAGCGGTTTTCGGGATGTCCGATTCCTTCACCTTTAATTGGTGATACCCTGATCTCAAATCGATTTTTGAGAAATATGAAGTGCCTTGAAGTTGATCAAATAAATCAT
Source organism: Lactuca virosa (assembly GCF_052849685.1). Lineage (NCBI taxonomy): Eukaryota > Viridiplantae > Streptophyta > Magnoliopsida > Asterales > Asteraceae > Lactuca > Lactuca virosa. Next base: position 74,882,078 of record NC_136432.1, on the reverse strand, counting down.
CTATTCGTGGTAATGGGTATTGATTCTTTGTCGTTATTAACATTTGTTTCATTTCGACAATAACAATCTCATAAGGAGGCTGCAATATGATCAGTACTCATTGATTATGGAATACTCGTTTCCATATATGCCGGTCATCATTACTAACTCATATTTTAAATAAAAACTCGTGTAATCAACTCAATAGTCTCATCGATCAATACAATCTCATGTAGTCAACTCCATAGTTTGACCAATCATATCATTTGTACATTTTAAATCTTTTAATTATAACACTTATTTCTCATTTAACCAACATACTTTCCATAACCTTCATCTAAGTTAATCTTTTCATTATAATCACAGCATAACAACATAATTTACATCGAACAATTTTAATAAGCTGACAACATTAAACATCTACTATCATGAGTAAAAGAAAATTACTCACCTTAACTAGGGTTTATGAGGATGGTACCCCAATGATTTATCCTCCTTGCCAAATTTCCTTCCTTGATTTCCTAATTAACCAAATTTCAAAATCATCAATTGTTAAACCATTCATATGGTTTAAATCTTTGATCACACTCAAAATTTTATCATATAATCAAAATAACATCTTAATAATCTTTACTCTATATCTTTCAAGTATTCAACATTCAGAGAAAAATTCTCTCATATAATTCTACTATCATACATCATACTAACATTATATACAAAAATCTTCATTCACATAATACTTAAATCAATGGAAATAAACATGGTTAGGCTATTTAACCTAAATCCCAACTCATCATCATCAATTAGACATCTACCCTTCATCTAGGGTTTCATCAAAACTAACAAGAAATATTGCTCAAAATGGAGATCAAATGTGTTAGAACAACTAATTCTTACCTTAATTCACAAATTGGTTACTCAAACCAAGTAATCTCCTCAAGAACCGACTCCTAAGGCTTAACTAGGGGTTTTTCGCACCTTAAGTGTGTGTTTTTAGGTTGGGAATCTGAATGCATTGTTTAATACTTGATTATTATTTTATGGTCTGCTCATGCTCACGTCATGAACATCAGGCTTACTTTGTGAGTTTCCTTTTTCCTGACACTTTAGTTTTATGACAAAACAAGATCTGTCATGAATAAGATCAAGCATTGAACTTTGCTCACATCGTGATACAACAAAGTAGGTTACTACTACTGTTCACTTACATAACTTGATCACCGTTCTTGCACTATCACGTCGTGAGCATGTCTTGCTCACGTCGTGAGCTCTCATTTTTGCTAGTTTCAACGGATTTTGCTTCTTATACTATCTACCAATCTATAATGCCTAATGTTTCATATTCATTTATGCAAGATCACTCATTTAACCATAATTTATCACAAATATATCATAAAGCATATTTATAACCAAGACGGTTATACTATAAATCTCAATACCACGAAACAAAGAAAAAAAGAGGTATTACACTTTCGAACCGAAAGTACCTAAAACCAAAAACATAAACTGTAAGCACAAAGCTTAGTGAGTTCACCAAAGTACCACATACCAAAACATATCATTGGATTAACACTGGGGTATAACCAACCTAATATACATGTATGGACCCCACCCTGGGGTGTATTTCAACCCAATCAATACATATGGGCCCCGCCATGGGTTATCTTTCAACCCGATCATAAAATAGTGGGCCCCGCCCTAGGGTCTATTTCAAGCCAAACATACGATAGTGGGCCACGCCCTGGGGTTTATTTTAACCCATCATACAAACTCATGTAAACCACACGATAGTTATAATCCTAAATAACACAATAATGGGTCGGCATTGGTACCTTCGACCCATGGGTATAGTGAGAAAACTCACCTCACAAACAAATGAGAAAATTGAATAGCACGCCGCTCCGAGATCAACTCTAACAGTCACCTTAGTGAATTCAGTGACATAATCTCAGCATATAGATCAAAATACCTAAAATACCTCTAGGTCAAACCCTATTCAAAATCAACGTTAAAGTCAAATGAGTCTATCGAGTTGACTCGGTGAGTAAGATGGGCGTATACAATACGTTCGCATGGCGTACTACATGTTTGACCAGAATCGGGGAGCTAACCACGTACGCACAACATACCCCTTGGTATGCCCTGCGTATGCGACTGCCCTCAACTTCATCCATTAAGTACTTAATCCTTAAACACTTATGTAAAAAATTCAGATCTAGACCCTAAATGGTGTCCTTAACCATAAAGTTTCCAACTTTATGGTTTTGCATGGCTATTAAGACCTTAACATCAAAACCCTAGATTCTTTACCCATTAAGACAATCTAGATCATGCATGGAAAGAAACTAATGTCCAAGACCACATTTTTTATGACTTAACACACCCTAACAAATCAGAAAGGACAACTCAATTGTCTTGGAGTATTCTATACTCAAAAAGATCAAGATTGGGACAAAAAGGTAACAACTTTAAGCTAAAACTAGATCTAAATGAAATACTCATCAAGGTTGGAGCTTTATACCTCCAAAAGATGCACAAAGAGAAGTAGATGATGGATCCAAGGCCTTGATTGAATCATCACAACCTCAAGGTTCTTCCTTTTTCTCCAAAAGATCCAAAATGGCACTAAAAGGCTCTTCAAGCATCACAAGGCACTCACACACTTTACAGTTTCAAAATGAGGAAGGAGGCTAAAGAAAAGAGGGTGCACAAGGCCATAAAGATGCTTAAATAGGGTCCAAACCCTAAAAATTAGGGTTTACATCCTAGCTACGTACACCCATCATACTCAGAGTACGCCCAGCATATGCATACATGGCCAAAATTATGGAAATGCCATTGGGGACCAATTTTGCAAATAAATCATAATCCAAGGGTCAAAAGAGAATAACTTAAAAATTAAGATGTTACAACTCTCCCCCACTTGAACTAGACTTCATCCTCGAAGTCTTCTGCTGGGAATAAATCAAGGTAGTGTTCTCGCATCTCCGCCTCAGGCTCCCACGTCCATTCGGAACCTTTCTGATGTTGCCACTAGACCTTGACCATAATCACTTCTTTGTTGCATAGAGCCTTCGTCTTCCAATCCAAGATCGCCATCGGTCTCTCCACATATTTAGGCGATCATCAACCTGAATGTCATCCAGAGGAAAATTTGTCGACTCATCGGCCACACACTTCCAAAACGGAGACACATGGAAGGTGTTATGGATCTGGCTGAGCTCATCAGGCAAATCCAGCCAGTAGGCTACCTTGCCCACCCAAGTTGATATCCTAAAAGGACTAATGAATCTGGGGACTAGCTTGCCCCGCTTCCGAAATCATATGACACCTTTCCAAGGTGACACCTTCAAAAGCACCAAATCTCCCACCCGAAACTCTAGCTCCGAACGCCGCCGATCTCAAAAGCCAACTGTTGGTCAAGCCCCCACCGAAAATTCACATTCTTCTTTGTCAAGTGAGTCAAAAGCACTACAATCTTGGAGAAATCTTGGATGAATCTCCGATAATAACCTGCGAGACCTAGGAAACTCCGAATCTCAGATGGGGTCCTCAGAACCTCCCATCACATCATTACCTTGATCTTGGCTGGGTCGACTAAGATACCTTTCTGATTGACGATGTGCCCCGGGAACTGCACCTCACGTAACCAAAAGTCACATATGGAGAATTTGGCATAAAGCCTCTCCCTCCTCAGGGTCTCCAACACCTATTGCAAATTTTATGCATGTTGCTCCTTGGTCTTGGAGTAGATCATAATATCATCAATGAGACAATGAATATTATCTGTTAAGCATCAGCGCTACCGGTTGATATAAAACCAATTGGTGTTAGAAAGGGCATAACCTTACCCATATAGCACACTCAGCCCTCCAAATCCAGGCATTCGATTGTGACACTCCACGCCATCGTGCGAGGACTTGGTCGATGCCATTTTAGACCCCCAACAATCTGCCCCCCAGAAATTGCTCCCTAAGAGAATCGAACCCTTGCCACTGGCTCTAATACCACTTGTTGAGCATCAACGCTACCGGTTGATCTAAAACCAATTGGTGTTAGAAAGTGCGCAAACTTACCCAAATAGCGCATTCATCCCTTTGGGACTAGACATTCGATTGAGATACTCCAAGACATCGTGCGAGGAGTTGGTTGATGCCATTTCTAACCCCCAACACTATCACAGACCAATCCAGCATCGACGTGCAGACTCGGTTCATGAGATCCATGAACGTTGCTGGTGCATTGGTGAGCCCAAATGGCATCACCACAAACTCATAATGACTATATCGAGTCCTGAAGGCTGTCTTTTGCACATCATCATCCCTGGACCTCATCTGATGGTACCCCGATTGTAAATTAATCTTGGAAAACCAATATGCAGCCTGAAGCTAATCAAACAAATCATCAATCCTCATAAGTGGGTAACAGTTCTTTATCGTTAGCTTGTTCAACGCCTGGTAATCAATGCACATTCTGTGTGAACCGTCCTTCTTCTTTACAAACAAAATCGGTGCTCCCCACGGAGAGCTGCTCGGATGAATAAAACTCTTTTCTACCAGCTCCTGAAGCTGCGTAGACAACTCTTGCATCTTTGGTGGTGTCAGGCGATACGGTACCTTGGTTATCAGAGCCGCACCAAGAACCAGATCAATATGAAACTCAACCTGCCTCTCGGGAGGCACTTCTGGTAAATTCTCGGGAAACACAACGAGGAAATCTGGAACAATGGGCACCCCACTCAACGCCGACGTGCCCTCAACTCGAGTCTCTTCAACATAAGATAGGAAACCAGAACAAACCTGTTTGCAGATATTTATTGGACCTCACAGTTGAACAGAGAGCTGGCCCATGTGAAGCTCTCTCGCCAGGAATAACCAATTCTCCCCCACTTGGGATTCGAACTCTCACTAATTGTCGCTCGCAATTAATCATGGCCCCATTGAGGCCCAACCAATCCATCCTGATGATAACCTTCGATCCTCTCAAAGGAATCGGCACCAAATCAATAGAGTATCTCTCACTAAACAGATTCGGGGCACACCTTCGATAAACCCTCGAAGCACTCACGGTACGGTCATCCGTAATCTCAACCTCAAGTGGAAAACCAAAAGTCCCAAGAGCATCACAAAACTTCTTGCTAAGTGCAAGAGATACAAAAGATTGGGTAGCACCCGAATCAAACAGAACATGAGCATTCATACCATTGACCAAAAAGGTCCCTATATAAGATATGAATAATTATAAGCATAAATAAAGAAAGCAATAAAAGATAGAGATAAGTCACATACTAGTAGCCACATCCGGCGTTGCACAGGCCTCATCGGTGGTCAGCAGAAATGCCTTGCTCTTCACCACATGAGCTTCTGCCTTGCCCTGGCGGCCATCAGTAATCCTCAAGGTGGTTGGCGCAGGCGCCGCCACTGCTCCTCTTTACAATCTCGGACAATCAGCCTTTTTATGGCCAGTATGATTGTAATGGAAGCAAATCAGAACACTCCTGGGGCAGTCCCTATTCATGTGGGCCGGCTGACCATAGCCAAAACATACTGAACCCAACACTCAACACGCCCCACCGTGCGGTTTTCCGCACTTACCACAGCGGCTACGGCCGTGCGGGCCTTTGACACGTGAATCAAAATTTTTAGGCCTCTTAGCCAGGCCCACTGTTGTATATACCTGCTTCGGCTTCTGCTTCGTCCAAAGCTCCAACTCAATCTCCCGCTCACGGGCCTTCTCGATCATATCATTCAGGGTCTTGCACCCCGAAAATCTCACGAACTCCCTGATATCCTCTCTCAACATGTCATGGTATCTCGTCTTCCTCATCTCCTCATCCGCAGAGTACTACGGGACCAACAAAGCCAGCTCCCTGAATTTGGCGTTAATTTCTGCCATAGTCTCAATAGTCTGGAAAAGGTCTTGGAACTCCCTCGCAAGTTGTTGCACCTTAAGAGCTGGCGCAAACTCCCTCTGGAACCTCTAAACAAAATCCTCCCAGGTCATGACTACCACTGCCGCTGACCCTACAGCTCGTCTAACCTCCCACCAGTCTCGTGCTCGGTCCCTCAGCAGACAGGATGCAAATCCCACCTTTGCCCCTTATGGCAAAAACTTGTCTGCTGAGCATTCTCCATGTCAACGATCCAGTGTCGGCTAGCGATGGGGTCCTTAACCCCAAAGAACTCAGGAGCTCCACAGGCCTTGAACTCCCGGATGAGGGAACTCGAGGTCCTATCTGACCCGCATCAATCTCAGCTCAAAAAGACCGAACATCACAGGAGTAACATCCAAGATACCACGACTAACCTCGGCCAAAATGAACTCGCACAGTCGCTCATCAATTGGTTTTGTGCCTGAGCCAGAACCTGGACCAGAACCAGAGCCAGAACCTCCTCGAGTAGTCATCACCATCCTCAAACTGAAACACAACATATAAATAATCAGCATATGACTCGAGGGTATTTTCACTACAAAGGCCTCCTTAGAGTTCCCCAGACCTGTTATTGTCTCAGGGACAGATGAGTGCTTCCAGTAGTATGGGCCCAATACTACCTTTCACACCTACATATACCTTCCTCAAGAGCAAGTCTGGTTCTTCTAAGTCACCATACTAACCATATAACAATCCTATGCTAAACAACATACATATCCTAGACTCTCTTAGGAAGTCTCAACTCTTACCACTCGCAATATCAAGAACCTCAATCAACATCGATGGTTTCCTTATGCATGCAAGTTATACACAAAATAGGATCACATAGATTGTCAAATGATGATTCTACCCTAAGTCTAAAACCAAAAAAGGAACATGAAATAAGGCCAAATCGATCATTATAGGGCTATACAATCCTAATCGTATATAACTTTGAAAGCATACACTTAGCAATTAATTGAACTGATATTAATTCCAAGTAACACATAACATCAAGTTCCACTAGGCTATAAGGCATCACGCAAATCAGGAAATTCTATCATATGATTCCTGAAGGTATCCTTAGCCCTAATCTAACATGTAATTCTCATATCAAGCGTATTACTCATAATACATAGGTATGGGTAACCTTGGGAACCACTTACTTGAGCTCGGATGATTGCACGCATCGCACCCCTTCTTCTTAGTAAAATTCTTTTTAGAAGTTCAATTTCATTTTTTTAAAATTATCATTTCCTCAGTTTGAGTTCTGACACACTCGAGAGTGTGCACGAATCCCTCAAACCAAGGCTCTGATACCAAATTGTAACGTCCCAAAAACAGCAATAAAATTTTTCATTTGGAGGTCTATCAGATCATTCATCAATTGTTCAAAACCAAACACCAAGTCATAATATTCAAAACATCATAGTACAATTATTCATAATGCGGAAATCATGAGGGGGGATGTTGTGCCATCACACCGGGCCTTTCCCTTTCGAACCGTAAGTACCTGAAACCATAAACATAAAATGTAAGCACAAAGCTTAATGATCTCCCCAAAGTACCACATACTAAACCATATAATTTGGCTTAACCCTATGGTATAACCAACCCGATATACATCTATGGACCCTACCTTGGGGCCTCGTCCTGCGTGTATTTCAACCCGATCAACACATATGGGCCCCATCCTGGGGTATCTTTCAACCCGATCATACAATAGTGGTCCCCGCCTTAGGGTCTATTTCAACCCAAACATGTGATAGTGGGCCCCACCTTAGGGTTTATTTCAACCCATCATACAAACTCATGTAAGCCACACAACTGCTATAATCCTAAATAACACAATAATGGGTCGGCATTGGTGCCTTCGACCCATGGGTACAGTGAGAAAACTCACCTCACAAACAGATGATAAAACTGAATAGAACGCCGCTCCGAGATCAACTCTACCAGTCACCTTAATGAATTCAATGAAACAATCTCAGCATACGGATCAAAATACCTAAAATACCCCTAGGTCAAACCCTAGTCAAAATCCAGGTCAAAGTCAACTGAGTCAACCAAGTTGACTCAGTGAGTACGTTGAGTGTAAATAATACGTACGTGGGGCGTACTACATGGTTGACCAGAATCGGAGAGCTGACCACGTACGCGCAACAAACCCCTTGGTACGTCTAGCGTACGCGGTTGCCCTCAACTTCATATATTAAGTGCTTAATCCTTAAGCATTTATGTCCAAAATCCAGATCTAGACCCTAAAAGGTGTCCTTAACCATAAAGACAATCTAGATCATGCATGGCTATTAAGACCTTAGCATGGCTATATATTAAGACCTTAGCATCAAAACCCTACCTTATTTACCCATTAAGACAATCTAGATCATGCATGGAAAGAAAATAATGTCCAAGATCACATTTTTATGACTTAACACACCCTAAAACATCAGAAAGGACAACTGAAATGTCTTGGAGTATTCCATACATACAAATATCAAGATTGGGACAAAAAAGTGCCAACTTTAAGCTAAAACTAGATCTAAATGAAATACTCATCAAGGTTGGAGATTTATACCTCCAAAAGATGCAAAAAACGGAAGTAGATGTTGGATCCAAGGCCTTGAGTGAAACACCACAACCTCAAGGTTCTTCCTTTTTCTCCAAAAGCTCCAAAATGTCACCAAAAGGCCCTTCAAGCTTCACAAGGCACTCACACACTTTAGGGTTTCGAACTGACGAAGGAGGCTAAAGATAAGAGGGTGCATGAGGCCATAAAGATGCTTAAATTGTAACAAATCAAAAATCACAACAAATTTTAACTTTTCAAAATAACCTAAAACCATAAATGTTTACAAATTCATTGTTTCAAAAGAGTAGTTCCGCAATCAGAGTATCCCAAAATCCAAATAACATAAAACCAAAGCATATGCACGATCACGCCTTCTCCATGCCACGATCATCTGAAGTACATGAAACAATAAACTGAAATTGTAAGCCAAAGTTTAGCGAGTTACCCCAAAGTACCACCACACAAGATAACTACAACAACATGCATACAGAGCCTTCAGCATGACTGGACCGCCGCACCGACCTTTAGCCTATCTGGACCGTTCTCTAGGCCTTCGGCCTAACTGGATCGCCTCGTAGGCCTTCAGTTTATCTGGTCCGCCGTGGGTATCTTGGCATTCAGTATAAGTTAGTTCACCTCAACCCGGTAAATCATAACATATAGATATAGACATTATCAATCAATAAATAGCAACATATGTAGTCCAACATATCTACCAATCTAATCACATAACCAATAAACACATATCTCCATATAACAGCATACAACAAATCAGGATATCAAATCCAAAGGGTTGGACTTGGTGCCTTCGACCCACAAGTAAAGTGAGGAAAACTCACCTCTCAGTCTGAACAAATAGCCGAATAGGTCTCTGCTCCGAATCTCAGCTTTATCTGTCACCTATTCGACAATTAATGACCATTTTAAAATACCACTCAAAATACCCAAACTACCCTTAGGTCAAACTTGGTCAAAGTCTACGTCAACTACAACAGGTCGCCACGCCGTGACCATCCTTGGCCATGTCGTGGCTACTAAATGACAATACAATCGAGTCTTAGCCCAGTCGCCACGTCGTGGGGACCTTGGCCACGCCATGGGCACTGGGCTCCCAAACAACTTAATGGATTAAGTCGATTTCCTTGATCTTAAGAGCTCCAAATCCCAGATCTAGTCCATTCTAAGGTCCAACTGGATGAAGTTTCTAACTTTACCCCTTTAGACTCTCTAGGGAATAGAGATCCCCATTTCTAAACCTAACAGGGCAAGAACAAAGCTTGGCTTAACCCATTAAGAACTTTCTCTTGAAGACAACTAGATCCCCATTTCCAGAACGTTTATAGCATCAAATAACAACATAAAAAATCCTTACTCTCTATACATGCATGTCTAATGCATGTATTGGACTCTATTAGGTCAAATGAGAGCTTTTGGCCAAATCTTCCATGAATGATGGTAAAACTCAATGTTATTCCATATCCAAAGCATCCAAGGTCCAAAATGACCTAGAGATTCATAAAGTTGCAAACTTTATGAGATCTCACCACCCAATAATCAAGGACATGAATATTAAGGCATAGAAACCTAGATCTATGCACTTTAAATGAAAAAGCTTAGAACTTGGGGACTTACAAGAGTCCAAAAGACGCACACGAAGATGGTAAGAAGGGTTGCTTGCTAAATCCAGGCTTAGAACTCACCTCATTCTTATTAAATCCCCAAAAATCAACACAAAAGGATTAGAGAGCAAAAATGGAGGTTGGGGTTTGCTTGGAGGCTGAGATAGTATGATGGAGGCTGAGGGTGAGCAATCTTAGCCCTCACATTCCCTTAAATATGGCGTAAACTCTAGAAATTAGGGTTTCTCACCAAACAGTTGCCACGCCGTGGACATAGGTTGTCACGTTGTGGTGGCCATTTAAAACTCGCGATACAACAACCATTTCCATGTCACGGGATTCCTTCACCATGACCTGGAAATACCCAAAATTTAAAAATATAATAAATTATAATACCTCCAAGAATCCGAATGTTACAATTCTCCCCCACTTGAATTAGACTTCGTCCTCGAAGTCCGCTACTGCAAACAACTCTGGGTAATGCTCCCTCATCTCTGCCTTGGATTCCCAGGTCCACTCAGAACCCTTTCGATGTTGCACTAGACCTTGACCAAAGATACCACCTTTTTAAGCAAGGCCTTCGTCTTCCGATCTAAAATCGCCACTAGATTCTCAATGTAATTCAGGAGATTATCAACCTAAATATCATCCAAAGGAACAACCGCTGAATCATCAGCCACACACTTCTGCAGCTGCGAAACATGGAAGGTGTTGTGAGTCTGATTAAGCTCCTCAAGCAAATTCAGCCTTTAAGCTACCTTGCCAAACCTGGCAATCACCCGAAATGGCCCAATATACCGGGGCCCCAACTTGCCCCTCTTCCTGAAGCGTATTACACCCTATACTTCTATTTGGTGAAGATTAACTCGTATCGTATGTGTTGATCTAGAGTTCATGATATTTTATGTTGATTTTACTAGTGTTTGATAATCACAATCCTATCATGTTGAAGTTCTAGCTTATATTGCTTATTATACAAGTTTTATGTAGTAGATGATTGTAACGTCCTAAAAACCAGGGCTAAATTTTTTACTTTTAAAATAATATAACATCCATTTTTAGTAAAGTTACAACCATTTGTTCATAAACCATTATTCCAAAATCAGATTTAATAAGAAGACAATGCGGAATCTCGAATCATAAAAATTACTGATGTGTGTGTACAGTCATGCCTTCGCCGCCTGATAAGTACCTGCAAAATATATAATCCACAACTATAAGCACAAATCTTAGTAAGTTCCTCAAATTTCCACATACAACACATCATGAATAAACAACTATGGGTTATCAGCAACGTTGGAGACTACCCGAAGTCTCAGTGGGCAAACAACACGCCCTATAGGTTATCAATAACTCTGGAGACTACCCAAAGTCTCAGTGGACAAACAGCACGCCATGTGGGTTATTAGCAACCCTGTAAACTACTTGAAGTCTCAGCACGCACATCAAATATATATCACAGTAATAGCAAATAGACCCACATGGTCGGCACATATATATACTACTACACAGGCAAGTATAGTGAGAAGACGCACTACTATCCTACAACATAATCCAGTGAGCCGACATTGTTGCCTTCGACCCACAAGTATAAGGAGGAAACTCACCATGCATAGATGACTAGTAGAACTCACATCCGAACTGCCGGAACTAGACCCCGCCTATTTAATGCACTAATTAACCCTAATTAACAATTAAGGTAATTTTCTATACTCAACTAGTCCCTAGCCAAGTCTAATCCACAATTTGAGCAAAAGACCATTTTGCCCCTTCCAAGACCCAAAACCCTCACAATTTGGCTAAAAGTCACACATGGTCAACGAAATCAACAGTCAACATTTTGACCATACGCACGGCATACACAAGCTCTACGTTGAGCGTATAGCACAAAGGCAGAAAGTGGGTTCGCAGTTGGCTACATTGGGCGTAGCCAGACTTACGCTTGACGTACTCGGTCTAAATCCAAACTCAACTTTTAAGGTCTTAATCATTAAGACACTTTACCCAATCCTCATATCTGACCCTAAAAGACATTCTAATCCATAAAGTCTCCAACTTTATGCCTGCATGTCCAAAGAGAGCTTAATCTGAAAACTCTAACTTCTAAAATTACCAAAACTCCATAACTCATGCAAGGATGAAAAGAAAGGATCAAGCTTGCATTTTTATGACACCATGCACTCTAAAACGTCTAAAAGGACAACTCAAATGGTCTGGAGTAGTCCATACTCACAAAGACCAAGGTTTTGGGACAAAAAGCTCATAAAACCCAACACTAGCTAGATCTAACAAAAGAATCATCAAGTTTCAAACTTTATACCTTCTGAAGTAGAGAAAAGCAATGTAGGCTATGGATCCACAAGTTGGAGCTTCAGGAATCAACAAGCTTGGACTTCTCTTTCTTACAAAATGCACCCAAAACACATAAAAAGGCTCATTATTTGCTCTACGGGCCTAGGGTTTCGAGTTGGAGGCTCAAGAGGGTGGAGGCTGATGTTAGGAAGGACACCAAGGGGTTGGAGTCCTTAAATAGGGATCAAAACCACGAAAATAGGTTTTTTACTCTACGGCGGTACGCCCAGCGTAACGCCTTAAAAACAAAACTTCCTCAGCCTAGTATGCCCAGCGTACTCCTGGTGTACGCCTAACGTACTGCCAGACTCTCTTCTTCCAGCTTAACTTCAAAAAGCCATAACTTCATCGTTCCAAATCCGTTTTCAACGATCTTTATATCCACGGAAAGGTATCGATGAGCTCTACGATTATATATTGATACTTATGACTAAAAACATCTCGAACTAAAACCCTTAATTTATGCAAGAAGCCTGAAACACAACTTTTCCTATTTTACCCCTAGCTTACATCGAACAATCCAAGGTTTAAATCACTTATCATCATCATACACCTCCAATAGTGTCTAAACTCCATTCCAATGAAGTCCAAGGCCTTTACATGATCGCATTACGGTCCTCAAATCCTGAATTAAGAAACATCATCAAACAGGATGTTACAATGATCATTCTAATTGCATGAATTTGTTATCTAGTTGTTTATGACCATTAAATAATTAGATATAGTGATTGAACAAATCCTAGAGTTCGTTAAATAAAAGGTAATTACTTTGATTGTGTTAGAGAGCATAATTTATCGATAATTTGTGCTTGAGTTGCTTGTCTTGATCTAGGATAGGTAATTCATATATTTATCATTCATAGTCCAATTCGTGCTTATATCATTTTTGTGTCTAACTTTTGCTTGATCATTGCATGGTAATTCATGAATTGGAATAGCTAGGTATCAGATCATGATAGCTAGTAATTTAATAAATTGGTAATCAATATACTTTATCCACTAGAAATCAACCATAGGAGAGGGGGATTTCGGAACTAAACGGAAGTACTTTTTAAACTTGAATTAAAAATCGTTTTATGTGCTTGCTTAGTTTTAATAGTTGTTTAATTAATAATTGTTTGAATTAAGTTGTTGAACTTTCAAAATCGGTAAAAATCATCCATTTAAAGTTGTTCTTAGTTTAATTATTAGTGGTCATTTTCTAAATTAAAATTTCATTCCATGTGATCGACACCCGACTTACCTAAACTATCATATAATTACACTAGGTACACTGCCTAAGTGCAATTAGTTAGTTAAGTAGGTTAGGTTTATAAGTTTAAAACTGGTAGTATATAAATTGCACATCAGATATTACCACCAATTTTGAAGTATTAAACATTTTAAAAGAAGTGGCGTAATTGTAGGAGTCTATCTACAAGTGTCCAAAATGATGTGTAATGGTAGGGTTCGATATAAAAGTGTGATCTCAAAGTTTTTTGGTGTATAAAATTAAGCCTAAATGAAGATACAACATGGAAATAGATAAGGTTAATACCAAGTAGCAATATGAACATAGACGGGACAAGAAGTCTACTCTCCCACCATGATAACATGCCAAAAAACTAAGTGGCAGAAGGTGTGAACAACCTAAAAATGTTGTGATCATGTTGATCGGTAAATCAAGATGTGGATAATGGTTAGATCACTCTAGCGGGTTAAAGGGTAAGATATTAGCTTTAATGGATTGGTGTGCCTCTGCTGTTGTAGTCTATGGTTGAGTCACGGCTTGTGATAGAATCTTGACGTTAGTCGGAAGCTTAACTACTAATGGGACCATACTCGAAATCAAGTATTGCTTCCCTGATAAGCCATAAAATGGTGAAACCCAATTGGCACATAAATCTATAAAGGTTAGTCATGAGCTTTAAGGGGGGAACCTAGGACTCCCCACGGGGATTGAGGAATACATAAAGCTCTAATCATGTAACAATCTACATGCATACTTAACACCGACCTTATTTGAAGGTACTTACTCCTATTGTCGGCTTATTCAACCCGTTAACAAACAAACAATCAAGTGCGGAATGGGTTATAAATTTAACCCTGTGACAACCAAACTCTAAAAACCTAGACACAAACAATTAAATCTAACATGCACCTAAATAACCAAAGTAAAACTATAAAAAATAGGAATCTAAAATTTCTAGTATATCGAGACATTATGTAGACTTGCTACATTCGTTCATTTAGATGAATGAGAAAATGCTAGACTCGCAGCACAAAGCGACCTCATTGCCTTCGTTGATTACACAATGGAAACGAACCACACACCATTTATGTTAAGGATCGAAGTGATTAAGTTGTAGATTTGAACATTCTCAAAAGATGGTACCTTTCTGTATCGTTACTTGGAATGTGGCAGTCTGAATGGATATATGATCCAATCCAGACTGAAGTGAAGAAACCTGAGTGAAAAAATCGAAAGGATGAGTGTTTAGACTAAGTTGGGTGTCATTAGGCTTGAATCCATACACGACAATTGTTAGGCCCAGCAATTGCTAAATGGTATGCCCTTGTTTAGTTATTTCAGATTTACTTGTACATAAATTTGGCCTAACATTTGTTTGGGTTTTCAGATATAAATATTCATCAACATTTGTTAGAGTTTTTAGATATAATTATTCATCAACATTTATAAATATAAATATTCGTAACTAGGGTTTCAATGTATCACTTAAAACAATTGAATATTATAAGGCTAAGCGGAGTGGGCTCGCCAAATACCCTCGCCAAACTCGTTAAGCAACCTGGAACACCGCCCCCTAGCGCTCGCTAGGGGGCTCGCCATCGGAGACTCGTCACTGTGTTGGCGAGAAGAAAGAGAAGGAGAGAAACAAAATTGGTCCGATTTTGTCCGATTGTTGAATCTATGAGTTAAATCGGTTAATTTTTATGTTAATTTGTCGATTTTCATCTTCACTCCTGACTTTTGTTTCATCTTCATCTTTAAATACGGTATCTGATGTGTGTGTTTGGTCCATCTATGAATCTGTGCATCTACGCAATACAGGTAACAAATCCAGTTCATTTGTGAGTCTTGATTGCTTCCATGGCTATAACTAGTTTTGTGAGTCTTGATTGCTTCCATGGCTATATACAGCTCCAATACCGAAGTTTTAAAAAACCTGTTCAGATCATTAAGCTTCAGATTTGCTTCTATGGCTATGGCTATCTGCTGTTATTTTCCTCTGCACACCAGGTGTTCGATCATTTCAAAATGTCACTGAGAATACCACTGTGTAATTCAAATCAAATCTATTCAAAATGTCTGAAATTGGTTGTAACAAAATACTAAGATTAGAAATTGGAGATGCTCCATGTGATCATGTCTTGTGGCTTTTGTTATATGGATTCAAAGAAACATGTAATTTGCTATAGATGCTCATGTCTTAATTACCTCTATTTTGATTTGATTAATAGACACTTGTGATGCTCCTGACATGGTAAGAGGCCAAATGAACTTCAAGATGTTGACACTTACAGACATCAAGATTGACATCAATAGAGTTCCAAAGAAGAAAATCCTTGTTGATGCTTTAAAAGTTGCAGTTAAGTTTTAAATTGTTTAAACTTCTATAACTTAACAAGTGCTTTTCATGTCAGTTTGCAAGCTGGGTATTTTGACCAATAACTTAACAAATGCTTTACAGGAAGAAACTAAATTTGTCGGGAAGCTGCATAATTTTAGGCTGGCTAATCTCCTTGGTTGCTGCTGTGAAGATGATGAGAGGCTACTTGTGGCCGAGTACATGCCCAATCACATCCTATGAAGTGGGCAATGAGGTTAAGAGTTGTGGCTGAGTACTTGTGGCTAATCACTTGTTGGGTTAATTCAGAAACGGGGACAGTTTTGGTTTCAGGGGTATTTTGGGAAAACTTTCCTAATTTAAGGTTTTGAGTTAGTTTAAGATTCTAATTAGTTTAGTATAAATAGGGTATGGTTGTGTGATATTTTTAATTAAGTTTTTACAGTCTTTGTTGAATAAGATAGTTGGAGCCAAAGTAGTTTTCTCAGAAAGAGATTTGGATGAAGCAATTGGATTAGTTATGAAGTGTGTTTTAAAAAATATAATTTATATTATATTAAATGTTTGTGGTTTAAAATAATAAATTTTGTTTAATATTCATGCATAAAAAATGTTTGTTTATTAAAATAAAGTAATTAAATTAAATTAGAAAAAAAATAAAGTGTTAGGAGTGTTACCACTCCTTACCAAATGCTAACATTAGGTGTTAAATGGAAAAAAATGAGGTGGCAACCAAAAAGCTAATGCGGCAAGGTGTTAAGAGTGTTACCACTCCCCTTAGCCTAAGTGATCTATTTTCATGTCCGTGAACATAGGTCACATCAACCATACCATATTAATTATGTGTGTCATTTTGTTGCTTTTATTCGATTGCTTGTTTAACACAAACAATTCACATGGGTGATACAAATATCTGACCAATACACCACTAACAACAAGATGAAATGATACAATTGTTTATAAAACTCATCGTGTACCATTTTTTCAATTAGGTGTAAACAAGAATCAAACACTCACAACTTAGAGCATCCACAATGGGGAGTTTAATGGAAAAGTTGAATGAGTTGTCATGCCTACTTGTAATTCAATTGATACAACTCCACCATTGTGAAATGCCACATTGGCATTCAATGGATACAACTCCACCATTGTGAAATGCCACCTTGGCATTCAATGGATTTGGAGTTCAATGGCCATTGAACTCTTCAATGGGAAAAAGGAAAGTCTTTAAATCTTAAAATAAATATTTTTTAATATGTTTCATTGAACTTGTAGAGTTTAATGTCTTATCGGATAAAAATGAATAGAGTTGTATGAAATAGTGAATGATGATGAGGCACTCCATTGAACTCGATAGAGTTCAATGCATTGTGGATGCCCTTACATTCAACCTAATACATCTTAAGCCATAAACACCGTTATCAACCTAAATCTACCACAGTTAAACAACATTGTCTAAAAACATGAACATATATCAGCAAATAAACGTAACTCCCAAAACTCTCAATGATGAGGCAAAAGCACACTCTTTGCAAAAGACGACGACCCATTGTTGGAAGCTCCATTTATGTTAAGGATCGAAGTGATTAAGTTGTAGATTTGAACATTCTCAAAAGATGGTACCTTTCTACCTCTAGCAAATCGAGGACCATGACCAATAAAAATCGATCTCATCGAAAAAAATGCATTATCATATCCATGTTCACCTCCACATTCCTTACTCTTCGAGTCCTTTTGCTCAACCTTAAACCCTTCATCAACTAACCCGATGATTGGAGTAATCCTATCACTTTCCCAATAGTGCAGCCTTGCAGGAAGGTCTTCTTTGAGATAAACTTTCAATATATCGCCATTTTTAACCTTCCCTGAACTCAATCCTTGGTTCATTTTGGCGACAATTTCAGAAGGGGATTGATTAGAAGGTGGACGAATAGATAACACAGGAGAATAAAATTTTACCCATTCTTCCGGAATCTTGACCCAAGAAGCTAAATCGTCTAAAAATATCAACTTTTGATCACAAGTACCTACCATTCCATGGTCGCCAACCATAATTATAGTAACATCTTCGAAGATCCCACGTTTTTCCAATCCGTTAATCAATCTACCAATCAACCCATCGATGTGACTAACAGCTTCTGTAATTTGAGGATCATCAGGGCCAACTAGATGACCTTGAGAATCAGGATCCTCCAAATATAACGCCATGAAAACAGGAATTTCTTCATTTGGCAAATCGAAATAATGGAGAAAAGTATCGACGCGTTCTTCAAACGGAACTGAAGCGTTATAGAGTGGACAGAAATTCACAGGACAATCCCAAGAACCCTTTTTTACATCGGACCCAGGCCAGAAATATGTCGCCGCTTTGAGCCCTTGGTTCGCGATGGTCTCCCATATGGGTTCGCCCAACCACCATTTGGGTTCACGACTTCTCGTTGTGAAGTTATCGCCTGTAGTTGGATCAGTGAATCTGTTTAATATGATTCCATGATAAGCTGGGTATAATCCGGTGGCGATTGAGTAGTGATTTGGGAAGGTTAAGGTTGGGTAAACTGGAATCAATCCGGTTTCAGCTTCGGTTCCTTTTTTGATTAGTCGATGGATGTTGGGTGTTGGGGTTTTAAACTGGTACCCAAATCGGAACCCGTCTACGGAAATGAGGATGACGACTGGGCGAGTTAGTTTATTGAGTGGACGGGCGATTTTGAGAGCGGTGGTGGATGTGGCGGAGGAGAAGAAGAGGAAGGTGGTGATGAGGAATGAGAAGCGGAGGACGGTGGTGGAGTAGGGTTTTATAGTATCTAGTCCCATTTTAGAGAGAATAATGGACAATGCATGAACAGTTAGGGAAATGCTTGAGGAAGTTTTATAATATTGTGATCTGGGTTATTTAATTGTAGTTGAGTTTGGATTATAACATTAAAAAAACTTATGAGATTATGTGATTTTGAGATCTTGTTTGTAGTTGGTAGATTTGGAATGCATTGCATGGATTGAAGAACATCGAGTGAAGTGAAGATAAAGATTATTCATTACTTGCTTGTTTGTTATGCTTATAGATTTGTACGTTGCTTTGTATAAAGGGATTGAGTTTGACATTGACCAGTTTTTAGTCAACATAGAGCGTCTACTGAGTACTGATAAAGATGGGGCAACCAAAGGATCCGGTTTGGACCGGTTTCTTATGCACATTTTGTCAGGACCGAGTATTAAATTGGGTTATTGATTCACATGGTGTTCAATTGTTAATATAATCAACTATAAATTTATAATGGACAGGTATCAGTAAAAATAATCTTTGAAAACCTCATAACGATTTTTATCATAAAAAATGATCCCATAAATGTCAACTTATTGGGAAAAAAAGTAATTTTATGAAGTCTATTTCACGATATAAATGGAAAACTAGTGATAGCAGAACTATGATTGATTGATTGATTGATTGTGATACAAAGAGGGAGAGGAAACTATGTATTTTTCCTATATATCGTTTTTCCATACAAAACTCGAAAGGAGAAAATGGAAATATTGATGGTTTGGTGTAGCGGTCGTAACTCTCGATCCAACTTATAATACGATACTGATCCAATCCGAAAATAAACGGGTTTGGGTTGAGATTTTTGACCCGCCAACCTGTTCATTTCATGGGTTGTGTTGAGTTACTTGTTTGGGTTCGCGGGTCAACCCACCAATATATATATATATATATATATATATATATATATATATATATATATATATATATATATATATATATATATATATATATATATATATATATATATATATATATATCTAATAAACAAAACCATATGTCCACGTGTCCCTTCAAAACATCAAATTTCTGTCAAAGTTAAATACCGATTCTACCCCTTCTTTGTTTCACATAGAATTCGATATTGAAATCCATATAACGCCCTGTTTTGTTTCAATTTTTATCGGTGATTATCGGAAATAACAGTTGTACACATTAACTCAAATTCATTACATACCCGATTAATAGCATGTTATTATGGAATCCGATTTCGTATATAAGGTATGATATCAATCATATCGATTACATTTAATTGAAATTATTATGTCAATTTAATCATATTCTGCTCAATATATACTTGAAACAAAACAGGGCAAACGTTCCTTTACAGCATCGTGTTTCCAAGGTTTTGCATCATCGATAATTGAGTTATCGGATATTCAATCACAGAGTTCAATCCTTTCGGTAAGTTTCTGCTTCTCAATGTGTATATGTATTTATTGGTGTCAGGTTTTATTACTAACTGGAATTTCAATGATTGGATCTGCATATGTATTTAATATCTAGAAATATGGTCTCACTTGCATATCCACAAGTACATTTGTTACACGTGTTACACGTGAACAGAAACAGAGAAGACAAAGATGGGGAGCTGCTGATAGCGGGTGGCGATGAGGTCACAGACGGGCTTAAGAATTCGGAGGAGAGATCAACGGATTTTGGAGAAGCCTTCCCGCATCGGAAAATAGAAACAAAATCTGCTATCTCTACTATATTAATGGCATTAGGTAAAGCGATTGGTGGGTTTTTGATTTTGTTCAGATTACAGACATACTTAAAAACATACAAAATCAATTCATTTGATGTGTTGATGTTTTTTCTTTTTTTCTTCAATTTTTTGTTGGATAACTTTATACAAAGGGGATGATGTTTTGCAGAATTGCTATTTCTTGATAAAAGGGATGTAAAATTGTTAATGCTCTGTTCCTGTTACCGTTACTACTAATGGTATGTTTATGGTTTACTTTACCTGTATTCAAGTTGTGTGATTTTCTTTGTTTTCCATGTTTCCCTCTCCAAATAACAATACTGATCAACCCCTAATTCATACTAGCAACAAGAGAAAA
Source organism: Lactuca virosa (assembly GCF_052849685.1). Classification (NCBI taxonomy): domain Eukaryota; kingdom Viridiplantae; phylum Streptophyta; class Magnoliopsida; order Asterales; family Asteraceae; genus Lactuca; species Lactuca virosa. Next base: position 74,861,192 of record NC_136432.1, on the reverse strand, counting down.
TGACAAAACACATGTTTTTAGAGCTGCCATATCTCAAGCTTTCTCCCTTCGATTATCATTCTTCATGTTTTGTTAATTGGGTTGGTAGAGTCTTCGATATTAGAAATTTAATAAAACAAAAACTTTTACTAGAAATACTTTTACCATAAATTGTTGTTTATTAATTTGATAACCTAATTTTGGTTCTTGGTAAATTTGTTAGTACTAAATAAATGGCTTTAGGGCTGATTTCTAATATAAATATTATGCCTTGTTTGCTAATTTATCTTCTAACTTCACTTGCAGGGTTAAAGCACTATCTCTAGCATCAAAATATGATAATGTTTGCCATCCTAAGGTAAATACTTTTTGAGTTTTTATGGCATGATTGTCGTTTTTTTAGTTTTGATCAGGCTATGAAATTAATTAACAGGTGAGCTTTTTTTTAATCAATACTATGTTATATAAGAAGTGGTACTCCAAACCATCCTTGGAAGAACTAAAGTAATTTCCTTTTAACAAGTCTGGTGACGGGTCAAGAGAAACCAAACGTGGTTTTCAGAAACCAGACATGGACAGAAGCGAAAGGGCATTTTTGGAAAACCAAGCTTCAGCAACTTTTTATAGTTTTGTATCTGCAAGTAATTTTCTCTTGGAGGTTAAAGGGGTTATAACATATGCTAGAAAAGGGGGGAAATACAAAAGTTCATGCAATGAATAAAGAAGAAATTTGCAGGGTGCTTTTAGAAGAAGATGATAGATAAATCAGAGACCACAGATCAATTTTGGAGTGAAATCATACTCTTAGAAGTAATTTTGTAGGATAAGGGTCAAATATTTAACTAAATTCTAAATCAATTTACCAAGTTTTGTAACAGAGTATTGATCATTGTTGTAGATATGATGATTTATTTTTTGTGTTTTAGCCTTTTGCAATGAAGTGTATACGGACTGTAGCAGTAGCTCTGCATGAAGAACAACAGTTTTTGGAGGTGATTTGGAACGCATCGCATGTAAGACATCCGAACATACTGAAGGGTATATTCTCTTTTTCTCATAATTATAGCATTCTACTTTTTTTTAAATATTTAAGTAGAACGATGCAGTTTCAAAAGTGTATTCAGAGTATTTTATTGGGTAGACTATTCATAGGAAGAAATGAAAATATGTAAAAATATATTGCTATTTCTTTTATTTTTTTGGTTCAGATGCTTGATGACTTTATATATGTTGCCCAACATGAGAACCGGATAATGCATCTATGGAACCCATTTGTCAGAAAGCAAAGGTAATTCAGTTAATCATAGTTCGTATTATTTTGGTATTTACAGTAATAATATGTATATATTTGACAATTACTTATTTGCATAAAAAGAGACCTTCAGGAGACCTGACATTGAAATCTACTATCTTAATAAAAGATACTATATTTGATGACATGTCACTCTTATATTTCGTTTTCCATTCAATGTTAATTTACTTCTTTACCCTTGGTTTTCTTAAATTGTCATGTATTCATTGCCCTCCCATCGATTGAATCAGTTTTTGAAAATCCAATTGATTTTTCATATTTCCGCTTAAAAAGGTTGTAATATAGTAAGATTTAAATGCATTTATAGACTAACCATATTATCAATACATTTAAAATGCATTATATTTGGAATTGATTATCAACTTCACGATATTTGTTTAATAGAATTCCATGATATTTGTTTAATATCATGAACTACAATTGTTTATCTTAAAGATCCTCTGCAGATTGCAATCCAGTTTAAGGGTATATATGTATATTACATGCGTGGTATGCCATTTACACATTCGTTTATCTCACGAATCCCGTGCAGAGAAAAAAAGAAAAATACTTTAACCTTTCAATCACTTTCATTCGGAAAATACATGTATTTGTTTTGTCTTTAATTTTTATTCCTATATCATTCTATATGTGTATGTGTACATGTCACTGTATCTGCTTAGTTGGTTTGCACTCTTCATTTTTTATTATTGGTTTTCCATCGACATTATGTTCCTACGATCTTTGTTTTGTACTTCCTATTGGGGTTGGTTTGACCCCATCGTAGGTTTTTTTCTGATTTTTTTATTGGCTAATGTTTTCTTTTATACTGTTCCTTCTATACCTCTTTCAAATTCGATGACAAAGATACTTGAAACATATAATTTTGTTAGCAAAATGTATTTGGAAGGGAATTTTGGTAATTTCATCAATAAAAAGAAAACTTAAATTGAATTTTATCCTTTTGGCAACCATGGAATGGAATCTCTAATTCCAATTCAAAGTTATATGACATATACCTTCCTTGCAGCAGACTTTCATAAGCTAAGTCTTTCAAGTCGTATATGGGTGGACAGGGGCAATTTTGTCACATAGTAGGATGCAATGGTATTTGTATATAGATAACAACATAGTTTCATTTTTTACTGATGTAAAAGAAGCAAAATATTCCCTGAAGACTCTAAGGGTATTTTGGGCAAGACATAGTAGATTGTGTTTATAAATGCATGTATGCTATTCTCAAGTATTAAATTCAATATTGTTTCTTTGACTTTCAAGATTGAACATTATAAAAGCCCAAAATATAGGTAAATGTATTGTATTCCAAGTTTTAGCAAACTAAAAATAGTCATAATTTCATAATCGATCAAATTGTTTTTTATAATGTTATTGAGAAGAAAATAGACAACATAAAAAAACAAACAAAAATGCTCCATTAATTTATTTTAGACAATTACATGGGAATTGAATACTTGCAAAAAAGTAAAAACTCAAAGTCTTTGAAACGGCTCAAATAATTAACAGTAACACAAAATTATGCTTAAGAAGAGGGGTAATTTCCACAAAACATGTACAGGAAAACCAAAAAACTAAATCATTAAGATAATGAATATTAACAATCTTAGAAATTTCAAAAATGATTATACAATTATCTGTCATTCCAACATAAGTTTTTAAACAAAATTGGTTGTTAGATTGATATATAACACTTTTATTTGAATGGATTGTGGATCCGCTTCAACATAAAAGAGATGCCTTTATGCATTGGTGTGTCCAAATCCTGAGTAACAGACATACATCAATAAGGTTATAGTCTGCAACCGTAGTGTGGAACATGTGCAAGAATCATTTTAGCAAGCCTGCAACCTCTATTCCCTAAACCATGTACCCTACAAACGAAATGACTAATGTGAGTTCATCAACTAACCTTCTCTATCCCCTCGTCAATTAGTCACTACATAATATGTATGTATATAGCATATTCAAGTAAACATATTATATTAATTTTAACTAAATACAAAAGGTTTTAGAAAAACACAAATCTTCTTAATAATATAAATGTTTTATAAGTATTTTACCCGTGGTTCCCACGGGTTGTAACCTAGTGTGTGTGTATATATATATATATATATATATATATATATATATATATATATATATATATATAGAGAGAGAGAGAGAGAGAGCTAGGTTCAAATGTGGATTGACATCTATTGTGTGGACGTGTGGATAATGTTATTCTGTGAGAATTACAAAGAAAATATGTTGTTTGATAATATGAATACGTTCAATCTTATATAATTATTTAAATTATTAAGCATTTTCACTAATTAAATCGTCTATAAGGTTATTATACACTTTTTTTAATTATTCTCATTCTGTCAGAATGTTATCGGGATGTTTATTGAGTCGTATTCTGTAAGAATTAAAATAAATAAAAAACGATGAATGAAAACAAAAATGAATTTGAATTTGTGAGAATCCATTAAAATAACAATAGTTTTGTGAGATTGAACGTATTCACCTTAGTAAACAACATATTCTCTTAGTAATTTTCATAAAATAGCATTATCCACACGTCCACACAATAGTTGTCCATCCACATTATAACCTAGCCCTATATATATATATATATATATATATATATATATATATATATATATATATATATATATATATATATATATATATATATATATATATATATATATATATATATATGACTAGGTTATAATGTGGATGAACAACTATTGTGCGGACGTGTGGACAATGATATTCTATGAGAATTACTAAAATAATAAGTTGTTTAGTAATGTGAATACGTTCAACTTCAGACAATTATTGTCATTTCCATGCATTCTCACTAATTCTTATTCATTTTTGTTCTCACGCATCGTTTTCACTCATTTTTATTCTTACAGAATACGACTCAATAAATATCCTAACAATATTCTGACAGAATGAAAATAATAATAAAGAAAAAAGTCTATAATAACATTATAGATGATTTAGTTGGTGTGAATGCGTGATAATCACAATAGTTATGTAAGATTGAAAGTATTCACATTATCAAACAATATATTTTCTTTGTCATTCTCACAGAATAGCACTGTCCACACGTCCGCACAATAGATGTCTATCCACATTTGAACCTATATATATATATATATATATATATATATATATATATATATATATATATATATATATATAGGACTAGGTTATAATATGGATGAACAACTATTGTGCTGACGTGTGGACAATGATATTCTATGAGAATTACTAAAATAATAAGTTGTTTAGTAATGTGAATACGTTCAACTTCAGACAATTATTGTCATTTCCATGCATTCTCACTAATTCTTATTCATTTTTGTTCTCACGCATCGTTTTTCACTCATTTTTATTCTTACAGAAAACGACTCAATAAATATCCTAACAATATTCTGACAGAATGAGAATAATAATAAACAAAAAAAAGTCTATAATAACATTATAGATGATTTAGTTGGTGAGAATGCGTGATAATCACAATAGTTATGTAAGGTTGAACGTATTCACATTATCAAACAATATATTTTCTTTGTCATTCTCACAGAATAGCACTGTCCACATTTGAACCTATATATATATATATATATATATATATATATATATATATATATATATATATATATATATATATAGTTAGTTTGTTAGTTTGTTAGTTTGTAAATTAGTTAGTTAGTTAGTTAGTTATTAATGAAATATGATTTCCTTCCGTATTCGTATGTGGTTAATCTGTGTTTGAGGTGTCTTAATCAAAAAAGAAAAAACACAAGTTGTCCTTTTTAGATACTCACGAGTCACGAACGAAGAACGCATCCACTTTATATGAATGTTTTCATTTTTCAGTTTGTCTTTGGATGTTAATGACTTTATGAATTTATGTTGAAAACCATTTTTTATGTTAATTACTATAACCACTTTGTGACTTTATGTTGAGAAAATCTCATTTTTGAAAATGCGTTGCTTATTTATTAAACGGGTTATATGGGTTGGGTTGGGTTGAGGTTTCCAACCCACCAACCCGCCAACCCGCTAACCCATATATTATATGGGTTGGGTTAAGTTTATGTTTTCTAACCCGCCAACCAGTCAACCCGTGACCTGCCAACCTGAACCCAACCCGATTGTCAGGCCTAGTTAGGTGAGGCCTAACAAATTTTATGCCACCTAATTCATCATTCATCTATTCCGACTAACATTCCAAATTTCATATTAAAGTCTAAACAATACACTAAGGATACTGCTAGCTTGGACAAAGATTTTGCGAAGCTTGGTAAACTCGGTACCACTTCAGACCATCCTAATACTCTAATACTCTAATATGAATATAATCAACATGTTTCTATAGACAAAACTGCAAAAATGGTCCATGTGGTATGCATTTTTTCTGAGGTTTAGTCCAAACCTCGACTTTTTTTGGCTTCGTGGTCATTTTGAGCTAGTTTCGTTGTGGATTTGATCCCTCAGTAAACTGAAATGATTTTAATACCCTTGAGGTATTTATTTTCTATTTTTCTTTCATTTTTTTAATATAATACTTATTTATTTATTTAAACAATAAAAAAAATAAGAGGGCCCACCTCTCTCTTTCTTTCTCTCTCTCTCTCTCTCTCTCTCTCTCTCTCTCTCTCTTTTGGACGCAAAGAGTAAAAAGGGTAACCCTCTTCATATTCTCCAATCATCCTCCCAAAAACCCTAAAATCCATAATCAAACCCACATGGTCAGTTTATGTGCACTGTAAATCAAATCATCTTCAAGAACACGGCAAGAAATTATAACAACAATAAAAATAGAAGTCAAAACTCCTTCATCTTGCATTTTTTGCAGGTAAATGCTCTCATACCATAGCTAATTAACATATTCATTTTATTGTTCTAAACGTTTTGGCAAAAACATGGTTGTCTTGGTTCATAGTTTCAAACCTCCACCAAATGCTTTGATTTTCCATCGATATCTCCCCCTCATTGTAAATTTATCAACCTGCAACTTAGAAATAGCATTCCATCATCACAAAAACCATAAACAACATATAGCTATCAGAAATTGGAACATAATAAATTGAGAAATTCAAAAACCTTCATAGCAGAACCAATATAGCTAATAGCACTGTTCACTCCTCTTCCGGAAATTGTTCATCTGACCACACCTTCATCCCCTGAGGTGCCATTTGCTTGGTTCCTAGGCTCCGGTGACCAAAACAGCAAAGTTGATCAGAAATTTACATCATCCCATCATGAATCGCAATTGTCTGAGTTATACCCAGGAAGTCTGGTAGAGGTCTGAAAATTAACAAGTGAAAGATATATAACGGCTAGGGTTTTGTATTATTATCAAAGAGAAGTACAAATACAATGAAAATTGAAAGACATAATATATAGACTAGTTTATTAGGGGTTCCTAGCTAAAATGTCACAACTAGCATTTTAGCTAGGAAATTCAATTCTCATGTAAACATTCATCTAGTGTAATGACTTGTACTCTAAATTAATATCATACTCTATGCTCACTCAATACATTTCTTATAGTCAATAAGGTGTTGAAAACCCTAGAAATCCCGGTTCCAGTCTAATATGAGCTAGGGTTCTCTTATTGGGCCTAATGGACCAATAAACCTTCAACTTGACTATCTTGGGTCTAGAAACCCTAATTGGGCTCTAATTAGACCCACACTTGTAAAACTTTAGCATATTGGGCCATGTGGGCCTAGGATGATCCTTTTTATTTCTAATGGGCCGTAAACTCCTTAATTGGGCTTCATTGGGCCGAGACCTTTAATAAGGGCCCAATGGGCCGAAAAATATTATTAAACTTCATAAATTCGAACAAGACTAATAATGGGCCAAATCAATTCATCCTCGTCTCTCTTAAGCCTAAATTTTCGGCCCATTACCCATTATCCATTAAGCTTATTAGACAAAAAAGGGGGAAAATGAGGAAATTTGTGCATTAGACACCTCATGTTTGCATGGTGGTCTTCCATGCAAACATCACCTCACCATATCTATCTCTCTTCTCTTATTAATCTCGGCTGAAACTCCTCCCCCCACCTCTATCATTTTCCTTTCAAACATCTTCAAAACACTCTCTAGAACACCACCCTTTTTCCTCCAAAATTTTCGAGATTTTGGGTGTAGCTTCAAGAGATTCTTCTTCAAGATCATCAACTTTGGTAAGTTCTTACTTAGATCTATGATTTAACTCTTGATCTCTTCAAAAATCTCCTCTTACACCCATATTTTTGTGGATCATGTTTCTTAGAACCATCCAAGTTCGAAAACCTCTCCAAGAGGCTTGCTAAAGTCGAGATCTTCTTCAATCTCTTCATCAAACCGAATCCAAACCCCAAAGTGAGTTCATACTGTGACATCCCCTAATTTCTCGGCCAGAAAAGACCGATTTAATTTATGCTTTTTAAAATAAAATCAGAGAAATCTTTTTAAAAGATGTTGCGGAATTGGTCCCCAATACAAAATATGATAAAAGTTTGTCAAAACCTTTCTTTAAGAAATATATAATTTCATTTCATATCAAAACCTCGGGATGTCATGTTCTGATACAGATCAAAAGCATAAACAAGACATTATAAGCCTTTCAACAGTTATTTACAACTACTGGCCTATAATCCAAAAATCTCTCATCATCCTCCGACTATGCTCGGGGTCCACTACCTGTAACATAAAAAGCTGAGTGGGTCAGGCTTGGGAGCCTGGTGAGCATATAGGGTTTTCAACCCACAGTAATAATAAACTTATTAAGTTCATCAATCAACAATAACCCTGATTACCCGTTCCCGTTATCCTCACTTTACGTCCCTAAACACTTTTCACAAGGGACCTAGCCTAAAGAATATCATCGGGATGGACACTACTGCTAAGGGGTTTCCTCAGCCATACATGTCCTAAAGGCAACCATGAGGGGGGTGGAGTACAGCGAATGAACACCCAAGTTCATTAACACCTACAGGTTGCGGGCCTGCTAGCGTTCCACTGGACTGTCTAGAAAGTCTGTGGTCGTCATCCAAACTCCGCTAGATGACTGGATCACAAGTCTCATCGATTCCTCTTATCACTTTATTTCATCACACACCAACTATCTACCCATGTTTTACCCAACATATTTGTAGATAAAAATACATATATAGTTTAAAACTTGTGTAAAACATCTATTCAACAGTCACCTCAATTAAACAATTAATATAGTTACACGTAGCACATATTTTATAGAAAATACTTCATATCTAGGTGTAAGATGAAGGTGACTATACACTCACCTGATTTGATGAAAATCGGGCAGCAATTCGTTTCCTAAAACGTTCGTTTCTAATAAAACCGGGAGTTTTATTCATAAATCGGGCTCTGCAAGGGTTGGGCTTCGAAACCGAAAAGATAAAATTTTCGGGCTTCTCGGACACTTCGTGGCGTATTCCGAGGGTTATAATTGATACCGGGGCTTTGGGGAATGTTAGAATGAAGAAAATATGGAAAAAAGGGCTAAAAGTGGCAAATTTCCAAAATATACCCGGGAGGTCTCGCACCCTCCTATTTATAGGGGCGAGGCTGCTGATCAAGGGCTGAGAAGCTTCCACGTGGCATCAGATGCGAGAAGAGGTCACATGGGCTGCGCATGAGAGGGCCTCGCTGGCAGCCTCTGATTGGACCGAAGTCCAGGTCCGAGGAGGGGGGGGGGGGTCCGTGGCACCATGCGAAGGCTCGGACACGAGGAAAGGGGCACGCCTCGGATTTTCATTGGACCGCTTCGGATGACTCAGTGGTTTCGGACACGTGGCACATTCTAAGCGAGGGTGAGGTGGCCGAAGTCCACCTATGAGAAATTCCTCGGTTTTGGCAATTTTTCTCGATTTTCGCGCCAAAACTTCTAAAATCCATAACTTTCGCATACGAGCTCTGTTTTTGACGTTCTTTATATGCACGCGTAGGTAAAATTACGCTCTACAACTTTCGTTTAGACTTAGTTGGCTAATTTGACTTTAATTTTTATATTATTATTTTTAACAGACCGGGACAGGAAATCCGTTAAAAATTCATAACTTCTTCATCCGACGTCCGTTTTCGTCTGTCTTTTTACCGTTGTGCTACTATTGACGAGACCTTCGATTCTCGTTTAGGTCGTGTCGGATAAAAATCACTCGATCTAAAATTCGAGTTTTTAGCTGTCTACTGCTAAGCTGAAACTTCGAAAAATCATAACTTCCTCATACGAAGTCAGATTTGGGCGTTCTTTTTATACCTACTCTCAGTTTAACGAACACTACGAGTTTTGTTTAGATCACTAAGGCTAAAAAGTAGTTTATCAAAAACTCACTTTTTACGACATTCGGCACCGTGCCGGTTTTGTCGCGAAACTTCGACAGGTCATAACTTCTTCGTTATAACTCGGATTTCGGTATTCTTTATATATCCGTAATCCTTGTCACGCCCACTACAAGTTTCTTAATAGATATCGGATTTATCTAATATTTATTTTCGACGCTCATTTTTATTCTTAATTAATTAAACCCTAATAATCAAGCATAAAACACATAATTCACATAATATTCACATAATTCCTTTTCATTTCTTCAAAATGAGTTACAAAGGTTAACCTAGACTATCACATCAATATTAATGCCTAGGCTAGAAACACGGGCATTACAATTCTCTCCCCCTTAGGATGATTCTGTCCCCGGAATCACACATCAACAAACAAATGCGGGTAGCGACTCATCATGTCACTCTTCGTTTCCCAGGTGAGATTTGGCCCATTCGTATGTTTCCATCGCACAAGCACTAAATCGACCATCTTACGTCGCAACTTCTTAGTCTTACTGTCAACGATTGCCTCAGGTTCTTCAATCAACATCTTGTTTTCATCCAACCTTAATTCAGAAATGGGAATTATGTCGGGCACATCTCCTGTGAACTTTCTCAAATAACACACATGAAAGGTGTTATGAATACCCTCCAGTTCTTCCGGTAATTCTAGCTTGTAAGCTTGATTCCCGATCCTCTGAAGAACTTTAAATGGTCCAATAAACCTTGGACTCAACTTTCCCCTTTTACCAAATCTTATAAGTCCCTTCCACGGCGAGACTTTAAGTAAAACCGAATCTCCAAATTCGAAGGATATCGGTTGTCTTTTCTTGTCAGCATAACTCTTTTGTCGATCTTGAGCTGCTAACATCCTTTCCCTTATCACTTTCAACTTTTCAGCAGTTTGATGGACTATTTCAGGTCCCATAAACTGCTTTTTCCCAGCCTCCAGCCAACATGATGGTGTTCGACACTTTTCTCCATAAAAAGCGTGATAAGGTGCCATCTTGATGCTTGAGTGGAAACTATTATTATAGGAAAATTCTACTAGAGGTAAGTGTTCATCCCAGTTACCTTGGAATTCTAGGGTACATGCTCTCAGCATATCCTCCAATGTTTGAATCGTTCGTTCGCTTTGACCATCAGTTTGCGGATGGTAAGCTGTACTCAAACACAACTTAGTACCCAATTCCTCTTGTAGACTTCTCCAAAACCTTGAGGTAAAATGGCTGTCACGATCGGATACAATTGTTAACGGAACACCGTGAAGCCTCATAACTTCCTTCACATAAGAATTCGCAAGTTTATCCATAGACCATTTCTCGTTAGCGGCTATGAAATACGCACTCTTAGTGAAGCGATCAACGACCACCCAAATCATGTCGTGACCATTCCTTATTATGGGCAGTTTAGTCACAAAATCCATGGTAATGTCCTCCCATTTACCCATGGGTACAGGTAAAGGTTGTAAACTCCCATACGGTTTCTGATGTTGTGCCTTAACCCTAGCACATGTTACACACTCGGCCACATACTTAGCAACATCGAGCTTCATCATCGGCCACCAGTAATAGGGTTTTAGATCCCTATACATTTTCGTACTGCCGGGATGAATCGAGTACATGGTTTTGTGAGCTTCTTCCATCAGAAGATATCTTACTCCTTCCGTCTTAGGTACCCAAATCCTATCTTTGAATACCTTCAGTCCTTGACCGTTTGTATCAAACACCAACGTTTTGATGGGTTTTATACAAACAATCCTATGTGTGCATGCAACCCTAATTGGATCTATGTTTTCACTATTAGACATACAACTTTATGAACACAAAAAGAAACCTGGAATTCTCCTCTAATTTTCGAAATCTACATAGGAGAATAGAATACATACCTTTTGTTGTTATATAGCAATAACAACTAGTTCCTTGAATTTCCTTAGCTCTTGAAAGCAAGTACCACAAGTGTAGTACCTCTAATGGCTCACAAACACACTAGGTGAAAGGATGAATATGGGAGAGAGGAGAGAAGGGTATCTTGCCCTAAAATTCGGCCCTAGTAGGGTTTTCCCAAGGGGTGGTCGAATTCTAGTACCTTAGGGTGCTATTTATACTTGAGGCTAGCTAGGGTTTCAAGGTGGAAACCCTAATCCCTTAGCTTAGGGCCTAAGCAAGTCCATGGACTCCTTTCCTTAAGCCCTTGGACGAAAACTCCTAGATCCTTCTAGGATTTTCGTTCAAGCCTTAATAAAGGTGACCCAATAGCCCAAAGTCTCAACTATCAAATAATTACAAAACAGCCCCTGTACTTTTAATTAATTCCTTTAATCCCAAAATTAATTCCTAATTAATTTCTGATTAAATACTAATTAATAATATGATTCCAAATTAATATATTATTCATATAATATAATAAATAAATCATATTTATTCCCTAATCAACCTCTCTCCTCAACTGTCATCTTGTCTAGTCACCCGTGTGAAGGCAACCCAAAAGGACCATGCTCACAATCGGGTCAAGTACATACCAAAATAGTTATGGACTTAGACACTAATCCAACAGTCTCCCACTTGGATAAGTCTAATAACTATTCTGCGTATGACTTCAGAACCTGATCAGCAATCGTAGCTTCCAAAAGCCGCTGTCAACTCTGATCTTATCAGATACGCGTGTCCTTTAGATAAGGGATCCTATATTCCTCCATTCTACAAGATATCGTATAGACATGAGACATGGATTGAAATCATTCTCTCAGTCTATGTGTCGTTTCCCGATTTCCGATTTATGACGACTGACTAATTGAACAAATCAAATCAGTCCTGGCCCGGCCGAGCACTTTCCTTTGTCATCACTAAATCATCGAGGGGCCCACTTATATCGCTTTTATCCCACCTTGGGTAAAAGGAATGGATAAACTTTGACTCAAATGCTTGCTTGCACCTACTAATCGAATCACACACAACAATAAGTTTTATAACACCAAGTTACTGGTGTGTTTATTAATCATCAATGTGCGACCGACCAACAAATAACAACTCACACGTCTCGGTTTCAAGAATATACAATGTTATCGTCTCCCCAATCACTCGTGATAAAACCATGAAGTGATTCAAGTGAGCGTGGGTTTAATCCAATACTTTAATCTTATCAAAGCACTCATGAACTCTGCAGCAAACTTGTGCTATGTCTAAACACTTTAGACAATCTACAGACAGATTCATGACAGTCTTCCTTCATACATACTTCCAACGTATGACCGACTGTGGAGGTTCGAATAACCTAGTTATTCTGGAAGTCAAAACATGAAAAATGAAACACAATAATAATATTAATCCTATATGGTCCCAAAACTCTTGAGCGTAAATAAAAACACTTTTATTTAAACACCATATTGATTACTCATTATTCATTGCTTACTGTTTCAGAAAATCAACTTATTACTCGAATTATAACCATAATTGTCTCATGCTCCAAGCATGCACACTTTGGTTTCCTATGGTCCATACTTTGCGAAATAGATCAATTGAAAAACTTTTCCAATGAAACTCATTTCACAATCCCCAATCCTTATTATTAGTATAAGAATACCAAACTCTTGCCACTTTTAGAATATGTCAGATTCTAACATTTTATGCAATGATTCTTTCGTAATGTCATAGCACAAAAGTCACCAAGACCCGGCTAATGAAATTACAAGGTATTCTATTGGAAATTGTTACAAGACAATTCCATAGACGTGAAGTCTCACATTCAAAGTACATTCCTTTGAACATCCTTCTCGCATAAAAGTTTATAATCTAAACATATTTCTTAATATCCAACTCCCATTAATGGAAACATTTCCATATTTGCCATATGACAACTCATTCTTAATAGAATCTTATCTATTCATAATAATCTCAATTTAGTACATCCAGTACTATACTTGCAACTACTCACAAGCGACAAATCCTCAGTGAACCTCAGATTGTCCTTTGATAGTTGTTTAATTATTTTAGTCAAAACCGATTCTAGTCCCTTTTTCCCTCTTAATGCCCTAGGTATTTGGAAAATTTTAGAACGGTCAAATATTATAGCATATGCAATCGATCCTATACTCGAAGCGTATTGGACACGATGCATAATGTCTCACATAAAGACATGATACTTTATCATCCTTCTGCCATAATATTTTATGTGCCATGTTCCCATAATTCGAACTATGAAGAGAGATGCCGTAATCATAATCGAATTTTGAGAATGCACTATGTATCCTTGACTAAATTTATTAACATTTCTCGATCTAAGCTTTAGAATTTTGAAACGAAGTACAATATTCTCTCCCTTAATTATAGCAAAACAACTTTTCAACCTTTGCAACTTTGCAAAGTGAATCTTTGTTTTCTATAATTAATATTGCTAACTTGCAATACTTACCATAATAATCATGCTCCCACTAACATGACGATTATTTTCTTACCAGCATAACACTTATGCTCCCACTAGCTTTGACATGTATTCAGAAAACAATTGAACTTCTAGAAAACAATGCTTATTGAATTCCTTAAGTTCATATTTCTAATACCTAATGCTTTGATAAGCCTTTATCTAAGCTTTTTAAGCTTATACACCTTTGCCTTAGATAGCTCACATGTGTGTCTAAACAATTCAGAATTTATGTTACTAAGTCCCAAATGTTCAGATCAATTGCCAAATCTCACAATTCGAACTATGAAAAGGGATGCCGTAATCATAATCGAATTTGAGAATACAATTTTCACAATTGCTATCTTCTTAAAATCTCTCTTAGTGAAAGCATTTCCTCACAATCATTTTCATGAAGGAGGAAAACCTTATGACACTTAGATTTTATGATGTATGTGTTCCTATCCATGTGAATTTATCAAAACGAAAGTTTGCGACAAATCCAAAACCATATGGACTGAACTTGTTCAATCTTGATTTCTTGCCTCATTGTAACATGAATGCCCACCATGTCTTCCAAGCAACTCACCCTTTCATATCAATGTACTTTCCATTGATCAAGGTGCTTTGTCTTTATGCATTCAAATGAGAACTCATAGAACTCACACGCATAATTAACTCAATTGGAATGGCACAGAAAAAGAGTATATCATCCACGATAGGCTTTAAACCTCAAGTCGTGTGCTAGTGATGATCAACTAGGTTTACTCTTGATTTGTTCTTGAAACTTTTCAAGACCATTAAGACTCCCACTGACTCCTTGACATATAAGATTCTCTTGTCAAGAACCATTTCTTGACAAACAAATATTCAAGAGTTAGTGTAGCCTTTTGTCAAGTTTAACACATCACACAATTGGTCCTGGCTGGTCTTTGTCTTATCCAAGACATCACAACTTACCAATTTCAAATGTGGAAGAATAAGAAAACTTTTCCAAATTCCACATTTGTCGAGTGTTATAAACCTACTAAAGACTTGTCACTCATGTCAGAATCTTGACTCTAAGACTTGATATTGGAACGAAGTATGATTGACTTCTTGATTTAACCATTTCTACAATTCTTGATTCCTCTTCTTAGACATGCAATTACACTAAGACTCATTTAGAGGATCAATTGAGATATGGTTCTTAATCATTAAGACTTATCATAAAACACAATAAAAGGTACTCTCCCTTCTTCTTAGAATAGAGAAACTTTTATCTTTCTGCCTACTTGATTCTTCTTATTCGTTCTGCTATTGATTGAAACTCTTTCAATCAACTCAGAATTATACTTAATCTTATAAGTATAATCATATTTACTAACCTTTAGTAAATCATGACGAATATCTTTGTCACTCTTGTGGTGGACTTGATCAACGCACAACCTAGTGTACTCGATCTCCTGGTCCTTCTCTTGACACTTTGCCAAAGAATTAGTCTAATTTCCAAAATATGAAGTTTCTCATTCATCACGCAACCAAGTTGTATGATTCCAAGTTTCTGTCCAATTGAAACTTGGGTGATGAGAATCTTCCTTTATTTGGCAAATCCTCGACATTTCACAAATAACATAATCAAGAATCACATCCAATTCAACATTGCTAAAATTAGAAATACATAAACATCCATTTTCACATATGTCATTGCAAGGATAAATAAATAGGACGAAATCAAAATTCATTTTATTGCGGAAAAACTTGTCCTTACAATGCAATTCAAATGAAAACTATGCTATTTCAATTTCTAAGCAATCTATTCTAACTCTAAAGTAGTAGCTCAAAAATCCGATCTTCAAGCAATGCGATCGAAATCCATTTCTTCACGATCAGATTCAGCTTACTTCTTCCCTTAAGCTTCCTCTCTTTTCTTCGATCCTACAAAACATCAAAATGTAATCTTATCACATCATGTATTGAAAATCAAAGAATAGGAACTTATAGAGTTAGTTATTGGATTTTACCTGAAGTAGAGCCATACGTCTTGACTCTCCCATCTCTTAGATCTCTCAGGTAAACAGGGCAGCTTCGTCTCCAATGCCCATTCTCTTGGCAGTAGAAGCAGATGGACTCTTTTGGAATGGCACAAGGAACTATCTCAGAATTTACTTTTTCTGGATTCCCAATGTCACTATTTTCAATGTCCATTGAAGTTTGGGAGTTTGATTTGCCAGAAAAATTTGCTCGATTAGCACGCCAAATCATTTCTGATTCAGCAGCTATAAGCAAATAGGTCAAATCAATGAGGGTCACGTCATGGTCCATCATATAGTACTCTCTAACGAACTCACTATATGATTCAGGAAGTGACTGAAGAACCCAGTCAACAGCCAACATTTCTGAGATATCGACACCCATCATCCTTAACCTATCAATGTGTGACTTCATCTCTAAGATGTGTTCACACACAGGTTTCCCATCTTCGTGTTTACTTGCCAAAAGGGCTTGAGTGAGCTTGAACTTTTCAAGCCTTTGAACTTGTGGGTTAGGGAGAATAATTGGAGGAGGTGGAGGAAGTGAAGCATGACTCTCATTTCCTTGATCGTATCGTGGAACGTCATCTTTATTTGGAAAGCTTGTTCCAAGGGACTTGGGAAGACCATTGTAAGATTTAGACATCTACAAAACGGGAGAAAATTCAAGTTAGTTGATAAGAATCCTTGATGTAACACCCAAATGAAACATCAAGGCTAGGATCCAACACAACATTCTACAACCTAGAAGAGGGATGTCGTAATCTAGTTGCAAAATATTTGAAGGTAGGTAAATGACGATTTACCAATTCCCACCATGAAAAACAAAAATGAAGTTTAAGTTTTAAATGAATTGAAACTCCTAGATCTTTTGAGATTCATTGAACCTTTCAATGGCATGTTTAATCTCGATTATGCCCTTCAAATTTGCGACTGGGATACCGAGGATCACAAACAAGGTGTGAATAACCATACGAATCTACGTGATGCACTCAATGATACTATCACCTAATCAATGTGTCGGTTAACCACACACGCTCCATTGATCTATGATAAACATCGAGCCACCCTTCGCCACCAATGTCAATCCCAAATTAGTGTGCCGGTTAACCACACACGCTCCACTAACGTTTGACAAAGGTACGAAGTGTAATTCCATGGATTAGCATACAATTTCACATTTTGCCTAAAGTAACTAGAATTTGGGAATTTGTAAAAGCATGTAGTTACTTTGTACTTCATTATACTTATAATGGAAGGTTTCGTCCTATCCTACCCGTTCGACTAACGACCCTCCACTAGTCAAGAGTGCGGTGGGTAAGAGTGGATACCCATTCAATCGCCATTTTATAGGCAATTTCCTTAAACACCCCTTATAGACCAGCTTCGTGAATGAGGCCTACTAACGGTAAGACTGACTGTTTACTCATAGATATATATAATATTAGACTTTTAATGTCATATATATATAGTATAGGGTGT
Source organism: Lactuca virosa (assembly GCF_052849685.1). NCBI lineage: Eukaryota > Viridiplantae > Streptophyta > Magnoliopsida > Asterales > Asteraceae > Lactuca > Lactuca virosa. The sequence goes on along the minus strand of NC_136432.1, from coordinate 74,843,672 downwards.
ATTTTTTTTTTTACACTTTTAAAATACTAGGTGGTTTTATTAACTTTCTCTTTTCATTAAACTTTTAATTAACTTAACAAAACCATAAGGGTGTAATTTGAACTTTTCAAAATACGAGGGTTTTAGAATTTAACATTTCAAAATTAAACTTTTAATCAACTTTTAAATTCCAAAACTTGAGGGCAAGTTTTGAACTTTTCAAAACAATTAGGTTTAAAACATTTTCGAAAAATTAAAACCTTTTAATCTTAAATATTAAAATTTGATTGAATAATTATCCAAAATTAACCAATTAATTTGAATTATTAAATCTTGGAGGATATCTATTAAATTAAACAATTAATTTAACCTAATCCCTTAAATCCCCTAAAAATCAAAATTATGGGATGGGATAATTCAAAATCTTTAATTACCAAATTTAAACACTTAAAAGATAATTACAAGATATGGCATTATCCAAATCCCTAAAAATTAGGATCTAATCTTGGGGAGGAGGCCAATTTCAAAATCCTAGGTTTGGATAACCCTAGAATTCGAAATCTTGGAGGCTAAGGAAAGGATTTGAGAAACCCTAACCAAATTTCGAAATTTAGGGTTTATGAACCCTAATTTCGAAAATCATGCCTTTAGGGTTTATTGGCTATAAACCCTAATATGTCAAATTCATACTTTTGTATAGAATCTAATTGAAAACAAAAACCAATGGCTCTGATACCACTGATGGGTTTTATACAAACAATCCTATGTGTGCATGCAACCCTAATTGGATCTATGTTTTCACTATTAGACATACAACTTTATGAACACAAAAAGAAACCTGGAATTCTCCTCTAATTTTCGAAATCTACATAGGAGAATAGAATACATACCTTTTGTTGTTATATAGCAATAACAACTAGTTCCTTGAATTTCCTTAGCTCTTGAAAGCAAGTACCACAAGTGTAGTACCTCTAATGGCTCACAAACACACTAGGTGAAAGGATGAATATGGGAGAGAGGAGAGAAGGGTATCTTGCCCTAAAATTCGGCCCTAGTAGGTTTTTCCCAAGGGGTGGTCGAATTCTAGTACCTTAGGGTGCTATTTATACTTGAGGCTAGCTAGGGTTTCAAGGTGGAAACCCTAATCCCTTAGCTTAGGGCCTAAGCAAGTCCATAGACTCCTTTCCTTAAGCTCTTGGACGAAAACTCCTAGATCCTTCTAGGATTTTCGTTCAAGCCTTAATAAAGGTGATCCAATAGCCGAAAGTCTCAACTATCAAATAATTACAAAACAGCCCCTGTACTTTTAATTAATTCCTTTAATCCCAAAATTAATTCCTAATTAATTTCTGATTAAATACTAATTAATAATATGATTCCAAATTAATATATTATTCATATAATATAATAAATAAATCATATTTATGCCCTAATCAACCTCTCTCCTCAACTGTCATCCTGTCTAGTCACCCGTGTGAAGGCAACCCAAAAGGACCATGCTCACAATCGGGTCAAGTACATACCAAAATAGTTATGGACTTAGACACTAATCCAACACGTTTTACCCAAACGTTCCTCCTTCCGGTCATTTTTCTCTAAAGCTTCCTCTTGAGCTTTCTTTATACTTTCCACAATTGTCGAGACAACTTCAATTTTCAACGCTCTTGGCCTTTTCTTTTCAAGATTCACCTTCTGACTGAGAGCATCAGCAACAACATTTGCTTTACCAGGGTGGTAAAGTATCTCACAGTCGTAGTCCTTGAGTAATTCTAGCCAGTGTCGTTGCCTCATGTTCAATTCCTTCTGATTAAAGAGATATTGAAGACTCTTATGATCAGTGAAAAGTTTGCATTTAGTACCATAAAGATAGTACCTCCATATCTTTAAGGCAAATACTATCGCTGCCAACTCCAGATCATGAGTGGGGTAGTTCTTTTCATGCTCTTTCAATTGCCTCGATGCATATGCTATCACTTTATCCCTTTGGGTTAGAACACAACCTAACCCAACTCCAGAGGCATCACTATAGACTGCGAAGTCATCAACTCCTTCAGGTAACGAAAGAATCGGTGCTTCACATAATCTCTTCTTTAACTTCTCAAAGGCTTCCTTATGCTTCTCATTCCAAGCATAAGTAGCTCCTTTGTGGGTCAAAGCTGTTAATGGAGTAGCGATCGAAGAAAAGCCTTGGATAAATCGGCGATAATATCCGGGTAATCCTAAAAAGCTTCGAATCTCCGTAGGACTTTTTGGTTGTTCCCACTTCATTACAGCTTCAATCTTTGTTGGGTCAACCATTATTCCTTCTTGGTTAACCACATGACCTAAAAATTGGACTTCTTGAATCCAAAATTCACATTTGGAGAACTTTGCATACAGCTTCTCCTTTTTCAGAACTTCTAGCACCTCACGCAGATGCTTTTCGTGCTCCTGTTTTCTTTTCGAATAGACCAAGATATCGTCTATGAATACTATCACAGATTTATCAAGGTATGGTTTACAAACCCTGTTCATCAAATCTATGAAAGCTGCTGGGGCATTGGTTAGTCCGAACGACATAACCAAAAATTCATAGTGTCCATATCTTGTTTTGAACGCAGTCTTTTCGATATCCTGCTCTCTCACCTTTAGTTGATGGTATCCCGAGCTAAGATCGGTCTTCGAGAAATAGCTCGAACCTTGAAATTGGTCGAACAGGTCATCGATCCTCGGCAACGGATACTTGTTCTTTATCGTCGCTTTATTCAGCTCTCTGTAATCGATGCACATTCTCTTGCTCCCGTCTTTCTTCTTTACAAACAACACAGGGGCTCCCCAGGGTGATGAACTAGGTCGAATGAAACCTTTGTCCAATAACTCCTGAAGTTGTGTCATAAGTTCTTTCATCTCTGTTGGTGCTAATCGATACGGTGCTTTTGCTATCGGCGTCGTTCCTGGTAACAAGTCGATACGAAATTCTACTTGTCGATCAGGGGGCAATCCGGGAAGATCTTCGGGAAAGACTTCCAGATAATCACACACCACCGGAATATTCTGCACCTCCTTCTTTTCCTTCTGAGCATCGATCATGAACGCTAGATATGATGTACATCCCTTGGCCAAACACTTTCTGGCTTTCATTAGGGAAATGATTCCAGAGTTTACTCTGCGTTTGTCTCCATACACCATAAACGACTCTTTCCCTGGTGGGTTTACTTTTACTATCTTCTTCCTACACAATATTTCAGCATCATTGGCGCTAAGCCAATCCATTCCTAAAACTATGTCGAAACCATTTAACTCGATAGGCAATAGTTCCTCGTGGAACTTATTCCCATCCAAGTCAATGGGGACGTTTTTCATACGATGGCTAACAGGTACAAACTTGCCACTAGCAATCTCGACTATTATAGCATTAACTAGTCTATCTACAGGCAAAGCTAGTTTTCTACCAAATTCATGCGAAATAAAGGAGTAACTGGCTCCAGAATCAAACAAAATTTGGGCAGGCAATTCGTTTACGAGAAAGGTACCTGAAGCGACATCGACTTCTTCTTTTGCAGCTTCAAGTGTCATCTGAAAGGCTCTCGCCTTCGGCTTTGGTGGTAGATTGGGCTTTGCTGCATCCTTCCTCTTTGGACAGTCTTTAAAAACATGCCCTTCTTCATGGCACTCAAAACATACCCTCTTGTCGGACGGACACACGTTGGCATAATGCCCAGTCTTTCCACATTTGTAGCAAGTCACCCCCTCACTATATTTCCCAGAGTGCTTTTTCTTTGACTTCTCACACCATTTCACTTCGGCTCCTCCTCCGAATTTTCTCGAACCAGTCTTCTAGAACTTGTTCTTTTTATTGGAACCTGAAGTTCCTTCAAATTTTCTCTTTTCGCCAACTTCTGCCCTCTCCAGACCCTTCTCTTTGATCTGAATCTCAACATTCTTAGCAGCCCAGATGGCGGCTTTCAAAGTGGTTGTTTGTTTAACCATCGGACCAAAGTCCGCTGGTAATCTGAGGGCAAACTTGTTGACCTTAGAGAGTTCAGTTGGAATTAGATGAGGAACGAGCTTCATCTTTTCCGTAAAACTAGCAGCGTATTCAGTAACGCTCATCTTTCCCTTCTTTAAATTCTGAAACTCATTATTAATTTCCAGAAGATCCTGCTCAGAGCAGTATTGCAATTTCAATTGTACCACAAAGTCTTCCCAAGACATCTTACTAGCTTCTCCCTTGGGCATCGAATCAGCTAGTAACTTCCACCAGCTCAATACACCAGATTTTAACAGAGGAATTGCAAGTGCGGTCTTTTGTTTGTTGCTGCACTCACAACTTTCAAACATCGTCTCCATTTCGGAGATCCAATTCATGACTTCCACTGGTGTCAGACTTCCAGATAGACATGGTGGTTTAGATGCCATGAAATCTTTGTATTTGCATCCGCGTCCATCAACTCCTCCATCCTGGTTGTTTTGTCTAACTATCGGTGGGTTGGCTTGACCAAGAGTCCCACTATAGTTCCCTCCTACTGATTGCCCTTCATTCAATTCGGGCTGTTCAACAGGTATCGTAGTTTCTTCCCTATGTTGTTGTAGTAATCGCCTTGTCTCTTCCATCTGGCAATCTAACATCATTTGCATCATTGCTTGTACCCCAGCCATCGTCATTGGCTCAGGTTCAGCTCCTACAACAGGTACTTGCTCAACTACTTGAGGTTGAGGTTGTTGATCCCTATTTCTGTTTGCATTTGCAACTCCACTACGAGTTCTTGCTCAACTACTTGAGGTTGAGGCGAATTTAGATCTTTATCCTCGATAGGTATTTAAATTCCCTTATCACTCCGAAACGTTTACATGTTAGTTCTAATCTCGTAATCATACGCTTAGAATCCTACACACATAAGGTTTCCAGATCCGGTCGGCAACAGACCATAGATCCGAACAAATAATGGCATATATGGCAAACATATAACATTTAGCACATAAAAGCATTTTAGGCATCTTTCCTAAAATAAACTAGTGCTCGTGTCTAAAATATGGTAGACACTCATCTCACAATCATCACTTAGCATTCTAAGTTTAAGTCTAGAAATTCTACAATTTCTTAGTTCGCTTAAACTAATGCTCTGATACCAACTGTGACATCACCTAATTTCTCGGCCAGAAAAGACCGATTTAATTTATGCTTTTTAAAATAAAATCAGAGAAATCTTTTTAAAAGATGTTGCGGAATTGGTCCCCAATACAAAATATGATAAAAGTTTGTCAAAACCTTTCTTTAAGAAATATATAATTTCATTTCATATCAAAACCTCGGGATGTCATGTTCCGATACAGATCAAAAGCATAAACAAGACATTATAAGCCTTTCAACAGTTATTTACAACTACTGGCCTATAATCCAAAAATCTCTCATCATCCTCCGACTATGCTCGGGGTCCACTACCTGTAACATAAAAAGCTGAGTAGGTCAGGCTTGGGAGCCTGGTAAGCATATAGGGTTTTCAACCCACAGTAATAATAAACTTATTAAGCTCATCAATCAACAATAACCCTGATTACCCGTTCTCGTTATCCTCACTTTACGTCCCTAAACACTTTTCACAAGGGACCTAGCCTAAAGAATATCATCGGGATGGACACTACTTCTAAGGGGTTTCCTCAGCCATACATGTCCTAAAGGCAACCATGACGGGGATGGAGTACAGCGAATGAACACTCAAGTTCATTAACACCTACAGGTTGCGGGCCTGCTAGCGTTCCACTGGACTGTCTAGAAAAAGTATGTGGTCGTCATCCAAACTCCGCTAGATGACTGGATCACAAGTCACATCGATTCCTCTCATCACTTTATTTCATCACACACCAACTATCTACCCATGTTTTACCCAACATATTTGTAGATAAAAATACATATATAGTTTAAAACTTGTATAAAACATCTATTCAACAGTCACCTCAATTAAACAATTAATATAGTTACACGTAGCACGTATTTTATAGAAAATACTTCATATCTAGGTGTAAGATGAAGGTGACTATACACTCACCTGATTTGATGAAAATCGGGCAGCAATTCGTTTCCTAAAACGTTCGTTTCTAATAAAACCGGGAGTTTTATTCAGAAACCGGGCTCTGCAAGGGTCGGGCTTCGAAACCGAAAAGATAAATTTTATGGGCTTCTCGGGCACTTCGTGGCGTATTCCGAGGGTTATAATCGATACCGGGGCTTTGGGGAATGTTATAATGAAGAAAATATGGAAAAAGGGGCTAAAAGTGGCAAATTTCCAAAATATACCCGGGAGGTCTCGCACCCTCCTATTTATAGGGGCGAGGCTGCTGATCCAAGGGCTGAGAAGATTCCAGGTGGCATCAGATGCGAGAAGAGGTCACATGGGCTGCGCATGCGAGGGCCTCGCTGGCAGCCTCTGATTGGACCGAAGTCCGGGTCCGAGGAGGGGGGGTCTGTGGCACCATGCGAAGGCTCGGACACGAGGAAAGGGGCACGCCTCGGATTTTCAGTGGACCGCTTCTGATGACTCAGCGGTTTCGGACACGTGGCACATTCTAAGCGAGGGTGAGGTGGCCGAAGTCCACTTATGCGAAATTCCTCGGTTTTGGCAATTTTTCTCGATTTTCGCGCCAAAATTTCTAAAATCCATAATTTCCACATACGAGCTCAGTTTTTGACGTTCTTTATATGCACGCGTAGGTAAAATTACGCTCTACAACTTTCGTTTAGACTTCGTCGGCTAATTTTGAACTAATTTTATATTATTATTTTTAACAGACCGGGACAGGAAATCTGTTAAAAATTCATAACTTCTTCATCTGACGTCCGTTTTCGTCTGTCTTTTTACCGTTGTGCTACTATTGACGAGACCTTGGATTCTCATTTAGGTCGTGTCGGCTAAAAATTACTCGATCTAAAATTCGAGTTTTTAGCTGTCTACTGCTAAGCTGAAACTTCGAAAAATCATAACTTCCTCATACGAAGTCAGATTTGGGCGTTCTTTTTATAACTACTCTAACGTACACTACGAGTTTCGTTTAGATCACTAAGGCTAAAAAGTATTTTATCAAAAACTCATTTTTTACGACATTCGACACCGTGCCGGTTTTGTCGCGAAACTTCGACAGGTCATAACTTCTTCGTTATAACTCGGATTTCGGTATTCTTTATATATCCGTAATCCTTGTCACGCCCACTATAAGTTTCTTAATAGATATCGGCTTTATCTAATATTTATTTTCGACGCTCATTTTTATTCTTAATTAATTAAACCCTATTAATTAAGCATAAAACACATAATTCACATAATATTCACATAATTCTTTTTCATTTCTTCAAAATGAGTTACAAACGTTAACCTAGACTATCACATCAATATTAATGCCTAGGCTAGAAACACGGGCATTACACATACCCCCTTGATTTCGGTTTTACATTGTTTTTGGGGGAGAATACAAGTTGCTATGTGTTAGATCTATGTACTGGTGCATGTTTATGTGTGTTTTCTAAGTGTATGTTGTGATTGTGTAAAGAAATTCATAGATCTAGACAATATTTGGAAACTACAACACTTTATAGAACTTATTATAAGGATAAATATGCTAAAACATGTAAAGATCCATAAGAAACTAAACAACTCTTGAAAGAGGGCTATTTTTGACAAATAACAAAAGATTGAGACTTCTATGCCATATACGGTTTTACAAGGGCTAAAATGGTCTCATTTACATAAAAACGAGTTTTTATAATATTCATAGTTTCCAAGGGGCTAAAAGTGAAATTTTTCGCATAATGGGCCATAAAATGGGCCTTACGGTTTTTGTTGGGCTTAGAGTGTAAAACTTTGGTTTTTGTGGACTAAAATGTCATTTTATACAAATTTGAGTAAAAAATGTGAATTTACGGATATAGGGGTTGAAAATGTCACTTTCCTCGAATTTGGGCCAAAAATGTTATTTTTATAAAATCCGGGCTGAAATTGTCATTTTTATCAAAAATGGGCTGAAAATGTAAATTCCCATAATAAAGGGGCCGAAAACAGCAATTTAAATATATTTGGGCCAAAGATGTTAATATTTATGATTTTGGGCCAAAAATGAAGTTTTTACCAAAATGGGCCATAAAAGCTATTTTATTAGAATTAAGCCCATAAAAAGAAAACTCTTAGCCTTAAGGGACCTAAAGTGTCAAATTTTCCAAAAATGTGACTAAATTGTACATTTTCGGTCTAGTGGGCCAAAAATGTCACTATTACAAAAATAAAACATTTTTATGTTATTCTGTTAAACCTTTAATCAAAAACAAACAACGAAATAATAACAAATGGACTAAATACCTTGATAACATTTTCTTGGGCCTAATATCCTCGTTACATGACTAATGGGCCTTAGGGGCCCATTTAAATGTATTTTGGGCCTAATATTTCCATGACATGTGTATTGGGCCTTTGTGCCATGTTAATTGGGTCTTAGTGGTCCATTTACATGCCTATTGGGCCTGAATTACCCTTTCACATGCTTAGTGGATCTTAACTGTCCCACTACATATTTGTTGAACTTCATGTACTCATATACATAATTTTGTATTTGAAAACTTAAAACATACCCGTAAACATTATACATGGTGTAATACATTACTTGTGAACAAGTTAAGGATCTAGTGAGACTTGTCGGTTGACATCCTCGAGTGTATGATCGTAGCCTGTAGTTATAACCAGAGTCTCCTGGAGGGAGAGTGGGAGTTTGTGTATAGATCTATACGGGGTGACACCCCACACCTGAGCTGTTCGCTACAGCTAGACTAGGCCAGTCTAGGGTGACAAACCTTACCTTCGACAAGTCGGCGTCTGATACACCATGACAGACGAATTAGTCATCATTAAGTATGGTTGTAACGACTCACATAGAGATCAATACCATCAGAATATTACGAAATACAAGTACAAATCGTGGCGACACAAAACGTACATACTCTAATACCTGGTCTAAGGGTTTTAAGACAACATTACGTTTATAGTCAGGAAAAATCGAATTTTCTGGGGAAAAATATACATTTGTACACTACCTTCAACTTACAACAGAAACAAACATGATTTTTCGAAAACTTATTCTTACATATTTTCTACAATGGAAACCACATATGCATTAATACTTGATTTGATATATCATTTTTCAAACTCTTTTGCAGAAAATATCGGATTTTCTGGTGTTTTTCTAATGATACAAAAGTTTTCATTAAAATACACTTATGAACTCACCAACATTGTTATGTTGACCGTTTTCAAAATAACTTGTATTCTCAGGAACTCGTTAAGCGGAAGAATCAACAAGGATATGGGATTTTGTTTTGTGTACTATTAAACATCGTACGTTGAATGTTTTGGTCATGTAATTAAAGTATTGTACTTGATGTAAATAATGACAGTTATATTATATTATGCATGGTGATGATGATGTTATGTTTCATTTATATTAATTGTAATGATATTTCAAGATGAAGTCACGCGCAAGCCCCCGGACGTTTTCCGCCGTCTGGTTCGGGGGTGTGACAAAAAAGGCCCTATCATAAAACCCAATACAAGATAAAGCCCAAAATCTTATTAGGCTAACATCCTCTCTCAAACTCACAATGCAACAACAATAAGCATTGAGAGTGTGTCAGACAGAAAATGGAATCGAGGAGCAGTCAACGACTTCGTAGGAATATCAGCAATCTGCAAAGAGGAAGGTAGATAGTGCCCTTCTGGATATAATGTCGTGTGAAATGACAATCAATCTCAATGTGTTTTGTGCGCTCATGAAACACTGAATTCTTGGCAATCATTATCGTACTCTCGTTGTCACAATAAAAAGGGGTAGGCTGAGAGATGTAAATGCCTATATCTGCAAGAAGCCATCTCAACCAAACAATCTTACAAGAGACGATAGCCATGGGTCGATACTCAGATTCTGTAGAAGATCAAGAGACAACATATTTTTTCTTGCTGTTCCATGATATCTCGAAGAAAAACACAATACCCAGTAGTGGACTTATGATCATAAAGATCACTATCCCAATTTGCATCACTATAGGTATGCAGTTCAAAAGAGGATGTACATGGAAACGTAAGAGTGCGGAACTGAGTACCATGTCGATATCTCAAAATACAAAGAACAATTCCCCAATGAACAGTAGTAGGAGCACTGACAAACTAGCTAACCACATGAACTATCTGAGCAATATTCGGTCTAGTGACAGTCAGGTAAACCAAACTTCTTACAATGGTATGATAAAGGGTTGGATCTGATAATGGGACACCATCAGTTGGAGAGTACTTTGCATTACTCTCTATAGGCGTATCAACTGCTCGATTATCCATGAGTCGTGCGCGTTCAAACAAATCTGAAATATACTTCGTCTGAGATAAAAGATAACCCTTTGAGACTGAGCAACTTCAATCCCCGAGAAATAACGTAGCAAACCCAAGTCTTTCATAGCAAAATAGTGAGCCAAATCATGCTTTAAAGACTCTATACCATCATGATCATCACCAGTAATAATCATGTCATCGACATGTAAGGAAAGAATAATCTGGCATGCATTTATACATCGAACAAATAGAGTCAAGTCATGGTTACTTGGTTACAAATCAAGCAAAGTAATCACCGTAGAAAATTTCTCAAACCAAGCATGTGGGGCTTGTTTGAGGCCATATAGTGCCTTCCGAAGTCGACAAACTTCACCTGATTGGTAAGCAATACCAAGGGGGTAGACATGTATATTTCCTCACGAAGATCACCATTCAAGAACGCATTCTTAACATCCATATGATAAATCTTCCATTGGCGAATGGAAGAAACTACAATCAAGGTGCGAATAATCATCATTTTTGCAACAGGAGCAAACGTCTCCTCATAATCCATACCATACTTTGTGCGTACCCTTTCAAAACAAGTCTGGCTTTATAGCGCTCAATGGATCCATCAGACTTTGTTTTGATTTTATATATCGCACGATAACCAATTGTGTGCATTTTGGGTGGAAGCGTAACCAGATCTCATGTATGAGTCTGATGAAGAGCTGTAAGTTCCTCAGCTATAACGGTTTGCCAAAGGGGATCAGAAATGGCCTCTTTGTAAGATGTTGGCTTAGAGAGACGATGTACATTAGCAATAAAGGAGGCAAACACTGGTGAGTAAGAGGAATAGACAAATTCAGGAAGCTTTGTGGACTTCTTATTAAGATAAGACCTCGATAGAGGGGGTCTTGATGATCTGCAAGTAGAGGATCAACGACAGGTGGTGGATCAGCAGTCGGTGGTGGATCAGTGACATGTGGTGGATCATCAATGTCAATGCTAAACGGATCATTAGTACGAAACTCCTATCGGGTTGCATCATGTGACTATTGAACAAGAATGCCATAGAATGGAATATGCTCCAAAAAAAAGTAACATTGCGAGAGACATACAGTTTCTAATTTGATGGATCATAGCACTGATAACCTTTCTGACCAATACCATATCCCATAAAAACATAAAGAGCTGATTTTGAAGACAACTTATCTCTCTCTACATGAGGCTTCAAGACAAAACATGTACACCCAAACAATCGTAATGAAGAATAATATAGAAGTTGTCCAAACAAAATTTCATAAGGAGACTTCCCCGAAGTGTACGCATTAGGAATACGATTAATAACATAAGTGGCGGTATGAACAGCTTCTCTAACGCCCGCAGATTCTGGCTAGTCAATTTGGAGATAATAAGCGTCAAAAATGACTTTTTGATAGATGATTACTTAGGATAAATAATCTTAACAAAAGTTATATTATATGTCATAAGGATTCCGTACATATAAAGAACGCTGAAATCTAACTTATAACGAAGGAGTTATGACCCGTCAAAGTTTTTGTGACAAAACCGGCACGGATCCGCGTAATGTAAAAAGTGAATTTTCAAATACTTTTTAGCCTTAGTGATCTAAACGAAATTTGTAGTATACGTTCAACCGAGAGCGTGCATATAGAGTACATCCAAATTTGACTTCGTTTGAAGAAGTTACTATTTTTCTAAGATTTTGCATAGCAGTATACAGCCCGGAAATCAAATTTTAGATCGATCGATTTTTAGCCGACACAACCTAAATGAGAATTGAAGATATCATTCATAGGAGCTCAATGATATAAAGACGAAAACGGACGCCGGATGACAAAGTTATGAATTTTTAACGGACTTTAACTGTCTAAACCTATTAAAATAATTTTAAAAATAAAGTCAAAATTAGTCGACAGAATCTAAACAAAAGTTGTGGATCACATCTCTACCAACACGTGGATATAAAGAACGTAAAAAACGGAGCTCGTATGCCAAAGTTACGGATTTTAGAAGATAATTAGTTTTTGGAGTAACCAGCGAGTGACACGTGACGCAATCTGGGTCACTGCTTCTTCCCCACGCATTGCCATTCGGATGGTGACACGTGGACAACGAACGGACAGCGTTCAGCTAGGGAACGCCCTGTGTTTGGCATATTCACAACCTATAAATAGAAGGCGCAAATCACTCCATTCTTCACACCTTTCTCACCCATTCTCTCCCAAACTCCCCCAAACCCTCTAAGCCTTTCCTTAGCACCTCCTAGGTGTTAGTAGCAAGTCCCGGAGCGCCAGAAGGACCTGAGAAGAAGAGCTTTCGGCTCAGAATTTTTGTCCGCACAAAGCCCGGTTCCTTGCTAAACCCCATTGTTTCTTTAAAGGAAAAGAAAGTTGCAAGAAATGAAGCGTGGTCCGAGTTTCGAGTCGTCACTTTATCAAGTGAGTGCATAGTCCCTTTCATGAACATGATTTTAATACAAGTATTAATTAAAGTATTAAATATATGTCTATGTGTGAAATATTTGATATTTCCTGAAATACGTGTTAAGAGCATATCTAATAATATATGGATTAAACCAAAATTAATTAAGATGAATATTGGTAGTATATTCTTATGAGTACGGGTGAGATATACACGGAGGGTAGAACTTTAAAATTTGTCATTGATCTGAGAGCATGGATTAGACATAGTCATTCATCCTTAGTCCGAGAGTATGAAGAGGGCATAGTCATTTGTCATTAATCCGAGAGCATGGATTAGACATAGTCATTCGTCCCTAGTCTGAGAGTATGGAGTGGGCATAGTCATTTTTCATTGATCCGAGAGCATGGATTAGACATACCTGATTCGGGAGTATGGATTAGGTAAAGCTGTTAATTTTAGATCTGAGAGTATGGATCGTGTTGTTGTGAGGATCGACGGGTGGGGTAAAATTGCTTATATGAGGTAAAATTGTATATTGTGACTTCTAATATATATATATATATATATATATATATATATATATATATATATATATATATATATATATATATATATATATATATATATATATGTGATATAAGATTGTGGGATTGAAATCCCTATGTACTCACTAGGTTTCCCAACCTGACCCACTCAGTTTATTGTATCACAGGTGGCTATATGAAAGATACATTCTGCTGAGAGATTCAAGGAGTATTACGCCACTAGTTTAATTACTGTAAGGCTTCTAATAATTCGTTATGCTTATGTTTCTGTATTGACGATGACATCCCAATGTTTTAATATAAATTAAATACATTTCTTCGGAAATGCTTTGATAATATCATTATCATGTTTTCTGGGAATAAATTCTGCAATATTATTCTTCAAAAAGGATATTCTTATTTTAAAATAACCATAAACAAATCGGTCTTTTCTGGTCGTAAAAATGGGGATGTCACACCTTCTCCCCAAAACATATTGGGAACTTAAGCAGAAAGTAGTAAGGATCTTGTTGTTTCTAGGAGATGTCGATGTTTTCTTTCTGCAACGCCATTCTGGCAAGGAGTGTCTGTACAAGATTATTTATGTACAGTGCCATCAGATGCCAATAATTGTTTAAAATCATTGGAGGTAAATTCTCCTCCTAAATTACACCGAAAACATTTTATGATAGTAGAGTGTTGAGTCTTGACAAGAGCTCTGAATTCACTATATATGGTGAAAAAGTCAGACATGTGCTTCATAAAATAAACCCACATATAACGAGTATAATCATCAATGAATGAAACATAATCGTTAGCTCCCGATTTAGAGGTGGTCGGAGATGGACCCCATACATCAGAATGCATGATATCAAATGGAGCAACAGAACGAGTGACACTTTTATTAAACGGTAAAGCAGAAAATTTTCCCAATTTCCAACCACAACAATCAGAAATATCATCAGTTTTCAAAGAACCTAACACACCAGTGGAAACCAAAAACTGTAAACGAGACGCTGACACATGTCCCAAACGATAATGCCAAAGATACAAAAAATAGACGACGAAGGATTTAAACGAAAAGATGACAAATCGACACTAGATGCAACAACATCAACAACATGTAGCTGCTCCAAAACATAGAGCTCCCCAAGTCTACAGCCTATCCCAATCAGAATGAATCAGAAAAGAAGACCTAACAACCAGATTTACACAACTAACTGACTGATGCAAGATTCAAAGCAAGTGTGGGAATGTAATACACATATGTTAAAGATATATAAGGAGTGACAATAGAACCAATACCCTCTACTGACATGGGTGTAGCACTAGCAGACATAACAGCGACAGGTGTACGAGAAGATAATGAAGCAAAAGATGACAAATATGGTGACATGTGATGAGATGCACCAGAATCCAATATCCACAAGGATGAAGGCAGGCCTAACGTGTTAGATGAAGATAAACCTGAATGAGACATGGAAGCTGACATGGTGGTTGGATTGGCAGCAATGAACTGTCTGAACTGTTCAACAATCCGCAGATCCAAGGCTGATGGTGGTGTAAAATCTGTTTCATTCTCAACTGAAGGTGTAGCAACAGCGTACTGTGGTGGCCTAAAAGATGGAAACGAGGGACGTGACTGTCCAGAAGACCTATTTTGTTGTGAAGGCTGAGACTGTGCAGGTGATCTCATTTGTTGTTGCAGCTAATTTCCCTTGCTTGTCAACAATGGATAATTTTCCTTCCAATGGTTCTTATTCTTATAGAAAGCACACTCATCAAATGCAACTTTGGGACGATTTTGGTTTGAACACTGAGGTCGTTGTGGAAAAACAAAGACAGTAGGAGTCGATGTCTTGGGACCTTTGTCAGCTTGGGACTTGATACGAGTTTCTTCAGCAATCAACTCGTGAACAACCGAATCAACAGTGGGAAGAGGTGTAAGATGCAAGATTGATCCACGCAAACCTTCAAAATCTGAACGTAATGCCATCATGAACTAAACCATACGTTACTCTCCCCTTCTATAAATAAAAGGCTTAAAATCCTTCAACACATCAGGTTCTGTAAGAGCCAACTCATCCCACGAATCCGACATAGCTGCATAAAATTCTGGAACACTGAGATTGTTCTGTTGGAGGGATCGAATATCAAACTCTAACTGAAACTACTTTGCAAAGTAAGACTGAGTATGCAGCCTAGCCAAGTGATACCAAACCTCCTTTGATGTGTTATACTTCGCCAACTAAGTACCAATAGATCGGATAACATAATTATTAATCCAAGTAATGATCTTGGAGTTATCAGTCTCCTATTAATCCAGTAAGGTTGCATAATTATCAGCCTTCTCGTCTGTTGGTTTCTTCCTTTCACCTGTAACAATCCCCCACATAGTCTTGCCTTTCAAGAAATTCTTCATAACATAACTCCAATATGCATAGTTCATGCCATCAAGTTGGATACTAATGGACTGAAGAGAATCATCTCTCGGGGCCATATTTCCAATATCAGTCAAACGAGAATAACCAAAACAATAGCAAATACGAATAGCAGCAGCAAAAATCAAGATCTCAAAATTAACAAAAACAACAGACGAAACGAAACCCTCGAAGCCATTGAAACGAACAAATCAAATCCAACTGAATACAGAAACGAGCAAGAAAACCATACCCAAAATTGCAAATAAAAATGCATGAATATTGCTGATGAATAGTAACTTCGATGAATAGTGTCGTTGAATAGTAACTTCGATGAACAGTACCTTCAATGAATAGTAACTTCGATGAATAGTGTCATTGAATAGTAACTTCGATGAATAGTGTCGTGCCTACTACAACTCGCCCCCGAAACGAAAGTAAGGATGATCAATCGAGCTCTGATACCATGAAAACTAACAAATGAAAGACATATAACGGCTAGGGTTTTGTATTATTATCAAAGAGAAATACAAATACAATGAAAAGGGAAAGACATAATATATAGACTAGCTAAATAGGGTTTCCTAGCTAAAATGCCCAATCATTAAAACCCAATACAAGATAAAACCCAAAATCTTATTAGGCTAACAAAGCCAACTCATATCACTCGGTTCCTGTGTCTCTAACTCCGGCACCTCCTCTCCGTTCCTGAATAGAGGCCCGTTGTACTCAAGAACCCTACTGGAGCAAAGTTATGGCATTGAGGATGGTAATCACAACAAGAATCTGGAACTACGACACCTAATTCTACTAGAAAGATGAGCGACAAGTTCAAGTTTTTGGGGATTTCACTATATATTCTGAATTTCTGAATGTTTTCTTCAAAATCGCCATCAGCCTAGCAGAAACATGACGAGATGGAGTGCAAGCTTTAAATTCTGCTCGAGTAATGATTTCTATGGAGTTTATGTGTGTTTTATTAGCATATAGAAAGAGATGGTTCAGTTTATAGTCGATCATTCCGAGAGAGAGAGAGAGAGAGAGAGAGAGAGAGAGAGTTAAGTATTTGTTAGCAAGATTGACAAATCATTACCTATGGGTGCTAGGACTTGAAAGGATTTAATCAAGACTTCATCATTTGAAGTAGGGATCATCAAAATACCATGGATTAAGAGAAAAATCGCCAAAAAGAGAACCATGGGGTTGATGTTCATGTTTTTTAAGGAAAAATGGAGGAAGAGAGCTCAAATAATTCATATTATGGTTATCTTAGCAACTAAAGTCCCTCCTTGTACCATATTTACTTAATAAGTCATCTTTTCACTAATAACTCCTTCTACCACCATCTATTTGCACATTAAACCCATCCCCACCAATTCTCTAACATTTGAAATCATATATTGTTAAATAACTTAGTCAAATAGTCAAACTCTAGTTACTTTTCATAATTTAAACAATATCTTCACCTTTTCCATTTAAATCTTTAGTTAATTATAAAAGCGGACTCCTATTATGGATGCTCTGAGTAAAACAAAATACAAACTCTCAAACTCGAATTACACAAACACAAGCCCAAACAATCAATGTAAACTCAAACCCAAAAGGCCAAAAAAGGGGATCTGATAATATATAGAACTAGAGATACACATCTAATCGTTATTCTAAAAAAGAAAATCGAAATTCAATCTGAATCCTAAATCCAGATTAAGGACAAATAGGCTTAGGAAAATTTGGTTTGGATATAAAAAACTAGCTGTTTGGCATTAGGAATGGACAAATTTTGAAGGTGTGGGTATTTTACTGGATATTTTTATCCGGTTTGAAAATACCGAATTAAATTGGAGTTTCAATTTATCATCAAAATACAAAATACTGATTTTTTTTCTCATTAGGCTATACAACCATTATAGCCAAAAAGAGTTTTCTCCTCAGAAAGGTCTTCGTCAATGTGACCCTTTATCTCTTTTTCTCTTTATTCTTGTTATGTAAGGATTACATGTGACTTTAGAGGATGTAGTAAGTCATGGTTTATTTCAAGGTGCAGTGGTTAGAGACGGTGGTCGGTCTTTGTCTCATCTTTTTTATGCCGATGATGCCTTATTTTTAGGAGAGTGTGATGATCAAAATATTGCTAACTTGGTTGGCATTCTTAATTGCTTTTACTTGGTATCAGGTCTCAAATTAGATCTACAAAAATCGAATTTGTATGGTATAGGTATTCCATTTCAACAAGCGGAAGAGATGGTTGTTATTACTGGTTGTGCGCTAGCTGATTTACCATTTTCTTATCTTGGGTTACCGGTTGGTGCAAATCTGAATCATGTGGTTAATTGGAAAACGGTGATATAAAATTTTGAAAAGCGCTTGACTACTTGGAAAGTAAATTTGTTATCTGTGGGAGGTAGATTGACATTAATTAAATCTGTTCTTAATAGCCTTGGTATTTACTATATGTCCTTTTTTAAAATTCCAGGGTATGTGAATAGTGTCTTAGAGTCTATGTGCTCTCGGTTCTTTTGGGGAGGTAGCGATTAAGATAGAAAGATTTCATGGGTAAAATGGAACTTGGTGTTAAATTTCAAGGATAGAGGTGGTTTGGGCATTGGAAGTTTAAAAGCTTTTAATATGGCGTTGCTTATTAAATGGAGGTGGAGTTTTAATAATGAGGGAGAAGCACTTTGGGTGAAGGTGATTCATAGTATTCATGGTGTTCATGGTGGGTTGGGGGAAAATTCTCCAAAGCCGAAGGGAGGGGGTGTGGTCCAATCTTGTGAAGTTATATGATAAGCTTGATGCTATTCACATTGTTCCCCATTCTTTTTTTTATTAGACGAGTTGGTAATGGAAGAAATACTAGTTTTGGAATGACATTTAGATTGGCGAAGAGAGTCTTTCTTTATGGTTTCTGAGACTGTATGCTTTGGAAAAGGTGAAGGATTGTTGTGTTGTTGATAGATGGAGGGATAGTGGTTGGGTTTGGAGTTGGAATCGTCAAATTCAGGACAGTGGTGTCACGGCTTCCCAACTCTCGTGTTTGATTGAGCTTATCTCTAATGTCGCGTGCATTGATCGGTCGGATACTTGGGAGTGGGCAATTAGTTCCGATGATGGTTTTACTGTTAATAACATTAGAAACCACATTGATAACATCACTTTGCAGGAAGGTGTGGCTGAGACACGATGTAAGCTTGTTCCTACTAAACTTAATATTCATCTTTAAAGAACCATTCTTGATAGACTTCCTACCAGAGTTAATTTGGTTAACAGGGGCATTGATTTGACTTCTGTAATATGCCCAATGTATTCTTCTCAGATTGAAGATTTTTGTCATGTTTTTCTTATTTGTGACATGGCTAAAGAAATTTGGAACAAAGTGGTAAAGTGGCTTGATCTTCTTTTTCCTCTGTTCCTAAATGTCTCTGAGATTTTGAGTTGGATTGATAGCACTACATTGAGCCATACGAAACGAAGAGTTGTTGAATTATTATTATCACCACGATTTGGGTTATTTGGTCTTACAGGAATAGTGTGGTGTTCTAGATGAATAACATGAGGAAAAGTCATATTTTTGAAAATATCGTCATTCATTCTTTCAATTGGTTATCAAATAGATGTCGTAAAAGTAATATGTCTTGGATCCAGTGGTTGCAAAACTCTCTTCTTTACGACTCTTTGTAATTATTTTTCTTCTACCTGTATGCTAGTCTTTTTTATAATGTGACAATTCAAAAAAAAGGCATTAAAGCCGGTTTTACCCCAAAATTATCATATTTATGAGTAATATGGTAAGGATGGTGTTATAGACACTTCATTCTACACTTACTCTAATATACTAGGTATTGTTTTCCGAAAAAGTTTTTTTCTCTCTCCTAACCTTATTACTTCATCATTACACTTTCCAATCATTATACTAACTTTATTAATTTTATTATTTGATCATTAAAATTTATTAAATTTTTTTCAAACTTTATTATTATTTTGTTTTATTCAATTAAATTTTTACTTACTTTATTATTTTTTAAATTTTCTCTTAAATGTTTTTACAAGATAAATGATTATAAATACCAAAATTTAGAAAAAAAACATTAAAAAGTAAATATGTCTTGAAAAATGTTTGTTTTTTTTAAACTAAACTAAACAAAAAGTAATTTTTTTTAATGACAAACGAAGCAAAGCATTCATAGGAAACATCACCATAATATTAAATAAAAAAACATATCGTTTGTCATTTTATGTGTTTTAAAGAAAAAAATGATTGTATTTTTAGAAGCCCAAAATTGTAATGTTAATAAATACATATATTAATAAAAATCTTATAAAAACATATTTATGAGACATATTTGCAAAATAAATAAATAAATAAATAAAAATAAAAATAAAATAAATAAAATCTGAATATATTGTTTCAAAAAGAAAATATTAATATTTTATATTAAAATTTTATTAAATAAATTATTCATATTGCATTAATCATATAAACTTTTTCTATTCTTTTACATAAACAATAATTATATTTCTATTATATAATATAAATCTTTATTCCTATTCAAAAAAAAATGTATGCCTCGTTTTAATATAATAAAATAAATTATATTTTTATTACAAATATAATATTTTATAACAATATATGGAAACAAAATAAAATAGTAACATATGAGTTTAATCATTATTGTTGAAAGAATGTGAAAAAAAAATCTACGAATGTTTAAATATAGAAAAAAAGATATATAACTAAAAAATAAATAAAACAAATAAATGTGTGCAGTAAATAAATAAAATAGATAATATTTATTGGGAAGATGTCACAATTTGACGGTAACTTTTTACCAAAGCCTAAAAAAGAAATAATAAAAATTAATTAATATAGGTCAAAATAAAGTGGAGTTTTAGAGGGTGGAGCGTAAAAATAAAAAGCGTTAATGTTTAAAAACATTTCATGAACATAAATTCTTTAAAAGTATTTCATGATCACCTAGCCGAAAAAACAAGGTCAAGTCAACTTTGGAGTCGGACTCAATATGTTAATTGATTTTAAAGAAGCAACCACTTATTTATCGGTCATTTATTACCTTGTTAGTTTTTTATTCTTAATAAAAAAAATAATGACAAGAAATTAAACGAATATGTACCTTGATTTTTTTGCAAAGGGAAATATTTTGTATGCAACAATTTATGTTTTATAGAGTTATGCAATACAACATTTTAAAGCATAAATTTTTGGATATAAAGAAAAATTGTTGTATACGAAGCAGCTCCTTTTTGCAAATGATCCCGCCAATAAAATAAGAAAATGGAGTTACCTCTCGTGTTTATATATGACCGTCGGTTGAACCCTATCATAAATGTTGGTGACGTACATACTTTATTAGAAAAAATAGTTGATGCTTTGATTTTAACCCAGAGAGACCCTAGTTTTTTTTTTCTAAATTCAAATTTGATACTTTGAACAATATTTTTGAAACATTATATGATATTTATACAAACATATTTTGTTTGCAACCAAATGTAATACATGAATGTATAAGGAAGACATCGATAGAGGTCGGTGGTTGTCAAGGCTAACAAATGAATAACTTTGTACTCTAACACATTTTATAGTGTATAGTGGTAAAGATATCGAATCCACGAAGATTGGTTCAATTTGTTAGTCTATCAATATTTATAAAACGACAATTAAAATAAAAAGGGGGTTTTAGTTTGTTTGATTATAATTCTAAAATAAAAAAAGTAAGTAAGTAATGCAAAAGAGTAACCATCAAGTGATATATATCAATTGAGATGAGGTATATATATCAATTGAGATGAGGTAATCAATGTTGGAGTTTATTCATATAAACAACTAGCTAATTTATCATTAGAAATTATGGTGCAATACTTATGAATTAATCTAATTTGGCTATAGCAACTCAAAAGCTTGAGTCACATATAGATTATTCTTAATTAGTATGGTGGTTAGAGAAGCTCTTAACACGCCTTGTTAATCAAGGTCGTAAATCAAATAAGCATTTAGTTCATCAAAAATGATTATCTTTAAGATATAAGAATCACCAAATCTTAAAGGACTCAAAAGCTTACATTACCACTTTGGAGAATACAATTCCATAAAATTAAAATGAGATGAAAACATCCATAAAACTCGTTCTTATTGATTGTTTTGAAGATCCGTTACTTAATTAAGAAAACAACTAACTAATATCATTCAAGTATTTAAAATCATGAAATAAAAACACAAGAACTTAGAAATTAAATAAGAAACAACATTCATAGATCTAAAAACATAAGTTCATAATACCTTCAAAATAAACTAATTGTTCATGGAATACTTCCATTGTTGATTAGTGGAAACTTAGCTACATATAGTTAAAAAAATAAAATATAGATTAATTGTACCAAACTTCAAATGTATGAAGTTTTAAGGATGAGAAATGAAGAAAACCCTAGAACTGGCCTACAAGAAGTTCCAAGAATAGCTCTCAAGTCTTCTTGTCAAGATCTATATAAAGTGGCACCAATCATACCCCATATAACAACTCTAAATGTGAAAAGACAAAATTTTCCTGCAAATTACCCGAACCCGCATAAACTGTAGTGTAAAAAATCTATGTAAATTGTGTAAAAGCTTTGACTTGCATGGAAATATCATTTTCAGCATGATCTTTCTTGTTTCATTCTCTTTGTTTACTAGCCCATTTTAGACCTAAATTTTGGTCCAAATGTTCACCACAACTAGCCAATAACTTGCAATACTCTTTTTATGCTTATTAGCCCACATAATTGGCGCACACCTTCGTTCTTCCTCTCAAACCCATTTGGATTGTTATTTTGTCCATCAATGTCCCCCATATCTCTCAATCAACTTCGCATCGCTTCGAATCTTATAAAAGTTTACAACTATACATAAAAACTCGAAAGCAACCGATATAGATATAAAATAAATCAAATGATAATGTGCATAATGATTAATTAAAAATAAATAATAAAAATATGCTAAAATATACTATAAAAAGAAGTAAATAAAATACTCCTATCAGAGTCATCATCTAAAGATGGTCTCGATACTAAATGCTAATATCAAACTTTATAACCCTTTATTAAAGAAAGTTAGGAAACAACAATGAAACTACGCCCCAAGTAGCGAATTACAAAAACACAAAAAAAAAAAAAAAATTGACTTCTAAACTTTTTAGCGCATATATATATATATATATATATATATATATATATATATATATATATATATATATATATATATATATATATATATATATATATATCTGTTGATGAATTTAAGAATCTAGATATTTTGGCTCGGTGGAAAAAACAATCATAACATCTAGTAACAGTCGTCATGACCCATGATTCATGTCCAAGTTTCTAAAATAGATTCAAATTCGCTTCTTCGATTAGGGCCAATATAATATTGGAACGTAGGTCAAGAACCTCCTTCGAATCAATGGAAGTTTGCATTTGTTTAAAGGTTCCTTGGATGGCATAGAATCGGAGATAATATGTAGTTTTGCTTAAATGCAAACTAGAATCGGTCGAACAACAAATACATGAAGAGGTTATATAATCTCCAACAACCAGAGTGGACGAGGAAGACGGTAACGAATTAGACAACCAAAAAGGAGACACATAAATTAACAAATTGAAGATACGATGAAAAAATAAAAAATTGTAATTGGTTTCCTAGTTTTATGTTTTTGTATTTGGTTTATTATTCTTTTTATTTAAAATCAAATATAATCGACATATATATTTGATTGCAATTAAATTAGTGTTATAAATTCATTTTTGGTATTATTTTTTTTTTAATTCGGTTTAAACCGAAAAAGGTTGCAAAGGTTATACATTATTTCCTCTCAAACCGGTTTCAAACCAACGTGGTTTTGTAAAACCGATTTGAACGGTTAAAAAAAACAAACTATTTGAAACCCATCCGGATTGATTTCACAACGACTTTATGCATCTTTAGGTAGACTGTGAGCATCTTTAGGTAGAATTGCCTCACTTGTTCATTTACATGAATTGAGCACTTCTACACTCGACAAAAATCAGCCCTCACTACATCGTTTACATGATGAAATACAACTCTTTAGAATACCAATTATAACAACATGATAAAATGACACAATGTTTATAAAGAGTACCATGTAACATCTTTTGTAACTAGATGCAAACAAGATTCAAACACTCAGAACTTACATTCAACCAATGAACCAATGCATCTTAAGCATAAGCACCATTATTAACCTAACTATACAACAATTAAACAGCATCGCCTCAAAACATGCACATATTTCAACACTCAAACTTGAGTCAATGATGAGGCAAAAGCACACTCTTTGTAAAAGATAATGACCCATTGTTGGAAGCTCCATGTATGTTGAGAATCGAAGTAATTAAATTATATATTTGAACATTCTCAAAAGATGGTACCTTTCTACCTCTAGCAAATCGAGGACCATGACCAATAAAAATCGATCTCATCGAAAAAAATGCATTATCATATCCATGTAAACCTCCACATTTATAACATTCCTTACTCTTCCAGTCCTTTTGCTCAACATTATACCCTTCATCCACTAACCCAATAATCGGAGGGATCCTATCACTTTCCCAATAGTGTAGCCTCGAAGGAAGGTCTTCTTTGAGATAAACTTTCAATTTGTCGTCATTTTTTAATGATCTCAATCCTTGGTTCATTTTGGCGACAATTTCAGAAAGGGATTGATCAGAAGGTGGACGAATAGATAACACAGGAGCATAATCTTGTGCCCATTCTTTCGGAATCTTGATCCAAGAAGCTAAATCATCTAAAAAGATTAATTTTTTATCACAAGTAGCAACCATTCCATGATCACCTACCATGATTATGGTAACATCTTCGAAAACCCCACGTTTTTCCAATCCGTTAATCAATCTACCAATCAACCCATCGATGTTACTAACAGCTTTAGTAACATGAGGATCATCAGGGCCAAATTGATGACCTTGATGATCAGGGTCCTCGAAATACAATGTCATGAAAACAGGAATTTCTTCAGTTGGTAAATCGAAATAATGGAGGATAGTATCAACGCGTTCTTCGAATGGGACTGATTCGTTATAGGGTGCACAGAAATTTACAGGACAATCCCAAGAACCCTTTTTTACCTCGGATCCAGGCCAGAAATATGTAGCCGCTTTGAGCCCTTGATTCGCGATTGTCTCCCAAATGGGTTCGCCTAGCCACCATTTGGGTTCATGGCTGGTAAATGTGAAAGTATCACCTGCGATCGGATCAATGAATTGGTTGTTTATGATTCCGTGATAAGCAGGGTATAATCCGGTGGCGATTGAGTAGTGATTTGGGAAGGTTAACGTTGGGTAGACTGGAATCAATCCGGTTTCAGCTTCGGTTCCGTTTTTGATTAGTCGATGGATGTTGGGTGTTGGGGTTTTAAATTGGTACCCAAATCGGAACCCATCTGAGGAAATGAGGATGACGACTGGGTGAGTGAGTTTACTGAGTGGCCGAGCGATTTGGAGAGCAGTGGTGCTGTGGTGGTGATTGGTGGATGTAACGGAGGAGAAGAGGAGGAGGAGGGAGAAGAGGAGGAGGGTGGTGGTAGAGGGTTTTGTTGGGGTGGTGGTGATGTCTGTGTCGAAAGAGAGAAGTGAAGTGGATTGATTTTGTGTGTTTTCTTCTCCGGCCGGCACCGGTGATGGTTTGATAGCATCTAATCCCATTTCAGTGAGAAAATTACACACATACAAGAACAATTTAGGGAAATTCTTGATGAGGTTTTAAAATTGTTGGATTTTGTGGTCTGGGTCATGTTAATTTTTTGATGAGTTTGGATGAAATCTTGAAAATCATGGAATTACGCGAAGCTTGTTTGTGGTTGGTCGACTGGGGATGGATGGATGGATTGAAGAGCATTATTTGCTTGTGTGTTACTTTTATGGATTTGTACATAACTTTGTCTATTGCGATTCAGCTTGACATTGGAAAATGGATATTTTTAGTCAACTTATTGGCGGTTTTTTTTTTTAAGTCCAGATGGTGTTGACTGGTCGACGTTGTTGTTAACCCACGCGCCCAATTCCAAAATTTTCTTTTCATATCTTTTTTATTTTTAATGTTTAAAAAAATGCTATGTAAATCTTTTATTTTGTGGTATGTATTTTTTTCCAAGTTTAGTCTAAACTTTGAATTTTTGGTTTCATGGTCTTTTTGAGGTAATTTATTTGTGAAATTAGTGTTTGTTAAACTTGAAAATATCACTATACCTCGGATCATCACCCCATGGTGACTCTACCTCCGATTTCCCCCCTTACAAATTTCATCTTTATCATAACATTCATAAGAACCCAATGCGTAGAGATCAAAAGAACCCACAAAATACAAGTAGAATTATAGAGAGAAGGTAGCACATTTTGAATCGAAATGCGTAGATTTATTATCTGCTCATTGTTGTTGCTCATAAATCACCATCTCTCACCGGAAATCGCACATATTAGTGTTCATACTCGAAATTAGTGTGTGTGTGTGTTCATCGACTAAACTCATCCTCTGCTTCTTTATGGTTTTCCAGTCAACCACATGAACCCATATCATTTGTTACAAGGAACAACAATGGTGAATTGCTAGTTGGAGGCTCAATCCTGCAAGATTAACAACCTTGAATATTTCTTGATTTCTACAAGATTAACAACCTCAATGTTGCTCGATAGCGGAATGTCGTCGTGTGCTTCCTCAAGGTTGTCGTCTGTCGGTCGGAGCTCAAAAAGGTGGGTGTTTTTGAAGTTGCTTCCGCCGGTTCTATTCTTAGTAATCAGGATCAAAGTCTCAAATTTTCGAAATAGATCTCGTTGAAGTTGATTATGTGCTTTTAATTTTGTGTGTGTATGTTTTAATCCTCATAAATGGTTGTGATGGTGATAACAGGGTTTGGAGTATGAACTATAGGTGAAGGGTAGGGAGGAAGATGATAGTGGTGGTAATTTTTTTTGGCTCATGTGTGTGGGGGGGTCTTTATTTGTTTTTACTTTTAAAATTTTAAATAAAAAGAAAAAATGTTTAAGAAAATAGAAAAACAAATTAAAATGGTAGATTAGTCTTTTCAAGTTTAATAGGGACTAATTCCATAAACAAATTACCTCAAAAAAACCATGAAACCAAAAATGTCGAGGTTTAAACTAAACCTCGGTAAAAATACATACCAAAGGACCATTTTTGCAGTTTTGTCTTAAATATAAACTAGTAGAAACCCCACGCGCTGTTGGTACGGGTTTGAATAAGTTTTGACCAAACCTGTAAAGAATTGATTGAAATTTGTAAATTTTGGAATCATAATAATGAGTACAACAATACAGTAAACCATGTAAAAAATCATTTATAATATTCTGCTCTAATATAGTTCTTGCATAACAAAAACAATTTATATGTAATAAAGGGCTAATTTGTAAAAAAGTAAGGAACTATAAGACAACCTACTGATGAATAAGATCATAATTTGGAAAATGAACAGCTTGATGCGAAATCCCATCAAAGAAGTCCATAGAGCTCCGAGCGACAATCTAGGAACAAAAAAACATAAGGATCAATATTAAGCCGAATCAAGAGAACAACATTATTTAGATGATTAATTCAAAAAAGTTTCTCACCTTTAGCTTTAATTGTTGAACATCCCAATAGAATAGAAAGATTAAGAGGGTGTTTGGCTTTGCTTTTAAAATAACTTTTGAGACTTTTGGCTTTTCCAAAAAGTCAAAAGTTTAAAAAGTTGTTTGGTAATTAGAAAAGATCTTTTAAATTAGCTTTTTGAGAAGAAGAAAAATAAGGCTTTTAAGAAGTCACGAATATGTGACTTTTGGCAACTTTTGTCTTTTTTCTCTTTCCACCCTCAAAAATTTAAACAAACATATTTTAAAACTATCTTTTGGAAAAAGATATGAATCAAAAAGTTCTTTTCTAAAAAAGACTTTTTGGTCTGTAAAGCTATCCCAAACACCCCCTAAGTATCTAAAATGCAATAATAAAACATTTATATTTAGAAAGTGTCAAACAAAGATAGGTTGATGAGAAGCACTAATCTTATATGTGACTTGTTTTCAAATGGAAGCATCATTTGTTGCCAAAATACAACTACTGAGTAGAAAGTAGAAGTTTTGTAGCATAATGAAGGTGGATGAGACCATACCAACAGTAATGTCGCATAGAAATTAACCATGTGCAATGAGATAAATCGGTTGACTTATGTTTTTATAAAAAAAAATTAAAAAACACCAAGCTGCAATGTTATAAATGGGTTGACTTTTAAAAGAAAAAAATGCTTATACTAAGAAAATGAATGTACAATGTTGTAATTGGTAGATTTTTCAAAAGTAAAATTCCTAGATAAGATAAA
This sequence comes from Lactuca virosa, assembly GCF_052849685.1. NCBI lineage: Eukaryota > Viridiplantae > Streptophyta > Magnoliopsida > Asterales > Asteraceae > Lactuca > Lactuca virosa. Next base: position 74,815,587 of record NC_136432.1, on the reverse strand, counting down.
TGCGGTGATTTTTTAAATTCAAATGCTTTAGTAAAATGCATTTTTTCTTAAACAATAGATAATAAATAAATATAAAAAAACTAACATATAAAAATAAGTAATATATCAATACGCTTAAAGTGACAATTCTTTGTCAAACTCGATAAGTTGGAGATGCTCCAGATGAAGGTATTTGGTAAGAATATACATGTTCAAGTGCATACTCTACAAAATTATGTCAATAGTTAACAATGTTAAGAAATTAGGACTTGGTCAAAACATAAACACGTTACCAATAAAACAACAAAAATATGAATCAAAATGATGAGAAATTCCGACATTTTCAGAAGTAAAGCGAAGACTATGATCAACTAAAAAGTGACATTCAAGCAAAGCCTAAAGTTCAAAATGACTTGTTACAAATGCAGGGAAATAAAATGAAAATTTTAAATAAGATGATATATTGTTAAAAGTTAATAGGACTTAATGAACCAAATCTTATTTATCAAGTTTGAGTAGTTTCATTTATCATTTCTTTCTTTTTGGATTAACCATATCCACATACAATTTTTATGATTTTCTATCCGGATGCCAACCTCTTATGTTTCTACAGGTGAATGTACTTTCTTCGGAGATATCGGTTTAAAAAATTGGGATTTTCGTGGTTTTGAGTCACTGTATCTTTCAGATAGTTTGCTTGAAATAGGGATTTCACAAGTGCTTGTGATATATAACATAAATGATTTTCTTAAGACTACCTAAAGAGTCAACGAAATGTATGACGCCATTTCCCCACCAAGCAAATCCAAAAGCAAGTTGATTGAAAAATACCAAAATCCAAAACCAAATCATTCTCGTCCAACGGAAGTGGTGAAAATGCCATAAAATTAAGAGATTGATAATAACCTTATCAACTTAACCTTGTTATCATTTTGTTACTCTTTCAGAAATGCATAAGGTCATATTATTATAAGTTTTACCACTTTAAATGTAAATTCAGAAGGTCATTTTTTATCAGATTCAGAATCTGCAACAGCAACAGCAAAGTCACTAAGAAGAGGGGAAAAAAATCATACATCGGTTCCTGATACAGCAAACCGAAGCTATCCAAATTCAAGCTTTAGGTAAGAGAAAATTCATCGTTTAACCTGTGAATAATGATATTAATATGGCTTAAATGGTGAAAATAAGGTAAATGTTTCAACAGACAAGTAAGAAGCAAAGATGAAACGAAAGAACATAGGTGTGTCTCATTCTTGCAATTTCAAAATAAACCTTCCAAATTGTTTAGTGGGTTGTTTTCATAAGAAACTCAATTGGTAGATCCTGTATAACTGAATTAAGTATCATATATACTATGATTAAAAGGAGAAAAATATTACCTTTTAGAATAATTTTGAGAAAGATGAAGAGAGAAGTAACCTGTAAATCAAAGCCTTTTTTGAGATATCATCATTTTAAAGGATGTGAATTCACCTTTCAACATCTTCTTCTACTTGCCTTGCTTGTTGTAAATCAAAACCAATAGACACACAAGGAAACCGACAAATAATATTGAGAATTATATGTCGATTAGTTGCGAATAATAGATCCAATTATTATTAATATGATTACCAAGTTTCATCCAGAAACCAGATTACTCTTTCTCGATTATAAGAAAGGTAGAAGGAGAGTTTCATGTTATTGGATGAAATTAAAAACAAGACAATAATGTAAAACTGACCTGTTGACAGCTGATCTTGAACGTGGAATAACTGCACGGATCGGACTACTGTCCTTAAAGGTTTTTACTTCGCTTCTATCGACTATACGCAACAGAGTAAAAACTCAGGATTTAATGCAAATTTACCAAGTTTTGAACAACAATGGAAAATGATAAATGCAAAGTGAATACTGAGAAATCGGAAGAAATCGCAAAGAGAGAGAGAGAGAGAGAGCTTCGAAATTCGTGAGTCTCAAATACGACTCCTATGGAGCTGTATTTATAGGCATCGAAACCCTAGAAGGTAGAAAATGGGCCCACATGGGCCGGCCCCTGGAAACCCTAGGGCGACGACTTGCTCTCCAAGCTAGCCGTTTTCTAACCCTTCCAGAATATTATGTTGTCATATTTACGAAGTCATCCGTTTGACCAGATCAGTCAAACCGACTTCACTAGAACTTCTCCAAAAATAAAAGCTCCTCAGATCCCAGCCACCGATGCGTCGTGCGAAGTGCGCCTAAATCGCACCATTTCGCACACTCGCAGCATCGGCTAGTGGTAGGCTAGGCTAGGCGCGCGTGTGTGGGTTTGGCCCATTTCTTTGATCCACTAAAGCCCTTGAAGGCCTATCAAGGGAAAAGACTTATAAACTTACAGAAGGTTTCTTCCCCCGCCAATGTGGGATAGAGGAAACTTGCCAACTTGCAAGATTACCTCCATAATTTCCAACAATCCCCCACCAAGTTGGAAAGTTTCCTTTCACCCAGACACAGGATGTCACTTGGGTGTCATGAAGATTAAACCCTAGTTTAATAAGAACAAACAAGAAGAGACCAATTCAATGGTATCCTTATAGGTTTAAACCATGAACCTTGTAACCTCTCCAGTTTACCCCCACACATCACATGTCGTCTTTGCGTTCTCCCTGAGCACTAATATGGTCATGCGCTATAAATCATTTTCATGACCTTTAGAAGATAAACCATTAATCTTCACTTGAGGCGGCACCACCTCTAGATCATATAGGCAAAGTTTTATAACATCTTCGTTGCTTAGATGTCTCCACAACTTTGGTAAGAGTTGTAACTCAACCTCATTCTCGGCAACGACGTACTATCCTACCTCACATGGATATATCATTGATGATAGTACCTTCTATCATTAGTAGCTTCATTGTTACCCTTTAAGCTTTAGAATTAGGAGCATTAATACCAAGTTGGGTTTTCATCACTAAGCGATTCTATTGTGGTTTTAGACCCATGACTCTCGTGGTAGATGTAACCAAATCTCTCGTCAGAGGTTTGGTAAACGGATCTGCCAAGTTCCTACTTGTCTTGACATAGATAACTTTGATAGTACCACTTTCAGTTAGTTGTCTCACAAAATTTTGTCGCAGACCTACATGTCTCGACTTCTTATTATATACCACATTATATACTTTATACAATGTGGCCTCACCGTCACAGTACATGGGTATTGAAGGCATTTGAATATCCTACAGACGGATATCCATAAGTAGATCTCGAATCCACTGTGCCTCTTTGCTTGTTTTTGCTAAGGAAATTAGTTCTACATCCATCGTTGAATAAGCTATGCATGTCTATTTCTTGCTCGCCCAAGAAATAACACCGCCAGCTAGAGTATAAATCCAACCACTTGTGAATTTCGAGTCACTGGTGTGATCTATTGTCACAACTAGCATTTTTGGCTAGGAAATTTTGTCCTCATGTACTCAACTTTTATATAACTTGTAATCTAAGTTGATGTTATGTACTAATGCTCATTCCAAAAACAACTATTTGAACCAAAACTCACTCGTGAAGTTCAAAACCTCATTCAATACATCTCATATACTCAACTGTGGGTTTGAAGCCCTAATATTCCAGTGTAAGCTCAGAATGGACTAGGATCCTTTTATTGGGCCTATTGGGCCAATAAACTTTCAATTTAGCTATTTTGGGCCAAATAACTCCATTTGGGCTCTAATTGGACCCACTTTCATTAAACTATAACCTTTTGGGCCATGTTGGGCCTAAAATGTATCACTTCATTTTCATGGGCCTTTATGGGCCGTAAACAACTCTCTTGAACATTATTGGGTCGTAAACCCCCTTTCTTTATCATTTTTGGGTTGTAAACCCTCATATGGGCCCAATGGGCCGAAAACTTTCATTTTGGGCCTTATAAATTTCGAATACATTCAAAAATGGCCTAAACAATTCTTTTCTCTTCCCTCTTACTCCATTCTCGGTTTTATTATACAAAAAAATTAAATAAATAAGAGGATAATTAGGGTTGCCACCTAACTATTGTTTAATGGATTTCCAATCAATTAACCCACATATCTCTAGGAGTAATCCTTCATGTAATAACCACACATCATGTAACACCCCAAAAATTCAAGCCAATTTAAAACTTTTTAAAACATTTAAAACCATTAAGTCATTACAATTTGTTTTCAAAATAGTTTAGACATCAGAGTATCCCCAGAATCAATCATGAAAATATAAGGAGGTGCACGATCACGCCTTCTCCTTCCCGCGATCATCAGAAATACCTAAAATAAAATCAACAACTGTAAGCCCGAAGCTTAGTGAGTTTCCCCAAAATACCAACGCCATACAAACATAACCATATCATATAACCAATACAGAACAGCATGCATAATGAGTCATCAGCCTGACTGGACTGCCTCACATGCCTTCAGTCTATCTGGACTGCTCTTCAAGCCTTGGGCACATCTGGACTGCCACGCAGGGCCTATAGCCTATCCGGACCGCTCGCCGGGTATGTTGGCCTACAGCACAAAGCAGGACCGCCTCAACCCAACCCCTAATCAAACAAACATGTGCACATAAATATCATACGCTAGCTCATTTCATATAACAGTCAAACCGATCTAACATATCACCAATCATAGCAACATCCCAATAACCGGGATACAGACCTAACCGGTCACTAACATAACATCATCATATAACCAGGACAATCATGTGCACATAGACATCATATAACACTAGCATATATATATATATATATATATATATATATATATATATATATATATATATATATATATATATATAACATTCAAACCGATCTAACAGATCACAAAGCATAGCAACAATCCTATAACCAGGATATCGACCTAACAGGTCACTAACGTAGCATCATCCTATATACCAGGATACCGACCCAACCGGGTCACTAAAGCATAGCATATCACCATCCTAACTACTAGGATATAAATCAGTATGCATAACATGCAATAATCTGAATACAATCCATAAAGGGCCGGCCTTGGTGCCTTACACCCTGTTGATATAGTGAGGAGAACTCACCTGGCACTGTTGAAGTCCCGCAGGTACGCTCCAGCTGCTGATTGACAGATTCCCGAACTGTCAACATCAAACAATACCCAATTAATAATTGGGTTCCAAGCTCAAAGTCCAACTCACACTCCAAAATCCCAAAAGTCAAGTAATGGGTCAAGGCCCAACATATGGCCCAATCTTCCAAATTGGGCCCAAGTCCTCACATGGGCCTTATCCTAAAGCCATCTAATTATTTTGGTCCATTAACTTGTTCTCGGATGGTCCATCAATAGCCTAACCACCAAAACCCTATAGGAAGGCCCAAATCAAGGCCCAAGTGAAATTAGGGTTTCACATAAAATGACAACTAGGGTTAAGTGTTTCTCACTCAACCCATTAAGGACTTAATTCATTAAGTCTCTCACTTTACTAGATAAGTCATATGGTGTGATTGGGCTTAATACACAATTCCATTCCAATGGCCCAAATGTGGGTCCCGATAAGTCCAAGCCCATAATCCCAAAATTAGGGTTTTATTGGCATTAGGGTTTTCCAAACCCTAATTAGGGTTTCCAACCCAATTTCTAGCCCATTTACTAATTTGTTGGACTTTTAGGTCAATTAGGGCTTTATTGGGCCTATTAGGCCCACTAGAATATCATTAAGTTCATTAGGGTTTTCCTTATGCCCATTAGGCTTCATTGGGCCCATTAGGGTTTCAAGCACCCCAAACGAATCAACTTGACGAGACAAGCACACCGCCACCCGACACGGCGGCCGGTGGCGGCAGCCACCACCCAACGGTGGTGGTTTGACTTTCCTTTAATTATTCCAATTTTTACAATTACAATAAACTCATGAAATAAACACACACACACTACACTAAAAAAACACACACCCGCAACCACCCTTGTGGTGTCCGGCGGTGGTACGTGGCGGCAGCCACCATGGTCGGCGGCCATGGTGGTTTTTCCGTGGTTCCCCGCTAAAGGCACACCCACTCAATACAACAACACCAAAAGACTCAACCACAAGAGCAGAACCCGGAAAACACCCACCCATCCGAAATCTTGGCGGCGGTTGGTGGTGTTTGACGACAATGACACTACTATCGTTCTTCCGACGCCTGACGTTGCATCAACGACTTCAGCCCCGACTACACCGGCGAGAGGAGCATCGGAGATGTATCAGACGGCAGGAGCCACGGCAGCGGCCTCAAGGCGGTGTGTTACCGGCGAATGGAAGAATAAGAAAAGGTGGTTTAGAACAGCACAGCCGCTGCGGCGTCGGCCTCGTCCGCCATCGGAGTCACCGCGGCGAGGTGGCATCTGAACGTAAACGGAGGAGGAGGAGGAGGAATCATTCCTTTCTAACCACGAACGGCGGCAGCTACAGCCACGATTCGTGTTATCTTGGCAATGAAACAATGGCGATGGGCGTTTCCTCCGGCAGCAACATCGGCCGGTGACCTTGGTTATTGATCGGAGCAGCACCATGAGGAGTAGGAGGCGACTGGTAGGTCACGTATGGAGTGGTGGCGGCTACAAGACTACTTAGGGTTAGGGTTTAATCAGATGTGCAAGATGACGGGTTTTATACCTGTGCATTCAAACTATAATCCATATTGACACTATTAGTCCCCCCTTATCCTTTCTCTTTCAGTTAAAGTCCATAAATTACCATTTCTACCCTGGCTTCAAGAATTCTTTTCAAATCAAATCCGTAAATTACTCTTTTAACCCCAGCCATCCAAACCCTTACATATTAAATCCAAATAATACCAAACGCCCCTTTACTTATGAAAATCTTTACAAATTAAGTCCAAAAATTTCACTTTAACCTTCGTAGATTTAGATCTTGTCATTTGGCTTCCCGAAACCAACTCCCAACTAATTATTATTTGGTTTTGGGTTATAATAACATATAATAATAATAATACAAATTGCTTCTCGGGCTCCAGGTTTATTATTTAATCATTATGTTTTAAATGGGATGTTACAATTCTCCCCCACTTAAATTTGATTTCGTCCTCGAAATCGTTTCTTCTCATTCCTAACACGCCAAGTAACTGGAACTACAGTCCCAAGCATAATCCTAGCCTTCCAAGGCAACCGTAACCAACCCTCGCAGGGTTCTAAAACCAGGAAAATAACGAATCCCTTACAATATGATCACATTTACTCAATCCGAAATCTGGAGTCTCGAGCTGGTCTGGCTCCCTGACAGACTGCCTACACTGGATCATTGTCGAATGCATTACACTTAACTCCCAAATGGCTACTCAACTTCTGATAACCTGAGGTTCCCACTAGAAAACAGAATCACAAATCCCACACTGCTAACTATGATCCTTTAGTTCTCAAACCACATACATATAATAACCGGCTCATGAGCACAAATACTCATACCTGGCCCAATCAGCCTCGGGCTGGAATACCAGGCATGCCTACGACAGGTCCAGTCATCCCTAGGATGGAATACCCTCGTATCACACACACACATGTTTGGTCCAATCAACCCTCGGGTTGGAATACCAAACACGTCAGGTCCATTCAATCGTAGGGTCCGGTCATCCTCGTGATGGAATACCCTAGGTTGGAATACCACTATATACATAACTCGGGTTTAACCCGTAACTTGAAATCCAAGGACCTATCCTTGCATCTCATCCAAAAATCCTCTGATTCGCCACAACCAAGTGACACTTATCTGAAATACCGGGTTCCGGCCCGGTCGCAGAGCTAAAGGACTCCCACATAGTTGCCTTACACGACTTCCGAACGAAATCCTTTCCTGGAACTAGTTGCCACTAGTTATCATGCCTCTATGACTCTAACAACCTCCTGATACAACCAATCGGATCCATGCGTCACATACTGACGTCACCAAATCCAAGGCTAAAAGTGATTGCTACCTGACCAACGGTAGGCTTATATCACAAACGACCTTAAGAAATTCCTTGCTTGTCACACCGAATACGCCTACCGAAATTCGTCAATTTCTAGGCCTCGTTGGCTACTATCGCAGGTTCATACAGAACTTCTCACGAATTGCAAAACCTCTTACGACTTTGACCCAGAAGGGCGTGGCCTTTGACTGGGAAGAGAAGCAGGAGAGATCGTTCCAAACGCTAAAACAAGCCTTGTGCACCGCACCGATACTATCCCTCCCAGAAGGAATAGAAGACTTCGTAGTCTATTGCGATGCATCCAACCAAGGGCTCGGATGTGTTCTGATGCAGCGAGGTAAGGTCATCGCCTACGCCTCGAGACAGCTGAAGACACACGAGGTCAACTACACCACTCACGATCTTGAGCTAGGAGCAGTTGTGTTTGCTCTGAAGATCTGGAGACACTACCTATACGGTACAAAGAGCACGATCTTTACAAACCACAAAAGCCTACAGCACATATTCGACCAGAAGGAGCTCAACATGAGACAACGACGGTGGGTAAAGCCAATGTAGTAGCTGACGCCCTAAGTCGGAAAGAATACTCTGGTCGTAGAGTCAAATCTTTGACTATGACTATCCATTCACACTTGTCCACACAAATCAAGGAAGCTCAGCTCGAATCCTTGAATCCTGAAAATGTGGCGGGTGAATCCCTGAGAGGGATGAATAAGAATCTGGAAGTCAGAGGTGGCGGAGCCTTATATCTCATGGATCAGATCTGGACACCGAAACACGGTGGTTTTAGAGACTTGATCATGACCGAAGCTCACAACACTCGATATTCCGTCCACCCAGGTTCAGATAAGATGTATCTGGATCTTAAAAAGCTATACTGGCGGCCTAACATGAAAGCAGAGATTGCTACCTTCGTGAGTAAATGCCTTACTTACGCCAAGGTCAAGGTCGAATACCAGAAACCCTCAGGTCTACTACAGCAACCAGAGATACCATAATGGAAGTGGAAGCGGATCACAATGGACTTCATAACCAAGTTGCCCAAGACAACGGGTGGACTTGATACCATATTGGTCATCGTCGACAGATTGACCAAGTCCGTACACTTCCTGCCTATCAAAGAGACAGACAAGATGGAGAAGTTAACAAGAACCTACATTCGGGAGATTGTATGACGGCACGGTGTTCCCATATCAATTATCTCGGACAGAGATAGTAGATTCACTTCGAGGTTCTGGCAGTCGCTACAAAGTTCCCTAGGAACGAGGCTCGACATGAGTACAACCTACCATTCACAGACCGACGGGCAAAGTGAGAGGACTATCCAAACCTTGGAAGATATGTTGCGAGCCGGTGTTATCGACTTTGGGAAGGCATGGGATACTCATTTACCCCTTGTCGAATTTTCCTACAACAACAGTTATCACACGAGCATAAAGGCTGCTCCATTCGAGGCCCTCTATGGCCGAAAGTGCAGATCCCCTCTGTGCTGGGCTGAGGTGGGTGATACACAGTTAGCTAAAGGACGAGTTCCTGACAGCACTCTCACCGGTCCGGAGATCATTCGGGAAATGACAGAGAAGATCGTTCAGATTCGTGAACGATTGAAAGCCTCTAGAGACCGACAGAAAAGCTACGCAGATAAACGAAGGAAACCGTTGGAATTCCAGGTGGGCGACCGAGTGCTATTGAAGGTCTCACCCTGGAAAGGCTTGATATGCTTCGGAAAGCGTGGAAAGCTAAATCCAAGATACATAGGGCCTTTCGAGATTCTTGCTAGAATCGGCCCTGTAGCTTATAGACTCAACCTACCTCGCGAACTCAGTAACGTACATCCTACTTTCCACGTCTCGAACTTGAAAAAGTGTCTGTCCGACGAGACTCTCGTAATCCCACTCGACGAGATCAAGATCAACGAGAGCCTTAACTTCGTGGAAGAACCTGTAGAGATCATGGACCGAGAGGTCAAGAAAATGAAGCAAAGCCGTATCCCGATAGTGAAGGTTCGCTGGAACGCCAAGCGAGGACCTGAATTCACTTGGGAGCGCGAGGATCAGATGAAACTGAAATATCCTCATCTTTTTACTTAGTTATTTGTAACTACTTATTTGCTTAAACTCTAATTTCGGGACGAAATTCTCTCTAACGGAGGGATGATGTGACAACTCGAAATTTCTATATTGTACAACCATTCTCTTCAATAGAAGTCAGCCTTGTTTCTGCTAACTTCTAAGCTGTTTGGAGCCTGTTTGAGTGTTCTACAGCCTAGACCTTCAAGAGGAAATTATAGTACGTGTACTTTAGAGTTATTTGTGCAAAATTTAAGTCACAAAACTCCAAGAGTTTGGAGTTTACGGCCCAAAATAGATTTATGGCCGTAAACTCTAAAGGGTATAAATATGACACCTAGTCATTTTAGTCATTTTTACCATTTTCAAGCCAAGAACTCATTCTCTCTCAAGTATCATCTGACTTTTCTTTAAGATCTTCAAGATTGTAAGTGTTTCTTGCCTTGATTAGTTGATATCTTTCATTATCTAGTGATCTTACATGATTTCATCCATGAAATCTCTTCATTTTCATAGATCTTCAAGTGTTCTTCATTTCACCAAGAACACCAAGAACACACACTAGTGTTCTTAGACTTTAAACACCCTTACAAGCTTCTATATTGTAAGTACTCTTACCCTAGCTTGTTGTGTGCTTGAATCACCTAGTTTACACCTAGAAAACATCAAGAACACAAGATCATATGGAGTTTACGGCCAAGGCAATCTCCTTGGGCCGTAAACCCTAATAAAGGGGGCAATATGAGCCCTAGTCCCTTCCTAAGCCTTGGTTAAAAGTCTAGATCACTTCCATGAAGAGTATAGGACCTTAAACAACAAAAGAATCAAGAACACATGGAGTTTACGGCCAAGATAATCACCTTGGGCCGTAAACTCTAAAAGGTGGTGAAATTGTTCCACTATTTCTTCCTAAGGCTTGGACTTGATCATAGGATACTTAATCATGACTTGTAAGACTTTATATCACAAAATGGTACAAAATACCACGAGTTTACGGCCGTAAACTCATGGGGAAATTACCATGGGCCGTAAACTCATGAGTTAGTACCATTTGGGCCATAAACTCCAATGTGAGGCCATACTCCCCTTAGATGCAGCCCTATGGTACTCCTAACACTTGAATCAAAGTGTTATCCATGTTTTAGGGTGTCTTTACTTGCTAAATTAGTTGTTAATTGAATAATTAGATACATATATGTGTCATTATATTTTAAATAGGATCCGTGTGTGTGCTCAAGTCTTCACTTGACACTTAGCATCCTATCCAACACTTTCATCCAAACCACTCACTACAGGTGAGTTCCTACCCACTTAATCAACCTTTTAAATGATTTTAAATGCTTTTATGGGGGGAATACAAGTTGAAACATTATAGTTATTATAGCAATCACATGTGATTAATAACTATCAAACATATGGATTTTCTTACTTTTCAAACTGTGTTATCAAACAAACTACTTCAAATCGTTTTACAAACTCTTTTACATGTTAAATACTTTTATTAAACTCTTTTAAACTTATATTTTGTCAAATGTGTATCTATATAGATATAGTTATATAAGTGGGATTTAAAGGACTGAGGACTGATAGCTCACCCTACTTCCTGTTCCTTGTTTTGTTGTGGTCTTAGGGTATCGGTTGTTTGTCCGAAGGTCGTTTGAATCTTAGTTATATATTATGTATATGTATATAGATATCAAAGTTCCTTCGTTCAGTTCAATACCTTTGGGTAACAAAGGTATACACACATGTTCATTCATACAAACAACATTACTAGTAAACTATAATAGGTATAGTTTAGGAAGTTACTAATACTATGATGAGAAACAAACCTAACATACATTGATGAGAAACAAACATAAAATACATTGATGAGAAACAAACATAACATACTATGATGAGAAACAAACATAACATACATTAATGAGAAACAAACATAACATACTATGATGAGAAACAAACATAACATACATTGATGAGAAACAAACATAACATGCTAGACAGAGAGAGCATACATTATACTAGTACATACATTACATATACAAGATCATTACAACAGAAATGTGAGCCACGTAACGGGGCATGACATCACCTGTCATAGACCGTTTTGTATCCAGATTCTCCTAGAAGGAGAGCGTTGAATTTATGTATAGATCTATATTGGATTGACTATCCTACACCTTGCTGCTCGCTACAGTGGGACTTGCAAGTCTACGGGTGCCAAATGTCATTTCTTCCGACGTCTTTCATCGTCGTGTTTTTAGTCGGTTGTATGGTACAGGCATATCACATGTTACTTTAAATAACAAATGGTTTAAGGTAGTTAGTACATCAGTAGTTACTTAATACAACATTACAGTACTATTTTATTTCCCCATTGCATTCACTTTGTGATCTTCACACAATGAACGGTAATGTAAAAACTATATTTTTGGTTAATGATAGTCAGATTTGGGAATACATACTCTTACAAGAGACACACATACAAACATTTGATGCCTTGGTAGAAGGCTACTTTTAGTAGAAAACATAGGGTTTTCTAGGAGATTCAAACATTTACAAACTTATACATCAAACATACAAACACTTTCATACAATCAATGACACTAAAATGCTTATGATCTCACCAGCTTTAAAGCTGATAAAATCTTTCAAAATAACTTGTATTCTCAGGTCATCAGTAGACAGGTACCGATGCCAGGTTTTAAGAAGATGGAGCTCGTTCAAGACTCCTCTTTTATTTTGATTTACATTTTTGGTGTCTTATAAACTTCACAGAACACACTTGTATTAAATTATATTATTAATGCAATGGATGATGTTGTTGCTTGTTTACTATTATGCATTGTTGTGATACTGTACATGACGTCCTCCACCTTCGAACGTTTCCGCCGTTCCGGTTTTGGGGTGTGACATTGCTTCCTTGGTCTCTTAACTGTAGTGGCGTTCCTACAGTCTTATCGCTGGCTTAACCAGGTCTAATCCCTCTGGGGAAACCCCTAAACCCATCCGTGGATTTCCATATGCTCATTGCTACACCCGAACTGGTGGGTACTACTGTTCCTTCCGCGTCCTAACAACGCACTCATGCTATCTACCAACCTAGTGAATGCTACGGCTACACCCGCAGACTTACAACACTCTAGCACTAACTGACCGCTAGTGAATGCTACGGCTACCCCCGTAGTCTTACAACACTTCTCATGCTAACTGACCACTAGTGAATGCTACGGCTACCCCCGCAGTCTTACAACACTTTCTATACTGACTGACGACTAGTGAATGCTACGGCTACCCCCGCAGTCTTACAACACTTTCCATACTACCTGATTGCTAGTGAATGTTACGGCTACCCCCGCAGTCTTACAACACCTTCCATACTGGTCGACAAGCACTCGTCCTAACACACAACTGAACTTAATTCATGGCTAGAATCCCAACCTGATTTCCCAAATTCTGCTATTTAGCACCGAGAAGACGTGATTCCCATGTTGGGGAGTTTTTACCGAACTCCCAACTCATACGACCCTCAAACCAAACAACCACTTAGGTTGTCTCCCTTCATGACAATGATGCGAAACTTATCCTATTTCAAAAACCAAACCTGCCTCTATATCATGGGACAGTTCTCCCCCACTTAGATTCGACTAAGTCTTCACAATACATGAAAATTGGAGAATTTCTAATCTTTCTCACCACCAACGATCGATCCAAATACAACCAACTCTTACCAATTAGTGCTCCATTACCAGCCAATCCCCAGTGATCACACACTTCTAACAACTAGCTGAACACTTTCTGAATCCCAGGGACACCAACAGTCCCCAATGCTCGAATGATCCCACTCCCAAATCTTAAAGTCCAAAGATAGATACTCCAACTAATGTCTCAACAACAAGCTACTTCCCTTGGTGCTTTCCTCCGCCAATCAATAACGCTTACTAAAACCACTGAATCCTGACAATATTGAATAACCATCATGTGGGACCCTGTCCACAGACCTCCCATATAATACCCTTCTTCCCAAGGTGCTCCAACAAATCTCCCGCTCTCGGCTCTAGAAATCATATCATTTAGGGCCTCGCACCCTGACTCACTCACCAGCTCAATCATCCACAGCTGAACTGTAGTAGCTGAAACAACCTTTGACCTGAACCAGGCTACAACCACTCCCAAGACATAGTCTACAATCCCGAAAGTGTAATAGATCGCTCAATCAGTCCTTACCGTCCGATACAAGAGATCCAAGGCGAAATGTGTGACATCCCCATTTTTACGGCCAGAAAAGACCGATTTTGTTTATGCTTTATAAAAATCAGAGTACTTCTTTTAATAAAAATGTTGCGGAATTTGTTCCTAGTAAAACATGATAAATACATTATCAAAGCATTTCCGAAGAAATGTATTTTTATTCATTTTAAAACATCTGTGATGTCATCGTCAATACAGAAACATAAGCATAAACAGAACTTACATTCATTTACACTAGTGATCTACATCTCTTTTAAATCTCTCAGTGTAAAGTAGCTTCATATTGACACCTGTGATACAAATAAGTTGAGTGGGTCAGGTTGGGAAACCTGGTGAGTACATAGGGTTTTCAGCCCACAATAATATAATTATTATGTTTAATCATCAAACAATTAACCCAATTACCCATCCCCATTATCTTATTTACTCTTAAGGATCTACCCTAAGAATCAACTATTTCTTGTTCATTCATTCCTAAGGATCATCCTAAGGAATAGGCACGAAATTCATCGTTTCCAGGGTTTACTCAACGGACACTAAATCCATAGTTGCCAGGGTTTGCTCAACAGACACTAAATCCATAGTTGTCAGGGTTTACTCAGCAGGCACTAAATCCATAGCTGCCAGGGCTATTTCGTTTATCAACAGTATCGTTTCCGAGAAATCCACTCGCAATACATGTCAATGGGTTTTTTAGAGTACACCGGTGAACACATCGTTCACAACACCTACAGGTTGCGAGCCTGCTAGTGTTCCACTGGACTGTCTAGAATAGTCCGTGGTTGTCATCCATACTCTGCTAGATGACGGGGCCAGCATTTGGGTAAAAGGCTTCTCACATCGTCCACCTATCACCCTCACCTCATGGTCTATTTCACCTCCCACCTCATCATCCGACTCATATTTCATCTACCCATGTTTACCCAACATATTTTGTAGATATAAAATACATATACAGTTTAAATCATTTAAAACATGTATAAAATTGTTCATCCAGCATAGATAGCAAGTATACAGATAATATTCACACATAACACGTAATTTATATTAAATACTTCATATTTATGTGTAAGATGAAAGTGTTGGGTTATGAGCATTCTAACACTCCTAAGTGTACATGCAACCCTAAATACCTTGGATCTATGTTTTCTCTATTATACATACAATTATGAACATCCAAGGTATTATCCTAATCTAGCATACAAAATAATAAATATAACAAGATAGAATACATACCTCTTTGATGTAGAATGTCTTCATGAAGCTTGAGTGCCTAGTGCCCCAAGTGTGACACCTCAAATGGTTCACACAACACCAAATACACTTGGAATAACTTGAGAGAAACTTGAACACTCCTTGAAATCGTCTAGCCCTCACACTCACACATTAGTGCCCGATTTCTTGAGCCATGGGATTCTTTTATATGATGGCTATTAGGGTTACACCATGTAACTCATAACTTTACCCATTCCTTATGCTCCATGGATTTTAACCTCCATGGAGTATCCATGGGTCACCCCATGGACTTAGTCCAACATAAGGAATCTTGGATCACAAGCCCACATATATAAGAATGAATGATTTACACAATCAACCCATATATTTAATTAGTCTCCTTTTGATCACTTAATTAATTCCAAATTAATTCTTGATCAATACTAATTAAATAACCTTATTAATATATATTAGAACTTATAATATATTAACCAACCTTAAGTGTTATTTCTCTCATTATAGTCTATCCAAATGCATGATGCCATGCAACCCAAATGGACCATGCCGGGTCGGGTCAAGTCTTACCAATTATAGTTATGGACTTAGACATTAATCCAACAGTCTCCCACTTGGATAAGTCTAAAACTATTATTGCGTATGACTTCAGGAACCGATCAGCAATCGTAGCTCTCAAAAGCTTCTGTCGAACTCTGACCTTGTCGATGAACTCTGACCTTTGTCAATGACTTGTCCATTAGATAAGGGATCATATATTCCTCCATTCTAGATATCATATGGACTGAGACATGGATTATCAATCATTCTCTCTGTCCATTTGTTGTTTCCCGATTTTCGATTCATGATGACTGACTGATTGAACAAATCAAATCAGTCCTGGCTTGGCCAAGCACTCACATGTATCATCTTTAAATCATCGAGGGGCCCACAGATATCGCTTTTATCCCGAAGCTAAAAGGAATGGATAAACTTCGACTCATATGGCTTGTTCTACTACTTGTTGAATCATACACAAAGGCACGTTTTATAACATCGAGTTACCAATGCGTTTTCGTGCAATCAATGTATAACCAACTCATAGTAACAACTCATATCTCTAGGTTTGAAGAATATAAGATATTATCGTCTCATGATCACTCGTGATAAAATCCATGAAGTGATTCAAATGAGCGCGGGTTGAATCCAATACTCAGAACTTATGAGCACTCATGAGTGTTGTAGCACCACTTTGTCCACCAACTTGGACCTCTACAAACCAACCCATGACAGTCTTGATTCATATCTACTTCCAACATATGACCGACTGTGGATGGTTTGAATAACTTAATCATTCAGGAAGAGCGACTTAGTTATTCTGGAAGTCAAAACATGCAAAGTGAAACACAAGAATAAATGAATCAAATATGGTATCAAACCCTATGAATATAAATAAACACTTTTATTTATCACCATACTGATTACTCATTATTCATTGTTTCGGTTTTATCAACTTTATACTTGAATTTAAAACAATAGTTGTCCCATGCTCCAAGCATGTACACTATGTTTTCTAAACACTAGTCATGCCATACACCAAGTATGCATACTATGTTTGTCTATGATCTTTACTTTGTAAAATAGATCAATTGAACATCACTCCAATGATCCTCTTTTCACAGTCCCAAATCCTTACTGCAAATGCAAGAATTCCAAATTCATGCCATTTACTGAAATCTGTTAGATTCTAAACTTATATGCATTAATCCTCGTAATGATTATGCACAAAGTCAGAAAGACTTGACAACAATCATTACAGAGCATTCCAAAGGAGATCAGCTCCTTGGAAACATCCTTCTTTCAATAAGTTTCCTAATCTTACACAGATTGAATAATTTCTAACTTTGAAACATTTCCATATTCCATTTTGACTATCACTTCTGAACAAGAGTTGCCTCCTTACAGATTATGTCAATATGGTCCTTCCAGAATTAACATTATACTTCCAACTGTCCTTGAGCAACCAATCTTTGGTAAACCTTAGACTGTCCTCTACAATTGCTTAATCATTTTAGTCATATCCAATTCTAGACCTTTTCCCTTCATAATGCCCCAGGCATTTGGAAAATTTTAGAAGGGATGAATATAGCACATGTAATTGATCCTATATCCGAAGCATATGGGACACGATTCATGATGTCTCACATAAAGACTAAACCAGTCTTTTGCTATAATATTTCCATTTCAATTTGCCAAGTTCTCAAAATTCAGATTATGAAAAGGGATGCCGTAATCATAATCGAATTTTAGAACGCAAATAATGGACCCATATATAGAATTTCCTTATGTTGAGCCATTCCAACATGAAATTCATATATATATCCTTGATTAAATACGATTAAAATCTCAATCTAAGCTTTTAGAATTGAAATCAAGTATAATTTCCTCTCCCTTAATTATAGCAAAACAACTTTTTCAACCCCTGCAACCTCACGAATTGAAACTTTTGTTTTCTATAATTAACATTGCTAACTTGCAACCTTTGTCATAATTATCATGCTCCCACTAACATGATGATTATTAGCATAACACTTATGCTCCTACTAGCTTTGACATGTACTCAGAAATCAGCTGACTTTCTTACCAAAGTTCAGATTTGTGATACTAGATTGTTTTGATAAAACTTTATCAAAATCATACACCTCTCTTAGATAGCTCACATGTGTGTCTAAACAATTTTAGAACTATGAAAAGAGATGCTGTAATCATAGTCTCAATTGTTTAGACCTTTGCCACTTCTCACAAGTCCATGTTAGTGTGCCGGTAAACCACACACGCTCCACTAACGACTTTGAGAATGCAAATATCACAATTGCTATCTAGCTAAAATCTACTTAGTGAAAGTGTTTCCTCACCATCATTTTCATGAATCAGAGAGAAACCTTATGACACTTAGATTTAATAGTGTATGTGTTCTTATCCATGTGAATTTGTCAAAACCATAATCACAAGACAAGGTTAGTGACAAATCCAAACTCATATTGATTAAACTTGCGCAATCTTAAATTCTTGCCATTTGGCAGCTCAGGTGCCTGCCATTGCTTCCAAGTAGTTGTGCAACCAATTGAGAACTCTCAGAACTCCTATGCAAAGCCAACTTTAACTGGAATGGGCACAGAATATGTCAACACGATAGGTTATAAACCTCAAGTCGTGTGCTAGTGAAGGACTTTAGGTTTTATTCTTGATTAAGTCTTGAAACTTTCAAGAGCTTTAAGACTCCCACTGTCCTCTTGACATATAAGACTCCCTTGGTCAAATATTCAAGAGATAGTGCGGATTCTTTATCAAGACTAACACTTTACACAATTGGCCTAAGTTGGTCTCTGTTTTATCCAAAACATCACAACTTACCAATTTCAAATGTACAAGAGTAGATAACCTTTTACTCTTACATTTGACTAGTGTTAACAAACCCTCTTTAAGATATGTCACTCAAGTTACAATCTTGGAGTATGACTCTAAGAATTGTTTTGGAACGAAGTATGACTCATCTTTTTGATTTAACCATTTCAACAATTCATGACTCCTCTTCTTAGTCATAAGAATGCACTAAGATGACTTTAGAGGACCAATTGTGATATGGTATCTTAATCATTAAGATGATCATAAACATGATACTAAAGTACTCTCCCATCTTTTCAGATTTGAGAAACTTTTATCTTTCTGCCATACTTTGATTCTTCTTATTCGTTCTGTCTCACATTGAAACTTCTCCAATGCTACAGACTTATACTTAAACTTATAAGTATAACCATATTTACTGAACTTAAGTAAATCATGACGAATAGTCTTCTTGATCTTTTGTGGTGGACTTGACCAGTGCACAAGAATGTATACTCGATCCCTTAGTCCTTTCCTTATTCACATAAGGAATTAGTCTTAATTTTCCAAGCTGAAAGTTCTCATTCATCATACTATACAACTTGCATGATTCCAAGTTTCGGTCCAATTGAACCTTGGGTGATGAGAATCTTTCCTTATTTGGTAATATTAGACACTACCACAACCGAAAGAATCAAATCCATTTTTCCAATATTGTTATCAATGGAATCTTATATGCAACAACTTTTCACAAATGCCATTGTAAGGATACTTAAAATAAATAAAATCAAAACCTTTTTCTTTTATTTTAAAACTTTGCGGAAAAACTTATCCTTACAATCCATATGAAAACCTTGTTGTTATCTATTCCTAAGCAATATAAATATCATAACTCTTAAGTAATAGCCCAAAATTCTGATCACCGAACCATGCGATTGAAATACATCTTCGCGATCAGAATCAGCATGTACTTAATAGAGTTAGACAATGGACTTTACCTGAAGTAGAGCCAAACTTATTAACTTTAACATCCTTAGGTAAATTTGGCAGCTTCGTAACCAATTCCCCTTCCTTTGGCAATAGTTACCTATGGACCCTTGATAATGGGACTATCTCAGACTTCGCCTCTCTCTTTACCATTGGGTCAACCGAGTTGACTATGGCCGATCCCTTTCCATTGGGAAGAGAGAGCTTTACTGGATATCCAATGTCATCATTGTCAATGTCCATAGCGTTTTAGGAAGTTGATCTTAGCAAATAGATAAGATCATTAAGGGTCTTGTCTTAGTCTGTTTCATAGGATTCCCAAAAGAACTCACTATGTGACTTAGAAAGTAGTTGAGCCACCAACTTTCTCAAGACTTTGACACCTAACTCTCCCGGCTTGTCAATATGTGACTACATCTCCAAGATGTGATCACACCTAGACCTTGCCTTGCCAATAGGGCTTGAGTGACCTTAAACTTTTTAGGAACTTGTGGGTTAGGGAGAATAATTAGAGGAGGTGAAAGAAGTATGATATCCATGGGACATCATCTTCATTTAGGAAAGCTTGTTTCAAGAGATTTGGGAAGATCATAAATGTCTAGACCAGACATCTTTTTGGGAGATATTCAAGATAGTTGATTTAAAGTCCTTAATATGACACCCAATATGAAATATTAAGGCTAGGACCCAACAAACTATTTTATAACTTAGAAGAGGGATGCCGTAATCCAAGCTATAAAATATTTGAAGGTAGGTGAATGACGATTCACCAATTTCCACCATGAAAAACGAAATAATTTATTAGGTTTTAATTGGATTTGAAAGTCCTAGATCTTTGAGATTCATTGAACTGTTCAAAGGCATGTTTCAATCTCGAGTGTGCCCTTCAGGTTTTGTGACTGGGATGCCGAGGATCACAAAACAAGGTGTGAATAACCATGCAAATATACTTGGTACCCTTAATATTTACCCCTTAATCAGTGTGCCGGTTAACCACACACGCTCCACTAACGACTTAAGCAAAGTGCAAAGTGTAATTTCATGGGTTAGCACCAAATTCACATTTTCCTAAGTAACTAAGATTGGGTATTAATAAGAGTTTAGTTACTTAGTATTTATCATTAATACTTTTAATGAAAGGAGAATTATAGTCCTTGTCCTACCCGTTCGGCTAACGACCCTCCACCAGTCAAGGAAGCGGTGGGTGAGAGTGGACACCCATTAAACTGCCATTTTATAGGCAGTAACCTTATACCCCCCTTATAAACCGGCTTCGTGAATGAGGCCTACTAACGGTAAGACTGACTTTACTCTTATACATATATATAAATATTATTAACTTATAATATTATAAAGTATAAGGGTTGAATTTTAACTTTTAAAATTCTAAGGGCTAACTTGGAATTAAAGTATTCATAAGTGAAAACTTTTCAAATTCCAAAACTTGAGGGTAAGTTTTGAAACTATTCAAAACTAATTAATTCCATAACTTATGAGTTTAAAGTAGTTTTAATTAAAAAAAAAAACAAAACTCTTCAAGTTCCATAACTTGAGGACAAGTTATGGAAGACTTTAAACTAATTAATAAAAAAAATAACTTTTTTTTATTGTAACTTATGGAACTAATTAAGGTTATACTTTTTTTTTAATTTACTGAAGAGACTCTTGAACCTCCATAACTTGAGGACAAGTTATGGAGTCATAAAACCATTTAATTAGAACTAGACTCTTCATTTTGTAACCTTTGCCAACTTTTATGAGTTTTATGATTCTTAAATGTGACTTTTCATATAGCTTGAGGACAAGTTACAAAAACACACTTTGGAATCAACTCTTAGATTAAAATGGATTGAAAACAACTATTTCACACAACTTTTCTATTAATCTAAGAACCTCATAAGAACAAGATAATTCAAATCATCAATCTTCAAGAAATTAGCATGAACATACAAACTAATACAAATCTTGAAATTATGACAATTATCTTAGAAATTGGATTAGCATGAACATTACCACATCAAAAACAAGTTTACAAAAACATCTTAGGGTAATGTTCCTAGTCCAATTCCAGCCAAAACAATCGAATATATGCATCCAACTCGATTTTTCAGCTACTTTTGCAAGTATAACAAGAAAACAAGCCTAGGCTCTGATACCACTGTTGGGTTATGAGCATTCTAACACTACTAAGTGTACATGCAACCCTAAATACCTTGGATCTATGTTTTCTCTATTATACATACAATTATGAACATCCAAGGTATTATCCTAATCTAGCATACAAAATAATAAATATAACAAGATAGAATACATACCTCTTTGATGTAGAATGTCTTCATGAAGCTTGAGTGCCTAGTGCCCCAAGTGTGACACCTCAAATGGTTCACACAACACCAAATACACTTGGAATAACTTGAGAGAAACTTGAACACTCCTTGAAATCGTCTAGCCCTCACACTTACACATTAGTGCCCGATTTCTTGAGCCATGGGATTCTTTTATATGGTGGCTATTAGGGTTACACCATGTAACTCATAACTTTACCCATTCCTTATGCTCCATAGATTTTAACCTCCATGGAGTATCCATGGGTCACCCCATGGACTTAGTCCAACATAAGGAATCTTGGATCACAAGCCCACATATATAAGAATGAATGATTTACACAATCAACCCATATATTTAATTAGTCTCCTTTTGATCACTTAATTAATTCCAAATTAATTCTTGATCAATACTAATTAAATAACCTTATTAATATATATTAGAACTTATAATATATTAACCAACCTTAAGTGTTATTTCTCTCATTATAGTCTATCCAAATGCATGATGCCATGCAACCCAAATGGACCATGCCGGGTCGGGTCAAGTCTTACCAATTATAGTTATGGACTTAGACATTAATCCAACAGAAAGTAACTATGCACTCACCTGATTAGGTGGTGACTCGGTACTCGGACAACACTTCGTTACTCTTAACACAATTTTCCTCGGACAAAACCTAGTATCATTACCACTAGAGTTTAGTCTAATATCCACCGAGACTAATTAATAGTCTAGCTATTATTACTATTATATAAGTGTTAAACGATACTTATATAACCCATAATAATAGCCCAAGTACTTATTATAAGGTCCTAATAACATTACTATATTAAAACATAAGTTATACTAAAGATAGGTTAGGCGTAGCTCACTTACAGCGGGTTTTTCTCAAAACTGGGCTTCGCTGGAGCAGCGTTTCTGAGCTGAAAGGCTCTTTTCTCGGGACTCTAGGAGCCTCGGGGCTTCCTTCGGGTGCTAGGGAGGTTCCCTAGGCTTTTTAGGGGGTTTGGGGCTAGAGAGAGAGAGTCTAGAGAGAGAAAGAATGGTTTGGAAAGGTGTGAAGAATGAGGGAACCCGGCACCTCTATTTATAGGATGGAAAACAGCTCTACTCGTCGAGTAGGTCCTCCTACTCGTCGAGTCCATGCCACATGTCACCTTCTGGTGGCTTGCCTTGGGGAGAAAGCCTTGGCCCATAATCATCCACGTCACCCCTTTTGCAGCAGCACCCTGCCGACTTCTAAACCCAGTAACTTTCTCATACAAGCTCCGTTTTCGACGTTCTTTTTTTCCACGCGTAGGTAGAAACAAGATCTACAACTTTCGTTCACACTCCGTCGGCTAATTCTCGACCGATCTTAAATTTAACAGTACAAGGAGATTAGACTGTTAAATGACCGCGAAGAATTCGTAACTCCTTCATACGGACTCCGTTTTCGTCTGTCTTTTTATCGTTGAGTTCCTATTAATGAGATCTTCAATTCTCATTTAGGTCGCGTAGGCCAAAAACCGCTCGAACTAAAATTCGAGTTTCGGGTCGTGCACTGCTATGCCAAATCTTAGAAAATTCATAACTTCCTCATACGAAGTCAGATTTGGGCGTTCTTTTTTTTGTATGTTCTCGGTTTAATGTATACTACAACTTCTTTTTAGATTACTAAGGCTAAAATGTCTTCTACCGTAAATTCACTGTTTACGTCTCCCGGTGCCGTGCCGGTTCCGTCGCGAAACTTCGACGGGTCATAACTTCTTCGTTATAACTCGGATTTCGGCGTTCTTTATATGTACGGAACGCTTTAGACATATTCTACAACTTGGTTAAGATATTTATTCTAAATAATCTTTTTTCGAAAAGTCATTTTCGACCACTATTATCTCTAAATTGACTAGCCCGGATCTACGGGCGTTACAAAATGGACCTCCAAAATACTTATGCCACATCGACCCACCTGCGCTTACCCGCGCTAAACCACTATCGCAATCCCGGCGACCAACTAACCCCGAGTTAGAATACAACCTGATCCTGGGGTCACAAGCCTACTTAATCCTTCGAGCTCGTAAACTGAAAGGGCACAATCCTTGCCCTAGAAAACGACATTCCAATCCTATCAATAAACCATTTTTAATTCCAATTGCATAACTCCAGCTGAACACAATCATTACTCCTTTCTGGAGTCCCCGCGACTCACATTCCGGCGTCGAGCAAAACCCCCGAGCTTCAAATCTAGAAACTAAGGTGTTATCCTCTCCCGCTCTCCCGCGGAAATATAACGAGTACAAATCGTCTTCCTGATCCCAGATAACTGTAGCCCGCTGCTCATCAGAATATGTCCCAGTAACAAGTCCCGGTACTGAAAAGCTCGACCAGATCCTCCCCGTACCGTCGTTACAGATGTTGAAGCTGTTGCGGCAGCCGTCTCAACAATGGCTACATAGCGCTCATCAAGGTATTCAACCATGGCGGTCTTGATAGACCCAAACATCTCCGGAATCTGACACCGGACAAATCTCGTTCACCTCCTCCCGGATGATCTCACCGACACGACCCACTGACAATGCTGGCCTATCCTGGCTGCCAGCTCCCGATCGTAACTCGAATTCGCTCTCAAGACGTCTCGTAACCACCATTCTGGTAACACACCAGAAAGGTCTCTGATAACCCATATAATGACAAAGAGCCAATTCCCAACCGAACCCTAGGGGTTGTGACTTCCTTGCTACGCGTATGGTCCTGTGCTTTCAGTAGTACGGGCCCATACTACCTTCCACACCTACCCATATTTTTCTCAAGTATCATCACAACGCCCTAACAATATACATAAACATAGCGAGCGCTCAATCCTCACTCCTAGAGGAATGCTAAATATCTCATAACTGGCCTCCCGGCCTCACACAACCCACTCATCCATGAAACTTCCACCAACCCTGCAGCACTAGTGTATGCTAGCCATACATAACGCTGGACCCCATAGACTTTTGAATATTCGATCCTACCCTATGCCCTAATTAATAAGAATAGAACATAAGGCCAAATCAAACATTCTAAGGCTATAAGATCTTAATTATATACAGCTGTGATGCATACACAAGTAACTACAGTAATGATGTCAATCTCATATAAGGAAACCCTAAGCTAGCAGGAATCATGTAATCAGGCAATTCTACCATGCAATTCCTGAAGATCCCTAGCCTAGTACTAGCATGCTGTTCTAACATATCACATAATCAAAAAACTGTATGGTATTTTGGGGTCTACTTACTGGCTCTGGCTGATCGTACACCTTGCATCCTCCTTTACTTATTTTGAAAACCATTTAAAAATTCATTTTAAAATCCTTTCCTTGATTTGACTCTGGATTCACACGATTGTTCCTCCAATTCACTCAAACCAAGGCTTTGATACCAACTTATAACACCCCAAAAATTCAAGCCAATTTAAAACTTTTTAAAACATTTAAAACCATTAAGTCATTACAATTTGTTTTCAAAATATTTTAGACATCAGAGTATCCCCATAATCAATCATGAAAATATAAGGAGCTGCACGATCACGCCTTCGCCTTCTCGCGATCATCAGAAATACCTGAAATAAAATCAACAACTGTAAGCCCAAAGCTTAGTGAGTTTCCCCAAAATACCAACGCCTTACAAACATAACCATATCATATAACCAATACAGAACAACATGCATAATGAGTCATCAGCCTGACTGGACCACCTCACAGGCCTTCAGTCTATCTGCACTGCTCTTCGAGCCTTCGGCACGACTGGACTGCCACGCAGGGCCTACAGCCTATCCGGACCGCTTGCCGGGTATGTTGGCCTACAGCACAAAGCAGGACCGCCTCAACCCAACCCCCAATCAAACAAACATGTGCACATAAATATCATACGCTGGCTCATTTCATTTAACAGTCAAACCGATCTAACAGATCACCAATCATAGCAACATCCTAATAACCGGGATACAGACCTAACCGGTCACTAACATAACATCATCCTATAACCAGGACAATCATGTGCACATAGACATCATATAACACTAGCATGTATATATATAACAGTCAAACCGATCTAACAGATCACAAAGCATAGCAACAATCCTATAACCAGGATATCGACCTAACATGTCACTAACGTAGCATCATCCTATATACCAGGATACCGACCCAACCGGGTCACTAAAGCATAGCATATCACCATCCTAACTACCAGGATATAAATCAGTATGCATAACATGCAATAATCCGAATACAATCCATAAAGGGCCGGCCTTGGTGCCTTAGACCCTGTTGATATAGTGAGGAGAACTCACCTGGCACTGCTGAAGTCCCGCAGGTATGCTCCAGCTGCAGATTGACAGATTCCCGAACTGTGAACATCAAACAATACCCAATTAATAATTGGGTTCCAAGCTCAAAGTCCAACTCACACTCCAAAAGCCCAAAAGTCAAGTAATGGGTCAAGGCCCAACATATGGCCCAATCTTCCAAATTACGTCCAAGTCCTCACATGGGCCTTATCCTAAAGCCCATCTAATTACTTTGGTCCATTAACTTGTTCTTGGATGGTCCATCAATAGCCTAACCACCAAAACCCTATAGGAAGGCCCAAATCAAGGCCCAAGTGAAATTAGGATTTCACATAAAATGACAACTAGGGTTAAGTGTTTCTCACTCAACCCATTAAGGACTTAATTCATTAAGTCTCTCACTTTACTAAATAAGTCATATGGTGTGATTGGGCTTAATACACAATTCCATTCCAATGGCCCAAATGTGGGTCCCGATAAGTCCAAGTCCATAATCCCAAAATTAGGGTTTTATTGGCATTAGGGTTTTCCAAACCCTAATTAGGGTTTCCAACCCAATTTCTAGCCTATTTACCAACTTGTTGGACTTTTAGGTCAATTAGGGCTTTATTGGGCCTATTAGGCCCACTAGAATATCATTAAGTCCATTAGGGTTTTCCTTATGCCCATTAGGCTTCATTGGGCCCATTAGGGCTTACAAGGCCCATTAGGGTTTCAAACACCCCAAACGAATCAACTTGACGAGACAAGAACACCGCCACCCGACACGGCGGCCGGTGGCGGCAGGAGGCGGCAACCACCACCTAACGGTGGTGGTTTGACTTTCCTTTCATTATTCCAATTTTGACAATTACAATGAACTCATGAAATAAACACACACACACTACACTAAAAACACACACCCGTAACCACCCTTGTGGTGGCCGGCGGTGGTACGTGGCGGCAGCCACCATGGTCGGCGGCCATGGTGGTTTTTGTTGGGTTTTGAGCATTCTAACACTCCTATGGTGTACATGCAACCCTATAAACCTTGGATCTATGTTTTCTCTATTATACATGCAAATATTAACTATTCATAGGTTTCATCCTAACTAGCATATTATGAAGCACCTATACTACAAAGTTCTAGTTAGATGACATACCTTTTGATGTCTTCAAGCTTTAAGAGCTTAGCCCCAATAGTGTGGAAGCCTCAAATGGAATCACAAATCACCAAAACACCTTGGAAGAACTTGAGAGAATATGTATGCATACTAAAATCGGCCCACTCTTATTTTCACACACTTGTGCCAATTTTGTGAGCCAAGGACCCCTTTATATATTATGGAGGATTAGGGTTACATCCATATAAACCCTAATACCCATGACCTTTCATTTACATAGGATCCATGGGTTAAAAGCTCCATGGACCATCCATGAAAGCTTAGCCCAACCTAAATGAACTTGGCCCATTCCATATATATAAGAGTCCATATTTAATTAGTTCTTTTTGATCACTTAATTAATTCTAAATTAATTCTTGATCAATACTAATTAAATAATATGATTCCATATTAATATATTAGAACTTATAATATATTAATATAAATCATAAATATACTATTCTCAAAAGACTATCCATATAAATTGTGCCGGTGAAGTGCAACCCAAATGGACCATGCCGGGTCGGGTCAAGTCTTACCAATTATAGTTATGGACTTAGACATTAATCCAACAGTCTCCCACTTGGATAAGTCTAAAACTATTATTGAGTATGACTTCAAAACCTAACTGGCAATCGTAGCTCTTAAAGCCGCTGTCGAACTCTGACCTTGTCAATGACTTGTCCATTAGATAAGGGATCATATATTCCTCCATTCTAGATATCATATGGACTGAGACATGGATTATCAATCATTCTCTCTGTCCATTTGTTGTTTCCCGATTTTCGATTTATGATGACTGACTGATTGAACAAATCAAATCAGTCCTGGCTTGGCCAAGCACTCACATGTGTCATCGCTAAATCATCGAGGGGCCCACAGATATCGCTTTTATCCCGAAGGTAAAAGGAATGGATAAACTTTGACTCATATGGCTTGTTCTACTACTTGTTAAATCATACACAAAGGCACGTTTTATAACATCGAGTTACCAAATGCGTTTTCGTGCAATCAATGTATAACCAACTCATAGTAACAACTTATATCTCTAGGTTTGAAGAATATAAGATATTATCGTCTCATGATCACTCGTGATAAAATCCATGAAGTGATTCAAATGAGTGTGGGTTGAATCCAATACTCAGAACTTATGAACACTCATGAGTGTTGTAGCACCACTTTGTCCACCAACTTGGACCTCTACAAACCAATCCATGACAGTCTTGATTCGTATCTACTTCCAACATATGACCGACTGTGGATGGTTTGAATAACTTAATCATTCAGGAAGAGCGACTTAGTTATTCTGGAAGTCAAAACATGCAAAGTGAAACACAAGAATAAATGAATCAAATATGGTATCAAACCCTATTGAATATAAATAAACATTTTTATTTATCACCATACTGATTACTCATTATTCATTGTTTCGGTTTTATCAACTTTATACTTGAATTAAAAACACTAGTTGTCCCATGCTCCAAGCATGTACACTATGTTTTTCTTAAACAATAGCTTTGCCATACACCAAGTATGCACTCTATCTTTGTCTATGATCCTTACTTTGTGAAATAAACCAATTGAACATAATTTCAATGATTCTAATTTCACACTCCCAAATCCTTATCGAAAAATGTGAGAATTTCAAATTCCTATCATTTATCGAAATCTGTTTAGATTTTAAACTTATATGCACTGACCCTCCTGTAATGAATATGTACAAAGTCACAAAGACTTGTCAACAGTCATTATAAGGTATTCCAATGGAGATCAACTCCATGGAAACTAAGTCTCATATTCAAAGTACATTGCTTTGGACATGCTTCTTGCATTAAGTTTTCTAATCTTACACTGATAACTTCCACCTATGGAGACAACTCCATATTCTCATTTTGACTATCACTTCTGAATAAGAGATGCCTCTTTTCAGAATATGTCAATATGGTCCTTCCAAAATTAGCACTATACTTCCAACTGTCCCTGAGCAACCAATCTTTGGTAAACCTCAGATTGTCCTCGACAATTGCTTAATCATTTTAGTCATATCCAATTCTAGACCTTTTCCCTTCTTAATGCCTCTGGGCATTTGGAAAAATTTAGAAATGACAAATATTATAGCACATGCAATCGATCCTGTACCCAAAGCAAATGGTACACGATTCATGATGTCTCACATAAAGACATGATTCTAGACCAGTCTTTTGCTACAATATTTTTTATTTGCCATGTTTTCAAAATTTGACTATGAAGAGGGATGCCGTAATCATAATCGAATTTTGAGAACGCAATATATAGAATTTCCTTAAGTTGAACCAATCCAACATGAAATTCATATATATATTCTTGACTAAGGATGATTAAGGTCTCAATCTAAGCCTTTAGAACTGAAATGAAGTATATCCTCTCCCTTAATTATAGCAAAACAACTTTTTCAATCCCTGCAGCCTCACGAATTGAAACTTTTGTTTTCTATAATTAACATTGCTAACTTGCAACACTAACAATAATTATCATGCTCCCACTAACATGATGATTATTAGCATAATACTTATGCTCCCACTAGCTTTGACATATACTCAGAAATCAGCTGGACTTCTAGAAATCAATACTTTATTGACTTTCTTACCAAAGTTCAGATTTCTGATACGAGATGCTTTGATAAAACTTTATCAAAATCATACACCTTTCCTTAGATAGCATGCATGTGTGTCTAAACAATTTCAGAACTATGAAAAGGGATGACGTAATCATAGTCTCAATTGTTTAGACCTTTTGCCATCTGCTTCAAATCTACTTGGTGGAAGTATTTCCTCACCATCATTTTCATGAATCGGAGAGAAACCTTATGAACCTTAGATTTTATGGTGTATGTGTTCTTATCCATGTGAATCGTCAAAACCATAGTCACAAGACAAGGATAATGACAAATCCAAACTCATATGGACTGAACTTATGCAATCTTAACTTCTTGCCACCTGGCAGTACAGGGCCTGCCATTGCTTCCAAGTTGTTATGCAACCAATTGAGAACTTTCAGAACTCCTATGCAAAGCCAACTTAAACTGGAATGGGCACAGAATATGTCAACACGATAGGCTATAAACCTCAAGTCGTGTGCTAGTGAAGAACCTCAGGTTTTATTCTTGATTAGTTCTTGAAATTCTTTTTAGGATCTTTAAGACTCCCACTATCCTCTTGACATATAAGACTATCTTGCCAAATATTCAAGAGATAGTGTGGATTCTTTATCAAGACAAACACTTCACACAATTGGCCTTAGTTGGTCTTTGTTTTATCCAAAACATCACAACTTACCAATTTCAAATGTACAAGAGTAGGACACTTTTACTCTTACATTTGACAAGTGTTTTAAACCTTTCTTTAAGATATGTCACTCAAGTTACAATCTTGGAGTATGACTCTAAGAATTGTTTTGGAACGAAGTATGACTCATCTTCCTGATCTAACCATTTCAACAATTAATGACTCCTCTTCTTAGTCATAAGAATGCACTAAGATGACCTTTAGAGGACTAATTGTGATATGATTTCTAAATCATTAAGATGATCACAAACATGATACTAAAGTACTCTCCCATCTTTTCAGATTTGAGAAACTTTTATCTTTCTGCCTAATTTGATTCTTCCCATTCGTTCTGCCATACATTGAGACTTTTCCAATGTTTCAGAATTATACTTAAACTTGTAAGTATAACCATATTTACTAAACTTTAGTAAATCAAATAGTCTTAACGAGCTTTGTGGTGGACATGACCAGTGCACAAGAATGTGTACTCGATCCCTTTAGTCCTTCACTTGACTCACACATCCATGTGAACAAGTAATTAGTCTTGATTTTCCAATGCTTGAAAGTTCTCATTCATCATACTATTCAACTTGCATGATTCCAAGTTTCGGTCCAATTGAAACTTGGGTGATGAGGAACTTTCCTGATTTGGTAAATTTAGACACTACCACAAATGAAAGAATCAAATCCATTTTCCAATATTGCTGTCAGTGGAATCATATAAGAAACAATTTTCCACAAATGCCATTATAAGGATACTTCAAATAAATAAAATTAAACAATTTTCTTTTATTTTAAAACTTTGCGGAAAAACTTATCCTTACAATCCACATGGAAAATTGTTGTTATCTATTCCTTAGCAATATATCATAACTTCTTAAGCAACTGCTCAAAATTCGGATGCGGTCGAAATCCACCTTCGCGATCAGAATCAGTATATACTTCCTTTAAGATTTCTCTCTATTCTTTGATTCTTAAAACATCAACATGTGACCCAGTCACATCATGTAATGAGGATCTCAGAATAGAACTTAACAGAGTTAGATAATGGGCTCTACCTGATGTAGAGTCAAACTTATTGACTTTAACATCCTTAGGTAAATTTGGCAGCTTTGCAATCAACGCCCCTTCCTTTGGCAAAATAAACATATGGACCCTTTGGTAATGAGACTATCTCAGACTTAGCCTTTCTCTTTACCATTTGGTCAACCGGGTTGACTATGGCCAATCCCTTTCCATTGGGAAGAGAATGCTTTTTCTGGATTTCCAGTGTCACCATTGTCACTGTCCATAAAGTTTTTGGGAAGTTGATCTTCTACTCAAATTTGCTTTACTATCGTTCCAAATCATTGCTGATTCAGCAGCACCAAGCAAATAGATATGGTCATTAAGGTTCATGTCATAGTCTGTTTCATAGTAGTCCCAAAGGAACTCACTATGTGACTTAGAAAGTGATTGAACATCCAACTTTCTCAAGACTTTGACACCCAACTCTCCCGGCTTGTCAATATGTGACTTCATCTCTAAGATGTGATCACACATAGACCTTGCTTGCCATTAGGGCTTGAGTGAACTTGAACTTGTGGGTTAGGGAGAATAATTGGAGGAGGTGGAGGAAGAGAAGTATGACTTCCATGAGCCAAACTCGGGAAGTAATATTCATTAGGAAAGCTTGGTTTGGGAAGATCATTGTTGTCTAAACCAGACATCAACAAAGGGAGAAATTCACGTAAAGTTGATTTAAGTCCTTAATATAACACCCAATATGATATATTAAGGCTAGGACCCAACAAATATTTTATAACTTGGAAGAGGGATGCCGTAATCCAAGCTATAAAATATTTGAAGGTAGGTGAATGACGATTCACCAATT
The DNA here is from genome assembly GCF_052849685.1 of Lactuca virosa. Classification (NCBI taxonomy): domain Eukaryota; kingdom Viridiplantae; phylum Streptophyta; class Magnoliopsida; order Asterales; family Asteraceae; genus Lactuca; species Lactuca virosa. The sequence goes on along the minus strand of NC_136432.1, from coordinate 74,782,825 downwards.
TCCACCAAGATAAACGAAATGTATTATTAGGTTTTAATTGGTTTTGAAACTCCTAGATTCTTTTGAGATTCATTGAACTTTTCAATGGCATGTTTCAATCTCGAGTGTGCCCTTCAGGTTTTGTGACTGGGATGCCGAGGATCACAAAACAAGGTGTGAAGTAACCATGCAAATATACTTGGTACCCTGAATATTTACCCCTCAATCGATGTGCCGGTTAACCACACACGCTCCAATGATACTATGATAAACATTAAGTTACCCTTTGTCTACCTTGTTAAGTCCATGTTAGTGTGCCGGTTAACCACACACGCTCCACTAACAGCTTAAACAAAGTGCAAAGTGTAATTTCATGGATTAGCACCTTATTCACATTTTCATAAGTAACTAAGATTGGGAATTTATAAGTGTTTAGTTACTTAGTATTTATCATTATACTTATAATGAAGGGAGAATTATAGTCCTTGTCCTACCTGTTCGGCTAACGACCCTCCACCGGTCAAGGAAGCGGTGAGTGAGAGTGGACACCCATTAAACTGCCATTTTATAGGCAGTAACCTTATACCCCCCCTTATAGACCGGCTTCGTGAATGAGGCCTACTAATGGTAAGACGACTTGCTCTTATACATATAATATATTAAACTTTTAATATTATAATAGTATAAGGGTGTATTTTAGACATTTAAAATACTTGGTGGTTTAATCTATTAATTAAACTAGACTTTTAATTTAATTAAACTCAAACCATATATTTATGGATTTAATAATACTCTTTTAATTAAACACTTTAATTAACTATTAATAAAGTCCATAAGAGTTAATTTGAACTATTCAACAAAACATCATAATTCCAATTATTAAACTCAAAATTAAAACCATTTAATTAATTGTTTAAGTTATGAACCCAAGAGTTTTAGAATTCAATTCTTTTTTTCATAAAAAACTTTTCTCAAATTCCAAAACTTGAGGGCAAGTTTTGTAATTCTTGAAAACCTTTGGATTCCATAACTTATGGAATTAATGGTGTTTTATGATGAAACTTCCCATGTTCCATAACTTAAGAACAAGTTATGCAATTCTTTAAAAAATTAACACCAAATTTTGTAACTCCATAAAAACTTTGAATCAAATTTTTTTTTTTTAAAAAAAAAACTTTCATATCCATAACTTATGGAAGTTTCAAAAACCCTTAAGATCACAACTTTAAAAAAAACTTTGAGCTCCAAAATTTTATGACAAAATATGTAACTCCTTAAAACATTTAGATCAAACTTTTAAAACTAATAAAATAATCATATCATTTTATCTTTTACTAAATTTGACCTAATTCAACTCATATAACAAATGATTCAAATTTTACAAATAATTCATTTTTCACAAAACAAGTAATTATCTTAAAATTTGACAAACGTCATGTTTTTTTTTCCTTTTTTTTTCAACTTGAAAATAAAACATTTGCATCAATATAACAGAAAACAACCTGGCTCTGATACCATTGTTGGGTTTTGAGCATTCTAACATTCCTATGGTGTACATGCAACCCTATAAACCTTGGATCTATGTTTTCTCTATTATACATGCAAATATTAACTATTCCAAGGTTTCATCCTAACTAGCATATTATGAAGCACCTATACTACAAAGTTCTAGTTAGATGACATACCTTTTGATGTAGCTTGATGTCTTCAACCTTTAAGAGCTTAGCCCCAATAGTGTGGAAGCCTCAAATTGAATCATAAATCACCAAAACACCTTGGAAGAACTTGAGAGAATATGTATGCACACTAAAATCGGCCCACTCTTATTTTCACACACTTGTGCCAATTTTGTGAGCCAAGGACCCCTTTATATATTATGGAGGATTAGGGTTACATCCATGTAAACCCTAATACCCATGACCTTTCATTTACATAGGATCCATGGGTTAAAAGCTCCATGGACCATCCATGAAAGCTTAGCCCAACCTAAATGAACTTGGCCCATTCCATATATATAAGAGTCCATATTTAATTAGTTCTTTTTGATTACTTAATTAATTCTAAATTAATTCTTGATCAATACTAATTAAATAATATGATTCCATATTAATATATTAGAACTTATAATATATTAATATAAATCATAAATATACTATTCTCAAAAGACTATCCATATAAATTGTGCCGGTGAAGTGCAACCCAAATGGACCATGCCGGGTCGGGTCAAGTACATACCAAATATAGTTATGGACTTAGACATTAATCCAACAGTTTTTCCGTGGTTCCCCGCTAAAGGCACACCCACTCAATACAACAACACCAAAACACTCAACCACAAGAGCAGAACCCGGAAAACACCCACCCATCCGAAATCTTGGCGGCGGTTGGTGGTGTTTGACGACAATGACACCACTATCGTTCTTCCGACGCCTGACGTTGCATCAACGACTTTAGCCCCGACTACACCGGTGAGAGGAGCATCGGAGATGTATCAGATGGTAGGAGCCACGGCAGCGGCCTCAAGGCGGTGTGTTACCGGCGAATGGAAGAAGAAGAAAAGGTGGTTTAGAACAGCACAGTCGCCGCAGTGTCGGCCTCATCCGCCATCGGAGTCACCGCAGCGAGGTGGCATCTGAACATAAACGGAGGAGGAGGAGGAGGAATCATTCCTTTCTAACCACGAACGGCGGCAGCTACAGCCATGATTTGTGTTATCTCGCCAATGAAATATAGGCGATGGGCGTTTCCTCCGGCAGCAACATCCGCCGGTGACCTTGGTTATTAATCGGAGCAGCACCATGAGGAGGAGGGGGCGGCTGGTAGGTCACGTATGGAGTGGTGGCGGTTGCAAGACTACTTAGGGTTAGGGTTTAATCAGATGTGCAAGATGACGGGTTTTATACCCGTGCATTCAAAGTATAATCCATATTGACACTATTAGTCCCCCCTTATCCTTTCTCTTTCAGTTAAAGTCCAGAAATTACCATTTCTACCCTGGCTTCAAGAATTCTTTTCAAATCAAATCCGTAATTACTCTTTTAACCCCAGCCATCCAAACCCTTACATATTAAATCCAAATAATACCAAACGCCCATTTACTTATGAAAATCTTTACAAATTAAGTCCAAAAATTTCACTTTAACCTCTGGAGATTCAGATCTTGTCATTTGGCTTCCCGAAACCAACTCCCAACTAATTATTATTTGGTTTTGGGTTATAATAACATATAATAATAATAATACAAATTGCTTCTCGGGCTCCAGGTTTATTATTTAATCATTATGTTTTAAATGGTATGTTACACATCAAATCACTCCCTTCCTCTTCTTCTAGCCTTGGCCGAGAACCCCAACACCACTCACACCTCTCTCATTTTTCAAACACAAAAATCCTCTTTAACTCTCAAGAAACCTCTCATTTCCTCCAAGATTTTTGTGTGTGTTTGTGTGTAAATCCAAGAACACTTCATCCAAAAATCCACTCATCTTGGTAGGCTACTTCCATCTAAAAGGTTTAACTTCATGTTTATGTTAAACTTAATCTTCTTAACACTTCATTTCATGATCCATGTCCATGAAATCTCCTAGAATTCGAAGATCTCTTCAAAGAAGTGAGCTAGGCCGAAAACTCTTCCAAATCTCCTTCCAAAATCGAAATCATCAAACCAATGTGAGTTCATACCCCCCCCCCCCTATTTTCGGTTTTTACTACGTTTTGGGGGAGAATACAAGTTGTTTTGTGTAGATCTATGTGTATATGCATGACTTTGTGTGTTTTTCATGTTCTAAGTGTGATTATGTGTTATAGACTTCATGAACTCGAAAATATGCTAAAACATGATGATATTTGTGGAACATGGCACTTGATACAACTTATTATGCAAAGAAAAGGTTTAAAACATTTCAAGATTGTTTAAAACTAAGAAAATTGCATAAGAGGACCAAAAATGTCAAAAAAAATCAAAAAGTGGGGTTATTATGCATAACGCATGGTTTTGAAAAGATTTACTTGGATAAATATGGATCCTTATGGTATTTATGATTTAGAAGGGCTAAAAGTTAAACTTTCATAAATGGGCCTCATATTGGGCTTCCACGGTTTTTGGGCTAAATTTGTAAATTTTTGGACTTTTGTGGGCGTAAGTTTCATTTTAAACAAAGTTGAGCCAAAAGTGTTATTTTTCGGTTATAAGGGCTGAAAATGATAATTTTATCAAATTTGGGCCAAAAGGAATAATTTCTATACTTTTGGGCCAAAAATGATCCTTTTGACAAAAGTAGGGTTAAAAATGTTATTTTATTTGAAACTAGCCTTAAATGTAAACTTTTGGTTTAAAAGACTTAAAGTGTCATTTTTACCAAAAAAGTGCCTAAGTTGTAAATTTTCGGTTTTAAGGACCCAAAACATCTTTCTACAAAAAGTTGGCCTTTTATGTTATTTTGGTGAACAATTAAGCTTAACCAACAAACGTAACAACAAACGGATTAATTACGTCATTTACACTTTAATTGGGCCTAGAATATATATTACATGTTTATTGGGCCTTAGTGGTCCATTTACATGCTTGTTGGGCCTGTAATGTTCATTACATGTTTATTGGGCCTTTGTGGTCTATTTACATGCTTATTGGGCCTGGAATATCATTACATGTTTATTGGGCCTTAGTGGTCCATTTACATGCTTGTTGGGTCTGGAATATCCATCTACATACTTGTTGACTTCATTCATTCACGTATATACTCGTTTTGCTTTGTAAACTTAAAACTTACACGGAAACAATATACATTGTGCAATTCATTATTCGCGTAAATTCAGTTAAGGATCTTGTGAGACACGTCGTTTGGCACCTATCGAGTGTACAACTGTAGCTTGTAGTTATAACGAGAGTCTCCTGGAGGGAGAGCGGGAGTTTGTGTATAGATCTATACGGGGTTGACACCCCACACCTGAGCTGTTCGCTACATTTAGACTAGGCCAGTCTAGGGTGACAAACCTTACCTTAAAGAAGTTGGCGTATGAAAAAAGTCATGACATGCGGATTAGTCATTATTAAGTATGACTATAATGACTCACTTAGAGGAATTAACTCCATTATAAAATTTACAGAATACAATTTCTGTTGATAACACGGTAACATATACGCATTGGTACTCAATCTTAGGGTGTTAAGATCACAATGTTTTATAAGTAGACAATATCGGATTGTATGGGATCATTCATTTTATACATTCTCAAACATTAACACGCATGCATTAATACAAGATCGGACACAAACATTTCAAATCGTTTTTTAGAAAATATCGGATTTTCTGGTGTTTATAAAGTAATACAAAACGTTTTACTCAAACATGCTTATGAACTCACAAACATTATATGTGTTGACGTTTTCCAAATTAACTTGTATTCTCAGGAAATCGTTAAGCAGAAAGGTCGACACATGTGGAATTTAATATTTTGTATCATCATACATTAACTATATGGGCATGTAACATTTAATACAATACTTGATGTAAACAATGATGGTTGTAATTGGTATGTATGATGATGTTGTTTGTTATATTTCATTTATATTCACTATGATGATATTACAAGATGAAGTCACCCAACCCCCGGACGTTTTCGCCGTCTGGTTCGGGGGTGTGACAGATTGGTATCAGAGCATTGTTTATAGTGAAATGGCATATCTAATCATACAAGATATGCAACTATAGATACAATGGGACTAAACTACTCTGAACAAAATAATTAAAATACATACCTAGGTGTGCATTAATACAATAACACTAAAAGTCTCTGGAGGAAATTGAGCATCGTGGTTAAACCCGGACAGTTATGTAGTAGTATTGGGGATAAATAGAGCCTGATCAACTATATTTATTCAAAATACGACCAACATGTGTTTGGGAGTGATCATGGTGGGCAATGAATCTAGAAACTTACCAACCTTGCATCCAAATAGCTTTAAGGAACTCAAACATAAACAATTAAAATACTATAAGAGTATTTTGGAATGCTATCTACATACACACTCCTTACATACTTCTCACCTCTCATGCATACCCTATGGTCGGATTCCATCATCCAGGAGATCCTTATTTCCCCAAACAGGGGAATGGAGGATGGTTAGAGCCAGAACCGGAGGAAGAGCCATAGGAGGAACCAGAAGAAGAACCTATAGGAGGACCGGCATAACCGGTAGCAGACTCAGATGAGGAGGACGTTGGACTCGGAGTCCGAAGTCATTAATCTGCCATACATGGCCAGGGTGCCCCCGTACAGGATGGGTCCCAACAACCCTATGCCCCCATGGGCACACGAGATCTGGAGGTGGAGTCACCAGCAGGGGGTGCGTCCCCCATTCCGTATGAACCGGGACTATTATGACTTGAGTCATGGTGGACCTACAGATCGAGCCCTTCCAGTAATGGTCAGAGGACGCGTGACATCGGTGAGCAGGCACAGGCAACCGCCGGTCAAATGGTTACGATGCGAGCTGCGGTTGAGCGCGCAGAAAGGATGACTCATGAGGTGGTCAGGGACTATAAGGCACGACAGGCAGCATTTGAGGTGTTGGATAAGGTGTCTAAGTCCATAACTATTTCTGGTATGTACTTGACCCGGTTTGACATGGTCCATTTGGGTTGCATGGCATCATGCATTTGGATAGACTAAAATGAGAGAAATAACACTTAAGGCTTATTAATATATTATAAGTTCTGATATATTAATAGTATTATTTAATTAGTATTGATCAAGAATTAATTTGGAATTAATTAAGTGATCAAAAGAAGACTAATTAAATATATGAGTTGATTATGTAAATCATCCATAACTTGTATAGTGGGCTAACGGCTCCATGGATTATCAAGTTGGGCTGAGGTCCATAGAATGCTCCATGGATGCTCCATGGGAGTTACAAACCCATGGGTCATGGAAATGAAGAGCCATGTTACATTAGGGTTTACATGGTGTAACCCTAATTGTAACACACTATATAAAGGATATGAAGCTCACCAAAAATCGGTGATTATAAGCAATTTAGAGGGCAAGCCGACTTCTAAGTGTGACATTCTCTCTCAAAGTTTATTCCAAGAGCATTTGGTTTTTGTGTGAAACATTTGAGGCATCACACTTGGGGTGCTAGGCTCTCAAGGTTTTCAAGGAATCAAATCAAATACAAGGTATGTAATTCTAGCTAACTTTTATGTTAAAATTTCCCCATGTATGCTAGATAGGATTATGAACCTTGGAAAAGTATTTTGCATGTATTTTAGACAAACATAGATCCAAGGTTTCTAGGGTTGCATGTACACCTTAGGAGTGTTAGAATGCTCAAAACCCATCAGGGGTATCAGAGCCTAGGCTTGTTTGTTTGATACTTGATGCAAAATAGCTGGAAAAAAATCAAAATTCTTGCTGTCTGCACAGGGGACTCGCCGAGTCCATGAGGGGACTCGACGAGTCCAAGCGTATCTTCAACCAACTCGGCGAGTCAATTGTTGCACTCGACGAGTTGGCCAGGCAGAGTGCAGATTTTCGATTTTTGCTGCTGGAAATAGACTAGAAACATTACCCTAAACTGTTTTTGTGTTATTAAACTTGTTTTAGATGGTGTAATGGTTGTTCTAATCCTTTTACAATGACTAATATCAAAATTCCATGTTTATATGTGTTCATATGTTCTTGAAATTTTGATATGAATATTCATGTTCTTATGAGTTCTTGAAAGATCATAGGAATTATGTGCTATTGATTGGTAATTAATTCATGATCATGATGTGTTTTTAATGGAGTCCATAACTTGTCCTCAAGTTATGGATAACCAAAAGTCACTTTGTAATAAATCCATTAAAAGAACACATAAGTTACAAAAAATGAAGAGTCCTCATTTTTAATAAACAATAACTCATAAGTTATGAATTGAAAAGTTTTGTAAAGTTACAAAACTTGCCCTCAAGTTTTGGAACATTCAAAGTCACTTTAAAAACTTTAGTTCCAACCCTAGAATTTAAAAAGTTAAAATTCAACCCTTATACTTTATAATATTATAAGTTATATATATATATATATATATATATATATATATATATATATATATATATATATAAGATCAAGTCGTTTTACTGTTAGTAGGCTTCATTCACGAAGCTGGTCTATAAGGGGGGTATAAGGTTGTTGCCTATAAAATGGCAGCTTAATGGGTGTCCATTCTCACCCACCGCTTCCTTGATCGGTGGAGGGTCATTAGCCGAATGGGTAGGACAAGGACTTATAAATCCTCATTAAAAGTATGATGAATATAAAGTAACTAAATGTTTGTTTTATAAATTCCTAATCTTAGTTACTTTAAGAAAATGTGAAAAAGGTGCTAACCCATGAAATTACACTTTGCACTTTTATTAAGTCGTTAGTGGAGCGTATATGGTTAACCGGCACACTAATTGGACTTAACAAGGTAGGTAAAGAGTGACTTAAGGTTTTTTCATAGGTCGGTGGAGCGCGTGTGGTTAACCGGCACATCGATTGAGTGAAAAACATTAAGGGTACCAAGTAATTTGCATGGTTACTTCACACCTTGTTTTGTGATCCTCGGCATCCCAGTCACAAAACCTGAAGGGCACACTCGAGATTGAAACATGCCATTGAAAAGTTCAATGAATCTCAAAAGAATCTAGGAGTTTCTAAGGCCAATTAAAACCTAATAACTTAATATTTCGTTTTTCTATGGTGGAAATTGGTGAATCGTCATTCACCTACCTTTCAAATATGTTATAGCCTAGATTACAACATCCCCCTTCTAAGTTATAATATATTATGATTGGGTCCTAGCCTTAATATTACATTTGGGTGTTTTATTAAGGACTATCTTTATATATAAACTAAACTTGTCTTTTCTTCTTTTTCAGATATTTTCCAACAATGTTGCTTCTGGCTCAAACCCTACCGGCTCCTTCTCTCTCATGAACCTTTGTGGGAGAGTCATCTTTGATGGATCCAACTTTATGGATTGGATCAGGAACATCAGGATGGTCACTCGCTATGAGGACAAGGAATATGTCCTCGACAAGGATCTTAAAGAAATCGAGCCGACTGCTACTCCTGAGGAGGTCACTATGACAGCCGAGCTCCAAAAGTCCTATGAGGACTAATATCCTTTTGAGATGCACCAGGATTTGATGGACCGCTACCATCAGAGTGCTAGTCAAGAGCGATATGAAATCATCTCCTCCATGATAACGACCAGGATGAAGGATGGTGAACCCATCACGGGCCACATGCAGAAAATGCAAAGGTATGTGGACCATTTGCTGAAACTGAATGTGAACTTCCCAGAGGAGTTGGCAATAGATATCATTTTGCACTCCTTACCTTCGTGTTATGATCAATTCCGCATGACATACCACATGAACAAGGAGGAAGTTACACTCAGCAAACTTCAAGGACTTCTGAAGACCGCGGAAAGTGGTCTTAAAGGTAAGTCGGTTGTTACCACTGCTACTCCTACTCAAAACTCCGCCCCTGTCTTGGCAATCGGGAAAAGTAGAGGGAAGAAGAGGAAGAACCCTTCGAAGGGTACCAAGGGTAAGACCCTTGATGGCTCCTCTACAAGTGGAACCAAGAAAGGTTTCGTCACTCCTTCTTCTGATCCAAAAGAGGCTGAATGCTTCTATTGCCATGAAAAGTCGCACTGGAAGCGGAACTGCCCAAAGTACCAGCAAGATCTGAAGGATGGGAAAGTCAAACCCAACCATGCAGGTATTTACACTATATTATCTAATAACTCACCCTATTCTAACTTTTGGGTCCTTGATACCGGCTGTGGTATTCATATTTGTTTTGATTTGAAGGGACTAAGAAGAAGTGAGAATGTGGAGCATGGGAAGATAAACTTGATCATGGGAAATAGGAAAGTTACACCTGTCACCAAGATTGGAGTTTATTCTTTATTGCTAAGTAGTGGATTTACTTTAGATTTGAATAAATGTTGTTACTCGCCTGAAATGGCAAGAAATATTATTTCCTTTCATGGTACAAACAAGGGTTTACCTTTTCTTTTGATAATGAAGTTGGTGGAATAGATGCTTTCTTTAATAATGTGTTTTATTTTAAAGCATTACCTTGTGATTGTGTGTATGAAGATGTGTCTGTTGTAGATAGCTTAGGAAATACTATGTTGTGTATTGATTCTACTAATGATAATAACTTGGATAAAGCATCATTATGGCATTGTCGTCTTGGACATGTAAGCAAGAAACGCATAGGCTAACTCCAAAAGGATGGAGTCTTGGAGTCATTTGACCTAAAGTCGGATGATAGTTGTGAATCATGCTTACTTGGAAAAATAACAAAGTAACCCTTCACAGGTTCTTGTTCTAGGGGTGAAGGTTTGTTGGATCTAGTGCACACAGATGTGTGTGGACCCTTCAAAACTGCCACAAGGGATGCTAATCGTTATTATGTGACTTTTACAGATGATTATAGTAGATATGGATATGTCTACTTAATCAAGCATAAGTCAGAGACTTTCGATAGGTTTAAAGAGTTTAAACAGGAAGTCGAGAATCAATTAGGCAGGAACATTAAGATGCTTCGATTCGATCGGGGTGGTGAGTATCTTAGTACAGAGTTCCTCGACTATCTTAAGGAATGTGGGGTTGTCTCACAATTAACACCTCCTAGGACACCACAGTTGAATGGTGTAGCTGAGAGGCGTAATCGAACATTGTTGGACATGGTTCGTTCCATGATGAGTCGAGCTTCGCTACCAATCTCATACTGGGGGTATGCCTTAGAGACTGCCGCCAATATCCTTAATCTGGTCCCCACAAAGAAGGTTGCCAAAACACCTCACGAGATGTGGACTGGAAAAGTTTCTAATCTAGCCCACATCAAGATTTAGGGTTGCGAAGCTTTCGTGAGACGCGAGACTCATGATAAGCTCGAACCTCGAAGTGAGAGGTGTATTTTCGTCGGCTACCCACATAAATCCTTTGGTTACCTCTTCTACATACCTAGTGAGAATGTGGTCTTTGTAGCAAGGAGGGGTGTCTTTCGAGAGAGAGAGTTCATAAGCCAAGGAAACAGTGGGAGGCAAATTGACCTTGAAGAAATTCAAGAGTCAAATGGTGAAGGAACCTCAAACCCTAGCAATCAACCTGAGGAGGAAACTCCTATTGATCCGACAGAAGAGCCTGTACCTCTGAGGCGTTCCACGAGAGTTAGGAATGCACCTGAGAATTACTATGGTTTCCATATTACTGCGGAAGATGATACACTTATCAGTGATAGCACACTGATGAGTCTGGATGAACCTAACAGCTACACGGAAGCCATGGCAGACCCTAAGGCTGCTAAATGGAAAGAGGCTATGTATGACAATCAAGTTTGGGACTTGGTTGACAATGTACCAGGTCGAAAGACAGTCGGGTGCAAATGGATCTTCAAGAAGAAGACCGACATGGATGGTAATGTACACACTTATAAGGCGCGACTGGTCGCAAAGGGCTTTTCTCAAACTCCGGGAGTTGATTATGATGAGACCTTTTCACCAGTAGCCAAGATTAAGTTTATTAGGGTTATGTTAGCCATTGCTGCATTTCATGATTATGAAATATGGCAAATGGATGTCAAAACCGCTTTCCTTAATGGAAAGTTGGTTGAGGATGTTTACATGAATCAGCCAGAGGGTTTTGTTAGCACAGAGTATCCCAATAGAGTGTGTAAGCTTGAGAAATCCATTTATGGATTAAAGCAAGCACCTCGCAGATGGAATCTTTGCTTCAATGAGAAAGTCAAAGAGTTTGGCTTTTCAAGGAGTGAAGGTGAATCTTGTGTATATGTCAATGCTAGTGGGAGTATAGTTAGCTTTTTTGTATTATATGTGGATGACATACTACTCATAGGAAATGACATCCCAACTCTGCAGGAAGTTAAGTCCTGGCTTGGGAAGTGTTTCGCTATGAAGGACCTTGGAGAAGCTGCCTATATCCTAGGGATAAGGATTCTGAGAGACCGGAGTAAAAGACTAATTGGACTTGGTCAAAGTACCTACTTGGATAAGGTGTTAAAGAGGTTCAGCATGCAAGATTCCAAGAAAGGAGAGTTACCGATCCAGAGTAACGCCACACTGAGTAAGACTCAGAGCCCGGGTACAGAGGCTGAGATAGCTGAGATGAGTCGAGTACCTTATGCTTCCGTTGTAGGCTCGATCATGTATTCTATGACTTGTACCCATCCTGATGTGGCCTTTGCATTGAGCATGGTCAGCAGATATCAGGGGAACCCTGGCAAGGCTCACTGGACTGCGGTAAAGAACATTCTCAAGTACCTGCGGAGGACTAAGGACTGGGTTCTTACCCTCGGTGGGAGTGATGACTTGAGAGTAATGGGGTATAGTGATGAGAGCTTTCAGACTGATAGGGATAATTTCCACTCTCAGTCAGGCTGGGTCTTTACCTTAAATGGAGGATCAATTTCTTGGAAAAGTTCCAAATAGTAGACAGTGGTTGATTCAACTTGCGAATCAGAGTATATAGCGGCAAGCGAGGCAGAAAAGAAGGCAATATGGCTGAAGAACTTCATTGGAGACCTTGGAGTTGTACCAGCTATAAAGGAGCCTATAGATATTTTCTGTGATAGTGAAAGTGCAGTTGCCTTAGCCAAGGAACCAAGGGATCCTGGGAGATCCAGACACATCGACAGAAAATACCATTTCATCAGACATCGAATAGAATAAGGACTCCTCGTGGCAAAGAGGGTATCATCCGATGAGAACCCAGCAGATCCCCTCACGAAGGGACTGAGTAGGGCTAAGCATCTCCAGCATGCAAGGCGCATAGGGCTGAAGGATGATATTAGTTTTAGTAGTTAGATAACTTTAAAATTTGTAAAGTGTAATTGACATTTGATGATGAATAAAAGTTGTGTTTATTTATGAGTAAAGTGTTGCTATCTTCTGTCAATCGTTTACTATTATTTCTTTTGCATGTTTTGACTTCCAGAATATTTATGCTATGTTTTTACATATTATTCAAATTATCCACAGTCGGTCATATGTTGGAAGTAGATATGAATTAAGACTGTTATGAAGTTGGCTTGTAGAGGGCTATGTGGTTAGACATGGCAAGAGATGCTACAACACTTCATGAGTGCACATAAGTTCTGAGTATTGGATCCAACCCACGCTCACTGGTATCACTTCATGGAATTTATCTCAAGTGATCGTGAGACGGTAATATCATATAAGTATTCAAACCTAGAGATATGACTTGTTGCCTATGAATTGGTCATGCATTGATTGCATGAAAATGCATTGGTAACTCGATGTTATAAAACATGTCTTTGTGTATAATTCAACAAGTAGTAGAACAAACATATGAGTCAAATTTTATCTGTTCCTTCTTGGATTAGAAGTGATATTTGGGCCCCTCGATGATTTTGTGTTGACCCATGTACCAGGCTCGGTCAGAACTAAGTTGATGTGTTCAATTAAGTTCTATGTCAAACAAATAGGAAATCGAGAAACAAACTGCTGGATATTAAGTAAGACATTGTTCCATTTATTTGTATGGCTGATATCTAGAACAGGGGATTATATGATCACTCATCTTAAATGGCGTATCATCATCTTCTCAGTTCCGAGAGACCTTGAAAGAGCTACGATTGTTGATCGGTTCCTGAAGTCATACTTGCAGTTATAGTTATTAGACTTATCCAAGTGGGAGACTGTTGGATAAAGTGTCTAAGTCCATAACTATTTATGGTATGTACTTGACCCGGTTTGGCATTGTCCATTTGGGTTGCATGGCATCATGCATTTGGATAGACTAAAATGAGAGAAATAACACTTAAGGCTTATTAATATACTATAAGTTCTGATATATTAATAGTATTATTTAATTAGTATTGATCAAGAATTAATTTGGAATTAATTAAGTGATCAAAAGAAGACTAATTAAATATATGGGTTGATTATGTAAATCATCCATAACTTGTATAGTGGGCTAAAGGCTCCATGGATTATCAAGTTGGGCTAAGGTCCATAGAATGCTCCATGGATGCTCCATGGGAGTTACAAACGCATGGGTCATGGAAATGAAGAGTCATGTTACATTAGGGTTTACATGGTGTAACCCTAATTGTAACACACTATATAAAGGATATGAAGCTCACCAAAAATCGGCGATTAGAAGAAATTTAGAGGGCAAGCCAATTTCTAAGTGTGACATTCTCTCTCAAAGTTTATTCCAAGAGCATTTGGTGTTGTGTGAAACATTTTAGGTATCACACTTGGGGTGCTAGGCTCTCAAGGTTTTCAAGAAATCAAATCAAATACAAGGTATGTAATTCTAGCTAACTTTTATGTTAAAAGTTCCCCATGTATGCTAGATAGGATTATGAACCTCGGAAAAGTATTTTGCATGTATTTTAGACAAACATAGATCCAAGGTTTCTAGGGTTGCATGTACACCTTAGGAGTGTTAGAATGCTCAAAACCCATCAGGAGGCCCGACTTCGAGCCACCGACCATCATCTGGCCAGACTCCAAGGTGCGTCTACCTCATCATCAGCCCCACCAGACCCTTCTCGCCGCAACTAGGATCAGTTTCATCCACTACTATTATGATTCCTTTTATGTACTACTTTATGTACTAATGACTTCATGATTAAATGATTACACTACTCATGGGGTCGATATGCTGTCAGATTATATTTCTTTTATGTATTGTATGCCTTATAAAGGCAAATTTTCATGTATTAAAAGAATTATTTCTAGTGAAAGCATTTGTATATTTTATCGTGATGTTGTTATCGGCTATGTGTTCTATTATTTTTATTTCATGTTGATTGTATGCATTCATTTACACGCACAACCGAATCACCAAAACTGCTCTATATACAAGGAAATCTCGAAAACAAAATGCGTTGAATACTTACCATCTTTCTGTGTCATGACAGAAGATGCCACGGAGATCTTCGCGTAGGAACAACAACACGGCACCACCATCACCCCCGCCAGAAGTAAACTCGGCTGCGTTCCAAGCAGCAGTGTCAGCTGCGGTCACCGCAACACTGGCACATATTCACAACGGGAATCACGGTGGAGGTAACGGGCAGGGAACTGGAAGCTTGAACCAGGGGATGAACCAAGGACCTACAAAGGTCTGTACCTACAAAGATTTCACAAATGCCAAGCCTCGAACCTTCAATGGAATGGGAGGTGTGATAGCTCTAAAGCGGTGGATGGAAAAAGTGGAATCAGTTTTCGAGATCTGCGGATGTCCTGAGGAATGCAAAGTGAAATTTGAAGCTTGCACCTTTGTCGATCAAGCGCTTTCCTGGTGGAATGGTCATATAGAGGCCATGACACTCCCAGTGGCGAATGTTATGCCATGGGAGGAGCTTAAGGAAATGTTAATGGCGGAGTACTGTCCAAGAGGTGAGATCCAGAAAATGGAGCAGGAACTGTGGAATCTCACAGTTCAGAACTCAGACATCAATGCTTACATCTCGAGGTTTAGCGAATTGTCACTCCTATGCCCGGGGATGATCACGTCTGAAGGAAAGAAGATTGAAAGATTCATTTGGGGATTAACCTCTCCCATCCAAGGATAAGTAATAGCCGCAAATCCTGAGGCGTATGACAGTGCTAAAAGACTAGCCAAGAAGCTCTACGACCATGGCAACAAGAAAGGAGCCAAAACCGCTAAGATCGAGATAAAAAAGGAAGGAGATAACAAGAAAAACAAGGACAACAAACGAAAAGGATGACAAAACCGAGAGTCATCAAAGAAGCAACAAACTGTAGCAGTCCACGCTGCTACTGCTCAGGTTGCCTCAGCACCACATGCTCCAGCCTCATCTGTGCAAACCACCACCAAACCCTACTCGGAAACCTTACCTAAGTGTAACAAATGCGGCTTTCACCACCATGGAGAATGCAGAGAAATACAGTGTACTAACTACAACCGTAAGGGCCATACCGCTCGATACTGCCGATCTCAACCCCAACAGAACCAACAACCAAACAACAACAACAACAACAACAACAACAACCGCAACAAAAATAACGTTGGGGCTAGTCACACTTGTTATGGATGTGGAGGAAATGGCCACTTCAGACGCAATTGCCCCAAAGCCAACAACCAAGGGGCAGGAGGATCAGGGAGGATCCTGACTTTGGGTCAAGGTGGGGCAGTCCAAGACCCGACAGTTGTCACTGGTACGTTCCCACTTAACAACACTTACGCATGCATTTTATTCGATAGTGGAGCTGAGCGGAGCTTCGTTAGTAACAAATTCAAACACTTACTAAACCAACAACCCCAGAAGCTAAGCGAAGCCTTCACGGTGGAGATGGCTAATGGGAAAACCGAAACAACCAAAGATGCATATGTAGGGTGCACATTAACACTAAACAACCATTCATTTCAATTAGATTTGATGCCATTAAATATTAGGAGTTTTGATGTGATAATCGGCATGGATTGGTTAAGCCCCCACCGTGCTGATATTATGTGCCACGAGAAGGTCGTTCGCCTTCATCTCCCCAATCACGAAACCATAATAATATATGGTGATAAACCTGGCACCAATCTTCGTCTCATCTCGTTCATCAAGGCACAGAAGTGCCTGCACAAGAAAAACTATGCCTTCCTTGCTCATGTTATGGATAAAGCCAAAGAAGAAGTAAACATTAAAGACATCCCAGTGGCATGCGACTTCCCGGATGTGTTTCGTGAAGATCTTTAGGGAATACCCCCAGAAAGACAGGTTGAATTTCGAATTGACCTAATACCGGGAGCCACATCAATTGCCAAATCACCCTACAGGTTAGCTCCCGCTGAGATGCAGGAGTTATCCAGTCAATTAAGCAAACTTTTGAGAAAAGGATTCATCAGGCCAAGCTTCTCACCCTGGGGAGCTCCGGTCTTATTTGTCAAGAAAAAGTAAGGATCCTTCAGAATGTGCATCGACTATCAGGAGTTGAACAAACTCACTGTCAAAAATCGATATCCACTCCCTCGAATTGATGATCTATTTGACCATCTTCAAGGAGCTAGTTAATTCTCCAAAATAGATCTAAGATCCGGTTATCATCAGCTCCGAGTCTGAGAAGAGGACATTCCAAAAACTGCTTTCTGAACTCGTACAACCATTACGAATTCGTTGTGATGCCCTTCGCTCTAACAAATGCCCCCACAGCATTTATGGACCTCATGAATCGAGTCTATCTTCCATTCCTCGATAATTTCATAATCGTCTTCATCGATGATATTCTTATATACTCTCGAAGCAAGGAGGAGCACGATCAGCATCTCCGTCAAATCCTGGAAACTTTAAGAGATGAAAGGCTATATGAAAAACTCTCCAAATGCGAGTTCTGGATTCGCAGTGTAAACTTCTTGGGTCATGTAGTCAGTGAGGAGGGAATTCATGTGGATCCTTCCAAGATCAAGGTCATTGAAGGCTGGGCGATTCCGACAACACCAACATAAATTCGACAGTTCTTTGGTCTCGCAGGCTACTACCGAAGGTTTATTCAGAACTTCTCCAAGATAGCTAAGCCCCTCACCACCCTGAAACAAAAAGGCGTACCCTTCAACTGGACGGATAAGCAAGAAGCTGCCTTCCAAACCTTGAATCGAGCCCTCTATAGTGCTCCAGTGATATCCTTACCAGAGGGAACCGAAGACTTCGTAGTATACTGCGATGCTTCGAACCAAGGGTTAGGCTGTATCCTCATGCAGCATGGAAAGGTGATAGCTTACGCATCCAGGAAATTGAAGACACATGAAGTAAATTACACCACCCACGATCTCGAGCTGGGAGCCGTGGTCTTCGCCCTAAAGATTTGGAGGCACTACCTCTATAGTACAAAGTGCACCATCTTTACGGATCACAAAAGCCTCCAGCACATTCTAAATCAAAAGGAGCTGAACATGAGGCAGCGAAGGTGGGTTGAGCTGCTAAATGATTATGAATGCGAGATAAAGTACCACCCAGGTAAGGTTAACGTGGTAGCCGATGCCCTGAGCAGGAAAAAATACTCAGGTCGTCGGGTAAAAACATTATCAATAACCATCCACTCCCACCTAACCTCACTGATCAAGGGAGCTCATCAGAAGCATTGAAGCTAGAGAATTCCGCAAATGAATCGCTGCGTGGGATGGATAAAAACCTTGAAGCCAAAGATGACGGAGCTTACTACTTCATGAATAGAATCTGGGTCCCAAAATTTGGGGGATTCAGAGAGATAGTCATGAAGGAAGCTCATAAAACGCGGTATTCTGTCCACCCAGGTTCTAACAAAATGTACCTGGACATCAAACAACATTATTGGTGGCCAAATATGAAGGCATAAATCGCCACTTACGTGGGCAAGTGTCTCACTTGTGCCAAAGTGAAAGTGGAGTATCAGAAGCCCTAGGGGTTGTTACAACAGCCAGTGATACCTGAGTGGAAATGGGAAAGGATTACCATGGATTTCATAACCAAATTGCCTAAGACAGCGAATGGATTGGATGCTATCTGGGTGATTGTTGATAGGTTAACCAAATATGCCCATTTCCTGCCAATAAAGGAATCATACAAAATGGAAAGATTAACACGAATCTATATAAAAGAGATCGTGAGACTTCATGGGGTACCAGTATCTATTATCTCGGACTGGGATAGTAGATTTACTTCAAGATTTTGGTAGTCGCTCCAGAAAGCTATGGGAACATAACTAGACATGAGCACTGCCTACCAACCTCAAACTGACGGCCAAAGTGAGCGAACCATTCAGACGCTTGAAGATATGCTCCGAGCCTGTGTGATCGATTTTGGAAAATCATGGGATACCCACTTGCCCTTAATTTATTTCTCGTACAATAACAATTATCACACGAGGATTAAGGTTGCTCCTTTCGAGGCTTTGTATGGCAGAAAGTGTCGCTCGCCTCTTTGTTGGGCTGAGGTGGGTGACACCCAGTTGGCAAGAGGTCGATCACCAAACAACACTCTCACGCGACCCAAGATCCTTCGGAAAACGACGGAGAAAATAATCCAAATCAAGGCATGACTCCAAGCATCGTGTGACCGACAACAGAGCTATGCTGATAAAAGGCGGAAGCCTCTGGAATTCCAAGTCGGAGATCGGGTGCTATTGAAGGTCTCTCCCTGGAAAGGGATAATCCGTTTTGGGAAGCGGGGAAAACTAAATTCATGATACATCGGGACATTCGAGATTCTTGCCCGGATTGGTCCGGTGACTTATAAGTTACTACTACCTGCGGAGCTCAGCAACGTACACCCCGTGTTCCACGTCTCGAACCTGAAAAAGTGCTTATCAGACGAAACCCTAGTCGTTCCCCTGGATGAGATCGAAGTAAATGAAAACCTCCTATTCTTTGAAGAGTCTATTGAGATAATGGACAGCGAAGTGAAGCGTACAAAACAGAGTCGCATTCTGATTGTGAAGGTTCGATGGAACGCTAAACGTGGACCGGAATTCACATGGGAACGCGAAGAGCAGATGAAGCTAAAGTACCCGCACCTATTCTCTCGTTCATAGCTCTATCTTTCAAAAGAATTTCGGGACGAAATTCCCTCTAACGGGGGGGGGGGGGGGGTGATGTCACAACTAGCATTTTTAGCTAGGAAGTTTTGTCCTCATGTACTCAACTTTTATATAACTTGTAATCTAAGTTGATGTTATGTACAAATGCTCATTCCAAAAACAATTATTTGAACCAAAACTCACTCGTGAAGTTCAAAACCTCATTCAATACATCTCATATACTCAACTGTGGGTTTGAAGCCCTAATATCCCAGTTTAAGCTCAGAATGGACCAGGATCCTTTTATTGGGCCTATTGGGCCAATAAACTTTCAATTTAGCTATTTTGGGCCAAAGAACTCCATTTGGGCTCTAATTGGACCCACTTTCATTAAACTGTAACCTTTTGAGCCATGTTGGGCCTAAAATGTATCACTTCATTTTCATGGGCCTTTATGGGCCGTAAACAACTCTTTTGAACATTATTGGGTCGTAAACCCCCTTTCTTTATCATTTTTGGGCCATAAACCATCATATGGGCCCAATGGGCCGAAAACTTTCATTTTTGGCCTTATAAATTTCGAATACATTCAAAAATGGCCCAAACAATTATTTTCTCATCCCCCTTACTCCATTCTCGGTTTTATTATACAAGAAATAAATAAATAAATAAAGATAAATAAGAGGATTGCCACCTAATTATTGTTTAATGGATTTGCAAGCAATTAACCCACATATCTCTAGGAGTAATCCTTCATGTAATAATCACACATCAAATCACTTCCTTCCTCATCTTCTAGCCTTGGCCGAGAACCCCAACACCACCCACACCTCTCTCATTTTTCAAACACACAAATCCTCTCTAACTCTCAACAAACCTCTCATTTCCTCCAAGATTTTTGTGTGTGTTTGTGTGTAAATCCCAGAACACTTCATCCAAAAATCCACTCATCTTGGTAAGCTACTTCCATATAAAAGGTTTAACTTTATGTTTATGTTAAACTTACTCTTCTTAAAACTTAATTTCATGATCCATGTCCATGAAATCTCCTAGAATTCGAAGATCTCTTCAAATAAGTGAGCTAGGCCGAAAACTCTTCCAAATCTCCTTCCAAAACCAAAATCATCAAACCAATGTGAGTTCATACCCCCTATTTTCGGTTTTTACTATGTTTTGGGGAGAATACACGTTGTTTTGTGTAGATCTATGTGTATATGCATGATTTTGTGTGTTTTTCATGATTTAAGTGTGATTATGTGTTATAGACTTCATGAACTCGAAAATATGCTACAACATGATGATATTTGTGGAACATGACACTTGATACAACTTATTATGCAAAGAAAAGGTTTTAAACATTTCAAGGTTGTTTAAAACTAAGAAAATTGCATAAGAGGGCCAAAAATGTCAAAAAAATCAAAAAGTGAGGTTATTAACATAAATCACGGTTTTGAAAAGATTTACTTGAATAAATATGGATCTTTATGGTATTTATGATTTAGAAGGGCTAAAAGTGTAAACTTTCATAAATGGGCCTCATATTGGGCTTCCACGGTTTTTGGGCTAAATTTGTAAATTTTTGGACTTTTGTGGGCTTAAGTGTCATTTTAAACAAAGTTGAGCCAAAAGTGTTATTTTTCGGTTATAAGGGCTGAAAATGATAATTTTATCAAATTTGTGCCAAAAAGGAATAATTTCTATACTTTTGGGCCGAAAATGATCCTTTTGACAAAACTAGGGTTAAAAATGTTATTTTATTTGAAACTAGCCTTAAATGTAAACTTTTGGTTTTAAAGGACTTAAAGTGTCGTTTTTACCAAAAATATGCCTAAATTGTAAATTTTCGGTTTTAAGGACCCAAAACGTGTTTCTACAAAAAGTGGGCCTTTTATGTTATTTTGGTGAACAATTAAGCTTAACCAACCAACGTAACAACAAACGGATTAATTACGCCATTTACACTTTAATTGGCCTAGAATATATATTACATGTTTATTGGGCCTTAGTGGTCCATTTACATGCTTGTTGGGCCTGTAATGTTCATTACATGTTTATTGGGCCTTTGTGGTCCATTTACATGCTTATTGGGCCTAGAATACCATTACATGTTTATTGGGCCTTAGTGGTCCATTTACATACTTGTTGGGTCTGGAATATCCATCTACATGCTTGTTGACTTCATTCATTCACTTATATACTCGTTTGGCTTTGTAAACTTAAAACTTACACGGAAACAATATACATTGTGCAATTCATTATTCGCGTAAATTCAGTTAAGGATCTTGTGAGACACGTCGTTTGGCACCTATCGAGTGTACAACCGTAGCATGTAGTTATAACCAGAGTCTTCTGGAGGAGAGCGGGAGTTTGTGTATAGATCTATACGGGGTTGACACCCCACACCTGAGCTGTTCGCTACAGTTAGACTAGGCCAGTTTAGGGTGACAAACCTTACCTTAAACAAGTCGGCGTATGAAAAACATCATGACAGGCGGATTAGTCATTATTAAGTATGGTTATAACGACTCGCTTAGAGGAATTAACACTATTATAAAATTTACAGAATACAATTTATGTTGATAACACAGTAACATATACGCATTGGTGCTCAATCTTAGGGTGTTAAGATCACAACGTTTTATAAGTAGACAATATCGGATTGTCTGGGATCATTCATTTTATACATTCTCAAACATTAACACACATGCATTAATACAAGATCGGACACGAACATTTCAAATCGTTTTTCAGAAAATATCGGATTTTCTAGTGCTTATAAAGTAATACAAAACATTTTACTCAAACATGCTTATGAACTCACCAACATTATTAATACTATTGACGACGGTGAGTCTAACCGTCGTCCTCAAAATCTCATCCATCTAAACTCCACGTTCTTTCAATCTCGTCCGCATAAACTCGATTTTGGCGGTTTCTTGTAGTTTTGCTTCCTGGTTCTTCTCCCCCACGATTCCGTCTCTACCCACGTTGTACACAATTGGCTGTTGTTTCCTGAAGAAGCAGTTGATTTGGAAACTTCATTCAAGTGTAGCACGCATCGGACTTTTGCCGTTAACCGCAAATTGGTTTTAATCAAGAACTGCACCACACATTTCCATGATTGCTAGAAATTAGGTGGTTTTCATTAACTGTCTTGCCTATATAAAGAGTTGAATTTCAATGTAATTGCTTCAATGATAGTTGTCGATTGACAATTGTTGGAATAAATAGTTGCTTCTGTTGATCCAATGGCTTCCGATTCGTCTGACATACCTTCACTTAAGGTAAAAAAATCATTTGTTTAATCGATTTCGATTCTTTGTATCTCATTGCATTTGTTTGTTTCAATTGGTAAAACTAATTGATTCGTTTGATTTAATGTTTTTGCCAATTCGTATATTCTTTCTTCTCGTAATGTTAGCTTATTATCTCCATTCCTTTGATATTTAGTCCATTGTATAATCAAGTTCGATATATAATTGAAGGTAATGTCCATTAATGTTTCAAGTTTCGATTTCATATGTACTAACAATTGTGTTACGTTTACTTTTTATGTAGAACGTTGAAGTTGTTGCTGGAAAAGTGAATTCACCGAAAGATGTATCAAAATCGACAGTTGATCCTAATGATTCCAATTCGTCTGACATACCTTCACCTGAGGTAACATTCAATTGTTTAATTGATTTCTGTTGTTTGTATTTCATTGGATTTGTTTGTTTAAATTGGTAAAAGTAATTGATTCCATACATTTATGTTTTGCAATTCGTTGGTTGTTTTTTCAGATAAGGTAAGCTTTTTTTGTCTCTGTAATCGTATTCTTTGATTGTTACTTGATTGTATTTTCAAGGTCGATGTATATTTGAAGTTAAGGTTCAACTATGTTTCATATTTCGATTGCTTATGTATTAACAATTGTGTTATGTTTAATTATTATGTAGAACTTTGAAGATGTTTGTGGAAAAGTCGATCCACTATCAGATGTATCACAATCGACATTTGATCCTAATGATTCCAGTTCGTCTGACATCTGTTCGCCTAAGGTAAAAATTAACTTCTTCAATCGATTTCTATGGTTTGTACTTTATTGTTTGCAATTTGCCTATTATTTCTTCACACAAGGTGAACTTATTGTGTATGTAATAGATTGATTTGATTTGTAATTCATTGTGTATTCAATTTCATTGAAGTTAAATTTCGTTTATTTCTCAAATTTGGATTTGATATATATTAGCAATTGTGTTCTTTGTAATTGTTTTATAGAAATTTGGAGATTTTGATGGAAAAGTCAATCCACATTCAGATGTATCAAAATCGACATGTCTCTCTGATTCTGATAGCGTTGAAATAATCGACTTTAGTGTTCACTTCAGTCCCTACAAATCCCAGTTGGAGAGGGTCATTTCGGAAGAGGTAAATATTTTATTAGTTTTGTTTTCAGATAGATATGCATGTTAGTTGTTTTCTCTTTCAGATTTCTTTAATTGCCAAAGAAGAGGAGAAGCTGTCAAAAAAAAGAAAAAAGGAAGTTGGCTTTGTTATGTTGGAAGTGGGAAGAAGTTGTAGATCTATGTGAAGATGAAGACTTGGGTGTAGATCTACCATTGATACCAGTGAAAAAGAAAGTGAAAGTTTCCATTCAATCTCGAAATCGAGTCATTAAACTTTTTGATGAATCAGATGTTGATGAGTGATTTAGAATTAACTTTGTGATTTTTTTTTTGTTTTTTGCATTGTTCTTTTGGATTTGATGCAGTTAGTGGTTATTTGTTTTTTTGAAGTAATGTTTATAAGTTTTTCAATTGTAGTTAATTGTTTTTAATGTTATTTCACTTTTATTGCTATCAATTAAGGTAACCCACTTTCATTGTCAACTATCTTCAGCATCTTTTATTTCGTTTAATATTGTTTATCCCTCGTGCATCATTTATGGTTTTGGACCATTTTACCCTTTCTACCCCCAATTTTGTATTGTATTTGTGATGGATAGTGTTGGTTTGCAAACAATAAAGAAAGACAATTATGCAAATAATAGATTTTAATTGCTAATAGAGTTTATGTTAATGAAAATTCATATGAAAAATAATAAATGAAATCAAGTTCAAAACAGAAAAAGTCAAACCTATTATCAGGTTTGCAGTTTAGTTTTGATCGAAGGGCTGATCTTTGGAGGTGTATATGTGTTGATTAATATATGAAGTGTGCTGTCATTGAATAATTCGAGTCCTTGGAACTTGTGTTGAATGGTTTAGTTGTTGGACATATTGTTAACATGTTAATCTTCTGAATTTCCACATATACCCCTGAATAAGCTTTTTACCTCAAAATAGTCAAACACACTGAAAATGAAACCTTTTACCAATTATAAAGACGTTAAAGTTTATATAAATTATCCTCCCTATACTATGGAAGTTGAAATATTTTTTA
This sequence comes from Lactuca virosa, assembly GCF_052849685.1. Classification (NCBI taxonomy): domain Eukaryota; kingdom Viridiplantae; phylum Streptophyta; class Magnoliopsida; order Asterales; family Asteraceae; genus Lactuca; species Lactuca virosa. Next base: position 74,757,879 of record NC_136432.1, on the reverse strand, counting down.
ATTTGGGTTATCCATAAAAAAAATAATGTTATTGTCTTATTTAAGCAATGTACTTTGCATGATAGCATCATACTTTATATATATATATATATATATATATATATATATATATATATATATATATATATATATATATATATATGTTTGTTGTTATTGTAACAGATTGGTAATTGGTTTTAATGATATTGGACCATTTTACCCCTCCTGCATTGTTAATGATTTTTAACCGTTTTACCCCTGCTTGCATTATCAGTGTTTTATGTTACAGGTTGTCTTGAGTTTTTGTTGTAAAAAACACAAATAATAAAAAAAGTAATTATGTTATATTTTCGTAATTAAGCATTATACTGTAAATTATAGCATCATACTTTACATTTTAATTCTTATTTACAATAAAAGAGTATTTTTTTGTTATTATAACATATTCGTTATTCGTTTTAATGATTTTGGACGATTTTACCCCTCCTGCATCTTTTCTGATTTTGGACCATTTTACCCCTCCCCCATTTGTATTGAAATGATTATGGGTTGTCAAACAAAATATGAATAAGAAAAATAGCATAATTTTTTTAAAAAATGATGCTATATTTGAAAGTACGTTGGTTAAATAGTTAAATCTTTTAACTTTATTTACAATACATTTGTTGGAGATGTACAATTGTTTTATATATCTACTTTTCAATATTTCATCATTAAGAAGCACCACAATTACATCTTTCAGTTTGTCATGTGATCTTGAGACCTCTGGTGCACCATCTATGGCTGCCTCTGATGCGTACAGTTCGTTTATTGTACTTTGTGGTGTACATGGGTTGATATGGGTAAGGTCAGGGGCATTTAAGACATTTGAAGAACCTTTTTGTGTCCTTTAAAGCTTTTAGAGATCTGAAGAGTTCGTTATCTTTGATTTCATTGGTTGTCTCCATTTCTTAGATTTTTGTCTCACAACTATAAAAAGTTACATTATTTATTCAAAATGTTGGAAAATGAACATGGTATTTTTCGAATGGAGACACCTTTAATTTTTCTAACTTCTGTTTGGTTTTTTCAAGCTTTTAAGTTTCTGTCGCATGCTTAAATGTGAGAGACACACCCTCCTTAGATAATGGTTATATGCAAGAAATAACAATGTTCTTTCATTGATTTGTTTATCATAGCATCCCACTTTCATTCTTCCTATTAAATCTTTTTACTTTGAAAATCTACCAATCATAGCAATGTTAATCAAATACAAATGAATTTTCATTAACATAATTAAGTAGACTTTTCAAAGAATGATGTCATAATAATAAATAGTTATAACTACAATCAACCTGATTCCTATAGCCAAGGTGATTTTTGCAGCCATGTTGATTCCACAATCAAGCTTCTATCAAATATTCTATACCTACTTTTGTTGTTACACTTTCCAACGCCATTTTCCACAATATATTAAAAAGAATTCCACTTTATAAAAAGATAAATTGATGTAGAAAATGATACAAAATTGAAAGTTGCAAACCTGATAATAATCACCTAATTTACAGATGTGGTATGAATCGAAACCAGTTAGAATCCGTACAATTAAAATACTTGTAATCTTTTTATACGATTATAACGGATTCCTAATTCGTTTTACTTATTTTATACCGTTTTACCCCTGCTGCAGTATTTTTTATTTTGGACCGTTTTGCCCTTAATTGCATTTTCACTTTTTTATGTTACATATCATTTTGATTTATTGCTGTAAAAAACACTAATAAGAAAAAAAAGCATAATTTTGTTTTTGAAAAAATGATGCGATATTTGAAAGTACACTGGTTAAATAGTTAAATCTTCTAACTTTATTTACAATACAGATGTGGTATGAATCGAAACCAATTAGTATCCGTACAATTAAAATACTTGTAATCTTTTTGTACGATTATAACGGATTCCTAATTCGTTTTAATTATTTTGGACCGTTTTACCCCTGCTGCATCATTTTATATTTTGGCCCGTTTTGCCCTTAATTGCATTTTCACTGTTTTAGCTTACATGCCATTTTTATTTATTGTTGTAAAAAGCACTAATAAGAAAAAAAAAAGCATTATTTTTTTTTTTGAAAAATGATGCTATATTTGAAAGTATAATACTTAAATAGTTAAATCTTCTACCTTTATTTACAATACAGATGTGGTATGAATCGAAACCAGTTAGCATCCATACAATTAAAATACTTGTAATCCTTTTGTACGGTTATAACGGATTCCTAATTTGTTTTAATTATTTTGGACCGTTTTACCCCTGGTGCATCATTTTTTATTTTGGACCGTTTTGCCATTAGTTGCATTTTTGGCTGTTTTAGCTTACATGTCATTATGATTTATTGTTGTAAAAAATACTAATAATAAAAATAAAATCATTTAACCTATTTTATACCTACTAAATTCGGTTAAGTAGTTACAGATGCTTAAAAATATAAGAGATTTTAGGAAATTTAAATTATACGTTTTGCTTTTTTCTTTTGTTTTTTTATCTATTATTGGTTTATTTAAATATTATTTATATGAATAAAAAAATTGAGGGCAATAATGAAATTTGCACAGTTTACGTGATTGTAGTTTACGAAAACTTGGGATTAAAGTTGAGGGGTAGTGTCTGTAACCGCTTCTTCTTTAACCTGTTACATCGGATTTTGCTCTGCATGTTTATTCTATAAGTTGCGATCACATGAATTATGTGTATTGTAGTACATCGAAACATTCCCTGTGTCCATAACTTCCTTCATTCTGCTTCAATTATTCGGGCAATCTGAAATTGGAATACATAAAAGGGTGATACAAGGTTTTAACTTCATATTAGCTATTACTTTGATTTTTTTTAATGTTTATTTATATGTTTGTAAGTTATTTATGTGACAAAAAGTATGAGTTTTGTGAAATTGGATTAGTTAGGTCGTTTAACCATTGAAATATTGTATTCTGTTTTCGAAGTTTTTTGTTATGTTTGTTGATTTTGTTGTTTTGTTTGTAAAGATAACGTTTTACATAAAACAAAATCGGACTATTTTGCTACATTTTGTTTGTTTTTGCGTAAAATTGTAGATGAATTTATGTTTTATTTTATTTTGATGTAAGTTGTTTGCTATACAGGTTATCTTTTTCTTTCTGATATTTGTCAAGACAAACAAACTCTTTTTTGGTGTGTAATTATCTGAAACAATATAACAACTTTCTTTGATACAATCAAGAATGGATGATGTTGAAGGTTATGAAATCAATCGTCAAACAGAACTCCATACGAAGGTATCTTTTTCAATTATGTTTATGTCAATATGAAAATTGCATAAATTTTGAATTTTATTTTTGTTAATTTGTTGCGTGTTGTGTTCTTTGGTTCGATATTTATCATATGTGAATGTGAATATTATGTGACATTACTTTCTTTTTGGTTATAGACTCATTTTACGTACATTACCGTTTAAGTCTGATGTTGTTACTTGACGTTTTGTTAAATCTAACAGCCCTAATGTTAAGTTCTCGACATTGGCAATTATTAAATAAATCTATAAATGGTGTGGGATGAAATGGGAGGGGTGTGGGCATAATGGTCATTCTACTTTCAATATACTATGATTGTACTTATAATGGTTATTTTTATACCTTCATCTACCTTTTTTTATCATTCATATGTTATATGCATTTTAAATAATTATTTTTAGTTTATTTTTGTTCATTATATGATTATTTTAATTGTTTTACAGCTAGCATTATTGGAGACAGACATGTTTATTGAAATTCTTTCAAGAACATCATTAAAGACATTTCATATCATACGTTGTACAAGTAAACATCTTGAAAAACTAACGTACAACAGCCATGTTCTTGATCTTTTCAAGCGGAAAAATAATGTGATTCATGGAGTTATTGTTCAACAAAAGAAAGTTTGGGGACCGATAGAACGTAAGTTTATTTCGTCGTGTGGTTCGATTAACTTTGACATTGGTTGTATACCAAATTCGTGTACAATCTTAGCAACTTCGTTGAACGGACTCATTCTTGGTGAATGTGATTGTCCGGATGAATATCCAGAAAAGTTTTTATTTATTTGTAAACCGACGACATTAGACTGCAGAACATTACCATTTCCGATATATAAGTACATTACGGTTAAGTTTGCTATGGTGGTTATGCGTTCGAACCCGTTGCAGTTCAAGATAATTCGTTTATCATATGCAGAGTCATCGTAAGTCGTTTTTACAATTATTATTTAATTATTTATTTTATTTGGTTGTATAACTTTATGTTTCTTTCGTTGTAGTGACGTGACAAACGATCATGACTATGAAAACTTCCGACTATAATTATTTCAGTCCACTACATGGGAATGGAGGGACCTTGGTAATATTCGGTTACCATCTTCTGTTCATCCTGTATCGGAAGAAGCAATCATAAGTACATGTGTAGTTTACATCTAATTGTCAAACTATCAAATTTTGCAATTTGATGCATATTCTGAAGAATATGTAATCATATTCTCACCTTCTACAAATATAAATTACATGTCATATACATCGATGCTAATAAAATTTGAGGGAAAGTTGGGATTTTTTTGTCTGAATGGAGATCGTATGTGGGGTTTATGGGTTCTCATTCGTAATCAGTGGGTTGAAGTTGATGTTATTAACATCAATGCAGATGCACATGAATGGTGGGATTATCGAAACAATAAACTTTCTTTTTTTACAGGAAAAAGAATTGAGTGTGCTGTTCCGATTCATCGTTGTCATGAAGTCTTTTCATTTCGTTCGGATTTCGAGACAATAACTATGCCAATGAGATTTATTTGATTGTATTTATTTGACATTGAATTTATGAACCATTGTTTATTTGTTGGGTATTATATTTTAAATATTTGGTTTTTATTTTATACTTTGTTTTTATTGTAATTTATAATTTCAATCATCAGATTATGTTGTTTTATGTTATATGATCTCAAATTATTATTTTATATATGTTTTGAAGAAGGGAAACCATTTATTTCCAATTTTATATAAATTTTAAATCTTCAAGGGTTGCAATTAGATGTATAATCTTAGAACCATATTGATCATCACTTTTATTTGACATAAAAAACTATATCTACGTTCTTTGGGGTGCAGACAATCTATTCTACAATGTGTTGATCAAACCAGAATGTCCAACATGGTGGGGTTGTTATCTTGCTTAAAATTTAATTTTGAAAACAAATAAAATGAAAGGTAAGACCTTCAAAAAAAAGTTTATATGTTAATGTTTTCAAGTTTTCTAAGTTTCATTATCCAATGATTGTGGTTGATTTTACTCTCCAACATTATATATTTTTAGATAGATTATTTGTTGACATGTTTAATGATTGGTTGTCAGTAGATTAAGCTAACTAGCTTCCTTTTGTAAGAAGAAAACTTCTAGAATCTTGTTTTAAAATAAAAATGGGTGTGGTGATTGTTTTGTTGAATGAGTGAATTGTGCTATGGAGTAAAATTTACAAGGCCCTAATAAGAAATATTTTCACTTTATACGAGATTCAACCCTCCTTCCTAACTAAAACTCATATGACTCAAGTAGTTTTATTTTTTGCAGCCTAGGTATATGGTGAATCAAGTGACAGTTGGGGATTTTGCATGCTTTATGTCAGGAATGATTTCTGGCAACAAAAAAGATTGGTGGTATGTTATCATTTTTCTGTTATTCCTATATTGCCCCTGTCAGTACCGTTAAGTTGCTCCCTCTTTTCATAATAAGCTTTTTGTTTTTATAGCTTTCAAGTGTAAATGCTATCATTTCAATAATTGATTTCTTATTTGCCTTAACTTTATTGTCTAAAATTAGAAAAATTTAATGTTGCTCAATTCCTCAACCCTTCATTTCTATGGATGTTGCTCATGGAGTTGAATGGCAAGGATCTTGATTAGTTTTTGAATAGATTAGTTGATTCTTGTATCATCTTTAAAGAAATATGTATGTTCAACCTGTAAATGGTAAAAAAATATTATAACATTTTATAAAAATGTAAAAGTTTATAAAAAAATATTGATTGAACAAATGTAAAGGTTTTATATAAATTTTAAATCTTATTTACAATAAAAAAATATATGTTTTTTTTGTTATTGTAACATATTCGTTATTCGTTTTTATGATTTTGGACGATTTTACCCCTCCTGCATCTTTTCTGATTTTGAACCATTTTACCCCTTCCCCATTTGTATTGAAATGATTATGGGTTGTCAAATAAAATATGAATAAGAAAAATACCATAATTTTTTTTTTAAAATTATGCTATATTTGAAAGTACATTGCATAAATAGTTCAAGCTTTTAATTTTATTTACAATACATTTGTTGGAGATGTACAATTGTTTTATATATCTACTTTTCAATATTTCATCATGACGTGAATGCAGTTAGATTCCTTAAAATCAAAATACATGTAATATTTTTGTACGACTATAATGGATTCCTATTTCGTTATGACTCGAAACCAGTTACAATCTATAAAATCAGAATACATGTAATCTTTTTGTACGATTATAACGGATTCCTATTTCGTTTTAATGATTTTGGACTGATTTACCTCTACTCCATCATTTTTGATGTTGGACTGTTTTACCCCTTCTTGCAATTTCAGTGTTTTATCTTACAGGTCGTTTTGATTTTTTGTTGTGAAAAACTCAAATAATAAAAAAAGTAATTATGTTAAATATTTCTTATTTAAGCATTATACTTTAAGTTATAGCATAATACTTTAAATTTTAATTCTTATTTACAATAAAACAAATATGTTTTTTTTTGTTATTGTAACATATTCCTAATTCGTTTTAATGCTTTTGGACCATTTTACCCCTCCTGCATATTTTATGATTTTGGACCATTTTACCCCTCCTCCCCGATTTGTATTGAAATGCTTGTGGGTTGGCAAATAAAATATGAATAACAAAAATAGCATAATTTTTTTAAAAATACGATACTATATTTGAAAGTACATTGCTTAAATAGTTAAATCTTTTAACTTTATTTACAATACATATGTGGTTTAACTGTTATTGAACGTTTCTTGGAGATTTACAATCGTTTTATATATCTAATTTTCAATATTTCATCATGACGTGAATGTAGTTAGAATCCTTGAAATCAATATACATGTCATATTTTTGTACGATCATTCAATTATTTTAAATGTATGGAATGACATGGTACATTCATGTTTTTTTTGTCCTTATGGTGAAACACATTATTGTTCGGATACCATATGCCAACCGATCTTACTACGTTTTTCCAAAAGATCTAACTTTGTTTGTCGTTATGGGTAATTTTATCTGAAATAATATATAAATGAATGAAAGTAATATGCAATAAGATTAATATAAATTAATATACTATTTATCCATTTCTCAACATGTCCACCGGATGGGTATGACACTAGTTATATGTGTTGACGTTTTCCAAATTAACTCGTATTCTCAGGAAATCGTTAAGCAGAAAGGTCGACAGGAACATGTGGAATTTTCATATTTTGTATCATCATACATTAACTATATGGGCATGTAACATTTAATACAATACTTGATGTAAACAATGATGGTTGTAATTGGTATGTATGATGATGGTGTCATGTTTCATTTATATTCACTGTGATGATATTACAAGATGAACCACCCAACCCCCGGACGTTTCCGCCGTCTGGTTCGCGGGTGTGACATCTATCCAGCTAGCATCAGAATACCCTTATAGTATTCCATTTGATGATGAATACGTCAACTCAAAAGTACTTGTCCTTTTCAGGTATCCTAGTGCTCTTCTCACTGCCTTCCAGTGTTGCGTCCCTAGATTGACGGTATACTGACTCAGTTTGCTTACAGCGAATACGATGTCAGGTCGAGTGCAATGTGTAGCATACATCATCATCTCAATTGCACTTGCATATTCTAGTTGAGCCACTGCTCGTTCGGAATTCAAATTAAGTTTCACACTTGAATCAAAAGGAGTGTTGAATTCCTTAATAGTCAAATGTTGAAAATTTGTCAGAATTTTCTCTATGTGATGAGATTGACTCGGAGAAATCTGACCGCTTGTCCTTTTCACTTTGATACCAAGAATTGTATCAACTTCACCAAGATCTTTCATCTTAACGTTCGAGGATAAGTATTTCTTCGTCTCAAGAATACCTTCTACGTGAGTGCCAATGATCAACATAAAGACATAGTACTACTATTTAATCGGATGTGTGTATTTGGAATAAATACATCTTTCAGCATTGTTGTGCTGAAATCCAAAATTAGTCACAGTGGTGTCAAATCTCTCATGCCACTATTTGGGAGCTTGCTTCAACCCGTACAAGGATTTAACAAGTCTACAAACTTTGTTTTCCTGTCCGGATATCATGAAACCTTCGGGTTGCTCTAAGTAAATCTCCTCCTTAAGATAACCATTCAGAAAGGTTGTCTTCACATCCATTTGATGAATGCAGAGTCCTTTCAATGCTGATAATGCTATGAGAGTTCTAATAGAACTAATCCTAGCAACTGGGGCATAGGTATCAAAATAATCTATCTCTTCTCGTTGCTTGTAGCCTTTAGCAACTAATCTTGCTTTATAGGCATATATGGATCCATCTGGATGATATTTTTGTTGGATTAATGTCTAAGTCCATAACTATATTTGGTATGTACTTGACCCGACCCGGCATGGTCCATTTGGGTTGCACTTCACCGATACAATTTATATGGATAGTCTTTTGAGAATAGTATATTTATGATTTATATTAATATATTATAAGTTCTAATATATTAATATATAATCATATTATTTAATTAGTATTGATCAAGAATTAATTTATAATTAATTAAGTGATCAAAATGAACTAATTAAATATGGACTCTTAGATATATATATATGTGTAGTGGGCCAAGTTCATTTAGGTTGGGCTAAGTCTTCATGGATAGTCCATGGAGCTTTAACTCATGGATCCTAGGAAATGAAAGGTCATGGGTATTAGGGTTTAACCCTAATCATCCACACTATATAAAGGGTCTTATGGTTCATGAAATTATGCTAGTGGCTAGTGTGGATACACTAAAGAGGGCAATAACCGATTTCATAGTGTGAGCCAAGTATCCATATTCTCTAAAGGCTTTCCAAGGTGTTTTGGTGATTTGTGATTCCACTTGAGGCTTCCACACTATTGGGGCTAAGCTCTTAAAGCTTGAAGACATCAAGCTACATCAAAAGGTATGTCATCTAACTAGAACTTTGTAGTATAGGTGCTTCATAAAATGCTAGTTAGGATGAAACCTTGGAATATTTAATATTTGCATGTATAATAGAGAAAACATATATCCAAGGTTTATAGGGTTGCATGTACACCATAGGAGTGTTAGAATGCTGAAAACCTATCAGTGGTATCAGAGCCATGGGTTGTTTTCTGTTATATTGATGCAAATGTATTTTTTTTTCAAGTTGAAGGAAAAAAAAAACATGAAGTTTGTCAAATTTTATGATAATTACTTGATTTTATGAAAAACTAATTATTTATAAAATTTGAGTCACTTTACTACAAGAGTTGAATTAGGTCAAATTATTAAAAGATAGAATGATATGATTATTTTATTTTATTTGTTTTAAAAGCTTGATCTAAATGGTTTTAAGGAGTTACAAATTTTGTCATAAAATTTTGGAACTCAAAAGTTTTTTTGAAGTTATGATCTTAAGAGTTTTGAAACTTCCATAAGTTATGGATGTGAAATGTCTCATTTATTAACTCTTTAGGTTATGAATTCCAAGAGTCTTCAAAGGATAATTGTCAAAGTTTCAAGATTTGTATTAGTTTATATGATTATCTAATTTCTTGAAAATTGTTGATGTGAATTATCTTTACTTATGAGTTTAATCTAGATCATAGAAAAATTATTTGATTATTGTGTTAATTGGAATATTTGATCTTAATGGTTTTTATGAACTCCATAACTTGTCCTCAAGTTATGGAAAGTGAAGAGTTTTTCTTTTTAAAGTGTCATTAAGTCTCATAGGTTATGACAATAGAAGAGTCACTATTTTTAATGTCATCATTAAATGATTTAATGTCTTCCATAACTTGTCCTCAAGTTATGGAACTTGAATTTTTTTTTTCATTAAACCTTAATTAAACTCATAAGTTATGAAATGAAAATTTTTGAATAGTTTCAAAACTTGCCCTCAAGTTTTGGAATTTGTAAACTTTTCACTTATGAATATTTTAATTCCAAGCTAAGCCCTTAGAATTTTAAAAGTTAAAATTCAACCCTTATACTTTATAATATTATAAGTTAATAATATTTATATATATATATATATATATATATATATATATGTATAAGAGTAAAGTCGTCTTACCATTAGTAGGCCTCATTCACGAAGCCGGTCTATAAAGGGGGTATAAGGTTACTGCCTATAAAATGGCAGTTTAATGGGTGTCCACTCTCACCCACCGCTTCCTTGACCGGTGGAGGGTCGTTAGCCGAACGGGTAGGACAAGGACTATAATTCTCCCTTCATTAAAAGTATTAATGATAAATACTAAGTAACTAAACTGTTATTAATACCCAATCTTAGTTACTTAGGAAAATGTGAATAAGGTGCTAATCCATGAAATTACACTTTGCACTTTGTTTAAGCTGTTAGTGGAGCGTGTGTGGTTAACCGGCACACTAACTTGGAATTAACAAGGTAGGCAAAGGGTAACTTAATGTTTATCATAGTATCGTTGGAGCGTGTGTGGTTAACCGGCACATCGATTGAGGGGTAAATATTAAGGGTACCAAGTATATTTGCATGGTTACTTCACACCTTGTTTTGTGATCCTCGGCATCCCAGTCACAAAACCTGAAGGGCACACTCGAGATTGAAACATGCCATTGAAAAGTTCAATGAATCTCAAAAGAATCTAGGAGTTTCAAAACCAATTAAAACCTAATAATACATTTCGTTTATCTTGGTGGAAATTGGTGAATCGTCATTCACCTACCTTCAAATATTTTATAGCTTGGATTACGGCATCCCTCTTCCAAGTTATAAAATAGTTTGTTGGGTCCTAGCCTTAATATATCATATTGGGTGTTATATTAAGGACTTAAATCAACTTTACGTGAATTTCTCCCATTGTTGATGTCTGGTTTAGACAACAATGATCTTCCCAAACCAAGCTTTCCTAATGAATATGACTTCCCGAGTTTGGCTCATGGAAGTCATACTTATCTTCCTCCACCTCCTCCAATTATTCTCCCTAACCCACAAGTTCAAGGTCACTCAAGCCCTAATGGCACGCAAGGTCTATGTGTGATCACATCTTAGAGATGAAGTCACATATTGACAAGCCGGGAGAATTGGGTGTCAAAGTCTTGAGAAAGTTGGATGTTCAATCACTTTCTAAGTCACATAGTGAGTTCCTTTGGGACTACTATGAAACAGACTATGACATGAACCTTAATGACCATATCTATTTGCTTGGTGCTGCTGAATCAGCAATGATTTGGAACGATAGTAAAGCAAATTTGATTAGAAGATCAATTTCCCAAAAACTTTATGGACAGTGACAATGGTGACACTGGAAATCCAGAAAAAGCATTCTCTTCCCAATGGAAAGGGATTGGCCATAGTCAACCCGGTTGACCAAATGGTAAAGAGAAAGGCTAAGTCTGAGATAGTCCCATTACCAAAGGGTCCATATGTTTATTTTGCCAAAGGAAGGGGCGTTGATTGCAAAGCTGCCAAATTTACCTAAGGATATTAAAGTCAATAAGTTTGACTCTACATCAGGTAGAGCCCATTATCTAACTCTGTTAAGTTCTATTCTGAGATCCTCATTACATGATGTGACTGGGTCACATGTTGATGTTTTAAGAATCAAAGAATAGAGAGAAATCTTAAAGGAAGTATATGCTGATTCTGATCGTGAAGGTGGATTTCGATCGCATCAGAATTTTGAGCAGTTGCTTAAGAAGTTATGATATATTGCTAAGGAATAGATAACAACAATTTTCCATGTGGATTGTAAGGATAAGTTTTTCCGAAAAGTTTTTAAATAAAAGAAAATTGTTTAATTTTATTTATTTGAAGTATCCTTACAATGGCATTTGTGGAAAATTGTTGCTTATATGATTCCACTGACAGCAATATTGGAAAATGGATTTGATTCTTTCATTTATGGTAGTGTCTAAATTTACCAAATCAGGAAAGTTCCTCATCGCCCAAGTTTCAATTGGACCGAAACTTGGAATCATGCAAGTTGAATAGTATGATGAATGAGAACTTTCAAGCATTGGAAAATCAAGACTAATTACTTGTTCACATGGATGTGTGAGTCAAGTGAAGGACTAAAGGGATCGAGTACACATTCTTGTGCACTGGTCATGTCCACCACAAAGCTCGTTAAGACTATTTAATTTACTAAAGTTTAGTAAATATGGTTATACTTACAAGTTTAAGTATAATTCTGAAACATTGGAAAAGTCTCAATGTATGGCAGAACGAATGGGAAGAATCAAATTAGGCAGAAAGATAAAAGTTTCTCAAATCTGAAAAGATGAGAGAGTACTTTAGTATCATGTTTGTGATCATCTTAATGATTTAGAAATCATATCACAATTAGTCCTCTAAAGGTCATCTTAGTGCATTCTTATGACTAAGAAGAGGAGTCATGAATTGTTGAAATGGTTAGATCAGGAAGATGAGTCATACTTCATTCCAAAACAATTCTTAGAGTCATACTCCAAGATTGTAACTTGAGTGACATATCTTAAAGAAAGGTTTAAAACACTTGTCAAATGTAAGAGTAAAAGTGTCCTACTCTTGTACATTTGAAATTGGTAAGTTGTGATGTTTTGGATAAAACAAAGACCAACTAAGGCTAATTGTGTGAAGTGTTTGTCTTGATAAAGAATCCACACTATCTCTTGAATATTTGGCAAGATAGTCTTATATGTCAAGAGGATAGTGGGAGTCTTAAAGATCCTAAAAAGAATTTCAAGAACTAATCAAGAATAAAACCTGAGGTTCTTCACTAGCACACGACTTGAGGTTTATAGCCTATCGTGTTGACATATTCTGTGCCCATTCCAGTTTAAGTTGGTTTTGCATAGGAGTTCTGAAAGTTCTCAATTGGTTGCATAACAACTTGGAAGCAATGGCAGGCCCTGTACTGCCAGGTGGCAAGAAGTTAAGATTGCATAAGTTCAGTCCATATGAGTTTGGATTTGTCATTATCCTTGTCTTGTGACTATGGTTTTGACGATTCACATGGATAAGAACACATACACCATAAAATCTAAGGGTCATAAGGTTTCTCTCCGATTCATGAAAATGATGGTGAGGAAACACTTCCACCAAATAGATTTGAAGCAGATGGCAAAAGGTCTAAACAATTGAGACTATGATTACGGCATCCCTTTTCATAGTTCTGAAATTGTTTAGACACACATGCATGCTATCTAAGGAAAGGTGTATGATTTTGATAAAGTTTTATCAAAGCATCTCGTATCAGAAATCTGAACTTTGGTAAGAAAGTCAATAAAGTATTGATTTCTAGAAGTCCAGCTGATTTCTGAGTATATGTCAAAGCTAGTGGGAGCATAAGTGTTATGCTAATAATCATCATGTTAGTGGGAGCATGATAATTATTGTTAGTGTTGCAAGTTAGTAGTGTTTCAAGTTAGCAATGTTAATTATAGAAAACAAAAGTTTCAATTCGTGAGGCTGCAGGGATTGAAAAAGTTGTTTTGCTATAATTAAGGGAGAGGATATACTTCATTTCAGTTCTAAAGGCTTAGATTGAGACCTTAATCATCCTTAGTCAAGAATATATATATATATATGAATTTCATGTTGGATTGGTTCAACTTAAGGAAATTCTATATATTGCGTTCTCAAAATTCGATTATGATTACGACATCCCTCTTAATAGTCAAATTTTGAAAACATGGAAAATAAAAAATATTGTAGCAAAAGACTGGTCTAGAATCATGTCTTTATGTGAGACATCATGAATCGTGTACCATTTGCTTTGGGTACAGGATCGATTGCATGTGCTATAATATTTGTCATTTCTAAATTTTTCCAAATGCCCAGAGGCATTAAGAAGGGAAAAGGTCTAGAATTGGATATGACTAAAATGATTAAACAATTGTCGAGGACAATCTGAGGTTTACCAAAGATTGGTTGCTCAGGGACAGTTGGAAGTATAGTGCTAATTTTGGAAGGACCATATTGACATATTCTGAAAAGAGGCATCTCTTATTCAGAAGTGATAGTCAAAATGAGAATATGGAGTTGTCTCCATAGGTGGAAGTTATCTTTGTAAGATTAGAAAACTTAATGCAAGAAGCATGTCCAAAGCAATGTACTTTGAATATGAGACTTAGTTTCCATGGAGTTGATCTCCATTGGAATACCTTATAATGACTGTTGACAAGTCTTTGTGACTTTGTACATATTCATTACAGGAGGGTCAGTGCATATAAGTTTAAAATCTAAACAGATTTCGATAAATGATAGGAATTTGAAATTCTCACATTTTTCGATAAGGATTTGGGAGTGTGAAATTAGAATCATTGAAATTATGTTCAATTGGTTTATTTCACAAAGTAAGGATCATAGACAAACATAGAGTGCATACTTGGTGTATGGCAAAGCTATTGTTTAAGAAAAACATAGTGTACATGCTTGGAGCATGGGACAAATAGTGTTTTTAATTCAAGTATAAAGTTGATAAAACCGAAACAATGAATAATGAGTAATCAGTATGGTGATAAATAAAAGTGTTTATTTATATTCATAGGGTTTGATACCATATTTGATTCATTTATTCTTGTGTTTCACTTTGCATGTTTTGACTTCCAGAATAACTAAGTCGCTCTTCCTGAATGATTAAGTTATTCAAACCATCCACAGTCGGTCATATGTTGGAAGTAGATATGAATCAAGACTGTCATGGGTTGGTTTGTAGAGGTCCAAGTTGGTGGACAAAGTGGTGCTACAACACTCATGAGTGCTCATAAGTTCTGAGTATTGGATTCAACCCACGCTCATTTGAATCACTTCATGGATTTTATCACGAGTGATCATGAGACGATAATATCTTATATTCTTAAAACCTAGAGATATGAGTTGTTACTATGAGTTGGTTATACATTGATTGCACGAAAACGCATTGGTAACTCGATGTTATAAAACGTGCCTTTGTGTATGATTCAACAAGTAGTAGAACAAGCCATATGAGTCGAAGTTTATCCATTCCTTTTACCTTCGGGATAAAAGCGATATATGTGGCCCCTCGATGATTTAGCGATGACACATGTGAGTGCTTGGCCAAGCCAGGACTGATTTGATTTGTTCAATCAGTCAGTCATCATAAATCGAAAATCGGGAAACAACAAATGGACAGAGAGAATGATTATAATCCATGTCTCAGTTCATATGATATCTAGAATGGAAGAATATATGATCCCTTATCTAATGGACAAGTCATTGACAAGGTTAGAGTTCGACAACGGCTTTAAGAGCTACGATTGCCAGCTAGGTTTTGAAGTCATACTCAATAATAGTTTTAGACTTATCCAAGTGGGAGACTGTTGGATTAATGTCTAAGTCCATAACTATATTTGGTATGTACTTGACCCGACCCGACATGGTCCATTTGGGTTGCACTTCACCGACACAATTTATATGGATAGTCTTTTGAGAATAGTATATTTATGATTTATATTAATATATTATAAGTTCTAATATATTAATATATAATCATATTATTTAATTAGTATTGATTAAGAATTAATTTATAATTAATTAAGTGATCAAAAGGAACTAATTAAATATGGACTCTTAGATATATATATGTGTAGTGGGCCAAGTTCATTTAGGTTGGGCTAAGTCTTCATGGATAGTCCATGGAGCTTTAACCCATGGATCCTAAGAAATGAAAGGTCATGGGTATTAGGGTTTAACCCTAATCCTCCACACTATATAAAGGGTCTTATGGTTCATGAAATTATGCTAGTGGCTAGTGTGGATACACTAAAGAGGGCAATAACCGATTTCATAGTGTGAGCCAAGTATCCATATTCTCTAAAGGCTTTCCAAGGTGCTTTGGTGATTTGTGATTCCACTTGAGGCTTCCACACTATTGGGGCTAAGCTCTTAAAGCTTGAAGACATCAAGCTGCATCAAAAGGTATGTCATCTAACTAGAACTTTGTAGTATAGGTGCTTCATAAAATGCTAGTTAGGATGAAACCTTGGAATATTTAATATTTGCATGTATAATAGAGAAAACATAGATCCAAGGTTTATAGGGTTGCATGTACACCATAGGAGTGTTAGAATGCTGAAAACCTATCAATTTTCTCTTAAATATCCATTTGGATCCTATGGGTATCCTCCCATTGGGTAGATCAGCTAACTTTTAAGTTTCATTACCCATACTTGAGTCCATTTCATCATTTATGGCTTCCTTCCACAAAGGAGCATCCCTAGACGTCATGGCTTCAGTAAAGGTCTTAGGATCATCATCCAAGTTAATGGAAAAGATGACCTCTCTTATCACTTTCTTTTGTGTTCCTTCGACCAAATAAGAATAGAAATCATCTCCAAAACTTTTCTCTATTCTAGCCCTAGTACTTCTCCTTGGTTCCTCCACAATAGGAGGAGGTGGGAGTATTTCTCAAGAAGTACTTGTAGGTGTTGTATGACTAGAGTTTTCATCATCCCTAGAAAACTTGTCCTCAAAGAATTCCACATCTCTAGATCCACGACAACACTTGATTCAATATCTAATAATAGGTAAGCCTTGCTATTGTCAACATATCCAATAAATATACTCTTATTAGCTCATGCTCCCAATTTGGTTCGCTTAGGATCGGGAGTCCGATAATAAGCAACACACCCCCACACTTTCAAATAGTCTATGTTAAGCTTTCTACCTTTCCACAACTCATAAGGGCTTGTAGGAATCACACGACTAGTGATCCTATTATGAACATAACAAGGAGTCAATAGTGCTTCCCCCCCCCTACATATTGTTTGGTTGACCCGATTGGTTCAACATACAGTTGACCATCTCACAAAGGGTTCGGTTCTTTCTTTCAGTCAACCCATTATGTTGGGGAGTATATGGTAAAGTTCTCTCATGTTTGATTCCATTCTCTTCACATAATGTGTCAAACTCTTGGTTGAAGTATTCTCTGCCTCAGTTCGAGCGAAGAATTTTGATGTGTCTTTCAAGTTGATTTTCGACTTCAGCCTTATACAGTTTAAATGCATCAAAAGCTTCATCTTTTGATCTCAGAAAATAAACATGTAGATATCAACTGGAGTCATCACAAAATATGATGAAATACATTTTTCCTCCTCGAGTAAGTATTCCATTTAATACAGATATATCAGAATGAATCAACTCAAGTAATGATGTATTTCTCTTAACTGATGGAAATGGTTTCTTTGTAAACCTTGATTTCACACAAGTTTCACATTTTTCAAAATCTTTTGAGTCATATTTTAACATTCCTTTAGTTTGAATTTTTTTCAATATTCTTAACATTAGTGTGTGCTAAACGTTTATGCCATAAAGAAATCGAACAAACAAAATAACCAAAAAAGTTCACTTCATTCACATTAGCAACCAATCCATCAATTACATCATTATTAGTAACACTAGACACACTTGCAACACTTTCACCATTACTATCAACACTACCCACTTGCACTACACTCATAACTAAGGCACAAACAATACATCCCTGAACAATTGTTCGCCCTCCCAACATATCTTCTGCCCTTAGTGATCACAATCCTGCCTTTCTCAAGCTCCATCTTGAACCCACCTTTGTCAAACTTGTCCGCAGAAACTAACCCCTTCAATATAGTAGGAACATAAAGAACATCTCAAAAGGTAACCCATTCACCATGTGTGAACTTCAGACGAACATCACCTCTTCCTTGAACTTCAGCTCTGTGACCATCAGCACAGACAACTACCGTTCCTGGTGGCATTGGATGATAAGTGTGGAAGCTCTCTTGTTGGCCACAAACATACACAATGGCTCCAATGTCTACAGACCATCCTCGAGCACATATCTCTCGGGTGAGCGAAGTGATCATGAAAATCTCTCCAAGGTTTACACTTGCCACCATATCAGTCACTTGATTGATTGCATGTACAATTGGTCCTGATTTGTGATCTTTGCATTCTATCGCATAGTGCCAAATCTCTCCGCAGACGTGGCAAGGTGCTGCCCTCTTCAGATTTGAGTTAGGATTATGATGACTTGGTTTCTTGAAGCTTTGTTTCTTGGGTCCTAAGTTTCTTTTGTTTTGTCCCCCAAACTTGGTCTTATGACCAGAACCCCCATCTGATACATGGTGCGCACTCGATCCGACTTTACCACGCTTGTCCCTGATGCGAGTTTCCTCTTTAATACGAAGGTATTTCATCAAAACATCCAAGGAGTAGTACTTGGATTTGTGAATCATTCTCTTAAAGAAGTCTTTCCACGATGGTGGAAGTTTTGTGATGATTGCACCAACCTGAAAGAGTTATGGTATCGAGATGGAGAGCGCATTCAACTTATTGACCATGACCTAGAGTTCATGCACTTGTTCCATGATAGGTTTATCATCAGTCATTTCAAAACTCTAGGTACTTTGACACTAAGTACTTGTTGGTACCTTCCTCATGTGCCTTGTACTTGAGTTCCAAAGCACTCTATAGCTCTCTCGGATCTTTGAATGGCGCGTAAATATCATAGAGTCGCTCAAACAGTGAGTTCTTGATGTGACGCACACACAAATCCTGAGACTTTCTACGCAGAGCCCTTTGCTTTTCCAGATCAGAGATGATCGTTGGATCCACATTTTTCCCCGCCTCGGAAATTGGATCATCAGGAATTGGGGCCAATTTTGGGTCCAAAACATAGGCGAGCTTCAGCACATGAAGCATGAACTTGACCTTGTCAGCCTAACGGGTGTAGTGTTGACCATCGAATCGTTCAAGCTTGGCAAACTCTTGGTTCATGTAGTGGAGACTAGCAATTGGGATTTGGGTGTCCATTAGCCTATTGATTTATGAACACAAATTAAAAAAACCTTTAATATTGTTGTAAATCAGAACCAATAGACACACAAGGAAACCGATAAATAATATTGAGAATTATATGTTGATTAGTTGCGAATAATAGATCCAATTATTATTAATATGATTACCAAGTTTCGTCCAGAAACCAAATTAATCCTTCTCGATTAGATCTGATTATAAGAAAGGTAGAATGAGAGTGTCTTGTTATTGGACGAAATTAAAAACAAGACAATAATGTAAAACCAACCTGTTAAGAGTGGATCTTGAACGTTGAATAACTACACGGATCAGACTCATGTCCTTAAAGGTATTTACTTCGCTTCTATTGGCTGTAAGTAACAGAGTAAAACCTCAGGATTTAATGTGGATTTACCGAGTTTCCAACAGCAATGGAAAACGATAAACACAAAGTGAATATTGAGAAACTATAATAAATCACAGAGAAAGAGAGAGATAGAGAGAGAGAGAGAGCTTCGAAATTCGTGAGTCTCAAATACGATTCCTAGGGAGCTGTATTTATAGGCATCGAAAACCTAGTAGGCAGAAAAGGGGCCCACATGGGCCGGCCCCTGGAAACCCTAAGGCGATGACTTGCTCTCCAGGGTATCGGTTTTCTAACCCTTCCAGAATATTATGTTGCCATATATACGAAGTCAACCGTTTGACTAGATCGGTCAAACCGACTTGACTCAAACTTCGCCAAAAATAAAAGCTCTTCAGCTCCCAGTGACCGATGCGTCGTGCGAAGTGCCAAGTGCGCCTAAATCGTGCCATTTCGTGCACCCGCGGCGTCGGCTAATGCTAGGCTAGGCTAGGCGTGCGTGTATGTGTGTGTTTGGCTCATTCCTTTGATCCACTAAATCCATTGAAGGCCTATCAAGGGAAAAGACGTATAAACCTACACAAGGTTTCTTCCCCCCACCAATGTAGGATGGAGGAAACTTGCCAACTTGCAAGATTACATCTATATTATCCAACATTGCTTCTTTTCTGGTGGTTTAGTAAAGGGATCTTGCATATGCAGAAAATATAGCAAGTGTAAGAATGGACATACATCATGAATAATTTTTTTAGGATACAACATAATAAATTACTTATATCACGTCATTTTGACAATATTTTGACTGTTTGGTATTTATATCTTCCCAATGAGAGCCCCTCATCATGTGTTTGGTGCGAAAAATAGCCTAAATTATAAACAATACCTTGTGTAAAGTTGATGACAAAGATTGATAAAAGTTTGAAGTGATTTTTGTCATAACACAATACCTCCATTTATCAACAGCGAATACATGAAAGCAGGACTTATTGAATTTAAAAAAATGAAAAAAAAAATGATGTTATTACACAACTGATGAGGTGTTTTGGAGTTTTAACACTTTTTTAGACTTTTTAATATAATTCTATTTTTTAAGCAAAAGGACTGGAGGCTATCGGATTTCGTGACACAGTTGTTTTGTCAAGAAATATATAATTGAATTCAGGTTATTCATCAAAAACCGGAAAAAAAAAACCTTGAAAGAAATAAATCGATATGCTGTAAGAAAAAAAACCTTGGAGCTCATTTGTCAAGAACCCTTAGGAAAGAATGTTGAGTATGAAAAAAAACTATACATGAAATGTTGTTAGAAGATGAATCGAAGAAAATTTGTGGGAAATTTTTTTGAATCCACATCCAATGCATTTAAACATGACTTATTAACTAATTAACTAACGATTCACATTGACATTTGATTATAAAAGTAGTAATACATTTATAAAAATTATATGATACTTACGTATTAACCGAAGATTCTCTTATTTGTTTGTCTCATTTGAGGGAGAAGGTCCCATTGAATTCTTAATAATTATAATATTTTTTTTATAAGTTGATTGAAGAAGTTCTATTTACTCAACAGATTTTCTGCATCCTCTTTTGTTTGTCCACCCATTTTTATTTATAGTATACGTAATTATTATAATATAAGAATAAATAAAATATGTAATAACTCTAGAAAAACGTCCTAATACGTCTGTAAAAAATAGAAACTAACACTATGAATGTTTGACGAACAATATCAAGAATCATTTTTATTTCGACACAAAAAAAAAGATTTTTCACACCCATTTCTTGTGTAAATGGTCTATAAAGTTTAGAACGTTTGTCAATTATTTACTAATTTTCATTATTATTTGAAATAAGAATAAATAATAATAATAATTTGAATGTCTGTCAACTATCCAAACGTTTGTTAATTATTCGAATGACTGTATAAATTTGAACAATTGTATAAATATAAATAGATCTTTGTACAACACAAAAAAAATAGAGAGAAAAATTAATATAATTAATAACTATATAATAAAAATAGTAATTATAAAAAAATATATATAATTGACAAAAAAAATCAAATTATTTTTTTGATGTGATTGATATTAGGGGTAATTAAAGGCTAATTAAGGGTTTGAGGGTATAATTAGTAATAAATGTACGTATAGTATCACTCATTAAATATACTTCTATCTATATATATATATATATATATATATATATATATATATATATATATATATATATACACAAATATCAAATAAAATAAAAGAAATTGAAGAGAGAAAATTAATAGATTCCACATGTCATTATTTTATGTAAGTCTGAGTAGTATGCTTATCAAGAAGGTTTTTTGTCGTCAAGTGACAAGGCCACCACACTCGTGCACATCAGCCCCTCTCCTATGAGACGAGATTGTTCGTGCCAATTACCACAAGATGCAACAGACCTTTAACCGGGTATTATTCCAAGAAGCTAACGACTATACTTTTAAGAATTTGCCTACATTTCAACTATAAATATACTCATTTTACTACAAACTATTCCACACCATTTTTCTTTCCCTACTAAACAAAACACAATATATTCATATATAATTTTTTACTTCCTACCATGGAACAATTTCAACTACCATCAAACTTCCAAACTCAATAATCTTGCGAGGAAAAGGTAAAAACCATGTAAGCTTGTGATTGGATTTCAGTGTCTATAAGGATCTCGAAGGACTTTCATCAAAATGGCGCAATATGAGGTTAGGAATAACCGAGTTCAATGACATTTATAAGAAACTCAAAAACAAAAATCTAAATAGGAGCAACAACTATGAAGTCATCGATGTGGCGCTAAAACAATACCAAGAATCTCAACTTAACCGTAAATATTTTCTCTATATCAACGCTTGTTATGAATTACATAATTCTCCGAGTTCGTCTTGTTTTAATCTATGTAATATTTTAATATTAATGAAAGTATAGTATTTTTATTTCCTTTAGTTAATTAAAAAGTATAATTTTGTTAAAAAAAACATAAATTCTTTTGATGATGTGGCGTAGTATGATTGTAGTGATGAGTTGATACTTAAGTGATAATAATTTTTTATTAGTCATATCGTTGAATATTTTAAATAGAAAAATAACTAGAAGCAAATGATAGAAATATATTTAATTTCTTTTAAAAAAATATGAACTATCAACTTTGTATTTACTTATGATCTTTTGTTAGTTACTACATTTTTCTTTTTTATGATATAATATGATATTTTTATGATCTACTATATCATTTTATAATAAACATACAGAAATTAATGGTATTTTAATGTTAGTATGAAACATTTTTTAATGTTAATTATCTAATTTATTTGAAATATTTTATAAAACATTCTTGTTAAATTAGTCTATTTTTAAACATAAATCTTCTTTTAATATGAACTATGTTATAACTCGTGGAAACCACGGTGGGTACATTTAAAATTATTATATAGACAAAAAAAATAAGAAACTACATTGCCATAAAAAATGAAAATTAGAAACTATCTTGCTATAAAAGTAATAACACCTTGAAAGAGTGGTATCTTTTGGGCTAATTTTTATAGTAGCGGGTTGAAAGTACAATTAGATACTACTTTGCCTTAATAAAAAAAATAATTAAAAAGTACAATCAAGTAGTAGAAAAAATCCAAAGTTAAATAGCAATTTATGTTGAATATAAATGAAACTAAACTGTAATAGCAGGTCTACCAAATTAATTTTTTTGCAAAAAAATTAAAGATGCAAAACACCAAGACATCAAGTATGATGCAATATACAAACAAACAAACACACATACACAGAGCACACACAAAACTGCATAAGAGGTAAAAATGTTTATATTTGACTTTAGAAAGTCAAACGACTTACTTTCAATGTTTTGGAGGGTCTAACATTATTAATAAACCACAACCATGTAAAAGGATTGAAAATAAGACATATTAAAGTGAAAATAATCCAGACACATAAGTTTAAATTAAAACATTTTCCTTAACGAACACAAAAAAATGAAATTTGGTTGACATTTAAAACTCAAAAAACATTATATTATATGAAACAATCAGATTGTTAAAATGAAAAAATTCATAAAAACAAAAAATATACTCACTTATAACATCATGCTTTTTTAGTTACTCAACATAAATGATATTTTTGCTCTTATGTAGGATATAAGCAACAGGTTTCAACAAAGCTTTTTGGAAATTATTGATGTAGGGACATTATCCGCAACAAAATAAAACCACGAGGGGATTCTTATAACAAATACAAAAGTTAGACTAAACTTGTGATATTGTGATATTGGGTAAACCAATGGGTGTAAACTTTTAATTTACTCAAAAACTCACAGAAGCCAATTCCTTACCAAATGTTTCTAGATCACAAAAATTAAAAATGATAGACATACATGAAGACACATGACATCAATTAAAAAGAAATAAATATATAAAAATTACCTTAGTTTCCATTTTAACGTAATATTGACCCAAGGGTTTAAACTTATTGGGTTAGTAGAAAACATAAAATTAAAATATAAAACTTTAGTTCGTAATAATCCAAAACATGATAACCAAATCAAAAGGCTAAATATTCTAAAACAGGGGGAAAATTACAGGATTTGATTCTGAGATTTGGTTTTTTTATCTTCCATTGGCATGAAAATGGTCATTGGTTCCACCTGTTTAACCTACACCATATTGAACCATAGCTTTCTCAGCTGCAAGATGTGCAATTTGGGAATCCAAATATGATTCATTCTCATGGATATCATGCTCCAGCCTCATGTTTTCATATGTTAAAGTTTGAAGCTTTATGAGCAAACTTAGTAGCTATTCTTCCACAACTTAAATCTTTTTAAGTTTCTGATCAGAGTCTAGGGTCTTGGGCCTTATCATCACTAACCGGTGAAATTATAAACTTGTTAATATGTATGGAAGATTTTGACTCGATAATAAGGAAAATGAAGACTTTGAGCCTTCTCTTTTAGGATTATAAGAACCACAACCACCATAGTTCAAAAGTACATCAATACTAATTAGTGCCATAAACTTATGTGCATTCTTTTGATCAAGGGTAAGCATCTGAGTAAACTGAGGAGAGTTTGAATCAGATGAATCAACATGTTGGTTTTTGAGAAGTGATGAAAGGGTCTAATTGACTTATCCAATGAAATGAACATTTTGATGAGAATAAATAATCAGATCAATTTAGAACCCTGCAACACATTATATTCTTCAATCATTAACACAATAGATTTGCAAATGGTGTAAAAAAATGTTATTCGATTCCATACTCAATCCTGTTGTCCAATCCTAATAGGCATTTCATCAAACACCCTATATGCATTCATATAAAACACTTACTATCAAATCAAAAAATACATAAGCAAGTCTTTACCAAATCTTCGGATGTTGAAGTGAATTGGTTGCTTGGTTGCTCCAACATTTACATTGATCAATTCATATGAGGAAAACACGCTGCCATTGAAGCCATATACTCAAGTAAAGTACGGCAGAACCGCAACAATTATAAAAAAAAGTATTACATTTAGAGTAAAAACCATTCAAGAAATTATGCTAAATAAATGATTGAATTAGTGTCTTCCTATCTAATAACATTTAAAAGGAATTAAAAATAAGATCTTGTTCAAGCATTTCATTGAGCACTTAGTGTGCATAATCAAACTTTTCACATTTTAACATAGATCATATAAAGAAACAATCAATATCTTGTAATTTTGATAGATGTATACAAAAGCATCAAGAAATCTTACAATTTTCATGTGTAAAGAAGGTTCCGAAGGTTAAAATGATTAGGGCCAGAAGGACTACCATCCTTGTGACTTAACTTCATTGTTGGTAAACTTGAGAGTTCCTAAAAAGTTAGGAAAATGGATAAAATTAAAAAATATATAAATATATAAATCAATCGAATATTGATTGTACCTTCTTGAACCTCTTCTCATGCAACACGTTTTGCCTCCATCTCCATCTATCTGAAGAATAAAACCAAAGACTGTAGATTATACTCATATAAATAATATTTATAGTTAAACCATATAAAATCAATCAGTTGAATAAGAGATGATTACTGAATAAAATGAGATGGAGGAAAGGAATTACCTAGCTACAAAATCAGAAAACGATCATTTATCTTATAGGAGTCCAGTTGAATAGCAAGTCCAAAATATGCACATCTTCAGTTTTCTTACATTTTCCCTATCTTCAATCTTCTTGAGATCATGCATCATCGGTTTCATACAATAAATCGATTTCCATTGATTCTTGATGTAGTCATGTAGACCTTATTGAGAATCAATCTATTGGGGTTTGATTTGTGGTGAAATATGTCAATCAGTTAATCGTCACAGTAGATGGTGCCGAGATTTCAAAAATTTGGATTTAAAAGCTTAATTAAATTGAATCCCTAATCTCCTTTAAACCAAATCCCGTAATATCCTCAATAAAGATACGGACTTTGAAATCTAATTAAAAATTTAGCAGATTTTATGGGATTTGAGGAATGGATTGGAAAAGATTGTGTGGGAAACAAAAGGAGGGGAGCTCCAGAAAAGCGACACGTGGATTGAGGGAGCATATAGAAGTGACATGTGGCATGTAGGAGAGACAATTATTAAGAATGAAGATTTGAGGAATGGATTGGAAAAGATTGTGCGGGAAACAAAAGGAGAGGAGCTCCAGAAAAGCGACATGTGGATTGATGGAGCATATAGAAGTGACATGTGGCATGTAGGAAAGACAATTATTAAGAATGGAGATTTATGAATATAATTATATCGGATCTTTATTATATACGTATACAAATAGTTATTATTTTATAGTTATAGAAATAAGATAAAAATACTAAAAATATTATATTATTGTTATAAATTTATATTTTATAAATGAGATGTTAATTAAATATTTAATAGAAATAATTATATAATAAAAAAAATTATAATTATTTGAGTGTTTGTGTAACCCCCCCCCCCCAACCCAGTCTTCTTACATTTTCCCTATCTTCAATCTTCTTGAGATCATGCATCATCGGTTTCATACAATAAATCGATTTCCATTGATTCTTGATGTAGTCATGTAGACCTTATTGAGAATCAATCTATTGGGGTTTGATTTGTGGTGAAATATGTCAATCAGTTAATCGTCACAGTAGATGGTGCCGAGATTTCAGAAATTTGGATTTAAAAGCTTAATTAAATTGAATCCCTAATCTCCTTTAAACCAAATCCCGTAATATCCTCAATAAAGATACGGACTTTGAAATCTAATTAAAAATTTAGCAGATTTTATGGGATTTGAGGAATGGATTGGAAAAGATTGTGTGGGAAACAAAAGGAGGGGAGCTCCAGAAAAGCGACACGTGGATTGAGGGAGCATATAGAAGTGACATGTGGCATGTAGGAGAGACAATTATTAAGAATGAAGATTTGAGGAATGGATTGGAAAAGATTGTGCGGGAAACAAAAGGAGAGGAGCTCCAGAAAAGCGACATGTGGATTGATGGAGCATATAGAAGTGACATGTGGCATGTAGGAAAGACAATTATTAAGAATGGAGATTTATGAATATAATTATATCGGATCTTTATTATATACGTATACAAATAGTTATTATTTTATAGTTATAGAAATAAGATAAAAATACTAAAAATATTATATTATTGTTATAAATTTATATTTTATAAATGAGATGTTAATTAAATATTTAATAGAAATAATTATATAATAAAAAAAATTATAATTATTTGAGTGTTTGTGTAACCCCCCCCCCCCCAACCCAGTCTTCTTACATTTTCCCTATCTTCAATCTTCTTGAGATCATGCATCATCGGTTTCATACAATAAATCGATTTCCATTGATTCTTGATGTAGTCATGTAGACCTTATTGAGAATCAATCTATTGGGGTTTGATTTGTGGTGAAATATGTCAATCAGTTAATCGTCACAGTAGATGGTGCCGAGATTTCAGAAATTTGGATTTAAAAGCTTAATTAAATTGAATCCCTAATCTCCTTTAAACCAAATCCCGTAATATCCTCAATAAAGATACGAACTTTGAAATCTAATTAAAAATTTAGCAGATTTTATGGGATTTGAGGAATGGATTGGAAAAGATTGTGTGGGAAACAAAAGGAGGGGAGCTCCAGAAAAGCGACACGTGGATTGAGGGAGCATATAGAAGTGACATGTGGCATGTAGGAGAGACAATTATTAAGAATGAAGATTTGAGGAATGGATTGGAAAAGATTGTGCGGGAAACAAAAGGAGAGGAGCTCCAGAAAAGCGACATGTGGATTGATGGAGCATATAGAAGTGACATGTGGCATGTAGGAAAGACAATTATTAAGAATGGAGATTTATGAATATAATTATATCGGATCTTTATTATATACGTATACAAATAGTTATTATTTTATAGTTATAGAAATAAGATAAAAATACTAAAAATATTATATTATTGTTATAAATTTATATTTTATAAATGAGATGTTAATTAAATATTTAATAGAAATAATTATATAATAAAAAAAATTATAATTATTTGAGTGTTTGTGTAACCCCCCCCCCCCCCCCCAACCCAGTCTTCTTACATTTTCCCTATCTTCAATCTTCTTGAGATCATGCATCATCGGTTTCATACAATAAATCGATTTCCATTGATTCTTGATGTAGTCATGTAGACCTTATTGAGAATCAATCTATTGGGGTTTGATTTGTGGTGAAATATGTCAATCAGTTAATCGTCACAGTAGATGGTGCCGAGATTTCAGAAATTTGGATTTAAAAGCTTAATTAAATTGAATCCCTAATCTCCTTTAAACCAAATCCCGTAATATCCTCAATAAAGATACGGACTTTGAAATCTAATTAAAAATTTAGCAGATTTTATGGGATTTGAGGAATGGATTGGAAAAGATTGTGTGGGAAACAAAAGGAGGGGAGCTCCAGAAAAGCGACACGTGGATTGAGGGAGCATATAGAAGTGACATGTGGCATGTAGGAGAGACAATTATTAAGAATGAAGATTTGAGGAATGGATTGGAAAAGATTGTGCGGGAAACAAAAGGAGAGGAGCTCCAGAAAAGCGACATGTGGATTGATGGAGCATATAGAAGTGACATGTGGCATGTAGGAAAGACAATTATTAAGAATGGAGATTTATAAATATAATTATATCGGATCTTTATTATATACGTATACAAATAGTTATTATTTTATAGTTATAGAAATAAGATAAAAATACTAAAAATATTATATTATTGTTATAAATTTATATTTTATAAATGAGATGTTAATTAAATATTTAATAGAAATAATTATATAATAAAAAAAATTATAATTATTTGAGTGTTTGTGTAACCCCCCCCCCCCCCCAACCCAGTCTTACACTGTTCTTTGACAGTTTGACATCTTAACAACAATTTAAATAAATTCATAGATCATAAATTGCGTCATAAAAGTCGTTTTTAAATAGACTGTTATTTTCATTAATTATCATATTTTACATCTTTTCCATGCAACTATAATTGGTACTAAAAGTCTTTGGTATAACAATAAGAAGTGACTTTCATATTAATGTCATAAGTTCAAGTCTCATTAATTGTATATCATTTTTTTATTGGTTTTGTCTACTTTAAATTTGGTTTTAGTATTGGTTTTGGGAGCTTTAATCTTTGTCTATATGTAAGGGTAGCAATTCTCACACGCGATACTTTTAGGTTGACCTTAAACGGGTCCGCGTCATAATGAGTTGACCCATATAACCCGTTTATTATAAGGATCTTGTTTGGGTGGGGTAAATCAATAAATCAAATCAAGTATGACATACGAACCCAAATATGATACACAAACATGTAAACTCATATAATTAAAGGGATTAGGCAAGTCGTATGCGAGTTAGTGTTGAAAAACACAACACGAATAATTATATGGGTGGTGTCCAGGTTGAGTTTTTTGAGTGTCAACCCGCCAATCCACATCACGCCAACCTAACACTATAAGATTGCCACCCTTACTAGATGCAAACAAGATTCAAACACTCAGAAGTTACGTTCAACCAATGAACCAATGCATCTTAAGCTATAAGCACCATTATTAACTTTAAATCTACAACAATTAAACAGCAATGCCTTAAAACATGCACAGATTTCAACACTCAAACGTCAGTCAATGATGAGGCAAAAGCACACTCTTTGCAAAAGATAAAGACCCATTGTTGGAAGCTCCATGTATGTTGAGAATCGAAGTAATTAAATTATATATTTGAACATTCTCAAAAGATGGTACCTTTCTACCTCTAGCAAATTGAGGACCATGACCAATAAAAATCGTTCTCATCGAAAAAAATGCATTATCATATCCATGTGCACCTCCACATTCCTTACTCTTCGAGTCCTTTTGCTCAACCTTAAAACCTTCATCGACTAACCCAATAATCGGAGGGATCCTATCACTTTCCCAATAGTGCAGCCTCGCAGGAAGGTCTTCTTTGAGATAAACTTTCAATTTGTCGCCATTTTTGACCTTCCCTGAACTCAATCCTTGGTTCATTTTGGCGACAATTTCAGAAGGGGATTGATCAGAAGGTGGACGAATAGATAGCACAGGAGTATAATATTGTACCCATTCTGTCGGAATCTTGATCCAAGAAGCTAAATCGTCTAAAAATATTAACTTTTGATCACAAGTACCAACCATTCCATGATCACCTACCATGATTATGGTAACATCTTCGAAAACACCACGTTTTTCCAATCCGTTAATCAATCTACCAATCAACCCATCGATGTTACTAACAGCTTCTGTAATTTGAGGATCATCAGGGCCAAATTGATGACCTTGATGATCAGGGTCCTCGAAATACAATGTCATGAAAACAGGAATTTCTTCAGTTGGTAAATCGAAATAATGGAGGATAGTATCAACGCGTTCTTCGAATGGGACTGATTC
This sequence comes from Lactuca virosa, assembly GCF_052849685.1. Classification (NCBI taxonomy): domain Eukaryota; kingdom Viridiplantae; phylum Streptophyta; class Magnoliopsida; order Asterales; family Asteraceae; genus Lactuca; species Lactuca virosa. The sequence continues at coordinate 74,727,486 of NC_136432.1, read as the reverse complement.
GTTATAGGGTGCACAGAAATTCACAGGACAATCCCAAGAACCCTTTTTTACCTCGGATCCAGGCCAGAAATATGTAGCCGCTTTGAGCCCTTGGTTCGCGATTGTCTCCCATATGGGTTCGCCTAGCCACCATTTGGGTTCATGGCTGGCCATTGTGAAAGTATCACCTGCGATTGGATCAGTGAATTTGTTGTTTATGATACCGTGATAAGCAGGGTATAATCCGGTGGCGATTGAGTAGTGATTTGGGAAGGTTAACGTTGGGTAAACTGGAATCAATCCAGTTTCAGCTTCGGTTCCGTTTTTGATTAATCGATGGATGTTGGGTGTTGGCGTTTTAAATTGGTACCCAAATCGGAACCCATCTGAGGAAATGAGGATAACGACTGGGTGAGTGAGTTTACTGAATGGACGGGCGATTTGGAGAGCGGTGGTGCTGTGGTGGTGATTGGTGGATGTAACTGAGGAGAAGAAGAGGAAGGCGAAAGCGAAGGCGGCGGAGAGAGCCACGCAGGTGGTGATGAGGAGGGAGAAGAGGAGGACGGTGGTGCTAGAGGGTTTTGTTGGGATGGTGGTGATGTCTGTGTCGAAAGAGAGAAGCGAAGTGGATTGATTTGGTGTGTTTTCTTCTCCGGTCGGCACCGGTGAGGGTTTGATAGCATCTAATCCCATTTCAGAGAGAAAATTCCAAACATACAAGAACAATTTAGGGAAATTCTGATGGGGTTTTGAAATTGTGGGATTTTGTGATCTGTGTTATGTTAATTGTTGATGACTTTGGATGAAATCTTCAGAAAATCATGGAATTACGCGATTATGGGATCTTGTTTGTAGTTGGTCGATTGGGGATGGATGGATTGAAGAGCATTATGTGCTTGTGTGTTACGTTTATGGATTTGTACATGACTTTGTCTATTGCGATTCAGCTTGACAGTGGATATTTTTAGTCAACTTATTGGCCGGTTTTTCTTTAAGTCCATGGATCTGGACCGGTCGATGTTAGGCCTTCCTGAAGAACACGAGCCCACTCGCCAACCAGCTTAGCATGCTCCAACCTTGGCGGTTCTAGTCCTACAATGGGACAGTGAGGTTAATTAAGAAAATAATTTTTTTTTTCAAAAATAATAAAAATTTTACCCTTCAAAATAATATATTTTGACTTTTAAAAATATTTTTCCTTTTTAAAAAAATAAATATTTTTTGTCCGGTCTTCTAAAATTTCTTGGATCCACCACTTGTGCCAACAGTACTACCCCTTACATCAAGCTAAGGAGATGTGTCATGATGAGCTTGCTGGTTCATCAGCATGCAGAGAGAGAAGAGAGATAAAGGAGAGTAGGTGTGTGTCTTTTTTCGATTATCTAATTTTATACGGTAATTTATCATTTTCTGTTGAAAAAAATGACTATTTCATTAATTTGTGCAAAATATAAAATAATCGGACTTTTTCGTCCAAAAAATAAAAGTTGCGATTAAATCGTAAACAGACCCAAACTATTGAGACTTCATCGGATATTTTCCTTCAAAAAACTGCACAGTTAAAAAAACGGCATTGTTACTGTTTTTTTTATAAAAATGCAACATTAGTATTGATTTTTTTATTGGTATGCTAATATCAGTTTTTGTATTTGTAGCATCATTGCAACCTAAAATTGAGGCATTATGCAAAAATGTTACTACATTGAAGGTTGGTGTTGATAAAGATGCAAACGAAAGTAATACATATGGTGCTCTAAAAACAACAATCTGGATTATGTGAAGGATGAAGAAGAAATAGTTTGAAAAAGACTCGATATTTAATGTTTTAAACTTTTATTGCTTTGTTGGTTTTAAACTTGTTTTTTTTGTTGTTGGAGTGTAATTTGGATGATTACTTGAACGTTAAATTTCTTTTGTTTTTGATATTTCATGACATTTAGATTATTACTTAGAATTTTACATTTTACATTTCTATTGCTTTTGATATTTGATGACAATGTAAACTTTGTATTTTTTTTTACCATTTTATGCCAAAATCACGGGTTTGGTGGGTTTGACAGGTTTCATGGGTTAAACGGGTTACACGGCTCGTGCTGTGTTGACACGACTATAACCGAGTCATGTTTGTGTCAGATTTTCCAACCTGTTTATTAAATGTGTCGTGTCCGTGTCAACCACCCTCAACCTGTTTAATGTCTCAACCCGACACGACACAACTTGTTTGTCAGGTCTAGTTACAACTCTACCCCGCTTAAATCAGACTTCGTCCTTAAAGTCAACAAACTGCTTGACGATCTGCATATTCTCCAGTGGAACCACCATTGTCTCACCCACCAACACGTCTGAAGCTGAGACACATGGAGGTGTTGGGGATCAACCTCAACTCATCTAGCAGCCTCAAATAATATGCTACCTTCTCCACTCGAGAAATAATCTTATACATACCTATGTACTGATGCCCAGTGTAGGAACATAATCCTAACCATAATATGTCAAATAACCCTAAGTGTCTTAATCAATAGTCAGAATCTTGCCTGAAACTCTATTGTATTTGGCGTTCTCCTCTAGGAATGCCACTTCCTGCTCCCTACCAATCAACATTCTCAATTACATGAAAAAGGTGTATCCTATCCACTCACTTTGATCTTCCATCAACACGCATAATCCAGACTCGTACACTTTTTCACCTTGCACCCAAGGTCTCATATTTTGCATCAAATTGTACCCAACAGGTGCCTCGTCAATCAATTATCGGACAATCATACTAACTAGTCTAAGCATACATACAATACCTACCAATTATAATCTCATAACCTACCAATACAGGTCTATAGATATGTGACCATCCTCCCACATTTTTGTAAGATTCTGATTAACATTCCTTTAGCTCATGACAACTCGTCGGTCTTGCTATCATCCCAAACGAGCTTGTCTGGCTCACAAGTAACACATCAATGGGCCTATAAGTATAAAATCATCATCCCACTAACTTGAAGGAACCCAACCATCATCCCACATCCCTTAATAATAGTAGCTAAGAAAAAATGAAATATCGAACTTTAGGAACCTAAAAAATACTATCCGGTTTTTGAATCACGTATCAGATCTCAAAGCCTTTATCAAACAAGAACAGACAAGGGGACCTTCACATCGATCCTAAACCATATCATATCCAAATACATAATACGTGAATCGATGATGATAAATCAAAATCTTTAGCAACTATCCTAATTTTTCCCTATCATACCGAGGTCTGTGTAGTCCTTAGACTGTTTCCCTAGATGGGCGACTATCCCCCACTTGGAATCTAATGAACCTTAATCGATGCCCTTGGTTGATCGAACCCCTAATTATCTTAAACGGATCATACGATTCAGATTCTATGTGAATTTGCACAATACGAAACTAGATAGAACTCTCTTTTCACGAAAAGATCTCGGAGCTTCTCAAGGCGAACACCTATAAAATCCCATACGACCAACACATCCTCAACTGTCTTCTTTTCTACATTGTCACATATATCCGTCACAAGTGTTAAATATCCGACACCATTGAGCTACTGGTACCTTCGAGTCCTTGTGACTGGACATATTTTGGGCCTCGTCTAAGGCGTCACCTTTACTAAGAGTTCTCCCCCTCTTGGTTTTGCACTAATATCCGTTTGTGACGAAAATAAACTATACATCCAACGTGTCCTTGAGATCCATCCCCACTATCATACATAATCACCTATCTTTATCTAAGTCAATTCGATTGGTTACCTCTAACTTCCGAAGGTGCTCCAAAACTCCCACCCCAACATTATCTTCCTGCTAAATGTAAACGATCCTAGGAGCAACTCGTCCCCAGGTTGAAATTAGTTTAAGCACCCACGCACAATAAATAATCAAATAGGAAGTCGAATAACTAATTCTAAGGTCATGTAAACTTACTTGTGCAACTTCCCAAACATGGTCACACTATAAATGATACAGAGCCGATTATACATGCCAAACGTATGTAACTAGGATATAATAACAACATCAAATACAAAAAAAAACATATTAGCTACGTTACGAGGCCCTAATGTGATCATGATGATGACAATGGTGACATAACTTCACTTCTGGTGGGTAATCTTGACGAACATACCCTTTTGTTTGCACCTACTGAATTTGGATTTGAGGCCCATGAAAATGTGGGTCCTCCCACACTTACCATAAATGGCATGGTTCTTTTGACCTCCAGTTCTTTGTACAAAAGCATCAAACTTCTTGCTAGTTGTTAACAGAGTCGGGACCTATGCCCGCTTACTACTTCCCAACTATGACTCAAAACTAAGCTCTCTATCATGAGACGCCTCCACGGTCCTATTAGCAGTCTAAACAGATGTAACCCGCTTCTCTAACCAGATGATCAACCTATCTGTAACATCCATAAAATTTCATAAAAATTTAAACTTTTTCAAACCAACCAAAAATCATAAATGTTTACATTGTAGTTTTCAAAACAAGTTTAACATCAAAGTTTTTCCCAAAATCAGAATACACGACATGAGGAGGTGCACGATCATCTGAGGTACCTGAAACATAACCCAAAACTATAAGCCGAAAGCTTAGTGAGTTCCCCCAAAGTACCAACACAACAAATAACACATATGCAATAACAACATACTATGGGTTCAATTAACCATCGAGTTGGAATACCCCAGGCCCCTCAACCATCGGGTTGGAATGCCAACATACTATGGGTTCAATCAACCATTGGGTTGGAATACCTCAGGCCCCTCAACCATCGGGTTGGGATGCCAACATACTATGGGTTCAATAATCCTCGGGATGGAATACCCTAGGCCCTTAACCATCGGGTTGGAATGCCCCGGCCTGTTGGCTTACGCACAAAGCAGTGAAGCCTCAGCCACCGACCAAACATGTGCACATAAATGTAATGCCCATGTTTCTAGGCTAGGCACTAATGATGATGTAATAGTGTAGGTTAACCTTTGTAGCCCGTTTCAAAATAATATAAATGTATTATTGGGTATTATGTGTTTTGTGCTTACTTGTGTGACTTAAATGAATTAAGGGTAAAAATAAGTGTCATAATAAAATGTTAGATAAACCTGATATCTATACATAAAGAGGTAGTGGTCGAGACAAGGATTTCGGGTATGTAAAGAATGCCGAAATTCGAGTTATAACAAAGAAGTTATGACCTGTCGAAGTTTCGCGACAGAACCGACACGACACTGTGCGACGTAAATACTAAATTTACGATAGAGCGATATTTAGCCTTAGCGATCCAAATGAAAGTCATAGAATACATTAAACCGAGAGTGTGCATAAAAATAACGTCCAAATCTGACTTCGTATGAGGAAGTTACGATTTTTCTAAGTTTCAGCTTAGTAGTATGCAACCCAAAGTTCGAATATGAGATCGAGTGATTTTTAGTCGAAACAATCTAAACGAGAATCGAAGATCTCGTTAATAGTAGTGCAACGGTAAAAAGACAGACGAAAACGGACGTCGGATGAAGAAGTTATGAATTTATAACGGACTTTTCCTGTCCCGTCCTACTAAAGATATATTATTAAAAATAAAGTCAAAATTAGCCGACAGAGTCTAAATGAAAGTTATAGAGCATAATCTCACCTACGCGTGGATGTACAGAACGTCGAAAATAGAGCTCGTATGCAAAAGATATGAATTTCTGAAGTTCGGGGCACGAACTTCAACCTGTGTCAGAACTCACGACGTGAACTCAGTGATTGACACCTTCAGAGCCTGACAAACTGATGTCGGGACTATGCACCTGATGACGACCAAGTTCACGACGTGAACAATCCTGGTTCACGACGTGAATAGCGAAATTCAGCCCTATAAATAGAAATCGAAGGCAGCCGGTTTTGGTTGCTAATTTCTCAACCTCTCTCCTACTTCTCTCATCTTTAAGCCTACTTTTAACCCCTCGAAGTCCCGGTATCATCCCGATACCCGAAGCCCCGAAGATCCTGAGAAAAAGAGTTTTCGAGCCGAAACTCTGCCCGCGAGAAGCCCGGTTTTTTAGAAAACATTTCGGTTTCATCAAAGAATATTATTTTAAGAGACGAAGTGTTGTCCAATCATCGTCTTATAATGTGAGTGCATAGTCCCTTTCATGAACATGATTTCAATACAAGTATTGTTTGAATGTATTAAATATATGTTTTGTGTGAGTTATTTGATGATGTCTGAATTAAGTGTTAAAGAACATACCTGATTGTTTATGATAACTTAGGTTAAAGAGTAAACCTAAGATTTGTTATAATGGTTATGGGGTAGTATCTCTTTATGAGTACGAGTGAGATATATACGGAGAATAGAACTTTAAAATATGTCATTGATCCGGAAGCATGGATTAGACATAGTTATCCGTCCCTAGTCCGAGAGTATGGATTGGACTTAGTTAATTGTCATTAATCCGGGAGTATGGATTCAGACTTAGTCAGTTGTCATTCATTCGGGAGTATGGATTAAGACATAGTCAGTTGTCCTTAGTTCGGGAGTATGGACTGGACATGGAATCCGTCATTAGTCCGGGAGTATGGATTTAGACATAGACCAATTATCCCTTATCCGAGAGTATGGAATGGGCACAATCATGGACTCGAGAATATGGATTATATCCGGGAGTAAGAGTTAAAATTTAAGGTCCAAGGGTATGGATAGTCTCGTTGAGAGGATTGACGAGGTGGGGTAAGAGTTGGTTATATATATATATATATATATATATATATATATATATATATATATATATATATATATAGAAAATTTTATATTGTGTGAATTCTAAATTATATATATGTTATAACATTGTGGGATTGAAATCCCTATGTACGCACCAGGTTTTCCAAACCTGGCCCACTCAATATTTTTGTATCACAGGTATCGATACAAAGACACATTACACTGAGAGATTAAAGAGATGTATATCATTAGTGTAGATGAATGTAAGTTCGGTTTATGCTTATGTGTCTGTATTGACCAGGACATCCCAAATGTTTTAAAACGAATAAAATACATCTCTTCGGAGATGCTTGGATAAAGTATTTATCATGTTTTCTAGGAACAAATTCCGCAACAGTTTTCTTTAAAAGATTACTCTGATTTTAAAACAAAGCATAAACAAATCGGTCTTTTCTGGCCGTGAAATTTGGGGATGTCACAACAGATAAGCATACTATTAACCAGCCATCAAGCAAACAAATAAACATATCTTACAGATCACTAAGCATAACATCATCCTATCTACCAGGATACCGATCTAACATATCACTATAACATCATCCTATCTACCAGGATGTCGATCTAACAGATCTCAACAATACAAAAACATGCATAACAAGATATCAATCCAAGGGTCGGCATTGGTGCCTTCGAACCGCGAGTATAGCGAGGAAAACTCACCTCACACTGTTGAATCACACTGAAAGCCTCCGGCTGCTAGCTCACTAAAATCCACGCACTAACACAACAAAATAAACATCCAATTAATAATTGGATTACAATCTTTGACTAATAGTCCACACTTAGGGTAAATGGCCACTTTACCCTTTCCCTAGATGGGCTAAGACCCAGGCTCAAATCTTGACCCAAAAGGGCCAACAATAAATAATCACTCAAGGCCCATAATTGGCCCAATTTCCTAAATTGGGCCTAACTCCTATTTGGGCTTTACTCCAAGGTCCAACACTTCACTTAGCCCAAAATACTCATAATTAAATGGACCAATAACGTACCAAGCATCCAAGCCCAAAAGGTGGCCCAAAGCTTGAAGCCCAAACTCGAAAATCCAATAGGTTGAGTACGCGGGGTGTACCCACCTGTACGCTCAGCGTACATTGCATTGACCGGAATCACACCATTGACCACCTACGCCCAACGTACACGGTGGCCATGCAAAGCTTGATTAAGAACTTATCTCATTCAGTCCAACTTGCAACTTTCAAATCTAGGTCAAAGAGGTGTTCCAAACCATAAAGTTTCCAACTTTATGGTCATGCATTTCTTAATAAGGCCCAACATCAAAATTCTAGCTTCTCTTAACCACTAAAGACCTCATGCATGCACCAAAAGAGCCAAGATAACATTTTTATGACTTATTGCACGTCATTTCTCAGAAAGGACGGATCCTTTAGTCTTAGAGTAGCACATACTCATTAACACCAAGAAAAGGGACTAACAACACATAAATTTCCTCATGGCAAGATCTAAAAGAAAACAAGGCAAGATTGAAGCTTTATACCTTCTGGAGCTTCTTAAGAAGGTAAGAATCCCAGATCCACAAGTTGCTCCTTCACCAAGGCTTCTCCAAGAATCTTCTTCTTCCTCTAACACACCAAGAACACACCAAAAAACACACACTTGAGCTCCAAAATGCACACTCAGGGTTTGCAAAAACGTCCCAAGGGAGTAGAGGTTGAAACGTGGAAAGGAAATGAGCCAATATGATGCTTAAATACCCTTCAAACCCTAAAATTTAGGGTCTCCTCCCGACGTGAGTACGCATAGCGTACGTGAGTGTACGCCCAGTGTACTAGGGCGCGCCCTAGTACGCTCAGCGTACACACATGTACGCTTAGCGTACTCCTCCAACTCAATTTACCAAAATGCCACTAAGGCTTCAAGGCATAATTCTTGGACTTAGGGATCAAATTGACTTATAATTTAAACCAATGGATGAATTTGAAAATACCTGCAACCAGGGTGTTACAACTCTCCCCCACTTGAACTAGACTTCGTCATCGAAGTTTGCTGCAGAGAACAACTCTGGATCGAGAGGCACTCAGGGGAAATGACACGCGGATCGAGAGAGTGAGAGAGCGAATTTGAGAGGTGTGGAAAGAGGTACGTCGAAGTCTGGTATTTATAGCATTTAGGGTGCACACCACACTTGTGTGTGTCAGCCACAAGGGGGTTGTCACATGTCGTCCTCTCTGTGTACCACGTCACCCCGTATCTAGGCGGCTCGTGTGTCAGTTTTTGTGTGGCGCACTGCGCATGGGCGCGCGTGACAGTAAGATTTCAACTTTGAAATTCCGTAACTCTCGCATACGAACTCCATTTTCAACGACTCTTATATATCCTTGTAGGTATCGATGTACACTACAACTTTCCTTTTGGTCATTTTGGCTAGTTTTGACTTTCGTTTTTCGACTAGTTTTTATTACCGTTATGATTTTATAAAAATCATAACTTTCTCATACGGTTTCCATTTTAAGCGTTCTTCGTCTCATAATTCATACTTTGAGTAGTACTATGATTGTCTTGTTGGCGACTTTTTCCAAAAGTCGACCAATATTCTCGTAGTTTTCGGCATTGTAAATTTTTACTTACGGTAGATATTTATTTACTATAAAATTCATATCTCACCTACTGAGTCTGATTGTTGCGAAATTTATATTTTTGGGATCGAGGTAGCTTATAGAGTCTAAAAATGTTAATCTACTCCTAAAGTGACGCGACTTTTTGTGCACTTATTTTTTGAGCCATAAGGTTTACGTAATTAAGGACGAAAATTCGAATATATTAAAATATAATGGGTGGTTACAAGGTTGTCCTTATTACATTTTTGTGTTTTATCGGTAAATATTAACGGCAGTCGATGAAGTATTTTCTAGGTTGTCACATCCTCCCCCCACTAAAAGAAATTTTGTCCCGAAATTTAATGGGTAGTTGGGGTGTTTTCAAACAAGTGGGGATACTTGCTTCTCATTTGATCTTCGCGTTCCCATGTGTACTACGGTCCTCGCTTAGAGTTTCATCGTACCTTGACTATAGAGATGCAGCTCTGTTTATGTGACATCCCTAATCTCACGGCCAGAAAAGACCGATTTATTTATGCTTATTTAAATCATAGTATTCTTTTCAAAAGAGTAATAATGCGGAATTTGGTCCCAAAAATATGACAATATAATTATCAAAGCATTTCCGAGGAAATGTATTTCATTTATATTTAAAAACCTTGGGATGTCATGGTCAATACAGCAACATAAGCATAAACGTAATATTACAGGTCTTACAATAGATTATTATTCTAATGGCCTATTCTCCTTTAAATCTTTCTCTAGATTTAAACTCATCACATTTGTGCTCTTATGTCGCTACTTGTGATACAAAGAAACTGATTGGGTCAGGCTTGGTAAATCCTGGTGAGCACATAGGGTTTTCAACCCACAATAATTAAATTTATTAATTTCATCAATCAATCAACCCGGTTACCCGTTCTCGTTATCCTCACTTTCTGCCCCTAAAGCATCTAAATTAAGGGACCTAGCCTAAGGATTTTTCATCGGGGAGACAACACTGCTTAGGGATTCCTCAGCAATACATGTCAAATAAGGCAACCATGGGGGGATGGAGTACACCGGTGAACACATCGTTCACAAACACCTACAGGTTGCGAGCCTGCCATCGTTCTACTAGACTGTCTATAATAGTCTGTGGTCGTCATCTATACTCCGTTAGATGACTAAGTCGGCTTAAACATCGAGACCTGTAACATCCCATTTAAAATATAATAATTAAATAATAAAACCGGAACCCCGAGAAGTAATTTTTATTATTATTTTATATTATTATTGTCCAAAATTAATTAACAATTAGTGGGTTGTTGGTTTCGGGAAGCCAAATGAAAAGAATTGAATCTCCAAGGGTTAAAATGTAATTTCGGGATTTATTTTGAGAAGAAATTATGGAAGCAGGGGTCAAAGAGTAAATATTGGACTCATTTTGTAAGGATTTTAGAAGGCAGGGTGGAAATGGTAATTTCTGGATCGAAATTGAAAGAAGAAGGGAAAAGGAGGGACCATTTGGTAATTTTCGGACTTAGGTTGAAAGAAAAGAGAGAAAGAGGGATCATTTATGTCATTATGGGTTGAAATTTGAAGGAACCGGGTATATAATCTAAAACCCGTCACCATGTGCATCAAACCCTAACCCTAAAGGTTGTCGGCCGCCATCCTCTCCTTCTCTTCCTCCAGCCGCCATCTCAAGCCTCATCCGTCGCCACCATGCCACCTGGCCATTCTGCCATCGAGCACCGCCATCACTACGTCGTTGGACATCTTGTGTGGCCGGAAAACCACCAGGATGTGTCGTTGTCGCCACTTCCTACCGTGGCTGTTTGACCGGGAACCAAAGAAATATCCGTTGCCACTGTTTCGTCGACGATGACGACCACCTCGTGCCCATCTTGCTGCCGGACGTCGTGGTCGCTCGAGAGAGGGATGACCGGAGTCGCCAACCCCGTTTTGGAGGTCGAAACCACCAGCTATAGTCGCCGCAGGTGCTGATGTTGGAGACGAGGACCACCAGTGGGCCCGTTCCCCGCTGCTGTTGCTATCGTTCGAGGTAGCCATCATCGTGGGGAGAGTTGTGCTGCCGTTAGCCACTACCGTCGCTGCTAGAGCTGCTGCCACCATGTTACCCCTTTGTTGCCACCACCAGCCACCGTGGGAGGTGGTTATGTGCGTGTTTTGGTACGTGTGGGTGTAATGCTGTTGTGAGAAGGTGTTGTGTCTGGGTTGTTTTAGCCGGAATCACAAGATGGCCACCACCACCACCATGAAGTGGTGGCTGCCACCCTCTGCCACCGCCGGCCACCACTAGGGTGGCTGTGTGTATGTGTTGTATTAGTGTGTGTGTGTTATTTTGGTTTTAGCATTGTAATTGTAACAAAAGAGAAATAATGAAAAGAAAAACTCAAACCACCACTGTAGGGTGGTGGCTGCCGCCACCGGCCGCCGTGACGGGTGGCGGTGTGCCTCGTTCGTATTGTGACTCGTTTGGGATGTTTGGAAAAGGGACTAAAACCCTAATGGGCCTAGTAAACCCTAGTGGACCCAATGAAACCCAAATGGGCCCAATGAAGCCCTAAGTGACCTAAAAGCCCAACCAATTGATTAATGGGCTACTATTGGGTAGGGAAACCCTAATTAGGGTTTGGAAAACCCTAATGGCTTAAAACCCTAATTTTTGGGAATTGATCGGGACACACACACGAGAATTAATTATTAAACCTAAAATAATAATTAATAATCATTGGCAAACTAACTTAAGGCAAGAATGAACTTAATGGATTAAGTCCTTAACGGGTTAAGTAAGAAACACTTAACCCTGATCATCATTTCATGAGAAAACCCTAATTTTGGGATTATGAGCTTGGACTTATCGGGACCCATATTTGGGCCATTGGGATGGAATTGTGCATTAATCCCAATCACATCATATGACTTATTTAGTAAAGTGAGGGACTTAATGGATTAAGTCCTTAATGGGTTAAGTGAGAAACACTCAACCCTAATTGTCATTTTATGTGAAACCCTAATTTCACTTGGACTTTGTGTTGGGCCTTTCTATCGGGCTTTGGCGATTGTACTATGAATGGGATTTCCAAGAATAAGCAAATGGACTAAATAATTATATGGGTTTTAGGATAAGGCCCATGTGAGAGTCTTGGGCCCAATTTGGAAAATTGGGCCATATGTTGGGCTTTGGCCCATTATTTGACTTTTGGGCTTTTGTAGTGTGAGTTGGACCTTGGGCTTGGAACCCAATTATTAATTGGGTATTGTTTGATGTTGACAGTTCGGGAATCTGTCAACCAGCAGCTGGAGTTGTATCTGCGGGACTTCAGCAGTGCCAGGTGAGTTATCCTCACTATACTCAAGAGTCTAAGGCACCAAGGCCGACCCTTTGGATTGTTATATGGTTATGTTGTGCTAGTATGATCTGTTAGATTGGTATCCTAGAGGGTAGGATAATATTATGTTGTATGTGGTATGATCTGTTAGATCGGTATCCTAGAGGGTAGGGTAATATTATGTGGTATGTGGTGTGATCCATTAGATCAATTGTTGTCTATAGACTGTTATGTGATTATCTGTTATATGTGCACATGTTTGTTTGGTGGTTGAGGCTTATCTGCTTTGTGCGAAAGCCAATAGACCTGGGCATTCCAACCTGTTGGTTGTGGGCCGTGAGTATTCCATCCCGAGGATGACTGGACTCATAGTATGTGGGCATTCCAACCTGTTGGTTGTGGGCCGTGAGTATTCCATCCCGAGGATGACTGGACTCATAGTATGTGGGCATTCCAACCTGTTGCTTATGGGCCTGGGGTATTCCATCACGAGGATGATTGGACCCACAGTATGTTGGCATTCCAACCGGAAGGTTGAGGGCATGGGGTATTCCAACCCGATGGTTGATTGGACCCATAGTATGTTGTTTATGATTATATGTGTATTGTTGTGGGTATGGGTATTTTGGGGGAACTCACTAAGCTTTCGAGCTTACAGTTTCAGTTTATTGTTTCAGGTGCATCAGGGGATCGTGGCAAGGCAAAGGCGTGATCGTACAGCTCCTCACTTTTTATGACTTTGTTTCTGGGATACTCTGATATGATACATTTTGAAAATAAGTTTTGTAATGGTTAATAGATATGAAATGTTTTTAAAAGTTTAAATTTGGCATGATTTTTATGGGTGTTACAAGACCTCTCATAATTTTAATTCATCTCTCATCATTTATTTCATCATGTATAACATCTACCCATCTTTACCCATCATAATTATAGGTATAAAATACATATACAGTTTAAATCAAATAAAACATGTATATTTTATTCATTCAACATAAATATCAAGAACATAGATAATATGCACACATAGCACGTAATTTATATTAAATACTTCATATGTACGTGTATGATGAAAGTAACTATGCACTCACCTGACTAGTTAGTGAAAACTAACTACTATTATGGCTCCAAGTTCAACACTGCTTGACAACTTATTATATTGCCTAAAACATCTAATATGTGAAGTGATATCCAAAAATAATTTCTTGAAAGACTTTCGTTAATATATGAAAATAATTCAAGATGTTGCTATTTATACTAGAATTCAAATCGTCTATCTCTTATCTTTCTTACGGTTTAAAATGCTTACTCATTTAAAATTATTGACACGTATAACTCTAGTTACAAGAGTCAATAGAAAAAGAAAACACGTATACCATTTTATTAAATGAAGTTGTACGATCACATATTTAAACAACACATGTTATTTTTAATTAATAAAATATGTGCGACATTTCTTATATTTCTTACACGTATTGCAATTCACAAATCAATTATAGTTACATTTATGGTCCCTCAATTATTCTTGTATTAACACAATATATCCTTCAAGTTACACTATAGTCCATTAACCATTTATTAATAAAATCATTATACCCTTTATAATAAAATTTTATCCAAATCATTTATAATCAATAACTAACGTCGTAAAAAGTACCCGGTCAATTATTATCGAAAAACGGGTGTAACGGAAAAATTATCGTTTCACTACATGGGTTCACCCTTAAATGTATTTAGACAAAATACATCTTATAACATATAATTTGTAATTTTAGATTCGTTACAACTTTCGTTAAGATTTTAATCATAAATAATCTTTTTATTTTTAATGTTTGTTTTAGCCATATTTATTAAGTTTTTTTTAAAATAATTTTTTTACACAAATATTATATACACATAATATTTGTCAAATGTCTACACATATAACATATACTCGAATAATTATCTTTCACTTATTCTTATAAGGTTACAATCGTCGACCGACGTAAATACATATTTTATAGGATATGCCTAGCAAGAAACGTGGGTGTTACAGTTTAACCCTCTTGACTTCACGATCCATGATCTCGATTGGTTCTTCGACAAAGTTGAGTTGGGCGTCAATCTGGATTTCGTCGAGAGGTACAACTAGAGTGTCCTCAGAGAGACATTTCTTAAGGTTTGATACATGGAAAACGTTGTGTACACAACTAAGTTATTGGGGCAACGCGAGTCGGTAGCAGATTAAGCCTCCAACTACAGCTCGAAATCCACTCACACCAAGTCACCCTTCAACACTCCTACGAATAGCAATCAGGATTAAAAATAGCTACCATTCACCCTAAACATGTAATTAAACTATCAGGTTAAACTTGCAAATTTTAACCACAAATAATAGCATGTTAAAGACCTATTTTCCACTCCTTAAACCCATCTAAACCAGATTACGAATCCATATTATTGAAGTTCAGGTCAATACCTTTTTAGGGATTACTTGCACAAGTCCATACGATTTTTCTACAATTTACAATGGATTTTACAAAACAACATGTTAATGCAACTAAATTCAGACCAGTCAGTGAAAATGACCCTTTTCACCCTAGTTAGAGTCATTTCCAACTTTCAAACAAAACTAATGAAATGAAGTAGTCTCACATACAAAACATTGGGCACTGGTTTCGACCAAAAATGATTATCCATGACTGAGATATGATCATTCAAAGATCTGGACATATTAGTGTATTTCACAACACATAACTTATTGTTTTGGGTTAAGTTAGCTTCATAACCCATTAATCCCTAAATGGAAACAATCCTAAAGATGGAAAATTAGATGCTTGAAGTCCAATACATTTCTTAATGGCTTAATGACCCTCAAAGGGGCTTCAAAAACTACCAATCAAAGTATAATGCCTTAAAGATAAAGACATCAAATTTTAGGCTTTAAGTCATGCTTTAATCTTCCATTAGGTCTTTAATGGTTAAGCTTTAACCTTAAAACTCTTGATAGAAAGATGAGTATACTAATGTGTCTTAAAGTCTTAAGAACTTGGCTAAACAAAGGCTTAAACTAATGATGACATCACATAAAATCATAATACCTCTTCGTAAGGGTTAAGTTTGCAACTTAGCCCATTAAGCTTTATCATAAAACCATTAAGTTGGAACAAAGGTCAAACATAACCACCACCTCATGGTGGTCAGATGGGGGTGCTAGGGTGGTCCATGGTAGTGACACGACGATCAAAACCACCATAAAGTATGATGTTATAAAGGAACAAAGAAAAACGGGATACAACGCTTAGGCCTACAAACCCTCCCCCAAACGGTTACAATCTTAAACGATCACAATACACACACAACCACCATTAGCGGTCGGTGGTGGTGGTAGATGGCAGATATCGGTAGCAGGAGGCTGCCGACGATGATAACTTTGGTGCTCCTAGGAGATAGATGGAAGAAAGAGAGAAAAATAAAAGAAATGTGATTGTAACTCCACTGACTCGGTCCCAACCTCTGCCTCACACTCCTTGATGTTCTCCTTCTCCGACGGAACTTCCAACACACACACACACTCACCGATAATCCCTTCCCTTCCTCTGGCGGTGCTTATAACTCCCCCCCCCCCCCTCTATCGATGATGAATTCAATTGCGTCGCCGAAGTAGAGCTCTAGGGTTATACGATTTCATGTGCGACCTAAGGACGCCTTGCAGCCAGGAACAACGGGAGTTCCAAATCCTGTTGACTTCACTGGTTAAAACCAAATGTTTCATACTTGGTCCTCCTCCTTTGCCAAACTGGCGCATATGGTCCCTCAATACAAATTCCTTTTCATACCACATTACAAATTTGATAATTTTAGCCCCTCCCAGCCTAAAACAATTTTGTTTATAGTTTAATAACTATTTTCATTTTGTTTTACTTATTATTTATTTACCCTTTATTGTTACTATTATTTATTATATACTTCCTTTATTCCATTATATGATTATTTAACTAGAAAATGGAAAACAGGACGTTAGAATACAAGAGTTGATTATATTTATTAATAAAAAATATTCAATATGTGTCAACTTGATTAATGGTGTGATCCTATAAGATCATATGTTATTATAAATATCACTCAATAATGATTCTTGAGCATATAGATCCAATACATTATAGGTTGCTCTGTTATCATCATCTTAATCTCTCGAAAATATAAAATAAATTATTATAAAGCCATAATCTTAGATTTTATGTTATATATTTTTATCCATATGTAAACTTCCAATCCTCCTGTAATAGTACATAAAGACACGAAATTCAACAACTGACTTTTCACCCTTAACTTTAGTTGATTTAACTTTTAGACCAAAAAAAACTTTATTTCCTTTCATCGATAGTAACATGCACTTCAAACACAAAAAGTAAGTTCACTCTTTTACTTTGCAAAGTAAAAATTGACTGTTGGACATGATTTCCGACAACTTATTTCCACATGATCTTTTATGTTTTTCTGTATATAATTCAAAGTGACGGTAACAATAAGGGTATTAAGCTCCTTAGTCATACCATTGTAGGAGAGAGTCTTAAAGGCTAGGTTGCATATGATCACTTTCATTTTAGAAACCAATTTGGTTTTATGCCTGAAAAGTCGACGATGGAGACGATTTATCTCCTTACATGCCTTATAAAGAAATGCAGAGAAAGAAATAGGGACCAACATATGGTGTTCATCGGACTTGGAGAAGACTTATGATATAGTGTATCTCGAGGCATTTTGGAGGACCTTATAATATAGAGAAGTTCCCAAGAGATATATTATAGCCATACATGATATGTATTATCGCTCAACAACTTGTGTGCAGACCCCAATATGTGACACAAAGTCATTTTCAATTGATATTGAACTATATCAGGGCTCAACTCTTGGTCTGTATTGTAACGCCCCGATTCTCAGGTATTGTTTAAATAAGATTTATTGGGTGAAGCTCTACTCGACGAGTTGGTTGACCTACTCGTCGAGTAGCAGCGGGGTGGGATCGCGTGTTAAGTGACCTACTCGACGAGTCCATATTGGGACTCGACGAGTAGGAGCTGGCAGATGAAACCCTAAATCCCGGGGTTTTGCACCCTATTTAAGGAAGCATAAGCCTCCTTTGGCCTCTTTGCAGTCCTTTGAGAGCTCAGAGAACCCTAATTCGTTTGGTGTTTCATTCTTGTGTGTGTAAGCTTTTGAGAGGAGATCTTGTGAGGAAAGGAGCTTGGGGAAAACAAAAGGGCTAGGAGCAACGAAGTGTGGGAGATCAGAAATCTATCTCAAATAGCATCATTTGGAGGTATAAAGTCGTCATCTTTTCTCCTTTTTCTTTCTAGACCTCTTTTGGTTGAGATCTAGGGTTTTTATGGTTTGGTTGAGATGGTAGTGTGGGATATGAGCTAGATCTGAAGTTGTAACTTCAGATCTGTAACCTTCTTGGGTTCTAGAGTCATAAAGCTCTGATTTTTGTCGAGAATGAGGCCCTCCTTGTGCATAAAGCCCCATTAAGAACTTAGTTTTGGCATTAAGAGCCTTATTAGTCATGCATGCACGTAAAGTTTGCAACTTTACGTGAAAAGCATGCCCTAGAAGCTTGGATCTGTGATTTGGAGCCGTTGCATGGCTCAAAACAAGTCTGTATGGAAAAAGGACTGAATGGACTCGGCGAGTCGCAAGGTTGACTCGGCGAGTCACATGAAGATGGTCGTGAACTCGACGAGTTGGATGAACAACTCGGCGAGTCCGATGAAGATCACCATAAGACTCGACGAGTTGAAGAACAACTCGGCGAGTCGGATGAGTTTTCCCTAGGATATGTATGCGTGTGTGCCCGTCGAGTGGCAAGGAGGAAACTCGACGGGTGGCCTTAGAGTTTGAACGGGAATCGAAGGAACTCGACGAGTCACCCCGATGACTCGGCGAGTGGAATGTGCTTCGAGGAACTCGGCGAGTAGCCAAGGGTACCCGGCGAGTTAGGGGTCAACATGGACTGTTGACCTTGACCAGGGGTTGACTGGTGGGTTATGGAGTACCTTATAGATTTAAGGAGTTATGAGTATATTGTACTATGGTCATAGGCGGTGGAGCCTGTGTCAAGTGATCCGAGAATTGGAGTTTACCTTTTGAGTCGGCATCTGCGAGGTGAGTTATCCTCACTATATCGATAGGGTCTACGGCACCAAGGCCGGCCCTTTTAGTTGTTATTGTTATGGTATGCTACATATGGTTTGGTCTGCTAGATCGGAATCAGGGTAGACAGTATGTTATGCTTTATGATCCGTAAGGATTGGTATGTTAGTGACCTGCTAGGTCGGTACTCTAGTTACGAGAGGATTCTATGGTTGATGATCAGTATGACAGATATGTTTGATGTTTGTATATGCCAGTATATGATAGTTATGCGAACTTGGTTATTTGCTTATTGGTTGGGTTGAGGCGGTCCTGCTTTATGCTGATGGCCAACATACCCTATGAGCGGTCCGGGGAGACTGCAGGCCCACGAGGCGGACCAGTCATGCCGAAGGCTTGGGATAGATTTTGATAGATTGTAGGCCCGGTAGGGCGGTCCAGTCAGGCCGATGGCCCAGTATGCATGAATAGATTCAGATAGACTGTAGGCCCGGTAGGGCGGACCAGTCAGACCGATGGCCCAGTATGCATGATTGATTGATTGATTGATACTGATATGGTATTGTCAGTGTGGTATTGGTATTTTGGGGGTAGCTCACTAAGCCCTCGGGCTTACAGTTTTCAGTTTATTGTTTCAGGTACTTCAGGAGATCGTGGCAAGGCAAAGGCGTGACCGTACCGCTCCTCATCCTTATGTTATGATTTTGGGACACTCTGATGGATATTGATTTGAAAACATTTTGTAAACAATACTATTTGACTTTTATTTGTGATTTAAAAAGTTTGAATTTGGCGTGAAATTTTTGGACGTTACAAGTTGGTATCAGAGCCTTGGTTTGAGTGAATTGGAGGAACACTCGTGTGAATCCAGTCTCAAACCAAGGAGATTTTTGGGAAGTAAGTTTTAAAAATGGTTTTCAAAAGAAAGGATGGAGGATGCAGAGGGTACGATCAGCCGGAGCCTGTAAGTAAACCCCAAAATATCATACAGTTATTTGATATTCTGATATGTTAGAATAGCATGCTAGTGCTAGGCTAGGGATCTTCAGGAATCGCATGATAGATTTGCCTGATTATATGATACCTATTAGCAATGGGTTTCTTGTATATGGGATTGACATCATAACTGTAGATGTTTAGTGTATGCATCACGGTCGTGTATAGTTAAGATCTTATAGCATGAGAATGTCTGACTCGACCTTAGGGTAGGGTTGGATATTCGAAAGTCTATCGGGTCCAGCGTTATGTGCGGCTAGCATACACTAGCGCTGCAGGGGCTGATGGAAGTTCCATGGAGGTGTGAGTTGTGCAGAGCTGTGGGATCAGTAGTGAGATAGGCGATGTCCCCTAGTAGTGATGGTTGAGCGCACATTATGTTGAGTATAGTATTAGGGAGTTGTGGTGATACTTGAGACAAATATGGGTAGGTGTGGAAGGTAGTATGGGCCCGTACTACTGGAAGCACATGACCCATACGCGTAGCAAGGAAGTCACAACCCCTAGGATTTGTGAGTTTTGGTCTTCCGATATTATGTTGTGTATCTGATGTCTTGAACGTATCTTTCAGTATGGTGGTAACGAGACGTTTTGCTGCTGGGTCCGGATCAGGATCAGGACAGGGGGACGGAGGGCTAGAGGTGTCGGTAGCACCTGAGCCCGTGGTTCAGATGGGGACTGAGGAGATGGATGCCAGGATCTGGGAGATTCTACATGATGAGGTCGCTGCGGCTTTCCGAGCGCAGCTACCAAAGATGTTTGGATCGATCAAGACCGCGATGGTCGAGTATTTTGATGAGCGATATGCAGCTCTGGCAGAGACAGCAGCCGCTGCAGCCACTTCGGCTGTAACTGCGGCAGGGGTTGGAGGAGGAGCCGGCAGGGCTTTCCAGTACCGGGACTTCGATAATACGAAGCCCCCGACATTTGATGGTACTCAGGATGCGATCAGGGCTATGCGGTGGTTGTCTGACGTGGAGGGCTGTTTCTTCACGTGCTCATGTCCTGCTGACCAGAAGGTCAGGTATGCTCTGAACCTGCTTAGGCTCGGGGCAAAGGACTGGTGGAGATTGACGACAGGTTCATATTCTGATGATCAGCGGGCTGCTGTTACTTGGGAGCAGTTCCGAGATATGTTTCGCACCCGCTACATTCCGCGCGTGGAACGGGAGCGGCTTGCTCAGGAGTTTTTGACATTGAGACAGGATGGGGAGTCTGTGATGGAGATTACCCGGATGTTCACGGAGAGGGCTATGTTTTGCCCGGAGTTTGCGTCGGAGCAGTCTCAGATGACTCGTTATCTGAGTATGCTCAAGACGGATATACGACAGTTTGTGGCTACACAGCGTTGTGAGACCCTCCTGGATCTACAGGAAGCCGCGAAGCGGCGTGAGCTGGAGATAGAGCTGCAGCTGAAGGAGCAGCATCAGGCACCGGCACAGTCTCAGTCGGCGCCTAAGCGGTCTAAGACCGCTGATGCACGGTCTGGGGGTCAGCAGAGCCGCACTTGTGGAAAGTGTGGCAGGGTTCATTCGGGAGTATGTAGAGCAGGAGGGGGGTGCCATAAATGTGGCAAGGAGGGGCACTATGCCAGGGACTGCCGTCAGTCCGCTCCTCCAGCAGATATGAGGATTTGTTACCATTGTCATCAGGTTGGTCATGTGAAGACCAACTGTCCGCAGCTTACCGCCAAGTCGGCGCAGGGTCCCGCGCCAGCCACTGTGAGGATTGGAGATGGGAGGCCAGGCAGGGTGGAGCCTCCGAAGGCTCAGGGTCGCGCCTTCCAGCTCACGGCCGAGGAAGCCAAGGCAGCGCCAGATGTGGTTGCTGGTGCATTTCTATTCTCTGTCTCAGTTATTGTATTGGTGTTATGCTTATTGATTGTACCTGTGGTTAGGTACGTTTTTAGTGAATTCTTTGCCCGCTTTGGTATTATTTGACTCGGGGGCGAGTCGGTCGTTTGTATCTCAGACTTTCTCTAGAGGGTTCAGTGTGCCGATAGGTGATCTTGAGTGTCCGTTGCGAGTTTCGATCGCCAACGAGCACGGGGTTTCTGCTTCTTCGGTTTACCGGGGATGTGAGTTGGAGATTTTCGGGGTGTCCTTCCCGATAGATTTGATTCCTATCCCCATGGGGGATGTATGCGTGATTGTAGGGATGGATTGGCTTAGCCGTTTAGGCGCCATGATCGACTGTGAGAAGCAGCGGGTGGTGGTTCGAACCCCAAATGGGGGAGAACTGGTAGTATATGGCGAGGGCACCAGGTTGGGATCAGGGTTTTGGTCGGCAGCCAGGGCTCGACAGTATATACAGCACGGGTGTGCCGGTTATTTGGCGTATGTAGTAGATACGCGGGTTAGGGAGCAGCTCTCAGTTTCAGAGGTTCCGGTGGTTAGAGAGTTTGCTGATGTGTTTCCGGAGGAGTTACTCGGAGTGCCTCCGGAGAGGCAGGTTGAGTTTAGGATTGATCTAGTGCCGGGTGCGGCCCCTATCGCTAAGGCGCCGTACCGACTAGCACCGCCAGAGATGCAAGAGTTGTCGTCTCAGTTGCAGGAGCTGCTGGGTAAGCAGTTTATTCGTCCGAGTAGTTCACCCTGGGGAGCACCGATCCTGTTCGTCAGGAAGAAGGACGGTTCGCACAGGATGTGCATTGACTATAGGGAGCTGAACAAGTTAACGGTGAAGAACCGTTATCCGCTTCCGAGGATAGACGATCTTTTTGATCAGCTGCAGGGTGCATCTTGGTTTTCCAAGATTGATTTGAGATCAGGATACCACCAGGTCAGGGTGAGGGAGGAGGACGTGGAGAAGACCGCGTTTCGGACTCGTTATGGTCATTACGAGTTCGTGGTGATGCCGTTTGGGCTCACCAACGCGCCAGCAGTGTTCATGGATCTGATGAACCGAGTCTGCAGACCGATGCTCGATCGCTCGGTCATTGTGTTCATAGATGACATCTTGGTATATTCCAAGACCCGAGAGCAGCATGAGGAGCATCTCAGGGAGCTGCTGGAGGTACTGCGACGAGAGCGGCTGTATGCCAAGTTCTCGAAGTGTGAGTTTTGGTTACGAGAGGTTCAGTTCCTTGGACATCTCGTTAACCAGGATGGGATTTTGGTCGATCCGGCCAAGGTGGAGGCGGTTATGCAGTGGGAGACTCCGAGATCTCCCTCAGACATCAGGAGTTTATTGGGTTTAGCAGGGTATTATCGGAGATTCATTCGTGATTTCTCCAAGGTTGCCGTACCCCTCACTCGTCTAACGAGGAAGGGAGTGGATTTCCGGTGGGGCCCTGAGCAGCAGAGGGCGTTTGAGACCCTCCGGCAGCGGTTATGCGAGGCGCCGGTGTTGACACTCCCCGAGGGAGTGGAGGATTTCGTGGTATTTTGTGATGCGTCCATCACAGGCTTAGGGGCAGTCCTCATGCAGAGGCGACGAGTGATAGCTTATGCATCGCGGCAGTTAAAGCCGCATGAGACGAGATACCCCACGCACGATCTTGAGTTGGGAGCGGTGGTCTTCGCTCTCAAGATTTGGAGGCACTATCTGTACGGGGTCCGTTGTACCATATACACAGATCACAAGAGTTTGAGGCACATTATGGATCAGCCAAACCTGAATATGAGGTAGCGCAGGTGGCTGGATGTAGTCAAGGACTGTGATTGTGAGATCCTTTACCATCCTAGTAAAGCGAACGTGGTTGCGGATGCTCTGAGCCGCAAGTCAGTTGGGTCCTCGACCCCAGCCAGGTGTATGAGGATAGCGGTGGATTCCCCGCTGGTGGGTCTGGTCAGGGATGCTCAGATTGAGGGTATGAGACCAGAGAACTGGAAGTTGGAGAAGATTAAGGGCGAAAGCGCCCAGTTTGTTCAGGATAGCCGCGGATTGTTGACCCGTTACGGTCGGGTTTGGGTTCCGATGACCGGAGGGGTCCGGCAGACAGTGATGGAGGAGGCTCATAAGTCTCGCTTCTCTATTCATCCGGTAGCCACCAAGATGTACCGTGATCTGAGTTCGAGTTATTGGTGGCCGGGCATGAAGCGAGATATCGCTTGGTTTGTTGAGAGGTGCTTGACCTGTAGGATGGTGTCACACCCCCGAACCAGACGGCGGAAACGTCCGAGGGCTCGCGTGACTTAAATTGAATATCATCACAATGGATATAAATGAATCATAACATAAACATCACCATGCATCAATACATTACAACTGATATTGTTCACATCCAGTACATTGTTTTAAATATTACACATCCATAACATAAATTGTTTAAGAGTTTTCAAAACATAGCTTCCTAACATACTTGATATTACCCTGCAGCTTACCTGTTACCTGAGAATACAAGTTATTTTGAAAAACGTCAACATATGAAATGTTGGTGAGTTCATAAGCAGGGTTGTGATAAAAATGATTTGTGTAGTTTATAAAACCCAGAAAATCCGATATTTTCTGAAAAGACAATTGTTTACCAAAGTGTGAAGATCCATAAGTTGATGCATGAATGATTTCAAAACGTGTATAAAAGGGAGTTTTGTATTATAGTTATAGAAAAATACAAGCGAGTGGTGTTGATTTCCTCGAAAAACCCGATGTTTTCCGATAACATAAAATATAATTGTTTTTCAAATTGCTATACCGCCACAACGAATGATTTTGATTACTCTTCCTTGATTACTCGGATGGTATTGGATTTAATTAATTATGTGAGTCGTTATAACCATGCATAATAATGACTAGTTCGTCTGTCTTGGCATCCTAATGTATGCCGGGATTGATCTTACGATTTTGTCACCCTAGACTGGCCGAGTCTAACTGTAGCGAACAACTGAGGTGTGGGGGAGTCACCCCCGTATAGATCTATACACAAACTCTCGCTCTCCTTCCAGGAGACTTTGATTATAACTACAGACTACGAACGACCCTTAGAGGTGTCGCTCGTTATTACTCACTTAATCCAAACAAAATTGATTATTGTTGATTAACGACTGGGATTTGTTTACTTTGATTTCAAATAAGCCTAACAGACACGGAGAAGAGGAATACAAGGTCCTGCTAATTACACGTGTTATTTAAGGCTGTTGGTTATACGAAGGACACATTGGCCCATTTCATATTTGATTAAATTTGGACCTTACTAGCAATGCTAACGGGCCACCAAGGCCCAATAGCACATATAAGCCATTGATGGTCCTTTAAACATGTAATTGGGTCACAAGAGGCTCAATAGACATGTGTTATTATCGTCGAACCCAAAAGTCACGTTAATGGGTCACAAAGGCCCATTAAGCATGATTAAGATCTTTCAAGTCCAACTATTTGAATATTTACGTGTTTTAGGTATAATATAATGGCCGGAAGTTTGATTGAAAAATTGTTAAAATCTCAACAGCACGAAACTTGTCGGTTGTTTATAACGATAATTGAGAATATATGTATATTTTTCCTTCTATTTTCATAAGTTGTAATGTGGTATTCTCTTTAACCCAAATGTCTTAAAACCAAAATAATTGACTCAAAATATTGATTTGACCCATTCAACCCTTTCTTTAATAAAAATGACAATTTTAGTCCCTTACATAAAGAAAAGACATTTTACGCCCTTAACTCATTTTCTTGACATTTTTGACCATAGACTTGTTTAAATAAAGGGTTTTAGCTCAAAATTTACTCTTTGGCAGTTTCAGCCCTTCCAATACAGAATTTTCAGTTAAAACCCAATCTTTTCGCAACTTTTACATTTTTGGCCCAATTTCCAAAAACTTTACATTTTTGATCCTTTTTGGAAAAGAAAAGCATTTTACCCCTGAATTGGTTTTGTTTACACTTTTTACCTCCTGTTTTGTGAAATTTATCATTCAACCCCTTGAAAATTTGGTTTTTCGCAATTTTGGGCTTAATGGGCCGAAAAGCCCAAAAATTGGCCCATTAAGCTACAAATTACATTTCTAATCCTTTGAAGAGTATAATATTCATAAAAACATTTATTTTAATTGTTTTGACTCTTTTGATCCTTAAGAAAACCGTGAATGGCAATTTTAACCCAACTTTTGTTTATTTGACAAATTAAGCCCAAAAATTGGTTTTATGTTGCAATATGTTGATTTTAATCTTAGAGGGTAATTTTCTTGACTTGTTTAGTGTAATATACCTTAGATCATGTTTGTTTTCCTTCTTATGCCATGATCTCGAGATTTCTTTCCTTTTTGTTTACATATTCAACACATAAGCACATAAAATCACACATACATACATGAAATCATACATAGCATACACATACACATAGATCTACACATTTTACTTGTATTCTCCCCCATAAAACTTGTAAAAACTGAAAATAGAGGGGTATGAACTCACCTTGAGTTTTAGATTTGGTTTTGATGAAGATTTGAGAGAAGATTTCGGCCTAACAAGCTTCTTTAGAAGTCCTTGAGCTTAGATTGCTTCTAGGGAGTATGATCATGAAGTTGAATGAATTAAAAGATGATTTTTGATGAGGTATAGAAGTTAAACTTTGGATTTAAGTAAGAACTTACCAAAGATTTGTAACTTGAAGTGATTTTTGAATGAAAAACTCCTTGGAATGCTTCTAATTCTTGAAAATTTGGATGAAAAGAAGGAGGGTGTTCTTATGTGTTTGAGAGAGATTTTTGAGAGTGTGTAGATGTGTCTTGAGTTGGTCTCGGCCGAGAGTAGGGGAAGGAGGAAGAAAAAGAGGGATTTTGCATAGATACATGTGATTACATTGTTGTATGTTGTATACTTAGCTTGGTTGTCCCCTAAACAAAGGTGAGGTGTCATTTTCTCCTTAATTCCTCCACTAATCTTTTTTTTTTTTAAACTTTGGGCCGAGGGTTAGAGAAGAGAGAAGGGAATTTTGGGCCTATTGTGTTTAACTCCATATTATGGGCCCAATTTGATGGTTTTTCGGCCCATTTGGTCTTTGGAGATGGTTCACGGCCCAAAATAAATCAAGGAATGAGTTTTATGGCCCATTAGGGCTATTTAGATTTGTGATGGCCCAATAAGGCCCATTGAATATAACCTAGTTCATTTTAGGCTTATAAGGCCCAAAATATTAAGTTTCATGCAAATGAGTCCAATTAGGGCCCATTTAAGAGTTCTAAGTCCAAAATAGTCAAATTGGAAGCTTATTGGTCTATTAGGCCCAATAAGAAAATCCTAATCCAAAAATGAACTTAAATCGGGATTTTTAGGGTTTCCAATCTTTGTTGACTATTTGAATGCTTGTATAGGAATTTTGTTGTCATTGATTTAACACAATACATGTTTTCAAGTTTTAACTACAATGTCACTCTTTGTTAAGTGTTTACAGCGTATCAGAATTCCTAGTTGTGACAGATGGTCAAGGCCGAGCACCAGAGGCCGCATGGTAAGCTGCAGCCCCTGGAGATTCCCATGTGGAAATGGGAACGGATCACGATGGATTTCATCACGAAGTTGCCAAAGATGGCAAAGGGTTTCGATGCTATATGGGTCATCGTGGATCGATTGACCAAGAGTGCCCATTTCCTAGCTATACGGGAGAGTTCGTCGGCGGAGAAGTTGGCCGACCTGTACGTCCGCGAGATTGTCTCTCGCCATGGGGTTCCAGTTTCCATAGTTTCCGACCGGGATGTCCGATTTACTTCCCGTTTTTGGCAGAAGTTCCACGAGGAACTAGGTACGAGGTTACATTTTAGTACAGCGTTCCATCCGCAGACTGATGGGCAGAGTGAGCGGACCATACAGACCCTCGAGGATATGTTGAGGGCGTGTGTCATTGATTTCGGTGGGAGTTGGGATTCCCACCTACCGCTTGTAGAGTTCGCCTACAACAACAACTATCATTCCAGTATTGGCGCCCCGCCTTTCGAGCTGTTGTATGGGCGGAAGTGTAGGACCCCAGTCTGCTGGGGCGAGGTTGGGCACAGAGTGATGGGTCGGACAGAGGTAGTTCTACAAACTACCCGAGATGATACAACATATTAGACAGCGACTGCAGACCGCTCAGAGTCGGCAGAAAAGTTATGCCGACCGACGCCGATCTGAGCTGGAGTTTCAGGTGGGTGACATGTTCTCCTGAAGGTTTCACCCTGGAAGGGAGTGATCCGCTCCAGGAAGAGGGGAAAATTGGGTCCCCGCTACATCGGGCCGTTCAGGATTGTTGCCAGGGTTGGCAGGGTGGCTTATAGGCTAGAGCTTCCGGAGGATCTTAGCCGGATCCACAACACATTTCATGTTTCGCAATTGCGAAAGTGCATTATGGACCAGGAGGCAGTGGTATCGTTGGATGACATTCAGGTCGACGAACGCCTGAACTATGTGGAGAGGCCGGTGGCTATTTTGGAAAGGAAGAAGAAGATTATGCGGAACAAGGAAATACCTTTGGTAAAAGGGACAGTGGGAACATCGGAGGGGATCCGAGTGGACATGGGAGCCGGAAGCGGAGATGCGCGAGCATTACCCGACATTGTTTATTCCGACGGACTTCGAGGGCGAAGTCTAGTTCAAGTGGGGGAGAGTTGTAACGCCCCGATTCTCAGGTATTGTTTAAATAAGATTTATTGGGTGAAGCTCTACTCGACGAGTTGGTTGACCTACTCGTCAAGTAGCAGCGGGGTGGGATCGCGTGTTAAGTGACCTACTCGACGAGTCCATATTGGGACTCGGCGAGTAGGAGCTGGCAGATGAAACCCTAAATCCTGGGGTTTTGCACCCTATTTAAGGAAGCATAAGCCTCCTTTGGCCTCTTTGCAGTCCTTTGAGAGCTCAGAGAACCCTAATTCGTGTGGTGTTTCATTCTTGTGTGTGTAAAGCTTTGGAGAGGAGATCTTGTGAGGAAAGGAGCTTGGGGAAAACAAAAGGGCTAGGAGCAAGGAAGTGTGGGAGATCAGAAATCTACCTCAAATAGCATCATTTGGAGGTATAAAGTCGTCATCTTTTCTCCTTTTTCTTTCTAGACCTCTTTTGGTTGAGATCTAGGGTTTTTATGGTTTGGTTGAGATGGTAATGTGGGATATGAGCTAGATCTGAAGTTGTAACTTCAGATCTGTAACCTTCTTGGGTTCTAGAGTCATAAAGCTCTGATTTTTGTCGAGCATGAGGCCCTCCTTGTGCATAAAGCCCCATTAAGAACTTAGTTTTGGCATTAAGAGCCTTATTAGTCATGCATGCACGTAAAGTTTGCAACTTTACGTGAAAAGCATGCCCTAGAAGCTTGGATCTGTGATTTGGAGCCGCTGCATGGCTCAAAACAAGTCTGTATGGAAAAAGGATTGAATGGACTCGGCGAGTCGCAAGGTTGACTCGACGAGTCACATGAAGATGGTCGTGAACTCGACGAGTTGGATGAACAACTCGGCGAGTCCGATGAAGATCACCATAAGACTCGACGAGTTGAAGAACAACTCGGCGAGTCGGATGAGTTTTCCCTAGGATATGTATGCATGTGTGCCCGTCGAGTGGCAAGGAGGAAACTCGACGGGTGGCCTTAGAGTTTGAACGGGAATCGAAGGAACTCGACGAGTCACCCCGATGACTCGGCGAGTGGAATGTGCTTCGAGGAACTCGGCGAGTAGCCAAGGGCACCCGGCGAGTTAGGGGTCAACATGGACTGTTGACCTTGACCAGGGGTTGACTGGTGGGTTATGGAGTACCTTATAGATTTAAGGAGTTATGAGTATATTGTACTATGGTCATAGGCGGTGGAGCCTGTGTCAAGTGATCCGAGAATTGGAGTTTACCTTTTGAGTCGGCATCTGCGAGGTGAGTTATCCTCACTATATCGATAGGGTCTACGGCACCAAGGCCGGCCCTTTTAGTTGTTATTGTTATGGTATGCTACATATGGTTTGGTCTGCTAGATCGGAATCAGGGTAGACAGTATGTTATGCTTTATGATCCGTAAGGATTGGTATGTTAGTGACCTGCTAGGTCGGTACTCTAGTTACGAGAGGATTCTATGGTTGATGATCAGTATGACAGATATGTTTGATGTTTGTATATGCCAGTATATGATAGTTATGCGAACTTGGTTATTTGCTTATTGGTTGGGTTGAGGCGGTCCTGCTTTGTGCTGAAGGCCAACATACCCTATGAGCGGTCCGGGGAGACTGCAGGCCCACGAGGCGGACCAGTCATGCCGAAGGCTCGGGATAGATTTTGATAGATTGTAGGCCCGGTAGGGCTGTCCAGTCAGGCCGATGGCCCAGTATGCATGAATAGATTCAGATAGACTGTAGGCCCGGTAGGGCGGACCAGTCAGGCCGATGGCCCAGTATGCATGATTGATTGATTGATTGTTACTGATATGGTATTGTCAGTGTGGTATTGGTATTTTGGGGGTAGCTCACTAAGCCCTCAGGCTTACAGTTTTCAGTTTATTGTTTCAGGTACTTCAGGAGATCGTGGCAAGGCGAAGGCGTGACCGTACCGCTCCTCATCCTTATGTTATGATTTTGGGACACTCTGATGGATATTGATTTGAAAACCTTTTGTAAACAATACTATTTGACTTTTATTTGTGATTTAAAAAGTTTGAATTTGGCGTGAAATTTTTGGACGTTACATGTATATCTTCACCTTGATCTTGGACGAGATGTCACATGAGATCCAGAGGGGGAGTGCCTTGGTGTATACTTTTTTTTTCGATGACATCGTGTTGGTGGTGCAAACCAGGACCGAGTTAAATGCTAGGTTGAATACATGGAGGTTGACGTCAGAAGAAAAAGGGCTACAAATCAACTCCGCTAAAACATAGTATATTTACTGCAATTTTAGTGGGGTTACGAATGATAAATGAGTAGATGTAAGTATATAGGATCAAACCCTTCCCCTGAATGATAGCTTCAAATATTTAGGATACATGATCCATAAAGGAAGGGTGTTGATATAAATGTCACCCATCGTATAAAGACATATCGGTTAAAATGAACGGCGGACTTAGGAATCTTATGTGACAGGAAAATCTATTAAAGTTGAAAGAGAAGTTTTATAGAGTAACTATTAGACCTCTCATGATGTATGGGGATAAATGTTGGTCGAACAGAAAAAGATCGCTAGAGAAAGATGGAAGTAGCAGAAATGAAGATGTTGAGGTGGACTTGTCGCAAAATTTTACTATACAGGATACCAAATGCGACGATAAGAATTTTGTTAGGAGTGGTGAACATTAACAAAAAATTGAAAGAAGTTCGATTGAGGTGATGTGAACATATAAAAAAAAATACTACTACCATCATCATCAGTGAGTGAGTCGGGTAGAGTCAATGACGCTTGATTGACTATACCCATAAAATTTGTGAACATGACAATTCTTGCAATTTTCTCATAATTTTATTGCAATTTTCTCATGATTTTATTTTGGTTTTTTTTTGGTTTTTTTTTTTTTTCAATTTTTTAACCGCAATATTTTGGTATTCAGTTGCTTGTTATTTTTTTTGGTCAAATAACAAAAACAGTAGTCAAGAAAGAATACATCCATTCCAAAACCCTCGTACAGCACCATGTGTATAAATTCACCTGTGTGCAGGTTCCTACTCGAGGGTTGGTGTTCATGAACAACAGTCGTTACCAATTCGAAGCAATTTCTACAATTTGTTTGCAATTAATCGTCTTTCCTCTTTCAATATCCAATTTTTATCAGTTCGTGAAAACCCTAACCAGATCTTCACCACTTTACATCACCACATACATACATAAAAAGATCGGAAAACGGAAGACTTGTAGTAGAAGGGCTGAAGAATAGCTAGCAATGGCGTCATACATGAGCATGGGAGATGCACACAGAAGGATAACAGAGTATTTGAATCGATTCGCCGACGTCGTTTCGTACCAAGACGGCACATCTCTCAAACAACTTCTTTCGCTGTCCTCCGAATCTCCATCTTTTCTCGCCCTCGCCGATGCCCTCAATCTCTTCCAGGTTGAATCAATTACATATCTCCAGTGATTTCTATGTAGATTCGATTGTTCATTAGGATTCATATATCCAGTATCCTTATCGATTTTTATGTATCCAGGATGCTAACAGATTGATCAGACAAGCAGACAAGTACTCTCAGTATGCTGAAATAGTCTCTCCTTTATTTCGGGCTATGCAGAGTTATAGGGTCAGCCATTTTGCTGAATCATATCAAGCATTTGAAAAATCTTCCAAGTACTTTTCATATCCACTTTGATGTTTGAATTCTCTTTTGTTTTTCTTTACTTTTGTCACTTTTATCTTACTGATAGTATGCTAATATGGAACATTATTCAGTGCTTTCATTCAGGAATTCAGAAACTGGGAATCAGCATGGGCATTAGAAGCTTTGTATGTAGTTGTATATGAAATTAGGATTCTTGCTGAGAGGGTAAGATTAAGATTAAGATTAAGAAACAGTTTCATTACTCTTGTTCCTGTAAAATGACAAAAATGACCTTTTTGAAGTTGTGTATTATGCATTCAGGCTGATAGAGAATTGGCTTCAAATGGAAAGACTCCAGAGAAACTAAAAGCAGCTGGATCCTTCCTTATGAAAGTGTTTGGAGTTCTTGCTGTATGTCTTTCACTTCATACTCCAAATATATTCTAATTTCTAAGCAACAATTATTTAAATAAAATATAAAATGGAAATAGATATATGTTTAAAGAAAATAAAGTACATTGCTATTTCATCCAATTTTTGAATGTGGTATTTTAATTATAGGGAAAAGGACCAAAACGTGTTGGAGCACTTTATGTCACTTGCCAATTGTTCAAAGTTTATTTCAAGGTGACACTTCTTTACATTTTATTCATCTTTTTAACTCTTTTTTAGGGTTTTTACTTTATTTTGTAATATTTATGTTGAGAAACTAAAAATTATATTGCAGCTTGGAACTGTTCATCTTTGTAGAAGTGTGATAAGAAGCATTGAAACTGCAAGAATATTTGATTTTGAGGAATTTCCTGTTAGAGATAAGGTAAGAAATTAAATATTATAATAAATATAAAACATTTTATAATTATTTAATGTTATTTTGTTACAGGTAACCTACATGTACTACACTGGTCGCTTGGAAGTGCTCAACGAAAATTTTCCAGCTGTAAATTAATCCCACATTCCCTAATTATAATTTTTTTTATCTCATTTAATTGGAAAAATATTTATTTAATAATTATATTTTCGTTTTCTTTTTTCTTTAGGCTGATCATAAATTATCGTATGCTTTATCACATTGTGACCCTCAAACTGAAGCAAACATAAGGTTTGTTTTCCATTTCATGTAATTTACTTATTTATTTATCTTAAGATAATAATATTTAATTTTTTTTTGAAACAGGATGATTTTGAAATATTTAATACCTGTGAAGCTTTCGATAGGGATCTTACCTAAAAGAACACTCCTTGAGAAGTATAACCTGATTGAGGTATTCTTATAAAATAAATATTTTTTATATTAAATATAATTACAAAAATGTATTTTTTTATTTATTTACTTTCTAATCATGTTACAGTATAGTGACATTGTGGTAGCTATGAGGAGAGGTGATTTACGCCTTCTTAAGCATGCACTTGAAGAGCATGAAGATCGGTATTTTTTTTTTTTTTTTTTTTTATAAAAAATAATTTTAACCAATTTTTTTTTTTTTTGGAAAATTAAATATGTTTTGTTGTTACATATACAGATTCTTGAGATCGGGTGTATATCTTGTTCTTGAGAAGTTAGAGCTTCAGGTGTATCAACGATTGGTGAAGAAAATGTGAGTTATTAATTCTAGAGTAAATTATAGGAATGGTCCCTATGGTTTGGGGTAATTTGCACATTTGGTCCCTAACTTATTTTTTTAACTCGGAAGGTCCCCACTGTTTGTTTTTGTTACACGCTTGGTCCCTACAGTTTGTTTTTGTTACGCGCTTGGTCCTTATCTTACCTAAAAAGACTATTATTTAAATAGAGAAAAATGGTGAGGTAGGTAAGGTAAGGTGAGGGGGGTGGGGTTGGGGTGCGTTTATTTAAATAAATTAGAAAATCAAGGGCAAAATAGTCTTTTTAGGTAAGACAGGGACCAAACGCGTAACAAAAACAAACAGTAGGGACCTTCCAAGTAAAAAAATTAAGTTAGGGGCCAAACGTGCAAATTACCCTAAACCATAGGGACCATTCGTGTAATTTACTCTTAATTCTAAATTAATATTGTTAGAATTTTTGTAGGATATAAATATAAATATATAATGGTGTTGATTTGATTTGTGCTGACGTGGCAGATACTTTATACAAAAGCAGAAGGACCCTAGTAAGGCGCACCAGATTAAATTAGAAGTAATTGTTAAAGCATTGAAATGGCTTGAGATGGAGATGGATTTGGATGAGGTAAAGTTTATTTATCAAAAGATTTATTGAATATTATTATAAAAAGCCCTTTTTGAAAAATAAATAATCCAATTTTTTTACACAAACAGTTTGGTTGGAATTTTATTTATGATTACAAAAGTTATTGTTGAAAATTACCATCAAATAGTCCCTTAGTAAGTTGTAGATATACTTGTGATTTGGATAAGTTGTAAACTAAAGTTTGTGAATGTTACATATTTGGTCCTTATAGTTTGAGTTGTTTGACAGGTTGAATGCATAATGTCAATATTGATATACAAGAATTTGGTGAAAGGGTACTTTGCTCACAAGAGTAAAGTGGCAGTTTTAAGCAAACAGGATCCATTTCCCAAATTAAATGGCAAGCCGATTAATTCATAATTAGAATCCAAACAACAAAACACGGATCTTACTTTTGAGAGATTTCAGATATGTGCATTTAGGCAGCATTTATAACAAACGTGTATTTTAAAAAACTACTTTATAAGAAGAATTAGTTGAGTTAGTTTTGTTTGAAGAGGAAGGTAGAAATTGCAGCTTACTATTATAAATCTTGTAATTTAACACTTTATTGATGGGATTTTGGATTTGCTTAGTTTTGATAATGAGGCTTGTTGTTCCATTCCATTTTGGAACAAAAGTTTTGTGGCAAAATGACTTAGAAGGTTAACAAAGTAGAGGAATTGTAAGAAAATATCATTGAACTTATTTGTGTACATGTATTACCAATCAACTATAGCTTCATATAATCATTAGACTTTACATTTTGTTCAAAAATACTGTTATTTGTACTAATAGGTCAGCAGCCATGTAGTTGTGCATGATGTGGCATGTCACGTGGATTTTATCATTTATTATGTTCATATTATATTATTTTTTTAAGTATAATTTACCATTAAATTTTATTTTTTTAATACATATTTTAACCAGTAATCTTATATAATTTGTTTAAAATATATAATTTCAAAATACATATTATTACATACATATAAAGTATTTTTACAAATAAGTTCAAACTATTTCAATGTATAAGCATATGTTTTTACATATATATATAAAAAGTACTTTTACAATAAATGTGGTTTTTGTGTATATATAGACATTTAAATATATACATACATATTGACATTTGAAAGTATACATTATTACATTTAAATGTATAAGTATATAAATACTCAATTATCTATTATTTTAGCCGAAGTTATTCCATTTAAATCTACAAAACTAAATATACAATTATCCATTACTTCATAAGAAATTAAACTACTAGCACTCTAGCTTGGACATTAGTATTTATATATTTGAATGTAACAATGTATACTTTATGACCAGACTATAGTATTCGAATGTAAAAATATATATTTATACACTGAAATGTCTAGTTATATGAAAAAACACATTTATGTAAAAGAAAAAAATTTATATGTATGTAAAACTATATGTTTATACATGAGTTTATTTGTAAAATTATTTTATATGTATGTAATAATATGTATTTTTTGAAATTGTATTTTTTAGATGAATTATATAAGATTAATGATAAAATATGTACAAAAAAAGTTCAATGATATACATAGTAAACAATAAAATCCTCATCAACAACCATGTAACATGCTACGTGGCTGTTAACCTACTATTAACGGTAATACTATGATATATTTTTTGAATAAAATGTAAAGTTTAATAGCGATTCATGTATAAAAACTATAGTTGGTTGCTAATATGTGTACTCTAAAAAACAAATTAATGATATGTTTTGTATAATTCTTATAGTTTGTTATCATTCTAAGTCATTTTCCCAAGTTTTGCAATTTTAAAGATGCTAGCCTTCATAAAAGTAAAAAATGTGTTATAAGTTTTAACAAAAGACTTGCATCATATGTCAAGTATTTTATTTTTTCAAATTATAGCTAAATATGAAGAATATATATTTTTTTCTTTTCATTTTTTCTTAGTCTTGCATCATATTTTTTTTATTGTGTTAATCTATCACTACCTAAGACTTGTTTTTGGCAAAATATAAACCTTTAATTTATTCCGAAAATATTTTTAAAGATTTTACCACAAAAAAACAGCAAAAAAATTCTCCATAAAATCATGATTTTCATATAAAAAGAACAATTTCACGGTTTACATTAAAATATCAATGTAATTTTTGGGTTCTACATGCGGAATTTGTGGGAAAACCTTAAGTTTTAAAAAAGTTGATATATATATTTTTTTGTTTTTGTCATTTTCTCTTTCAATAATTTCAATAATTAATATAAGTTAACCCACATGGACACCACTTGGAATTTGGAAATAGAAATAGTATGTGATCAAAATCAAAATTTGCCAATGACCGACATAGACAAAAAAAACCCTTCCATGTGCATGTTCACAAAGAACAAATAAAACCAGAAATGATTGTTTGGTGACAACCAATACCTTAAAACTATGATTACATCAAGGGTAAATTGGGAATAGGTAACATCATTGCTATTTGGTGCTATTTGCTCAAAAGATTTAAAGAAAAAAAAAATGAATAAACAACATAGAAAACAAGGAACAGGAAGCACAACCATTGATTTCCACCAAAATATAATAAACCAACAGTCATTCTCTTCTCTTTCTTTGTTCCTCAACCTAATCTAATCATCAACCACAAGTCACATTCTTTATAAAAGACACCTATAAGATGATCAAAAAGAGCTTTTGAATTTGATATCGATTATTGTAACAAGTTGTAATTACTAACTACCACTTGAAGGGTTTAGACCATTGATTTTCATGAATTGGGATCTTCTCAGGTTCATAAACAGGGGTTGTGGTATGTTCATGTTCTTCAGAATCAGGAATGGTTTTTATCTCATGAGCTACAGTAACTTTCTTATCTTTTTTCATTGCCTCTTTCTTTCTTGGCCTTGTAAATATGTATGCTGTAAATTAAGAAATAAAGAATGGTTATGTGCCCATTATCTCTCAGATTTCAGTGTATTTCTTATAAGAAGATGAAGAACTAATGAATGTTAACTGTGATCCTATGAACAAACTACATACTAATGATGTAAGTAATCCAATTATTCCAAAGTTAGATTCAACTAGTTATCTTGAACTTGATGTATAAACCAATTGGGAATTCTTGGGAACAAATTTATCTTTGCATAATGGATTCTAAAATGGATTGTATGAAACCCTAATTGCTTCCCAATTTGAAACATACAATATTCATAACTAGTCTCTGCTCACTACAGCATATACGCATTTTTCTTTACTGCGAAATTTAGCACCTAATAATGTCGGATTTAGAGTCGTGCACGATTATCCAAACATAAAATGGAAGGGGGAAAGTTAAAATTTAAGTTTACGGCGTTTGATCATCAAACCCTAAGATTACGTCTAAATCGCATTCTACCTAAACCTAAACGGATCGCATAAATCATATGAAATAAATGAAATCGAGATATAGATGCTATATATACGCATGCTTCAGTATTCTGAAACAAGCTGTAAGTGCATCAAAAAGAGAAAGGGAGAAAGAAAGAGGTGGGCTGACCTCCGAGAGCAAGGTTAGAAATGAGAAGAATACGCCAGACAAATTTATAACCTCGAGCAAGAGTTTCCTTCGGTGGTTGCGGCAGAGGGGGCGGCGGTGGTGGTGGAGGTCTTTCCATTGAAATCTCGACGACGGTTCTCTGTAAGCAGTGTCGACGACGACGACGACGACTTTCTGACGTTTGTACCTCCAATGGGCTGCGGGTCTTCTTATTTTGGTTTATTGGCCCAATTACTTTTTGATCCAGAACTCCACGCTTATTTATCAAAATTATACAATATTTATATGCTTTATATGTTCATATAATATTGTTTTCAACTTATGCATTTAATAAAATTAGTTAACATAAAATATCAATAACTTTTGAAATGGCTAATATTTTGTATGATAAAAAAAATCTCTTGAATATTGCATTAATATATATATATATATATATATATATATATATATATATATATATATATATATATATATATACATGCAAGAGTGATTTCTTTCCCCACATCCTTCCCCTTCTTTCCCTCTCCGAACACGTGAAAGCTAAGACATCTAACATCTTTTTGTTGTTTTTATTTGTAAATAAAACATGCATTAAATAAATATCCCAAAATATACTTTTATAACATCATGAACTTCTTATGTTAAAAAAAAAAAAATTTGCTTGAAAATAACAAAGAAAAAACATTTTCATTCCTTCAAGAGTGTCTTCAAGAAAACTTTTCTTTATTTCACCATTTCATCAATAAGATTGAGAATATCCATTGAACACACAAACACATGTGTGTCTTTTTTCCCACAACTGTAAATATGTCCTTTAACCATATACCATTTGGTGTTTATGGGAAAGTGCTTAAGCTGTATGGTTAGGTACAGATTTTCATTGAAACCATTGTTATTTTATGGGTTAATGTCATAAAAACCCTCAAGTTTTCAGAGTTTTGTCGGTTTTGCCCAAAGTTGAATTTTATGTCCGTTTTTACCCTAACATTTTCGAAAAAATGTTCGATTTTACCCTTTTACCGGTGATAACAGGTTTTCCGGGTTAACATTATATTAAATCCGCAAAAAACCCTTAAGTTTACCCTTTTTTTTGCATTTTTACCCTTAAGTTTATAATTTTTTTACACTTTTGCCCTAAGTAATTTTTTTCATAATATACGTATTCATGCAGAAAAATCGTATTTATATACGAAAAAATGTTTAATTAAATATTGTATTTATATATTTTTTAATGTTATATATATATATATATATATATATATATATATATATATATATATATATATATATATTTGTTTGTTTGTGTGTGTTTTTTGCAAGGTTATACCCTTTAAAAATATAAATAATATTTTTAGAATTATGAGTATGTGTTTTATAGATATAGTTTTTAGAAGTATAAATACATATTTTTACATTTTTATATATTAATATGTATCTATACTTCTAAAAATATATTTATACTTTTAAAAAAAACATATATCAAAATACATATTTACACTTCTAAAAATATATGTATATACTTATATAAACATGTTTATGATTGAACAAGTTTTTTTATTGATATGTATATTTTTAAATACATAAAAATACGTATTTGTAGTTCTAAAAACATATTAATTTGTGTTTTTTTACATCTTAAATGGTTTATCCAAGAACCCCCCCCCCCCCACGCGCGCACACACACACACACACACACATACACACACACACACATATATATATATATATATATATATATATATATATATATATATATAAAGAAATAACATTAAAAAAATATAAACACAATATTTAATTAAAACTTTTTCGTATATAAATATGATTTTTCTGCATGAATACGTATAATATGAAAAAAAATACATAGGGTAAAAGTGTAAAAAAAATTATAAACTTAAGGGTAAAAACGTAAAAAAACTGTAAACTTAAGGGTTTTTTGCGAAGTTAATATAATGGTAACCTGTTATCACCGGTAAAAGGGTAAAACCGAACATTTTTTGGAAAATGTTAGGGTAAAAACAGACATAAAATTCAACTTTGGGCAAAACCGACAAAACCCTAAAAACTTGAGGGTTTTTATGACATTAGCCCTTATTTTATCTCATAAATTTAACAATTTCTTCCTTAGATGAAAATGCATGAACATGTCATGTCTTACTTCTTGAATCATATCATCTATTGATAAGATGACAGTTACCATATTTATTTTTAATATATTTTTATTTTCTTTTGTTTGCTTATCTGCCTGCAAAGTGGCAATATATTTTAGTTAACGATAAAATGGAGTGATCACTGACATCTTTTATCACATCTTGAATAATTTCCTCCATTCTAAATAAAATGGAGTGATCACATTTACACTTAAATTTCAGATTTAATTTAAATGCACATTAGATATAGACATTTTTAAGTATTTATATTAACATAATTATTTATAAATGCTCCATTATAGAAAGCGTGATTATGGTTATCATTATAACTATAGCCTATTGCTGAGAAAAAAATTGTAAAGATTCTTCATAAAAAAAAAAAACGAAAGCTATCAATCGAAATTGAAAAAGAAATTTGTAATTCAATTTTCGAAATGAAACGGTTTCAACTTCAAATGCAGGGTAAGCTATGTAATCAGTTTGATTTTTTTTTTCATAACAATATTAAAAACATATCTATCAAAAAGTTGACAAAGTATGGTTTCATACATTTACAAAAATTAATATTTTTCCAAAAGATAATACATTTACTAGTAAATAAAAATGAACTTCATCACTTATGCTATAAACAAAGAATATACTGTGTATTTTAAAATATATTATTTTATTGTTTATTGTTGGTATAATATTTCTGTGGAATAATTGTTGAACTAATATGACGTTAACTTTATAATGGTATAAGTGATATAAGTGATATTCTGGATATAATCTATACTTGTAAGTGTTTTATTCTTTGAAAACAAATTTAAGTTATTATTTTTATCTACTGCACTTACATGTGTGTTTTACTAATAAAGAAACATTTACATTTGATGTGTGGCAAATATGATGCTCAAATTGCATCGTTTAGTACAAGACAAACCAAAATATGAAATGAATGTCATGCAACGTTTAAAGTTCAAAAAGAAGGTCGTTCTTTAAACGAAACAAAAAAAGATGCACTCTTACATCGATTAAAGACATATCCTACAAAAGAATTCATAAATAATTTTCTTCATATATGGAAGATGCAAATGAAAAAGAAAAAAATTTGAATCACATAAAAAATGTTTTGATTGCAAAGCTTGAAAGTAGATGTAACATACATAAAATTCATGAAAAATTTAAACTTTTCAAACAATCCCACAAGCCATCATTGTTTACAAAATACTTTTCAAAACATGTTTATTATCAGAGTTTTCCCAAAATCATAAAACAAAACATGAGGAGGTGCACGATCATGCATTTGCCTTCCCGCGATCATCTAAGGTACCTGAAATCATAACCCAAAACTGTAAGCCCAAAGCTTAGTGAGTTCCCCCAACATACCGACACAACATGAAATCAGAATAATAACAATAAACAGCATGCACACAGAGCCTTCAGTTTGACTGGAACGCCCTACCGGCCTGTAGTCTACCTGGTACGCTCACAGAACCTACAAGATGAGTGACACGCCACACCGGGCCTTCAGCCTATCTGGAACATTCTCCGGGCCTTTGGCCTGACTGATACACCCCACTGGCCTTCAGTCCATCCAAAACGCCCTGGGTCTGTTGGCCTTCAGCACAAAGCAAGACCGCCTCAACCCAACCACACATACACCGTGTCGACACACACACACACACACACACACACACACATATATATATATATATATATATATATATATATATATATATATATATATATATATATAAAACAGATAATCACAATTAACCAGCCAATAATAAGCAGACAAATTTTATAGATCACTAAGCATAGCATCATCCTATCTACCAGGATACAGATCTAACAGATCACTACAGCATACAATCATACGATTAACCAGGATAACAATCCAAATGGCCGACCTTGGTGCCTTCGACCCATAAGTACAGTGAGGAAAAATCACCTCACAACTGGATAGAACTGATGAGGTCCGACTCCGAATCTCAACTCTCAACACAAAACCTAAATCCACCAAGTGACCAATTCCATCAAAATCCCAAAATACCCGAAATGCCCTCAAAGTCAAACTTGGTCAAACTCAAAGTTAACTGGTCAAACCCAATAAAACAACTGAGTCAACCCAGCCGAGTCAACCCAACCGAGTTAACTCAACATGGGCTAACCCATGTGAGTACGCGGGGCGTACTCCGGAGGTACGCTCAGCGTACGCGAAGCTGCACAGAAGACCACCATCGGGGTGGCTGACCAAGTACACGGGACGTACTCCAAGCTATGCGGGGCGTAACCTCACAACCCCATTTTCTTCATTAGGTGCTTAATGGCTTCAACACTTAAGTCCAAACTTCAGATCCTAGGTCCAGAGGCATACTAGGGTCATAAAGTTTCCTAATTTATGACTCTACACGTCCATAAAGTCCATAACACAAGGTCTTAATCCATTTACACCTTCTACAAGATGCATGGAGCAAAACTAGCTAAAGGGACCTCATTTTTATGGCTAAGGACCCCTCCTAGGGTCTGGAAGGACAACTCAAAACAACAATAACCATTCATGCACAAAAATAGGACCTTTAGGACAAGAAGAACATCATAAGTATCCCAAAACCAAATTTAATCAAACAACGCATCAAGATGAAGACTTTTTACCTTCTGGAGCTCCTTAGAAAGGTAATGATCCAAGATCCACAAGCTTGCTTCAACTTCTAAGCTCCTTGATGCAACTATTTATTCCTTAAGCACACCAAAAACACACTTTTTAGCACAAACACACTCTTAAGGGACTAGGGTTTGCCAAAAACGA
Source organism: Lactuca virosa (assembly GCF_052849685.1). NCBI lineage: Eukaryota > Viridiplantae > Streptophyta > Magnoliopsida > Asterales > Asteraceae > Lactuca > Lactuca virosa. The sequence goes on along the minus strand of NC_136432.1, from coordinate 74,684,908 downwards.
CTCAAAGTGTATGGAGGCTGAAAACGTGGGGAGAAATGAGCCATAATGATGCTTATATACCACCCAAACCCTAACAATTAGGGTTTTCTCCTGAAAAGAGTACGCCCGCGTACATAAGTGTACGCCCAGCGTACTAGGGCGTGCCCTCGTACGCTCATCGTACCCTCATGTACGCTTAGCGTACTCATCCTGCTCAAATTACGAAGTTGCTACAAGGCTTCAAGGCTTATTCCCATGGACTTAGGGACTAAAATGTCATATGATAAAATCATAGTGATGAATTTAAAGTACCTGAATCTTGGGATGTTACAACTCTCCCCCACTTGAACTAGACTTCGTCCTCGAAGTATGCTGCAGTGAACAAATCTGGATAATGCTCTCGCATCTCAGCCTCCTGATCCCAGGTCCACTCGGAGCCCTTTCGGTGCTGCCACCGTACCTTCACCAAAGGTACTTCCTTGCTACGCAAAACCTTTACCTTCCTTTCCAGGATAGCCACCGGTCTCTCAACATAGTTTAGGCGCTCATCAACCTGAATATCATCCAAGGACACCACTGCGTCCTCATCTAATACGCACTTCCATAGCTGCAAAACGTGGAAAATATTGTGAATCTGACTGAGCTCCTCAGGAAGATCCAATCTGTAAGCAACATTGCCAACCCTAGAAATAACCCGAAATGGCCCAATATACCGGGGACCCAATTTCCCCCTCTTCCTGAATCGTATCACACCTTTCCATGGTGAGACCTTCAGTAGAACCATGTCGCCGACTTGAAACTCCAACTTGGACCGATGCCGGTCGACATAGCTCTTCTATCGACTCTGCGCAGTCTGCAATCTCTGCCTGATCAGCTGAATCATCCCCGTGGTCTGAAGGACCACTTCGGTCTGCCCCGTCACTCTGTGACCAACCTCCGCCCAACAAACTGGGGTACGACATCTCCGCCCATACAAGAGCTCAAAAGGCGGAGCACCAATACTGGAGTGATAACTGTTGTTGTAGGAGAACTCCGCAAGAGGTAGGTAGGAGTCCCAGATCCCACCAAAAACGATAACACCTGCCTGCAACATATCCTCAAGGGTCTGTATCTCCCGCTCACTTTGGCTGTCGGTCTGCGGATGATAAGCTGTGCTGAAGTGCAACCGCGTGCCCAGTTCCTCATGAAACTTATGCCAGAAATGAGAGGTGAACCGAACATCTCAGTATGAAACAATGGAGACCGGAACCCCATGGCGAGCAACGATCTCGCGAACATACACATCCGCCAACTTCTCGGCCGAAGAACTCTCCCGAACCGCCAGAAAGTGGGCACTCTTTGTCAATCGATCCACGATGACCCAGATAGCATCAAAAACCTTTGCCGTCTTCGGCAACTTGGTGATAAAATCCATCAAAATCTGCTCCCGTTTCCACATGGGAACCTCAAGAGGCTGCAGCTTTCCATGTGGCCTCTGATGCTCAGCCTTGACCATTATGCAGGTCATACATCTCTCAACGTAGCAGGCTATCTCTCTCTTCATGAACGACCACCAATAGATCAATCTAAAATCTCGATACATCTTGGTGGCCCCCAGATGAATAGATGAGACTTATGAGCCTCCTCCAATACAATCTGTCTGACCCCACCAGACATCGGAACCCAAACCCGACCATAATGGGTCAACAACCCACGACTATCTGAAACAAATCTGGTAATCTCATCACTGATCCTCTCTTTCTTCCAATTGTCTTGTCGGACACCCTCGACCTGAGCCTCCCTATCAAACCCAGAAGCAGAGAATCCACTAATATCCTCATACACGACACCCCATTTGAAGACCCAGCCAAATTGCGACTTAAAGAATCCGCCACTACATTTGCTTTACCCGAATGGTAAAGGATCTCGCAGTCATAATCCTTGACTACATCCAGCCACCTGTGCTGCCTCATGTTCAGGTTTGGCTGATCCATAATATGCCTCAGACTGTTGTGATCCATGTAGATAGTACGACGGACCCCATAAAGATAATGCCTCTAAATCTTAAGGGTAAAAACCACTGCCCCCAACTCCAGATCATGTGTGGGATATCGCGTCTCGTGCGGCTTCAGCTGCCGCAAGGCATAAGCAATCACCCGTCCCCTCTGCATGAGGACTGCCCCCAGACCAGTGATGGAAGCATCACAGAAAACCACGAAATCCTCAATCCCCCCTGGTAGGGTCAAAACCGGGGCCTCGCATAATCTCTGCTGCAGGGTCTCAAATGCTGACTGCTGCTCAGGGCCCCATCGAAAATCCACCCCTTCCTCGTCAGACGAGTGAGTGGTACTGGAATATTGGAGATATCCTGAATGAATCTCCGATAGTACCATGCTAAACCCAAGAAGCTCCTGATATCCAAGGGAGATTTCAGAACCTCCCACTGCATCACAGCCTCGATCTTGGCCGGATCGACCAATATCCCATCCTGATTAACGAGGTGTCCAAGGAACTGAACCTCGCGTAACCAAAACTCGCACTTCGAGAACTTGGCATATAGCCATTCTCGCCTCAAAACCCCCAGAAGCTTGCAAAGATGCTCATCATGCTGCTCTATGGTCTTGGAATACACCAAGATATCATCAATAAATACAATAACGGAACGATCGAGCATCGACTTGCAAGCCCGATTCATCAAATCCATAAACATAGCAGGCGTATTGGTGAGCCCAAATGGCATCACCATAAAATCGTAATGACCATAACGAGTCTGGAACGCGGTATTCTCCACGTCCTCCTCTCTCACTCTGACCTGATGATACCCAGACCTCAAATCTATCTTGGAGAACCAATATGCACCCTGCAACTGATCAAAGAGGTCGTCAATCCGTGGGAGGGGATAACGATTCTTCACAGTCAACTTGTTCAACTCCCGATAATCAATTCACATCCGGTGTGAACCATCCTTCTTCTTGACGAACAAAATCGGCGCTCCCCATGGAGAACTGATCGGTCTGATGAACTGCTTGCCTAGCAGTTCCTACAGATGAGACGACAACTCCTGCATCTTGGGTGGTGCCAAGCAGTATGGCACCTTGGCAATAGGGGCCACACTTGACACGAGATCAATCCTGAACTCGACCTGCCTCTTGGCAGGCACACCGGGTAACTCCTCCGGAAATACATCTGCGAACTCCTTCACAACTGGGACCTCTGAAACTGAACTCTGATCCCCAACACGCGTAGCCACCACATAAGCCCGAGTAGTCCGCACACCCATGCTGAATATACTGCCGAGCCCTGACTGCAGAACAAAACCTTGAACCCATCCTGGTTCCCTCTCCATAGATAACCAGTTATCCCCCACTTAGGGTTCAAACTACCACGTGTTGGCCCTCATAATCAATCATAGCACCAAACCGGCTCAGTCAATCCATACCCACAATCACGCAAACATCCCCCATGGGGATATGAATCAGATCGATCGGATATGGCACGCCGAAGATCTACAGAACCCAACCATGATACACTGATGATGCAGAAACCCCGTGTTCGTTGGCGATAGAAACTCGCAACGGACACTCCAAATCCCCAATGGGCATATCAAACTCCCTACAGAACGATCGAGAAACAAAGGACCAACTCACACCCGAGTCAAACAATACTATAGCAAGCAAATAGTTCACTAGAAATGTACCTAACAGAGGCACATATATAAGCATAACATAAAACATAACCAAAAAGATAATGGATAGAAACATACCAATCACCACATCTGGAGCCGCTCTGGCCTCCTCGACAGTGAGCTGAAAAGCGCGACCTCGAGCCCTTGGGGGCTCGGCCTTCCCCTGGCGCCCATCTGTGATCCTCAAAGTAGCTGGCGCGGGGGCCTGCGCCGGCTTGGTGACGAGCAATGAACAGTTGAACTTCACATGGCCAACCTGATCACAATGATAACAAATCATGGTACTTAGAGCGGGGTCCAACTGGCGGCAATCCCTCGCATAATGCCCCTCCATGCCACAGTTGTGGCACACACCTCCTGATCAACAAGCCCCATCATGAACCTTACCACACTTCCCACAAGTGAGGCCTTGCTGACCCCCTGATCTATAATCAGCGAACTTGAACCGCTTCAGTGCTGGCTGCAACTACGTCGAGACTGGTCTCTGCTCTCTTGTCTGGAGCTCTATCTCGATCTCACGCTGCTTGGTGGCCTCCTACATCTCCAATAAAGAATCATATCGTTGGGTGAAAACAAACTGCCTGATATCCGTCTTGAGCATGCTCAATTAATGAGTCATTTGAGCCTGCTCCGAAGCAAACTCAGGGCATAACATGGCCTTCTCAGTAAACATCCTGGTGATCTCCGTCACCGACTCCATCCCCTGCCTCAGATCCAAGAACTCATGGGCCAAACTCTCGTGCTCCACCTGCGACATATATCGAGTACGAAACATCTCCATGAACTGATCCAAAGATTATGCAACCCTCTGCTCAATAGAATAAGATCCTGTAACAAGTCTCCGCCAATCCTTCGCTCCGGACCTCAGGAGGTTCAGAGCGCACCTGGCCTTCTGGTAAGCTGGGCAAGAACAGGTGAAAAAGCATCCCTCAACATCAGATAGCCACCTCATGGCTATGATCGGGTCCTGAACTCCATCGAATGTTGGGGGCTTCGTATTGTCGAAGTCCCGATACTGAAAAACCCGACCCGACCCAACACCTACAGCTGGAATGGCAGCAGCAGCAGCAGTCTCAACAACGGCTGTGTATCTCTCATCAAAGAACTCCATCATAGCGGTCTTAATAGACCCAAATAATTCCGAAATTAGATCCATAACAATAGCTACAACCTCCTCACGGATAATATCTCTGATGCGATCCTTAGTCACAGCTGACCCATCCTGACTGCCAGCTCCCACTACTAGAAAAATAGCCTTTTACGACGCACAATGCGTGTCGTAAAACGCTCAGACGACGCGCAAATGCGTGTCAAGGAAGGCCCTGCCATAATGAGAGACGACATGCTTTTGCGCGTCGTCTATTTACGACGCGCAATTACGACACGCATTTACGACGCGCTTTTACAACACACATTGCGTGTCAAGGAAGGCCCTGTCATAAAGGAAGATGACACGCATTTGCGTGTCATAACCTTACGACGCTCGTTTAGGACACGCATTGCGTATCATTAAAGCCCCTGTCATAAATGAAGATGACACGCATTTGCATGTCATAAACTTCAGCAACCATTTACGATATACATTTACGACGCGTCTTTACGATACTCATTTACACATAATACAAAAATATGGAAACAAATATATAGCAAAACAATCATGTCAAAAAAATTGTAATACATTGGTATTAAGGGGATCTAATTGTACATTGTTATTAAGAGTTTTTCCCTAACTATATAACCTAATACTACATTGCTATTAAGCGACGCCTTCTTGTTTGTACTTCTTATTGTTATGCTTCTGTTTCCACATGATACCTGTTTTCATCATCAACACATTAGTATTTAGAAAGGCTTCAAGCATCATCAATCTATGTTATAAAATATTAAAATTTAATACGCATGTAGTAAAATACCTTTTGCCAAGAATCCAGGCTTCAATAGCAATCTCTTTTTCTTCAACAACCGCAGGCGCTTCATCAATAGCTTTTTTAGCTGCCTCTCTTTCCTTTACAACCAATGCATTTTCTTCATCAAGTTTCTTTTGCATAGGACATATCACATTAAAAACTTTTCCAACAAAAGTTGTAATATTTCAACATAATTGAATAAATTGCCCTTAAACATTTCTCAAGTTGTAAACACCATGCTAGTTCCTCCAATTGTTTCTCAAGCTTATCTTTTGCTTCTTTAAGTGCACCTGTTTCTTGTGCAACCTGCAAAACAGATAAAGCTAGCAACTTTGAATTTCCCTAAAAAGAACGTAACATCATGAATATGATTTCAAATAAATATAAAAAAAACTGACCATTTTAAGTTTTCGCAGTTCTCTCCTAACAATCCTTCCCCTCCATCTACATTGAGTAACTAAAGATCCTTTCTTGAGCCTTTTATAGTATGCAGAATGTTTATGACAATGCCACCGAGCCTATTAAAAAAACACAATTAGAATTCCTCTGTTTGTATAACGAAAAAGAGTTTTTATAAAATTATAAAAGTAACCTGAATTTTGAAAGCAATATTAGTTTCCTTGCGGAATCAGAATCTTTTACGCGCCTCTACTGCATGTACACATGTCTGAACTGCAAGCACTGACACATGGAGCCTAGTATAAGCCACCCAAGCACGCCATTTACGCACATGTTTTTCATTTTTATAGCAGCTACAATTCTCTTCAGTTGATCAAACTTTCTACAAGCCAGACTACCTAAAAGTGTAAACAATTATTACTTATTAATAATGTGTCACCTCGTGTGTTTATAGTTTGAAGAAAAAAGTTCAAGAATCTGAGAGTTTTGATCATGTCTACAGAAAGCTTGAAGAATTTCGCAATGCGTTGATCTGGTGATGAGCAATATGAGTTCGTATCCGCCTTTGAATAATTCATGCTGCACTTCAAAGGACCTCAGCTCTCCTTGCATCTAGTTCTGCCATCTGTCCAGCCCTCAAGAACACCTTCGTTTTACCAATCTGTATAAAAGACACCTAGTGTTATAAAAAAATGTGATTATTCTTTATAAACCGAAAGTAAATAAAAATTTAATAACCTGAAATCCACTGAGCCCCATCTTTTCCAAGATCTTTTGACATACCATCTTTTCATCAAATCTACTGTATTGTGCAAGAGATGAAACACCAAAAAGAGAGATTGAGAAGTCCAAATCTGGTGCAACAAGTGTGTGTGTGTGTGTGAAGAAATTTACCTTCCAGCCAATCCAGCCAAGGCTTCTAGAGCAAGAAACAAACACCTTATGTATTTATTTATAGTTGTGTGGCCAAAAATAGCAATGCACTTTCAAACACAAACTTATTTAGCTTGAAACATGTCGAATCTATGTAAGAAAATATAAATATGTAAGGGTAATTTGGTAATTTTTTGCATGCCTCAAAGATGATCCCGTCTAATGCCATGTCATTACTTGCTTCTTCAACTATTCTCATCTCCACAAATGCAAACTTCGTTTCATGGTTAATGTACACATTAACCACAACATCACCTGCTATTGGAATATAGAATAGCTATAGCATTTTGATTTATATATAATAAATATAGTTCAAGTCAATGAGCTTAACTAACGTGGTCCCGCAAAATTTCCTCCTATGGCTGTCATCGATGGCTAAAAAAGGTTGTTATTGTTTGCTCAACACATAAAAAGAGAAAATATTAAAGAAATAGAAAATTAATTTTTATCGTTGTTTAGCGTATCATATTATTTGACAACTTTGTTTCTTAAGAAAAATGTTGTACTTTGAAATATACCCAAATATAGCAATGAAAATTGCTATATGTGATAAGACTTTTAATTTATAATGTATTAAAAATGAAAGTAGGATGCTAAAATAATAAAAAAAATCAACACAGGTATGATGTAACACATGTTCATTGGCCAAAGGGGGCAAGCCACCAACGTAAATAAGGAAACAAAAAGATTTACAATAAAAACATATAGGCTGCAATTGTTACACTTGACACAATAGAACTTCACAAGCTTTCTAGGGCTATCTTTGATGATAAGAATGAGAAGGGCATTCCAGTCTTTTGCCAGACTAGAGATAAAAAATTGCAAAAAAAAAAAAAAGGAAAAAGATGTTCAAGAAGAATGACCTGTGCTGCACCAAAAGGAAACATGTTATGGAACATTCCAGGCATTGATTGAGGAGCATCTGTCACTTGTCCTGCATTAAAACATACAAACAAAAAAAAGTTAAACATTCAGTTAATATAGCCATTTCCAAGGTTTCTATGACTGAGAACTTAATTTTTCATGGAATTTAATCCATTATTGACAACCTTGATTCCATATTGGAATGGTTTTCTTGTATATTATTGGGTTCAAAGTGAAACCTAATGTAAGGAGCAACAACTTTCATGAGAAACATGTTGAGATTTATCTTTATATTCTTCTTACAGGAACCCCTTTTGTGTATATACACATGTTACACACAATTTACCTGGTGTTCCTCAATGTAAAATATTGCTTTTTGTATAAAGTTCCCCACTTTATGGTCGAATTTATTGGCAGTTAACCTTTGCTGTTTCTTTGTCATTTCACATACATATTAAATTCTTACATAATGAAGTTAATTTTACATTAAAAATTGATGGCATAGACTTACATAATTTATAAAAGTTTCAAAACTGTTGGGATATAAACAAAGCTCTTACAAATTTAACACCAAAATTTTTCTAGTTTGTGGTATCTGTTATAAGATCTAACAAAGATTTCCTTTTTTGCCCCAGAAAAATGTTTGAAATATGTACACATTCCAATCCTTGCCCTGCAGTTTGAGGGGTTTGACAATACCATGTAGTTTGATAAAACAAACACTTTTTCATCGGTGAAATGAATAAAATGGCCTCTATTTATGAAAAATAAAGGCATCTTATGCACCAACATCAAAAGTATCAAGAATTCCTGATTATGAAAATGAGAAAATAAGTAACTAAAGCTTGAAATATAGGAAGCAAGGTTGCCTCCACACATTGTTGAATCCCTTTATCTATGCTTCAGGTGCATATGTGTGGCAGGATGCACTTTGTTAACCTAAACTGATATGGGTACACTAAGTGAAATGTAAAAACATGATAAAGTGTAGGTTAAAAAGATGCTCACTCTTTTATGTAATTAACTAGGCGAATCCCCGCGCGTTGCGCGAGAATAGAATTATATAGTTAAAATAATAACTTTTACCAAATTATTATTTAATATTTCTACTTTGAAACAAAATGTTAGTAGTAAAGCAAACATATAGTTAACATATTAGTTTTATTAAAGATTATAGTTTAATTTTTAAGTCATTGTGATATATACAATTATTTGATAATTTTATAAACCGTTTAAAATTGTGTAAATTATATATCAAATTAATGATAATATAACGGGTAAAAAAATGTATGAACAAAAATATAAACTGCGACTTTTAGTAAAATAAAAATAGAAAAACATCTATTATAACATTTGTATTAAAAAAGGTATATATGCAACGAATAATAAAAAATATGAAAAATAAACACTATAACTTTTAATAACATAAAAACACTAAAACATCTATTATAAAATTTATATTAACTCTTCATATTTAAATCACAAATTTCTTCAAATACATTAATGTTTTTAATGAGCAAAACTTTACAATCTTATAAACGAAAGGAATATAAAAAGTTATTCGTGATTACTAATTAATAATCATAAGTTAAAAACTCTTGAGTTCTAACTAATAAACATACATAAATTAGAAAACTCTTGAGTTGTAGTGTGAATTTCAAATGAATGCGGTACTTGGAAATGTATATTTATTATTATTATTATTATTATATTCGTCTAAATAATTGGTTTTGATGCATCATTTTAATCCCTTCAATTATTAAACATAAATATATTTAATTATAAATTTATAACATACATAGGTACATATACATGTTAAACAAATCACATATAATATATATATTTTCGTAAATGTTATATGTAATTTTTGTCGTAGTAATATGGATAAATTACTTTCATATGAAGAACATATCATGATAAGTCTATCATAATTACATATCAAATGTTCAAAATTATGTTATCTTTTAAATATTGTCTTTTAAATATGTTGTGTAGGATAACCCAACAAAAAAATAATAGAAAATAAACATAATCAAAATAGAAAAACTACAATCAAATAAGTAAGAACATTGGGTGGTTGAATATATAAATAAAGATGTTAGATAAACATACATTTAAATGAAAAGAAAAAACTAACATTCGTCAACTTTGCTCAAACAAAAAAAAACCTATATCCATTTTATGAATCTTCTTTCTTCATTTAACACCATTCAACCATATAAACTTGATGATAATTCTTCACTAACCTGCAATCAAAATATTTTTCTTGAAAAAGAAGAATAAGAAAGATATTCCAAGCAAAACATTGATGTTTGGAGAGTCACATTCAAGATTGAGTAATACACACGAATCACATATAAAGATTAAATGAGAAACTGAATATAAAGAAAGAATAGAAAAGCTTCATTTGTTTTAGTTGAAAGAAAAAATCATATTACAATTACCATCGATGAGACATAACCCATTTCTTCAAATCATCATATTTGGATCGTGAATGCTTCAACTATATGAAAACTTTTGAATCACAATATCTTCAAATCCTTCTTACATGTAAGATTTTATATAACACAAAAGACATAAACGATTGGCCTTTTTGTAGTAAACTTTTCACTAAATGCTAATTAAACATAATATAAGTTATAAAACTTTTGAGTGTTAAATCATAATTAAGAAAACTTTTGAGTTGCATTAGTTAAAAAATGGGGTTTCAAATGAATTTGGTTTGAGGAAGTTAAAAAATGGGGTTTCAAATGCATGAGATTCAAGAAAAAATGCTAACTTTATAAGTATGTAAATATATATATATATATATATATATATATATATATATATATATACAACGAATAATAAAAAATTTGAAAAATAAACACTATAACTTTTAATAACATAAAAACACTAAAACATCTATTATAACATTTATATTAACTCTTCATATTTAAATCACAAATCTCTTTAAATACATTAATGTTTTTTTATAAGCAAAACTTTACAACCTTATAAAAGAAAGGAAAATAAAAAGTTATTAGTGATTACTAATTAATAATCATAAGTAAAAAACTCTTGAGTTGTAACTAATAAATATACATAAATTAGAAAACTCTTGAGTTGTAGTGTGAGTTTCAAATGAATGCGGTACTTGGAAATTTATTATTATTATTATTATTATTATTATTATTATTATTATTATTATTATATTCGTCTAAATAATTTGGTTTGATGCATCATTTTTATCCTTTCAATTATTAAACATAAAGATATTTAATTATAAATTTATAACATACATAGGTACATATACATGTTAAACAAATCACATATAATATATATATATATATATATATATATATATATATATATATATATATATATATATATATTCGTAAATGTCATATGTAATTCTTGTCGTAGTAATATGAATAAATTACTTTCATATGAAGAACATATCATGATAAGTCTATCATAATTACATATCAAATGTTCAAAATTATGTTATCTTTTAAATATTGTCTTTTAAATATGTTGTGTAGGATAACCCAACAAAAAAATAATAGAAAATAAACATAATCAAAATAGAAAAACTACAATCAAATAAGTAAGAGCATTGGGTGGTTGAATATATAAATAAAGATGTTACATAAACATACATTTAAATGAAAAGAAAAAACTAACATTCGTCAACTTTGCTCAAACAAAAAAAACTATATCCATTTTATGAATCTTCTTTCTTCATTTAACACCATTCAACCATAGAGACTTGATGACAATTCTTCACTAACCTGCAATCAAAATATTTTTCTTGAAAAAGAAGAATCAGAAAGATATTCCAAGCAAAACATTGATGTTTGGAGAGTCACATTCAAGATTGAGTAATACACACAAATCACATATAAAGATTAAATGAGAAACTGAATATATAGAAAGAATAGAAAAGCTTCATTTGTTTTGGTTGAAAGAAAAAATCATATTACAATTATCATCGATGAGACATAACCCATTTCTTCAAATCATCATATTTGGATCGTGAATGCTTCAACTATATGAAAACTTTTGAATCACAATATCTTCAAATCCTTCGTACATGTAAGATTTTATATAACATAAAAGATTGGCCTTTTATAGTAAACTTTTCACTAAATGCTAATTAAACATAATATAAGTTATAAAACTTTTGAGTGTTAAATCATAATTAAGAAAACTTTTGAGTTGCATTAGTTAAAAAAGGGGGTTTCAAATGAATGTGGTTTGAGGAAGTTAAAAAATGGAGTTTCAAATGCATGAGATTCAAGAAAAAATGCTAGCTTTATAAGTATGTATGATCCACAAATTAAGAGGATAAACACTATTAATTATTCACCAAAATATATTTGTCGATGAATAAATAATAATAAGGTGGAAGTACATAGATAACCCATGGGATAACCTCTGTGAGGCTGCAAATGGGTTTCTTTTCCATTGAAGCTTCTCCTATCATGATTCCGGGTATTTGGTTAACCCGATTTTATATCAGTTCAGGTATAAGGTATGTTTATTGGCGTTCGAGTATACCCGAATACCCGATATAAAAATATATATATATGAAAGCCATTTGTTCCGGTAATACTTTTTGTTGTCTTCATAAGGTGATTTAAAAAATTTAATATTCTCCTTTCTTCACGTTGATATCAATTTATATTAATATTAAAAGAATATATGAATATTATATACAACTATATGTGACGTTTAATTGTTTTTAACTAGTGCATGTTTTCAAATTTAAATTGGTCGATGTACCATTCCTACTGTTTGTTTTGTGAATTGAGAATATAATTACACAATTGGTCCATGTAATTAAGTAATTTGTTTACTTTTTTTACTTGTAAAGTTTTAGCAAATCTTTTTGAGTAATACCTGATTTACTTGTTGTAGGGCATCTCATGGTGGTAAAACCATCATTATTTGAGTGATTTGATCTTTTAGGAGGAGGATAAGGTTGGGGCTCAAAAACTGCCTGCAAATAAAATAAATGTCAGATTAATAAAATAGTGAAAAATCAAATATGGTGTTTTAAATTTGTCTAATTTATAGAGTTAGAGAAAAAAATGGGTAACAAGAAAACTTACAGGACGAATATGGTTATGATTATCTGGACGTGGATTTGATTTCCCAAATCCACGATCATTCTGCACAAAATCTCTCTTGTTGGGGGTACTTTGGGAATGATTCGAATAAGAAATCGATCTATGTTCTCTTGTGTTTCCAACATTTGCATTTGTAGCTTTCCCAAAAAACCACCAGTGCCAAGTGTTCTTGAATATGGAAAGAACTTGGCCCTCATTCGATCCAAATACCTTCCACCAACAATTCCCTTGTTGTTATGGCTATTTACCGTTATACCCTTTGACCTGTGTCCTGTTTCAAGTTTTGTTAGACCTCAACCTCAAGCTTTGAGCACGATCCATGAACCCTTTCCTGTTTCGTTCAGTTTCTTTCTTTTTCTCATGGTGTTTCCTTTCAGTTTCTTTTTTTTATCCTTTTCTTGATCTTTTTTAGTTACTGTTTGGCAGGTGCTATATGGGTTGGAGTTGAACCAAGATAAACATATTTTCACTTGTGTGTTTATGTTACAAAGTAAATGAATCTCCTGTCACAAACATGCACACATTTATAAGATTAGTTTATATGCCATATGTTGAACACCTGGTGTGCCCCTGTTCTATCACCCCACAAAAAACATACCTCAAGAGAATGGGTTACGTGGCTGACATACCCAATACTCTACATCCTACAATACACACATGCTAAATGACCATCAAATAAGGCAACGGCAAAAATGAGATATGATTTTACAACAAAATATATATGATGATAAAACTCAACAAAAAAACAATCATTCAATCAAGTTGTAACGCCCTGATTCTCGAGTATCAATTTATGGTTATAAATTCTCATGATTTCAAGGTCTACTTGACGAGTTGGTTGCCAGACTCGTCGAGTAGCAGCGGGTTGGTCCACGTGTTTAAGTGACCTACTCGCCGAGTCCAAGAATGGACTCGACGGGTAGGAGCTAGAGGACGAAACCCTAATTTCCGGGGTTTTGCTCCCTATTTAAAGGATCATTGGCCTCCTTAGCCTCCCCTTACAACCTCTTAATAGTCCATAAACCCTAATCCGTGTGTGGGCATCATTCTTGTGTGTTTTAAGCTTTGGAATGAGGATCTTTGTAAGGAGAGCTTGGAGAGCAAGTGGCTAGAAGCAAGGAACATGTGGGGATCTGATATCTACCTCAGTTGGCATCTTTTGGAAGGTATCAAGTCGTTACCTTGACCTCATTTCATTCTAGATCTCATTTGGTTAAATATTTGGGCTTTTCTAGCATATTATGAAGCTATTCTTGGGAATGAGCTCAGATCTGACGTTGTAACTTCAGATCTGAAATCTCTTTGGTCTCTAAGTCCATAAAGCTATCAGCTTTGGCAAGTATGAACCCCTCCTTAAGTGTAAAACTCCATTGGAAGCTTGGTTTTGTCATTATAAGACTTTAGAGCCTTGCATGCACGTAAAGTTTGCAACTTTACGTGATAAACATGTCTTGGGAAGCTGGATCTACAATATGGAACCTTAAGATGGCTTAAAAAGCATCTGAATGGAAAATGGACTGAAGGGACTCGACGAGTTGCATGGTTAACTCGGCGAGTCCGATGAAGATTGTCGTGAACTCGGCGAGTCCGATGAAGATTGTCGCGAACTCGGCGAGTCAGTAGGGTGATTCGGCGAGTCAGTTAGGGTTTTCCCGGCTTTTAGCACGCATGAACTCGGCGAGTTGCAGGGAAACTCGACGGGTTGGAAAAGGAGTTTACGGCCGTAAACATTAGGAACTCGACGAGTCATGCATGTGACTCGGCGAGTTGACGAGTTATGCAAGGAACTCGACGAGTTGAGGTCAACATGGACTGTTGACCTTGACCTTTGACTTGGACTTTGACTATGGGTAGACTATTTGACTTCTGGGAGCATTTTGGGAAATTGGAAATTATGAGTATGGTTCTATGGTGAATATAGGTGGTGGAGTTTGTGACGGTGATCCGAGAGTCGAGCTTATCACTTCAGCGCGTCAGTTGCGAGGTGAGTTATCCTCACTATACTCAAGGGTCTAAGGCACCAATGCCGGCCCTTTGGATTGTTATCTCGTTATGTTATGCTAGTAGGATCTGTTAGATCGGTATCCTAAAGGGTAGGATAATATTATATAGTATGTGGTATGATCTATTAGATCGGTATCCTGGTAGATAGGATGGTATTATGTGCTATGTGGTATGATCTGTTAGATCAGTGTTGTCTATAGACTGTTATGTGATTATCTGTTATATGTGCACATGTTTGTTTGGCGGTTGAGGCTAATCTCCTTTGTGCGGAGGCCAATAGACCTGAGCATTCCAACCTGTTGGTTGTGGGCCGTGAATATTCCATCCCGAGGATGATTGGACTCATAGTATGTGGGCATTCCAACCTGTTGGTTGTGGGCCTGGGGTATTCCATCCCGAGGATGATTGGACCCATTGTATGTTGGCATTCCAACCGGTTGGTTGTGGGCCTGGGGTATTCTAACCTGATGGTTGACTGGACCCATAGTATACTGTTTATGATTATATGTGTGTTGTTTTGGGTATTGGTATTTTGGGGGAACTCACTAAGTTTTCGGGCTTACAGTTTCAGTTTATTGTTTCAGGTACATCAGGGGATCGTGGCAAGGCAAATGCATGATCGTACAACTCCTCACTTTTTATAACTTTGTTTCTTGGATACTATGATATGATACATTTTGAAAACAAGTTTTGTAATGGTTAATAGATTTGAAATGTTTTTAAAATTTTAATTTGGCATGATTTTTATGGATGTTACAAGTTGGTATCAGAGCCTTGGTTTGAGTGAATTGGAGGACACATTTGTGTGAATCCAGTCTCAAATCAAGGAAAGATTTTCAAAATGATTTCTAAAATGGTTTTCAAAATAAGTAAAGGAGGATGGAAGGTGTACGATCAGCCGGAGCCAGTAAGTAGACCCCAAAATACCATGCAATTGTTTGATTATGTGATATGTTAGAACAACATGCTAGTACTATGATAGGGATCCTCAGGAATCGTATGATAGAATTGCCTGATCTTTGATGCCTTATCTTATGTAGAGTACCTTAGTGATTGTTTATGACTCTTTCGCGTGTGAACTAACTATTGGGTGAGTACTCTAAGTCACATGCTACATGGGTTAAATGGTCTTAGGGTAAGGGATTTGGCCCTGCTGTGCAGCTCTTGTCTGAGTCCAACCGTTGTAGGATTAAATCTTTTAGTCTAAGATTGATTAAGCCATGCGGAATGTGATTGTATTCACGCAATAGTTAACTGGCACCAATGGAGGGTCGTGTGGCAGTTCATGGATGGGTGGGTTGTGTGAGATCGGTAGGTCAGTTATGAGACAGTTAGCCTTCCTCTAGGGGTGAGGTTGAGCGACCACCATGTGTATGTATATTGTTAGGGTGTTGTGGTGACACTTGAGACAAATATGGGTAGGTGTGGAAGGTAGTATGGGCCCGTACTACTGAAAGCACAGGACCCATATGCGTAGCAAGGAAGTTACTTTTGGATTAGGTGTCTAAGCCCATAACTATAATTGGTATGTACTTGAATTGATAGCAGCACAGTCCTTTTGGGTTGCCCTCAACCTAGAAACTGGACAAGGAAATTATGAAATGAGAGATATTAATTTATAAGATTAATAAATTAATATATATATATATATATATATATATATATATATATATATATATATATATAAATGATTTATTAATATGTTAATGGATTAATATATTAATTAGAAATCATTATGTTTAATTAATTGTTAGCCAGAAATTAATCAGAATTAATTTTGGGGTTAAAAGAATTAATTATAAAGTGCAGGGACTAGTTTGCAATTAACTAATAGTTGAGTGGAAGGATCCAGAACTCCCTTGGAAGGGGGTGGACGAAAACTCTAGGGGAAACCCTAGAGAATTCGTCCAAGGGGTCCAAGATAAGGCCTTAGGTCTTGCTTAGGCCCTAAGCAAATGATAACTAGGGTTTTCCCTAAACCCTAGTTCCCTCAACTATTTAAGGAGCCTCCTGGCTCACATTTTAGGGTACTGATTCTTTGGAAGAAACCCTAAGGCCGAAATTGCATACTCTCTCCATCCTCTCTCCTCCAAGTTTCCTTCTTGCTAGTTCTTGGGTGTGATTCCATTAGAGGCATTGCATTTGTGGTGCTAAGCTTCCAAGAAGATCAAGATCAAGATCAAGAGGATTATCAATTGTTTGCTATAACAATTGAAAGGTATGTAACTCTTAAACCCTATTTTGTTAATTTCGAAATTAGCCTCTCTCCTCTAGGGTTCTTGTTTGCAATTCAAAGTTGTATGTTCAATAGTTAAAACATAGATCCAAAGTAGGTTGCATGTGAACTTAGGAATTGTTTTCTAGTTTATTTGTTTTACCTAAAACCCATCAGTGGTATCAGAGCCATTGTTGTTTTAAATTTAATTGCTACAATTGTTGAATTGCAAATTAGGGTTTATAGCTATTAAACCCTAAAGGCCATAATTTGCGATTTCTAGGGTTTTGGATCAAAGGTTTTTTTTTCGAAAACCCTAGCCTCCAAAGAACCCTAATCGAAATTAGGGTTAGGGTTTTGAAAACCCTAGCCTACTCCCTTGTGAATTTTGAAATATGCTAGAGGATAACTAGGGTTTCTTGTTTTGGATAATTGTTAATTAGATTAATTGGATAATTATCCTTACCCTATTTTTCGAAATTTAGAGGGATAAGGATTAGGATTAAATTAATGGATTAATTTAATTAGATAATCCTTACAAGATTTATTAATTTGATTAATAGTTAATTAAAAGATAAATATTAAATCTAGTTAATTGGTTTATTTAAATTTAAATTTAATAGCTTAAATTTCGAAATTTATAAACCATTGAAGTTTTAAAATGTTTTAAAACACACCTTATATATATATTATAATTAAAAGTTTAATATTATATATGTATAAGAATATGGTCAGTCAAATCGCTAGTATGCCTCATTCACGAAGCTAATCTATAAGGGGGGTATAAGGAAACTGTCTATAAAATGGTAGTTGAATGAGTGTCCACTCTCACCCACCGCTTCCTTGATTAGTGGAGGATCGTTAGCAGAACGGATTTGATAGGACAACTACTTCTCATTAAAAGTATAATGATATTAAAGAAAGTACTAGAACATTATTTTCAAAATCCCAACTCTAGTTACTTTAGGAAAAATGTGAAAAGTATGCTAATCCATGAAATTGCACATTATGCTTTATTGGTCGTTAGTGGAGCGTGTGTGGTTAACCAGCACACTAAAAGGCACTAATAAAGAGTAGTAATGGGTATCTCATAATTATCATTTTGATGGAGCGTGTGTGGTTTACCAGCACATCAATAGTTAATGATAAAGACAATGAGGTTACCAAGCACATTTGCATGGTTATTCACATCTTGTTTGTGATCCTCAGCATCCCAGTCACAAATAAAAGAGCATAATCTGAGATTAAAACATGCCATTGAATAGTTTCAATGTATCTCAAAAGAATTAGGAATTTCACTTCGTTTGTTTCGTCTAATGGTGGAATTGGTGAATCGTCATTCACCTACCTTTATGAAATTTGCACTTGGATCTCGGCATCCCATTTCTAAGTTGTGAATCTTCATAGTTGGATCCTAACCTTGATATTATATCTTTGGGTTATTCTATTAAGGTATCTTGAAATCTAACTAAAACCTTCTTTCTTTTCAGATGTCTACTCCTGGAAACACTTCTGCTTCGTCCTCCTCCAACCAAAACTTCTCTTTGCTCAATATATGCTCCAAAGTCGTTATGGATGGCTCAAACTATAACGATTGGATGCGCAACATCAAGATGGCTCTTCGTTTCGAGAACAAAGAATATGTTCTTGAAAAGGAGCTCAAAGAGCTTGATGAGAATGAAGCTACTCCTGAAGATCTTGCTGCCTACAAGAAACATTACGATGATGCTACCAAAGTGGCATGCATCATGGTGGCAACTATGTCCCCAGAACTGCAGAGGTACTATGAGGACTACTGGCCTTTCGAGATGAACAAGGACCTTATGGAAAAGTACCATAAGCGAGCTCGTCAAGAAAAGTTCGAAGTAGTCAAGTCACTCATGGCTTGCAAGATGAAAGATGGGGAGTCGGTTGTGTCACATGTGCAAAGAATGCAACGCTACATAGAGCGTTTGGTCAAGCTCAATATTCACTTTGATGAGGAATTGGCCATTGACGTGGTCTTGAACTCACTTCCTGAATGTTATGGTCAGTTTATTCTAACTTACCATTTGAACAATACTGAGCAGACCTTGGCCCAATTGCACAACTTGTTGCAGACAGCTGAGGCAGGGATGAAGGGTAAAAGTATACCCTCTACACCTACGAGTGCCCCTGTTTTGGCTATTGGACAGGGAAAGGGGAAAAAGAGGAAAGGTCCTCCCAAGCAAAACTGGAAGAGCAAGGCTCAAGCTGGGTCATCTAGTAATAGCCCAAAGGCTAAGCCCAATGGTTCCACTCCCCATGTTTCTGATCCAAAAGAGGCAGTTTGCTTTTACTGCAACCAAAAGGGGCATTGGAAGAGATCTTGCCCACAATATCTGCAAGATATCAAGGATGCCAAAGTGAAGCCATCTTCGGCAGGTATTTACACTATTTCTGCTAATAACTCATTATCTTCTCGTTCATGGGTCCTTGATACAGGATGTGGTTTTCATATCCGTTCTGATTTGCAGGGTCTAAAGGAAAGTGAGGAGATAGAGCGAGGAAGGATAAACCTGATCATGGGAAACAGAAAGTCTTCACCAGTAACCAAGATCGGAGTTTATCAGCTTCTGCTTAGTAATGATGTTAGATTAGATTTAATAAATTGTTGCTATTCGTCTGAGATGACGAGAAACATTATTTCATTTCATGCATTGTTCAGACAAGGTTTTACATATTCTTTTAATGATTTGAATGGTTCAATTTCTGTTTATAAGAATGGTGTTTTTATGTTTGAAGCTTTGCCTTGTAATGGTGTGTATGAAACAGTGACTTGTGTTGATAGCCTAGGAAATAGTGTACTTAATATTGACTTGTCTAATAGTGTAGACAAGGCATGCTTGTGGCATTGTCGTCTTGGACACATTAACAAGAAACGCATAGCCCAACTCCAAAAGGATGGAGTGTTGGAATCATTTGACCTAAAGTCAGATGATATGTGTGAATCTTGTCTTTTGGGAAAGATGACAAAATCACCATTCACAGGGTCTTGTGAAAGAGGTGAAGGTTTGTTGGATCTCATACACATGGATGTGTGTGGGCCCTTCAGATCAACTACAAGAGATGCTAATCGATTCTATGTGACTTTCACTGACGATTATAGCAGATATGGATATATCTACTTGATTAAGCATAAGTCAGAAACTTTTGAAAAGTTCAAAGAGTTTAAGCATGAAGTCAAAAATCAATTGGGCAGAAAGATAAAGATACTTAGATCCGATAGAGGCGGGGAGTATCTTAGTATCGAGTTTAATGACTATCTGAAAGAATGTGGGATAGTCTCACAATTGACTCCTCCTAGGACACCACAGTTAAATGGTGTAGCTGAGAGGCGCAATCGAACCTTGTTAGACATTGTTCGTTCTATGATGAGTCGGGCTTCGCTTCCTATTCACTTCTGGGGGTATGCCTTAGATACAGCCGCCCACATCCTCAATCTTGTCCCTACAAAGAAGGTTGCCAAAACACCTCACGAAATGTGGACAGGGAAAGTTCCCTCGTTAGCACATATTAAAGTCTGGGGTTGTGAAGCTTTCGTAAGATGAGAGACTCACGACAAGCTAGCAGCTAGAAGTGAGAAATGTGTTTTCATTGGTTACCCAAAGCAGTCTTTTGGATATTTGTTCTACAGACCTAGTGAAAACGTGGTCTTTGTAGCACGAAGATGAGTCTTTCTGGAGAGAGAGCTCATATTCAAAGAGGACAGTGGGAGCACTATTGACCTTGAAGAAATTCAAGAGTCAGCCAATGAAGGAACCTTAGATGACACTAGCACTCAACCAGTGGAAACAGTTCCTGTTGAACCAATTGATAACTCATTACCTCTTAGAAGATCCAGTAGGGTGAGTGTGCCACCTAATTTGTATGGTTTTCATATTACTTCAGATGGTGACACATTCATAAGTGACAGAACACTGGTAAACTTAGATGAACCAGTCACTTATAAGGAAGCAATGGCAGGCCCAGAGGCTTCCAAGTGGAAAGAGGCAATGGACAGCGAGATTAAGTCCATGTATGACAACCAAGTTTGGAATTTGGTTGATAGTGCACCAGGTCGCAAGACAGTTGGGTGCAAATGGATCTTCAAGAAGAAGACAGACATGGATGGGAATGTGCACACATTCAAAGCTCGACTGGTTGCAAAAGGTTTCACTCAAACCCCAGGGGTTGACTATGATGAGACCTTCTCACCAGTAGCTAAGATTAAATCTATTAGGATATTGCTCGCCATAGCTGCCTTTCATGATTATGAAATCTGGCAGATGGATGTCAAAACTGCTTTCCTTAATGGGAAGTTGGCTGAAGATGTTTACATGAGTCAGCCAGAGGGTTTTGTTGATGCAAAGTTCCCCAATAGAGTGTGCAAGCTTGAGAAATCCATTTATGGATTGAAACAAGCATCTCGCAGTTGGAATATTTGCTTCCATGAGAAAGTCAAAGAGTTTGGTTTCTCTAGAAGTGAAGATGAGTTTTGTGTGTATATCAAGGCTAGTGGGAGTATAGTAACTTTTCTGGTGTTATATGTCGATGACATATTACTCATTGGTAACGACGTTCCAACCTTGAGAGTTTTTAAGTCTTGGCTTGGAAAGTGTTTTGCCATGAAAGACCTTGGAGAAGCTGCCTATTTCTTGGGATTAGAATATTGAGAGATAGAAAGAAGAGACTAATTGGACTTAGTCAGAGCACATACTTGGATAAGGTACTAAAGAGGTTTAGTATGGAAAATTCCAAGAAGGGAGAGCTACCTATCCAGAGCAATACCAAATTGAGTAAGACTCAATGCCCGAGTACAGATGTTGAAATAGATGACATGAGTCGTGTACCTTATGCTTCCGCTGTCGGATCGATCATGTACGTTATGACATGTACTCGCCCTGATGTGGCATTTGCTTTGAGCATGGTCAGTCGCTATCAGGGAAACCCAGGTAGAGCTCATTGGATAGCAGTTAAGAATATACTCAAGTATTTGTGAAGGACAAAGGACTGGGTTCTTGTGCTTGGTGGCAGTGATACTTTGAGAGTAGATGGTTACAGTGATGCCAGCTTTCAGACGGATAGAGATAACTTCCGTTCTCAGTCAGGCTGGGTATTTTTACTGAATGGAGGAGCAGTTACTTGGAAAAGTTCCAAGCAAAATACGGTGGCTGATTCTACTTGTGAATCAGAGTACATAGCAACGAGTGAAGCGTCGAAAGAAGCAGCTTGGTTGAGGAACTTCATCGGGGATCTCGGAGTTGTTCCAACCATCCAGGAGCCTATGGAACTGTTCTGCGATAATGAAGGAGCGGTTGCCTTGACAAAGGAACCGAGAGATCATGGTAAGACCAGACATATCGACAGAAAGTACCATTTCATCAGACATAGAGTTGAAGAAGGCCATCTTATAGTAAAGAGGGTGTCATCTGAAGATAACCCAGCAGATCCCCTCACAAAGGGTCTGAGTAGGGCTAAGCATATTCAGCATGCTCGGAGCATAGGACTGAAAGATGATATTAGTTTTAGTAGTTAGATTAGTTTTTGAAACTTGTAACAAAGTAAATGTAATTGACTTTTGGTGATTAAATAATAAAGTATTATTTATAAGTTTGGCTACTACCTTTTGTCAATTGTTTATTATTGTGTTTCATTTTTTGCATGTTTTACTTCCTGAATAATGAGATTATTCAAACTCCACAGTCGCTCGTACTCTTGGAAGTAAGTAGTGAATTAAGACTGTCATGAATTGGATTGCAGATTGTCTAAGGATAGACATGGCAATAGAATTGCTGCAACGTTCATGAGTACTCAGAAATTGAGATTTGAGTATTGGATAAACCCTCGCTCAGAGTATTACTTCATGGAATTCATCACGAGTAATACTGAGACGATAATATCTTATAATCTTGAAACGAAGATATATGAGTTGTAATTTACAAGTCGATTGTGCATTGGTGATACGAAAACGCATCAGTAACTTGGTGTTATAAAACGTATTGTCATGCATAATTTGATGAGTAAAAGATACAAGCATATGAGTCAACGTTTATTCGTTCCTTTTGCCCTAACAGGAAAAGCGATATCTGTGGGCCCCTCGATGATTTGGTGTTGACTTATGTGCTGGGCCCAGCCAGGACTAAGTTGATGTGTTCGATTAGAAGTCCTACATCATCACGAATCAGGAATCGGGAAACATAGATTCTGGACAAAGAGATTGATTACATTCCATGTCTTTTGTCTGGGGATATCAAGCAGAACGAAGGGTTATATGATCACTTATCTTAGGACACGTAACTGACTGGGTCAGAGTTCGGCAGCAACTTTTTGGAAGCTACAATTTGCAGGTCAAATTTAGAAGGCATACTAGCAATTATAGTTACAGAGTTATCTAAGTGGGAGACTGTTGGATTAGGTGTCTAAGCCCATAACTATAATTGGTATGTACTTGAATTGATAGCAGCACAGTCCTTTTGGGTTGCCCTCAACCTAGCAACTGGACAAGGAAATTATGAAAGGAGAGATATTAATTTATAAGATTAATAAATTAATATATATATAAATGATTTATTAATATGTTAATGGATTAATATATTAATTAGAAATCATTATGTTTAATTAATTGTTAGCCAGAAATTAATCAGAATTAATTTTGGGTTAAAAGAATTAATTATAAAGTGCAGGGACTAGTTTGCAATTAACTAATAGTTGAGTGGAAGGATCCAGAACTCCCTTGGAAGGGGGTGGACGAAAACTCTAGGGGAAACCCTAGAGAATTCGTCCAAGGGGTCCAAGATAAGGCCTTGGGTCTTGCTTAGGCCCTAAGCAAAGGATAACTAGGGTTTTCCCTAAACCCTAGTTCCCTCAACTATTTAAGGAGCCTCCTGGCTCACATTTTAGGGTACTGATTCTTTGGAAGAAACCCTAAGGCCGAAATTGCATACTCTCTCCATCCTCTCTCCTCCAAGTTTCCTTCTTGCTAGTTCTTGGGTGTGATTCCATTAGAGGCATTGCATTTGTGGTGCTAAGCTTCCAAGAAGATCAAGATCAAGATCAAGAGGATTATCAATTTTTTGCTATAATAATTGAAAGGTATGTAACTCTTAAACCCTAGTTTGTTAATTTCAAAATTAGCCTCTCTCCTCTAGGGTTCTTGCTTGCAATTCAAAGTTGTATGTTCAATAGTTAAAACATAGATCCAAAGTAGGTTGCATGTGAACTTAGGAATTGTTTTCTAGTTTATTTGTTTTACCTAAAACCCATCAGTTACAACCCCTAGGGTTGGGTTGGGAGTTGGTTCCCTGTCATTATATGGGTTATAAGTGATCCTTCTGGTGTTTTACCAGAATGGTGGTTAAGAGACGTCTTGAGACCGGATCCAGGTTAGGATCGGGAGTGGGCAACCAGGATAGGGTAGCATTTTCAGGGGAGCGTGTTAGTGATATCATCCGGGGGGGGGGGGGAGGAGGTGATCAAGATTGTCCGGGGGCAGTTTCCGGAGATGTTGGGTCTATTAATACTGCCATGGTTGAGTATTTCGACGAGCGCTATGCAGCCATTGACGAGACAGTTGCCGCGACAACTTTAGCAGCTGTAACGACGGCAAGGGGAGGAGCTGGTCGAGTTTCCAGTACTGGGA
Organism: Lactuca virosa; assembly: GCF_052849685.1. NCBI lineage: Eukaryota > Viridiplantae > Streptophyta > Magnoliopsida > Asterales > Asteraceae > Lactuca > Lactuca virosa. The sequence goes on along the minus strand of NC_136432.1, from coordinate 74,660,190 downwards.
CGTATTCTGATGAGCGGAGGGCTGCAGTTACTTGTGATCAGGGAGGTATTCTGTACTCATTATTTTTCCGCGGGCTGAGCGGGAGTGGCTATCAGGCGTGTATGGATTTGAGGCTTCCGGGGTTTTGCTCGAGGCCGGAATGTGAGTCACGGGGACTCTGGAAAGGAGTGATGATTATGTTTGGCTGGGGTTTTGATAGCTGGAAGTGGAATGGTTAGTTCATGGATCGGACTGTCGTTTATAGGGCAAGGATTGTGCCCTCTTAGTTTTTCGAGCTCGAAGGAGTGAGCAGACTTGTGACCCCAGGATTAGGTTGTATTCCTGCTCGGGGTCAGTTGGTTGCAGGAATAGGCAACATTATTTCAGCGCCGGTGAGCGCAGGTGGGTCGACATGGCATAAGTATTTATGAGGTCCGGTTTGACTTGGATCTCTTGTATCAGACGGTAAGGATTGATTGTGCGATCTATTGCACTTTTGGGATTGAAGACTATGTATTGGGAGTAGTTTGTAGCCCGGTTTAGGGCGAAGGTTGTTTCATCTACTGCAGTTCAGCTGTGGGCGTTTGAGCTAGTAAGTGAGTCAGGGTGCGAACCCTGAAGAGAATGATTTCTAGACCCCGAGAGCGGGAAGCTTGTTTGGAACACCTTTGGAAAAGGGGTAGTATGTGGGAAGTCTGCAGATAGGGTCCCACAGAAGGGTTATTCAACATTGTCAGGATTCAGTGGTTAGCAACCGTTAGTGATTGACGGACTAAAGCGCCAAGAGAAGTAGCTCGTTGCCGAGGTATTAGTTGGAGCATCTATATTGTGGTCTTCAGGACTTGAGTGTGAGGTCATTCAAGCATTAATGACTGTCGGTTCACTGGGGTTCAAGAAGTGTTCATCTGGTTCTTAAGAAGTGTGTGATCAACTGGGATTGGCTAGTGATGGAGCACTGTCGGGAAAGAGTTGGTTGTCATCGGGTCGATTGTTGGGAAGTGAGAAGGATTGGGAATCCTCCAATCTTCATGTATTATGAAGGCTTAGTCGAATCTAAGTGGGGGAGAGTTACACCGGGATGCAGAGCGGGAGAGGTTTTGAAACGGGGATAAGTTTCACAACCTGACAGGGAGAATGGAGGCCCTAGTGGCTGCTTGGTTTGAGGGTTGTGTTGATTGGGGGTTCGACAAAACTTCCCAGCATAAGAAACACATCTTCTTGGTGCATGATAGCAGAAGTTGGGGAACCAGGTTGGAGTTCTAGTCATGAATTAAGTTCAGTTCGCGTATTCGGTCGAGGGTGTGCTCGACTTTGAGGGTTTTTGGAGTGATAGATTGAGGATTTTGCTAGTTGCCAGGGCTCAGCAGTTCATTCAGCATGGGTGCACAGGATATTCAGCGTATGTGGTAGACACGCGGGTCGGGGGGGGGGGGGGAGACCACGAATTTTCGAGAGGGTAGACGATCGAAATGAGGCCTAGAGTTAGGCCGGATTTTGAGTCCACAAAATGGATCAGGAGTTCGGAACCCCAAGTGGGTGAGAACAGTTTGCATGGGAAGGATCACCAGGAGGGGTGGTCCAGGGAGATACTCAATAGTTTAGAACGGTCCAGACAGACTGAAGGCCTGGTGAGGCGGTCCAGTCATACTGAAGACTTTGTATGTGTTTGTAGATCTATGTGCGGGTATGGAGTATGCTGCTGTGCTATATGTGACATCCCCATTTTCATGGCCAGAAAAGATCGATTTTGAATATGCTTTATAAAAATCAGAGCACCTCTTTTAATAAAAACATTGCGGAATTTGTTCCCAGAAAAACATGATAAATACGTTATCAAAGCATTTCCGAAGAAATGTATTTTTATCCATTTTAAAACATTTGGGATGTCATCGCCAATACAGAAACATAAGCATAAACATATCTTACATTCATTTACACTAGTGATCTACATCTCTTTTAAACCCCTCAGTGTAAAGTAGCTTCATATCGACACCTGTGATATAAATAAGCTTGAGTGGGTCAGGTTGGGAAACCTGGTGAGTACATAGGTGTTTCAACCCACAATAATTTAATTATTATGTTTAAACATCAAACAATCAACACAATTACCCATCCCCATTATCTTCCTTACTCTTAAGGATCTAGCCTAAGAATCATCTATCCTGCATTCGTTCATTTCGAAGCCCATTGCTTCCAGGGTTTATATGATAGGCACTAAGTCCATAGCTGCCAATGCTTGTTCGTAAAGCACTAATTCCATAGCTGCTAAAGTTCATTCATCGGGTACTAAATCCATAGCTACCAGTGTTCAACTAATAGGTACTAAATCCATAGCTACCAACGTTTATTTAAAAGGTACTAAGTCCATAGCTACCATTGTTTATCTAACAGGTACTAAGTCCATAGCTACCAATGTTTATTCGATAGTCACTAAGTCCATAGCTGCCGATGTTATTTGTTAGGCACTAAGTCTATAGCTGCCAATGTTCACTCATATCATCTTTCATCTCTCATCATTCATCTACCTATGTTTTACCCAACATATTCGTAGATATAAAATACATATACAGTTTAAATTATTTAAAACATGTATAAAATCGTTCATGCAGTATAGAAAGCAAGTATTCAAATAATATGCACACATAGCACGTAATTTATATAAAATACTTCATATCTATGTGTAAGATGAAAGTAACTATGCACTCACTTGTTAAAGTGATAATTCCAAACTCGGACAGCGCTTCGCTTCTTAACAATATAATTTCCTTCGACGAAACCTAGTATTATTACCACTAGATTTTAGTCTAATATTTACCGTGACTAATTATTAGTCTTAGCATTATTATTATTATTATATAGACGTTTAAACAATATTTTCCAACCACTATGTACAGACAGGAGCCATACAGAAAACACCGGAGGGCATGACCATTTTGGTATATAGCACTTCTGAAATCCAACAACCCTATGCGGCCCTTTAAACCAGATTCCCCGTACGACGAGTAGTTAAGAAAGATATTATAACAACACTTATATAAGTCATAATAATAACGCAAATATTTATTATAAGTTCATAATAACAATACTAATTTTAAATATAAGTTATATTTAAAATAGACTAAGCATAACTTACTTACAAGAGAGTTTTAGCTAGGATTCGGGCTCTGCAGGGGCAGAACTTCGTCGCTGAATCTTTCTAAGAAAGATTCTTACAGCGCTTCAGTGCTCACCTTACTATACTAAAACTACAGAAAGAGAAGTCGAATCACGAGGGACCAAAATGCTCCAGGGATAAGAAGGGAAAGACTCTTGAATCAAGAGAATGATGCAAGAAATATGAGAGCTAGAGGCTCTTATTTATAGCGATTGAATTTTCAAAAACTACCCTCCATAGTTACTTAATGACCTTATAGTTATATAAATGACTAAACACCCCTTTATAATACTATTTTAAATAGATTTAATGATATTTGTACTAAACTAATGTCGAAAGTACTCAACACTAGTCTTATAACGACCGCATCGTCGATACCTTTCTAACGATATATACATATGTATATGTATGTATACGTATATATGATTTACACATTATTTTAATACGTAAATGTGCTATTAAAAATTATAACTCGTTCATATGAACTTCGTTTTTGACGTTCTTTATATTCATGCGTAGCTATCGACGAGATATATAACTTTCGTTTAGATTCCGTCGACTAATTTTGAATTTATATTTTTGTCCATTTTTTTATAAAATTAAATGATTTTGCTAAAATTATAACTCTCTCGTACGGACTCTGTTTTTGACATTCTTTTTCTCAAAATTCATATTTTAAGGAGTACTACGATTTTCATTTTGGTCGCATTAGCTACAAGTCAACCATTCTCTTCGTAGCTTTTTACGTCATACATTCGTTGTGCGCGGCTGACTTTTATATCTTATAAAAATCATATCTAATTCATACAGATTCGGATTTCGACTAAATTTATATTTTCGGGAGCGTGACGACGTATACTTCCTAAATATATATATATATATATATATATATATATATATATATATATATATATATATATATATATATATACGCGCGCGCGCGCGCACATATATATATATATATATATATATATATATATATATATATATGTTTTGGCACACTTATTTTTACAATTTACGGACGATTCGACTAATTTTTCATATTTTATTATATTATAATAATCATGAAACATATAATATTTAAGTAATTATTCTTTATTACGTCGAATAGGTTACAATTATTAACCCTAACTATTACTTTGGTTAAGATTATTTATCATAGATAATCTTCTATATATATATATATATATATATATATATATATATATATATATATATATATATATATATATATATATATATATATATATATATATATATATATATAATCATTTTTAACGCTTATTATCTTAATTGACTAGCCTGAATCTGCGGGTGTTACACTATAGCAATCAGCAGGTCTGTCCCCAGGTATTAAGCATGTTGTTGGAGTAGGGTGAGGACTCCGGTGTATTTTTGGGTTTGATCGGTAGTTGTTATTAGAGATCAGATGGAGTATAGAGGATCTTGGTGATCTCATTAGTTCGGAGTGCCTCAAAGGATTAATCTTCTTGGATCGAGTAATACTCTAGTTGGGGACTGGGAAGTAGATCCGATTGGGTATTCGTCAGCCTTAGGAAGGCTTGGGATTAGAATATCCTGTCATTCAGGTTCTGGGAACCGGGTTAGATCTTTCTCATGATCGTCTATGACATTTGGATAGGGTTGAGGCGTACCTGCTTTATGTTGTAGGCCAAGATACCCGGTGCGGGCCGACTGAAAGTCGTAGGCACGGAGGCTCAAGGGGAGCGGTAGGGTTGAGGCAGTAGGACAACAAACCCTGAGAATTTCAACTCGATAGTTGAATTGATTAGACATGTTGGTATTCCAACCTGAAGGGGGTGATATAGGTTAGATATGAGTGCCGTGCTGATTGGCCTGTAGTGGTAGGTATGTTGATGATGGTTTGAGTTATTGTGATGTGTCTTGGGTTGGTTTCATCTGCGAAAGAGCCATAGCGTGTCTGAAGTAAGGAGAAGATGGGTCACTGAAGACCAGGTAGGATGTGAGGCTGACGTGGGTCATGTAACGTTCATTATGTTAGCAGGAGTTGATGGCAGGGCGTGGAAGCAAGTCCAGCCAGTCGGTTTCTTTTCGAGAGACGCGTGAGACTGCTGTTTGTGTATGTCTTTTGGTTCAGTAATCGGTGAGGTGTCCGATGTTCGGGGAGTGGGCAGACAAGTTGGGACCAAGGAGGTTTCGACTTCGCTTGAGAAACGTCATATGGTAGCAAGAAGAGTTGAAGTAGGTTTATGACTTGGGATTCATGTGTAGTAGTAGTTTTGTATCATTATGTTGTTCGTTGATGAGATGAGCGTCGATTAGGCCCTTCGAGCGGCAGAGGAAAGTGGATATCTGCAGGGTCGGAGTGTTGGGCAACTGAAGTGATGGCAGTAGTGTCGATCGGTCATCGGGAGCATTCCAGTCATGAGCTGAGGGCCGGAGAGGGCATACCAGACTCATGCTGTGGGCTTGGAGGCAATCCAGACCTATGCTGAGGACCACATAAGGGTATTCCAATCATAGGCTATGGGCATAGATATTGTGTTGGTTATGTCTGTTGTAGGAGCGCGTTCGGAGTGGATGTATTGTTGAAGATTCAGGGGAGTTGCACCCGGTTGTGACGAATCTTAGGATGGGGATGAGACGCAAGGATAGATCCTTGGATCTCAAGTTATGAGTAGACCCAAGTTATGTTCATAGAGGTATTCTAATCTAGGGTATTCCATCATGAGGATGACCGGACCCTATGATTGATTGGACCTGATATGTTTGGTATTCCAGCCTCAGGCTGATTGGGCCAGGCATGTGTGTTCGTGTTTTAGTGGATCGATTTGGTATGATATTTTTGGGACAAATATCCTGTCAGCACAAAAGGGGTTCGCTTGAGGAAGAGGGAAAGTTGGGTTTCCGATACTTTGGATCATCAGGATTTTGTCAAGTTGGCTAAGTGGCATGAAGGATAGACCTTATGAAAAGGTTCGATTGGGATTCACATCACCTTTCACGTTTCGCAGTTGTGAAAGTGCGTCATGGATCAGGAGGCGGTAGTATTGTTGGATGACATTCACGTCGGTGAGCGCCTGGATTATGTTGAAAGGCCTGTGGCCATTCTGAAGAGAATGTTGAAGGTTCTGCGGAACAAGGAGGTACCTTTGGTAAAGATACAGTGGGAGCACCAAAGAGGGTCCGAGTGGATGTGGGAGTCGGAGGCAGAGATGCGGGAGCACTCTCCGAGTATGTTCACCGCAGTAGACTTCGAGGACGAAGTCTAGTTCAAGTGGGGGATAATTGTAACGCCCCGATTCTCGAGTATCAAGTTATGGTTATTAATTCTCATGATTTCAAGGTCTACTCGACGAGTTGGTTTCCTGACTCATCGAGTAGTAGCGGGTTGGTCTACGTGTTTAAGTGACCTACTCGCCGAGTCCAAGAAGGGACTCGACGAGTAGGAGCTAGAGGATGAAACCCTAATTTCCGGGGTTTTTCACCCTATTTAAAGGATCATTGGCCTCCTCAGCCTCTCCTTACAGCCTCTTGATAGTCCATAAACCCTAATCCGTGTGTGTACATCATTCTTGTGTGTATTAAGCTTTGGAAGGAGGATCTTTGTAAGGAGAGCTTGGAGAGCAAGTGGCTAGAAGAAAGGAACATGTGGGGATCTGATATCTACCTCTGTTGGCATCTTTTGGAAGGTATCAAGTCATTACCTTGACCTCATTTCATTCTAGATCTCATTTGGTTAAAGATTTGGGCTTTTCTAGCATATTATGAAGCTATTCTTGGGCATGAGCTCAGATCTGACGTTGTAACTTTAGATCTGAGCTCTCTTTGGTCTCTAAGTCCATAAAGCTATCAGCTTTGGCAAGTATGAACCGCTCCTTAAGTGTAAAACTCCATTGCAAGCTTGGTTTTGTCATTATAAGACTTTAGAGCCTTGCATGCACGTAAAGTTTGCAACTTTACGTGATAAACATGTATTGGGAAGTTGGATTTGCAATATGGAACCTTAAGATGGCTTAAAAAGCATCTGAATGGAAAATGGATTGAAGGGACTCGACGAGTTGCATGGTTAACTCGGCGAGTCCGATGAATATTGTCGTGAACTCGGCGAGTCAGTAGGGTGACTCGGCGAGTCAGTTAGGGTTTTCCCGGCTTTTAGCACGCATGAACTCGGCGAGTTGCAGGGAAACTCGACGGGTTGGACAAGGAGTTTACGGTCGTAAACATTAGGAACTCGACGAGTCATGCATGTGACTCGGCGAGTTGACGAGTTATGCAAGGAACTCGACGAGTGGTTGGTTGTACTCGACGAGTTGAGGTCAACATGGACTGTTGACCATGACCTTTGACTTGGACTTTGACCAAGGGTAGACTATTTGACTTCTGGGAGCATTTTGGGAAATTGGAAATTATGAGTATGGTTCTATGGTGAATATAGGTGGTGGAGTTTGTGACGGTGATCCGAGAGTGGAGCTTATCACTTCAGCGCGCCAGTTGCGAGGTGAGTTATCCTCACTATACTCAAGGGTCTAAGGCACCAAGGCCGGCCTTTGGATTGTTATCTGGTTATGTTATGCTAGTAGGATCTGTTAGATCGGTATCCTAGAGGGCAGGATAATATTATATGGTATGTGGTATGATCTGTTAGATCGGTATCCTGGTAGATAGGATGGTATTATGTGCTATGTGGTATGATCTGTTAGATCAATGTTGTTTATAGACTGTTATGTGATTATCTGTTATATGTGCACATGTTTGTTTGGCGGTTGAGGCTTATCTGCTTTGTGCGGAGGCCAATAGACCTGGGCATTCCAACCTGTTGGTTGTGGGCCGTGAGTATTCCATCCCGATGATGATTGGACTCATAGTATGTGGGAATTCCAACCTATTGGTTGTGGGCCTGGGGTATTCCATCCCGAGGATGATTGGACCCATAGTATGTTGGCATTCTAACCGGTTAGTTGTGGGCTTAGGGTATTCCAACCTGATGGTTGACTGGACCCATAGTATGTTGTTTATGATTATATGTGTGTTGTTGTGGCTATGGGTATTTTGGGGGAACTCACTAAGCTTTCGGGCTTACAATTTAAGTTTTTTGTTTCAGGTACATCATGGGATCGTGGCAAGGCATAAGCGTGATCGTACAACTCCTCACTTTTTATAACTTTGTTTCTGGGATACTCTGATATGATACATTTTGAAAACAAGTTTTGTAATGGTTAATAGATTTGAAATGTTTTTAAAAGTTTAAATTTGGCATGATTTTTATGGGTGTTACACAAGTCATCTTCGTCCAGGTCAAAACACAAACCAAAGGAAGGCTACTTTCTGCCATTTAAGTTCCATGAATACTATTAATGACAAAATCCCCTAAAGTTAAATATGTATGTAAATACTTCACAAAGGAAAAATCGATAACACCAGGTGAATCACAACAGAGATGAAGCAGATGCAGGGAAATCAGAAGCCTTTTTTCTTGATTGAGATGATGAACTTGAGAGATGGAGTAGGGTAGAAGGGAAGTGGAGCGGTGAGCCAGAGGAGTCGATATATGATGTACCGACGGTGAAAGATTCGTTGTCGTTCTTCTGTGATAAGTATAAGATAGATTACTTGATAGGTGTCATTTGTTGAACAATTGAAGAAATATGGCAGGGTAGAAGCATTGTTTTAATACCTTAGTGAAATGAGACCTAGGGTTCGTCATCAATCTTTTAGGACTTACCTATCCGTCGCTAGTACTGGTGAAGGGACGTGAGGTGAAACCAAGGTCGCCGGCAGAAAAAGATTAGGCGAGGTCGCCGACAGGAGGTGATTGGCGGTAGAGAATGTTGTTGAAGGTCGCCTTCAGGAGGAGAGTTGATGTAGCGAACGTGGTAGAGAGCCCTCATTCATAAAAACCCTAGAAAATGGTCCCTGTGATTTTTTGATAAGATAAACAGTCTAAACGCGCGTTCATTTTAAAAATTATAAAGCGACATGATTATACGACACACTGTTTTTTTTCGGGTGCCTTCCGTGTTTTTATTTTTTTTGTTCTGACAGTAATTTTAGGACACGCAAAAATGCGTGCCCTAAATCCTTCAAATTTTGGGAGAGATGACATTATTTTTAGGGCACACACTTTTGCGTATCGTAAATCGCTGCGTGTCATTGTTTGCGTGTCATTAAAGGCCTATATTCTAGTAGTGTCCTAATCCTGACCCGGATCCTGTCTCGAAACGTCTCGTCACCACCATACTGAAAAAAATGAGGGAGATATCAGATAACACACATATCAACAGGGGAACCAACTCCCAACAAGCCCTAGGGGTTGTGACTTCCCTGTTACGCATATGAGTCCTGTTCTTTCAGTAGTATGGGCCCATACTACGTTCCACACCTACCCGTATTTGTCTCAGAGGATCATCACAACATCCCTAACAATACATACTAGCATACTCATTCCCTCAATCCTCACTCCCTAGAGGAAGGCTAAACACCATGAGACTGGCCGAATAACCCCTCACAACTCATCTATGAAACTTCTACCAACCCTGCAACACTCGTGTATGCTAATCATACTTAACGCTGGACCCCTTAGATAGTCGAATATCTGATCCTACCCTAAGCCCTTCATCAGACAAGAACAAGAAATAAGGCCAAACCCAACATACTCAGGCTATATAATACTAGTTATGTATAACCATGATGCATACACTAAGAAACTACAGTAATGGTGTCAATTCTATATAAGAAGAACCCTAGGCTATCGGGCATCATATAATCAGGCAATTCTATCATGCAAATTCCTGAAGATCCCTAGCCTATCACTAACATGCTGTTCTAACATATTACAATATCAAATAACAGTGTGGTATTTTGGGGTCTACTTACTGCCTCCGGCTGATCGTACACATCGCATCCTCCTTGATTATTTTAAAAACATTTTGAAAATCATTTGAAAAATCTTTTTCCTTAGTTTGAGACTGGACTCACACGAGTGTTTCATCCAATTCACTCAAACCAAGGCTCTGATATCAACTTGTAACATCCATAAAACTCATGAAAAATTTAAAATTTTCAAACAATCCCACAAACCATCATTGTTTACAAAATAGTTTTCAAAACATGTTTATTATTAGAGTTTTCTCAAAATCATAAAACAAAACATGAGGAGGTGCACGATCACGCCTTTGCCTTCCCGAGATCATCTGAAATACCTGAAACATAACCCCAAACTATAAGCCCAAAGCTTAGTGAGTTCCCCCCAAAATAGCATCACAACACAAAACCATAATAATAACAATAAACAGCATGCATACAGAGCCTTCAGCCTGACTGGAACCCCCCTCCAGCCTGCAATCTACCTGGTATGCACACAGAACCTACAACATGACTGACATGTCACACTGGGCCTTCAACGTATCTGGAACATTCTACGGGCCTTCGGCCTGACTGGTACGCCCCACTGGCCTTCAGTCTATCCGGGACACCCTGAGTCTATTGGCCTTCAGCACAAAGCATGACCGCCTTAACCCAACCACACATACACCGTGTCGACACATATATAACAGATAATCATACAATTAACCAGTCAATAACAAGCAGACGGATCTTACAGATTACTAACCATAACATCATCCTAACTACCAGGATACATATCTAACAGATCACTATAGTACTCAATTATACGATAATCAGGATAAAAATCAAAAGGGACGACCTTGGTGCCTTTGACCCATAAGTACAGTGAGGAAAACTCACCTCACAACCGAATAAAACTGATGAGGCTCGACTATGAATCTCAACTCTCAACACAAAACCTAAATCCACCAAGTGACCAATTCCATCAAAATCCCAAAATACCCAAAATGCCCTTAAAGTCAAACTTGGTCAAACTCAAAGTCAACTGGTCAAACCCAATAAACCAACTGAGTCAACCCAGCCGAGTTAACCCAACCGAGTTAACTCAACATGGGTTGACCTATGCAAGTACGCGGGGCGTACTCCGGAGGTACGCTCAGCGTACGCGAAGCTGCGCAGAAGACCACCATCGGGGTGGCTGACCGAGTATGCGGGACATACTCCAAGCTACGTGGGGTGTAACCTCGCAACACTATTTGCTTCATTAGGTGCTTAATGGCTTCAGCACTTAAGTCCAAACTTCAGATCCAAGGTCCAGAGGCATACTAGGGTCCAACTTTATGACTCTACACGTCCATGAAGTCCTTAACACAAGGTCTTAATCCATTAAGACCTTCTACAATATTCATGGACCAAAACTAGCTAAAGGGACCTCATTTTTATGGCTAAGGACCCCTCCTAGGGTCTGGAAGGACAACTCAAAATGACAATAACCACTCATGCAAAAAAATGGGACATTTGGGACAAGAACAACAACATAAGGATCCCAAAATGAGATCTAAACAAACAAGGCATCAAGGTGAAGAATTTTTACCTTCTAGAGCTCCTTAGAAAGGTAATCAAACATAAGGATCCAAGATCCACAAGCTTGCTTCAACTTCTAATATCCTTAATGCAACTCCTTCTTCCTTAAGCACACCAAAAACACACTTTTTAGCTCAAACACACTCTTAAGGGACTAGGGTTTGCCAAAAACGACTCAAGGGAATGGAGGCTAAAAAGGGAATCGAGGCTGAAAAGGATTTGAAACCTTATTACCGGTGGCCAACGACGAAGCTCGATTTTTCAAAGTATGTGGAGGAGTGTATAACATGTGCAAGAGTTAAAGCGCAACATCAGAAACCGTATGGGAGTTTAGAGCCTTTGCCTGAACCCATGGGTAAGTGGGAAAATATCACCATGGATTTTGTGACTAAACTACCTAGGACGAAGAATGGTCACGACATGATTTGGGTAATCGTTGATCGATTCACAAAGAATGCCCACTTCATAGCAACCAATAAAAGATGGTCTATGGATAAGCTTGTAAATGCCTATGTGAAAGAAATAGTAAGACTTCACGGTGTTCCCTTAACACTTATATTGGATCGTGACAGTCGTTTCACATCAAGATTTTGGAAGAGTCTACAAGAGGAAATGGGTACGAAGTTGTGTTTAAGTACAACCTACCATCCATAAACTGATGGTCAGAGCGAACGGACAATTCAAACACTTGAAGATATGTTAAGAGCATGTACGCTAGAATTTCAAGGTAACTGGGATGAGCATTTACCCCTGGTAGAGTTTTCCTACAGCAATAGTTACCATTTGAGAATTAAGATGGCACCTTATAAAGTCTTGTATGGACAAAAGTGTCGTACGCTGTCTTGTTGGCTTGAGGCTATAGAAAAGTAGTTTATGGGTCCCAAAATAGTCCATCAGACTGTTGAAAAGCTAAAGGTGATTAGAGAAAGGATGTTAGCTGTTAGGACATAGTTAATGGTTTATACTTTACTTTTGTTGGATTTTAGTGTTCTCGGTCCAGGAACGAATTCTCCATATTCTCGGTGGTGTTTGCTTGTGATTTCGGTGGGTGATATCGGTGGGCTTATATGATTTCGGTTGGGTTTGGGCTTGTTAAGGCTTTGTATTAGGTTTAATATATAATGTATTATCAGCCGTGAATGAGGTTGTTGGTCAGTTAGTCACTCTAAGGAGCTGTGAATTAGATTTAGAGAGAAAGGGAGAACCGAGAGCAACTTAAGAATCTTATGTATTAGACTATTCTTGAATATAGTATGCATTGAAGATTCGTTAACTGTGTTCTTAATTGATAATAACTGTTTAACATCAATCACTTGATTGGGATTCCGCACCAATTCTTGTGATTTCGATTGATACTAAAGAACGGGTTTTACAATTGGTATCAGAGCTAATGTTTGGTATCAATCGATTTGACCAAATATTAACCGTTTCTTCGAGTTTTTCTTGATGTTTTTGAATTATTTTTGACGAAATTATTGCCATTGTTCTTCGTGTTCTTTAATATTTTAGAGAGTTTGATCGAGTTTGGCTTTGAAAACCTACAAATTTCGTGGTTTTAGCAATTTTTGGGAGTCTTCGGTCAAAGATTCGGAGTTCTCGGCGGCAAGCTCAAGTCCTCGGTTAGGGCTTGCAAGTTCTCGGTGGCCAGCAATCGACTTCAGTTAGGGTTTGCGAGTTCTCGGTCAGTCCTCAGACACACCTTTGTTGTAACGCCCCGATTCTCAGGTATTGATTAAATAGAATTTCTTTGATTTCAAGGTCTACTCGACGAGTTGGTTGCCCTACTCGTCGAGTAGCAGTGGATTGGTCCACGTAAATTAGTGACCTACTCGCCGAGTCCGAGAAGGGACTCGACGAGTAGGAGTTGGCAGATGAAACCCTAAATCCCGGGGTTTTGTACCCTATTTAAAGAATCATAAGCCTTCTTCAGCCTCTTTGCAGTCCCTTGAGAGTCCAGAAAACCCTAATCCGTGTAGTGCTTCATTCTTGTGTGTTTTAAGCTTTGGAAAGTGGATATTTGAAAGAAGAACTTGGAGGACAAGAGGCTAGAAGCAAGGAAAGTGTGGGGGATCATAAATCTACCTTAGTTACCATCATTTGAAGGTATCAAGTCGTCACCTTTACCTCATTTCTTTCTAGATCTCATTTGGGTGAGGTTTAGGGTTGTTTTGGCTTGGTTGTGATGATATTATGGTGTATGAGCTACATCTGAAGTTGCAACTTCAGATCTGAACCCTTCTTGCGTTCTAGGTTCATAAAGCTTCGAGCTTGGTCATGTTTGAAGCCTTCCTTGAGTGTAAAACTCCATTGTAAGCTTGGATTCGTCATTATGAGTCATTAGAGCCTTGCATGCACGTAAAGTTTGCAACTTTACGTGATAAACATGCCTTGGGAAGTTGGATCTGCAATATGGAGCCTTTGCATGACTTAAAAAGCATCTGTATGGTTAAAGGATTAAAGGGACTCGACGAGTCTCAAGGTTGACTCGGCGAGTCATATGAAGATAGTCATGTACTCGACGAGTTGGATGAACAACTCGGCGAGTCCGATGAAGATTGCCTTGAACTCGGCGAGTCAGTCGAAGACTCGGCGATTCGGTTAGGTTTTTTTTCCAATTGGCTGATGCATGTGAACTTGTCAAGTGGCAAGTGGGAAAACTCGACAAGTGGCCTTAGAGCTTCGACCACGAGCCTTAGGAACTCGACGAGTCAGTCAGGTGACTCGGCGAGCGGGCGAGTAGTACAAGGAACTCGGCGAGTAGCCAAGGGTACTCGACGGGTTAAGGTCAACATGGACTGTTGACCTTGGCTGTTGACTTTGACTGTGGACTTTGACTTTGACCAAGGGTTTACCAGTTGACCTTTGGGGGCATTTTGGTAATTTAGAAATTTATGGAAAAAGGGTTTTATGGTAACTATAGGTGGTGGAGTTCGTATTGGTGATTCGAGATTTTGAGCCTATCATTTTCAATGCGACATTGTGAGGTGAGTTATCCTCACTATACTTAAAGGTCTAAGGCACCAAGGCCGGCCCTTTGGATTGTTATATGGTTATGATATGCTAGTATGATCTGTTGGATCGGTATCCTAGAGGGTAGGATAATATTGTATGATATGCGGTATGACCTGTTAGATCGGCATCCTGGTAGAGAGGGTGGTGTTATGTGCTATGTGGTATGATCCGTTAGATCAAGTATTGTCTATAGACTGTTATGTGATTGTTTGTTATATGTGCACATGTTTGTTTGGCGGTTGAGGCTTATCTGCTTTGTGCGAAAGCCAATAGACCTGGGCATTCCAACCTGTTGGTTGTGGGCCGTGAGTATTCCATCCCGAGGATGACTGGACTCATAGTATGTGGGCATTCCAACCTGTTGGTTGTGGGCCTGGGTATTCCATCCCGAGGATGATTGGACCCATAGTATGTTGGCATTCCAACTGGATGGTTGAGGGCCTGGGGTATTCCAACCTGATGGTTGACTGGACCCATAGTATGCTGCTTATGATTATGTGTATTGTGGTGGTATGGGTATTTTGGGGGAACTCACTAAGCTCTCGGGCTTACAGTTTCAGTTTATTGTTTCAGGTACATCAGGGGATCGCGGCAAGGCGAAGGCGTGATCGTATAGCTCCTCATGTCTTGTTTATGTTTCTGGGAAAACTCTGATATTATACATTTTGAAAACAAAGTTGTAATGATTTTAATGGTTTGAAATGTTTTTAAAAGTTTAAATTGGCTTGAATTTTTCGGGTGTTACATTTGTTCTCGGTCCTTGCCTCGTATTTCTCGGTGGCGGCCCCTCGTTCTCGGTTAGGTCAAACTAGTTCTCGGTACGACTTCAGTCTTCGGTCTGGGTATTCGGTACGATTCTTCGGTTAGCTCTACTTCTCGGTATTCAAGTTATCAATCCACGTCTTCGGTTAAGCGTCTTCGGTCTGCATTTTGGCTTCACATACTCGGTTAGGTTCTCGGTTACAAGTCTTTCTTCAGACAAAAGGTTCCCGGTCAAGTTTTTTTTGGACAAAAAGGTTGAACTTCAAGATTCTCGGTCAACAAGGTGTTGAATATTGGTGTTTTCGGTCGAAGTGTTTTTATTTTCTTAGTTTTCGGTCAAAATCCATTTACACAATCAGATTTCTTTTGTTGGTAAATAATGAGTTCCTACAACAATACCAAGAAGGTAAGTGAAACCCATGCTCTCAGTGCTGTGAAGATAAAATTAATAAATACCGTGAGCATAATGAGTTATTGGTTAGAGAGGTTTTTGACCTTAAAAATGAAATTTATGAAATTAAGAAAGTCAACAAGCCTCTTAAAGAAAAACTAGATGCTCAAAATAAAGATTTAATTAGGCTTAGGAGGAATATAGCACAAAATGTGTTCATCATCGTTATGCCAAAGAGGAAATTGCCAAATTAACTGCCGAACTTGATGCATTAAATGCTAAATTTAAGGATGCTGACTTTACTTTTAAGAAATTTGATGTGTCAAGTGAGAAAGTTGAATCTATGATAGAAAAAAATTAAAGTGGAAAGACAAACAAGGTACAAGTCTAGGGTATCATAATGTTCCACCTCCTTTCAATGATAACTATACTCTGCCCCTTGAAATCAAAGAGATAGAGACACCTGCACAGTATGGTCAGCCCCCTGTATCAAATTCAGTAAAGAATGAACAGTCTGACCCAAATGAGAGTATTAATGTGAACGATACGAACGTTTCTACTTCATGTGCATATAAAGTAACTGTGCAAGATGGGTTTGAGCAGAACAAAAATAATTATAGTTCTGCTGAAAATGCTTCAAAAACTTGTGATGATGATAATCCCACTGTTGAAAAATTCAAGCCACAAAAATTTGTTAAAAAGTATAATAAATGTGCTTGTGATTGTGGAAGGTCTTTGAAACAAACTTCATTTGGACAAGGACCAAGTCACAATCCTAGTTATTTGAAAAGAAAAACTTGTTTGAACTGTGGGACTCCTGGCCACATTGATAGAAATTGCCCACATCGTTCATATGTTCTCTACTATGAACAAAATTGGCAGAACGTGCCAAGGGGGAGATATTCCAAAAGAAATCCTTCGAGGTCACGTTTACGTAATAGTAATTGGAATGCTAAAAAGGCCAAGAATCAGACTCCCAAGGACAAAAAGGGCATGTCGGACAATAAACCTAATTCAAGAGATGGTTCAGCCAAACCGAAATCGGTGAGGTCGAAGTCATCTCAAGGGTCGTCCTCAAGCTTACACTTAAAATAAAAGCCCAAATCGAAAGGCAGTCCCAGCCCAAAGGCAAGTGACAAAGGCCCCATTCGGTCCAACAAGAAAGTACCCAAACCTAATTACAATGGGTTCCTAAAGGTCACATTTCAAAATCGTCCCAAAGTCCTGTAACTTCTTTATGTTCCTTATCTGATAAACATTATATGTCATGGGAAAGAGTATCTTGTGTAGATAGTAATGGTAAACCTAGTTTCAAAATGGTCTGGGTTCCCAAAACCAATTGATCTCGCACTCTATGCCGGAGAAGCTATGGAGGAATATCATCAGACTTTGGTATGTTGATAGTGGCTGTTCCAGGCACATGACAGGAGACATCTCTCAACTGCACAACATTCAGAACTTTAATTGAGGGTATGTGTGCTTTGAGGGAAGGGAGAAAGAAAAGATCACACAAGTGGGGACTGTATTTAAAGGCGTTATGAATTTTGAATATGTTAACTTCGTTCCGAAATTGAAACACAACTGAGGCTGAATACGTTGCTGCATCTGCTTGCTGCTCTCAAGCCATTTGGATGCAACTTCAATTGCTGAATTACAATTTGAATTTTCTTGATACTCCTGAGTTTTCTTAAAATGATTCGTTTTGAAGACTAACAACTTTTTATTTTGTACAATTTGTATTTTATTTTTGTTTTATTTAAATTTGTTCATATTTTTCCTCCATGCACAAATTTAGGGGGAGAAATAAAATCAAACAAAAATCATAAAATCTAAAAATATTGCATTTGAATTTATTTTATTTTTGTTTTTATCTAAAAAAAATTCATTTGTCTTAAAACGTGAATCCAAAAGAAGAAGAGACTCAAGGAGACTGTGTCGAAGTTTTCTGTGCAAAAAGAGATCTTGAAAGGAATTGACGGAATTTCACTTCACACTACTTTCACAAGGAATTGAAGGCTTGAAACTGTACAATCTGTCAGTTAGGAAGTTTCTTTCTAAGAACTGTCGTATTTAAAGAATCAAAGGTTTGAAACTGTACAGATTGTCAAAATTGGTCTTGTCGGTTATCTTTACCTAATAACTGTCATGGCACCAGAGCGATTTACCCAACCGGGAAATAAGATATCGCTGAACATCCCGCCCAGGGTCTTGGAATTCTTTTTGTAATGCAAAACTGTAGAGACTCAAATGTATTCTCGGATACATTCTTCGCAGGTAAGGAATTAACGGTTATTGGCACTAGGGCGATGCACCTCACAAGGCATGATTATCGCTGAATGTCCCGCCAAAGGGCCTTGACATTGTGTCATGCTAAACTGTGGAAATATGTCTTTGGATATTTTTGTCACATGTTGGTTTTGTGAGTTATTCCTAATTAACTCTCATTGACACTAGAATGGTACACTCAGTCGAGATTCAGAAACCATTGAACGTCTCGTTAAGGGCCAAGTTAACTTGTTAACTTGAAAAACTGTATGGAGATCTTTGATTGAGGATATGCAAGGGGTAACATCAAAAAGGCCACGAGTAGTTCTCCGATACTTAACAAATCGCAGTGCGTTCCTCCGTGTTCACACAGATACTGCGAGTAGTCTCCATCTAAGCCAAGGCTGGGTCCTTGAACAATTGTGGTGAGAAGGGTCTTTATGACTCTGTGATCCACAAGTTACTTTTCAAGATGCACCTGTGATAAAGAATATTCATTCGAAGGAACAAGAAGTGAAGAGTATTTTTCAACACACAACCTTTCAACCCCAAAGATAAGGTGAATCTGTATTTGAAGTTACGTGTCGAATTGCATTGAATCCTCTTCAATCAATTTGATGCTATCTATGAACTTGCTGAAGTGATCCAAAAGAATCGTTCTCTCTGTAATTATCTCTAAAGTTTTTCAAAGCTGAAAGTGCTGAATCTCAAGAACTTATACAAGAAGTCTCTATACCCAATGTGCATTTAAAGTCCAATTTTAAAGGAAGTCCAACTATTCAAGATGAAGTCGAAGATAAATGTTGAAGGTCATGAAGCTATGAAGAAATCGAAGATAAATGCTGAAGGTCATGAACAAAGAGAAGATTGAAAAGAAAAGAAAGCTATAAACCAAGGGGGGAGATTGTTAGGACATAATTAATGGTTTATACTTTTCTTTTGTTGGCTTTTAGTGTTCTCGGTACAGGACTGAATTCTCCATATTCTCGGTGGTGTTTGGACCGAAATCACCTTGTGATTTTGGTGGGTGATATCGGTGGGCTTATAGGATTTCAGTTGGGTTTGGGCTTGTTAAGGATTTGTATTAGGTTTATTATATAATGTATTATCAACCGTGAATGAGGTTGTTGGTCAGTTAGTCATTCTAAGGAGCTGCGAACGAGATTTAGAGAGAAAGGGAGAACCGAGAGAAACTTAAGAATCTTATGTATTAGACTATTCTTGAATATAGTATGCATTGAAGATTCGTTAACTGTGTTATTAATTGATAATAACCGGTTAACATCAATCACTTGATTGAGATTCCGCACCAATACTTGTGATTTTGATCGATACTAAAGAACGAGTTTTACATTCGCAGCTCAAGATGTCCAAAAGAGTTATGCTGATAAGAAGAAACGGCCAATGAAATTTGAAGTTGGAGATTCAGTGTTGCTCAAAGTCTCACTGTGGAAGGGACTTATAAGATTTGGAAAGAGAGGAAAGCCGAGTTTAAGATTTATTGGACCATTCAAAGTTCTTCAGAGGATTGGGAACCAAGCTCACGAGCCGGAATTTCCAGAAGAACTAGATGGTATTCATAACACCTTCGATGTGTGTTATTTGAGCAAGTTCATGGGAGAAGTTCCCGATATAATTCCACTTTTGGAGTTAAGGATTGATGAAGATAAGAGATTAATCGAAGAGCCTGAAGCGATTGTTGACTGTAAGACGAAGAAATTGTGACACAAGATGGTCGAATTAGTGCTAGTATGATGGAAACATTCGAATGAGCTGAACCTTACCTGGGTAACAGAGATTGACATGATGAGTCACTATCCATATTTTTTTGTTGATGCATGATTCCGGAACGGAATCATCCCAAGGGGGAGAGAATTGTAACACCCGCATTTCTGGCTAGGCATTAATAAGATGATGTAATAGTTAGGGTCAACAATTGTAACCTATTTGATGTAATGAAGAAGAATTATTTGAGTATTATATGATTTACGTGCAAATTATGTTCAATATACATGCTTATAACGATATAATAAAATAGGAATAAAATACGCGTCTAAAATAAAATAATAATTAGACCCACTATCTTTGAATAAAGTTGAAGTAGTCGTAACAAGGATTCCAGAGATATAAGGAATGATGAAATCCGGCTTATAACAAAGAAGTTATGACCTGTCGAAGTTTCACGATTAAACCGGCACGACTCCCTTAAAAAATCATCCCAGATTTCAAGTGGGTCCAGACAACAAAAATTTGAAACATATTCACCATCATTTCAAGACCCATTAGCAAGTTGACCAAATGGATTAAGCTCATCCCATGCTTCAATCCACGTCATCATAACATTTGCAAGCTTGTTGAGAACTCCTTGTAACAACTTTGCATTGTGGTGTACTCTTTCGACAGGGTAGTCGCCTAAAAAAATGGGATCTACTCCTCCTGCCAGTAAATACCCTTGAATTCTTTTTCCAAGTTCACAAATGGGGTTGTTGGATTTATTATGCCAAATTTTTGGAAAATCGGTCTTTATACCCACCCCATATATCACAAATAACATTCATTCCACATATCCGAAACAAGGTTCCTTTTGGGATTGTCAAAACTGCATCTACAAACCTAAAGATGGGAGAAAAGGAAGATAAAAAATATGATCTTGAAAAAAACGAAGAAAATCAAGATTGTTGGTTCTGTAATTTTTTTACCTGGTTTTCTTTTTATGGGGGGCTGACTAACTGATTTGGGTCGAGCCAAAAGGACATGGGAGACGACAGTTGGGACCTTCACAAAGGCTTAAAGATAACCAACTCATCGAAGAAGCAACTGAGAACCAAATGAAAAGTATCTAGCAAGTTGAATCCCACCCGGATGCAATCAACTTGATTTAGAGCTTTATTACCATGCAATATGTTGATATGTCACAAATTGGGTGTCTTTTCTGGTTCAATTATGGAACCCCCACAAGGATCAAGCCCTAGGCTTAAAACAATCACACAAAGAAACCCAAGTCTTCAAACCTTCGACCAAGACTTGCCCAAGAATATTACTCAATCCATCCATCACCAAAAGACTTGCTATTAGACTGTTGATAGTTTCAAAATAAATTGGCTTTACTTTAAGACCTTTTGTTCGAACACTCTTGTTGTCTTTGGTGATGTATGATCAAACGAAAACCCTTAGCGATGATACCCTAACCTTCACACACCTTTCGATCTGATATGAAGTAAAAATAGAAAAATCCACATAATAGCTCCTAAAATCCACGTAATTCAGTTTTTACCTTGAGTTCTGTGTAACAGGGTATATTTTACCCTTTACATGCTACAACCGGTTATATAAGGTTTGATTTGAACAAATAGGTTAGTTGGATGGTAATATGTAACCACAGGCAATAATACAATGGTATTTTTTGTATTTATAAAACCATAATGGCATTTTTTGAACATTTCTTATACTTTCTTCCCCTATTAAGTCATTTTACCTATAAAGTATAAAACACCACTTCCGCTTCATAAATTTATGGATGAACATATGTTCATATATGAACATATGTAGAGATTAAACATGAGAAAGAAAGAGACCCAATAGTTTTTTTTTGGTTTATCACTATAGATATGAAGAATGAGAAATACGTATAGGTTAACTGATCGATTTTACTGGCAATAATAATATTGTTCGAAAGGGATGAAGCCATAGTCGGCTCTGTTGAATAATAGAAACTGTATGATGGAAATCGATCCATCTCATGGTTGCTAAATACAATCAAAGATAGATGTTTCTTAGGAAAAAGATGCGGCGTCAAATAGTCAAGTTCTTTCTCGCCAAGAGACTTGATCAAGAAAATCCATGGGAAGCCGGTGGTCATCACTAGTAAAGAGTGATTGAGAGAATGAGATAGAACTTCAATTGTGTTGTTTTTATGGGATAACAACAATAAAGTTGAGTTCTTGATATTATATATGAACACATGTTCATAGATAAACATATGTTTTTTGATAAACATATGTTTTTGATAAACATGTGTTTCAAGATTGGTTTTAATCATATCATTTTGCTTTGTTCATTTAATTTTTGGATTCGTTTTGATATGTTCCTCCAAGTTTGATGATTTTCCTAGTATATTTAGGCTATGTTTGGTGCGCCACAGTTAGCTGATAAGTTAGCTTATTTTTCGAGCTTTTTTATGTTGTTATGTTTGGTAAGCCAAAAAGTAGCCTATAAGCTAGCTTTTTGAAAAGCTACTTAGACTAGCTTTTTAGGAGCTTTTTTAAAATTTTCCAAATATACTCCTTAATTAATTATAGAAACAATACTCTTACATGTCTTTTTATGTAATTTTATATATTTCAGCTTCAGCTAGTTTTACCAAATGTTATTTTATATCAGCTAGCTTTTTAGCTATCAGCTAGCTTTTTATTTAACAGCTAGTTTTTCAGCTATCAACTAGTTTTTCAGCTAGCACGCCAAACATAGCCTTAATGGTGCATTGTTGAATTATAAAAATCACATAACATTGGAATCCTCCCTATATCTAAGGGATTTGATTTGGTTATTAACATGTAACATATTTAAAGTTTTTTGGTTATCATAGATTTGGCTATGTGGATAGATGGTGTATAATATTCTCAATAAACTATAAAAATCTTAAAGTGAACAATTATATACAAATATTAATCTAAACCATTTTTCAAATCGTTTCCACCAATCCGTATTTCATAATGCAATTTAGAATTTTCACGGTGCAGCTTTTAAAAAGTCCAAACCATTCGGTGTGGTTTCGACTCTAATTAAACGACACAATAGTGCACCACAAACACCCTAATTAAGGTTGATATTGTCATCTATATAGTGTAAAAAAATGCGTCAATAAGATATATTGAAGTTTCGTTATTTCGGACCTGATTTAAACCATCACTGTAACTAAATATGTAAGTATATGAAAACATTTAGATAACTTGATCCATCAGTAGGGGTGTAAGTGAGCCGAGCTACTCGTGAGCTACTCGGGATCGACTCGTTAAAAGCTCGACTCGAGATCGAATTAAACGAGCCTGAGCCGAGCTCGAGCCTAAATACGAGGCTCGTTTATTAAACGAGCTCGAGCCTAGCTTCAATTCATGGGCTCGCGAGCCTAAACGAGCTTAAACGAGCCTATATATATATATATATATATATATATATATATATATATATATATATATATATATATATATATATATATATATATATATATATATATATATATGCTCGTTTAGGCTCGATTAGGCTGGCGAGCCCACTAAATTGTTCACGAGCCGAGCTCGAGCTTCATTTTAAGGCTCGAATCGAGCTCGAGCTCGAGCTTCCTCAAAATTAAACGAGCCGAGCTCGAGCTTGGTCAGGCTCGGGCTCGGCTCGGCTCGTTTACACCCCTATCCATCAGCAATTTTGGGTTGATATTGTATAGTGTAAAAAAGTCGTCAATAAGATATATTGAAGTTTAATTATTTCGGATGTGATTTAAAGTTTAAACCATCACTGTAACTAAATATGTAAATATATAAAACAATTAAATAACTTGATCCATCAGCAATTTGATTATCATATTCTTATAACCTAACAGATGGTTTACACACACTAATTTTTTACTATTCCATCTGTTGGAATTATTATTAAGTCTCTCAAAGTTCTTATCACACAACTATGATTAACCCTATTTTAGCTAATTGAAAAATACATATTAAAATTCTGAATAGCTATAGCTCACTTGCAAAAACATAAATTAGACAAAATTACTCCCGATGAATTATAAAAAAAAAGAAAAAAAGAAACTCAATCTATTCATGAACGTAACCACAAGAAAGTGCCATCAACAGAATTGCAGCTTCCTTTTCATCTTGTGGAAACACTCGATGAAATGTTAAGTTTTTGTTTAAGCTTACTAAGAATTCTTCAACACAGTTCTTTCGTGTTGGAGTAGACGAAGATGGCGATGGGTTTGTGCTTATTTGCTGCGAGTATTGTCGTTTCTTGTACTTTGTAATGTAACCGTTGTTTGGTTTCTTATGATCTTTATGCAGAACTTTTGTAGCTTTCAATGAGGTTGGTTTATCATCAAAAACAACTTTTCCAGTTTCTGCCGCTGCTGCGGCAGCGGCGGCCAATGCTTTCCTGGCTTTCCGTTGCCGGATTCCACATGCATTGCAGAGTGACTGCACAAGAAAGAACATGAAAAATCACGTTACTAAGTTTAAACAAAGAGAAAAGGTGATAAAAGGGTCTAGTATAAAATCATAACTTCTCATCGATTTTTAATTGTGCTGTAAGAACTTGAGCATACCTTAGGACCTCGAGGTCCGCTACGCCATAGAGGAGTCTTGGTGGTGTTGCAGTCAGAGCAAACCCTAACTGGGATAGTGATATTGTTGTTTGACGAAGTACTATTGGACGAGTTTGAGTTAGCATTTTCTTCCATTAATGGAGACGATGCCACTTCTTTATGATCTTGATGATCTTCAAGCTTCAGTAAGGTGTTTAGCTTCACTGGATCGGACTTCTTCATCTTAAGCATTACTCGCATCTTCGAAGACATCCACTTCACTTGATTTTCGTCATTCATATGATCATAAGTTTCCCTCTTCCATAACGAAAATTTAAGCCCACCAATGTTCTTGTCTCCCTCATCTTGATTCTCTACATGAAGATTATCGTATGCTTGTGATCCAAAGTTATCATCCTACATAGCATCAAGAAACAAATGATCAGAAAACCTTGAACGGAAAAGATTCTTGTTTTGGAAATTGCACAAAAAGCCAAGAAAACCCCTTTTCAAGTCAAGAAAGAACTGTTCAAGAAATTTGGAATGAAGAAGATTCTTGATTGGTGAATTGCATAAAAATCCAAGAAAAACCTATTTATAATTCATGAAAAATCAACCCCATCTCTATTACCTCAAGTTGTGATGGATGTGATTCTCTATCAAAAACACGATCTTGATCATTAGGGTTGAAGAAAAGATGGCAAGTGAGAGAGTTGGAAGAAGAAGAAGCTTGAGAATTAGGGCTCAAGAACTGGTGCTCAATGTGCTGATCACTAGGGCTAAAGAATTGGTGCTCATTGTAATGATCATTAGACGTCGAGTTTAAGAAAATCGGAGTCATCTATATATCGATCGATGTGAACACAGAAAAAAAAACATACAAAGGGTCGAGTAAACTCCACTTTTTAGAACCAGAAAGTAAAGGGGGTGTGCACACACTCTTTGGTTGCAGCTGGTTAATGCATTCAGATGAGTTCAAGAAACATGAATATATGCATAAGTTATATATGTATATCTGTGTGTGTTTTCGGTGTTTTGTATGCGTTATATATCAACCAATGAAGAAGTTTAAAGGCAAAAAAGAAGCCACACAACCCTAATATATATTGACAAACCCTATCTGCAAAATGCTAATTCTGTGCCAGTTGAAAAAAAAACATGATATATTTGACAAGATAAAGCTGGAGCCACACATATATACATTTTGTGATAGACCTTCACATGATCCACCATTTGTTTAGTTTTTGGTAACAAGAGACATTTCTCTACTTTTTGTGTTTTTCTAGACTACCTGATCAGCTTTACTTTTTCATTTTTTCAAGAAAATAAATTTAAAAAAAATGCAAGTTAAAAACAATCGTGAAGTTGAACCTCATTCTACTATGCCAAAGCTAGTCATTACGGTTGCACTCGCACCTAATGACGGAGCCAATTAAGGCTCGAAAACATTCATTTTTTTGGAAGGGCAAATATTATTAGGCAACTAACAAGCGGAAAAACATTACAAAACAGTGCAAGCAGGGACTGAACCCAATTCAAAGTATTCTTGTTACACATATTGGAAATCCATAAAAAATAAAATAGTAACAACTTCATCAAAAAGAGTTGATTTCTTTGGAGCAACCGTCTCAAAAATTGTAGCATTTCTGTAACTCCAAATGATCCAAAAATCGGTAACAACCACTACATCAAACATTTTCCTTTTAGAACTAACCTATTGACCTATATTCAAATAATAACACTACTAACCCATGTGATTATGGAGGTTCATCTGCAGTGACTCCAAGACATAAGACAAAGTCTAATGTTTGCAAAGATTAGTCAGTGAACGAAAGCTGGTCCAGAATGCTCGTTAGGGAGGTTCAATTCCGAAAAAGGAGGAACCATATCCGACTACGAAGTAAGAGAAGACGAAGACAAATTTTTCAGGACCTCTAAATCCCACCAAAAAGCAATCTGAAACCAAAGAGATCTTAAATCAACACACTCTGCAGGAATATGATCTACTATCTTGACGTGAGAAACACAAATCGGACAAAGAATAAACTCCACCTCTATCCCATTAGCTGACAACCTTTCTCTAGTAGGAATTCTCCCTGAACGATCATCCACATGGAAATATTAACCTTGACCGGCACCCAAGAATTCCACAGTTTCTCAACAATCCCCCATAAAAGAGACATTGTCCAAAAAAAACCGTAGCCGAAGAAATAGAGAAAACATCAGAAGTATCTAAAGACATGAAAGAAGCCGACATGAAACGATCCACCACTACCCCATCCTTAGATTTATCCAAACCGTAAATCCTTTGAAAAGAGATAGAAAAGGTCAATCTCCAATCCAAATGTCATTCCAAAAATCTATGTACTTCTCATCACCAACTTTAATCTGGTAAAGAGAAACCAAATCCTGAACCCGATCCCTCAATTGATGAATCGCCTTCAGAATTCCAACCCACGACCCAAAGTTGGTCCTAGAAGGGACCAAAGATCTAAACCCACTATCCTGACCATAAAGAACTTTAACTACCTGCATCCACAAACACTCCGAAGAGTTAAAAAAATCTCCACCGCCACTTAAAAAGCATTGCCCCATTAAGCGCAAACAAGCTACCAATACCTAATCCCCGTCACTACGACTACCCACAACTTTACCGCACCTCGCCCAATGTAACTTTCAATCTCCTAAATCTACACCCTAAAAGAACCGAGCACGATACGATCATGAAATTTTCAAACTAACACAAGATTCACAAAAACTGACATAAAATAAGAACCCAAACTACCAAGCACAAATCTCAATAAAGTAAGATGACCCCCGATAGATAGGGTTTTAGCCCGATTAGGCTCGAAAACATCCATTAATATGGGTACGGATTTCTTAACCTTTAAAACTTACAGTTTAAAACTTAAATCTCATTTGTTGATAACATACATTTTCGATTTTATATTTAGAATATTTTCTTTAGGCCATTCATGAAGGAATTGGACGACAAGTATAATGGGTTAAAGAATGCCAACATGATTACATGTTTAATGATAGTTTAATCTCCATTAAACCATACAATGAAGTACAAGATTTAATGGAAAATTGGCAACTCATGTCGCCGTTAATAGTCTCATAAATTGTTGCTATTTCCTTTAGCGGCACCACATATATGTTGTCGTTAATATGTCGCTGCTAATGCTTGTCGCTCATACTATTAGAACTAACCAAGGGCATTTTAGTAATTTAGTTTGATTTTTGTTAGTTAGGTCGTTAGCAACAGTTAATTTGTTAAGCTTCTTTCCTTCTTGTATATATAATGACTATGTATGTCAATTGATCAATTAATGAATACAGATCATTTTGCAACTCATTCGATTCTTTCAGTTCAATCTTGATAACATGGTATCTGAGCTACATGATCCGATTCTTCATCTTTTGATTCAATTTTTCATCTGATTCATACTCTGTTTTTTGTTTTTTTTTGTTTCTTCAATGGCTGAATCACAATCTAATTCTTCTGGTTCATCTAATTTGTCCATTGATCATTCAAGCCCTTACTTCATAGGATCATCTAATAACCCCAATTTCTTACTTGTTACTACTCCATTCGATGGAAATGGATTCAACTCATGGAAACGATCCATAATCATTTCTTTATCCGCAAAGAACAAATTGGGGTTCGTTGATGGAACTATTTCAAAACCTCTCACTTCTTCACCCAATTATCTTAATTGGTACAGAGCTAATTCCATGGTAATTAGCTGTCTTCTCAACTCGTTGTCCAAAAATATTGCTGAAAGCGTTCTATTCTTACAAACTGCATATGAGATCTGGAATGAACTCAATCAACGTTACGAACAATCAAATGGAGCTCTTCTTTATCAAATTCAGCAACAGATTTTTTCGTTGTCTCAAGGATCTGAAAATTTTTCATCATACTTTACCAAATTGACAAAGATTTGGGATGAGCTTCACATCGTTCAAAATTTTCCTCCATGCTCCTGTGAATCTGCTGCTGCTATTCACAAATTCCTTGAAGAACAGCGTCTAATACAACTATTGATGGGTTTGAATGATAGTTACAAGATACTTCGTGGCCAAATATTGATGATGAAACCTCTTCCTAGCGTCTCAACTGCATATTCTTTGATCATTCAAGAAGAACAACAGAGAGGTATAACTAACAATTCTCAGATTAACCTTGATTCTATAGCCATGCATGTTTCATCTGATGTTCAAATCAACAAGAAGCAATTGATTTGTAATCATTGCAAGAAGTCTGGCCATACAAAGTCTCAATGATATAGGATAATCGGTTTTCCTTCCAATTTTAAGTTCACAAAAGGCAAGAAAGAAGAACCTAAATCTATGGCTCAGAATGTTGCTACTAAATCAGATATTGGTATTACTGAAGAACAATACAACCATCTTCTTCAACTATTCAATGCTAGCAACATTGCCTCTTCCTCTATGAGTCAAGCAAATACCTCTATGAAACTTGATGTTATGGAAAAGGAAGGTAAATCATTTTCTTTTAAACATTTTGCAGCAAATGTTTACAAATCATAAAATCTTTTACACCCTCATTTATCATGGATTGTTGATACCGGAGCCACTGATCACATGTGTTCTAATAAAGAACTTTTCTCTACTTTTCATAAATTACATCAGCCTCACATGATTGGATTGCCTGATGGACATGATGCATCTGTTGAATTTTATGGTGATGTTACAATACATGATTCCATTGTCCTTCACAAAGTATTGTATGTTCCAAGATTCAAATACAATCTTGTATCTGTTTCTCAACTTGCATCTCAATTTCAAACCTTCTTCTTGTTCACTGATAGATATTGTTTGATGCAGGACCCTTTGATGAAGAGTAAAATTGCACTTGGAATCTTAGGGAATCGCATCAATGATCTATATGTTTTTCATCATCATTCTCTTAAGTCTAGTTTGTCTTTCAGTTTCTCTGTATTCAAACAGTCTTTTTGTTCAAATAAGTGTAATTCCAATTCTGATGTAATACTTTGGCACAATCGTTTTGGTCATACTTCAATTGAAACTTTAAAGAATCTTTCTCTCGTTCATTCTGATTATCATAATGATTCCCCTTGTTTAATCTGTTCCAAGGCCAAACAATCTCGTTTGCCTTTTCCTTTAAGCCATTCCAAATCCAAGGGCATTTTTGACTTAGTTCATGTTGATCTATGGGGTCCTTATAAACATCCTTCTCATGATGGACATAAATTGTTCTTAACAATTATGGATGATTGCAGTAGAAATACTTGGATACATCTTCTTAACAATAAGAGTTATGCCTTAACTCTTATCAAGGATTTTGTCAAGTTTGTCCAAACTCAATTTTCAAATAAAACAAAAGTGATCAGGTCTGATAATGCCTATGAGTTGGGAAGTAGTAATGAAGGCATATAATTCTATTCTTCTCAAGGAATCATTCATCAAAAATCAATTTCTTACACTCCACAGCAGAATGGAATTGTGGAAAGAAAGCATAAACACATTCTTGAGATTGCACGAGCATTATATTTTCAAGCAGGCTTAAGCACAAATTATTGGGGGGAATGTGTGAAAACAACTGTTTATCTTATAAACAGAATGCCAACTAAAGTTATTAATTTGAAGTCTCCTTTTGAAATGTTACATGGAATGAAACCAGATCTTAATCATTTAAGATCCTTTGGTTGTTTATGTTTTGTTGCCACTTCTGCAGTAGGAAGGGACAAGTTCATGCCCCGATGTCAAGCTTGTATTTTTATTGGATCCCCTTCTTCTCAAAAGGCTTACAAAGTGATGAATTTTGAAAGTAAACAAATTTTTGTT
Source organism: Lactuca virosa (assembly GCF_052849685.1). Classification (NCBI taxonomy): domain Eukaryota; kingdom Viridiplantae; phylum Streptophyta; class Magnoliopsida; order Asterales; family Asteraceae; genus Lactuca; species Lactuca virosa. The sequence continues at coordinate 74,630,088 of NC_136432.1, read as the reverse complement.
ACTAGGGATATTAAGTTCTTTGAGCATATATTCCATTTACATTCACTCCATTCCCCGCAACCATCAACTTCATCACCTACATATATGCCTAATGCTTGTGTTGAAGACCCAACTGTCTTAACAGAAACAATTACCACTCCTGTCATTATTGATTCTTCTTCTGAAGTTGATGAAGTTTTACATGCCCCAAACCATAATGCACAAGCACATAATCCAGCTCATAATATCAGACCTGTCAGAACAAGGCATCCTCCATCTCATCTCAAGGATTTCATTTGTAATCTTGCTTCATCTGATACTAGTGATTGTTCTCATACTATCACTAATCTTTGTATCCTTCAGAATACTTCAAACTATTCTATTCCATCAAATGACCGTTTTACCCTTGCATTCAATGCAACTTCTTATGAGACTGAGCCTATGTTTTACAATCAAGCAAAAGGAAATCCTAATTGGGAGGATACTATGCAAAAGGAATTAACAGCACTACATCATAATAATACTTGGACTGTTGTTAAACTTTCTAAGGGTAAACGTCCTATATCCTACAAATGGGTTTACAAGCTTAAGTACAAGGTTGATGGCACTATAGAACGATACAAGGCCCGATTAGTTGCCAAAGGTTTTACACAAAAGGAAGGGATAGATTATCATGAGACATTTTCTCCTGCTGTGAAGTTTACCACTATCAGGTGTCTTATTTCTCTTGCTCTCAAAAGAGGGTGGCCAATACAACAATTTGATGTGAACAATGCTTTCCTTCACGGAGAGCTTCATGAAGAGGTTTACATGAAGATTCCTCATGGTTTAGACGTTGGCACTTCTACATTAGTTTGCAAGTTAAACAAGTCTCTTTATGGCTTGAAACAAGCTTCTCGTCAGTGGTATGCCAAACTCTCTTCTGCCTTATATACTAAAGGGTATAAACACTCTCAAAATGATCATTCACTTTTCCTCAAGCATACTAATGATCTCATTATAATTGTTGTTGTCTACGTTGATGATATTCTAATCACTAGCAATGATTCAGAAGAAATTGCAGCCCTTAAGAAGTTTTTAGATGATACTTTTAAGATAAAAGATCTTGGCAACATTGGTTATTTTCTTGGCTTAGAATTTAATCACATTTCTTCTGGTATAGTTGTTCACCAACAAAAGTTTATTAAAGAACTTCTTGCTTTATATTCCATGAGTGATTGTGTTCCTGCTGCCACACCATTGCCTTCAAAGTTTAATGGACATTCTCATGAAGCACAATTACTAGAAAATGTTGCACAATATAGACAACTTGTGGGAAAGCTTAATTACCTTTTACATACAAGGCCATATTTATCTTTCACAGTTCAGTATCTCAGTCAGTTTAATCAAAAACCTGCCCAAAGTCACTTTCAAGCTGCTTTACATGTTCTACAATATCTCAAAGGAACTATTCATCAAGGATTATATTTCAATAACAAGCCAATATTCAATATTGAGGCGTATTGTGAATCTGATTGGGCTTCATGTCCAGCAACTCGTAGATCAGTTAGTGGTTTCTTTGTTCTTTTTGGAGGTACTCCTATTTCTTGGAAGTCAAAGAAGCAGGTTACCATTTCTTTGTCATCAGCTGAAGCAGAGTACAGATCAATGAGGCGCGTATGTGCTGAATTAGCGTGGTTAACAAGGCTTTTTCATGATCTACAAGTTCCTAATCTTCAACCAGTTCCTTTGAAGTGTGACAGCTTGGCTGCTATATATATTGCAAAGAATCCAGTTTATCACGAGCGTACTAAGCATATTGAAGTTGACTGCCACTATGTTCGTCAAAAACTACAAGATGGACTCATTTACCTATCTCATGTTTCGACCAATAACCAATTTGCAGATGTTTTCACCAAGTCTTTATCTGGTATAAAGCATAAGGAAGCAGTTGGCAATCTGGGTTTTCTTTCGCACCCTCCAGATTGAGGGGGGTGTTAGAACTAACCAAGGGAATTTTAGTAATTTAGTTTGATTTTTGTTAGTTAGGTCGTTAGCAACAGTTAATTTGTTAAGCTTCTTTCCTTCTTGTATATATAATGAGTCTGTATGTCAATTGATCAATTAATGAATACAGATCATTTTGCAACTCATTCGATTCTTTCAATTCAATCTTGATAACACATACTCCGTTTTCGTTGTTGTTGGTGTCGACGCTAATGTTACCGGTCCTCTTGTTTGTTGCATGTATTAGTGTCCCTTAAATAGTGTTGCCCCTATTAATAAGACCACTTCTGCTCTATTTTTAATATTGAAATTATAAAGGCATAAAAACAACTACTAAAAATGCAGGAAAAACAAAAATAAATAGTAAATGAAACATAACAAAAAATTATATAGAAAATGTATTAATTACGTATTGCAAAATTCATAATATATGGTAAAATTATTTGTTACACAAAAACAAAATTTATGAAACATAAATTTTTTCATACATTTCATTATAGTTTCCTATAACTATTATCTCCACTATCATTTTGGGTCAACAACGATCAAATCATTTCTACAAGTCTTGTTTTAGACGCTGGGTTACTAAGAATAGCAACAAGAGGATCTAGTTACAAATAAATAAGTATATTAATAAACTTATAAGAACAAAAAACGAAAATAAATCAAATTATGAAATTACAAAAATATCAAACTACTAACTATCAAAATATCAACCTACAAATAATGGACACAAAAAACTACAAAAGTATCAACATAAACTGAAGTATCAATTATGAAAGTATAAAACTATTAAATGAGTAAACTAACAAAATTTCAACATAAATCAAACTACAAATTATTAAAGTAATAATTACCAAACTACTACACTACTAAAGTATCAACAAAAAATAAAGTGCCAATTGCCAATATCAAACTACCAAACTACTAAACTATCAAAATTCAATATAAATAAAACTACAAATTATCAAAGTAACAATTACACCAAAGTATTAACATAAACTAAAGTACCAATTACCATAGTAGCAAACTATTAAACTAGTAAACTACCAAAATTTCAACATATATCAAACTACAATTTAACAAAATATCAATTAGTAGACTAACAATTACCAGAATACTAAACTACCAAAGTATGAGCATAAATGTAACACTCATAAAATTCGTGAAAATTTTAATTTTTAAAACATTCCAAAATCATCATTGTTTACAAACTGTTTCCAAAATAAGATTCATATCAGAGAAATCCCAAAATCGTGAAACAAAAACATGAGGAGGTGTACGATCACGCCTTCGCCTTCCCGCGATCCTCAGAGATACCTGAAACATAATCCAACAACTGTAAGCCCAAAGCTTAGTGAGTTTCCCCCAAAATACCACTACAAAACATAACAAGCACATCATGCATAAATGAGCCTTCAGCCTGACTGGATAGCCTCGTAGGGCCTACAGCCTATCTGGACCGCTCACGAGCCTTCGACATGACTGGACTGCCTCGCAGGGCCTACAACATATCCGGACCGCTCGCCAGGCCTTCGGCCTGACTGGACCGCCTCGTAAGGCCTTCAGTCTATCCGGACCGCCCTGGGTCTGTTGGCCTTCAACAGAAAGCATGACCGCCTCAACCCGACCACACAAACACATGTCGACATATACATAACTCATAAACACATAATCAATTAACAGGCAAGCGCAGATCATACAGATCAATAAGCATAACATCATCCTATCTACCAGGATACCGATCTAACAAATTACTACCGCAACAAGCATACGAGAAACCAGGATAACAATCCAACATGGCCGACATTGGTGCCTTCGACCCATAAGTATAGTGATAAAGACTCACCTCACAAGCAGTGCTGAACCGGTGAAATCCAACTCCAAAACTCAGGTCTGGACTCAACAGCCTACAACCACCATATGACCATTCTATCAAAACCTCAAAATACCCAAAATGCTCTCAAAAGTCAAACTTGGTCAACCATGGTCAAAGTCAAAGTCAACAGTCCATGTTGACCCAACTCGTCGAGTGTAAATGCCAACTCGTCGAGTTCCTACAGTTTCCAGAAAAGCGGAAAACCCGATCCAACTCGTCGAGTTTTCCCAGCTTAACTCATTCAGTCCTTTTTCATCCCTTCTAATGCTCAAGAATGTAGATCTGGTACCCAAGAGCTGGAAAACCACGTAAAGTTGCTAACTTTACGTCCATGCATGACACCAAGAGTCTAACACACTCAACTATGGCTTAACCAAGGACTTAGAACATGAAGGAAGCCTAGATCTATATAAAGCTTGAAACTTTAAGCCCAAGGAGGCCACAAAATGCCCATATCTGAAGTGGCAACTTCAAGAAATGACCAAACCCAAGAATGACTCCAAAATGAACCAAAAATGACAACAAACTTCCAAGGAGGAGATCTAAGCAATAAATGGTCAAGGTATCGACTTTATACCTCAAAATGGTTGCAACAACAGAGAAGATTCTGGATCTACAACCTTCCTCTCAATCAAGCCTCTTCAAACTCTAAGCTCCTTCCAAAAGAACACCAAGAAACACTCCTCAAGCTCACACACACACATACAAATGAGAGAGAATGCACGAACTATGGTTTTCTGGACAGAGGGCGCAGATAAGGAGGCCATCTAAAGTCCATAAGGCCTTTAAATAGGGTGCAACACCCTAAAAATTCGGGTTTCATAATCAGCCACCAACTCGTCGAGTTTTCCTCCACAACTCATCGAGTTGGGAAGCTTCCAACACGTCGAGTTGAGGCCTTCAACTCGACGAGTTCAAAAGGGAAAATTACCTTTTAAGCCATAAATCTCATACCTGGGAATCAGAATGTTACAATAAGCCAAGCTACCAATTACCAAAGTTTATAACAAATGATCAACATAAACTATATGCATTCATCGATCCTTTAATAAGACTTTAAAGCCAAATAACTTGAAATTAAATAAACTAGTTTCTCCAAAAAATTATTTATTTATTTATTTTTGAACGGAAAAATACAAATATATACTAAACTACTCCTAAATTATTCCACCTATGTCCATAGTAGGACTTGAACCCTCGACCTCAAGGAGGGAGAGCAACACCGGATACCGCTGGGCTAGAAGCCCTTTGGTAGTACATTAAATTAAGTATGTTAAATAATTTACCTAAATTATTCCACCTATTTCCAAATAAGTATGTTAAATAATTTACATGTGTAGTACATGTGAGTTCCCCTTAAAGTAAGTACTAGAACTCATCACTCTAAAAGGTTTACACCTAATGCCTTTTACATGTCCTCGTCTATGAATTAATACCTTTTCGAACATGGCTTGCTCGTATACTAGGGTTATATTGCTCGAGGGGGCTGAGACTTTAGTTTGTTGAGTACACTCACTCACCAAAGCAATATGTCTAGTACAAGTATGATTAGATATATTAAGATACTTCTAATCTAAGCAAAAAAAAACGTCAACATAATTTTGCCTTTAAGCGAAAAGAACAATAATGTACTTCAATTTTAAGCATCAAGAACAATATCTATCTAGTTTTAAGAAATAAACACTTACATATTGTTCCAGGCTAAATGGGTTTTTTAATGTCCCGTCTTTATTGACATGAGGATAAAGGAGAGCATTTAGACCTGACCAAGCCGGAACCGGTTCCCAGACCAGGTTGATTTGAGGGAAAAGTGTGGACCCTAGGCATAATGTGGAGGCATACTAGTTCTGGTAGTGGTTCCAATCTATCTAGTTCTTCTACCCATTGGACTGGACTGGTACAACATTAGTTGCATATGCAACTCTTTAAAGTAATATCTAAAAAGCTGAAAACTTTCAGATTTGATATCTCGACTTTGGGAGACCACAACTCATTGAATATGAAACAAAAAATGATAACATTTACAACCTAATTAACTCAAGTAGGAATTCTAAACTACATGCTAAATAAAATATAATGTAAATTCGAATTCAAACGAATGAGATATGCATCTTTTAAAAATTTGACAGATTACAAAATACAAATAAAAGCTAAAAATCTTTCAACTTTGATATCCCTACTTCAGGGGATCATAACTCATTAAATATGTATCCAAAGATGATATTACAGCCTAAACATAAATAAAAAACTATAAAATACATGCTGAAAAATATTTCATGTCAACCCGACTTCAAATGAATAAGATATACATCTTTTAAAAGTTTCACAATTTACAATGTGTCGAGGCTTTTAAAATTTTGGTCCAAACCGGTTCAATACCTAGAACCGGACGAACGGGACAAATAATAAAACCATACCGCATTTTCACTATAAAAGGAACCGATAAACAGACCTATTCTTGTAATCTGGTGTCGGTCCCAATATGGTTCCCGATCCAATCCGATATGGAGGTCCAAACGCTCACTCCTACATGAGCATTATAAAAAGCTTAGACTCTACTCATTTTTTTGACATAAAAAAATAGATTATACTTTAAAAAAAATTATTTCTATATCTACATACACACACACACACACTAATGTAACTTTCTTTTTGTAACAAGCACTACTATACAAGCTCATCCCTCCACGATCTTGATTAGTTGCTTTGAACGATGTCCTTTGTTTTGCCCAGAACTTTTTGTATGCTTTTTCCAAGTGAAAAGGGTTAAGGTTTCCTTCCGGTTTTCATCACTTGTACAAACGGAGGAGCGTATCCTTTTTGCTCCTGATAACCTCATAAGCTCCCACTTCCACAAAATATTTCTCTGTGATAAATTTGCAACCTCTATAGCACCTACTTATCGAATATTCAAGGCCTAACCATAAATGGTTATCCACAAGATCATCCAAATTAGAGATCAAAACATGAATACAAATAAAAAGCAATCATAAATAAACATAATGTAACGTCCCAAAAATCATGACCAAAAATTTTCATTTTAAATATAATAATTATGAAACCTTTTGTATGAAAACAACCATAGTACCAATTCACATCAAAACCAGAGTATCAATAGTCAAGTTATATCATGATAAAACAATGTCAGAGTACAATCCCAAGAACATCATAGTCCGGAAAATAATGGTGTGGTGCGCTGCTACCGTGCCGGCTCCTTTCCCTTCGAAGAAGAAGGACCTGAAACAAAAACTGTAAACCGTAAGCACAAATCTTATTGAGTTCCCCCATCATACCACATACCATACAATAACATATTGCCAGCCATATCTGGGTGCCCGACCTACCCCTTCGGTCTCTTTCAACCGGTAACAACCTAGCATATCTGTGTGCTGGTCTACCCCTTCGGTCTCTTTCAACCGGATACTGCCTAGCATATCTGGGTGTTGGCCTACCCTTTCGGTCTCTTTTGACCGGATACGGGGACTATTCCACCCCTACTACTATCATATAATACCATGGCATACATACATATATCATATACTGCCTAACATGTCTGGGTGCTGGCCTCCCATTCGGTATCTTTCAACCGGTAACTGGGGACTATTTCACCCCTACCACTACCACACCATAACATAACATGCTAGCACATAAAGCATAATAGATAGTGGCATACCATACAATTATCACGAAGACAATCATCTAACTAACAACTCCTACTAGTGGGCCGACATTGTGGCCTTAGACCCACTTCTACTGGAAGGTAACTCACCTCGAGTGTCGTGTAGTAGCTGTACTGTCCTCGGCTCTGGGGTCAGCTCCTCTCAAACTCCTATACATAACAATCTCCTTTAATTACTCTATCATTCTCATAACCCCTTTAAGGGTCAACTCTGGTCATCGGTCAAGTCAAAGCTCAACACTCTGGTCAAAGTCAACCTTCTAGTCCAAGTCAACATTCTGGTTGACTCAACTCGCCGAGTTGGTCCGCCAACTCATCGAGTTCCATGATTCGGAGAATCTCGAACTCGAGATCTAACTCGTCGAGTTACCCTCTAACTCGCTGAGTTTCTCCTTATGAAAGAATCGGGACTTTCCGTTTGAACTCGTCGAGTCCTTCCATGAAGTCATCGAGTTCCCCTCCGTACAAGTCGGGGCATTTCGATCGCAACTAGCCGAGTTCGTCCTTGAACTCTTCGAGTTCCTCTTCATATATGTTGGGACATTTGCTATCAACTCGCCGAGTTCATCCTTGGACTCGTTGAGTTCTTGGATCTTCAAGTCCATAGACACGTCCAACTTGCTGAGTCATCTTCTAGACTCAACAAGTTTGCTCGGTAACAGAAAATGTTGGGGAACCACGACCCAACTCGCCGAGTCCTAAGAATGACTCGTCGAGTCCCCCAAAGTCTAATTCCATACAGCCGATTTTAGTCGGGCTTAATGCTTCCAAAACATATATCTGGCCTCCTAGGGTCGATATAACACGTAAAGTTACAAACTTTACGTTCATACATGGGTTATTTAGCTCAAAAAGGCTCTAAAAGTGGTTCTTATGGTGCATGGGACTCCCATGGCCATAAAGTTGGCACCTTTATGCCATGGAGTCCCTCAAAGATCCTGGATCTGAAGTCTCAACCCCAAACATGCTTGTATCCATGAATGGTTCCAAAAATGGTTCCATAAAGCCCTAAACTACTCCATGAAGAGATCTAGTAAATGAATAGTCAAGGTATAGAATTTATACCTCAGATGAACTGGAAATGGAGCACAAACTCTAGATCTACTTGTCTCCTCTTGATCCCCCACGCTTCCTCTTCCTTCTCAAGCTTCAAAATCACCAAGAACACACAACAATGGCTCAAGAACACTCACAATGGGTTAGGGTTTCGAATTAGGGTTTTCTTGACTAAGGGAGGCGATGAAGGAGGCCAAGATGGGGTGTTAAGGTCTTTAAATAGGGTGCAAACCCTAAAAATTAGGATTTCACACTGGCAGTCCTACTCGTCGAGTCGAGGCTCCTCGACTCATCGAGTAGACTTCAAGTCCCGCGTCCAACAATATTTCATTCCTACTCGACGAGTTTGGGGCCTCCAACACGTCGAGTCCCCTTGCAAAAACGAATAATTCTTATTTAAAATACATACCAGGAACCGGACGTTACACATAAGAAATATACTTATATAAATAATTTACTAGAAAATACTTAAACATTGTATTTTTGTTCAACATCATAAATTTTATCCATGATTTTCTATTTACAGAGATTTTCTACAAGATATACCCACCATTATTACAAATGAAAAGGTTATGTACATCACCAACATTATCGTAAGTAGAAATGGCGGTGTATCTGTCAAATACAAAAGGGAGAGGTCACCATACACACATATAAGGGAAATCTAAAGGTCGTACTTTGCATGTCTTAGTCTTGTAATAAAAAGAAGTTAATGTAGACTACTATATATTACAAAAAATGAAAGTACATTGTTATTTATTTCATTTAGGCCTAAAATCTAACACAAAGTGACCAATTTTCACATAAACAGATCGAGTCGAGGATCATTCAATACATGTCGTTTGATATATATATATATATATATATATATATATATATATATATATATATATATATATATATATATATATATATATAGAGAGAGAGAGAGAGCTAGGTTCATTTGTTTAAACTAATTATTGTGTTATTGTATGCATAAATGTGGGCCAATCAAAATTTAAAAAATAAATAAATAATCAAACAAATAAATATAGGTAATTTAGTAATTTTATAAATAATTTCTATAAATACACTCCTATAATTATGGTAATTACTTTGACCTACCATTATCCCTTTTTAAAACAATCAAACAATACTGTATTTTATCCCCTTCGATCCTCCCTAACCCTAGCTCCAAAACAGAATATAGCCACCACCGTCATTTCCAGGTTCGTATTTTTGTTAGTGATCCCATTGATTCACAGGGCAACTGTTTCCGGTCAGTTGACCCACTTTGCCCCCACCACCTTGGGTCGGCCCTGGGAAACATTGCCATTCCTCTGTCCTTCCCTGCACTTTATTCCATTTAAATTCCTCGATTCCTTCTTCTGTTGCTGCGAAGAACGAGGGCGTGTCTGGAGAAAGAAACTCTCTCTCACTTTAATGTTTGCCTCGCAATCGCGTTAAAGGAGATTGTCCCTCTTTGATCCTCGTGCCCTTAATTTCTCTGGTTCCCTATCTTTATTACATATAAAGATTTCATATCTACATACGCCGCAACAGTTATAAGGATCAACATTGTGTTAATTAACTCAGGGGTTTGCCGACAATACGTGTTTCTGAACCGAGGAGGTTGAATTGGTTTCGAGTAGATTTCAGTCTGCAAGAATTGGTAGGGAGAACAAATGAGGGATGCAAATTCCAAAAGCAACAAAGTTTTAATTTTACTTGATTGTTTGTTCTAATTCATTCATAAGATGAACTTGTTCGAGTTTAATTCTTCTTTTACTGTATGGGTTTTTGTGACTAATCGTTGTTTTTCTCGTCTTTGAAGTTATCTTGGTCGAAGAAACTAGTCTGAAAGTGGTTCAATATAAAGAGCAAAACCGATGAATCTCAGGCCGATAATGTTGTTTGTGGAGGTACGTATCTAATAGCATACCTCTGGCGAAATATTTTCAAACAAAGTCACCAATTTTGTTGTTTTTTATTTGCACACCAACTATTTGTTTCAATTCATCATCCAAAATTTCGGTAATCATTTCATGTTTAAGAAAAGTGAAGCAGGTATCTGTTTCAATTTCACTAATTTGGTAACTGAAAAGCTTCATACTATATGATCACAGGCAGCTTCTGTGAAAGGGAACCCCCTGCAATCAAGAAAACCAAAACAGGTAAAAAAAATCTCAACATACTTTTTTTTCAGCTACATGGAACGTAGGAGGAAAATCCCCTTCCAACAAAATGAATCTTGGTGACATTCCAATTCTATTGGAATGAAATCACGAATTCCAATTCTGTTGGAATGGAAAAGGGAGAGGTTGTTGGTCTCTTGATGTTCTTGGCAGAAATGAAAGAGGAAGAAGAAGAAGAAGAAGAGAAAGGAACTGCTGATCTCTTCTGTTTGCACTATAAAACATCCACTTCGGTGGTGTGTTCTTGACTGAAAACGAAGAAGAGAAGGAATGCAGGGGTGATTTTTCTTTTTTGTATTTAATATTGATTGTGAATCGATGCAGAAAAGAATAGAGAATGGAAGAGTGTTTATGTAGATGATTCAATGGATGATATGGGTGAGATTCCAATTCTATTGGAATGGAATCACGAATTCCAATTCTTTTGGAATGGAAAGACGAATTCCAATTCTGTTGGAATCACAGAAGTTGATGCTTGAAGAACAGACCGCAAATTTGAAACGGACCACATTATTCTTTTAGAATGTAGTAGTCGTTGTTAGATTTTGATGTTTTCTTTCCCGTTTTGATTGTTTTTTAGTTTTATTCCTTAACAATAAATGTAATTCTTAACAATTGTTACCCGTATTCTATAATAAATAATGTATTTTTTGTTTTTATTCTTTAATTGATTGTTCAAGGATTTGTTATTCTACAAGAAGTTTTTAAATTCATGATCAAGAATTAGGTTCAAGAATATTTTTATTATCTATGGTTCAAGAATATTTTTATTTTTGAATATATTCATAAACATATTCTGCCAGAATGTCCGAATTAAAAAATTTATAATACGTAAAATCGGTTTTTTAAAATTAATAGAATCTATGATCCCTTAAAAAATGCAATTTTCCTTTATTAAATCTATATTAATTGACTAAATTACCCTTGTAATTAATTAAGATGATATTTTCAATTATATTTAATTCAATAATATATATTAATCACTTTCTTAAAATAAGTAAATTTGATTAGCCCACATTTATGCATACAATAACACAATAATTATTTTGAATAGAATAACCTAGGCCTATATATATATATATATATATATATATATATATATATATATATATATATATATATATATATATATATCGCTATTCTAATAAAAGAATATGTTTATTCTCCTTTTGTCATGTATCACCCTATTGGACCACATAATTAATGTCATGCCACTTGTCAACCTATTGAATTTCATTTCAAATTTCAAATTTCAAATTTCCAACTCTAATTACATTAAATTAATAGCATTAGAATAAAAATTAATAAAATCAATACAGATTATAAGGTCATGTATTTATTTAAATCAAAAATTATTATTTAATATAACTAAAAAAATATCTCTTAATCAATAATTTATTTAAAATAATTGATTAATAATTTTGAAGTTTTACTATGAAAGTTTAATTAATTTTGTAACCGTGGTTCCCACGGGTTATAAACTAATATATATATATATATATATATATATATATATATATATATATATATATATATATATATATATATATATATATATATATATATATATATATATATAGTAAGAAGAAATCCTTATAATTGTCTCTCAATACATAAAAGTAATTATAAAACACTTCATTCATGGAAACATATAAATTCAGCTATGGATATTGTGTAGAGTGAAGTATTTTGCTTCATGGCCGCCAATTTATTTCCTACAAGTCATGTCTCCTGTAAAAATCATAACTATCATCAACAATCTTGCAAGATCATTATATGTTTTGGACACAAATGTCCTTATATAGTTGGAAAATCAAGAAAGAATTATGAAAAAAAAATATTATTGATTGTTTTTCCTTTATTGCACAACCTGATTTTCAAGTTTCATTGCAAGTCCAATTTATTTTGATCGAAGATCATTTACATTGAAAGTTAATTATCAAAGAAAATATATGTTAAGAATTATACGGTAAATAATCAAATAATCAATTGTTATTGAAATAAAAGGAGTACAGTGACCACTTACATGTCAATTATCTTTTATAAAGAATTAATATAGTTCATATTTATAATGTGAATGTGAACTAAATTTAAAAAAAAAATGTTTTCTTATCTATCCATATAGATGTTGTTAATTATAAATGATAAATAATTATGAATTTTGATATATTTGATTTTCCTATAAATATTTAAAAAAAAGTGATCTTTTTTATAATCCCGGTACATAAATACACACTATGAAATTGATACAAATAGATATGAGGTTGGTTAATTACTTTGGTTTTTTATTTTTCATTTATTTATTTTTTTTTCCTTAGTTCTATATTGAATTATTGTTATACTTAGGTATTTTATAGACTTCAACCAGTAAATGGTCTGTCTTTAAAAAAAAATCAAAATTAATACATATAAATCAACATTTTGTTTAAACAAACAATTAAATTTAAGTGTGGCTTCATTTGTACATATTTTATTATGTTGCCTTTATTTGTATAAATATTAAAAAAAAATGTCATATTATATCTTTAATCTAGTCCACATGAGAAAAATCTCACTTCTTTTATGTATTAATTATTTTTAAGTTGCATATTGTGAGGACCGAGGAGTGAGGACCATACATTGACAATCACGAGCAGTAAGCCTGTCAAGAAATTGTAAGCTTTTAGATTTTAATACCTTTCATAAATATTTGTACGAAAAAACCGAATCTAAAAACGGTTTTGTTTTAACAATTATTGAAAAGATGGTTTGTATAGACAAGTAGTACAAGTGATAAGGTGATATCTTGTTTTCTTTAATTGTGGCTTCTTCGGTTGATGATATGTGTTTCAAGGACCACCGCCATTTGATCCCAATGCCGCCATATGACCTTACTTATGGATAAATGGATTTGGTTAATGTTTGTGTTTAACAAATTAAACCAGAAAGTTTTGTAAATAGAAAACTAGGTTGAAATTCATCCAAATTATGTATCTATTATAAGAATTTTGAATATATATATATATATATATATATATATATATATATATATATATATATATATATATATATATATATATATAAAAGCTTAATTGGGAAAATAAAAAAGATTGACAATGGAGAAATTATTCTCAGTCACTCATTTATTTTTGCAACAAAAACCTTCATCGTATTGACGGAAATAAGAAAGAAATACAAGTGTATTTTCTAACAAAACATGTTTTCTTAAATTATGTTAATCATTAACTTAATATATACAAAAACATAGTTTTTTTTTGTTTTTTTTTTAATTTTTAATGAGCCATTTTTATCGAAAAATTATTTTAAATATATAAAAATACATAATTTTTATTTTCTATAAATAGACATCCATATTGATATAATTTTAAGATAAAATAAAAATTTTATTTTTTATAGTTTCAGTTATCATTAGTCATAAGTGAATAAAAATGTATCAGATTTTTATTATTTGTTATTCACATATAAATAAAAAATATGATTAAATTTTTTACAGTTTAAGTATATCATTCATATATGAATATAACATATAATAAATTTTTTACAGTTTACATCAACTCTCGTCACATGTTATATTCACATATGAATAAAACGTGTATTAGCTTTCCTTACAAGTTATATTCATATACGAAGAACACATTTATCATAATTTGGTTACAGTTTATTTGTTATTCATATATGAATAATTAGTTCAAATTTTCAAAAACACTTCGTTTTTTATTAACACACTACTTATTCATATATGAATAACAAATTAACTGTAACAAAAATATGATAAATGTTTTATCTATATATGAATATAACATATGACGGCAACTAATATACGTTTTATTCATATATAAATTAAAATGTGACGAAAGATGATATAAAAAAATATATTTCTGGTAAGAAAACTTTATTATGTGTTATATTCATATATGAACGATATTTTAACTGTAAAAAAGTAAAGCATACGTTTTATTCATATGTGAATAACGGATATATTGTAATAAAAATATGATGTATTTTTATTCACTTATGAATAACGAGAGCTGAAACTCTAAAAAAAATTATTTTATCTTAAAACTATATCAATATGGATGTCTATTTATAGAGAATAAAAAAATTTTGAATTTTGATATATTTAAAATAAATTTTCCATAAAAATAATTTTCTAAAATCAAAAAAACAAAAAAAAGTATGTTTTCGTGTATATTAAGGTAATAATTAGCATAGTTTAAGGAAAATGTTTGGTTCGAAATACATATGTGTTCATTATCCATTTCCGCCGGTACGCCCAAGTATTTTGCGGCAAATTAAATGTGTGGCTGTGAATGATTCTCTCATTCTTAACCTTTTTTTTTTCAATTGAACCCTCCCATATATATATATATATATATATATATATATATATATATATATAGGAGTAGGATCAAATGAGAACGCCTAAAAGGTTGAGAACGCGAGAACAGATCTGAACTATCTAAATACTAAGATCTATGGTTACTATTAAATGGGGGCTTTATGAAAAATTCTAAAAGTACTGGCATTTAAGTGTAACATCTGAATGGTCAGAAGGGCATAATAGGAATTGCAACTTTACCTAATTCCTATAATTTCTCACCCTCACCTCTTACCTTTCTTATTCTCGTATCTATATCCTCTCTCTCTCTCTCTAGGGTTTCATAAGATGCATCGACTGTGACAACCATAGCCGACCTTCCCCTGGTCTAAACAACATCACTTGCAAGAGGATTCAGAGAAAGAGAAAGAGAGATCGAGAAGGAAAAAATGTCCGCTGATTTGGGTTGTTAGTGGCGAATAACACAGTAGGATTCAAAGAGATATTGAGAAGGGGAAGTAAAAAGTCGTTTGTGTTCCCCATTTGTGCGCTGCTGATGACGACGATTAAGCCACAAGGGTCGCCGGAGAATCCATGCCCTTCCTTCCCCTCTTCCCTCTGTGTCTTCAACCTCTTCGAACCCCGGAGACGATTGCAATTGGACACAACATCTTGAATATCGGACAGCACACCTGCGATGCGAGCCTTTCTTCCCTTCCTGTCGCCCTATTGCTGCCGTCGCTGGTGAGCCTTCACACTCTCTGCCCCTTTGACTTCCACCATCGCCAATTCCATCGAAGGCCAAGAGACCGCCTCAATTTCTCGTAAGCCCCAGGACTTGCAATCCCGATTCAGGGCTTGAAGAATGACTGCAAAAATCACGATTGGTAATTGCAATCATGAAGGGGGGTGCGTGATTGGCGCCTCAACTACCGTGACAACCCACGACAATCATGGGTTCTGCGATCGAAATCCATAGAGATCTCAGGTCAATAGACGATGCCATTAGATCACACGAAGGTATATTTGTCTCCGACTACTCAAAACCTAAACCGATTGCACATACAGTCCACTTGCTTGGAATGGATTCCTCCTTCGCACATTTTTCACTGATTCCCGATGTTCCGATTCGATTTTATTTTGATTTAACCTCTATAGAACAATAATTGGGTTGTAACTATTTCTGATTTTTTTTGTTTGTCTCTAAAAATCGAATTCTAGAAAAAGGCCCAGATGATTAGGCTTTTGTTTTGAGTGATATTCTTGAAGAACCGAATGAAGAGAAGTCTACCACATATCTCATGCTTCTATGAAACAAATGGTGATGGTGATGAACAGAGTTTGGCTATGTCTTTGTTTTCCATATTTCATGCAGGTCCAACAAAAGAGCAAGAACATGTGTATTCAAATGTATTCATAAGATTAGATGTATATTCATTACAAATTGAAGTGTATTCATTAGTGATTAAATGTGTATTCAAATGTATTCATCAGATTAGATGTATATTCATTACTGACTGAAGTGTATTCATTAGTGATTAAATGTGTATTCAATGTTTTCTATTCAAAAGCAATCCATATTTACATGTGTTCATTCATTTGTGTTTTATTCATTTATGAATATAACTTAATCCATCTATTCATTCAAGATTATTACCGGGTTCATATATGATTACAAATATATTTTATTCATGTATGATTACAAATATTCGGATAAAATGATTAACGCGTCAGTATTTTTGATGTTGTTGGTAAAAATAAACTTAAAAAAAAAACGTTTTTTTTAAATTATGGTAAAAACGTATTTTAAAATCATTTTATTGATTTTGTTAATTAAAAATAGATTATACAAATTCCTAATATTCGGGTAAAAAAATCTATTAATCAGATTAAATCCCATGATTTTAGGAATTAATTAAGTATCCATAATTAATTATAGTGTAAAATTCTTTTTATGCCCTTATAAAATGATTGGTTCACAATTGTTCTCGCGTTCTCAACCTTTTAGGCGTTCTTATTTGATCATTTCCATATATATATATATATATATATATATATATATATATATATATATATATATATATATATATATATATATATATATATATATATAATCGCTACTTTTTTTAAAAATTCGCTGAAAAAAAAATTAAAAAATCAATTTTTTTTTCAAAAAAAATTTCAGCGAATTTTGATATATATATATATAATCGCTACTTTTTTAAAAAATTCGCTGGAAAAAATTAAAAAATCGATTTTTTTTTTCAAAATTTTTTTTAGCGAATTTTAGTAAAAAGGTGCGATTTTTTGGTATAAAAAGTAAAAAAAAAAGTTTTTTGATCTCTAAGTAAAGTATTTTTTATGCATTTTAAAGATTTTTAGGGTTTTTTTGTTTTCCATAGAGCCTAAACCTGTATATATATATATATATATATATATATATATATATATATATATATATATATATATATATATATATATATATATATATATATATGGGAAAATGGAATATACATTACAGCCCCACCTAAGCTTACGTACTAAACTTAATGAAAACACGTTGTTTTACTATATAAAGATTGAGGTTAGGGGTTCACGATTAACAATCGAAGATCTAGATTCAATATCGACGCAATAGTTTTGATAAGAAAGCAAGAATATTGATTATCTTAGATCTTCCTGACAGTGGAAAAAAGTAATGTTCACTGGGCGAAGTAATAAACGATAATGGAGGAAAGAAAATAGGGATATTAAACGATGATGGAGGAAAGAAATGCTATCGAGGATGATATATTTACCAAGCGAAACCAAATCGGGTATATTTACTAAGTTAAAACAAGATATTTTATAGGTTTAGTACCTAAGCTTAGGTGAGGCTGTAATGTATATTCCCTATCCCCTATATATATATATATATATATATATATATATATATATATATATATATATATATATATATATATATATATAATCATAAATGTCTTATGAATGATATATTATTCTAAGTTTTGCTACAAAATTTCAACACTTTGTCACTTTTGGTCACTCCTCAACTTTTTTAAAGTTTTGCCACAAAAGTTTCAACAATCTATCATTTTTTGTCCCACTTCAACTTTTTACCACATTAGTTTGTGGAGTTAACACTTTTGGTCTCTCAGTTTCGATATTCTCTACTGCTAGCCACAAAGGGTTCAAGAGTTTCCCACTTTTGGTCCCTGACATTTAACCAATGTGGCACCTCAAGTTTTTGCCATATTAGTTTGTGGAGTTGCCGCTTATGATCCCCCTACCTTCAATATTTTATTATATAGTCTTATTTTCCTCAAATAACAAGACATATATTTAATTACCAATGATAGCAATAGATATCAAATAAAGTATTGGTATCACTATGTAAGAACATTGCTACTATATGTAAAAATAAATCTTTCAAAGTACGATGCCTTAATTGGAAAAAAGGTTTAAAAAAATACCGATCTGGGGCGAAGCTCGGTTTTATTTTACTAATTGATCATTAAAATTCAATGAGTATTATTGTTTAGCTATCTGATTAAGGTATATTTTATAAAAGACCTTACATTTTAGTTTCTTTCCGTTTTAGACCCAAAACGGTTTCCTTTTTCAAAATAAACTCAATTCTTACATAAGCCTTGTTATTTCATTCTTGGAACCGGTTACTAACATGTACCTTTATTGATTTTATTACATAAAAGATCCTACATTTTGATTTTTTTCCGTTTTAGATCTAAAACTTAAGTTTGTCAAATAAACCCAAATTTTACTTATTCTTTGTTATTTTATTAATAGAGTCGGTTACCAACATTAAATCATATATCGTGTACCTCGCATGCGTTGTAAGCATCATGTATCATTCTCTTACCAAATTGATGGCTAAACTTGAATAGGAATTTGCAATATTGAAGGATTTTGGAACTCTCAACTATTTTCTCAGTGTCATCGCTTCCTGCCATATGTATGAACTGTATTTAGGGATAATGACTTAAAAGGGTAATATATTTTTCGTTTTGTACACATTTGGTCACTGAGTTCTTTTTTCGTCCACATTTACCCTTTCAACTTTTTAAACTATAGACATCCAGTCCTTATGACCGGTTACTCTAGGTTAGCCAGGAAAAATGTCTTAATAGGGTAGTATATTTCTCATTGTTTTACACATTTAGTACTTAATATTTTTGTACACATTTAGTCCTTAATATTTTTTTGCTTCAAAATAAATCATTTTGTTTTTGTACTCATTCAATATTTACGAATGATTTCTTTAGGTTTTTCTCACGACATCTTACGTGGGACAATCATTAATGAGATGTTTTGGGGCTTTTGATGCTTATGTTCATCGCGATCTCGACTGCTTGGTTGCGTAGGTCTTGTGATTTAGCTTAGGTCTCGTGTTCTGAACGTCATAACTTCTTCATACGATATCATATTTTAACGATACGTGTTAGTTTTTTGAGTCTACTATAACTTTCTTTAAGATTACTCCCGTTAAAATGTAATATATTTTTACTTACGATTTTATAAAAAAACATCCATACATGTATTCATAAAAAACGTATAGATATAAACATTGTAAGTACAAAAATATATTACTTCTAACGGGAGTAATCTAAACGAAATTTGTAGCAGACTAAAATACGAACGCATGGATATAAAGATCATTAAAACCCAAGATCGTATGAAGAAGTTATGACGTTCAGAACACATGACCTAAGCAACCAAGTAGTCGAGATCACGATGGACATAAGCATCAAAAGCCCTAAAACATCTCATTAATGATTGTCCCACGTAAGATGTCGTGAGAAAAACCTAAAGAAATAATTCATAAGTATTGAATGAGTACAAAAACAAAATGACTTATTTTGCAACAAAAAATATTAATGACTAAATGTGTACAAAAATATTAAGGACTAAATGTGTAAAAAATGAGCAATATATTACCCTATTAAGTCATTTTTACCGGCTAACCTGGAGTAGCCGGTCATAAGGACTGAATGTGTATAGTTTAACAAGTTGAAGGGTAAATATGGACGAAAAAAAATCAGTGACCAAATGTGTACAAATCGAAAAATATATTACCCTTTTAAGTCATTATCCCTTGTATTTATGTCAAAAGAAATATGTTATTGAAGTACTAGAACGAGTTGGAATGTCGTCTTGAAAACATACGTCCACTCCCATCGATACATAGGAAAAGTTAGTACCAATGATAGACACCCTTACTCCATGCGCACTCTATATCACAACCTTGCTCAGGTGCTTCAATACCTCACCTTTTACCCGATTGGATATCTCATATACAATTAAGCATATATGCTTCCATATGTATACACCTCATGAATTTAATATGATAGCTTTAAAGCTTGTACCAAGCGTATAAATGCCAACTACAAAACGCTTGCTGAATCTCGATGTCCTATAGGTGAAGTTCCAAGATGTGTTATCACTATTGTAACGACCCAAAAATCAATGGTAAAAATTTCATTTTTAATATAGTCAAAACATAGATATCATTTATTCCAAACAGCCAAAACATTGTTAATTAAAACATTTATCAGAGTTCATCCCAAAATCATTCAATGCGGAAAACGTGGGTGTGTGCACTGCGATCAATCCGAGCCCTTCCTTTCCAAACTGATGATACCTGAAACAATAAACAAAACTATAAGCACGAAGCTTAGTGAGTTCCCCAACGCATACCCCACACAATCCACGTAATCACATAATCCATATTAGCTATAAAGCTACATAAACCATATAAGCCATGCATACAACATACAGGGATGTCATGGTCTTGTCCTCAGGGTCTTACTCCAGGATGCCATGGGCTCCCCACATGGTCTTACGCCTAAATGTCATGGGCTCTCTCATGGTATTTAGTAGGTAAGTCATGGGCTCTCCATATGGTCTTACATCTGGTTTTCATGGGCTCTCCCATGGTCTTTAATAGGAAAGCCATGGGCTCTCCACATGGTCTTACATCCGGGTGCCATGGGCTCCCCCCATGGTCTTCCATGCAAGTATCACAAAGACAACTAGCATATCATATACCACATAGTCAATAACATACCACATAATCACTAGCATACCACGTATACATGCATACCAGACATATCATTAGTGAATCTACAATAAAAATTACAACTAACTGAATGGGCCGGCCTTGGTGCCTTAGACCCATTGGTATGGTGATGAGCTCACCTCGCACTACAGAAGCGTCCCACATGAATTCCTTAGCTGCTGCCCCGCCAGCTTCCTGAGCTGCCACTACCAATCAATATATCCAATTAGCAATTGGGTCCCATACCATAATCCTTAATCCATGCATGGGGTAAAATGACCATTCTACCCCTGACCCAGTATGATCCAAAACTAAGGCCAAATCCCAAAACAAAAGCCCGACACTATAATGTCCATAAGTCCTTTAATGGCCCAATTTCCAAATTGGGCCCAAACCCAATAGTCCACAAGGCCCAAATACCAAAATTCCTTAAGACCCAATCCATGGCCCAATTTTCCAATTTGGGCTCAAAACCATAATGGGCCTCCACAAATAAATATCAACCCCAAGACCTGATGGCCCAACAGGGCCCAAAACACAAAGTCCAAAACCATAAAATCCATAAAGGCCCATGAATGGCCCAATTTTCCAAATTGGGCCCACGCTCCTTATTGGGCCTTAACCTAAGATCCAATCCTTCAATTAGTCCAGAACACTACCACTCTGATGGTCCATTAGGGCCCAAGAATCTTGGCCCAAACAGATGGCCCCAACCCGAAGCCCAAAGTCCAAAATCCAACCTGGCTGAGTACGCAGGGCGTACTCAGCAGTACGCTGCGCGTACTCGCTAAATGGCTTGTACGCTGCGCGTAATGGCTTTTACGCCCAGCGTACTACCCTCTAGTCTCACTTCTGCCATTAAGCACTTAATGCTTTAAGTCATAAATCCAAACCACAGATCTGAGTCCCATATAATGTCTAAACCCATAAAGTCACTAACTTGGTGAATTTTCATGCCCCAACAAGACCAAATAGCATTCTACTTTCATGGAAATGGCTCAAACTCCAACATAGATGGTCTTAAACTCTAAAGGTGCCAACTTTATGGACCTTGAACCTCAGAAACACTAAGAGGGGCAACTCAAAGCTCCTGGAATGAAATCAAGACCACTAGATCTCATACTTGGGACCAAAATGAACAAAAACTCACAAATGGTAGATCTAAGAGATGAATGATCAAGTTCAAAGCTTAATACCTTCATCAAGCTGAGAATGAGTCCCAAAAGCCAGATCCATAAGCTCCTCCTTGATTCCCATCTTTGCAACACGCTCCATCTTCTTGAAAATGGGCCAAACATCCCAAAAATGGACTCTATAAGCTCAAAATGTCACCATGAATGTTATATGACGATTTATAGGGTTTTAGAGGGTGGAGGCTGAAGATATTAGGGTTAGGTTATAAGATAAGGAGCTTAAATAAGATCCAAGACCCTAAAATAGGGTTCTGATCTGACTGGAGTACGCCCAACGTACTCCGAGGAACGTTCGCGACCATCCTGGTCAGTACGCCCAGCGTACTCCAGGGTATGCCCCGTGTACTACCTTCTTCACTAGTACGCCTCGCGTATGCTTTGTGTATGCCCCGTGTACTCGGCTAAGCCTGAAAACCACGAAAATTCCGAAGGCCATAACTTCTTCGTTCTAAGCCCGATTCCGACGATCCTTATATCCACGGAAAGGTAACGAGAAGCCCTACACTTATATTAACTCATACCTTTCTTAAAACCTTCCGAACAAAAATTCATTTTCCACAAAAGCCCGAACTGCCACTTTACCGAAATACCCCTAGGCTCCAAAACACGAACCGAACACCCGAATCACTTCTAATACATCACCCGCACCCAAATGGGCCTAGATCTTACCATCTCAAAAGCGCTAATACTTATGATGACCGATCTTCGGGCCACAGCCTCAGACTAGGAATCGCTTCGGAACAGAGCGTTACAACTATGCATGTTGTTGTTTGTCCTCCAATGCCAGACAAAATGGCAAAAGTAGATGTTTAAGAAGAAACCATCTTTTAAAGCTAATCATAAGGTGTATAATGTTTTGTTTGAAGCTAATATCCACAATCATTGTTTTTTATAAACTTTATAATTATTTATGTTTAATTTGGATTTTGTATGATATTTTGTATATCTGTTCATCAATTTTATTCATATATTTTATCAAACGGATATATATTTTATTTAGCATAAAACATAATATAAGAGTAAAATAATAATTTTAAGCAGTCAGCACATCCAGTTAGATGCGTAATCAAATAACATAGTTTCAATTAGAGACATATCAGACTCACTCAACAACTATCAAACAAACATTTAATTGGCTAAATGGAGATGTTTTCTGTAATTTAAATGATTAATTAAATAAAAAATCATATATAAAAGCACACAAACGTGAAGTACCACGTCATAAAGACCAAATAGAAATAAAAGTAAAAGTTAATTGGCCTTAGATACCTAAATGGTAACAAGAGTAAACTTTGATTGTCAATTAAATCAAAACATTTTTAATATATACATTTTAAGTAAAGAGTTCACATATGAACAACAAAAAGCTTAGCAACCGTGAGGAATTAATGTTTATTATATTTTTTATTTTTATTTTGTGTTAATTTTTAAAATTTATTTGTTATTTAAAAACATATCTGAATGTAATAATTTTAATTTTCTACAATTAGAGTTAATATCGGTATATTTTCAAACAAAAAAAATTATATTCAAGTATATCAATATGATTTGTAACACTAAAAATTCAAAACTATCAATCTTATATTTTTGTATAAAAAAATCCTAAGATTAAAAATAAAATTATTAAACTAATAATAATTCTCACGGTTCCTAACATTTTGTGTTTAAATAGTTTCATATCTTTAAATTCATATATATATATATATATATATATATATATATATATATATATATATATATATATATATATATAGGGTTAGGTTATAATGTAGATAATCAACTATTGTGCGGATGTGTAGACAATGCTATTCTATGAGAATTACTAAAATAATAAGTTGTTTATTATGTGAATACGTTCAACCTCACACAATTATTGTCATTTCCATGCAGTCTCACAAATTCTTATTCATTTTTGTTCTCACGCATCGTTTTTCACTCATTTTCATTCTTACAGAATACGACTCAATAAACATTCTGACAGAATGGAAATAATAATAATAATAAATCTATAATAACCTTATAGACGATTTAATTGGTGAGAATGCGTGATAATGACAATAGTTATGTAAGATTGAACGTATTCACATTATCAAACAACATATTTTCTTTGTCATTCTCACAGAATAACATTGTCCACACGTCCACACAATAGATGTCAATCCACATTTGAACCTCTCTCTCTCTCTCTCTCTCTCTCTCTATATATATATATATATATATATATATATATAACAACTCATAAAAATATAACATGTGTAATATTTTAATAATCGAAAATAATATTTTTACATATTTTTCATTATAAAGTTTTTAAACATAGAATATTAAAATATTACATATATGTTATGTTTTTATGTTTTTATGCACGTCATAATATTAGAATATTTTACTATAAAAATTAATCATACTCTCTTATAAATATAGGACAATCTCGTTAAGATTTTTGTATATTCCATTGCAGTATTTACATATAAAATCCTACACTATATAATGAATACTAAATAAATATAAGCTAACAGATTCCTTATTGAACCTAACCGTACGTGTTAATTTGCATACACATATATTTTGTACGTCCTGATTTGTGCATGAGCAGAGATTAAAAATACACTTTAAACCGATATATATTCTAATTTTATAATACTAACTTCTTAAAATACTTTATGGTACTAAAATCACAAATATTATATATTATATTCCTTTATAATATAAACTAGAAAAGATTCCCCGACGTTGCCGGGGTCGGAAGGTATTGCTTTGTAAAGTAAAATAGCATGTTGGTTGCTTTTTGTCCGTTAATGAGATGGTAATTTGGTCTTTTCAGGTAGTAGGGACTGAATTTGTCATCATGGGTAAACCATATGGACCATTTATGTAATTTTGTCGTCAAATTCAACAAAACCTAAGGACCATTTATGTAAAATAAACCAATTCCTTACTGTTCATAAATGCTTTTACACATTAAAAAAATCCCATAAATTAAAGAAGTGACGATAAAAAAAAATGGGAATCGTTTTAAGCAAAAGCGGAGCGAGAGAATTGAACGGAAGAAGTAAAAAACAATAACTTAGGGGAAAAGTGACAACAGGTAAAACAATTGAGGCAAAAAAGTAAAAAAAAGAGTTGTAGAATTACCAAAGTGTTATCCTTTAAATAGAGTGACACACAAACAAAAATGAAAGGACCGAAAATGTAATTTAAGGGGCCAAAAATGGCCAAAATATCTCAGCTTTACTGTTATTTTTGTCCACAACTTTAATATATATATAATAATCTGATCTGAGTCTATTACCACAATATATTTGTACGGCCAAATAACCCTCAAAATAATTGATGATGCCAACGAGATTCAAATGCAAGATCTTAAGTTTGTTGACGTATAAAAAAATATCTGATTTTTATCCTCTTGATAAGGGTTATCTTGTAAAGTATTTATAGTTAACAATGGAAATAGTTGAATAAAAGTAAAAATAAAAAACTCACGATAAAGAGGATGGCTACGTATGATAACTAGGAATCACTCCCTCCACGTCGCAGACAAAGACACCGATCGAGACATTATTCTTCTTCGTAGATACACAAATATTTTGTAGGATTTGCTTTTCGTATTTTTATCAATAACGATAATTTAGACAACGACGATAAAATAATAAAATATTATATTTCTCTCAACTTGTTTATTTCAAATCTTATTTTTTATGTAACACGTAGTTTTATAGTAGTTGATGCTATAACTTATATTTATATATATGTTTTTACTGGAATTAGTAAAACGTATATTTCAACAACGGATAGAAATAACTCGGATTTAAATGGTTGTTTAAAGTTTTTCTTCTCTCGGGTTTGGTTTATTAATATTATAAATATGATTGAAAAAAAAATCATACTTAAATAATAATTAAAATTTTCCAATACAAGGGTTAGTGATTACAAGCATTTGGTTATACTTTAAACTATTTTTTATATGCTCAATCATTTTAACTTGTTTTTCATTCTTAATTTTTTTTTACCGACATCAATAATGCATATCTTAAATCGTCACCTCTTTTAATTGATCTAGTGATCAAAATAGTCACCTCTCTTTTGTTAAATTAAAATATTAGAATTTACACAATGTACATAGTAAATTATATCACGAATGTTCGGGTCATGTAGATACATTAGACTAAACTGCTTTGACAAAAAATACTATTTGAAGTGGCATGTTTTCGATTTGTTTTATTTCTTATTACACACACTTAGGTGGATCTAACTGTAAACGTAATAAGAAAGGAGAGATCATGACTTAAAATGATAATATATCTTACGATTTTTACATATTTGGTCACTGTGTTTTTTTTCGTCCACATTTACTCCTTACACTTGTGAAACTGTATTCATTCAGTCGTTTTGACCAGCTACTCCAGTTTAGCCGGTAAAAATAATTTAATATGGTAATATATTTTTCACTTTGTACACATTTAATTATTAATATTTTTGTATACATTTAGTCATTAATATATATATATATATATATATATATATATATATATATATATATATATATATATATATATATATATTGCAAAATAAGTCATTTTTGTTTTTGTATTCATTCAGTATTTATGAATGATTTCTTTAGTGTTTTCACACAACATCTTACGTGAGCCAATCATTAATGAGGTGTTTCAGGCTTTTGATACTTATGTCCATCGCGATCTCGACTACTTGGTTGTTTAGGTCATGTGTTCTGAATGTCATAACTTCTTCATACAATTTCGGATTTTAACGATCTTTATATCCATGCGTTCGTATTTTAGTCTATTACAACTTTCGTTTAGATTACTCCCGTTAAAAAATAATATATATTTACTTACGATCTTTATATCCAGCATGTATGGATGTTTTTTTTATAAAATTGTAAGTAAAAATATATTTCATTTTAACGAGATTAATCTTAACGAAAGTTATAGTAGACTCAAAAAATGAACACGTGGATAAAAAGTTCGTTAAATTCTGATATCGTATGAAGAAGTTACAGCGTTTAGAACACAAGATATAAGCCAAACCATAAGACCTACGCAATCAAACAGTCGTGATCGCGATGAACATAAACATCAACAACCCCAAACACTTCATCAATGATTGTCCCACGTAAAATGTCGTGAGAAAAACCTAGAGAAATCGTTCATAAGTACTGAATAAGTACAAAAACAAAAAGGACATATTTTGAAAAAAAAATATATTAATGACTAAATGTGTACAAAAATATTAACGACTAAATATGTACAAAATGAGAAATATATTATCCTATTAAGTCATTTTTCCCGGCTAACCTGAAGTAACTGATCATAAAGACTGAATGTGTATAGTTTAACAAGTTGAAGGGGAAAATGTGGACGAAAAAAACTCAGTGACCAAATAGATATAAATCGAAAAATATATTACCCTTTTAAGTCATTATCCCTAAGAAGAATGTAATAAAAAGTTAAACAAATCCAAAAATATATTAAGAAATTACATGTTTCGTATTTAGATTTATTTTACAGATATATCTAATTATCTTTGTATATGCAATAAGAAGTAAAAAAAATTAAAAAATTAAAAAATCTACACATTCTTCTTAACAAACCAATAGTGTTTTGTTATATAGAACTAAACATAATTATATTTATATAAATTTCCCGCAGCAACACCGCACGGTGTGCTATCCCTAACCTTAGTTACTAACATTTTTTATTGGGCTAATGCCATAAAAACCCTCAAGTTTTCAAGAAATGTTCGGTTATATCCTAAGTCCAATTTTATGTCCACAAAAACCGCACATTTGGGCAAAAATTGTCATAATTGCCCTATTTTCCGATTTTACCCTTCTATGGTATTAGGGGGTGTGTTGGTTCAGTGGTTTGTTGTTCAGTAATTGTCACCCAAACACCCCTGCTCTCTTGCTCGATTTCTATTGCTGCTGGAGACCAAAAACAACTCCACCGGTGAGCTTCCTGTCGAGAGAAAACGAGCCAGAAACCCACCGCCTGCCATCTCCTGCTCACCACCGTTCCAGCACCTCATTCGGTTGCTGAGCAAACCGACGAGCACCCCCTGAAGATCGTTGCTCCCCTCTGAATCGAACCTCGAGTCCAATGAATCGAACCATGTAACATTTCTTCCCCTGAATTCCACTGCCATGAAACCCAACTCTTGTCGTCGCCCCTGATCGTTTATCAGATGCAAACTCCTGCGATTTTACCCACTTCCCACCGTTGCCCTTAATTGTTCATCACCATCATCTCCTTCACCTCAAAGCAAAAAAAATGTAAGTTTTGGTTTAGGTTTCATTTGGGTTTAATTTCAAGTTTGTGCATTTGTGTTGCTAACCACGATTTTGATTTCATCTGTGGGTTTTTGAGTTTAAATTTTGGGTATCATAATTGGGTTTAATTTTTAGGTTTGAGCACCCATGACATCAATTTGGGCACTGAGTTTAGATATGGGTAAGAAAAGGAGGTGGTGGTGGTGGACGATGTCAATGTAGATGTGGTGACAGTGGTGGATTTCAGGGATGGTAGCAGTGATGTTTGATATTTGATGGTGATGGTGATGCATATCACAGGTGGTGGTGGTTTCTGGGTTACGAATAGATGATCTTGTTCATGGGAATTGATTCCTTGAGACCAAACCGAGATTGTTCATGGGAATTGATTCAATATATGGATTTCGTTGAGTATGAATGGCATATCTTTGAGCTTCTATGGTGATGAACAACAAACCACTGAACCAAACACCCCCCAATGCCAAAGAAGGGTAAAATCGGAAAATAGGGCAATTATGACTTTTTTTGCCCAAATGTGCGGTTTTTGTGGACATAAAATTGGACTTAGGATATAACCGAATATTTCTTGAAAACTTGAGGGTTTTTATGGCATTAGCCCTTTTTTATTCCATGAATAGCAACTATATTAATTTTAAAAGGTCCTAACTAAATAATTGAAAAGAAAGTTTATCAAAAAATGTTAATGGTTTGTTATTTTCTTTTATGTATTAAGGTCCAAACCGGAAATAGTTGCGGATGTTTTTGGTCATTTTGTTCTAGTTTAGTTTTGGATTTGGTCATTTTCTTCTAGTTTAGTCGTGGATTTTGTTCATGTCGAAACAACAAAGAAACAACAAAGAGTACGATACTATTTTATATATATATATATATATATATATATATATATATATATATATATATATTATTTTTTATTTTAATGCTTTAACATCCCAAATTTTGATCTAAAATTTTCATTTGAAATTAAAAGAAAACCATATTGATATCGTTCTCAAAAGAGTAAATAACCATTTGTTCAAACATCATCAAATCAGAGTCATAGAATCATAATGTGGAATACCTCTGCAATAATAATAATAAAAAAGCTGATGCGATGCAGTCATGCCGTATTTTTCTCTTTGCTATATCAGATGTACCTAAAACATTTGAACTTAAAACGGTAAACATAAAGCTTAGTGAGTTCCTAAGATATCATATATCTTACAATAACGAGCCCAGCCCAACAAGCATACAAGTGAGCCTAGCCTAACGGGTCCAACCCAACAAACATTTAAGCGGACCCAACCCAACAAGCATATCAACATACAACCAAGAGTCACAAAGACAATGAAGCATACATCGACACCTAGTTTCCTATATAGTACAGTAAGAAGACTCGTCTGAATTAAAGTTGAATCTTAACAACCCTACCGACGTGAACTACATGAGCTTCTCCCTTTTCGAACACCTACACCCCATACCAATAACTCTATTTAGATTATTTCCTAATAATACATATCTTGTACTTTATTTATATTTTATACAAGTATTAGGGTATGTATGTTTCCAAACATAATCTTAGGTTTACACATCAAGCACACACCAAACACACACATAACCCTAAACAGGGGGTTGCCTTCATGCTTTAAACACCATACCCGACTAAACTTGCAATACATGACGAGGTTATGTTTTAACAACAAAACTTATTTCAAAATCAGATTTCATTGACTAAAAACATTAGAAAAGTGTGACTCTTCGGCTTGTGAGTTTTGGGACTAAACTCAAGTAAAAGGTGTTATTGGTTCCAGGCACCAACACAGGACTAAATGAGTTAATGGTGTCAAGTATTAGTCCTAGCAACCTACAACAAGATCTGGAACAAATCCAGTAGTTCGAAATATAGTGGGATTCGTTCAATATGTTAAAAACCCTATAAACAAGTGAAAATGTAACTTCAAGAGCATTTCAAGATGTTTTTTTTTCAGAAGTACGATATTTTTCCTAGGTGTCAAAGGGACCTAGGAACGACCTTAACCATAGATAGAACTTGCCAAACTCATCAGAAAACACTTTAGAACAGAAATTCCCAAAAATAGAGTGCATAAGAAGATATTAATCTGTTTTGAGGCGTTTTCCTTGGTTCCGGCTAAAACACTTAACCATAAGTGTTAAGGAAACTAAAAGACACCACTAGAGGTGATTACGAGGATTTAGAACTAAAAAGAACCAACAACAATAGTTCCAAAATAGAAATCTCGAAACTATGCGTTTTCAGGCAGTTTAAGAGCTACTGGAGGCTGTTGTGACTTCCACGACTCCATGGAAGGTCCAAGAGTGTTACTAGAAGGGTAACATAACTCATAACTATCTTGAGTATGGTGTGAATTAGAGAAACAAAGTTTAAATTGCCTTTTTTCTAAAACCCTAGCTCCGATGTCACTCCACACCCTCACGATTTCAAACTGATTTCAACATCCTAGGGAGTTCGACTAGCTTAATAAGTTCGATGCGAAGGTATTTAGGGTGTAAGGTTGAGAAACCTTCGAAAACTTCTATATGGTAGAATAAACGACGAGCCTACATGTTGCGTCACTGAAGAAGACAAGGACAAACCACAAGTTTCTGAAAGTGGCAGATTAGGTCCCCGAGTTTTGGTCTGATGGTAGAATACGCCCCACCCTTAATTCTCTTCACTTAAATAGTTTCCAGATATTATAAAACAAACCATATATTTTATTATATTGATTTATTTAATTATTGTTATTATTTTTTAATACTTTTATTATTGTTATTATTATTATTATTATTTATTTTTTAAAACGATAAGAAGAATTACGTACCAAGCATCAGGAAACGGGTGTTACAATTCTCCTTAGTTGAATTAGATTTCGTCCTCGAAATTCGCTGCTGAAAATAACTCAGGGTAAGGCTGACACATCTCTTCATCAGACTCCCACATACACTCAGAACCCTTACAGCACTGCCACTGCACCTTCACCAGACCAATAACCTTGTTGCCCAAGGTTTTTGTCCTTTTTCCAAAAAAAAAACAATTGGTTTCTCAATATAATTCAGACGCTCATCGATTTGAATGTCATGCAACGAGACTATAGATGTCGCATGAACGATACACTTCAGTAGCTGAGAAACGTGAAATATAATGTGGATCTGACTGAGATCCTTTGGAAAATTCAAGAGATACGCCACCTTGCTCATCCGAGCAAGGATCCGGAAAGGTCCAATGAATCTGGGGCCCAGCTTGCCCCTCTTCCAAAAACATATACTGTCTTTCCAAGGCAACCCTCTCAACAAAACCATATTATTAACCTAGAACTCTAACTTAGATCGACGTATGTCTCTATGTTGTCTAAAGTGTCTGTCTAACTTATTAAATGAGATCTGTAGTTTTAAGTACCATCTCCATGCTCCCTATGACTCTATAACATACTTTTCCCCAATTGGTCGGGTCCAACACTTCCTCTTATAAAGAACACAGAGGGAGGCACACCAATGATAGAGTGCTAGTTTTTGTTGTAAGAAACACTGGAAAGGGAAGTGAAGAATCCCATCTCCTGCCAAAGTCAATAATACAAGCCCTCAACATATCATCGAGTGGATAAATGGTCCGCTCGCTCTGCCTGTCGGTCTGTAGGTGATATGATGTATTGAAGTGAAGCTCATTACCCTACTTCTTGTGAAGATTCTTCAAAAACCTGGAAGTAAACCTCATATCCTTGTCGGAAACCACATAAATCGGCATGCCATGAAGAGAAACAATCTCATGAACATAGATACCAACCAACGTCTCCACTGAAGAAGTCTCCTAAATAGCAATAAAGTGAGCGCTCTTGGTTAATCGATCTAAAATGACCTAAATAATGTCCGAACCTCGAGCAGTCCTAGGTAGCTTGGTAATAAAATCCACGGTAATCTGCTCCTACTTTGTAACATCCAGTTTCAGGATGTTTCTAATTTCGAGATAGCAGAATATACTTTGATCAAGTTAAGGTATTGGCCTTCAAGGGAATAAAGTTTAGACCTTATTGGATGTTGATAATGTTGGTTATGTAATTTAAGCCATTGAATTGTGCTTTTGAGCCAAAGGGTAAATTAAGAAAAGTGATATTTTGGACTCTTTGCATGTATTAATGAATTAAGTTTGATATCCTTTAAGTTAAAAGTAATTAGATAAAATTATAGGGCTTATTAATACATTCACATGCATATAAAGATCACTGAAAATGGGTTTGAAACGAAGTAATTATGATAGTTTAAAGTTGGAAATGAATAAGCAAAAGCTCGTCACCACAATGTGATGGGAAGGTCACCACGACTTGGTGAGCTGTGTAGTCCAAGCCCATAAATTGAAGGTTTTCACCATATTTAAAGGAATGGTTCCGTGTTTTAGGTCATTTTCTCAGCCTCCATCACATCTAGATCCCCTTGGTAGCAAACCTAGCCTCTCTTTCACCAATTTGAGCCTATCCTCCCTCCATTCATCCATTATTAGAGTTGAATTGGTGTTTTGGTGCTCTCTTAAAGAAGGTGGTGTTATTTGGATCATCAAAAAAGAGTTTTCCAGCCTAGGTTTTCTATCTCAAATCATCTTATGGACTCTTGGGTGGTATAAAGTCTCAATCTTGGTGTTTATTTTCCATGGATCTAAGTTATAATGAATTTATGGTCATTTTGGTCTCAAAGCCGTATTTTTCTTAGAGTTTGGTGAACTTCATAACCTTTGGTTACATTGTTCAACTTCTGGACCATTGAGGAGGAAGAAAAAGTGGTTACATAGTATTGCCTTGAAGTCTATACATTTGGAATGACCATTTTAGAGTTAGGGTTATAGATCTTGGCTTGTTGAGATGTTCAAATGGATAAATTTGAAAACTTTATCCATTAGAAACCTTGAAACGATCAGATCTGAGCTTTTTAGCTCTAGAGGTTTTGGGTTAAGGGCTTAACCCATTAAGTTGTTTTTGACGTTCACCACGGCGTGGTGGGTGGTTAGCCATGGCGTGGTCGGTGCTTAACCACGACTATTCTGTTGTAGAGCTACCATGATGTGGTCATGGATTTGGCCACAGTACGGTGGGTCAACTATTGACTTTTTGACCAATTTGACTTTTGGTCAAACTTGGGTAGAATTGAGTATTTGACTAAGGAATGGTCTCAGTTTGGCTTTATGTAGCTTGTGTTAGCTGTTATGTTGCTGACGTTTGTTATTGAGCTTCTGCTGGTTAGCTCACATGATTTTTCTTACTATACTCTATATTGAATTATGCATCTTCTATAGGATATGATGTGTTTATGTTAAGATATGCTGCTAGGAAGGCAGACTTGTTAGTTAGTTGCATGTAGTATGGGAATGTATGTGTGTCTGTTTGATATATTATGTGTTGAGTTAAGGATGGTCCAACTATGTGTTTTAGGCCAAGATACTCGGGGGACCAACTATGTGTTGAAGGACAAAGAGGCGGACCAACTTTTTACTGAAGGTCAAAGGGACAAACCAGCCTTATGTTGAAGCCCAAATGGGGGGACCAACTATATGCTGAAGGCAGGGCCGGACTAGCTTTGTGCTGAAGGCTATTTTTTTTATGCATTGTATGTATATTGTTGTGTATATTATTTTGGGGAACTTATTAAGCTTTGTGCTTACAGTTTTGGATTAAACATTTTTCAGGTACTTCAGATAATTATGGGAAGGCGAAGGTGTGCCTGTACACATAAACACACACACATCAACATTTTTATGATTAGAGATTTCGCATCACCTTTCTTTATGACTCAGATTTTGGATTATGGTTTATGAAAAAATAGTTTTGTCTTGAATATATCTTTATAAAATTGGGTGTTTATTCCTGTTTAAAAATGAAAATTTTATTATGAAAATCGGGACGTTACACACTTCCAAAACGGGATATCCAAAGGTTGACGTTTGCTGTGAGGCTTCTGATGCTCATCCTTGACCTTCCTGTTGGATTAGGTGTCTAAGCCCATAACTATAATTGGTATAAAATTGAATTGATAGTAGCACAGTCCTTGTAGGTTGTCCTCAAACCTAGCAATTGAATATGATGGCTTTTAGAGAGAGAGAGAGAGAGAGAGAGAGAGAGAGAACGATTTATTATTTTATTATATGATTAATAAATTAATTAGAAATCAAAGTAAATAATTTGTTAATGTATTATGAAAAATAATATATTAATTGGAAATAGTATTATTTAATTAATACTTAATGAAAATTTAATTAGAATTAATTTTGGGATTAATTGGATTAATTAAAAGTATGAGGACTAAAGGTGACAATGTTCAATAGTTTAGCATTGAGCAATTCTAGAACCTCCCATAAGGAGGGGACGAAATTTTGAAACCTTCCAGGGGTTCCTTAGGCTTTAAGGGTGCCTAGGATGCCTTAGGGAGGAAGAAAAGGGATTAGGGTTATCTTGGAGATACCTGCCTTATCCAACACCTTCCTAGACTCATATATAAACCCCTAAGGGTTTGATATTTCGTTCATGCTCTTCCTAGATGCATAAGGCCAAAATTTCCACTCTTCTCTTTCCCCCCCCCCCTCTCTCTCTCTCTCTCTCTCTCTCTCTCTCTCTCTCTCTTCAAGCTCCTTCGTTGCTAGAGTTTGGGTATAAATAATAAATCTAGATATTAATTGAACTTAATAATTAATGTTAAATAATATTTGGTATTTTGAAAAGTTTAAAATACATCTGTATGGATCTTATTATTAATTTAATTAAGTAATTAATTAAAAGAGAATTAATAAATCCATAAAATGGTTTAAATTTAATTTAATTAAAAGTTTAATTTATTAATAGATTAAACCCTTGCAATTTTAAAATGTTTTAAAATACACCTTATACTTCAGATCAAGGTGAAAATGTTTTCTCTTCTTCAGGAAATGGTGGAACTGGACATCATACTTCTCCAACTCTTCCTCCTCCTCCTCCTCCAGGGACTCTCCCCTCGTCACGATTCTCTTGAGTCGAAAGATACGAAACTACTCAAGCCCTATTGGCATGTAAACATCAAGATGGAAATTCTATGTGTACGCATGTTCTAAAAATGAAATCGTACATTGACAAATTGGATAGGTTGGGTGTCGTTTTCCCAAAGGATAAAGCCATTGATTTGGTTCTACTCTCGCTTAATAAGTCATATAGTTAGTTCGTTGAGAACTTTTATATGAACGACCACAACGTGACCCTATTTGATCTGACACATATGTTGATTGTTGCTGAATCAGAAATGCTTAAGAGCACAAGTGAAGCAAAAGTGTTTGAAGGATCTAATTCCAAAATTTCCATGGACATTAACAATGGTGACAATGGTGGTCCAAAACATATTTCTCTTCCCAATGGAAAGGGGTAGGCCAAGGTCAAACTTTTTGATTGTATGGTAAAGAGAAAAGCTATTTCTGATATAGTCCCATGTGTTAACCCTAAAGAGTCCATATGTTTCTATTGCCAATTGAAGGGACATTGGTTGCGAAGCTTCCCAGACTACCTGAAAGATCTCAGAGATGGTAAAGTCAAGTCATCTGACTCTACTTCAGGTACATCCATTATCTAACTCTATTATCTTAACAAGTTCCTATTCATAGATTCTTAATACATGATGTGATGATCACATTTTGATGCTATTGCAGGATCTAAGAGAAAGAAGGAAGCTTAAGAAGAATGAGCTAATTCTGATCAAGAAAGATGGATTTCGGTCACATGGTTCGATGATCATAATTTAGAGCTGCTGCTTAGGAGTTATGAAAATTTAATAGATTGCTTAGGAAATGTCTAAAAACATTGTTTTCATCTATACATTGTAAGGACAAGTTCCAATTTTTCGTTTATTATCAATAAAAGTGAAATTTTGGTTTATATAGTTGGTTTACTTGATATTTCCTTGCAATGGCATCTATGAAAGTGTTGGTTACATTTATATTATTAACAATATTAATTGTGGATTTGATTTTTATTATTTCACTTGTGGTAAA
Organism: Lactuca virosa; assembly: GCF_052849685.1. Taxonomy (NCBI): domain Eukaryota; kingdom Viridiplantae; phylum Streptophyta; class Magnoliopsida; order Asterales; family Asteraceae; genus Lactuca; species Lactuca virosa. The sequence continues at coordinate 74,593,451 of NC_136432.1, read as the reverse complement.
TGTCATAATTGACTAAGTGATAAAGAATTCTCATCATCCAAGTTCCAATTGGATAGAAACTTGGAGTCATACAATTCGAATTGTGTGACGTATGAGAATCTTGATCCTTGGAAGATTACGACTAATTCATTGATCACATGTTTTATGTGAGTCAAAGTGAAGGACTAATGAATCTAGTCCATTAATATGGACGATTCAAATCTCCCACAAAGGATGAAAATTTCTATTCGTCATGATGTACCGATGATTCAGTAAATGTGGTTGTGTTTATAAGATTGAGCATAATTCTAACATTTTGAAAAGGGTTTTCAACGAGGTGCTGAACAAATATGAAGAATCTGTTAGGCAGAAAGATAAAGGTTTCTCCAATCTGAGAGGAAATGAGAGTACTTTAGTATCGTGTTTTGTGATCATCTTAATGACTGTGGAACTATGTCTCAATTGATCCTCGAAAAACATCTTTATGTAATTGTTTGACTATGAAGAGGAATCATATATTGTTGAAATGGTTCAATCAAGAGATGGGTCATACTTCGTTTCTAATCAAGTTTTAGAGCCATGATTTAGTTACTTTGAATCATATCTTGAAACTTATTACATACTAAGTAGGTTTATAACACCTCATGAAATGTGGAGTAATAATGCTTTCTTACTCTATCACATTTGGAATTGGAAGTTGTGATGTTTTGGTTAGAACAAAGGATAAACTAAGGCCAATTCCATGAAGTGTTTCTTGTCGAGAATCCACACTAATTTTGAATATTTGTTCTTGCTTGTCAAGGAATGTTCCCTGAGAGAGAAACTTATATGTCAAGAAGTCAGTGGGAGTCTTAATGATCTTGAAGAGTTTCAGGAGTCAATCGAGAATAAACCTTTTAGTTATCATTAGCACACGACCTGAGGTTGATAACCAATCGTGTTGATTTGACACATTCTTGTTTCCGCACGCCTTCCAGTTGAGTAGGAAATGCTTATGAGTTCTATGGTTCTCATTTTACTACAAAAGGCATCGCATGTTGGTCAGTGAAAGTACATTGATCAATATGAGTGAGCTGCTTAACAACACAGATGCACTGGTTGGCCCTTATGCTACCAAAAGACAAGAAATTTAGAATAAACGAAGTTCAGTCCGTGAAAGGAAAGCTAACTTTGAGTTTGGTTTTGTCCTAAACCTTATCTTATGATTTTAGGTTGGAATAGATTCACATGGATGGGAACATGTATACCATAAAATCTAGGTGGCAACAGGTTTCGCTCTAATTCCTAAGAATTATTACGAGGAAACACTTTCGATGGTAGATTTTAAAGATCTGATAAATATCATTATGGTTAGTAATTGTAATAATCGCATTCTCAAATTCGCAATATGATTACATCATCCCTTTTTATAGTTCGAATTGTGAGAAATGGCAAGGAATTGTTTGAACTTTCAAGACATATGGCTATAAGTTTTGAAAGGGATTAAACATACACATATGCTATCTAATGAAAGGTGCATAAGCTTGAGAAGTCTAGATAGAGACTTATCGAAGCATCATGTATCAGAAATTGCACTTTAGAAAAAAAGTCAAGAGTATTGATTTCTGGAAGTCCAGTTGATTTCTAGATACATGTCAAAGCTAGTGGGAGCATAATTGTTGTGCTATTGGGAGCATAATTGTTATGCTAGTGGGAGCATAATTATTATGCTAAGTGTTGCAAGTTGGCAATACTATTTGTAGGAAACAAAGTTTACAAATTTGCAAGTTGCAAAGTTTGGAAATTGTTTCGCTATAGTTAAACTTAAGGGAGAGGTCACTCATACTTCGTTTCAAATCTAAAAGTTTAGATTGAAGGATTTAATTGTACTTAGTCTTGGATATATATATATATATATATATATATATATATATATATATATATATATATATATATATATATATATATATATATATATATGAATATCGTGTTGAAATGGTTCAACATAGGAAATTCGATATATGGAAGTATTATAGCAAGAGATACAAGGTCTTTATGTAAGACATAATGAATCGATTCCCATATGTTTCGAATATAGGATCGATTACATATGCTATAATATTCACTTGTTCTGATTTTTCCAAATGCCTAGGGCATTGAGAGGGAAAAATGACTAGAACTTGGTGTGACTAAATTTGTTAAACAACAGTCAGGAACATTCTGTGGTTTACCAAATGATTGATTGCTTGTGGACAGTTGGAAGTATGGTATTGGTTAGAAGGACTATAGTGACATGTTTTAGATTGAGATGATTCTTAATCAGAATTGATGGTCATATGGGAATATGGAAATGTTTCCATAGTGGGAGTTGATTATTAAAATCTACATATGAGTTGGGAACCTTAATGCAAGAAGGGAGTTCAAGGAGTGTACCTTGAATTTAAAACTTCGTTATTTTGGAATTTTTTTAGTAACAAAGTTCCAATGGAACATTTTGTAATATCGTTGGCTAAGTTTCTAAGACTTTGAAGCATTGACATCACAGAAGGACAATGCATGTAAGGTTGGAATTATAACACATTCTAAGTAGTGACAAAAAAATTTGAAATCGTGAAATGAGCATCATTGGAATAGTGTCCAGTCGATCTGTTCACAAAAAGAAGGACCATAGAGAGACATAGTAAGCATGTTTATAACATGACATGATTGATGTCTAATTCAAGTGTTTAGTTGATTACTCGAAACATTATACAATGAGTAAAGTCTAATTAATATGGCAATTAAATAATAAGAGTTTTATTTATATTCAATAGTTTTGAGACCATAATTAATTAGGTTATTATTGTGTTTCACTTTGCATGTTTTACTTCTAGAATAATTTGATTATTCGAAATTCCACAGTCACTCGTACTTTTGGAAGTAAGTAGCGAATTAAGACTGTCATGAATTGAATTGTAGATTATCTATGGAGATTAGACATTGCAATGGTTGCTACAATGTTCATGAGTACTTAGAAAATGGGGATTTTGAGTATTGGATAAATCCACGCTCAGAGAATTACTTCATGGATTTTATCACGAGTAATTTTGAGACGATAATATCTTATATTCTTGAAACAGAGATATATAAGTTGTTGTTTACAAGTCAGTTGTGCATTGATAATACGTAAACGCATCAGTAACTTGATGTTATAAAACATATTGTTGTGCATGATTTGATGAGTAAATAGTACAAGCATATAAGTCAAAGTTTATTTGTTCCTTTTGCCCTAATGGGAAAACCGATATCTTTGAGCCCCTCGGTGATTTGGTGTTGACTTATAAGTGCTTGGCCGAGCGCGAACTAAATTGATGTGTTCAATTTGCAGTCTAAATTCAGTCGTTACAAATCAGAAATCGGGAAACAAAACTTAGACAATGAGATTGATTATAATCCATATCTCATGTCTATATGATATCTTGTAGAACGAAGGAGTATTTGATCACTTATCTTAGGATACGAAACTGACTGGGTCAGAGTTCGACAACAACTTTTGGAAGCTACAATTTACTGATCAGTTTAGAAGTTATACTGGCAATTATAGTTATTAGACTTATCCAAGTGGGAGATTGTTGGATTGGGTGTCTCAGCCCATAACTATAATTGTTATAAACTTGAATTGATAGTAGCACAGTCCTTTTGGGTTGCCCTTAAACCTAGCAATTGAATATGATAACTTTTAGAGAGAAAGAGAGAGAACGATTTATTAATTTATTATATGATTAATAAATTAATTAGAAATCAAAATAAATAATTTGTTAATGTATTATGAAAAATAATATATTAATTGGAAATAGTATAATCAGAAATTAATTGGAATTAATTTTTGGGATTAATTGGATTAATTAAAAGTAGGAGGACTAAAGGTGACAATGTTCAATATTTAAGCATTGAGCAATTCTAGAACCTCCCATAAGGAGCAGAGGAAATCTAGAAGCCTTCCAGGGTTTCCTTGGGCTTTAAGGGTGCCTAAGATGCCTTAGGGATGAAGAAAAGGGATTAGGGTTATCTTGGATATAACTTCCTTATCCAACACCTTCCTAGACTCATATATAAACCTCTAAGGGTTTGATATTTTGTTCATGCTCTACCTAGAGGCATAAGGCCGAAATTTCCACTCTTCTCTTCTCTCTCTTCAAGCTCCTTGGTTGCTAGGGTTTGGGTGTAAACTATTAGAGGCGCGACACTTGCGGCGCTTGCTTCCAAGAGTCTTTCAAGGAGGAATTCAAGATTGTTTGCTATAACAATCTTCAAGGTACGTTTCTTGTCTTATGAATTAGTTTGTTCATAGGAAAAGTTTTGTAGATTAGAATTCATAGTATGTCGCTATATGTGAAAGACATAGATCCATCTAGGTTGCATGTGCCCTAGTCAGTTGAATCGTTTAATGTTTTTCCGCTTAAGGCATTGTAGATGTAACCCTAATAACCCATTACTTCCTACATGTCAAACATCTCTCAACATACCATGTTATATCCTAGTTTGTGACAACCATAAAAATTAGGTCAACATTCGTTGGTCAAAATCACCATGAACACACAATGTCATAGACTATTGTAATATGTTCCATTAATTATTAATGCAATTGAAGCTTTTATACTTGGAAATGCATACAGAATACCATTTTATTCTTCGATGGATATAGATCATTGATAAAAAAATACTATTCACTATACATAAGTAGTGACTTGATACATAAGATTTATGTATTAAGTATTATTATGCATAGATAAAACACTGAAAAGATAGTACATGAAAATATGATTACATGGAACATGTAACACCCTGTTCTGGTCTATTTTGTGATTCATGGTCATGGGCCGGAAATCGATTCCACAAAATCTTTGAGGCCTTGTGGAGGCGATGTTTAGATCTATTGGAAGAAGGAAATGAAGGTTATGAGACCTAAATCCTCTGGATTGTGCTTTGGACTGAAGGGTGGCGTGGGAAAAGTCATAGCTCGGTTTCTTGCGTAGGAAATGGATTTTTGTTCGAGGAGTTCTCAGTGAAAGATATTTAGATATTATTGTGGGGTTTTCAATACCTTTACGTGGATATAAAGAACATCAAATCAAAGTTAGAGCGAAGAAGTTATAGCCATTCGAAGTTGGGGGGTTTTTAGGTTAATCCTAGTACGTCGGGCATACAGGGTGTACGCTGGGCGTACTACGCAAGAGATGATAGCGGAATTGCACCTAGTACGTTGGGCATACTAGGAGTACGTGGGGCGTACGTAGGCTGATGCCAAACCCTAAATTTATAGGGTATCACCCCCATTTAAAGGCATTAACTCACTCTTGGGACTCCTATAATCAACCTCCACTCCTTCCAAACCCTAATATCGCGTGTATCATTTGTGAATGAAGATATTGAAGATTGGTAGTGATTTTGGTGGTCTCTTGTTGAAGAAGAAGACTAGTGAAGAAGGAGGGGTTACTTGCAAGCTTGAGGGTTCAGAAACTACTCCATTTGGTGCATCTTCTAAAGGTATAAAGTTAATATCTTGATGAGTTTCCTTGTAGATTTCCATATGTAACCCCCGTAGATCCGGGCTAGTCAATTTAGAGACGATAAGCATCAAAAATGACTTTTTGATGGAAAATTATTTAGAAGGATTAATCTTAACCAAATTGTAGTATATGTCTCAAGGTTTTAAGATATATAAAGAATGCCGAAATCTGAGTTATAACGAAGAAGTTATGACCTGTCGAAGTTTCGCGACAAACCGGCACGGTGCCGAATGTCGTAAAAAGTGAGTTTTTGATAAACTACATTTTAGCCTTAGTGATCTAAACGAAAGTCGTAGTGCTCGTTAAACCGAGAGTATGTATAAAGAGAACGCCCAAATCTGACTTCGTATGAGGAAGTTATGATTTTTCGAAGTTTCAACTTAGCAGTAGACAGCTAAAAACTCGAATTTTAGATCGAGTGATTTTTAGCCGACACGACCTAAACGAGAATCGAAGGTCTCGTCATTAGTAGTACAACGGTAAAAAGTTTGACGAAAACGGACGTCGGATGAAGAAGTTATGAATTTTTAACGGATTTCCTGTCCCGGTCGGTTAAAAATAATAATATAAAAATTAAAGTTAAAATTAGCTGACGAAGTATAAACGAAAGTTGTAGAGCGTAATTTTACCTACGCGTGCATATAAAGAACGTCAAAAACGGAGCTCGTATGCGAAAGTTATGGATTTTAGAAGTTTTGGCGCGAAAACCGAGAAATTTCGCATAGGTGGCTTCGGCCACGTCACCTTCGCTGAATGAGTGCCACGTGTCTGAAATTGGTGAGTCATGCGAGCCACGTGTCCGAATTTCTGAGTCACCCGAGGCCAGCTGGCGAGGCGTGTCACTTCCGGATTCGAACGAAGTCTCGGCCCTCGCACATCCGACGCGTGTACAGTGACTCTTCGATCCGAGCTTCGCTGGTCCAATCCGAAGATGCCGCGTGTCGTCGCGTGTCCGAGCCTCGCACGAGCCACCTGGAGCCTCGCATGCGAGCCACCTGCTGCCACCTGCCCCCCCCCCCCCCCCCCTCGGTCCGAAGCCTCGCCTATAAATACAAGGCCTGCGAGATTGCCCGACTACTTTTAGGAAATTGGCAATTTTGGCCCCTTTTTCAATATTTTGACTATCTCGACGTCCCCCAAAGCCCCGGTATCGATTATAACCCCCAGAATACGCCCCGGAGTACCCGAGAAGCCCGGGAAATTTATTTTTTTCGGTTTCGAGGCACGACCCTCGCAGAACCCGGTTTCTCAATAAACCTCCCGGTTTTATTAGAAACGATCGTTTTAGGAAACGAATTACTGCCCGATTTTCATTAAATCAGGTGAGTGTGTAGTCACTTTCATGTTACACATAGATATGAAGTATTTTATATAAAATACGTAATATGTGTATATATGTTGTTTGTTTATTTGAGATGGATGTTGAATGAATGTTTTATACATGTTTAAAATGATTTAAAATGTATATATATTTTATCTTCAAATATGTTGGGTAAAACATGGGTAGATAAAGTATGAGGGATAAAAGTACAGTATAGATGTACGTTGGTAGCTATGAATTTAGTACAGTATAGATGTACGTTGGTAGCTACAGATTTAGTATGTTGGCAGCTATGGACTTAGTGCTTGTTGTATAAATCTTGACGACGATGTGACTTCGTGCCTATTAGATAAACCCTGGTGACGATGTGACTTCGTGCCTATTAGATAAACCCTGGTGACGATGTGACTTCGTGCCTATTAGATAAACACTGGCGACTATGAGACGTAGTGCCTATTAAATAAACCCTAGCGACTATGAGACGTAGTGCCTATTGTATAAACCCTGGCGACTATGTGACGTAGTGCCTGTTGTATAAACTTTGGCGACGATGTGACTTCGTGCCTATTTGACATAAATTGCTAAGGGAAAGCAATGTTGTCACCCTGGTGTCTGTTTTATTTGACATAAATTGCCGAGGGAAAGCAATGTTGTCACCCAGGTGTTTGTTTTATTTAACATAAATTGCTGAAGGAAAGCATTGTTGTCACCCCGGTGATCGTTTTATTTGACATAAATTGCAGAGGAAAGCACTATTGTCACCCTATTGGTGGTCTTATTTGACATAAATTGCCGAGGAAAGCAATGTTGTCACCTTATTGGTTGTTTTATGTTAGGTTGTTTTGTTTGACATAAATTGCTGAGGGAAAGCAATGTTGTCACCCTGATGTTTGTCTTGTTTGACATAAATTGTTGAGTAAAACAATGTTGTCACCCCATTGGTTGCCTTATTTGACATAAATTGCTGAGGAACCCCCGAAGCAATGTTGTCACCCCTAATGAAAATCCTTAGGCTAGGTCCCTTGTGATAGTTGTTTTAGGGACGTAAGGTGAGGATAACGGGAATGGGTAATTAGGGTTGTTTTTGGTTGATGAAATTAATAAATTATTTGTTGATTGATAAACTTAAAGAGTTTATTATTTATTGTGGGTTGAAAACCCTATATGCTCACCAGGCTTCCAAGCCTGACCCACTCAGCTTTTTATATTACATGTAGTGGACCCCGAGCATAGTCGGATGATGACAATGAGTGATTTTTGGATTATAGGCCAGTAGTTGTAAATAACTGATGTAAGGCTTATAATGTCTTGTTTATGCTTTTGATCTATATCGGAACATGACATCCCGAGGTTTTAATATAAAATGAGAATATATATTTCTTAAAGAAAGGTTTTGATAAATTTTTATCATGTTTTGTTTTGGGAACAAATTCCACAACATCTTTTAAAAAGATTTCTCTGATTTTATTTTAAAAAGCATAAACGAAATCGGTCTTTTCTGGCCGTGAAATTGGGGATGTCACAGTTGGTATCAGAGCATTAGTTTAAGCGAACTAAGAAATTTGTAGGGTTTCTAGACTTAAACTTAGAATGCTAAGTGATGATTGTGAGATGAGTGTCTACCATATTTTAGACACAAGCACTAGTTTATTTTAGGAAAGATGCCTAAAATGCTTTTATGTGCTAAATGCTATATGATTGCCATATATGGCATTATTTGTTCAGATCTATGGTCTGTTGCCGACCGGATCTGGAAACTTTATATGTTTAGGATTCTAAGCGTATGACTACGATATTAGAACTAGCATGTAAACGTTTCAAAGTGATGAGGAGATTTATACGTCTATCGTAAATAAAGCTTTCCTATCTTAAATTCTCGCCCGGTACACCGAACGCCTGCTTGGGTGTATAAAACGTTATGGTAAAGACTCGTAGAGAATTGAGTAGATGGAGAAAATGAAAAGCTTATGATAGTGAATGATACCTATCGGAAGATATCGTAAGAGTGGTATCTTGCCTTTAGAATATGTCTAATAAAATAACGGAATGTTTAGAGGGGTACAGTACGTCTGAAGTACACCTCCGATTGGCAGGATGATGAATGGTTGGTGTAATTCTTGAAGTTGTCCCATCGTCTGGAATTTCCATCACCAACCAAGTTGAAGTAGAATTTATGATTGAAGATACGCGTGGAAGAAGTCCTAGTAGAGTCTAGGAAAATTCTATGATTAATTGGACACATTCGTATGTGTTAAATTGTTTTGTGATTTTAGGACTTGGGGACTGCGAGACAGTACTTGGGACGAGTATGAGTAGGTGTGAATAGTAGTAGAGATCTATACTACTGGAAGCACAGGACTCACGCTTGGATCAGGGAAAGTCACAAGGTTACCAAAAAACTAGTGATTGATTCCGTTTTATTCGGATATGTCATTACCCTTGTTTCGGTAATGACTACTAAGTTGGTTGTTATTTTGACCCTAGTGGTCATATCAAAGTGAGTCCGACTACGATGAGTTTGTTACATGGTTCGGAGGACCAAGTTCGATGTAGCATCTAACTAAAGTCAGAAGGTTGAAATTAATGCGATCGATAGCATCGCGCTCGTTGATAATGAAGCTTGTAGCTGGAAATGTTATATGCTAAAATGTGATTATATCACATTAAGATACGAACGAAGGTATATTCCATTCTAGAATTTGACTCAAAGAGACTTGAGTCTAGACGTTGCATCATCCGATGAAGGTCATTAGAACATGACCCGTCGATCTGTTACAGTAGATAAGGGGAAGTACTTATCCTAAGAAGAAAAAGGAGTCCTCAATAAGGATTTATTTTGTAACTTGTAGGTTACGATTGAAAGTCCAACCTAGTACGAAGAGCAGGTGTAAGATTGAGCATTATGGTTATTACTTAGGATGGAAAGATATCGTATGGAATCATTATACAATTCCTATTTTCGTTGATGATTCGGGGACGTAATCATCCTAAGGGGGAGATAATTGTAACGCCCGTAGATCCGGGCTAGTCAATTTAGAGACGATAAGCATCAAAAATGACTTTTTGATGGAAATTATTTAGAAGGATTAATCTTAACCAAGTTGTAGTATATGTCTCAAGTTTTCCGGATATATAAAGAATGCCGAAATATGAGTTATAACGAAGAAGTTATGACAAACCAGCACGGCATAGAATGTCGTAAAAAGTGAGTTTTTGATAAACTACTTTTTAGCCTTAGTGATCTAAACAAAAGTCGTGGTGCTCGTTAAACCGAGAGTATGTATAAAAAGAACGCCCAAATCTGACTTCGTATGAGGAAGTTATGATTTTTCGAAGTTTCAGCTTAGCAGTAGACAGCTAAAAACTCGAATTTTAGATCGAGTGATTTTTAGCCGACACGACCTAAACGAGAATCGAAGGTCTCATCATTAGTAGTACAACGGTAAAAAGTCTGACGAAAACGGACGTCAGATGAAGAAGTTATGAATTTTTAACGGATTTCCTGTCCCAGTCTGTTAAAAATAATAATATAAAAATTAAAGTTAAAATTAGCCGACGAAGTATAAACGAAATTTGTAGAGCATATTTTTACCTACGCGTGCATATAAAGAACGTCAAAAACGGAGCTCGTATGCGAAAGTTATGGATTTTAGAAGTTTTGGCGCGAAAACCGAGAAATTTCGCATAGGTGGCTTCGGCCACGTCACCTTCGCTGAATGAGTGCCACGTGTTCGAAATTGGTGAGTCATGCGAGCCACGTGTCCGAATTGCTGAGTCACCCGAGGCCAGCTGGCGAGGCGTGTCACTTCCGGATTCGAACGAAGTCTCGGCCCTCGCACATCCGACGCGTGTACAGTGACTCTTCGATCCGAGCTTCGCTGGTCCAATCCGAAGATGCCGCGTGTCGTCGCGTGTCTGAGCCTCGCACGAGCCACCTGGAGCCTCGCATGCGAGCCACCTGCTGCCACCTGCCCCCTCTCGGTCCGAACCCTCGCCTATAAATACAAGGCCTGCGAAATTGCCCGGCTACTTTTAGGAAATTGGCAATTTTGGCCTCTTTTTCAATATTTTGGCTATCTCGACGTCCCCCGAAGCCCCGATATCGATTATAACCCCCGGAATACGCCCCGGAGTACCCCAGAAGCCCGGGAAATTTATTTTTTCGGTTTCGAGGCCCGACCCTCGCAGAGCCCGGTTTCTCAATAAAACTCCTAGTTTTATTAGAAACGATCGTTTTAGGAAACGAATTGCTGCCCGATTTTCATTAAATCAGGTGAGTGTGTAGTCACTTTCATGTTACACATAGATATGAAGTATTTTATATAAAATACGTAATATGTGTATATATGTTGTTTGTTTATTTGAGATGGATGTTGAATGAATGTTTTATACATGTTTAAAATGATTTAAAATGTATATATATTTCATCTTCAAATATGTTGGGTAAAACATGGGTAGATAAAGTATGAGGGATAAAAGTACAGTATAGATGTACGTTGGTAGCTATGAATTTAGTACAATATAGATGTACGTTGGTAGCTACAGATTTAGTATGTTGGCAGCTATGGACTTAGTGCCTGTTGTATAAATCTTGGCGACGATGTGACTTCGTGCCTATTAGATAAACCCGGGTGACGATGTGACTTCGTGCCTATTAGATAAACCCTGGTGACGATGTGACTTCGTGCCTATTAGATAAACCCTGGTGACGATGTGACTTCGTGCCTATTAGATAAACCCTGGCGACTATGAGACGTAGTGCCTATTAGATAAACCCTGGCGAATATGAGACGTAGTGCCTATTGTATAAACCCTGGCGACTATGTGACCTAGTGCCTGTTGTATAAACCTTGGCGACGATGTGACTTCGTCCCTATTCGACATAAATTGCTAAGGGAAAGCAATGTTGTTACCCCGGTGTTTGTTTTATTTGACATAAATTGCTGAGGGAAAGCAATGTTGTCACCCAGGTGTTTGTTTTATTTGACATAAATTGCTGAAGGAAAGCAATGTTGTCACCCCGGTGATCGTTTTATTTGACATAAATTGCAGAGGAAAGCAATGTTGTCACCCTATTGGTGGTCTTATTTGACATAAATTGCTGAGGAAAGCAATGTTGTCACCTTATTGGTTGTTTTATGTTAGGTTGTTTTGTTTGACATAGATTGCTGAGGGAAAGCAATGTTGTCACCCTGATGTTTGTCTTGTTTGACATAAATTGTTGAGGAAAACAATGTTGTCACCCCATTGGTTGCCTTATTTGACATAAATTGCTGAGGAACCCCCGAAGCAATGTTGTCACCCCTAATGAAAATCCTTAGGCTAGGTCCCTTATGATAGTTGTTTTAGGGACGTAAGGTGAGGATAACGGGAATGGGTAATTAGGGTTGTTTTTGGTTGATGAAATTAATAAATTATTTGTTGATTGATAAACTTAAAGAGTTTATTATTTATTGTGGGTTGAAAACCCTATATGCTCACCAGGCTTCCAAGCCTGACCCACTCAGCTTTTTATATTACATGTAGTGGACCCCGAGCATAGTCGGATGATGACAATGAGTGATTTTTGGATAATAGGCCAGTAGTTGTAAATAACTGAAGTAAGGCTTATAATGTCTTGTTTATGCTTTTGATCTGTATCGGAACATGACATCCCGAGGTTTTAATATAAAATGAGAATATATATTTCTTAAAGAAAGGTTTTGATAAATTTTTATCATGTTTTGTTTTGGGAACAAATTCCGCAACATCTTTTAAAATGATTTCTCTGATTTTATTTTAAAAAGCATAAACGAAATCGGTCTTTTCTGGCCGTGAAATTGGGGATGCCACACCATAGTTGGGTTTTTCATGAACTTTTGTCCCAAAGATTGGACCTTTGTGAGTATGGAGTACTCCAGAGCTTATTAGTCGTCCTTTCAAGCATTTTAGGTATTGTGGATTCATAAAAATGGTTAATTGATGGTCCCTTTCTAGCCATGCAAGATCTTGGTAGTGTTGAGTGTGTATTAAGTTAGAGTAGGGGTGTTGATCGGGCAATTTTTTCGGGTTTCAGGCAATTCGGGTTTTTCATGTTAGAAAAATACCTGTTACCCGACCCAAATTAAATTCGGGTAATTCGGGTTTGGGTAATTCGGGTAGTGGGTCGAGTTTGGGTAATTCGGGTATTACCGGATATATATATATATATATATATATATATATATATATATTTGAATGGCACCTGAAAATAAATTTAAGGGAAAATGACATAAAAGCCCTTAGGTTTTCACAAAAATGTCGGTTTTACCCTTGGACGTGTTTTATGTCCAGTAAAGCCCGAAGTTTTGTTTAATTTGTTCATTTTTACCCTTGTAGCCGGTTTCCAGGTAACCTACCGGTTACCTAGGTTACCTAATGCCAGTAAAGCCCTTGAATTTTCAAAAATGTTCGGATTTACCCTTAAGTTTTTAAAAAATGTTCGGATTTACCTTTACCTTGATTGTTATTACTATTATTATTATTATTATTATTATTATTATTATTAATTGTATAAAAATATTTTTTACATACATTTTGAAATGAATAAAAAATTTTCATACGTTTTTAATACATTTTTATACATATTATTATTATTATTAATATTATTATTATTATTATTATTATTATTTTTAATACATTTTTAAATGTATAAAAATATTTTATACACACATTTTTAAAAATGTATTTATTTGTATTTAGTAGGTATAAGTATAAATATATATTTATTTCATATAAAAATATATTATATACATATAAATATAAAAATACATATTTATATGGTTTATATTATATAAAAGATATAACTATATGTATTTGTACATATTACCAAGTATAAATATGTATTTATTATCAAACATCATACTAAATAGATAAGCAAAATAAATATTCGTTAATTAAAAACATACCGTAACAATTATAAAACCCTCGTAATTAGAAAACCTCAATAAAAACACTCGATTACAGATAAGATTTAGTATAAAATTTGAAAAAACCTCTATTATTCAACTATATTAGGTTAATAGTGAGTAGATAACAATAAATGATCAACAAATAACACTCGTAAATGGAAAATACATAATATAATTAAAAAAAACCCTCGACAAAAACACTTGATCACTGTAAAAATTAAGTATTATCAACTTAAAATCATTCATTAACTATTTTTATCTCAAAAATTGATAACGAAATGTCAAATACGAGTGTAAACTTCATTTATGTTTGTTGTAAGTTCCCAAAAAAAGATCACGAAATGCATCATTTTTTATATTGATCTGAAGCATTTGTTTTTGCAAAATCAGTCATTGACGACATTTTTTACTTTATCAAGCATTTTCTGTTCAATTCAACAATTATAGATGAAGATTTAGGGTTTTCAAATGTATATAAATACTAAATACAAGTATATATATTTTTAAAAATATATTTATATTAGTAAAATATTTTTATACATTTAAAAATGTGTGTATAAAATATTTTTATACATTTAAAAATGTATGTATAAAATATTTTTATATAATTAAAAATGTATTAATAATAATAATAATAATAATAATAATAATAATAATAATAATAATAATAATAACAACAATCAATGTAAGGGTAAATCCGAACACTTTTGAAAAACTTAAGGGTAAATCTGAACATTTTTGAAAATTCAAGGGCTTTACTGGCATTAGGTAACCGGTAGGTTACCTGGAAACCGACTACAAGGGTAAAAATGAACAAATTAAACAAAATTTCGGGCTTTACTGGACATAAAACATGTCCAAGGGTAAAACCGACATTTTTGTGAAAACTTAAGGGCTTTTATGTCATTTTCCCTAAATTTAATGAAATAAATATGTCGTGCTCTATTAGTCTTGTTTATATAAACAAACGAGGCATAAACGAAGTTACTCAAACTTTGAACATTGAGATTTTTTAGTCAATAATACTTGAGATTTCAAGTAATCTTTTAACAGCTTAATCTAATCTAACAAGATGTTAAAAAAAACAAATACTTAAAGATCTTCGTTTAAAAGTTTAAAATGTTTAAGATAATTGTAGCCATAAGTTTTTCCATGTTCTGAAGTTTCATCAAGATAATGAGTTTGTTAGTTGCAATAAAAACAATAATCTAGAAAACAGTTAAGTTTTAAAGAACATGGTGAGATATAAACAATTGCTTTTAATATTGTTGGTGTCATACTGCCATAATAAAAGAGATATATGTTTTACAATAATGATAGTTAGTTTAAGAGTGATCAAACATCTGCTACATAGTACAAGCTCTACGAAAGAAAAAAAAAGAATTTTTAAAATAATTCGGGTATACCCGAAACCCAACAAACGTACCCTATACCCGACCTGAAAAAAAAATCGGGTTACCCGAATACCGGAAAAAATTTACCCGATACCCGAAAAAATCGGGCGGGTAATTCGGGTATTGGGTATTTTCGACAGAGCTAAGTTAAAGTTTCAAGGATTTAACTCTTTCCAGCCATGCAAAGGCTTATAGTTTGTGACTTTATGGGTTAAGACGTTATTTAGGATCAGATATGAGAAGTGGACTTAGTGGCTTAACCATTTATGTCCTTAATGATGAGTTTGGGCTGCTGTGGAGTACGTTGGGCATACCCATCTAGTACGTAGCGCGTACTGGCCAGAGGTGGCGTACGTTGGCGTAGATCGAGTACGCAGGGCGTACTCAGATTGTTGGCCATCATTGACTTTTGGATTTTGGGCCATATTGGACTACTAAGGTTTTTGGTCTTATTGGGTCACTAGTCCATTTAGGATTTCGGGACATTGTAGGCTTTTGAGTGTCTTTGGACAGGGCCCGGTTGTGGTTTATGACCTGATTATTAATAAGGATATTGCTTGATGATATTTAGTGCCGAGGTTTCTCGGATCAGCAGTTCGAGCTTTTATCTGGTTGTTTCAACAGTTTGAGGTGAGCCTTCTCCCGGTACTCGTGAGTCGAAGGCACCAATGCCAACTCACTAAATTATGTATGTAAGATGCTAGCTGTCTTTGTGACTCTTGCATGTTTATATGTGCCTGTGTAGTATGATAATTGTATCTGCGATGACTGACTAGGTCTAGTTGTTATTATTGTGTTATGTTGTTTATATGTGTCTGAGACCGCTGATAGTCTCCATAGTTGCTGATAACCCATTGGGCATGGTGTTAGCCCACTGAGATTGTTGATAGTCTCCAAGGTTGCTGATAACCCATCGGGCGTGCTGTTAGCCCACTGAGACTGATGATAGTCTCCAGGGTTGCTGATAACCCATAACTGTTTATTTGTGATGTGCTGTGTGTGGTATTTTGGGGAACTCACTAAGCTTTGTGCTTATTATTTGCGGTTTACATGTTTCAGGTTTTTCTTATATTAAAGGAGGGGCACGGCTCGATTGCATCGCATCAATGGGGGACTTGTGTACATGATAACTTTTAATGATACTCTGATAAATATTTTAAGATTTGTAGTCGTGATCTGAACAAACACTTATAGTTTTAATCGAAAAATTTGGGTTGAAATTTGGGTCGTTACAGAAAACATAGATTGTATGTAAAAGTTATGACCATTTAAAGCAAACGAACGGTCAAATAACCGTCCTCAATTTGTAACGGCCAAAAACGACATTTCAAACGTTACATAGGGTACTTTTAAATGTGATTTTCCCCAATTTTTCCCCATAAACACCAATCAATCTAGTATTTGATTTTGGAGCTAACTCACTTTTCCCTGAAAAAGCCTGACACCACTATGCATAAGAACGAAACAACACAACACAGGCTTTCCCGTTAACGAATGTTCAAACGATTCGTTTGTATAGCTACACAACTCGTTTGGTGAATATGCTAACATTTTATGAATTAAGAAATATTCTAGTATTTGATTCTATTTTCGTAATTTCATTCTTACAAAGTTTTAGTACTTTCACGAAAAACAGTGGAATCACTGAAATCGGAAATCCTCTGACAAAACAATTCAAACACTTTGTTAACATAGCTACGTTATTCCTTAGGTGGATAGTTTTACATATTCCATACTATAATTTCCTAGACATTAACTAGCGTTTTCAAAAAAAAATATGAGTTGTTGATTTTCTTTGTTCTACGGCACGCGGTTTCAGACGACGACACTTGTCGCATTCTTAGCTAGACACATCACCAATTATGGCCTACAAATAGAAGACCCTTGACCTAAGTGTAATGCTTAGCAAGACCCTTGACCTATAACCGTTAATCCTAAGCGATCAAGGAACATTAGGTATAGATCTATGCAGATTGAAACCCCTACTTGTGGTTGCTATCTACAACATTGAAAAAAGAGTCACACCAGGTGATAACTTTCCACATGGTTACGACATCGATGAAGTGTAAGGAGAACATTTTTACAACGTACAACAACAACGTCGCGAGAGGAAACAATGCGTCATAGATCGGTTATATGGACTTATTGTAACACCGAGTACACTCTAAAAGCACTCATGTAAGTTGAAATAGCACTTATATTGAGCATAAACACATACTTGTAGGGTTTACAAGTATATATATATATATACATATATATATATATATATATATATATATATATATATATATATATATATGTATATATATATATATATATATATATATATATATATATATATATATAAGTCAAGTAAGCACTTAGAAACAGTAAACACATAATCTTTGGTTATAAAAAGTACACTTTTATATAAGCTAGAAAAGAAACTATATACAATATAAACATACTTTTTGGTATAAACGTACTAAGAGTGAAACTTGTGAACTTACCAACTTTATGTTGACGTATTTTCGACACGCATGTATTCTCAGGAACTTAAGAAGCTGGAAGTACACACACTCAAAACACTCATTGGAATTTTGTTTATTTATCATAATATTGTATTTTTATTGATGCCTAACTGTTACGGCACACACTGTATTTTGAATTATCATGTAATGATACACCATATATGATGTAATGTCTTCTTTATCAGTTAATAGAAGTATTATTATATGTTATTTTTTTGTACTGTGCAATGTATATAATATGATTGTGATCCTTGATTATGTCGCACTACCCAACGTTACCGCCGCCGACCGGAGGTGTGACATGCTTCATGTAGGGCACCCAATAATCTTTTCTCAAATCCATGTACATCTTTTTCGCCCATGGATGTATCAAGAACTTAGACTTATGAGCCTCCTCCATCAATTTCTTTGAGGCCCAACCCGGATAAAGAACCCAAACCCTGCCATATAAATGTAACAAACCACGACGGTCAATATCAAAAGCTGAAACCTGACCAACAACCCTCTCACTCTTATTGTTCTTCTCCTAGATTGCCTTGACCTTTGATCCTCTTATCATCTCCGGGACCGGGGTAACAATAGTTATCCTCAAACACAAATCTATGGTAGGATCACTAGTTACCATGCAAATCTAGGCATCGACCGCCACGTTGGCCTTGACCGGTTGATACATTTTCTCACCATGATAATCCTTCACCACGTCGAACGACCTACACTGCCTGATATACAGATTTGGTTGATCCATCAAGTATCTCAAACTCTTGTCATATGTGTTGATAGTGAAAGATCTTTATGCCCAATAGTCATTATAGAGTGTTATTTGTTAATGACATATGATTTTATAGGGTCACACATTATAAAAGGTGACTACTAACTGATTATTTATTAGAGTAAGTTTGGTTATTAATTAATATCAACACTTGTATTTAATTGGAAACATATTATTTTATGAAAACAATATTTTACAAACATATTGGGAATGATTGTTTCTAGGAAATAATAATAAAAGAGAACATAAAATTAGTTATATTCATATGGTATAAATATATATGGCATGTACATATAATGGACTCTTTGAGAAATCATTTTAGTTACACATGAAACTAGTTAGTTAGATGCTAAGTGGAAGAACAAACTAGTTTGACCATTTTGGGTCAAAACCATGATCTGCCCTTTGATGGGAGAGGTTGCTTGTTAGTTGAACGCTTACACTTCATACCTCTTACATGTATCATATATTGAATTTATGGAAGGTATGGGACATTTTGTTTAATATATCTTGGTATATAATCGAGGGTGTGGATATAAAACAAAGCTAGTTGTTTTACATACCTCTCACTTCTCTTTTCTCTCTATATGGCTAAGAGCACAAGGCTCTTCTTCCTTCTTTTGATCTTGCAATTTTGGTGCATGATCTAGATGAATATGTTGATTCTCCTTTGAAGGTTTATTTAGTATAAATTTATAAGGCTTAAGAACAATATATAAAGTGAAGACTAGCATCTTTGGTGGTATTCTCATGCTTGGTGGATACTTGTAGAGAGCTTCTCCTTTGGAGCTTCATGCATCACTTCATCAACTTTCATCTCCCATGAGAATCAAAGACTTCAAAGGTTGTAATTTTTTTTCCTTTATATGGTTGTTTTAATCTTATAATACTTTGAAAAATGATCATTGGTGGGTAAAATGGTTTTAGTTTATTCATATCTAAAATTGTTTCGGTTGCCAATCTCGTAGTTTTGACTATATAACTAGATTATTTTTTGAATAAAACCTAGCAATTAGTATCATAACTATTTTTTCAAACTTGGTTAGATTATTAGATTATTTGTTATAATCTTTTTTTGGAAAACATGGATGGTTTTCTTTTTGTAAGAAAATTCATACATATTTTCTATGACAACTTTATAATTGTTTTTTTTAGTGATAAAACTTTACATGCATTTTTTGTCACGAATGTTGTCTTAGAAAAACAAAGTATATATGTAATATATATATATATATATATATATATATATATATATATATATATATATGTGTGTGTGTGTGTATTTATATATGTACATATATATATATATATATATATATATATATATAGATATATATACGGGTGTGTGTATGTGTGTGTATGATGTGCATAAACTAGTCATTGACCTCCAATATTTGTTTTTTTGTTGATTTGTTAAAATGGTTATAATATGTATTTATTCATATGATATGTACTATTTAAATAGATAGTTTTCATTTTGTTTGTTTTCTGTAAGTAATAGTTCATTTTTATAAAAATATAACAAGAATGAAGTTGGTGGCCATTTTGAAGATCAAAAGTTTATAAACTTCATTTTATTAAAGTTTCTCAAACTTTCTAAAATATTTTTTATAAACTTGCTACAAAGTATTGAAGCAAGTGGGAGCAAGAAGACATTACACGATTTTTTTTGGACCCTATATTTCCCTTAGGAACGGACTTGAGATTTTTGTGATGACTCACAAAATGTCACTAAAAGGTTGGTTATGCACATATGTTGGGACATGCTTGTGTTGTTTAATTCTATGTTGATATTATATTTTATTCATTAAATTAGTTTTCACATGAAAAATAATATTTTGAACACAAATAACATCACAAGAAGTTTGGTTTTAATGAAATTTATCGTTTAACATAAGATGGTAAAAAGATTTTATAAATAAATTGAGTTTATCGTTTAAAACTAGCTAACTTCAAATTTCGACGATTAGATTTATATAAGTTTAAAATTGAGATTTTAGAAACTTATCAAACTCCAAACCTTATTTTATAAATGAAAGTTTTATTAAATGGTTTATAAATGTTCTTTAGCGCTCAAACGGTAAAACTTAATACTAGTTATTAAATTTAAAATTTGATGGCATCAATTATATCAAATTTGGATTTTATAAAAGAATATTGTTAAAATGTGACTTTAAATAAAAGGAAATCTCAAAAAAGTTCATAATATTTTGGATTAGTTTAAGAAATAGTCCCAAACCATATTTTTTACAAAAAGTCCTAAAAAATGGTAAAAGGCTGCATTCTGATCGTTTTTTCCCGGTTCAACTGGTAACAAATTAATTTCGAACTATTTCGTAAACTAACCCAAAATTATTAAGACTTTTCTACAAAAATAGTTATTTTTATTTTTATTATTTTATTGAAAACTCAAATAGATATATTATTTTTTAAATTTGTTATTATGAATATTATTAAATAAATGCATACATAAATATATTTTAAATGCATATTTATACATATAAAAATATATTTATATGTAAAAAAGTACATATAAATATAATCAATACATATAAATAAAATATTTATATATTTTATTCCTTAAAAACATTTTTAAAGTTCTTTTTCATTTAAACATATGTATATATTGTTGAGAAAAGATCTGGATGATGATAGAACATATCGGTACAATGAACAAACCATGTCATGGTTAAGTATGGAGGACCAGACCATGCTTAAGTATGGTATACTAGAAATGTATTGTGGACAGATGTCTATACTCAACATGCCTAAGTATGGTGGATAGATGAACATACTCAGACCAGACCATGCTTAAGTAGGGTAGACAGACGGTGATACTCAACACGCCTAACTGACACGATATATACAAAAGATTTGATCAAATAAAGTAAGGAAATATAAGTCTCTCCAGTAAAGAGAATACCAGAGATCAATCTTCAAAACTTTTAAGATCAGGAGTATCTTCACATCAATCTTCATCACCATCTTCAAATAAGCCCACATACTCTTCGTATCATCAAAAATATATTTTTACATGTATACAAACTGTATAATAAAAAATAACTTTAAAGATGTTTTATATATATATATATATATATATATATATATATATATATATATATACACACACTAGGTTATAATCTGTGTACTACACAGGAGACAGCGGAAAACAACTTTGAAAATTAATAGCCATTATAATTAATAACTGTTATTAAGGAATCGTTCTTGAAAATTATAAACATATATGGCATTGTACTTCTCAATGTAGTTCTATTTCTTTCACTTGCCCCATTAGTTTTCACGTTGTTATTAAAAACAGATACCAACTGAAACTATCCAACATGTTGCAATGAACATTGGATAAATTATAGATGTGGATTGTCAATCCACAATAGTTATAACATACAAAGCATCACATAAACAAAAAAGGAAACCAATTCACTGAAAATAAATTAACTTATGGAAATATACTTATGATTCTTATTTCATTGGTTATTAAGTCCTAGAAAAATCATAGGTCCTCTTGATATCTTACCCCTTTTAGGCTTCCAACTAAGTCCTAAAAAACATACCCCCATGACCAATAGCTTCTACTTTCAAAAAGAAAGTATAACAACTAAAGACATTTAACCATTTTTTTATTCACAAATATATATATATATATATATATATATATATATATATATATATATATATATATATATATATATATATATATATATATATATATATATATATATAGAGAGAGAGAGAGAGAGAGAGCTAAGTTCAGGTATTTAAAGTAATTATTGTGTTATTGTATGCATCAATGTGGGCCAATCAATTTTTAAGAAATATTAAATAATTAATAAATTGTTTAAGGGGTATAATAGTAAACATGAAACATTTTATTTTTAGTAAATATTGAAAACATCTAATATCCCTTTGAATTAGGAATTTAGTTTAAAACCCTACAATATATCTCCGCCTCATCCCTCACCATCATCTCGTTAACCATCAGACTTCTTTGCGTCGCCGTACTCGATTCTCCGGTAGATGTCGCCGCCGATGACCTCCCAAAAGTCGCCGCCATAATTATACCGAACCCACTTTCACTATAGCTTCAATCGACTTCGATTACTTCCACATTTCCCCTTTCGTTTTCTAATTCTTTGCAAGCTTCCATTTTTAGTGTTTTTTACCACATGATACTTGCTTTGTAACTCTCACCTAATCTTTTTACCCTTATAAATCTATAAAGTTCATGTGTGTGGTGATCATGGCGGAGAGTTTTGCTTTCGTTTGTAATTTGGGTGTGATGGGGAAGACGAAGACGGGATCTGTTCTTGGATTCCTTGGGAAGTTCGTTAATGGCGTGTTGAGATGCTCCAAGAAAAGATCGGTCGACGTCACAAACCACACCATGTTCCTCGGTGGTCGGATTGCGATTGTGATACCTGCAACTCGTGGTCACATTCTTCTTGTAAAGATACTCTTTTTGTTCGTATCAGAGGAATAAAAGGTTCGTAAATGATTTCCATTTTCCATTTCAATCTTCTTGATTTTCTAATTTGTTTGATTGGTGTTATGAACATATGATCATCATGACAGATAATGTTAGCGAGAATGTGTTGTTTATTCATGGCTTTATATCATCATCTGCATTTTGGACAGAGACATTGTTTCCAAACTTTTCGAGATCGATCAAATCAAAATACAGGTTATTCGCGATTGATCTTTTAGGGTTTGGGAAAAGCCCGAACTTTATAGATTTATAAGGGTAAAAAGATTTGCTTTGTAACTCTCGCCGTAGTCGATTCTCCGGTAGCTGTCGCCGCCAATGACATCTCCAACTAAGAGTATTTTGGTTCCTCAGAATGAGGTGATCTATATGAAACTGGTTGAAGAACTTAAGATTAGAGTTGCAGCAAGGCAATTCTATGGGAATGGAATCTTGAATTCCGATTCTGTCAGAATAGAATATTGAAGATGAACATTGTATGGGATGAAGATGAACAATGACCACCAATCTTCCAAAAAGAATGGATTATTCCAACAGAATAAAATACAATATAATGAAAAAAATATATGTAATTGTATATTCTGGTAGAATGATTTATATATTGTATTTATTTGTTATTAATAAGTGTAACATTCTCATAGAATAGTATATAAACTTTTTTCTTTTCTAAGAATGTAATGAATTTTTTTTTAACTTTTATCCAAAATTTTGTTATTCTTCAAGAAGTTCATTAAATCAAAATATATAGAGTAAATTACACGAATGGTCCCTATGGTTTGGGATAATTTGCACGTTTGGTCCCTAACTTATTTTTTTAACTCGGAAGGTCCCTACTGTTTGTTTTTGTTACACGTTTGGTCCCTACAGTTTGTTTTTGTTACGCGCTTGGTCCCTATCTTACCTAAAAATACTATTATTTAAATATGGAAAAATGGTGAGGTAGGTATGGTAAGGTGAGGGGGTGGGGTTGAAAGTGTGTTTATTAAAATAAATTAAAAAAATTAAGGGCAAAATAGTCTTTTTAGGTAAGACAAGGACCAAGCGCGTAACAAAAACAAACAATAGGGACCTTCCGAGTTAAAAAATTAAGTGAGGGACCAAACGTGCAAATTACCCTAAACCATAGGGACCAGTCGTGTAATTTACTCAAATATATATTATGTCAGAATGTGTATTCTTGTATGGTTCAATCATAGTTGTTATTTCAATATATTGATAAATATATTCCGTCAGAATTTCCGAATTAGGAGAATAATCATCCATACAATCAGATTTTTAAAATTAATAGAATCTATTTTCCCTTAAAATATACAATTTCCTTGAAATATGCAAATTTCCTTTATTAAATCTATATTAATTGACTAAAATACCCAGTTAAATTAGATGATATTTTTCAATTATATTTAATTAAATAATGTGTAATAATCACTTTCTTAAAATAAGTAAAATTGATTGGTCCACATTTATGCATACAATAACACAATAATTACTTTGAATAGAATAACCTAAGCCTATATATATATATATATATATATATATATATATATATATATATATATATATATATATATATATATATATCTATGCTATTGAGAACTTGCTTCATATTTACTACATATTTGATATTGGTATCTTGGATATAGTATAAAATTTACAACAATACCTACTAAGTTAAATCATTGTATGAGAAATTAAAAACCACATTATACTCGCTCCTCATTGTTGTCGATAAACCAACATTCTACTATTCTCTATTTACACAAACTTCTCCTAAACACAGTAAAATTATTTTAACAGAATTAAATATGTGACTATAAAAAAATATTGTAAATAAACCTACCTTGAGTTCGTGAAGCACATACAACTTCAAGTTCCACTTTTAGAAAATCAAAAATCATTTTATCAGAGGCTCTTATAAACCCCACCAGTACCATCATCCTAACTTTTTTTTTTCACCACTTCTCTTTGAAATCATTTATTTTACGAACTATGAAAGTTTCACGGTAGACTCAAAAGTAAAAAAAACAACGACCTTAAGAGGTAATAACTAACATGAGTATCGAAGAGACTAAAAATTACACATAATAGCCAACTTGAGTGTCAAAGAGACTAAAAAGGACATATATACACACAACAGAAGGTTAATAAGCATTTATTTTGGTTCAACCATTTTGTCAAACAGCTACTGTGCAACATCCTTAAAAACCATCAGGCCCAAATCATACATCGCTCAATCAAAAGGGCATCTAATTAACAGAAGGTTTACGACAGACTTTAGAGTAATAAGCTGATATACAATCTCCTTTTTATAATGTATGATGTATATTTTTACAGGAAGCTTAAAGTAATGGATTTATGGATTGAGTTTGAAGGAAAACAAAGGTGGAAGTAGGAAATGTGGAGATCACCAACCAGTTCTAAATAGACAAAGTCAACAAGAATGTGTTGGAGCATGTAAATGTTCTACAAATTATAGTTCCTAGAGAGAGAAAGTGTGGTGGGATCTCTCCCACCAAAGGAGAGTTATCTCTCCCAATCCATGTTCTTCATGTATTATTTTTATCTGTCTTTTATAGTAGATTATGAAATTACTCATCTTATGTTCTTCATTTATATTGTTATGATCGTTAAGTCTCAAGATGATCTTATTATTCCGCATCAACCAATCTTCAAAATGAGTTTCAACAATTGGTATCAGAGTCGTACCTTGAAGGTTCAAGCGACTAGTTCAAGGGAACGACTCCCAATCGGTGTTTATCTTGAAGATTTTTCCGATTTTTGCAAGAATTTTCGGGTTCAAACCGGAAATTTTTATGATGAGTTTTTTCTATTTTTCAGTGTTGATTCAAGATTTCAAGAATAAAAAAAAGTTGCTGAAGTTCGTTCATTTTTCTGCTGAGAAAATACGGGTTTACAAATATTTATATGATGTTGTTGAAGAAGAAGAAGAAAAAGGGAGAAGAATATTTTTTTGTGGTCTAAAAATATTTGATTATCTTGATGAATTTGTTACAGGAAGTTTTTTTTCTTCTTGGAAATAAGACTCAAAAATCTTGGGCTTTATTGAAGAAAGTGGAGAAAAGAATTTTATTTGAAGATTTTGCCTAGCAACTTCTTAAGTTCATAATAAAAAAGGTATGATATTTATGCCTTTCAACTCTAATGTTGCTGTGAATATTTAGTATAGAAGATATTGGATGTAATATGGTGTTTGCAAAAGACACTGGTCCTCTTTACTCTTTTTAGAAAAGAGTACTCCACTTTATTATTCCCTCAAAACAAAAAGCATGTTACTTTGACCCATCCCATCACCTTTTGTCCTTTAATTTCACTGCACACTCAACGTTTTACCCTTGACCTATGCCTTTTCCTCTAAACTTTTTGCCTTCCCAACACTCCACCTCATCCCCACATTCCTTAGGAAAGATTCCCCTTGATAAAACTGAAGTTATGGCTTTTTCGGTATCATTTTTCCATGAAAAATGACATTTTTCGTCGTCAAAATACCCCTCCTCGGTTCCCAGAACCCTAGACCAAAAACTGACAATGAAATTGCCCTACCGAAGTCTGCTGAGAAGCCCTTGCAGTACCCCTCTCAGACTTGGTACCGAGGACCCTCTCATAAGAACCCTCTGCAGTACCCCTCTCAGAATTGGTACCGGAGACCTGCTCAGCTACCTAGTACCGGAGACCTTCTTACACATCTCCGAGATACCGCAGTCTCCTCTCTTCTTTGCCTTCGCACCGCATACCTTCCTTCACCTTCCGCCTCTTCACTTCACCTCTTCAGCTCCTACCGCAGACTACACATACCGTAGTCTAACCTTTCATCCCTACCGTAGACCTCACCGAAGACCTTAGTCCTATGTAGCACTTAAACATCCCGCCTCGCTAACTACCCTACTCTACGGTACTCCTTAGCCATCAGCCTTACCCACCACAGCCTCCTGCCCTCTTGGGTACCTACATCCTTAACCTTCGCACTGCAGACCTTACAACCCGCAGACCCCCCTCTTCAGTCTTCCTTCATCGACTATAACCCCCCTCCTCCTTCCTCCTTCTTCTTTCTTCCTCCCCTCTCATTGCACCCCCCCCTCCTTTTTTTTTCTTCATTCTTTTTGCCTTATTTTTTTTAATTAACACCATTTATTTTTTTAACACCAATTTTGTTTTACACCATTTTTTTTCAGTCATTTTTTTATTATTAGCCAATTTATTTTTTTTAACGCCACTTTTTTTTAGCCAATTATTTTTTTAATATCAACTTTTTTATTAAAACCAATTTTTTTTATTAAAACCAATTTTTTTTTTAAAACCAATTTTTTTTAATAACAATTTTTGCCACAACCCAACCTATGATAGTCACATTGGTTTACTTCTTGCTGATTATATTGGAAGAATTTTATTCTTTACATGAGGGTTACTCCATACCGCAGTCGGACATCATATTTTTCTTCGTGAGGATTGCACCGCAGTTGTGTCTGCTCAACAAAATTGTTTCACAATTTTCGTTTTATGGGATTTTTATGACTTGTCGCTCTTGATCTCCAGTTGACGAACCAGACATCTTGAGCATGTGGACTTTATTTTCTTTTGAAGACCACTTCAGGAGCTCCGACACTGCAGTTTGGGTATATCGGTATTATTCAGCGCAACATAGATTTTTCATGCAGAATTATTATTTGTTACTTTGGTATTTGCTCGAGCATTTTTTCAGCGACTGAATCAACCTAATACATATGACCGTAGAGTATTTATTTTACTCTCATTCTCGTGTTTTATCGAGACCCTTCATACATCTAGGGAGAACTTGCATCGCTCTTGGTATCCGACACTCTCCATCCCGATGATTTGTTGATTTTTGATATTCGGTCATTGGTTATAAAAAATAGGGAGAGAATATTATGTTATCATCCGGATATGTTATTATGTATTGTTTGGGTTTGGATTTTTGAAGAGTTCTGAAGATGATGATTTATTTAGTGATGTGATGTGGCACTGATTTTTGGTCATCTTGATCAAAATTTTGGCTTCACTAGATGTTTCCCTGTTCCAGATTATTTATTATTCAGACTCTACCACAGGATGATTCATTTGTGTTTGCATCTGGTTCAGATCTACGATTTCTCGAGTTTGGATTTGCGATATTTTGAAGACGAAGACTATTTTGGCGATGTGACATGGCACTTATTTTTGATCTTCCGATTAAATTTTTGGCATTGCTAGACAATGTCTTTGGACTCACATTATTTATTATTCGGACTTCACTTTTGGATGCTTCATATTTTTAGCAGGTTATTCTTTTAAAGAATTTTGGGTGTATTATGATTCGAGAACTAGAGATGTTTTCCAGACTTCTTGAAGCCAAAGTGTTTTTTCTTTTTGGATCTTCTACTTGATCATGGGGCTTGTGACTAGTTTGAAGATTTGGATCTTATTTTTTTGCCTCATTGGTGGTGCTTTGAAGCCGAAGACCTTTACAGCTTAGAGATTCATGGCCAGCATCAGAGATCACAGACACTTTAGAGTTTCAGAGACATTTCGACATTTGGTTCTCATTATGTTTCATTTTTATTACCACACTTGCTAGTCGCTTACTATGTATTTTAGCCTTTTATGACTTATTTGTATCCCTCGTCATTTGCGAGCATTTAGAGAGAGAATGTTGGAACATGTAAATGCTCTACAAATTCTGAGTGATAAGTTAGGTTATTTATTCCCTTTATTGTATTGTTTGGTTTCTCTCTCCTTATATATAAAGAGAGTTGGTCATGTAAAATGTAAGAGTGCACTAAAAATGTAGTTCCTAGAGAGAGAAAGTGTGGTGGGATCTCTCCCACCAAGGAAGAGTTATCTCTCCCAATCCATGTTCTTCATGTATTATTTTTATCTCTCTTTTCTAGTAGATTATGAAATTACTCATCTTATGTTCTTCATTTATATTGTTATGATCGTTAAATCTTAAGATGATCTTATCATTCCGCATCAATTGATCGTCAAAATGGGTCTCAACAGAATGTATAAAGATCCTTTAGTAGATCAATCCATATGTTAATCGACCTACTATATAAAGATAAAAACACAAACACACACATAATTAGTTAAAATTTCATCAAACATCAACACACAAATAGAATAAAATGAGGTAAATTCCAAGAACATGAAATTTGATGTATACTAAACAAAAATCAAGAAGAGAGCGAAACGATGAATAGAAAGACCAGTAAAAAATGGGTGGAGTTGAAATCAAATAAATACCAACATTGAGCAATCAATTAAGTTCCTAATTAAGTGACAAACTTGCGGTGGTTAAATCCCTGATTTTTTGGGCCTCAGTTAAAATTGTGAGCAAAAATTATGAGTGGGAATGGATGCCAAAATGGGATAGGATTTGATTCTTAATATAGTTCCTGATTTTTAGCGTGATTTTAATGTTTTTTGATACATTTTTTGGTCTTAGTATACCAAATCAATTATGTTCCTAAAATCCGTTTTTGTCTTAGTAAACAAAACAGTAAAAGTATGCTGCTATTTCTTGCATTTAACCCAAAAAAGAGCTAATGCATAAAAAAGTAGCATGCTTTTACTTGCTATCTTTTGCATGAAACCACTATTGAAACTTCCACTATGATCTAATTCAGCTACCAACAAAACTAAGGCAAAGGTAAAATTATCATTTTTATGACTTTAACATCTAAGTTGTTAAGTTAAATGACAAAACTACTCTACAATCACAAAAATATTATAAAACTTTTCTCAGATACCGTATCCATTCAATTAAAAAAAGCAAAGGGCTAAATTGTAATTTACTCTATCGATTTTAAGAGGCTAGAAATTACCAGATTGTGTTGGAGAATTCTCAAAGTGCTAAAGTTTCTCATTACAAATATCCCACAACTTAACACCATCTTCAGCAGCAGTCTAAAAAAGGTATTTAATAATAACCCCATATGTGCCGATCAATGAGTAATTTTTTTTTGAAAAAGATATAGCAGTTACTGCCCCAAAATGCCTATCAAACCTCTCAACATTTGTCAATAAAAAAAGGAAATTGCCATAAGAGAGTGAAAAAATGATCACCGGGGGTAGTTTTGGAATTACATGTCCCAGATTTTTACAATAGCCCCATATGTGTCGGTTCCGAGAATGAGACCATTGGGATGAAAAGCTTCAGAATAAAGGGTGGACAACTGAAAGTGTTGACAAAAACAATAGTACGTTGCCTGAAGAAGTGAGGATAAGGTTTTAAAATAAACAGAAAGGAAGAGTTGAAAAAAATATACAATGAGCCCGGCAAGCATTCCTTGATTGCAATGAGTTTAATCTTTTTTCACATTTATTATCCACATGTCCTTTCTGTTTGTATACTTCCTAGGAACTCAGTAACGCGGCCAGTAAGTCAGCAGGTATTGAGGCAGGCAAATCTTATTCAACTTCCAATTATAACTTTTAGCCCTTGATCATTAATTTTTGAATCTATGGTCTTGAACAACACGAAAAATAATATACAAAAATCATACAAAGAATGAAAAAAAATAATAATAAAGTTCATTGATTCAAAGAAGTATGGAAAGTACAACAAATATGCGAAAAATCAAAAGCAGTAAATATAATATAAGAACAGGTTAAAGAGGGAACCTAGATGAACAATTTATTGAAGTACATATAGAAAAATCGAAATCATGCCAATTGGAGGCATAAAAGCTACCACAGTAATACATCCGAAAGTGATGAATTGAATCTCAAAAAACCCTAGAAATAAAATCAACATACCATTTGGGTTTTATGTTGATGTTGACATTCTTTGTCTTTTGATTTATAGAATTGCCATTTTAATAGAAATTGAACATTTGAAGCGGCAGTATGCATTTAGATTTCGTCCTCTCTCTTTTCTTTACAATTTACTGTATCAATCTTCATCAACCAAAAAACGATAGAAGAAAGAAAAGAGATTGCGAAAGAGTTATAATTAGAAGATGGCTAGGAGCAGGATTAAGTTCGTCATATATTTATTGATTTATAGAATTTTTAGTTGGAAAGTCTTTATAGCAAATTTTTGAATGCAATACTTCCTAGAAATATTGGCTAGAAAAACGTAAATGATAGTTTGAGCAGGAATTATAATTAGAAGATGGCTAGGAGTAGGACACGTGTCAAATACATGGTTTAGAAAGATGTCATGTCACATAATTATTTTGCATGATCTTTTTCAGTTGTCTCATGGATTATTTCTGGTCCGGTACGTAAGGTATCGCCTGTACGTTCTCTGGCCATTTGTGTGTCTCCAACTTCTACCCAAAATATTGGGGAAAGACATTTTCGTCCATAAATAGCCTCAAACGGCGCGGCCTTAATGCTGGTGTGATGACTATTGTTGTGGGAAAACTCAATTAACGGTAAATGAGTATCCCATGCATTTCCAAAGTCTATTACACAGGCTCGAAGCATATCTTCTAAAGTTTAAATGGTCCTCTCACTCTGACCATCAGTTTGTGGGTGATATGCTGTGCTCATATCTAAATGTGTTCCTAAGGATTTTTGTAGTGATTGCCAAAATCATGATGTGAATGTAACATCCCAAAAATTCAAGACCAAAAATTTCATTTTTAATATAACGATTTATAAAAACAATTTGTAAGAGAACATCATCAAGTAATTTATTTCATAAAACCATAGTTCACGCGTCTCAAAACCATATCATCAAGTAATAACAATGTCAGAGTACAAAATCCCAAGAATCTCATGTGCGGAAAATCATGTGTGTGATGTGCTGCAGTCATGCCGGCTCCTTCCCCTTCAAAGAAGAGGTACCTGAAACCAAAACTGTAAACTGTAAGCGCAAAGCTTAGTGAGTTCCCCCATCATACCACATACCATACAATAACATACTGCCAGGCATATCCGGTTGCCGGACCTACCCCTTTGGTCTCTTTCAACCGGTAACTGCCTAGCATATCTGGGTGCTGGCCTACCCATTCGGTCTCTTTCAACCGGATACTGCCTAGCATATATGGGTGATGGTCTACCCATTTGGCCTCTTTCAACCGGATACGGGGACTATTTCACCCCCTACTACTACTATAGAATACCCTAGCATACATACATGTATCATATACTGCCTAACATATCTGGGTGCTGGCCTCCCCTTCGGTATCTTTCAACCTGTAACTGCGGACTATTTCACCCCTACCACTACTATACTATAACATAACATACTAGCACATCAATCATAGTGGCACACCAGACAATTATCATGAAGACAATCATCTAACAAACATCTCCTATTAGTGGGCCGACATTGTGGCCTTAGACCCACTTCTACAGGAAGGTAACTCACCTCAGTGTCGTGCAGTAACTGAACTGTCCTCGGTGCTGGTATCAACTCTCCTCAAACTCCTACACATAACAGTCTCCTTCAATTACTCTTTCATATTCATAACCCCTTTAAGGGTCAATCTTGGATAATGGTCAAAGTCAAAGTCAAAGTCAACACCCTGGTCAAAGTCAACATCCTGGTTGACTCAACTTGCCGAGTTGGTCCATCAACTCGTCGAGTTCCATAATTCAGAGAATCTCGAATTCGCGATCTAAATCGTCGAGTTACCCTCTAACTCACTGAGTTTCTCCTTATGACAGAATCGGGACTTTCCATTTGAACTCGTCGAGTCCTTCCTTGGACTCGTTGAGTTCTCCTTCATACAGGTCGGGACATTTGCTCATTGACTCGCCAAGTTCATCCTTTAGACTCGTCGAGTTCTTGACCTTTAAGTCCAAAAACACGTCTAATTGGTTGAGTCATCTTTTAGACTCAACAAGTTTGCTAAGTAACAGAGAACGTTGGGGAACCACGGCCCAACTCGTCGAGTCCAAAGAACAACTTGTCGAGTCCCCCATGATCCAAATATATCTAGTCGATTTCAGTCGGGCTTATTGCATCCAAAACATAGATCTGGCCTCCTAGGGTCGATATAACATGTAAAGTTACAAACTTTACGTTCATGCATGGACTATTTAGCTCAAAAAGCCCTAAAAAGTGGTTCATAGGATGCATGGGACTCCCATGGCCATAAAGTTGGCACCTTTATGCCATGGAGTCCCTCAATGACTCTGGATCTGAAGTTATTACCCCAAATAATGCTTGTACCCGTGAATGGTTCCAAAAAATGGCTCCTTAAAGCGCTAAACTACTCCAAAAAGAGATCTAATAGATGAATGGACAAGGTATAAACTTTATACCTCAAATGAGCTGGAAATGGAACACAACCTCTGGATCTACTTGCTTCCTCTTGAGCTCCCAAGCTTCCTCTTCCTTCTTAAGCTTTAAAACCATGAAAAACACACAACAATGGCTCAAGAACACTCAAAATGGGCTAGGGTTTCGAATTAGGGTTTTGTGGACTAAGGTAGGCGATGAGGGAGGCCACAATGAGGGTGTTAAGGCCTTTAAATAGGGTGCAAACCCTGAAAATTAGGGTTTCACTCTGGCAGACCTACTCGTCGAGTCGAGGCTCCTCGACTCGTCGAGTAGATTTCGAGTCCCTCGTCTAAACTTCTCCCATTCCTACTCGACGAGTTTGGGGCGTCCAACTCGTCGAGTCCCTTTGTAAAAATACATAATTCTTATATAAAATACGTACCAGGAACCCGACGTTACAAATCTCCCCCACTTATTTTAGACTTCATCTTCGAAGTTTGCTGCTGCATCCGGAAAAAGCTCGGGGTAGTGCTCCTTCATCTCGTCCTCCGGCTCCCAAGTCCATTCTGAGCCCTTGCGGAGCTGCCATTGCACCTTCACTAACTCGACCTTCTTTCTCCTCAGATCCTTCGTCTTCCTGTCGAGGATGGCTACTGGTCGCTCGATGTAGTTCAGGCTGTCATCAACTTGAATATCCTCTAGAGGCACCACCGTAGAGTCGTCTACCAGGCACTTCCGCAGCTGCGAGACAGGAAAGGTACTGTGGATCTGACTAAGCTCGGCTGGCAGATCCAGCCTATATGCCACTTTGCCCACCTGGGCTACAACCCTAAAAGGACCAATGTACCTGGGGCCAAACTTTCCCCGCTTCCTGAACTGGATGACACCTTTCCAAGGTTACACCATCAGGAGAACCCTATCTCCCACCTGAAACTCCAGGTCCGATCGGCGCTTGTCGGCATAGCTCTTCTGCCGACTCTGAGCAGTCTGAAGCCTGCTCCAGACCTGCTATATCCTCTCTGTCGTCTTGAGTACCACCTCGGTACTCCCCATGACCCTCTGTCCAACCTCACCCCAACATATCGGGGTTCTGCACTTTCTCCCATATAACATCTCAAAAGGAGGACGGTCGATACTCGCATGGTAGCTATTATTGTAGGAAAACTCTGCCAAGGGAAGGTAGGTATCCCAGCTACCGCCGAAGTCTAATACGCATGCTTGCAGCATGTCCTCCAAGGTCTGGATGGTCCACTCACTCTGACCATCCTTCTGAGGGTGGAAAGTCGTGCTAAAATGCAGACGAGTACCTAACTTGTCATGGAATTTATTCTAGAATCTGGAAGTGAATCGCACGTCTCGGTCAGAGATCACGGAAACTGGCACTCCGTGTCGAGCTACTACCTCTCTGATGTAGATATCGGCCAACTTCTCGGCCGAGATGCTCTCATGGATCGGTATAAAGTGAGCACTCTTTGTCAACCGATCCACGATGACACAAATCAAATCCACCCCTCGTGCGGTCCTGGGAAGTTTGGTGATGAAATCCATAGTAATATCTTCCGATTTCCACATAGGGATATCCAACGGCTGCGTCTTGCCGTGAGGCCTCTGGTGCTCAGCATTGACCTTCTTGCAGGTCAGGCATCTCTCGACGTACCAGGCTGATGTTGGTTTTTGAGCACTATAACACTCCTATGGTGCACATGCAACCCTAAATGCTTTGGATCTATGTTTTCTCTATTATACATGCATATTTTCAATTTTTCCAAAGCATTGTTCTAACAAGCATACAAATTGCCAAATGAATAATACATCTAGATAGATGACATACATTTTAGAAGGACTTGTAGTTCTTGACCTTTGGAAGCTTGAGCACCCCAAGTGTGATGCCTCTAATGGTTCACAAACACCAATATGCAAAAGATGACTTCAGAAAATAAGCTACTTATCTCAAAGAGAAGGTGTAACCGATTTTGGTTCATGAGGGTTCTATTTATAGTGTTGCACATGCTAGGGTTACACTTTGTAAACCCTAATGACCCATGACTTTCCACATTCTCATGCTCTATAGATTTAACCTCCATGGACTATCCATGGATTAGTTTAGCCCATCTACATAATCATGGATCATTGGCCCACACTACAAGAATCATTGATTTACATAATCAATCCGCATATATTAAATTAGTCTCTTTTGACCACAAAATTAATTCCAAATTAATTATTGATCAATACTAATTAAATAATTTCATATTAATATATTATACTTGTAATATATTAATAAACCATAATTAACCTTATTCTCAAAAGTCCATCCTATCAAATTGCACTGGTGAAGGCAACCCAAAAGGACCATGCTACAATCAGGTAAAGTACATACCAGTTATAGTTATGGGCTTAGACGCCAAATCCAATAGCTACATCCCGCTTCATGTAGGGCCATCAGTAATCAGGACGAAGATCTATGTACATCTTCATCGCCCCGGGATGAATAGTAAACCTGGATTTGTGCGCCTCCTCCATGATATGGAACCCACACTCTACGGTGTAGTGTCAACAACCCACGACTATCATAGTCGAAGGAGGAAACCTGACCCACAATACGCTCACTCTTCCGATGTTCCTCCTTCATAGCCTCCTGCTGGGCCTCTCGGATCTATTCCAAAAGTGGAGTCACTACCGTCATCCTCAAGCAGATATCTCTGATCGGGGCTGCCTTGCGGTTAAGCGCAATGGCCACAACATTGGCCTTCCTCGGGTGGTAGAGGATCTGACAGTCGTAATCCTTCACAACATCTAGCCACCGACGCTGCCTCATGTTCAGATTCGGCTGATCCATGAGGTACCTCAGATTCTTGTGATATGTGTAAACAGTACAACAGACCCCATAGAGGTAATGTCACCAAATCTTGAGGGTGAAGACAACCGCCCCCAACTCCAGATCGTGCGTCGGGTAGTTCGCCTCGTGAGGCTTCAGCTGCCTTGAGGCGTAGGCGATTACGTGCCCTCTCTACATCAATATTGCGCCCAAACCCGAGATGGACGCATCGCAGTATACTACAAAATCCTCCACGCCCTATGGCAGGGCTAAGATTGGCGCCTCGCACAACCTCTGCCTCAGCGTCTCGAACGATGTCTGCTGGTCAGGCCCCCAACAAAAGACAACGACCTTCTTCGTGAGCCGGGTCAAGGGTACTGCTATCCTGGAGATGTCCTGAATGAATATCCGGTAATATCCTGCTAACCCAAGGAAACTCCAAATCTCAGATGGAGACTTCGGAACCTCCCATCTCATCACGGCCTCCACTTTGGCCGGGTCAACCAAAATCCCATTCTGGTTGACAAGGTGCCCCAGAAACTGCACCTCGCGCAACCAAAACTCGCACTTTAAGAACTTGGCGTACAAGCTCTCCCTTCTCAGGATATCCAACTCCTCTAGCAAGTGCTGCTCGTGCTTCTCCTACATCTTGGAGTAAACCAAGATGTCATCGATGAAGACTATCACAGAACGATCCAACATCGGTCTGCATACGCGGTTCATGAGGTCCATGAACGCGGCAGGAGCATTGGTGAGCCCGAAGGGCATCACCACGAACTCGTAGTGGTCATAGTGAGTCCGAAAAGCAGTCTTCTGCACATCCTTCTCTCTGACTCGCAGCTGGTGGTAGCCTGAACGCAAATCAATCTTGGAAAACCAACATGCCCCCTGTAGCTGGTCAAATAGATCATCAATCCTCGGGAGTAGGTAACGGTTCTTCATCGTTACCTTGTTTAGCTCCCGGTAATCTATACACATCTGATGCGACCCGTCCTTCTTCTTCACAAACAGGATCAAGGCACCCTAAGGCAAACTGCTCGGACTAATAAATCCCTTGTTTAACAGCTCCTGCAGCTGTGTAGATAACTCCTGCATCTCGGGAGGAGCCAACCGATATGGTGCCTTGGCTATTGGAGCCGCACCGGGGACTAGGTCGATCCGAAACTCCACCTGCCTCTCCGGAGGTATCCCATGCAACTCCTCTGTAAATAAGTCCGGGTACTCTCGCACCACTGGCACATCGCTCACGGTCGCCTTACCCGCTTCCCGGGTATCCATAACATAGGCAACGTACCCTGCGCAACCCTGCTGAAGGTAGTGCCTAGCCCTCGCTGCTGAGCACAAAGCTGGTCCTCGATGCGGCCTCTCACCCTGAACCACCAACCTTCCCCCACTTGGGGTCCTGATACGCACCAGCTGCTGTGCATTGTCGATCACCACC
The DNA here is from genome assembly GCF_052849685.1 of Lactuca virosa. Classification (NCBI taxonomy): domain Eukaryota; kingdom Viridiplantae; phylum Streptophyta; class Magnoliopsida; order Asterales; family Asteraceae; genus Lactuca; species Lactuca virosa. The sequence continues at coordinate 74,556,066 of NC_136432.1, read as the reverse complement.
CTATTAGGGCTCAGCCAATCCATGCCGATGATAACCTTGTTCCCACGTAACGGAATGGGGACCAAATCCATGAGGTAACGCTCGTCGTACAACCTCAAAACGCAATCTATGAAAAACTCAGATGCCCGTACAGATCAGTCGTCAGCAATCTCGACCTCTAAATGACAATCTAACATGCCCAAAGACTCAGAAAATATATTGCTAAGAGCAAGAGAGACAAATGATCGGGTAGCCCCCGATTCAAATAACACATGATCTGGGATTCCGTTCACATGGAATGATCCTAAATAAAACACATAAACATAGCACATAAATATTATAACTGACATGTAATAAGAGTTAGGGAGGACAAAACATACACGTCACCACATCCGATGCGGCACGCGCCTCCTCGACGGTCAGCTGGAAGGCTCGACTCCTCACCATTGGAGCATCTGTCTTGCCCTGCCGGCCATCCGTAATCCACAGGGTCGCTGGAGCTGGCGCCACCACTAGCGCTGCTGCTGTCAATCTCGGGCAGTTGGCCTTTTTATGGCCCTTCTGATTGCAATGAAATCAAATCAGGTCTGATGTCTGAAAGGTAGGGGTAGGGGCAGTACAATCCCTGCCAAAGTGCCCAGTCTTGCCGCACTTGTAGCAGCCCGATGTCCCTAATCTGCAAACTCCCTCATGTGACTTGCCGCATTTCCCACAGCAGCCCCGGCCCTGCGGGCCCTTTGACCTAGAGTCGGATCCCTTGGGTTTTTCCCTGAAACCCCAGTAACCTGCCCAGCCTCTGCCTTCCTCTTTCGGATGTGCTCAATGTTAATCTCCCTCTCCTTTGCCCTCGCAATCATGTCATCCAATATCGGGCATGTCGAGTAGCTGACATGTTTCCGAATGTCAGCTCTCAACATGTCTTGGTATCGGGTCTTTCGCATCTTCTCATCCCGTGCATACTCAGGCACCGATAAAGCCCTGTCCCTGAACTTGGCAGTAATCTCCGCCACCGACTCAGTCGTCTACCTCATATCCATAAACTCCCTGGCCAGTTGCTGAAGCTCCACAGCCGGCGCAAACTCCGCCCTAAACCGAGTCATAAAGTCCGACCAAGTCATAGAATCAATGGCTGGGGCTTCCAACGAATCACTGACCGCCTCCCACCAATCTCGAGCTCGGTCCCTCAAACAACCTGCAGCATACCGGAACTTCAACCCCTCAGGGCAGAAGCTCGTCAACTGAGCAGACTCCATGTCTGCAATCCACCTCCTAGTAACAATGGGGTCCTTCACCCCGAGGAAGTCTGGCGCACCACATCCCCTGAAGTCCTTGAATGAGAGTGTGCGTGTCCTTGACTGAGTGGACGCCATGTCACTCCGAAATGCCCTGAGGCGATCCTCCATCAGCTCGATAATCCCTTCCTTGATCGACCCAAAAATCATCGGGGTCGACTCAAGGATGCCTCTCGTGATCTCAGAAGCAATGAACTCACGTAGGCCTTCATCAACTGGCTCGGTAACCGATCCCGATTCTGATCCTGAACCTGATCCTGACCCTGAACCTCCCGCTCCATGTCGTGTCACCACCATTCTGAAACAAAACATATAATTGTCATGTCATACATAACCTCGATAGTTCTCACATACTACAAGTTCCCTGGTTCTATCTCATCCCTCCTTGACTCGAGTACGGATCCTCTGCTATCAGTAGTACGGGCCCATACTACCTTCCACATCTATCCGTACTTTCCTCAAGGATTGCCTTGACTTCACCAAGTCCCTTCTACTGCTACTATTCGTTGTACTAATCTCATCCTAGGCTTACCCTATGGCAACTCTCCGACCTACTCTCCGCCATCAGCTGCATAAGGAATCACTGCTACCTTTACCTAACTAGCTTGCGAATACCATTACATATCACTAAGACCAGATAATTCTTCGAATGAGAGATCCTACCCTACAACGATTGGACTAAAACAAGAGCTGCACAATAAGGCTCAACCTAACCTTCTGAAATTATTTAGTGCTCATAATATGTAACTTAATGTATTCGTTTACTAGTTAGTTAAATAGAACTATAATTCCTAAAGGCACAAAGCAAGAAGCATTCGAGCGTTGAGTAACCCGAACCAAACATATCCTAATCAGGCTATCATATCACTGACTAATCAGTTCTAGCATATACTTCAATAAGCACATATAGCAGGCATACAAGGCATCTCCCTAGATCGTTAGCCGTAATCTAGCATGCAGTTCTCATAATCATACAATAGGCATATAACATAACATAATCATATCATAATCCTATGTGGATCTAGCATCCTTCCTAGATCCACATCCCTAATCTAGCATACAATTCTCATAATCATATCATAACATCACATTTGTGGGTATCTTGGGGAAAACTTACTTGAGCTCGGCCGGTTGCACGCATCATACACCTCGTTCTTTCTTAAAACTCCTTATTTCATTTTTTTAGAAAAACTATTTTCATGTAAAAATCTTTCAAACCCTCGATTTGAGTCCAAACGCCCCCGAAGGTGTGTCCGAATCCCTCAAACCAAGGCTCTGATACCAACTTGTAACATCCCAACATTCAAGACCAAAAATTTCATTTTTAATATAACGATTTATAAAAACAATTTGTGAGAGAACATCATCTAGTAATTTATTTCATAAAACCATAGTTCACGTGTCTCAACACCATATCATCAAATAATAACAATGTCAGAGTACAAAATCCCAAGAATCTCATGTGCTGAAAATCATGTGTGTGATGCGCTGCAGTCATACCAGCTCCTTCCCCTTCGAAGAAGAGGTACCTGAAACCAAAACTATAAACTATAAGCATAAAGCTTAGTGAGTTCCCCCATCATACCACATACCATACAATAACATACTGTCAGGCATATCCGGTTGCCCGACCCACCCCTTCGTTCACTTTTAACCGGTAACTGCCTAGCATATGCTGGCCTACCCCTTCGGTCTCTTTCAACCGGATACTGCCTAGCATATCTGGGTACTGGCCTACCCCTTCGGCGTCTTTCAACCGGATTCGGGGACTATTTCACCCCCTACTACTGCTACATAATACCCTAGCATACATACATGTATCATATACTGCCTAGCATATCTGGGTGTTGGCCTCCTCTTCGGTATCTTTTAACCGGTAACTGGGGACTATTTCACCCCCTACCACTATTATACTATAACATAACATACTAGCACATAAAGCATAGTGGCACACCAGACAATTATCACGAAGACAATCATCTAACAAACATCTCCTACTAGTGGACCGACATTGTGGCCTTAGACCCACTTCTACTGGAAGGTAACTCACTTCAGTGTCGTGCAGTAACTGAACTGTCCTCGGTGCTGGTATCAACTCTCCTCAAACTCCTAGACATAACAGTCTCCTTCAATTACTCCTTGATATTCATAACCCCTTTAAGGGTCAATCTTGGATAATGGTCAAAGTCAAAGTCAAAGTCAACACTCTGGTCAAAGTCACCATCCTGGTTGACTCAACTTGCCGAGTTGGTCCATCAACTCGTCGAGTTCCATAATTCAGAGAATCTCGAATTCGCAATCTAACTCGTCGAGTTACCCTCTAACTCGAGAAGTTTCTTCTTATAACAGAATCGAGACTTTCCATTTGAACTCGTCGAGTCCTTCCTTGGACTCGTCGAGTTCTCCTTCATACAGGTCGGGACATTTGCTCATTGACTCGCCGAGTTCATCCTTTTTAATCGTCGAGTTCTTGACCTTTAAGTCCGAAAACACGTCTAACTGGATGAGTCATCTTCTAGACTCAACAAGTTTGCTAAGTAATAGAGAAGGTTGGGGAACCACGACCCAACTCGCCAAGTCCAAAGAACAACTCGTCGGGTCCCCATGATGTAAATCTATCCAGTCGATTTCAATCAGGCTTAATGCATCCAAAACACAGATCTCGCCTCCTAGGGTCGATATAACATGTAAAGTTACAAACTTTACGTTCATACATGGGCTATTTAGCTCAAAAAGCCCTAAAAAGTGGTTCATAGGATGCATGGGACTCCCATAGCCATAAAGTTGGCACCTTTATGCCATGGAGTCCGTCAAAGACTCTGGATCTGAAGTTATTACCCCAAATAATGCTTGTATCCATGAATGGTTCCAAAAATGGCTCCTTAAAGCCCTAAACTACTCCAAAAAGAGATATAATAGATGAATGGACAAGGTACAAACTTTATACCTCAAACGAGCTGGAAATGGAATACAACCTCTGGATCTACTTGCTTCCTCTTGAACTCCCAAGCTTCCTCTTCCTTCTCAAGCTTCAAAACTACCAAAAACACACAACAATGGCTCAAGAACACTCAAAATGGGCTAGGGTTTCGAATTAGGGTTTTGTGGACAAAGGGAGGCGATGAGGGAGGCCACAATGAGGGTGTTAAGGCCTTTAAATAGGGTGCAAACCCTGAAAATTAGGGTTTCACTCTGGCAGACCTACTCGTCGAGTCGAGGCTCCTCGACTCGTCGAGTAGATTTCGAGTCCCGCGACCAAACTTCTCCCATTCCTACTCGACGAGTTTTGGGCCTCCAACTCGTCGAGTCCCTTTGTAAAAATGCATAATTCTTATATAAAATACGTACCAGGAACCGAGCGTTACAGTGAATCTACTATCTTGGTCAGAAATAATAGAAATAGGAACTCCATGCAATCTGACAATTTCCTTGAGATAACTTCTAGTCAGCTTCTCCATCTTGTCGTTCTCCTTAATTGATAAGAAATGGGTGGACTTAGTCAATCTATGGACTATTAACCAAATAGTTTCAGAACCACTAGGAGTTTTGGGTAGTTTAGTGATGAAGTCCATTGATATCCGCTCCTATTTCCATTCGGGTATTTCCGGTTGTTGAAGTAAACCCGAGGGCTTTTGATGTTCTGCCTTTACTTTAGAACAAGTTAGGCATTTGCTCACATAAGTAGCAATCTCAGCCTTGATGTTTGGCCACCAATAATGTTCTTTTAAATCTAAGTACATTTTGTTTGAGCATGGATGTACGAAATATCTGGACTTGTGGGCTTCTTCTAAGACCAAGTCCATGACTCCACCGAACTTAGGTGTCCAATTTCGGTTCATAAAGTGTCGTGTTTCATTATCTTTTTGTATAACTTTCTTTTCCATTCCTCACAAAGCTTCGTTCTTGATGTTTTCTTCCTTTAGAGCCTCGAGTGGAGCTTCTCTAATTTGTGCGATAAAGTTAGAATGGATAGTTATAGTTAATGCTCATACCCGACGGGGTTTAATATATTCCTTTCGACTTAAGGCATCTGCTACCACGTTTTCCTTTCCGGGATGATAATGAATCTCACATACGTAATAATTCAGCAATTCGACCCATCTTCATTGTTGCATATTAAGATCCTTTTGGTCGAAGATGTGTTGAACACTCTTGTGATCGGTAAAGATAGTACACTTTGTACCATATAAGTAATGTCTCCAAATTTTCAGTGCAAAAACTACAGCTCCCAGTTCAAGATCACGGGTAGTGTAATTTTTCTCATGCACCTTAAGTTGTTATGATTCGTAAGCGTTAACTTTTCCTCTTTGCATCAACACGCATCCCAATCCTTGATTTGATGTGCCGCAGTATACGACGGAATCTTCTGTCCTATCTGGGAGGGATAGGATTGGTGCACTACACAACATTTGTTTTAGTTTTTGAAAAGCAGCTTCTTGTTTGTCTTCCCAGTTGAACTTCATATCTTTCTGTGTTAATGTTGTAAGCGTCTTGGCTTTTTTGGAGAAATTATCTATGAATCTACGGTAATAGCCAGCAAGTCCTAAGAATTAACGCACTTCTGTTGGCGTCTTTGGTGCTTCCCAATTATTGATTGCTTCAACCTTGGAGGGGTCAACATGAATTCCTTCGTTGCTAACTACATGACCTAAAAATTGTACTTCTCTAATCCAAAATTCACATTTAGAGAATTTGGCATACAAATTTTCTTTTCTTAGTAGCTCCAAGATTATTTGCAAGTGTTGATCGTGTCCTTCCTTGGTTCGTGAATTTATCAATATATCATCGATAAATACTATCACAAATTTATCCATGTACGGTTTGCAAACACGATTCATGAGGTCCATAAACATTGTTGGGGTGTTGGTCAATCCAAAAGGCATAACTAAGAACTCATAATGACCATATCGAGTCCTAAATGTTGTATTTGGAACATCATCTTCTTGTACTCTAAGTTGATGGTATCCTGATCTGAGATCTATCTTTGACTAGTAGCTAGATCCTTAGAGTTGATCGAATAGATCATCATTTCTTGGAAGCGGGTAACGATTCTTGATCGTTAGTTTGTTTAGCTCCCGATAATCAATACACATTCGAAACGATCCATCCTTCTTCTTAACAAACAAAATTGGTGCTCCCGAAGGCGAAAAGCTTGGTCTGATGAAGTCTTTGTCAAGAAGTTCTTGTAGTTGGCTAGATAGTTCTTGCATTTCAGATGGAGCCAACCGATAAGGAGATTTCGCTACTGGTGCTACTCCTAGAATTAAGTCGATTCGGAATTCGATTTGTCGAACGGGTGGTATTCCAGGTAGATCTTCAGGGAATACATCTGGGTAGTCACATACTTGAGGTATGTTTTTGATTGCTTTTGTTTTGCTTTTCTTATCTACAATGTGAGCCAAAAAGGCGCTGCATTTCTTCTGTAGATATTTTTGAGTCTTGGTGCAAGAGATGTCTTTGAGGTTTTTCCCAGACTTATCACCATAGATAATCAGGGCTTCGCCGTTAGGTAAGGGTAGTCATATGGCTTTTTCATAGCATAGAACTTCGACGTGATGTAAAGATAACCAATCCATGCCAATTATGACATCAAAACTACCGATAGACATTGGCATGAGGTTGACGTGAAAGAGGTAGTTATTTAGAGTTAATAGACAACTTTCTAAAATTTCATGTTTTCTCTCGGTTTGACCGTTAGCGATTTCTACTTCGTATATTTCTTTTAATTTGCTAGACTCATAACTTAATAGTTTTCTAAACATCGGGGTTATAAAACTTCTATCAGCTCCAGAATCGAAGAGTATAGTAGGATATAAATTATCTATGAGAAACGTACCAGATACCACCGAAGGGTCCTGGATAGCTTCTCTACTTTCGATTACGAATGCCCTGTCGTGGCCTAAACCTCCCTGACTCCTTAAATTTGGACATTCCTTCTTGATGTGTCCAATTTCACCACACTCAAAACATGCTCTTCCTCCACCATAGCTTGTTCCAGTATTTGTTCTCTGATTTACTGTTGCAGGTGTTGTGCTCCTGCAGTAACTGGCAGTGTGCCCTTCTTCTTGCACTTCATGCAAAAAAACAGTCACCTGTGTGCTGACGGTTGCACTGACTGCACCATGGAGAATTTTCATTATTCCTCCTTGGTGGTATGGGTATCGATGTCGTGGCTGCATAATTAGTTGCCACTTCTTGTCTCTTCCCGGATGATTGTTTGGGATTCTTCCCATTAAACTTGCGCTTGTTCATTCCATATTTGGGAGGTTCAGGTTTTGAGACCATAAATTTCCCTTGGATCTCTGTGCTGGTTAGCTGATGAGCTATTCGCTTTGTGCTGTCATATGTTGTAGGTTTTGATGCGATCATCATCCCTTTGATTTGTGATGCTAGACCCCAGATATATCGCTCGATCTTCTTATATTCAGGGGTTACAGGTGTTGGACACATCATCACAAGGTCATTAAATCTAGCGGTATAAGCATTTATCTCTGAACCCTTCATTGTTTGATTCCATAGTTCTTGTTCCTGCTTTTGTATATCTTCCCGAGGACAATACTCCTCTACTAGCATCATCTTCAACACCTCCCATTTCATGGAATTTGCAGCATTAATTCCCATTGTATTTACATGGCTGTTCCATCATGTTAACGCTGCATCAGTGAAAGTACATGCTGCAAATCGTACTTTACAATCATCTAGACATAAGCTTATTTGAAAGATGGATTATGTCTTTTCAATCCACATGGTCAAATTAACAATCCCTTCAGTTCCATGGAAGCTCTTTGGTTTGCAATTCATAAAGTCTTTGTAGGTACACATTCTGGCGGTTCCTACATTGCCTTCATTTCTAATTCCACCTGTTCTGACATTAGCTAGAGCTGCAGCTATTCTCTGAGCTATAATTTCTTCAAGTTCCGCTGAACTTATTGAGGGGTTTATTTCTGGTGGTCGTGGTTGTGGTTGTTGTTATGGTTCTGATCGCTGGTTAAGGTTTAGCTGAGCACTACTTCTTCTAGGCATTTTTATTTAGTTCCTATTATAAATAGTAAGAATATTATAAGTTTTATGAAGTATTTTATTTAGTCGTTAAAATACTAATGACTTCAATTATTCTTTAAGGTATAGAACATAGTGAACGACACTATTTGGCACAGGATTATTGTAATATATGCTTCATATTTATTACCAGTGGCTACATCAGTTTATTGTAGGTTTATATGAGAAAAGTTTCTAAAAACATTGCAAGGCTTACTACACCCTTGCTATAAACTTTTCCCTATTACCTTAACTAGTCTGATTTTTATCTCCTATCTTACACAACCACTAGTTCTACTCTATCTACCAGTATCCTAAGTGATGGCCTAGTGCGTTGGTGACGTGAACCATTTGTTCCTCAAGTGCTTGGTTTCTTTGCTCAAGCTCTCCAGTGTGTTCTTCATTTCTTGAGGTTTTATTGTAAAGTTCTAGTTCTGCAATCCTTGCGTCGTGAGTAATCATGTCGTTATAAGAGAAATTAATGCGATGATGGACATCCATCACTGCCTCTTGATCTCGCGTTCTCTGTCCTTCTAACCTTCGCATCTTTCCTGAAAGATGAGTAGTCTTCCCTTCGACAATTTCCATCTTGTTTTCGATTCTCACACTTACGAGCTGTGCGTTTCATTTTTCTCCTCATGGAAATTAACGATAAAGGGTATTCATTGGGGGTAAGGAAGATGCCATTGATTCTGTCTCTTCCATAGGCTCGCTTTCTTCCATTGGTTCGCTTTCTTCAAGTTCGTTGGAAGGTAAAGGTGCTCCATCGTCAGAAGGTATAGGATGGAAGGTAGTTGGATTTATAGGGTAGTAAGGATCGCATGCCAACATAGGGAATGAAGTTTCTTGCTCCTCATCTGTATCTTCTATAATTGTCCATTTTCGAGAATGAGCCATGTCGAACTCCTAGTTTGAATCACCGAGTATTTAGTCTATCAAATATTACTTCCAATTTGAATAGTCCATATGATCTGATCATAATAAAATGTAGTTGCGCACCTACACCTTGTTGTGATAGGATCTATGCACATATACACTTTAGTTGGAATATTTTATCTAAATCCTTGAGATCAAAAGCATTTCGGGTGTTTTAAGTGTATTCTTATCAAGGGGTTGAGTCTTTATATATGAATCTATATTTCTTATTTGTTGTATTCACGCTTTATTAATTACTGTTTGTTACTTCAGGTCTAGCTGATAAGGCACTGGCCAGTCAGGACAGTCAAAAGGGCAGGATCATTTCAGCATATAGCCAATCTGAAATCCGAAAACCCAATGTGACATGTCTATCCTGTCATCGCTCCCGTAAGTAGTCCTGTAGTAGAATAATTAATAACATTTTTTATTGTAGGTTAAGGGATATACCTATACCTAAACCTAATAGAGTAAGCCCTAGACTATAGTCATGCTTTCCTAAGAAAGTACTAGTTCGCTATAGTCAATAGCTCTGATACAAATCTGTCACACCCCCAGCCGGCGGCAAAAACACCAGGCGGTGTAACGTCATCTTTGTATCACAGTTATAAAACATACATTGAACAATACTAAAAAATTTTATAAACTACATACCTTTATTGATGATCGAAAATTACATTATTATTGTTTCCTTGTATTTATTACATAATATCCGACTATTGCATATGTCTTAATGGATATATGTTCCATACGAAGAGAAAGGATAATAGTAAAACTTTTCCTGTTCGAGAAACATTCAGCTTATTAAATTCCTGAAACCACATGCATTTTGAAAATACGTCAACATAAAGTTGGTGAGTCCACATGTTTTGACTCCATATAAAAAGTACTTTTTCCAAGTTTAAAAAGTATAAAACATAGTATAAAAGAGTCATCCTGACTCATATCTAACACATATTATATATCCTAAGTATAATAGTTTACTTATTAAATAAATTATATACCTAAAATCTCCATATACTTAAATCAAGGTAGGTTACTACGTATAAATTCTATTTCAATTCTATACGAGTATATATACTAGGTAATATTATTTACCTATAAATTCCTTGTACCTAGAGTATAAGTGATTGGGAAACTTATACTTAACATTAATACTTGTATATCAACAAAGTATTATGTTTCTAATAATTTGCTACCATGAGTCTGTAACCGTTGCTATGACATACAAGACCTCTGACAAAAAAAATTCCAATCAATGGTTCCACGAAGGATTTCCACCATTGATGCCATAAAAGATTATGCCCGAGCTACCATGAAGGATACCAACCATATAAAAACACTGTGCGCTTCATCGACGCCGGATCAATAAACAAATAAAACGACAGTTCGTCACTCGCTAAATAATGGGTTGTAGCTAACAACAACGAGTGGGGTTGTCAACCCGTATAGTTTTATACACAACTTCCTCCCCCACACGGGATTAATGGTTACAGGTCAGAGGATTTCCCCTAAGATTCCCATTCTTAGTTGATGAATATAATAGCTCATGTAGACTTTGACGACCTTTTAAAGTTCTAACAACAAAAGCATATTCGTGTCTAAAACCCTAAGTTACTATACTATGCTTTTAAACATTACTCATAATTTCATAATATTTAGGCAGTACAACAACTATAACTTGAGGTAAAACCAGGTTTTATCTTAACATAGAACCATTAATAACAACATACTTAACAAGTATATATATATATATATATATATATATATATATATATATATATATATATATATATATATATATATATATATATATAGAACTCCCGCATATAATTTCAGGGCTATATTAACAACATACCGGGTTTTAACTTGACATAAAACCAATAATAATAATATACTTAACAATTAGTATATATAACTCCCGAGTATAACTCCGGGGCTATATCCCACATAATATATATAGAACTCCTGAATATAACTCAAGGTCTACATTAGTATAATCTATAATAATAGCATGCTAACAAGTTTACAATAGTTGTATGTTTTCAGATACAAAACAACTATATCCCAGTTAATATAACTATATGATGTTGATACGAATATACTATCATATAAACTTAATATTAACTTGTATACAATATTTAGCATGCGTTTCCCCCAAAAACATTAAAAAGTGGGGCCGTGTAACTCACCCTAGTAGCGTGTTTTTATAGAATCTAACTAGAAACGGTCAGCGGTTCGTAAGGTGTCAAGATACTGACTTCACGTCGTGACCTTTATGTCTACGTCATGGAGTCTTAAGACATCACTCGCGTGGACTTGTCATCTGCATTCTAGCCTTGAGAAGTGTCCTTGATCACATTCACATCGTGAACCTTCATGTTCACGTTGTGGAGCATGACTGATTAGGTTTCTGCCGCGTGTCATGCTCTTAGACTGCTACATCTTCAGAAGATCATATCTTTTGCATACGAACTCTATTTTTGACGTTCTTTATATCCACGCGTAGGTATTTACAAGTACTAAAACTCTTTTTTAGATTCCTATAACTAACTCTCATTATATTTTAACTTCTTCTTATTATAGAGATTTATATTGTTAGAGTTTATCATAACTTCTTCACACAAAGTTAGATTGAGATTTGTATAGACGTATCCTTTGATTTATATTATAAAGTATGTACGAAAATTCATACTTGCATTAGAATTTACCATGAACTACATAGTAAGTTTATCACATTACTTGTTTGACACAATCACATTACTTGATTGACATAATCACATGTGATTGTTGTTGACCTATTTTGACTGGTGTTACAAGATACTTCTAAAATAATAAAAATAAGTCATTAATACATGATATACAGCACAATCTCAAAATGAATATAAAAGGTAGTAATGCATGAAGATCTTAGAGGACGAGTTTTTGAAAATAACTTGAAATTCCGAAAACTGAAGGAACTGAGCTCGGAAGAAGATATGTGATGAAATCACATTACCATTTTGGATTTGAATTCCAAGGTGTACTTCTTAGAGAACATTCTGAGGTAAAATACTCCGAGGTGGAATTGACCTAAAGTATCTGATCTGACTATATCGGACGGAACTTCAAGTAAGGTAGTACTCTAAAAATCATAAAACTAGAAGAAAATGTTAGACAAAAAAGACATATCATGATCCTTTATTTTCCAAGAAGAAACAATTTTGAGGAGAAAAATGTTTTAAATAAGAATTATTTGACTTTATAATGTTTCCATTATAGAGTACAAATTTCTTGAAAGAATTGAGGACCAGACATCATCATTCCCATTTTGTTTAGAAATCCATTAAATTTGGTTTCGTTTAATGACTTACTAAATAAATCAGCAATTTCATCGTCATATGGAACAAAGATGAGCTCAATGTTACCTTTCAAAACACGATCTTTAATAAAATAGTACCGAATATCAATGTGATTGGTCATGGAGTGCTGAATTGAATGGTGAGAGATCACAATTGCACTATGAGAGACACAATAGATAGGAATCTGTTGAAATCGATAACCATAGTCCAAAAGCTGAGATTTCATCCATAGAACTTGTGACGTGCAGCTAGCAACAACAATTTATTCTGCTTCGGCTGTTGAAAGAGCAATACAGTTCTGTTTCTTGGACGGCCAGCTAACAAATCTCCCTCCCAAAAATTGAAAAACCACCAGATTTGCTTGATGAAGGAAACTTTCATTTGCAGGATACCAAATTCTGAGGTTCTTTGTTCCTTTGATATATCGGATGATTTGCTTGACAGCCAAAAGATGAGACACCTTCGGATTAACCTGGAATCTAGCACAGATACATGTTGAGAACATGATGTCAAGATGACTTGTAGTGAGGTAGAGTAGCGATCCAATCATTCCCCTTATATTTCTTCTAATCAATGGCAACAATGGATGGGTCCGAGAAGATTTTGTATATGAAACCCATTGGAACCTTTGTAGAGGTACAAGTGTCCACTGAATATTTCTTCTGAAGTTTGGAAATGTATTTCTCTTGATGAATGAATATTCCTCTGTTGGTCTATTTAACTTGTAGCCTGAGGAAGAAGCTTAACTCACATTTCATACTCATTTGGAATTGACTAACCATTAGTTTAGCAAAGTCAGCAACCATCATCGGATCAGTTGATCCAAAAATGATATCATTGACATAGATTTGTACTAACATGAGATGTTTCCCATTTCTTCTACCGAATAATGTAGGATCGAGAATTCCTATTTGAAAACCAGAACGCTTCATAAAATCAGTGAGAGTCTCGTACTTGGCGCGAGGAGCTTGCTTGAGGCCATAAACAACTCTTTGAAGTTTGTAGCAATAGTTCGGATATGAAAGATTCACAAACCCAGGAGGATTTTAAAGATATACTTCACTATCAAGTTCACCATAGAGAAAAGCACTCTGGATGTCCATTTGGTAAACTTTAAAGCCTTTGTGAACATCATAGGCAAGAAAGATTCGCATAGCTTCAAGACGGGTAACAGGAGCAAAGGTCTCGTCGTAGTCAAGTCCTTAGATCTGAGTAAATCCTTTGGCTACCAATATCGCTTTGTCTTGGATTATAACTCTAGTGTCGTTGATTTTGTTTCGGAATACCCATCTTGTACCAATAATAGGGTGATCCTGAGGAGGAGGGACAGGATTCCACACTTGATTTTTGTCAAATTCTGCTAACTCTTCTTGCATGGTTGTAATCCAATACAAATATTATAAGGCTTTTTTGATGGATTTAGGTTCAAACATTAATGTGAATGCCGAGAAGTGACACCCATTTTGAATGTTAGTAGCAGAGCGAGTTTGAACTCCAGCATTGAGATTTCCAATTACTTGATTCAGAGGATGATCCTTTGTCCAAATATGTATTCTTGGAAGCTCTTGTGTAGTGAATGATCCGATATCACCAATGGGGTTGTGTTGCTCCCCATAAGAATTTTAATTTGACGATGATGCTCCTCTTGAAATTCTGAAGCGGATATATCAGCATCGTCATCGTTCAGAAAGTCGAAGAAGTTAACATCATCTTCATTGTTGTTCAGAATAGGGTCAATTTCAGCAAATTGATCTACTACATCTTCAAATCCATCAAAATTTGATTCGAGGGTTGGATGAAATTGTCCCCCTCAACATGAGAAGGTTGAAATGTTGCGGAATCAAATGGAGGAAAGGTTAGGGTCAGACCAGAAACATTTTGAGAAACAAAAGTGGAAATTGAGGACGGTCTTGAACGAGATTCTGAATCAAGAGCAGTTTCTATTGGTCCGAACAAGCTTTTGAAATTAACTTCATAGATAATTGAGGATTCAGAGACCCAGGAAGTGGAGAATCGGACTCCATAATATGTTTTACAACATGCGTAGGAACTGAATTCCGAACAAAATTATCATCAAAAGTGATATAAAAGCTTTCTTCAATTACAAAAGTTCTACGATTCAGATCTCTGTAAGCTTTAGATTTGGTTGAGTATCCCAAAAAGATGGCTACATCGGATTTTGGTTGAGACATGGTGAGTTGATCATGGTTGTTTTTGATAAAGCATCTACAACCAAAAATATGCAAAAACGAGATACTTGGCTTCCGACAATTCATTGCTTCTTATGGTGTCTTGTTGAGACGACGATTGATGATGCTTCGATTTTGAATGAAGCAGGATATGGAGACGGCTTAGGCCCAAATATAAAGAGGAAGGTCTGCAAAGTTCAACATCCACCGAGCGGCTTCAACTAGAGTTTGGTTTCTTCTTTCAACAACACCATTTTGTTGAGGAGTGTATGGAGCAGAAAATTGGTGTTCAATGCCTTTATTAATAAGAAAATTTTTAATTGTGGCATTTGTGAACTCGGATCCATTGTCACTTCGAATTCTTCGAACAGGAAGTTTAGTCAGAACTTCAATGCTTTTGAAGAAATGAATGAGCTCGGAGGCAGTTTCTGACTTTATTCTTAAGAAGAAAACCCAGGTGAACCTTGTATAGTCGTCAACAATCACCATAATGTACTTTTTGTGATGTAAGCTTTCTACGATAGATGGTCCACAGAGATTAATATGAAGTTCAAGCGGGTCCGAAATGGATTTTTTTTATCAGAACATGATGTCCTTTCTTTGATTGCTTCCCACATTCACATGCAACACAGAGATGATCGTTTTCAAATTTGAGGAGTGGCAGAACTCAAAAAATTTCACCAGAAACCAAATCATTCTTGTATCGGAAGTTGAGATAAGCAAGCCTCTGATGCCAACACCAACTTATGTCAGGAATGGCTTTTGATAAAAGACACAACTGAGGCTTCCCGATGATCATGTTGATATCTAGAGGATACATATTTTTTTTTGCGATCTGATTTGATGAGGCATTATTTTCGGTCTTCTATCATAACATAGCTACGTTTCTTACAGAACTCAACTCTTCAGTTTCCATCAATGAGTTAATCCATACTGATCAGATTATGCTTGAGATCAGTTACATAAGCCACATTGGAGACATAGAAATTTCTGTTGGTCAAGATGTCATAACCTCGAATTTGGGAATTGGAGTTATTGCCATAAGTAACATAACCATTATTTGGAGCAAACTTCAGATCATACAGAAAATCCTTCTGCCCAGTCATGTGCATGGAACAAGCACTATCAATATACCATATTGTATCTTGTTCCTAAGCACAAAAAGCCTACAAAATCAATGAGTTTTGGAGTTTTTAGGTTCCGAGTTAGATTTAGGGACTTTAGCATGGGCTTTGGACTTGGCTTGTGAATTCTAAACACCTGGTATCTCGGAAAGCTTTTTTCGAGATTCTTTTCGGAAAATACAGAATTCCATAGTCTTTTCATTTATCCAAAAATCATACTCAACCATTGGTTGTTTGGGCACTGCTTTCCTCGGAGGAACAATTTTCTGAGATGTTGCAAGAAGAATTGTGTTCCTGGGTGTTTCAATTAAGTTTTTTTTAACTTTCCATTCTATTTTTTTTGAACCTTTAGAAGGTTTCTGAACAACAGTGTTGCGAGCATCTTTTTCTTTGTTCACTGCATTCATAGGACCATTTGATTTCGGAAATTATTTTGGTTTAAAAATATTGCCATCCGAGTTAGCAATAAACATAAAATAAGATCCTTTCCGAGGAGATTTGGTTTTCTTAGATGAGGTCTCAACAGTAACATTTTTCACACAACTTTTGACAGACGTATTATGAATATCCGTGCTAACAGGAATAGGTGGTCTCTAAAGAATTTTAATAGGCATGAAGGTATTGTGATTTCTAGTAGCTGGACTGACTATTTAAGGCACTTTCTTCTCAGATTTCTCAAGAAACATAGAGCACTACCTAGACCTAGTTTCTTTTTCAAGAGCTTTCCTAGCTTCGGTCTTTGGATGAACATGTCCTTCTTGTTCAACCAAGGTTTCTTTCGAGAGTCAGAAACCACATTAGATTTGGAGACACAGGAATCGGACGGAGTGTCATCATTACTCTTAAGTTCTACATCAATATCAAGAGATTCCCAAATGGACTTGGATTGGTCCAAGTCATGTCCGTTTGTCTTAGGAATGATTTCTTCAATAACACAATTGTTCGAAGGACCAAAGTTTGGAATGCAAACTCCAGTACTGCTTGTGTTAAGTGAAGGTTCCGAAGACAGATTTAGTTTCATGGATATTAGATGCGGAAATTGCATGGAAATAGGACATGTAATAGTGACTGGTTGAACTTAGAAATCAATGATTGATAT
This sequence comes from Lactuca virosa, assembly GCF_052849685.1. NCBI lineage: Eukaryota > Viridiplantae > Streptophyta > Magnoliopsida > Asterales > Asteraceae > Lactuca > Lactuca virosa. The sequence goes on along the minus strand of NC_136432.1, from coordinate 74,539,089 downwards.
TTGTCTGAGGTCTCATAAAGGAACGACAATGGCGAGACAGGCGTATTCGAATAAATTTGGTTCAGACTATCTCCCATAAATGTTAAATTTTGAAGTTCCTTAAGGGGACGAGCAATAGTTTTTGGAAACTCGCTTCTGAGACCTAGTGCTTTAGATGAAGGGTGAAGAAAATTACGTGTCATCCTTTCATTAGCTTCAAGAACATCAATCAAATTATGTAAAGCATCAATTTTAGCAGTAAGATATTTTCTATCTTTTACTAGAACAATTCTTTCACTAAATGAAATTTCACATTTGTCATTTAAAATGATACATTCATCTTTAGCCACTACAAGTTCTCTTTCTTATGATTCTATCTGAAGCATGCGGTCTTCAAATCGTAATCTAAGACGGGTCAACTCACTATCTAGCTTCTCACTAACTTCTGTGGAAGACTCATAGGCTTAATAAATAATTGTCATATCTGATTGAATTTGAGTTAGATAAGGTTCACAAACAGACAAATCAAAATTATTGTTAGTAATCATAGATTTTACCTGTTGGATGATGCTACGGCCATGTAGATCGTTGGTTTCCATATAGCAGTAGTTTGGCTCAGCATCTTCATCATCATCTTCTGAACTGGAAGACCAGTAACCTTTATCACACTCAATAGACTGTCTAGCCATAAGACACAAGATTCTTCTAGATTTTCCTTCACCCTCGTCAGCAGATGACCAATATGTTGGATAAGGTGTCTAAGTCCATAACTATATTTGGTATGTACTTGACCCGATTTAGCATGGTCCATTTGGGTTGCACTTCACCGGAACAATTTGGATTTTGAGGAGAGGATATGTATGATTTATTAATATATTATTAGTTATAATATATTAAAATGAATTCATATTATTTAATTGGTATTGATCAATAATTAATTTGGAATTAATTTTGTGGTCAAAAGAGACTAATTAAATATATAGGGATTGATTGTGTAAATCATTCATTCTTATATTGTGGGCTAGTGATCCATGATTCCTTATGATGGGCTTAACCCATGTGGTAACCCATGGGTGCTCCATGGAGGTTAAAACCCATGGATCATGAGGGATGTGGAAAGTCATGAGTGACATGGTGTAACCCTAATGTGCACACTATATAAGAAGCCCTTTGGTTCAAGAAAAAGGCACCCTAGTGTATTGACGAGGAGAGGCCGATTTTTGTGAGCATTGTAGTTCTCTTCCAAGTTTCCAAAGTGTTGGTGGTGATTTGTGATTCCACTTGAGGCATGCACATTATTGGTGCTAAGCTCTTAATGCTCCAAGCAATTAGCCACAACAAAAGGTATGTTTCCCAACTTGTTTTATACACTATGTATCAATGTTTTGTATGCTAGTTAGGGTAATACCTTGGAAACTTCAAGTTTTCATGTATAATAGTGAAAACATAGATCCAAGGTATTTAGGGTTGCATGAACACCTTAGGAGTGTCAGTATGCTCAAAACCCATCAGTGGTATCAGAGCCTAGACTTGCTTTCAATTATACTTGATGCTACTTGCTGTTTGAAGTTGGAAAAATCAAGTTTTTTGCTTCCTGACTGATGAACTTCCCGAGTCCACTGCTGGACTCGACGATTCCATGTACAAATTAAGCTACTCGACGAGTCCAGTTCATGGACTTGCCGAGTTGGCTGGGCAGAGTGCAGAAAACCGATTTTTTGGCCCCAAATGGATAGGATCATTATCCCAAACTGTTTTGAATCATAAAAATATGTTTTTTAAGATATGGTAATGATCATGTTAATCCATTTGAAAGGTGATTGTCAAAATTTCATGTTTTGTTTTAGTTTATATGATTAGTCTAAATTACATGGAATTTGTTTGATTTTAATTGCCTTGATCATATGAGTTTAATCTAGAACTTGAACATTCTTGTTAGTTGAATTGTTGTTCTTGATGATTTTAATGGACTCCATAACTTGTCCTCAAGTTATGGAATTCCAAAAGTTTTTTCATTTAAATGGGTCATTAAAAATCATAGGTTATAGAAAAATGAAGAGTATCATTTTAAAAGACCATTAAACTCATATGTTATGAAGTTGAAAAGCTTTAAAGAGTTTCAAAACTTGCCCTCAAGTTTTAGAATTTGTAAACTCACACATTTAAAATTTAATTCCAAACCCTAGAATTTTAAAAGTTTAAAATTCAACCCTTATACTATTATACTATTATAAGTTTAATATATATATATATATATATATATATATATATATATATATATATATATATATATATATATATATATATATATATATATATATATATATATATATATATATATATATATAAGAACAAGTCAGTCTTACCGTTAGTAGGCCTCATTCACGAAGCCGGTCTATATGGGGGGTATAAGGTTACTGCCTATAAAATGGTGGTTTAATGGGTGTCTACTCTCACCCACCGCTTCCTTGACTGGTGGAGGGTCGTTAGCCGAACGGGTAGGACAAAGACTATAATTCTCATTAAAAGTATAATGATAAATATAAAGTAACTAAACCTTTTATAAATTCCCAATCTTAGTTACTTTAGGAAAATGTGAAATTGATTCTAACCCATGAAATTACACTTTGCACCTTACCAAGTCGTTAGTGGAGCTTGTGTGGTTAACCGGCACACTAACATGGACTAGTAAGGGTGGAAAAGGGTAGCTTAATGTTTGTCATAGATCGATGAAGCGTGTGTGGTTAACCGGAACATCGATTAGGTGATAAATGACATTAAGAGTACCAAGTATATTTGTATGGTTATTCACACCTTGTTTGTGATCCTCGATATCCCAGTCACAAACTTCAAGGGCATAACCGAGATTTAAACATGCCATTGAAGAGTTCAATGAATCTCAAAAGAATATAGGAATTTCAATTCATCTAAAACCTATTAATTCAATTTCGTTTTTCATGGTGGAAATTGGTAAATCGTCATTTACCTACCTTCAAATATTTTGCAGCTTGGATTACGGAATCCCTCTTCCAAATTGTAAAATATTGTGTTGGGTCCTAGCCTTAATATTTCATTTTGGGTGTTATATTAAGGACTCTATATCTAATCTAAACTTTGTCTTTCTTCCTTTTCAGATGTCTTCCAACAATGCTGATTCTGGCTCAAACCCTACCGACTCCTTCTCTCTCATGAATCTTTGTGGGAGAGTCATCTTTGATGGAACTAATTTCAATGATTGGATTAGGAACATAAGGATGGTCACTCGTTATGAGGACAAGGAATATGTCCTCGACAAGGAGCTGAAGGAAATTGATGGGTCTACTGCTACTCCCCAGGAGATTGCTGATTTCAGGGCACATGAGAAATATGCCACCAAGGTAGCTTGGATCATGCTCGTCAAGGGCGGTATGAAATCATCTCTTCCATGATAACAACCAGGATGAAGGATGGTGAAGCCATCACGGGCCACTTGCAGAAGATGCAAAGGTTTGTGGACCGATTGCTTAAGTTGAATGTGAACTTCCCTGAGGAGCTGGCTATTGATATGATACTACACTCCTTACCTCCATGTTATGATCAGTTCCACATGACCAATCATATGAACAAGGAGGAGGTCACACTTAGCAAACTTCTAGGACTTTTGAGGACAACCGAAATTGGTCTCAAAGGAAAGTCGGTTATTACTACTCCTACCACCGCCCCTGTTTTGGCAATCGGGCAAGGCAAGGGAAAGAAGAGGAAGAACCCTTCCAAGGGTTTCAAGGGAAAGTCTCTTGATGGGTCCTCTTCTAGCAAGACTAAAGTCGGTCCTGCAACTCCTTCCTCCAACCCAAAAGAAGTAGAGTGGTTCTATTGTCATGATAAGGGGAACTGGAAGTGAAGCTGCCCAAAGTACTTGCAGGATGTTAAGGATGGGAAAGTAAAACCCACCCATGCAGGTATTTACACTATATTGTCTAATAACTCACCACATACTAATTCTTGGGTCCTTGATACAGGTTGTGATATTCACATTTGTTCTGATATGCAGGGACTAAAAAGAAGTGAGGATGTGGAGCATGGGAAGATAAACTTAATCATGGGGAATAGGAAAGCTTCACTTGTAACCAAGATTGGAGTTTATTCTTTATTGCTTTGTAGTGGGTTTAAATTAGATTTGAATAAATGCTGTTACTCGTCTGAAATGGCGAGAAATATTATTTCTTTTCATGGTTTGTACAAACCAGGTTTCACACTGTCTTTTGATAATGAAATTGGTGCAATAAATGCTTATTATAATGGTGTTTTTTATTTTTAAAGCATTACCTTGTAATGGTGTATATGAAACTGTGATGGTTGTAGATAACTTAGGAAATAATGTATTGCATATTGATTCTTCCACTAGTTTGGATAAAGCATCCTTGTGGCATTGTCGTCTTGGACATGTCAACAAGAAGCGCATAGGCCAACTCCAAAAGTCTGGAGTCCTGGAATCATTTGACTTAAAGTCAGATGATAGTGGCGAATCTTGTTTGCTTGGAAAGATGACTAAGTCATCCTTCACTGGTACTTGTGAGAGGGATGAAGGTTTGTTGGATCTCATACACACAGATGTGTGTGGACCTTTCAGAACCGCCACAAGGGATGCTAACCGCTTCTATGTGACTTTTACTGATGATTACAACAGATATGGCTATATCTACTTAATCGAGCATAAGTCATAAACCTTTGAGAAATTCAAAGAGTTTAAGCAGGAAGTGGAGAATCAGCTGGGCAGGAAGATAAAGATGCTCCGATCTGATCGAGGTGGTGAGTATCTTAGTATCGAGATCCTAGAATATCTTAAGGAATATGGAATTGTTTCACAATTGACACCTCCTAGGACACCACAGCTTAATGGTGTGGCTGAGAGGCGCAATCGAACTTTATTGGACATGGTTTGTTCCATGATGAGTCGAGCTTCGTTACCTATCTCATTCCGGGGGTATGCTTTAGAGACTGCCGCCCATATCCTTAATCGAGTCCCTACCAAGAAGGTTGCCAATACACCTCACGAGATGTGGACATGGAAGGTTCCCTCGTTAGCACACATCAAGGTTTGGGGCTGTGAGGCTTTCTTGAGGCGCGAGACTCATGACAAGATCGAATCTCGGAGTGAGCGGTGTATTTTCATCGGCTACCCACATAAATCCTTTGGTTATCTCTTCTACAGACCGAGTGACAATGTTGTCTTCGTGGCGAGGAGAGGAGTCTTTCGTGAGAGAGAATTCATAATCCAAGGAAACAGTGGGAGGCAAATTAACCTTGAAGAACTTCAAGAGTCAGGAAGTGAGGGAACCTCAAACACTAGCAATCAACCTGAGGAGGAAACTCATGTTGAACCGATTGACGAATCTGTACCTCTGAGGCGTTCCACAAGAGTTAGGAACTCACATGAGTTTTATGGTTTCCATATTACTACAGAAGGTGATACATTTATCAGTGATAGTACACTGGTAAATTTGGATGAACCTAACACTTACAAGGAAGCCATGACAGGCCTCGAGTCTGCAAAGTGGAAAAAGGCTATGGATAGCGAGATTCAGTCCATGTATGACAATCAAGTTTGGAACTTGGTTGACAATGTACCCGGTAGTAAGACAGTCGGGTGCAAATGGATCTTCAAGAAGAAGACCGACATGGATGGGAAAGTACACACTTATAAGGCATGACTGGTTGCGAAGGGCTTTACTCAAACTCTGGGAGTTGACTATGATGAGACCTTCTCACCAGTGGCGAAGATTAAGTCTATTAGGATTATGCTAGCCATATCAGCTATCTCAGCCAACTTTCCATTAAGGAAAGCGGTTCAACATGGATAATTCCAAGAAAGGTGACTTACTGATCCAGCACAATGCCAGACTGAGTAAGACATAGAGTCCGAGTATAGAGGTTGAGATAGCTGAGATGAGTCGATTACCATATGCTTCCGCTGTTGGCTCGATCATGTATTCTATGACTTGTTGAAAGACCCTAACTTTCATATTTCTAAAAGACCCAAACTTTCATACTAGACAATTGTTACTTCAAAACATGCTACATGCATATTCATAAAAACAATATTTTACATTGATAAAGTGATTACAAACGACTGGATACAAACCGACTATTACAAAGTGTTATATATTACACAACTACCCAGGATACTTATACTTTTATACATACATGATCCCTAAATACAAAAGTAATATTATAACTATTCTAAACCTTCAAACAGTATACGACTATACTGGTTACTTATCTCCTGCAATTTGTTAAACATTGAGAGGGGTAAGCGGTGACGCTTAGTGAGTTCAACAATAGATACAATATAACGTTATTCCATATATATACTTCAATATGACAGAAGCAAAGAGGAACAAGGAACAACAAAGGCATATGCGAATCATGTGACAAACTTTCCACATCAATCAATGATTTGATACAAAGATATACGATCAATAGAGCTTCGGACCAAATGGCACAGAAGACATACAATTTCAGATTTAAACATTTCGGTAGATTTTAGTAATTTGAGCAGCACTTCGGCTCCAAATATAACTTCCTTCGTTGAAAACCGGGAGATTTATTGAAAACCGGGCTCTGCGAAGGTAGCGCTTCAAAACCGAAAAGATAAATTTTTCGAGATCTCCGGGCACTTCGGAACGTATTTCGGGCTTTAAAAATGATACGGGGGCTTCGGGGGAAGTCAAAATAGTGAAAATATTGATTTAGGGTGAAAAAGTGGCAAAATCTTCAAAATACCCGGGAAGGCTCGCAGCCTTCTATTTATAGGGTGCGAAGATGCGAGGGTCGGCCGAGAAGGGAGAGTCAGCGAGGGCAGGTGGCAACAGCAGCGAAGGCCACGCGGCTCATGCGAAGCTCGGACACGCGAAGGGCACGCGTCGCTCTGCGGTTGGTCCAGCGCCTCGGATGCAAGGAGTAACTGTACACGCGTCGGCTGCTGCTTCGGCTGAGTCATCGGCGTCGGACATGGGGCTTTCAGCATCGGACACGGGTCGAGTTCCGGACAGGGGTGACGTGGCCGAACACCAGCCAAGCGAAATTCTCGGATTTTGTGCCGAAACCTTCTAAAATCCATAATTTTCGCATACGTGCTCCGTTTTTGACGTTCTTTATATGCACACGTATGCGGGAATATATTCTACAACTTTCGTTTAGACTCCATTGGCTAATTTTGACTTTATTTTTAATATTATTATTTTTAACAGACCGGGACAGGAAAATTCGTTAAAAATTCATAACTTCTTCATCCGACATCCGTTTTCGTCAGACTTTTTACCGTTGTACTACTATTGACGAGACCTTCGGTTCTCGTTTAGGTTGTGTCGGGTAAAAATCACTCGATCTAAAATTCGAGTTTTTAGCTGTCTACTGCTAAGCTGAAACTTAGAAAAATCATAACTTCCTCATACGAAGTCAGATTTTGGCGTTCTTTTTATGAAAATTCTCGGTTTAACAAATACTACGACTTTCATTTAGATCACCAAGACTAAAAAGTAGTTTATCAAAAACCCACTTTTTACGTCATTCGACGCCGTGTCGGTTGTGTCGCGAAACTTCGATTGGTCATAACTTCTTCGTTATAACTCGAATTTCGATGAGGTTTTCGCCTCAATGTTTTTAACGGGATTCTCTACAACTTTCAATAATAAAATTTTACTTATTTCAATTTTTATATTTTCGTTAAATTTCAATATTAGATTGGAATCTCATAAGACTTCCAATATTTTCCGAGTGATTCTAAACATAGTTTTACTTCAATTCTAGTAAAAACTATCTGTTAGAACTCAACGCTCAAATTCATATAATATTTCATTATATTTTTCACTTTTAAAATTACATAGTACGATTTCAAAACGTGTATGTTACAAATACCTCCTCCTTTTGAGCATTTCGTCCCCGAAATCACATCGATATAAATAACTGGAGATATTTCGCTCTTATCTCATTCTTATTTTTCCTAAGCATAATTTGGGCCTCGATGGTGTTTCCACTTGACAAGCACCAACTCCACAACATATGCACAAAGCATATTTTCTACTGTTTGGATTGTTCTCTCCGTCTGACCATCTCCTTCTTCAATTCTCTGACTGAAATTTCGTCACTACACGAGACATGGTTCTCTGAACCAATCAATTCACTTTGCAGATCTATATTAATCGGACTCAATTCTTTACGACCATTAAGGTCTGAACGAAAATCATCTTCTTAGTCATCACCGGAACGAAGGTAATGACATACTCGAACAAAAACATAATCAATTTCTAGGTTCTTGGTAACCTTGTGACTTTCCCTGATCCAAGTGTGAGTCATGTGCTTCTGATAGTATAGGCCTCTACTGCCATTCACACCTACTCATACTCGTCCCAAGTATTGTCTCGCAGTTTTCCAAGTCACCATTCAAAATCACAAAACAACTTATCACACATGAATGTGTTCAAACAAATACATACAACAATTTCTCCTAGACTCAACTAGGGTTTTCGCATTTCTATCAAACATATCTTGGATTACCTATACTCGCCTTCTAAGATTCTTCTCACACATATGCTTGATCTAGCATATTTTAATACTTTTTCATAGGTCGATAGAATTTTACTTCCAATTCTTCATATAAATTCTTTCTTGGGTAGTGTCTACTCTGCAAGACATACTACACCCAAAATTTACTCTAGCAGTGTAGAGACAAACGGTTTTCAACTACTTGCATCATCTTCTAACTCATGTAATTCACCATATACATTTGTTCATTCCATTATCCTTCCATGACATCGTCATTCCTGTATCTGAATAAGTCTTCTTCTCATGAGTGTATCTTTTAAGTCTACTTCATAGGAATCTATCATAGGAAATCCACATTATAGCTGCATCTCAACATGTTCTACTAGCTTCAACTTGATTCTCTGTCATTCCTAACTACAACATCTCTTCATATAATAATATGAGTGTATATCTTTTTCAACTAAGTACTCTACCTTACTCTAACAAGTAAGCCACTCAGCCTTTTCACAACCAAATAACATATTTCACCATTCTAATCATGTATGTTAAAGTCGGCTTAACACACAATGGAATTTCCATAAGGATGTGATAGAAGTCGCTTTGTATTATTAAATTCTAAGTCTAAACATCCTGTATAGGATTACTACTTGAACTATACACTATATCAAAATGTTTAGGCAAAGCCTTGACCTATTGAGTCTGAAAACTTCATTAGCCCTTCCTTTGATCTTTAAATCTTCTAAATCTTGTACAACATCAATTGCGATACTACCGAAGTATTGATCACCATCTTCGGTTCTTCTTACTCTATAAGCAATCATTGCTTCATTCTGGACAGTGGTGGAACAACTTCATCGGTTATGCCAAAACATTTGTCTCGTCCGAATGTGTTTCAAACGCACATATTTCTTCCAAAGATGTTATTATATATCAAACATACTTTAAATGTATAATACCACTCTATTGGTATTAATACACTATTTACGATAACACTTCATATTTATTATTTTACGATATCCTGCGGTCGTTTATTTATAAACTTATCGATGTCAACTATCATAAGTCTCTTTATCATTTCGAAAAGTTTCATGTAAATTCTATTACGGAAATTCTTAGAATTCTGAACATAAAATTTTCTAAACCAAGGTCGGCAACAGACCTTAAACTTTCTCAAATAATAGCAATATACGTATGAAACCTAAAGCATGCTATATTTACTTATCATTTAGCACATATTAGAATATAAGGCATATCTCCTCTTAATATTCTAATGCTTGTCCCCATTAGGTATTCAACCTAAAGTATACTAGATACATATCGTATCATCTTCACTTAACAATCCATGTTTAAATCTGGAATTCTCAAAATTTCTAGTGCACATAAACTAATTCTCTGAAAATTTTGAAGTAACTTAATATCTTAGAATACTAGGGTTTATCACTACCCAATACCCCACTTAAGTATTTCCTATGGTTTGTATCCATATATTTACAATGATTCAGTTCATATATTGAACTTCCAATAGTTTAAGTCTAAATACCAATCCGTGGAATTTAGTTCACTTAAACCACTGCTCTGATACCATGATTGAAAGACCCTAACTTTCGTATTTCTGAAAGACCCAAACTTTCATACTAGACAATTGTTACTTCAAAACATGCTACATGCATATTCATAAAAAACAATATTTTACATTGATAAGGTGATTACAAACGACTGGATACAAACCGACTATTACAAAGTGTTATATATTACACAACTACCCATGATACTATACTTTTATACATACATCATCCCTAAATACAAAAGTAATATTATAACTATTCTAAACCTTCAAACAGTATACGACTATACTGGTTACTACTTACTTATCTCCTGCAATTTGTTAAACATTGAGAGGGGTAAGCGGCGACGCTTAGTGAGTTCAACAATAGATACAATATAACGTTATGCCATATATATACTTCAATATGGCAGAAGCAAAGAGGAACAAGGAACAACAAAGGCATATGCGAATCATGTGACAAACTTTCCACATCAATCAATGATTTGATACAAAAATATACGATCAATAAAGCTTCGGCCCAAATGGCACAGAAGACATACAATTTCAGATTTAAACATTTCGGTAGATTTCAGGCTTATAGCCCTGTCTAACCATCTGCCAATGCCATAGCATAGAAGTCATTCTCTTACGGAGACATGCTCTACATGGCCAGATGCTACATACCAATACCCAAGTGATGCTTATGTCATACACTTCAAGTCAAAGGTATAGCTCCGTTAGTATTTCGTTAGTATAAAAATAATGTTTTACATAACCAAAGTATAAAACCAGAATAACACAGGGAAGCACATAGCACATTTAACACATAACATACAATTGTTTCTATATATTAAACTCACCGTGAAATAACCGGGGGTAAAAGTAGTAATTTGGGCAGCCTTTCGGCTCCAAATATAACTTCCTTCGTTGAAAACCGGGAGATTTATTGAAAACCGGGTTCTGCGAAGGTAGAGCTTCAAAACCGAAAAGATAAATTTTTCGGGATCTCCGGGCACTTCGGAACGTATTTCGGGCTTTAAAAATGATACCGGGGCTTTGGGGGAAGTCAAAATAGTGAAAATATTGATTTAGGGTGAAAAAGTGGCAAAATCTTCAAAATACCCGGGAAGGCTTGCAGCCTTCTATTTATAGGGTGCGAAGATGCGAGGGTTGGCCGAGAAGGGAGATTCAGCGAGGGCAGGTGGCAGCAGCAGCGAAGGCCACGCGGCTAATGCGAAGCTTGGACACGCGAAGGGCACGTGTCGCTCCGCGGTTGGTCCAGCGCCTCAAATGCGAGGAGTCACTGTACACGCGTCGGCTGCTGCTTCGGCTGAGTCATCGGCGTCGGACACGGGGCTTTCAGCATCGGACACGGGTCGATTTCCGGACAGGGGTGACGTGGCCGAACACCAGCCAAGCGAAATTCTCGGATTTTGTGCCCAAACCTTCTAAAATCCATAACGGTCGCATATGGGCTCCGTTTTTGACGTTCTTTATCTGCACGTGTAGGCGGGAATATATTCTACAACTTTCGTTTAGACTCCGTCGGCTAATTTTGAATTTATTTTTAATATTATTATTTTCAACAGACCGGGACAGGAAAATCCGTTAAAAATTCATAACTTCTTCATCCGACATCCGTTTTTGTTAGACTTTTTACCGTTGTACTACTATTGACGAGACCTTTGATTCTTGTTTAGGTTGTGTCGGCTAAAAATCACTCGATCTAAAATTCGAGTTTTTAGCTGTCTACTGCTAAGCTGAAACTTAGAAAAATCATAACTTCCTCATACGAAGTCAGATTTTGGCGTTCTTTTTATGAAAATTCTCGGTTTAACAAATACTACGAATTTCATTTAGATCACCAAGGCTAAAAAGTAGTTTATCAAAAACCCACTTTTTACGTCATTCGGCGCCATGTCGGTTCTGTCGCGAAACTTCGATTGGTCATAACTTCTTCGTTATAACTCGAATTTCGATGAGGTTTTCGCCTAAATGTTTCTAAAGGGATTCTCTACAACTTTCAATAATAAAATTTTACTTATTTCAATTTTTATATTTTCGTTAAATTTCAATATTAGATTGGAATCTCATAAGACTTCCAATATTTTCCGAGTGATTCTAAACATAGTTTTACTTCATTTCTAGTAAAAACTATATGTTAGAGCTCAACACTCAAATTCATATAATATTTCATTATATTTTTCACTTTTAAAATTACATAACACGATTTCAAAACGTGTATGTTACACTTGTACTCGCCCTGATGTGGCCTTTGCTTTAAGCATGTTCAGCAGATATCAAGGGAATCCTGGCAAGGCTCACTGGACTGCGGTAAAGAATATTCCCAAGTACCTGCGAAGGACTAAGGACTTTGTTCTTGTCCTCGGTGGGAATGATGACTTGAGAGTGACAAGGTATAGTAACGCCAGCTTTTAGACCGACAAAGATAATTTCCGCTCTCAGTCAGGCTGGGTATTTACCCTGAATGGAGGAGTAGTTACATGGAAAAGTTCCAAGCAGGAGACCGTAGCTGATTCAACGTGCGAATCAGAGTACATAGCATCAAGCGAGGCAGCGAAGGAAGTGATATGGCTAAAGAACTTCATTGGAGACCTTGGAGTTGTACCAGCTATAAAGGAGCGTATGGAGATTTTCTGTGACAGTAACAGTGCGGTTGCCTTAGCCAAGGAACCAATAGATCATGGTAGATCCAGGCACATTGACAGAAAATATCACTTCATCAGACACAATATAGACGAAGGACTCCTCGTAGCGAAGAGGGTATCGTCAGAAGAGAACCCAACATATTCCCTCACGAAGGGACTGAATAGAGTTAAGCATTTGCAACATGCAAGGAGCATCGGGCTGAAAGACGATATTAGTTTTAATAATTAGATAGTTATTTCTGAAATTTGTAATAGATAAAATGTAATTGACATTTGATGATTAAATAAAAGTTGTTGTTTATTTATGAGTAAAGTTACTATCTTGTGTCAATTATTTACTATTGTTTCAATTTTGCATGTTTTGACTTCCAGAATAATAAGATTATTCAAACTGTCCACAATCGGTCATACTTTGGAAGTAGGTATTGAATCAAGACTGACATGAATTTGGCTTGTAGTTTGGCTGAAATGGTTAGACATTGCTATGACATTCATGAGTGCTCATAAGTTCTGAGTATTGGATTAAACCCACGCTCACTTATATCACTTCATGGAATTTATCTCGAGTGATCGTGAGACGATAATATCGTATAAGTCTTCAAACCAAGAGATATGAGTTGTTGACTGTGAGTTGGTTGTACATTGGTAGTACGAAAACGCATTAGTAACTTGATGTTATAAAACATACTGTTGTGTATGATTTGGCGAATAGTTAGTACAAGAATATGAGTCGAAGTTTATCTGTTCCTTTTAGTCCTTAGAGGACTAAAAGTGATATCTTGGGCCCCTCGATGATTTTGTTTTGACTTATGTGTCGGGCCCGGTCAGAACTCAATTGATGTGTTCGATTAAGTTCTATGTCAAGCAAATCAGGAATCGGGAAACAAATTGTTGTACAATAGGTATGATGTTGTTCCATGTATTTGTCCGGATGATATCTTGAGAACAGAGGAATATATGATCACTTGTCTAAAATGGCGCGTTCTAGTCAACAGGTTTTAAGAGCTACGATTGCTGGTCGGATCCTAAAGTCGTACTTGCAATTATAGTTATTAGACTTATCCAAGTGGGAGACTGTTGGATAAGATGTCTAAGTCCATAACTATATTTAGTATATGCTTGACCCGATTTATCATGGTCCATTTGGGTTGCACTTCACCGGAACAATTTGGATTTTGAGAAGAGGATATGTATGACTTATTAATATATTATTAGTTATAATATATTAATATGATATCATATTATTTAATTGGTATTGATCAATAATTAATTTGGAATTAATTTTATGGTCAAAAAAGACTAATTAAATATATAAGGATTGATTGTGTAAATCATTCATTCTTATATTGTGGGCTAGTGATCCTTGAATCCTTATGATGGGCTTAACCCATGTGGTAACCCATGGGTGCTCCATGGAGGTTAAAACCTATGGATCATGAGGGATGTGGAAAGTCATGAGTTACATGGTGTAACCCTAATGTGTACACTATATAAGAAGCCATTTGGTTCAAGAAAAAGGCACCCTATTGTGTTGACAAGGAGAGGCCAATTTTTGTGAGCATTGTAGTTCTCTTCCAAGTTTCCAAAGTGTTGGTGGTGATTTGTGATTCCACTTGAGGCATTCACATTATTGGTGCTAAGCTCTTAAAGCTCCAAGCAATTAGCCACAACAAAAGGTATGTTTCCTAACTTGTTTTATTCACTATGTATCAAAGTTTTGTATGCTAGTTAGGGTAATACCTTGGAAACTTCAAGTTTGCATGTATAATAGTGAAAACATATATCCAAGGTATTTAGGGTTGCATGAACACCTTAGGAGTGTTAGTATGCTCAAAACCCATCACAATACCCATCAACATTCCTTGAAACCGTGGTGACAAAAGCCTTTTCACTTTCAGCAAGTTCTTGTGTCGACGAGTATACTAAGCAAAGTCTTTCACCTTTTGTCTTTGAGGAAATTCAGCCAAAAAATCCTTTGCAATGTGGTTTCCGAGACCAAATTTGTGACATACAATCTTAGGATTGGATGAGTTCGGAACTTCCTGAGGTTCTGAGGAGCGATTCAGAATGTTTGGTCGATATGTTGGTGGATTTTCAGTAGGTTTAAGGTAAGGTTGAGGATTGTTTTGGTGAGGAGCTTGAAATGTATTTTGAGAAGGTTTTTGATTGGGATTCCAAGGATGTATGTACTTCATAGATAGAAGTGCAAACTCTTGCTGGAAACGAAGTTCAGAATCAGCGGCTTCTGGATCAAAGTTTTCTTCGTAGGGATAGTTCGGAACTGGACGAGCATGTGTAACAGCTGGAGTAGATCATGTAGATTGAACAGGTAGAATAGGTGGGATGGCTCCAAATGGATCCGAAACAGTCGGGTTCAGAATCATTGGATTGGCCGAGCTGACTAAAGCGAGGGGACCTCCTGAGAGTTCTCTCAACACTTGAGCAACATTGGATTCATGACCTTGCAATTCGTCAAACAACTGATAGAGCTTCAATTTCTTCAGAGACTCATTACTGTGAAGGCAAGACTTAACATTTCCCCATCCTTTTCCAAGGTTGTTGATGAACTTGAGATTGTACTCGAGTGGAGTTCGAACTATCCATGTGCTTTCATGTTGTTCACCACGATCCTATACCGATTTGATGTAGAGGCTACAGGTTCACCAGGAGTTATAGTGAAGGCGTCGAAGTCGTTTACAATGGATGTCAAACGCTTATCCTTCATATTCTCTGAACCTTCAAACAAATCATGTAGTGTATCCCACATATCTTTAGCTGATTTATACAAAACTTGATGTGCTCAAAGAGAGATGGAGGTACAACAAAACCCATTTCAGAGAAGGCGATTTGATCTGCATGAAGCTTCTCAATGTTTGTTGCAGTTAGTGGTGCTGGTCGAGACTATTCTTGACCCATGAGAGTTGAAATAACATTTATAACCACTTATCTTACCGGAACATGAGGACCTTCTTTCAATGACCTCCATATTTCTTCACCTTTTTATTTACCAGGAAAAAATCTCTCTAGTCTAACTTTCCACTGATCATAGTCTTCAACAACTAGCAATGGGGTACGCGATGGGCAACCCATGCTGTTTGCAATTTGCATTGAATACATTTTTTGAGATTTATTAGAAGCAGCCATTGAAGTTAAGATATTAGAGCTGAAGTGGTATATAGAAGAAATTTTATCCTGAACTCATAAATGATTGAGATACCAAGGTAATCTACAACCAACTATAATTTGTTCTTATGGATTCAAAGGACAACCACTTAGGCTCTGATACCAATTGTGAAGGCAAGGATCTATGCGGACAAGGTTTGAGAAATCAAACCTTGAATTAACTTAAGATCAATGTCTGCTAGAAATAAAGATCCAGTCAAGTCTGGTATACCAGTCAAGTCTGGTATACCAGTCTTGTATCGAAATTAAGATAATCAACAAAGTGCTCAATAATAAATGATAATAACAATTATGAACATTGTAAAGTGATTTAATAACAAGAAGAATGTAAGAGAATGATTGACTGAATGATTTTTGATATAAGTGAAAAAAGAGCACAATTGATTATTTTCATACATCCACCCCTTTCTACTAAGGTTGACAACACCTTAAATAGACATGGTCTCACTAAAGACAAATACTAAACAAAGTGCGCATGGACTGAGACATTTGAAGATCAACATACTGACATATCTATTGTTGTTGATCTTGTCTCTTGTACTATATTAGAAAACAATAATACTATAACAAAATAGTACTTGTTTCAACAAATGCATTACATACACAAAATACATCAACATAAAGATGCATCTCGGACATGTCTTTACTTCGGAAAGGCATCACTTCAGACAAGATATTGACCTCAGACAGATGCTACCTCCGAATGCATAAGGATCTCTTTTCACGTATCAACACAAAATCCATCAAATCATCAAATCAAACCATCAATCTATGCCAATGTGAAAATACTTATCAGAGTACAAATCCCAAAATCACAAAAATTGCAGAAACACGGGTGGATGCGCTACGATCAAGCTAGGCCCTTCCCCTTTGAACTGGAAGTACCTGAAAGATAAACTTAAACCGTAAGCAAAAAGCTTAGTGAGTTCCCCAAATACCACATACCATACATCAATCATACATATCATACTGAAACGTGTAACAGTTCTATTTCACTCCTAAGTCTCTTCCGACTCTCTGAGTGCCTTCCGACTCACCGAGTCCCTTCCGAATCCCTGAGTCCCTTCCGACTCCTTTGGTATCTTCCAACCGGTATGGGTCTATTTCACCCCTACAGCAAAGCATGCAATTATACTAGCAAGAGCCACAAAGACAGCAAGCACATACATAAATATCAGTAAGTGTCACAAAGATCACTACTATCCTACATCATAATCCAGTTGGCCGACATTGGTGCGTTCGACCCACAAGTACAGTGAGGAAACTCACCTTATTCTGAAGATAGACGAAATCATACTCTCGGGTTGCTGCTATCATGGCTCCTCACACTGAACATATCAAAAAATAACCCTAATAAATAATCAGGGTAATAACCCTTAATAAATGGCCCAAAATATCATCTAACATGCTAATGGTAACAGACCATTTTACCCTTCTCTTAAATGACCCAAATAATGGCCCAAAGATCTTTTGGTGAGTACGCTAGGCGTACCACCCCCTTAAGCCCGATGTAGAAACTTTCAGAAGCGAAGGGGAAACGAGGATGACTCGCATTACGCTGAGCGTACGCCCATCATACTCCCTTGATGACTAAAACTCATGTTAAGCACTTAATCCCTTAATTCCAAACGTCTAAATCACAGATCTTGCTCTTAGGAAATGTCTTAAATGATAAAGTCATCAACTTGATGCCTTTGCGTGGCTAAACAAGGCCCAACACCCATTTCTAACACTCTAACTATTATGAACATCAACTCATGCATGGTTGGGCTAAATCCATCAAGATTCCATTTTTATGGACAAGGGACCTCAAAAACATCAAGATCAATTATTCTAAACTTCTGGAGTAACTTATACTCACATGAATCAACTCAACAGACCAAAATATGCCAAAAACCCTAACTAGCCTAGATCTAAACAAAGAATCGCCAAGATTGAGACTTTATAGCTTCTACAAGATGATGAAGGTGAATAGATTCTGGATCCACAACCTTCAAGCCAACAAATGCTTCTCGAAAGGGTTCTTCTTTCTTCAAGATACACCAAAAACACACCAATACACACAAAATCCTCAAAACTCTCTAAAAAGGCATTAGGGTTTCGTGGGAACTACTTTGGGACGAAGGAGGCTGATGATAGAAGAGGCCTTTAGGTTATAAAGTGCTTAAATAGAGTCCAGACCCTAAAACTTAGGGTTTGTCCTGGCTCGAGTATGCCCAACATACCTGCGTACCAGGGGGAAAACCCCATGTCCAAGGATCGACGAGGTATGCCCAACGTATCTCAATTTAACCTATCGTAAAGGCCACCATTTCAAAATAAAATATCATTTCAAATATAAGGCATTTACCTGGGAACCAAGCGTTACAATATATACCCTTGTAAGTGTTCAGCAGAAAGATGTGATGTAAGAGAAAGATAATAGTGAAATTCCAAAAATGTTGGAAGAAAATGAAGTTAGGGTGATGTTTAAGAATATTTGTACGATTACAACTCATATATGATACAAACCGATGTATTACGATGAGTTGGAGTACCTAAGGTAATATACCATTTATAGTATATTCACTTACCCATATATATATATATATATATATATATATCGATCAGGTAAGAAAATGTTTTTCGTACAAAAGTAAGATTGTTTTTCTGTATATTTTTTTGTCAAACAAAACAAATTAATCACTAGATGAATAAAAAATAACTTAATTCACAAAAAAAAATTAAAAAAAAACTAAATAAATAAATAATAAATAAATAAGTGAATCTTCTTACATTTGAATCATACAATTATCCATTTTCTTTTTTTGATAAAAAAAATATATGTATAAAAAATTTCTTACTTTCCTACCACAGTTTTCATATATATATATATATATATATATATATATATATATATATATATATATATATATATATATATATATATATATATATATATATATATATATATATATATTAGGCTCCGGTTCTTGTGAGAACTTATTTTAAAGTGAGAACTTGCGACCACACCTTAAAAAAATTGAAAAAAAATCTAAAACAAAATAAAAATCATAAAATCGAGCATAGATCTATATTTGGGAGAAAACAAATCAGAATTTTTTTTTGCATCATTAAAATTGATCAATGATTCAATTTTAATTTTTAATTTTTCATCATTATGATTCATGATTCAATTTTAATGATCCAATTTTTTTTCTTCCGGACATAGATCTATGATCGATTTTATAATTTTTTTTTCAAATTTTTTAAGGTGTCCTCACTTTAAAAGGAGTCCTCACCCGATTTTATCTCTTTCTCTCTCTCTATCTATCTCTTTATATATATATATATATATATATATATATATATATATATATATATATATATATATAAAGTAAAAAACATAGATATTACAAAGTATTTTATTATGTATTTGTATTGGTTTTAAATATTTTATAAGAGTTCTAGATTCATACGTTTTATATGAACCCCATATATATATATATATATATATATATATATATATATATATATATATATATATATATATATATATATATATATATATATATATATAAAGTAAAAAACATAGATATTACAAAGTATTTTCTTATGTATTTGTATTGGTTCTAAATATTGTATAAGTTTTTATGAACCCATATAATATAATATAATACAATATAATATATATATATATATATATATATATATATATATATATATATATATATATATATATATATATATATATATATATTGATTATCCACATGATAGTAAAGGTAAAAATGCAAGCAAATTTCACAACATCTTCAACATAACTACTCTCTTGTTCATCCACATACTCTGAGGAAAGGTCATGTATGACGATTGATATGAAATAAAGCTTAATAAATCAACTTGAACTTAATCTATGAACAAAAATAATGGGAAAACTCACTAACAGAGATGATCAAGAGAAAATGAAGGGGGAGGCTGTAAAAAAAAGAATAAAACGCCAAGTGCTCAAAGCTAATGCAGGAGAGAGTAAACATAGATGAAGTGAAACTTCATAAAAAGATAAATGTGAAAATCTACCTACAAAAAAAAGGAAAGCTAGTATATATAGGAGAATATTATCATCATTAAAATATGGATCCAAAGTTTCAATGTTCATTTTCAAAATTAGAGGGAGCACCATGTACTTGAAACGTGCGACATACCAACAGTTTCACGAATTTGAAATCGGAAGCTCATGAAACTTGGCCGGAAAATAAGAAACAATGAGACTAATCCTTTTTTATTTTTATGTTCTTTCACCTCAGCCTTTTCTCATTGATCAACTAACAATGATAACAAAGTATAAAAAATAATTTCATACTTGAATTAAATCCTTCTCATTAGTTTTCTATCCTGCGAGTTACAACCCATCATGATAATCTAATACTCTATCAAAATTTGTCAAGAAATATCAAAACTTGACACAATAAATTCACAAATTTTATAGATGTTTGGATAACCAATATTGAAAACAAAATATAAGATGTTCATCCCTAAAAATCAAAAAGAAAAATGAGATAAAACATCACATAAGTCATGATAACACTTGCTATGCATCTTTAAAAGAGTGTTTTAATGGTTTGTATTTCAGTATTGATAAAAAAAATTAAGTGGCATCAAAGGTTCAAAATGAACTCGGTTTTGTTAAGACATTTCTTCAAACACTTGCTATGCATCTTTAAAAGAGTGCGTATAAAACAGTTTTGTCCATTAAACCAAAACCAAAGCATCAAGATTAAAAAAAAATCATGAAAGGATTTGTTCGAGCTAAAATTAAGTGGCATTAAAGGTTCAAAATGGACTCGGTTTCTTTAAGGAATTTCTTCGAACACTTGCTATGCATCTTTAAAAGAGTGTTTATAAAACATTTTTGTCCATTAAACCAAAACCAAAACATAAAGAGTAAAAAAATCATGAAAAGATTTGTTCGAGGTTAAATTTATACATTCAAACATACTTTTTCTTATCTTCATATAGATAAAAGATAAAAATAAACCGAAAAAATATAAAGGTAAAAAATCGAAACTTTTCAAGCCGATTAGAATTGAAACGACCTGTAATCAGTAGGAAGAAGAAGAAACTTACAACCAATACAGAAAATCAAAATGTGCAAGAACCCAAAATCGATGAAGAAGGCCTGCAATTAGTACGGTGAATTTTGATATCTTTTACCTAGGTTGGATGTCGTAGGTGGAGGTTTTGAAATCGATGAAGAAGGTGCAAATAGGAGCTCGTAGGCCCTTTCAGATAAGCAAAGAACAACCTTTGGGAAAATAAGCCATTGTTCGATCTGTGAAATCCGAAATCAAAGAGATTTGGTTCTGTTTTTGAAACACGCACACATATAAAGATTTATAGAAAGGGGAATCGTGTTATTATACCTCTTTTGAGTAGAGCTAGAGTATGAGGGTTTTATATGAACAATGAACAGATAGCCGAGATATGGGGAAAAGCCTAGATAAGGGAAGGAGCCCGGTCAAAACAATAAACCCTTAATAACAGGGATGATAAATCAATGCGTTGGATTTTTTAATGGTTGACCTGATAGCATTTACTTATCCTTTAATGCATAAATTAATTGTACATGATAAAATAAGGGCTTGTACCTCTTAATTTTCAGCCTTTGACCAAATTTGCGTAATAAGGAGTATAGATATATAGGGTCCGGATCCGGTAGGAACCCAAAAATTGATAGGAACCGTGAGGAATATTCTTCACCAATCATTTCATCAATGACACAAACGTCGAACCCATTTACTTGGTCATGACGCGTTCATATGCGACTTGTCGCTCCGCTTCCTTGAGAATCATTCTGTTATCCACCTGATGTTTGGAGACTTGTCGCTCCAGCCTCTTCATCATAGCAAAGATCTTGCTGTTGGAAATCAACATAGAAGGATCCTAGAGTCCCGGAGTGACCGGAGAGGTGTTCTTCTTCGGAGTTTCAGAGACTTTCTTGGGAGCTCTAGCCGGAGGTGGTGGAAGGTTTTTAGAGGAAATGGGAGGAATCGAGGATGAGGAGAGAGTCGATTGAGTAGACATGATCTTCTGATGGATTTTGAACACCACGGCCCCACGGTGGGCGCCAAATTGTTTTGGTCAAAAATCGACTAAGTGAAAATCAATCAAAGTGTATGAGAGGCTGTGGTGTTGTTAATGAATTGATCAGTGCAATTATAACAAGAATATACAAGTTGTTTACGAGGAAAGCCCTTGATCCTTGTTAGGATCTCCGACATAAAAACTTGGGAGGTGATAATGATCACCTGCCTTGATGATTTTATTGATTGAAATGAACGATTACAGAGAAAATAGAATGAGTACGAGTACAAGTGCTAGTATTCTGCAAAAAAATCGTGTGAAGTGTGATGAATACAAGTGTTTTCTATAGTCAAAACCTAATAACTATAACTTCGAAAATTTCGGGATCCTCCGAGATAAACTTATAGTCGTTGCTTACCTAAAAAAATGAAGAGTTGAGATGTTTTACAAATATGTACGAACAGATGATTGATTGTACATTATTAATCATGCAACACTTCTTTATACACCACATTTGATGTTGTACATTGACTTATTTCTAGATTTATCGGAATCTTAAACCGTGAGTGAATTGTTTTCCATCTGGATGAAACGGTCGCAAGTTTCCATTCAATGATTAGTTTCTCAACGAGATTAGTTATTCAGTGCGTTGTGATTTGTTCCAATACATATCATATTTCAAAGAATGCACAACATATATACAAAAGAAAACATTGATTGTCTGTTTCGACTTCAAATATATTTAACCGAAAAACAATAGTAAAAATGACATTTAACTTTTTGCAAAAGCTTTAAGGGTCTGACTATAAAATATATAAATAATCAACTTATGAATCAAAGCCATGTATATTAAATATGGCTAAAATGTTAAAAAACTTGATTTATGTATTTTTGTCTTTTATATGCATTTTTTCAATAAACTTAATTTAATATAAAGTTTAATAAAATTTAGCCAACTAACTATGTGAATTGCTTAATAAACATTTATTTACAGTGTGTTACGTTATTAATATTTCAACCATCTATGAAGTTCATCAACATGTTTCCCTCCAAAAAACCATTATACTCCTGCAAGTTCAATTGGTTGCTGAGCAAAATAAAATGCAGATGTCCACAAAGCTCACTAATTTGACAAAATGGAAGATGGACTGCTATAATACCTCATTAGTAGTTCGTTAAAAATTACATAAACTGAAAAAAAAAACAAATTATTATCATTATAAAAGTAAAATTCTATAATAAACAAATTAATGGAAGTACATTAATTGCTATAAATAGCAAATTACTTTCATGGCAATGTACTTTGAGGGAGCACTTGTTATGATCTCACCTGGATAGGCTGCTGTTTTTGCATCTTCACGTGCTACATAGGCATCAACAATGAGTCGACACGATATTCAATAGAACATGTTCATTTTCTATGCATTACCAAGTTAAAAGTTGGGATATGATGCACCGAACCAGGTAAAGATGCAAGCCAATTTCACAACATCTTCAACATACATACTCTCTTGTTCATCCACATACTCTGAAAAGGAAAGGTCATGTATGACGATTGATATAATATAAAGCTTAATAAATCAACTTGAAGTTAATCTATGAACAAAAAATGATGGGAAAAACTCACTAACTGAGGCGATCAAGAGAAAATGAAGGGGAAGGTTGTAAAAGAAGAATAAAACACCAAGTGCTCGAAACTAATGCAGGAGAGAGTAAACATACATGAAGTGAAAATTCATAAAAAGATAAATGTGGAAATCTACCTACAAAAAAGGAGAGCCTGTATACAGGAGAATATTATCATCATTGAAATAAGGATCTGAAGTTTCAATGTTCATTTTCAGAATTAGAGGGAGCACCATGTACTTGAAACGTGCAGCATACCAACAGTTTCACGAATTTGAAATCAGAAGCTCATGACACTTGGCCGGAAAATAAGAAACAATGAGACTAATCCTTTTTTATTTTTATGTTCTTTCACCTCTGCCTTTTCTCATTGACCAACTAACAATAACAACAAAGTATAAAAATAATTTCATACTTGAATTAAATTCTTCTCATTAGTTTTCTATCTTGCCAGTCACAACCCATCATGATAATTTAATACTATATCAAACTTTGTCAAGAAATATCAAAACTTGACACAATAAATTCACACATTTTATAGATGTTTGGATAACCGATAATGAAAACAAAATATAAGATGTTCATCCCAAAAAATCAAAAAGAAAAATGAGATAAGACATCAACTAAGTCCTGATAACAATAGTATAGTGTTTTAATGGTTTGTATTTCAGTATTGATAAAAAAAATTAAGTGGCATCAAAGGTTCAAAATGGACTTGGTTTCTTTAAGGCATTTCTCCGAACACTTGCTATGCATCTTTAAAAGAGTGCCTATAAAATAGTTTTGTCCATTAAACCAAAACCAAAGCATCAAGATTACAAAAAAAATATGAAAGGATTTGTTCGAGGTAAAATTAAGTGGCATCAAAGGTTCAAAATGGACTCGTTTTCTTTAAGGCATTTCTTTGAACACTTGTTATGAATCTTTAAAAGAGTGCCTATAAAACATTTTTGTCCATTAAACCAAAACCAAAACATCAAGATTATCAAAAATCATGAAAGGATTTGGTCGAGGTAAAATTTATACATTCAAACATACTTTTTCTTATCTTCATATAGATAGAAGATAAAAATACACCGAAAATATAGAAAGGTAAAAAATCGAACCTTTTCAAGCCGATTAGAATAGAAACGGCCTGCAATCTGTAGGAAGAAGAAGAAATCTACAGCCACTAAAAAAAATCAAAACGTGCAAGAACCCAAAATCGATGAAGAAGGCCTGCAATTAGTACGGTGAATTTTGATATCTTTTACCTGGGTTGGATGTCATAGGTGGAGGTTTTGAAATCGATGAAGAAGGTGCAAACAGGAGCTCGGAGGCCCTTTCAGATAAGCAAATGTGAAGAACAACCTTTGGGAAAATAAGCCATTGTTCGATCTGTGAAATCCGAAATCAAAGAGATTTGGTTTTGTTTTTGAAACACGCACACACATAAAGATAAATAGAAAGGGGAATCGGGGTATTATACCTCTTTTGAGTAGAGTTAGAGTATGAGGGGTTCATATGAACAATGTACAATTAGCCGAGATATGGGGAAAAGCCTAGATAAGGGAAGGAGCCCGGTCAAAACAATAACCCCTTATTAACAGGGATGATAAATTAATGCGTTGAATTTTTTAATGGTTGACCTGATAGCATTTACTTATCCTTTAATGCATAAATTAATTGTACATGATGTAATAAGGGCTTGTACCTCTTAATTTTCAGCCTTTGACCAAATTTGCATAATAAGGAGTATAGATATATAGGATCCGGATCCGGTAGGAACCCAAAAATTGATAGGAACCATGATGCATATTCTTCACCAATCATTTCGTCAATGACACAAACGTCAAACCCATTTACTTGGTCGTGACGCGTTCATACGCGACTTGTCGCTTCACTTCCTTGAGAATTGTCCTGTTATCCTCTTGTTGTTGGGAGACTTGTCGCTCCGGCCTCTTCATCATAGCAAAGATCTCGCTGTTGGAAATCAACATAGAAAGATCCTAGAGTCCTGGAGTGACCGGAGATGTGTTCTTCTTCGGAGTTTCATAGACTTTCTTGGGAGCTCCAGCCGGGGGTGGTGGAAGGTTTTTAGAGGAAATGGGAGGAATCGAGGAGGAGGAGAGAGTCAATTGAGTAGACATGATCCTCTGATGGATTTTGAACACCACGGCCCCACGTTGGGCGCCAAATTGTTTTGGTCAAAAATCGACTAAGTGAAAATCAATCAAAGTGTATGAGAGGCTGTGGTGTTGTTAATGAATTGATCAGTGAAATTATAACTAGAATACACAAGTGGTTTACAAGAAAAGCCCTTAATCCTTGTTAGGATCTTTGACATAAAAACTTGGGAGGTGATAATGATCACCTGCCTTGATGAATTTATTGATTGAAATGAACGATTACAGAGAAAATAGAATGAGTACGAGTACAAGTGCTAGTATTCTACCAAAAAATATTGTGAAGTGTGATGAATACAAGTGTTTTATATAGTCAAAACCTAATAACTAGAGCTACGAAATTTCGGGATCGTCCAAGATTAACTTATAGTCGTTGCTTGACTTGGTCCTCCGGGTCTTTTACGCGGTTGTGACGACTATTCGTTGAGGGCATGACTTTGACGGGTTATTTCTACACATGTGAGAAGGAAAAAAAGAATATATGGCCCTTATAAATAATTACAATTATTAGTCAGGATCCTAGAGTTTATTTGGGATCCTGAGGTTCGAGGATCCTGAGCCTTTGAGGATCCTTGGATTTCAGGATCTCAAAGTAGTTCCGAGATCCTAGCCCTAACAATTGCCCCCAAGTTATTCCTGAAAATAAGTGAGTTAGTTTCGAGAATATTGGAGGGATAACTTAAAGAAAATACATGAAAAAAGAGATAATGGTAATTTTTGAATTTAACCTTTAACGGCTAGGATAATTCAAATTTCAACGGGTCAATTACTAGTCGTTACAAGCGGTCAAATGATCTATTCTTGTAGTATAGATAAGGAGGATTAGCTCTTCAATTTTCTTTACTTTTCCTTGCTATCTTTCAATTATCAGTAATTTATTTGAAGGTAATTCTCTCTATTTTCTTCTATATTTTTACTTCTTCTATCATGGGTAGAAAAATGGTATTTTCTCGCAAAAACATCTTGGCTCTTCCCGAAATGATTTCATCGACCAAGGTGTTCTTTCCTACGAGGAGACATGTTCCTTTGGTGATGATGACATTTAGTCTTTGAGACTCAGTGGAGCCTTCCCTTCTGAAGCCGTTTTTAGACCCTTCGATCCTCTCATCCAACCTGACTTTGTTTCTCCTACCTAGGTATGCTTCCCCGAATATCCCTTCTCCCTGGGGTTGAAATACCCTTTCCCTAGAATTGTCTCTGAGTTCTTTAAGGTGAATGAGATCTCATATATTCAGGTCATGCCGATCGTTTGGAGGATCCTATATTGGATCGACCAAGTGAATTGTAGAGTCGAAATGTCTTGTAATATTTCGAAGTCTGTGTAATTGTCTGTTTCGGATGTTTCCTTATGTATTTGCTAAGGCATCTTTTTAACGAATCTTAAAGTCTAGCCTTAGTATTTTTTGTACTTTCAGCCTCCTATAAATAGGAGCTGAACATAGAGTTGATAGCAGAGTTTTCCCATTTTTACTATCATTTTGTACTCGTGTTCATTGGAAGTAATATGAGCTGAACCAGACCTTATTTACTTCTCGTGTTCATCTTTTACACTGATTTTGATTCTAATACTCAATTAATCACTTCTATAATTGGTATCAGAGCAGGAATCAATACTGCAAAGATCTGATTTTCAATTGAATCTCTAGTTTTTGAGTCGCGAGTTTGTCTCAAAATTTTCTGCAATGTTTGATTCTGAAAATCATCTTTGATCTACAGTTTTGATTTGATTCTGTGTTTGAATTGTGTAATCGAGTAATCGTTTTTGAGTTTCTGATCAATTCAGTCATTCAATTTAAAGTTTCTTCAAGTTTTTCTGAAAAATCTCATCCGTTCGTTAGTGGCGAATTTCAACATGAACACGATGACTTCATTTTCTCATCTGTTAGGATCTTCTACGAAGATTCCTATGTTGATTCCAGAGTACTATGATCAGTGGGCTGATCGAATGGAGGATTACTTGAACGGATTAGGCGAGGAACTCTGGAGCTGCATTACAGGAATAACTCAACCTCCATCGAATGTTCAACATATTGGATCATCTGGATCAGCAGCTGCAGTTACAGATCAATCCACCAGGCTGAAGAACAACGAAAAGCGTTGTTTGAGAGAATTGCGAGGTGCCTTGCCACCTGTTGTTTACAATTACATCAGTGGTTGTACTACTGCAAAAGATATTTGGAATACTCTTAAGAAAAAATATCAGGGAAGCGAGAAAACGAAGATAAATTTTGTTAAGCAGTGTCTTGTGGAGCTAAAAGAGTTCAGACAAAAAGAGAGTGAAACGATTGAAGTTTACTATGATCGTCTTAATGAACTGATCTATAGATGCAATCGTTATGGAATCACAAGGTCATCAATGGAGTTCAATCTCACTTTTGTGATGGGACTTCGTAAGGAGTGGAGAAGTGTCAGCATGATGGTGAAGAATCAACAAAGCTTCGATACTTCATCTCTGAATGATTTGTATAATCAGTTGAAAACTCACGAAAGTGAAGTGAATGAGATGGTTAAAGAGTCGAAACTGAGTTTGGGAGGTCCTTTAGCTCTTGTTTCGAAAGTGTCTGAGAAAGAAGCTGTTGAGAAAGATGATTCTGATGAAGAAGGCTTTCTAATGAATTCTGATGATGAAGCGGTTGCTTTTTACTCGAACAACCGAGTTAAAAAGTTTTTCAAGAAACCTTTCAATCCTAAGGTGAAGCAGAGTGATGTGAAAGGAAGTTTCGTGAATAAGTCTGTGGGTGAGGAGAAGAAGAAATTCGAGAAGAATGATGTGAAGGCAACTGAAGCCAAAATTGAGAAGAAACTTAAGGGAGATTCGGGCATTGACTGTCATTACTGCAACGGAGCAAATCATTTAGCTAATGATTGTATGCTTCGTAAGAAAGAAGAGAAAAATAATAGGGTCAAGGACGAAGCTTATTATGTTGAAAGATTGGAAGAAGTTCGTGCAAAGACGAAGGGGTTGTCTTTGGTTGCACAAGGTGAAGATGAAGAAGATGGCACGTATCAGATCTGGTCTTCAGGGTCTGATGATGAAGAGATGCGTAATCCGACGCATGGCGCTATGTTCGCACAATTTGAAGAGGATGATGACGAAATGGTGACTGGTCGTTGTTTTATGACCAAATCAAGAGACAAATCACCGATGACAACCAAGGTACGTGCTATTCTTCAGTCTTTTAACATTCCTTTACAAGCTTATGATTATGAAATAATTGCATTTGATGATACTGTTGCTTACTTTGATACAATTGTGGTGTCTGCTAGTAATGAAGCTAAGAAACTGAACATTCAGTTGCTAGAGACCCAGAAATTGCTAGATTTGAAACGAAGCAGAGTAGAGTATTTGGAATTGAAATTGAATAATGTGAATAATGATAGGGAAAGTCTAGATAAGGAGGTTCGAATGTTACTTGCTCAGAGAAACATCTACTGTAATTCAGCAAAAAGATTATATGCTAAATGGACTTCATTGCATCATTCATCTGACATTTGCAAAGAACAACATAGGAAATTGTTGGCTTTTCTTGTTTTCGAAAGAGAGAAAGTTGATAGTTTGTCCTATGATTGTGAGAAAACCATAGCAGAATTCGATAAAGTGTCTGATAATCCATTTGCTTATGGTATTGTTAAGATAGATGAATATTTGAATGCTGATGAACTTGTTGAAATAGTGAATGATACTTTGACCAAAAGTGAACAAATCAAAATTTTGAAAAGAACTGAGAATTCGAAACCTGACTCTCAATCTAATTTTGTTGATATCGATGATAATTCTGATAGTTTTAGCGAAATCAGTGAAATTGAGGAGGAGGAAAGTATCGATTGTTCTCAATTATCTGTCATTCATGTCACATCTAAGTCAAAAGGTAAAGAAATTTGTAATGATTCGATGGTTGAGGATGACACTGATAGACCCTCTACTTCGAAAGTTTGTGACTTTGATCATGTGAGTGTAAGAGACAGTCAAACAGATAGTAGTGATGATGAGAATGAAGAAAAAGTTTCGAATAATTATGATCCAGAAAAGAATGTTTCGAATGAAACATCCATTCCACGAGTTGGTGTTGATCAAGTGTTTGGAGACACTGAAAATTTCGACAAAATCTTATCTGAAAAAGGTTGATAAACAAGAAAATACAAAAGAGATTTTGAAACAGGAATCTAATGAAACAAATGAGAATGTCAAACTTAATTCACAAGAATTTTAGGATCTAGTCGAAAAAATTTCGAATGAAAAAGGAATTTCGAAAAGACAGGAACGAAAGAGAATTTTTTGGCAAGTAGTGTCAAATGAAAAACAATCAAACATACCAACCACAAAAATGTCTGAATATGAGTTGCCTAAATCAGTACAAACAAAGTTTTCAACTCGTTCGGATAAAAAGGAAAATCCCGCTCAACCAATTTCGTCTGATCCTCAAAATTCTTCAACGAAGTTTTAAAATCAACATCTTCAAAGACTTTTCAAACATATGTGCAACAAAAGAATTTTCATTCACAAAGCCAACAAAAGTTTTCAACTTCAAATTCATCTTTTCCAAAACTAACAAACGATCAAAACCGATTTTCTTCAAATAGAACAAATCGAAATTTTGCTAATGTTCGTCAATTTGAAAATGTTAGAAAATTTGAAAATGTTCGAAAATTTGACAATGTTCGAAAATTTGACAATGTTCGCAAATTTGAGAATGTTCGAAAATTTGACAATGTTCGCAAATTTGAGAATGTTCGAAAATTTGAAAACGTTCGAAAGTTTGCAGACAATCAAACATTTGTGAATGATAAATCCACAACATCTGCTTGAAGAAAAAAGGTTCGTATGGGGTGGAAACAATCAATCATTGGCTTGAAGAAAAAAAGG
Organism: Lactuca virosa; assembly: GCF_052849685.1. Lineage (NCBI taxonomy): Eukaryota > Viridiplantae > Streptophyta > Magnoliopsida > Asterales > Asteraceae > Lactuca > Lactuca virosa. Next base: position 74,508,473 of record NC_136432.1, on the reverse strand, counting down.
AAAAAGTATCAATCGGTAAAGTTTTCTCAACATCAAATCAAGAAGGCCTATGAACAGTTTTTGAATGATACTTCATCTGGAAGTTCATCTTCGAAAGAATCAAATACTCCAGTTCAAAAATGGCAACCAATCTCAAAGGAAAAACACACTGAGAAGCATGAGAAGAAAGTCAGTGAAAATCCAAAACAATCGAAAAATTATGTTTCGATGCCTTTAACTGATGATGTCGACTTAATTGATACTTTCAAAACCAAAGTTCGAAATTGGGCTTTAGGTTCTAAATTTCATTCGCTTTTTCAAAGTAATGACCAAGGACCCAAACAGCCTTGGGTACCTAAATTCTTTTAATGAATGCAGGTACTGTGTGACGAGCAATATGATGAGAAATGGTATATTGATAGTGGTTGCTCACGTCACATGACTGGAAGAAAGGAGAATTTGAGAGATTTTAGAAGTTTGGAAAATGCTGGTGTTGTGAAGTTTGTGAACAATCACAAATGTCAAGTAAAAGGATACGGGAAAGTAACGAATGGACAGTTTACTGTAAATCGTGTTGCTTATGTTGAAGGCCTTAAACATAATTTGATAAGTGTTTCACAACTAGTTGTGGGCACTGGCAATCAAGTTGTGTTTAACGAAGAAGGAAGTATCATTTCCAATGTTGATACGAAAGAAGTTTTGCTAAAATCAAAAAGATATGGGGATATGTTTACTCTTGACATCAAACCTATTGTTGGGAAACCCTCAGTTTGTTTACTTTCGAAAGCTTCATCTGATGTTAGCTGGTTGTGGCATCAACGTTTATCTCATTTAAACTTTCGAAATCTTAATAGGTTGGTAGTAGATGATCTTGTTCGAGGTTTACCTGTTCTAAAGTTTGACAATGATACTTTATGTGCAGCTTGCAAACAAGGAAAACATCCAATTGTCATAGATTCGAAAATTGTTGAACCGCTGGAACTTCTTCATATTGATCTTTGTGGACCATCAACTGTTGAAACTTTTAACAAGAAACGGTACATTTTGGTTATTGTTGATGATTTTTCACGATTTACTTGGGTGTATTTTCTCAGGTTAAAATCTGAAGTCGCTCAAACAATGATTGAATTTATCAAGAAACTTGAGACAAGTCTGAAAAGGAATGTTCGTAAAATCAAAAGTGATAATGGTTCCGAGTTTAAAAATAACGTGCTCGATTCGTTCTTAACTGAGAAAGGAATTTCGCATAATTTCTCATCATCATATACACCACAACAAAATGGTGTGGTTGAAAGAAGGAATAGGTCTCTTTGCGAAGCAGCAAGAACCATGTTGACATATGCGAATCTTCCTTAATATATATGGGCAGAAGCAGTTTCGACAGCATGTTTTACTCAGAATCGATCCTTTATTCATCGTCGTTTCAGTATAACTCCGTATGAAATCATAAATAACCGAAAACCTAATGTCAAATTCTTTCATGTGTTTGGTTGCAGGTGTTTTATCATGAATCTCAAAGATAATCTTTCGAAATTTCAAGCTAAGGCTGACGAAGGAATATTTTTGGGATATTCAAATAATTCGGTTGCATACAGAGTGTTGAATAAACGAACAAGAAAAGTTGAAGAAACGTTTAACCTCACTTTTGATGATTACTATGTGAAACAAGTTGAAAAACATTTCGAACAAAAACCAATTCTTAATGAATCAAATGATGAATATGAAAGTTCTAATTAATCTGATTTTCATTATGATTTAATTTTTGCTGTTCCAGATAGAGCTGTAGATGCTGAAGTTCATGCTGCTGATTATCAAACTCATGAATCTTCGAAACATATTGGTGATTCCACAATCACATCAGATACAACTGCTAATGGCGAAAGAATGCTAGATGCTCAAGTGGAGGGGGAGCACTTGAATATTCCTTCAACTGTTGAGGGGGAGCATCCTTTCAAGGGGGAGAAGAGCAGTATGAATGATGTTTTCGAGGGGGAGCATCATAATGACAATTATGTCGAGGGGGAGCATAATGATACTGAAACCATAAATCTTGATGAAAATGATGAATTTCATGAACTAAATGATAATAATTCTGTTGCAGGATCCGAAAATGAAGAAATATACAAAGATGCACCTTTGGACTTTGATCCAGCATATCCATCATTGGAAAAATGGACAAGAAATCATCCAAAAGAACAAGTCATTGGGAATCCACAAGATGGAGTTTTGACTAGAGCTCAAATTCGTGCAAAGAATGAGGCACTAAATGCTCGTCAAGAATTTTGCATGTTTAATGTTTTCATCTCGAAAATTGAACCAAAGACAGTTAAGGTTGCAATGGAACACTCAGATTGGGTTGTTGCAATGCAATCTGAACTTGCTGAGTTCGATAGAAACAAGGTTTGGAGGTTAATTCCTAAACCTGAAAATGTTTCAATTGTTAGATTAAAATGGATTTTCAAAAACAAAACCGAAAATGATGGAAATATTGTTCGAAATAAAGCACAATTAGTCGTTAAAGGATATTCGCAACAAGAAGGTATCGATTATGAAGAAACCTTTGCCCCTGTCGCAAGACTCAAGGCTGTTTGAATATTTTTGGCTTATGCAGCTCACAAAGATTTTGATGTTTATCAAATGGATGTGAAGTGTGCTTTTCTCAATGGTGAACTCGAAGAAACAGTTTATGTTGAACAACCTCAAGGTTTCATATATGCAGAATATCCTGATCATGTTTATATCTTAGATAAAGTTGTATATGGGTTAAAACAAGCACCAAGAGCCTGGTATGCAACTCTTACTAGTTTTTTAAAACAATCGAAATTTAAACAAGGATCAGTTGACCCTACATAATTTCGAAAGAAAGTTGGGAATCATCTAATGCTTGTGCAAATTTATGTCGATGATATTATTTTTGGCTCTACTGATCCTGCTTTGTCTAGTGAATTTGAATGTTTGATGAAAAGCCAATTCGAAATGAGCATGATGGGTCAAATCAATAATTTTCTTGGTTTAAACATTCATCAAAGCAGAGAAGGAATTTTCATCAATCAAGAAAAATATACCAGGAATTTGCTCGAAAAATTTGGAATGACAAATAGCACGAAGTTAAGAGTACCAATGACGGTTAGAACAAGGCTAAATCCTTCGTTAGACACACCTGCGGTTGATCTTACTTTATACATGAGTATGATAGGTTCATTTCTTTATCTTACGGCAAGTAGACCTGATATCATGTTTTCTGTATGTAATTGTGCTAGGTATCAAGCAAATCCAAGAGAACCACACTTCACTGCAGTGAAAAATATTTTTCGTTATCTCAAGGGGAAAATTTCGTTAGCATTGTGGTATCCTTCGAAATCAGGATTTTTCATTGAAGTGTTTTCAGATGCAGATCTGGGAGGATGTACACTTGATCGAAAAAGTACAAGTGGAGGATGTCAATTGTTAGATGGGAAGCTTGTAAGTTGGCAATCGAAAAAGCAAACTTGTGTTGCAATTTCTACTGCTGAAGCTGAGTATGTTGCAGTTGCTGCTTGCACTTCGCAAATCATATGGATCCAGAGTCAATTGCGTGCTTATGAAATTAATATGAAAAAGATTCCATTGTATTGTGATTCACAAAGTGCTATACGCATTTGTCATAATCCAGTACAACATTCGAAAACCAAACATATTGCACTTCGTTATCATTTTATTAAAGATCATGTGGAAGATGGCAATATTGAAGTTCATTTTGTAAAAACAACTGATCATCTTGCTGATATTTTTACAAAAGCATTGGACAAAAAATCATTTGTCGAATTTTGACAGGATTGGGAATGATAGAAGCGAGTTCGGTTCTAGGACTACTTTCGAAAGAATAACAAAGAAAGAAGATGGAAAAATGTCGATTCATAGGCATTATTGAATGGTTCAGAAGCGCATAGTATTAACCATTCAGAGGTTACTGTTCATATTCAACGCTTCGATACGCTTCGTTTTCGACTTTTGGGAAAGAAAAATTTTGTCGGTTTGGTACATTCTTAAGTTTTCGTTTATTTTTTAATTTCGAAAAATTGGAAAAACCAAAAATATTTTCGCTAGTTTGTATTCTTTTCGAAAAATCAAAAATTCCAAAAAGATTTTATTTTTGTTATTTGTTTTAATTTTCGAAAAACTTAAAATCACAAAAATATTTTCTTTCTTTTCAAAAATATAAAAGACCAAAAAGATTTTTGTTATTTTGTACTTTGTTTTTTCTTTCTTCATACAGAATTCATGAAAGTTTTACAAGGGTCGTGCTTGCGTTTCTAGGGTAAGGTAAATTTTCGACAACTTTGTACTAGTTAGAATGTCACTAGAAGCATGCTGCAGCATGTCGACCCAAGCCTCCATTGACTCAATGTGTGATTTCGAAAGCCTTAATGAAATGTTTCATTACGAAAATATCTTCCCAATCAGGCTTGCATTCACATTAGTCTACTGAGCTACCTAACTCTTCTCAAACGAGTTAAGAGTTTTCTGTTTGGTCCAAGCATAACAGAGGTACAATTGAATTCGTGAAACAGCATTTTTCATCTCAAACTTCTAACACATTTCACACACAATGACGTATGTCCAAGAGGTCATTGATCAAACCAATCGTGACTTAGACATATCAAACTTCTGTGTTAATGATCTAACATCATGAGACCGTGATGAAAGTGAAACCCACATTATCGAAATCATTTAAGGAATTGACGGGGAACTATGTTCCAGATTTAACGAAACATTTGTTTCAGTACAAAATTTTCGAAACTCCAAATCATATTCAATTCTTTTGCGTGATCTTGATCAAATAGTCGAAACCCACGATATTTGTTACCCAACAGGATCCAGTTCAAATTTTTTTTCTTGAATATGATTTCCGGGTGAGTTTCATTTGAAATTCGAAGTCATCTCATAAATTTCAATCAAAGCATACTTGTCACTGACTACACTGGTCAAACAAGTAAGTTCGGTTACAATTACTCACCTTATAAGAAGCCGTCGGAGTCTCCATGAGTAATTGTATTCATCAACTAAGATTGGGGATCTTAGCGGAAATCCTCTGAACTGTAACTGTTAATCCCGTGCGAGCGAGGAAGTCGTGTATAATTAGTATACGGTTTGACCACCCCACTTGTTACTGTTAGCTACAGTCAACCATAAGCAAATGACGAACTATCCTTTTTACTTGTTATTGTTCCGGCGTCGATGAAGCGTACGGTGTTGTCCTCACGGAAATCATGAGTGGGTTGTCCTCATGGAAATCATGAGTGGGTTTTATCAGAGGTATTATGTCACAGCAGCGGTTACAGGCTCATGGTAGCAAATTGTTAAAAACATTATACTTTGTCGTATACAAGTATTAATGTTAAGTATAAGTTTCCCCCTACTTATACCCTAGGTACTACTTGTATATTAAGTAGATAATTATACCTAACACACATACTCGTATAGAATTGAAATAAGATTTATACGTAGCAAATTTCGTTTGTATGGAATTACAAACACTTATATTCATAGTATATGAGACTTATAGGTAAACTACTTATTTGGTAAGTAAAATTTTATACCTAGGATATATATACTAAACGTTGGAGAGTCAAAATGATACTTTCACAACTATACTTTTGAACTTGGAAAATGTATTATTTTATGGAGTCAAAACCTGTGAACTCACCAACTTTATGTTGACGTATTTTAAATTGCATGTGTTTTTAGGAAGTTGATAACTATGATACGAGAAATGACGTTACACTGCCCAATATTTCCGCCGCCGGCCAGGGTGTGACAGATTGGTATCAGAGCTATTAACTATAGTGAATTAGTACTTTCTTAGGAAATCACGGCTATAGTTTAGGGCTTACTCTGTTAGGTTTAGGTATATCCCTTAACCTAAAATAAAAAGTATTATTAAATTATACTACTAAGGGACTACTTACGGGAGCGGTGGCAGGATAGACATATCGCGTTGGGTTGTTGGATTTCAGAACGGCTATATGCTAAAGTGATCCTGCCCACCGACTGTACTGACTGGCCGGTGCCTTATCAGCTAGACCTGAAGTAATAAACAATAATTAATAATACTCGTGAATACAAAAAACATAAAGATATAGAGTTATGTATGAACTCAGTCCCGCGATGAGAACACATGTATAACCCAAAAATATAGAAAACCCAAACCCTCGATAAGAATTCAACGCAAGGTTTTAGGTCAAACTACTTAGTCGAGTTTTATTGTACATGGTACGAACCACAACTAAACGTAGACTGATCACCTATGTTTAATTTTGGTCAGACCGATGCACAAAACAAACTTGGATACGGTGTTTGATAGACTAAAACACCTGAAGATTCTAGAATATTAAAGATAAATCTCAGATCAAGATACCATCAACTCGGAGTACAAGAAGACGATGTTCTGAAAACAACATTTAGGACTCGGTATGGTCATTAAGAGTTTTTAGTTATGCATTTGGATTGACCAACGCTCCAACAATGTTCATGGACCTCATGAATAGTGTTTGCAAACCGTACTTGGATAAAGTCGTGATAGTAGTTATCGATGATATATTGATATATTCACGAACCAATGAAGAACATGGTCAACACTTGCAAATAATCTTGGAACTACTAAGAAAAGAAAAGTTGGACACCAAATTCTCCGAATGTGAATTTGGGATTAGAGAAGTACAAATTTTTAGAACATGTAGTTAGTAACAAAGGGATTCATGTCGAACCTTCCAAGATTGAATAAATTAAGAATTAGGAGGCATCGAAGACACCAACAGAAGTGTGTCAATTCTTAGGGCTTGTTGGCTATTACCGTAGATTCATAGAGAATTTCTTCGAGGTAGCCAAGCCGCTTAGAATGCTAAAACAAAAAGATATGAAGTTCAACACGGAAGAAAAACAAGAAGCTGCTTTCCAAACTAAAAAAAATGTTGTGTAGTTCACCAATCCTATCCCTCCCAGATGGGACAGAAGATTTCGTCATGTACTGCGACGCATCAAATCAAGGATTGGGATGTGTGTTGATGCAAAGAGGAAAAGTTATCGCCTACGCATCACGACAACTTAAGGTGCATGAGAATAATTACACTACCCATGACCTTGAATTGGGAGGTGTAGTTTTTGCATTGAGAAGTTGGAGACATACAATTGGCCAGAGAACATATAGGTGATACCTTATGTGCTGAGCCAGAAATAATCCACGAGACAAACTCAAAAGATCATGCAAATTAAGGATCGATTAAAGGCAGCACATGATCGTCAGAAGAGCTATGCTGACGTAAGACGTAAGCCTTTGGAATTCCAAATTCAAGATAGAGTAATGTTAAAGGTCTCTCCTTGGAAAGCCGTAATTCGATTCAGGAAACGAGGCAAACTAAACCCACAGTATATAGGACCTTTTGAAATTCTAGCAAGAATTGGTTTTGTCGCATACCAAATCAAGTTACCTCAAGAGCTAAGCAATGTACGCGATGTTTTTCACGTGTCAAATCTCAAAAGATGTCTATTCGATGACACTCTTGTTATACCTCTCGAAGAGATACAAGTCAATATGAAACTCAACTTTGTAGAAGAACCTGTTGAGATCATGGATCGAGAAGTCAAACGATTAAAGCAAAGTCGTATTCCTATAGTGAAAGTTCGATGGAACTCTTTACGAGGACCTGAATTTACTTGGGAACATGAAGATCAGATGAAGGAAAAATACCCGCAACTGTTTGACAAAACCCCATCCATAAGATAAATTTCGGGACAAAATTATTCTAACGGGGGCAGAATGTAACACTAGTCAAAATAGGTCAATAGACAATCACATGTGATTATGCCAATCATGTAATGTGATTTTGTTAAACTAGTAATGTGATAAGAGTGCTATATAGTTCATGATAAATTCTAATACACATATGAACTTTCTTTATGATACAACTCAAAGTATACATCCATACGATTCCAAAAATATAGAGAATGTCTGAATCTGACTTCGCATGAAGAAGTTATGATAAACAGAACACTATAAATATATATAATAAGAGGAATTTAAAATAGACTTAGAATTAGCTATTGGAGTCTAAACGATAGTTGTAGTACTTGTAAATACCTACGTGTGGATATAAAGAACGTCAAAAACGGAGTTCGTATGTGAAAGTTACGACCTTCCGAAGATTCAGCTGTCAAAAACCCTAATCTGACTGAGCTCACGACGTGAGCACAGAACTCACGACGTGAGGAGTCATTTATCCACATCTCGGAATCTAGAAGGTGTGTGACGAGGCTGCGAGGGGATAAGATCCAAACTCACGACGTGAGCAAGGATATCTCATGACGTGATGAGTCACATGGCCACCTTCCGAAGCTAGGGACGCAAATGGCAAGTCTAAGGGGATAAGATCCAAACTCACGACGTGGGCCTTATAAAACCCACGACGTGGGGATCCAAAATCCTTACTATAAATAGCAGGTCCGACTTCAGCCATTCTTACACCAAAACTTCTTTCTCCTTTGCTGAAGCCATCTTGCATCCCAAGCCCCGACGACCTCGTACGCTGACCGTTTCTGCTTAGATTACATAAAATCACGCTACTAGGGTGAGTTTCACGGCCCCACTTTCTAATATTTTAGGGGAAAACGCATGCTAAATATTTTATATACATTTATTATGTCTATATGATAGTATATAGTTATAATAGACGGGGTATAGTTGTTCTAAATATAATATTTTGAATATATACAACTATTATCAACTTGTCAGCATGTTATTTTACTAATGTAGATCTTGAGTTATACTTAGGATTCTATATATATGTTGTGTGCGATATAGTTCCGAAGTTATATTCGGAAGTTCTATATGTTAATTTATAAAGTATGTTGCTATTATTGGTTTTATGTCAAGATAAAACCTGGTTTTACTTCAAGTTATAGCTGTTATACTGCCTAAATGTTATGAAGTTAGGAGTACTGTTTAAAAGCATAGTCTAGTAACTTAGGGTTTTAGACATGAAGATGCTTTTGTTGTTAGAGCTATAGGAAGTCGTCGAAGTCTACATGAGTAATTGTATTCATCAACTAAGATTGGGGATCTTAGCGGAAATCCTCTGAACTCTAACCGTTAATCCCGTGTGAGCGAGGAAGTCGTGTATAATTAGTATACGGGTTGAACACCCCACTTGTGACTGTTAGCTACAGTCAACCATAAGCATGTGACGAACTATCCTTTTTACTTGTTATTGTTCCAACGTCGATGAAGCGTACGGTGTTATCCTCATGGAAATCATGAGTGGGTTGTCCTCATGGAAATCATGAGTGGGTTTTATCAGAGGTATTATGTCACAGCAGCGGTTACAGGCTCATGGTAGCAAATTGTTAGAAACATTATACTTTGTCGTATACAAGTATTAATGTTAAGTATAAGTTTGCCCCTACTTATACCCTAGGTACTACTTGTATATTAAGTAGATAATTATACCTAACACACATAATCATATAGAATTGAAATAAGATTTATACGTAGCAAATTTCGTTTGTATGGAATTACAAGCACTTATATTCATAGTATATGAGACTTATAGGTAAACTACTTATTTGGTAAGTAAAAATTTATACCTAGGATATATATACTAAACGTTGGAGAGTCAAAATGATACTTTCAAAACTATACTTTTGAACTTGGAAAATGTATTATTTTATGGAGTCAAAACCTGTGAACTCACCAACTTTATGTTGACGTAATTTAAATTGCATGTGTTTTCAGGAAGTTGATAACTATGATACGAGAAATGACGTTACACTGCCCAGTGTTTCCCAAAGAAGAAAGAGCCTAACCTCCATGCCGAAGGTTTTCGATCTTATCCACTTGGTACTCACGAACAGTTTGATGTGACGGTTTGGCAACGTGGCCCGACATTCAAGGAACTTTATCTGACATGGCGTGTTTAACGGCTAGTGGTGCGACTTTCAAGGATAGACATGGCTTACTCTTTCAAGAAAACGTTTGGAATTCAATAGGAGTTACATATAAAAGGAAGTTATTATCTCCTTTTATAATTACAAGTTCAAATTCACAGACGATCAAAAAGCCCTAAATTTCAATGTTCTTCAAGAATTTCTCAAAACCCTAATCAATGGCGGCTGATCCAACCACCACTACTAAAGAAATTGCATCTCAACCACTTATGAAGATTCAAAGCAGCAACTATCAAGTTGAAGGAGATGTGTCACTGTATCCAGAAGGACTCAAGATGATGATTATTGATCTTCAAGATTCAGGTCTCGCAACTGTGATGTTCAATGCTTTTAAAGTCCCGTTGTCATGGTTATCAATGGCTGGTTCAACTACTTCTTACATAAAAGCCACTGATGTAATCACATTCAATCTGGTGAATGAAAAGCGAATTCGACTCTCGAAGAAGTTGTTTACTCAAATATTAGTAATTCCAAATGCCCCTCCATTCTTTAAACCTACTGCTGATCAAGTTATGTTCATGTTTAACGAGATGGGTCATCAGCCACCACTCGTTAAGATCAGTGATTTCAAGAAATCTGGTCTTCCTTGGATATGGAATTTTTTGTTTGGGATATACCTTCGTTGCTTAACTGGGCGAAGTGTAGGGCTTGATAAGGGGAGAATGGGAGTTTGTGCTATGGTATCAGGGTTGTACTATGATCTCAATGTTGATTATGCTACTCAGATTTGGAAAGAGTTTATCAAGAGCCTGGAAAACACGAATGTGGCAAAAGGAATTTCGTGTGCACGTTATTGGAGTTTCGTTCTTCAGCATGTATATGAGAAAGAGGGTATTCCAGTTCCTTCTGATGAGGCTAAGGCATAATTTGCGAAGTATCATTTTCCAAACACTGTTGCAGATGATTCAGAAGAATTCCCAAATGTTGCTCGAACTCCTGATGGGATGTTGAATAAAGTTGATCCAACAAATTCTGTTTTTGTGGCATACTTGCAACATGTTAATCCTTCGGTCGAAACTGGGATTTCGCTGAAATTAAGTGATGAAGGTTCATCCAAGAAGTCAAAGAAGTCAAAGAAGGTTCCTGAAGAGGTTGTTGCTCAAGAAACTCCTAAGAAACAACCTAAGACCAAGTCTCCTAAGAAGATTGCAATTGAAACTGAGAAGCCTAATGAGAAGGTTGTTCCTGAATCTTCGAAGGAATTCATGAAACAAATCGTTATTTCAAACCTATGTAATAGTATAGGTCAATGTGTAGTTCTTTTTATAATAATAAAGAGAAATTTTAGCATAATGTGCATATTTACATAATTGACCCTCAAAAATAAATTATTTAGCAATCTCGATTGGGATGAACCAAGTGATAGAGATTGTAACAAGGTTTCCAAAAACATAAAGAACACAAAAATCCGAGTTATAACGAAGAAGTTATGACCAATCGAAAATCCGCGACATAACCGGCAAAACACTGTTCAGTGTAAAAACTGAATTTTCGATAAAAGGCTTTTTAGTCTTAACAATCTACATGAAAGTTGTAGTTTATGTTAAACCGAGAACTTTCATAAAAAGAACGGAAAAATCTGACTTCGTATGAGGAAGTTATGATTTTTCTAAGTTTCAGTGTAGCAGTGTACAGCTAAAAACTCGAAATAAAGATCGAGCGATTTTTAGCCGACACAACCTAAACGAGAATTGAAGGTCTCGTCAGTAGTAGTACAACGGTAAAAAGACAGACAAAAACGGACGTCGTATGAAGAAGTTATGAATTTTTAACGGATTCTCGTCCCGGTCTGTTTAAAATAATGATATTAAAAATAAATCAAAATTAGCCGACGAAGTCTAAACGAAAGTCGTAGAGTATGATTTTACCTATGCGTGCATATAAAGAACGCCAAAAACGGAGCTCGTATGCGAAAGTTATGATTTTCGCAAGTTTGGCACAAAAATAAAGAAAAAATGGGAAAAACCGGGCAATTTCGCATGCCACGTCACCCTCGCACGTGGCAGCTGCTGAGTGGACCAAACCCATGCGTGGCACCTCCTGATTGGACCACAACCGAGGTCCACTTAGAAGCGAACAGCTTCGCATGAAGACACCCCGGAGACACCCCAGAGATACACCTCGGATGCTCTTTCGCACGTGTCCTCTTCCCATTGGACCGAAGGAAGGTCCAATCCAAGCCTCCCATCTGCGAGCCTTCGGTCCGAAGAAGTCGCCTCCCTTCGCCATCTGTCCGATGCGTGGCAGCCTCGCATAGGCTTGGGTCCGAACCTTCGGACTATATATAACATGCGAGGGCTTCCGAATTTTTTCACTTTTTCACCCCAATTTTCATTCTCTTTCTCATTCTCCACTCCCATAAGCTCATATACAACCCCTAAAGCCCCGGTATCAAGTCTCGAACCCTAAGCAAGCCTCGAAGCCCTGAGATTCCCGAGATGTAACCTCTCTCCTGTCGAAACTCTGCCCAATTTGAGCCGGTTTCCCGACAAATAAACTCCTTTTCGTGAAACGAAACTCTGTCCGGTTCACCATCTATCAAGTGAGTTCATACCCCCGTATTTTCATATGTGTGTGTGTATATATATAAATATATATATATATATATATATATATATATATATATATATATATATATATATATATATATGTATATAAATAAGATTTAAAAGGCTTAGGACTGATAACTCATTATGGGTCCTTTTCCTTGTTTGGATGTGGGCTTATAGTTCCGGTTATTTGTCCGAGTGTCGTTTAAATTTACTTGTATATGAAATTGTGTATGTATATAAATATAAAAGTTATTTCATCAATTCAAACACCTTTGTAACACGTTGAGCAAGGGGTTACATGCTAAATACAGTTATATACATATTCAGAAAGTACATATAAATTATAATAGGTATAATTTATACATAGAACAATAATTCATACTACAAGAATACACAGTCTTACAAGAAACTAGGGTTTTGATACAGAACAAATCAAGGTTTACACTTATCAAATACATGTTTGAAATACTAAATCAAGAACATACTGTCAATCATTTATTTCAGAATGATTGGGTTTTCTTAACTAATATACATGTAACGTTTATATGCTTTTTATGAGACATTCAGGTTGTTTAATTCATTTTAGACAACCAAGGTAAAACCCTCGGATTATAACCAGAATCTCCAGCCTCGGGGATCGAAACAAGTTGTGTGTAGATCTATATCGGGATTGACAACCCCGCGTTCAGGCTGCTAGCTACAGTCAGGCATACACGCCGATGAGTGGCAATTGTTATCAACAGTTTAAACGCCCACAAAGCGTTTGTTTCAGGCCGTCCGTCATAGTATGGTTATAAGAACTCATTAAAAAGATATTAACAATACGTTAATGTATAAACAAGTAAACGAAAGTACACCTTCAAAGTACCAGTTTTCAGAATACAAACTACAATGGTTCAATACAGTTTTCAATAACAGCTGGCGGAGCCAGGCACACTCTCAGTTACAAGTTTTCATTAAGGAATACAAATACAAAACATTGATACAAAGAGAACGGTTTTATGGGAATAAAACTACTTTTTATATACAATAGAAAATATAGGATTTTCTGGAACAGTTCACATATACAAGATACAGAGATACTCTTTTAAACAAAAACACTTATGCACTCACTCAACTTTATGTTGATACTCTCTTTTCAAATTACTTGTATTCTCAGGGAAATAATACACAGGTACTCCCCGAGCTTTTGAGAAGATGGAGCTTTTTTGAGTCATATCTTCTTTTGTATAACTATATTTTGGTTCAATATTCAATGATTAAACACATGTAAATACTTATACTTTTTAAATACAATGGTTGCTTGTACTTTGATTACTATGATGCATGTGTTGTGATACTACAATTCAAGTCCTCCACCCCCAGACGTTTCCGCCGTCTGGTTTGGGGGTGTGACAGATTGGTATCAGAGCATTGTTTATAGTGAACTCCGTATATCAATCAATAAAAGATATACAAACTATAAATACATCAGGGCAAGGAGCTCTGACTACAAGTATACTTTTAAAAATTTAAGTAGTTTTATAAGAAGTATACTAACACTCATACCTACAAATACAGTATCATAGTTATAAGAACACACTCATACTTACAAGTACAATATCACAATCATAAGAACTTAAAAGTATTTGGATGTTGAGCACTATAGTCAAACCTGAGCAGTTATGTAATCATATCTGGAATAAATATAGCCTGATCAACTATATTGATTTGAGATATGACCAACATGTGTTTGGGAGTGATAGTAGTGTTGAGACACGTCTAAAACTTACCATACATATTCAGAAGAACTATAGAACAGAATACAAAGATTAAAATACTATGGATAGTATTCTACTAATCTTATTTTTAATACAGAACCTATGGCTGCACCCAATTTACCGGAAGACCCCTACAATCCACAGAATGCAGGCTGGATCACAGACTCAGACGAAGAACCCTTTGAGGACAGCGAGTCAAGTGGTACAGATACAGAGCCACAAGTCTGCAACCCTGGGGAGCGTCCCCAGAGGCAAGAGGACGCAGAACCAATACCTGAGTGGGGCCAATACATAAACCATTGGAGTCGACAAGACGACCAACGCCCTCCATACGGAATGGCACGAGGTTTCTATAACGTATCTAGAGGAGGAACTGCTGACAGAGCTCTTCCAGTTATAGTAAACCGGATAGCCCAGCAGTTCGATCAATCAAGAATGTCGATCAATCGGATCCTATAGGTGAATGCCGTTGCGCAGGCAAACACTACAGATATCCTTCGTCTTGACGAGATGCAAGATGACACCCAGCACCATACTGAAGCCCTTCAAAGGCAACTTAGTGCTGCTGAATCAGAGATCAGAGAACTACGGGAGCATCAAGCTGCCCAAGAAAGGCGCTGGAAAGCGCAAGACGAAGCGGAACCTAGCAATCGTCGTAGAAATCGTCGCAAGTAGTGTTCGCACTACTCCTACTTTCTACTTTCTATATCGAATGTGTATACTACTTTCTACGTTATGTACAAATCAAGTATCAATAAAACAATAAGCACTTTACTTCAACAAAAGTTATTACAATTTTCATAATCATCTTATTCCAAAGTTTTGGATCGCAGAAATGTTCCAGTGTTATTTTTCATACTTTCGATACAACCACGGAAATTTTATTTTTCCGGTAGGTTGGTTTGATGTCGACACTTTCGCAGTATTGGGATCCTGCTTTAAGGTCAAGTTTTCTGGACCTTATATACTTAATATACCAATACAGTTGACATGTACATTCATACTTTTTGAAAAATAACCATTCAATTTCATATTATCCTGTTGCAAGTTGTACTTGTAGTGGATTTCTATTTCCAATTCTTTGTAAGATTCATGTTGAATTACGTGTTTAGTTCAGAGATATCAAATTCATATTCATTCTTGATATCTCACTATCTTTTTATCTATTTGACTTTTATAGCAAGAGATGCCTCCTCGTAGAAATCCAAGACGTGTCAACACCAATGAAGCACCGACGCCACCCCCACCACCACCTCCTCAATTCGATCCCGCTATGTTTCAAGCGGCGGTCACGACGGCTGTAGCGGCTGCCATGTCTCACGTTCATACTCCTGGTGTTAGTGGGTCGGGAGTCGGTGCACATCCTTCTAACCATGGCGAAAGTCATGGGCATTCGCGAGAATGCACATATAAGGATTTCTCTAATGCCAAACCCAAGACCTTTAATGGGACTGGGGGAGTTATGGCACTAAGACAATGGATTGAGAAGACGGAAGCAATCTTTGAAATTTGCTCCTGTCCTGAGGGTAGCAAGGTTAAATTTGCTGCCTGTACTTTTTCTGATAGGGCTCTAACGTGGTGGAATGGCCACATTAAGTCACTCACTCTGATAGTGGCTAACTCCATCAACTGGGAGAGCCTAAAAGCCATGTTAATGCGGGAATACTTCCCGCGAGGGGAGATACAAAAACTGGAGCAAGAACTATGGGCTCTTACAATGGTTGGTTCTGATATATCAACCTATACCAATAGGTTCTGTGATCTGGCAATACTTTGTCCAGATATGGTTCCTATAGAGAGCAAGAAGATTGAGAGATATATTTGGGGTATGTCACCCCAAATTCAGTCAAGTGTTTTAGCTTCAAAGCCTATTACTTTTGACAGTGCCAAAGAACTGGCACAATCTTTCATCGACCACGGAGCCCGTCAAAACTCTGTGGTCTCTGCTCCAGAACAACCCAAGGAGAACAACAACAGCAAGAAGAGGGTTTGGAACAAGGGGAAGGGCAAATCTCCTCTGAAGCCAGCAAAGAAGCAACAAGTAGTGGCAGTCCATGATACTACTGTACCTGCTACCATACCCGCTATTGTACCTGCTGCTGTCTCCAATAACTTTGCACCAACAAAGCCCTATGCTGGTACCCTCCCTAAATGCAACAAGTGCAATTTTCACCACAATGAAAATTGCCAAGAAATGCAGTGCCGAAACTGCAACAGGAAAGGGCATACTGCCCGATTCTGTAGAATACCACTCCAACCCCTTAACCAAGTACCTGCCACTGGAGTAGGCCGAGCATGCTACCAATGCGGTGATGTGGGGCATTTCAAGAAAGATTGTCCAAAGGCTGGAAATGCCGGTGGAGTTGGGAGGACTTTAGCACTGGGTCATGAAGAAGCGGTGGCAGACCCTGCTGTGGTCACGGGTACGTTCCTTCTCAATAATACTTATGCATGCATTCTATTTGCTTGTGGTGCTGAGAGGAGCTTCGTGAGCCATAATTTTAAACATCTACTAAATCAAAACTCCCAACCACTAAACGAAACTTTTTACAGTAGAAATGGCTAACGGTAAATCCGAATCCACCAATGATATATACATAGGATGTATCCTTGCCTTGAATGACTTATCTTTTCCAATAGACCTTATGCCGGTCTCTATCAAAAGTTTTGACATCATAATAGGTATGGATTGGTTGTGCCCCAACCATGCCGACATCCTATGTTATGAAAGAGCTGTTCGTTTGAACTTGCCAACTAACGAAACTCTTATTATCTATGGCGACAAACCCGGAACAAATCTTCAGATCATTTCTTGCATCAAAGCACATAAATATCTTCGCAAGGAGTACGGTGCTTTCTTAGATCACGTGGTAGACAAAAAGCAAGAAGTGAAAGATATCGCGAGCATTCCAGAGATCTGCAACTTTCTCGATATTTTTCCCCATGATCTTCCAGGAGTACCTCCCGAATGACAAGTCGAATTCCGAATCGACTTAATCCATGGAGCTACCCCCGTAGCCAAATCCCCCTATCATCTTGCACCTTCTGAAATGCAAGAATTATCCAGCCAACTTAACGAACTCCTTAACAAAGGTTTCATAATGCCAAGCTTCTCACCTTGGGGAGCACCGGTGTTGTTCGTAAAGAAGAAGGATGGATCATTCCGCATGTGCATAGACTACCGCGAGCTGAATAAACTTACCATTAAGAACCGATACCCTCTACCTCGCATTGACGATCTGTTCGACCAACTTCAAGGTGTGAGCTACTTCTCGAAGATAGACTTAAGATCCGGGTATCACCAATTACGGATTTAGGAGGAAGACGTTCGCAAGACCGCATTTAGAACTCGTTATGGTCATTACGAGTTTATTGTGATGCCATTCGGATTGACGAATGCACCTGCTGTGTTCATGGATCTAATGAACAGAGTGTGTCGTCCATTCCTGGACAAATTCGTCATAGTCTTCATCGACGACATCCTTGTCTATTCAAGAAGCAAAGAAGAACATGGCCAACATCTTTGTCAAATATTACAAACCCTTAGGACCGAAAAACTTTATGCGAAGTTTTCAAAGTGCGAGTTTTGGACTAGGAAGGTTGAATTCCTAGGTCACGTGGTCAGTTCAGAAGGAATACACGTGGACCCTTCCAAAATCAAAGCAATTGAAAACTGGCCAGCACCCACAACTCCTACAGAAATCCAACAATTCTTAGGTCTTGCTGGCTACTATCGCAGGTTCATTCAAAATTTCTCCCGAATCGCTAAACCTCTTACCACCCTGACGCAAAAAGGTGTAACTTTTAGTTGGGAGGAGAAGCAAGAAGCAGCATTCCAAACGCTCAAACAAGCCTTGTGCAGTGCACCGATCCTGTCCCTACCTAAAGGGACAGAGGACTTTGTAGTGTACTGTGATGCTTCAAATCAAGGGCTTGGGTGTGTACTTATGCAAAGAGGAAAGGTTATCTCCTACGCCTCCAGACAACTTAAGACGCATGAAGTCAACTACACAACACATGACCTTGAGCTAGGAGCGGTAGTATTTGCTCTGAAGATCTGGAGACATTACCTATATGGCACGAAATGCACAATATTCACGGACCATAAAAGTCTCCAGCATATCTTCAATCAGAAAGCGCTAAACATGAGACAACGACGATGGGTGGAGCTACTGAACGACTACGAATGTGAAATTCTTTATCACCCTGGTAAAGCAAACGTAGTAGCTGATGCCCTTCGCAGAAAAGAATACTCGGGTCGCCGAGTAAAGTCGTTGACCATGACAATCCATTCACATCTGTCCACACAAATCACAGAAGCTCAACTAGAAGCCTTGAAACCCGAAAACGTGGCAGGTGAAACCCTGAGAGGAATGGATAAAAACTTCAAAGTCAGGGATAATGGAGTCTAGTATTTCATGAACCGGATCTGGACACCAAAGTTCGGTGGTTACAGAGACGTGGTTATGAACGAAGCGCACAAAACACGATACTCCATTCACCCAGGTTCAGACAAGATGTATATGGACCTTAAGAAACTATATTGGTGGCCTAACATGAAGGCCGAAATCGCTACCTTTGTGGCCAAGTGCCTTACTTGTGCCAAAGTCAAGGTAGAATACCAGAAACCTTCAGGTTTATTACAACAGCCTGAAATCCCTGAATGGAAGTGGGAGCGGATTACAATGGATTTCATAACCAAATTACCCAAGACTTCGGGTGGTTATGATACTATTTGGGTAATCGTCGACAGATTAACCAAATCCGCACACTTCTTACCAATAAAAGAAACCGACAAGATGGAGAAACTAACCCGAACTTACCTCAGGGATATTGTTAGACTGCATGGTGTACCAATATCTATTATTTCGGACCGAGATAGTAGATTCACCTCTCGTTTCTGGCAGTCTTTACAAAACTCTTTGGGAACTAGGCTGGACATGAGTACAGCCTACCACCTAGAAACCGACGGACAAAGTGAGAGGACGATTCAAACACTAGAAAACATGTTGCGAGCTTGCGTGATAGACTTTGGAAAAGCATGGGATATTCACTTACCCCTTGTTGAATTCTCTTATAACAATAGTTATCACACTAGCATTAAAGCTGCTCCATTCGAAGCCCTCTATGGCCGCAAGTGCAGATCCCCTCTGTGTTGGGCTGAAGTGGGTGACACGTAGCTAGCTAGAGGTCAAACTCCTGACAGTGCTCTCACTGGTCCGGAAATCATTCGAGAAACCACCGAGAAAATCATACAAATTCGGGAGCGACTTAAAGCTTCCAGAGATAGACAGAAAAGCTACGCTGACAAACGGAGAAAACCCTTGGAATTTCAGGTGGGTGACCGCGTCTTGTTAAAGGTCTCACCCTGGAAGGGCATGATACGCTTTGTAAAGCGTGACAAATTGAGTCCAAGGTACATAGGACCCTTCGAAATTCTTGCTAGAATTGGTCCTGTAGCTTACAAACTTCGACTACCCCAAGAACTAAATAACATTCATCCTACCTTCCACGTTTCAAACTTGAAAAAGTGTTTATCTGATGAGACTCTTGTGATCCCACTCGAGGATATCGAGTTAAACGAGAGCCTCAACTTTGTGGAAGAACCCGTAGAGATTCTAGACAGGGAAGTTAAGAAAACCAAACAAAGTCGTATCCCGGTAGTGAAGGTTCGCTGGAATGCAAAACGGGGACCTGAATTCACTTGGGAGCGGGAAGATCAAATGAAACAGAAGTATCCACATCTTTTTCCCTAGTCTACCTGAAATATTAATTTCGGGGCGAAATTCTCTCTAACGGGGGGATAATGTAACAAATCGTTATTTCAAACCTATGCAATAGTATAGGTCAATGTGTAGTTCTTTTTATAACAAGGTTTCCAAAAACATAAAGAACACAGTGATAGAGATTGTAACAAGGTTTCCAAAAACATAAAGAACACAAAAATCCGAGTTATAATGAAGAAGTTATGACCAATCGAAAATCCGCGACATAACCGGCAAAACACTGTTCAGTGTAAAAACTGAATTTTCGATAAAAGGCTTTTTAGTCTTAACAATCTAAATGAAAGTTGTAGTTTATGTTAAACCGAGAACTTTCATAAAAAGAACGGAAAAATCTGACTTCGTATGAGGAAGTTATGATTTTTCTAAGTTTCAGTGTAGCAGTGTACAGCTAAAAACTCGAAATAAAGATCGAGCGATTTTTAGCCGACACAACCTAAACGAGAATTGAAGGTCTCGTCGGTAGTAGTACAACGGTAAAAAGACAGACAAAAACGGACGTCGTATGAAGAAGTTATGAATTTTTAACGGATTCTCGTCCCGGCCTGTTTAAAATAATGATATTAAAAATAAAGTCAAATCCGAGCCTCCCATCTGCGAGCCTTCGGTTCGAAGAATTCCCCTCCCTTCGCCATCTGTCCGATGCGTGGCAGCCTCGCATAGGCTTGGGTCCGAACCTTCGGACTACATATAGAATGCGAGGGCTTCCGAATTTTTTCACTTTTTCACCCCAATTTTCATTCTCTTTCACATTCTCCACTCCCATAAGCTCATATACAACCCCTAAAGCCCCGATATCAAGTCTCGAACCCTAAGCAAGCCTCGAAGCCCCGAGATTCCCGAGAAGCAACCTCTCTCCTATCGAAACTCTGCCCAATTTGAGCCGGTTTCCCGACAAATAAACTCCTTTTCGTGAAACGAAACTCTGTCCGGTTCACCATCTATCAAGTGAGTTCATACCCCCGTATTTTCATAATTTCTACTATTTTAAGGGGGGGAATACAAGCATAACACAAGAACTTTGTGTTATAAAATCATGATTCAAATCAAGATAAAATAACATTAAATTATCCAAATATACTCAAAACATCAAACTCTTTTATAATCTTATATTTTTCCCCAAAATTCATATGTGTATATATATATATATATATATATATATATATATATATATATATATATATATATATATATATATATATAAGATTTAAAAGGCTTAGGACTGATAACTCATTCTGGGTCCTTTTC
The DNA here is from genome assembly GCF_052849685.1 of Lactuca virosa. Taxonomy (NCBI): domain Eukaryota; kingdom Viridiplantae; phylum Streptophyta; class Magnoliopsida; order Asterales; family Asteraceae; genus Lactuca; species Lactuca virosa. Next base: position 74,487,173 of record NC_136432.1, on the reverse strand, counting down.
CTTGTTTGGATGTGGGCTTAAAGTTCCGGTTATCTGTCCGAGTGTCGTTTAAATTTTACTTGTATATGAAATTGTGTATGTATATAAATATAAAAGTTATTTCATCAATTCAAACACCTTTGTAACACGTTGAGCAAGCGGTTACATGCTAAATACAGTTATATACATATTCAGAAAGTACATATAAATTGTAATAGGTATAATTTATACATAGAACAATAATTCATACTACAAGAATACACAGTCTTACAAGAAACTAGGGTTTTGATACAGAACAAATCAAGGTTTACACTTATCAAATACATGTTTGAAATACTAAATCAAGAACATATTGTCAATCATTTATTTCAGAATGATTGGGTTTTCTTAACTAATATACATGTAACGTTTATATGCTTTTTATGAGACATTCAGGTTGTTTAATTCATTTTAGACAACCAAGGTAAAACCCTCAGATTATAACCAGAATCTCCAGCCTCGGGGATCGAAACAAGTTGTGTGTAGATCTATATCGGGATTGACAACCCCGCGTTCAGGCTGCTAGCTACAGTCAGGCATACACGCCGATGAGTGGCAATTGTTATCAACAGTTTAAACGCCCACAAAGCGTTTGTTTCAGGCCGTCCGTCATAGTATGGTTATAAGAACTCATTAAAAAGATATTAACAATACGTTAATGTATAAACAAGTAAACGAAAGTACACCTTCAAAGTACCAGTTTTCAGAATACAAACTACAATGGTTCAATACAGTTTTCAATAACAGCTGGCGGAGCCAGGCACACTCTCAGTTACAAGTTTTCATTAAGGAATACAAATACAAAACATTGATACAAAGAGAACGGTTTTATGGGAATAAAACTACTTTTTATATACAATAGAAAATATAGGATTTTCTGGAACAGTTCACATATACAAGATACAGAGATACTCTTTTAAACATAAACACTTATGCACTCACTCAACTTTATGTTGATACTCTCTTTTCAAATAACTTGTATTCTCAGGGAAATAATACACAGGTACTCCCCGAACTTTTGAGAAGATGGAGCTTTGTTGAGTCATATCTTCTTTGTATAACTATATTTTGGTTCAATATTTAATGATTGAACACATGTAAATACTTATACTTTTTAAATACAATGGTTGCTTGTACTTTGATTACTATGATGCATGTGTTGTGATACTACAATTCAAGTCCTCCACCCCCAGACGTTTCCGCCGTCTGGTTTGGGGGTGTGACAATTCATCCCTTCGAAATCAGGTGTGTTCAAAAGATTAAGGAATTTCACTTATAAGAAACGAACTTCATCAAAAGATCAATCTCCTACTATTCGCAAACCTCAGCTTAACCGACAAGGAGTGAAAGTTCGTGAGATTCTTGCACCCGTTTCCCCATCTTCCAAGAAGCGAAGAGCTGAGGATGTGGCGAAGCATATCAACAAGAAGAGGAAGAAACGAAAGCTGGTGGTTAGTGAAGAATCATCAGATAGTGATATCGTTCCAGAATCACCTTTGGGTTCGAATTCCCCAAAAATCTCACAACCACTAATCCTTGAAAATGTTTTGTTACCAACAACAACAGTTCCACTTGAAATTGTTGTACCCAAATCAGTTCCTGAGAAGGCTCCAATTTCTCCAATTGTTGCAAACATATCTAATACGGATGCACATGTTGTGGTAAGTGTTAATCCATCATCTCAAGGTATTCATGAACCTATTTCAAGTACCTTTATTTCACTTCCACCTTTTATTACACCCGTTTCCACAACCACTCCTTCACCAACTTTCGATCAAGTCTTAAACCAACCCTTCACTACACTTTTCCCATCACAATCCAATGATCCACGAAAACCAAATTTCGATGATCAAACAGATGGAGGAGGTTTCGGAGGAACATTTGCTGATTTGGAATTTGATTTCGAAGAGGAGAACATACCTAATCATATGCTGATGCCGGGGAAGCAGTTCAAAATTCTCAATCGCAAACTCAATTCTTTTCTTCAATCACAAGCTGATTCCGGAGCAAAGAGTTCAGTGTCAGGGATAGAAGTTGATGTGATGCTCAAAGCTGTAGAGCTTCGACTGCAGAAGCAATTGGATGTTATGGATAAAAGTAACGAATTGAGGGTCAAAGCTCAAACTGATTCGTTCAATTCTGCACTTAAAGATCTTCGTTTGACAGCAAAAGAACGACATGTTCTTTTTGTTAAAGATGTCAAGACAGTACGGGAAGATGTTAATCGAAAACTTAAGGAGCTGAAGGTTGAAGTTATCAAAAAGTTGAATGACCTGAATTCCAATTATTCGACAATCAAGTCGAATGTTGATACTATAGCGGCTGCAGTCCGAACGGTTGTTGAATGGTATCAAGCATTAACTCCCAAGTTTGATGCAAAGGATACATTAGATGCTCAGATTTTCGAAAAGATGGGTGTTTTGCTTGGTGAACTGAAAGAGTTAGTATCGAAGCCAGCTCCAACTTCATTTTTAACTTCTGAGTTTTTAACTCAGAAGTTACATAGTTTGGATCAAGCTATTCAGAAGGTTGTTGCTCCTATTTCGAAGTTTGCAAACATGTTACCCACTGGTGCCCCACCTGTTGTGACAGGGGTGCAAGGGGGAGAAAAGAAAACTCAAGAAGGTAAACCTTCGAAAATTACAAAAGGGGTTGATAAGCCAAAAAATATTGAGAAGATTGTTACTACTGCTGGTGAAGTAACGAAAGTTGTATCTACTCAAGTCACAATACCTATAGTTCCAAAGATGAATACAACAGAAGCCATCAAGACAACAACAAGACCCATTCTGAAGGGGATGGTGTTTGGTTCGACAACTGAAGGAGGGAGTTCAAGTTCGTCAAAGCCAAAGGTTTCAGAAGCTGATAGAGATAAAGGAAAAGTGATTGTGGTTGAAAAATCAAAGGAAGAGAAGAAGGCCGAAATTGAAGCTGAAATGGAGAAGCAAAGGCAAATATAGAGCATACTAAGACTTCGTGAAAGTGATCCACCTGGTATCGAAAAGGGAGATCCAAAGAAGTTGTACAGTTATGAGAATATTGAAGCAAGAGTTGCTTACAATCACATGTATGCGTTTGAGAAGAAGCCAAAGAAAAGCTACTCTATCACTAACACTGATATGAGTCAGCTTGATTTCCGAGTGAATGAAATAATGTTTATCATGGCTCAATACAAGATAGTTGAGAAGTTCGACAATGAGGATGATTATATCCATATGATACTTAGGTTTCATGCGGTTGTTGGAAAAGAACCAGAAAAGATATGGTCTTTGGTGAAGATCAAGAAAGTTTTCAGTGTAACAAAGGATGTAATGTTCGAGAATATGATACATAATTTTCGGTATCATGTTGTAAGAGCGAACAATCAAGTATGTGATTTCTCGGTTGCTGGTTTTCCTCTAATGAACTTGAATGACCCGATTCAAATTGCAATAATTTTGAAAGACATAGAGGCTTCACAAGTTCAAGGGACTGACAAAGATGTTTTGAGGCTTGGTCTTGCCCATATCAAAATCTTCATAGACAATTACTATGATTGTCTGGCATTGACTGATGTGGAGTTAGCATCAGCAATGGGAAAGGAAGTGAAAGTTGCTATGGAATTGTCGAAGACTCAAGTTGAACTGAAGAAATATACTGATGGGGAGATATGCTTAAAACCTTTTGGATTACTCTTTGCTAGAAAAGATAAGAATGGCAAAGCTAAGAGGTTTTTATTTCAGACTTCAGAGATAGAAAGATATACGACTTCGCAATATACGAACTTCATTGTTCGTATGAATAATTTCAAGAAGAACAATGATGGAGATAAAGTGGAGTTATGGAAGATAATGACGTGGTACTCAGAGATACGAAGGATGATGCACTTTGCTGCACAGATTCTCACGAATTGAGAAGTTCGACATGATTACAAAGGGGGATATTGTAGAGTCGAAATGTCTTGTAATATGTCGAAGTCTGTGTAATTGTTTGTTTCGTATGTTTCCTTATGTATTTGCTAAGGAATCTTGTTAACGAAGCTTAAATTCTAGCCTTAGTATTTTTTATACTTTCAGCCTCCTATAAATAGGAGCTAAACATAGAGTTGATAGCAGAGTTTTCCCATTTTTACTATTGTTTTGTACTCGTGTTCATTGGAAGTAATATGAGCTGAACCAAACCTTATTTACTTTTCGTGTTCATCTTTTACTCTGATTTTGATTCTAATACTCGATTAATCACTTCTACATGAATCAGTCAGAAGACCTTGATATAGGTCTTTATGAACTGGCATGTATGTATGATCTTACGACCTTCGGGAATTCTCGCTTTCATCTCAAAGTCAAAACCCACAAATCTTCTCTTGTCGTAAAAACCAAACACAACGACGGAGCTTGGAAAGAAAAATACCTTTTTGTGAGACGTGACTTTGTTCTTGGTGGGGATCTCCTGTCGGATGCTTGGGTTAAGAAGGGTACGATTCTATTATACTAATATAAGGATCCTGGAGTTCACTTCTTATTTTGTTTGCTTTTTTGCAGCTTTTAAATTCGAAGAGCTTGTTCCTGTCGCTCAGGATTCGGAAGAGAAGATTGAGAAGTTCTTGGCCTTGTCTGAAGCCGAGAGATCCTTTCGATTCGAACACGCCACTCTACAAGAAAGCTCCTCTGCTACTGATGTCATGTCGACCGATAAGGATCCCTGATTGTTTTTGCTTGTGATTAAGGATCTTAACATTTTTCTGTTATATTTAGGATCCAAGATCACCCGCTCCAGTGACCGCTTCACACTTGCTGATCTTGAAACAGCCATGTCTAGGGATCAGCTAACGGTGAAAAAGGAGAAGAGATCGTCTTCTCTTCCTCCCAATAGATCGGCCATTGACTTAACAGTGAAAACTCTGGGATCCCAAAAAAGGAAAATTGTTGAGTATGCAGGTCTATCATTGGAGAACCTTGGAGTTGAGGATATGCTACGGAGGTTGGTCTCTTTCTCCCAAGTTGTAAGTGTTGGTTTTATTCTTGTCCTATATTCTACTTTTCGCGGACCCACTATGTCTTTGTTTCAGGTCTCTAATCACGTTTCTGTTGATCTAAGGATTCGATCGGAGAGGGTTGAACAAGCCCTTCAAGGATAGATTAGGATGTGGAAAGTGACCAACGAGGATATATTGAGGAGAATGGAGCTTCTCAGCAAGGATAAGGCTGAAAAGGAGGAGGAGCACTTGCTCGAGATGGAGGAAGTGATCTCCGATGCGAAGGTCAACGTTTTAGTGGCTGTTTCAGAGGCCAAGATCCGTCTTGCGAAGGATCTGGAGAATGCAGTTTCCTGGGACGTGGACGGTTAGCACGAGGCACTGGCCAATTTGACTGGCAAGCCTGCTACCGCTAATCAGGATCCTGTACTGCAGCTAACCGAAGGAGGGGAGAAGAAAGACGCACCCGATGATGACCAGGCTAAGGTCTAGGCCTGTGTAGATTAGTTTAAATAATTTCTTGTTTATTTGGGATGTAGAACAACTAATCTTTTGGTGGGTTGGTGCGCAACGCCTTTTTTGAATACAATGGTTGTATTTTCAATTCATATTTTTCTTTTGATCATCCTGCATAATTGTTTATGATACTAGGATCCTGAAGAACTTAGTTCCTACAAACAATCCTAAAAAATCTCTTAGTAAATTATAAGTAACCCTTTTAAACTCAAAGACTTAAGTTTTTGTAACCAAATAATCTTTATTTAGGATGCTAAAAAGTTTAGGATCGTCAAACTTTACTCAAAGTTTTTCAAAAATAAGGATAAATGAAACCTGGTGATCTTAGGAAAATTTTGAAGCCCTGAACTTCTTGTCTTCGTATGACCTTGATGCTTGAATGGATCTTTACTTTATAATCTTGTTGGGAAGGATCCTCAGTCGTCAAATTTCAGGAAGGATCCTTAGCTTAAGATAACATGTAAATGTTATAAATCTTAGGAGTTTCCTGGGGAAGATACCGACTTAAGATTGATGAGTTTTGAGCATATCTACATTCCTATGTGATCATGCAACACTAATTGCTTTGGATCTAAGTTTTTCTCAATTGAAAATACAAATATGAACACCAAAGCAATAACCCTATAGACTAGCATACAGCTTCGATCTTCATGTATAAACTAGGGTTAGAAGATTACCTCACTTGTTATGTAGTAATAACAAGAACCACCTTGACTCTTGAAAGCTTAGTGCCCCAAGTGTTGCACCTATAATGGAGTCACAAACACCCAAAAAAACAAGGATGAGAAGGAGAGACAAGAAAATCGGCTACACTAGGGTTTCATAAGCCTTGGCCGAAATTCTTACGCCTAGGGGGTTCCTTATATAGTTGTGGGTTGCTAGGGTTTCTGGAGGAAACCCTAATTCCTGCTTAAGGATTAAGTAGCCCGTGGACTACTCCTTATGAGGCCTTGGACGAAGTCTATAGGGCCTCGCTATATGATTTCATCCACTCCTAATTAAGGAGTCCTTCAGCATAGTTTTGCAACTATCAATGATTTGCAAAACAGCCCCTCCATTATTAATCAGTTCCTTTAATCCCAGAATTAATATCAAATTAATTTCTGATTAATTACTAATTAATAATAGGATTTCCAAATAATATATTAATCTTATAATATATCAATAAAATTATTTTGAGTACCAAATTATTATTCATATAATAAATCCTACTTTCTCTCCACCTGTTATCCTGTCAAGTTGCATGAGTGAAGGCAACCCAAGAGGACCATGCTACATATCAAATCAAGTACATACCAATTATAGTTATGGGCTTAGACACCAAATCCAACAGTCTCGTACTTGGATAAGTCTAATAACTATTATTGCAAGTATGACTTCAGAATTTGACTAGCAATCGTAGCTTTCAAAATCCGTTGTCGAACTCTGATCTTATCAATGACGCATCCTTTAGATAAGGGATAAAATATTCCTCCGTTCTACAAGATATCATACAGACATGAGACATGGATTATAATCATTCTCTTTGTCCATGGTTTGTTACCCAATTTCCGATTTATGACGATTGACTACAGACTACAATTGAACACATCAACTTAGTCCAGGCTTGGCCAAGCGCTTCAGGTGTCATCACTAAATCATCGAGGGGCCCACATATATCAATTTTATCCCATTTAGGGTAAAAGGAACGGATAAACTTCGAATCATATGCTTGTACTATTTACTCATCAAATCACACACAACAATATGTTTTATAACATCAAGTTACTGATACGTTTACATATTATCAATGTGCAACCGACTTGTAAACAACAACTATATGTCTCCATTTCAAGAATATAAGATATTATCGTCTCACAATCAATCGTGATAAAATCCATGAAGTGATTCAAATGAGCGTGGATTTAATCCAATACTCAAATCCTATTTCAGGAGTACTCATGAACACTGCAGCAAACATTTGCTATGTCTAAGCACTTAGACAATCTACAGTCGGATTCATGACAGTCTTAATTCACTACTTACTTCCAAAGTATGATCGAATGTAGATATTTCAAATAATCCTATTATTCAGGAAGTAAAACATGTGAAGTGAAACACAAGAATAATCTAATCCAATATGGTCTCAAAACTTTTGAATATAAATAAAATGCTTATTATTTAATCACCATATTAACTAGACTTTATTCATTGTATAATGTTCCGACCAATCAACTAAATACTTGAATTAAAACAATAGTTATCCCATGCTCCAAGCATGCACACTATGTTTATATATGGTCCTTACTTTGTGAAATAGATCAATTGAACACATTTATAATGATGTTTATTTCACAATTCCAAATCCTTATCACAAGTGTAAGAATATCAAATTCTTGCCAGTACTAGAATCTGTTAGAGTCTAAACTTGCGTGCAATGATCCTTTTTGTAATGTCTAGGCACCAAAGTCATAGAGACTTAGCCAATGATATTACAAAACATTCCATTGGAGATTTGTTACAAAACAATTACATGGAAATGAAGTCTCACATTCAAAGTACATTCCTTTGAACATCCTTCTTGCATAAAAGTTTCTAACTTACACATAGATTCTTAATATCCAATTCCCATAATGGAAAGATTTCCATATTTCCATATGACTATCAATTCTGAACAAGGGTTACCTCTATTCAGAACATGTCAATATGTTCCTTCCTAAATTAATATTATACTTCCAACTATCCACAAGCAACCAATCTTTGGTAAACCTCAGATTGTCCTTGACAGTTGTTTAACAGCTTAAGTCATGCCAACTTTTATTCCTTTTTCCCTCTTAATTCCCTGGGCATTTGGAAAATGATAACCATTTAATATTTTAGCATATGCAATCGATCCTATACCCGAATCATATGTGATTCCATACATAATGTCTTACATAAAGACATGATACTTGACAAGTCTCTTGCTATAATATTTCCATATATATAATTTCCTATGTTGAATTACTTCAACACGATATTCATATACCTTCATGACTAAGTTCCATTAAAATTTCTATCTAAGCTTTTCGATTTGAAATGAAGTATAAATGTCATATCCCTTAAACCTTACTATAGCAAAACAATTTCCAAATTCTGCAACTTTGCAAATTCAAAACTTTGTTTCCTATAAATAGCATCGTTAACTTGCAACACTCAACATACCAATCATGCTCCCACTAGCATAATAATTATGTTCTTTCTAGCATAACAATTATGCTCCAGCTAGCTTTGACATGTACTCAGAAATCAGCTAAACTTCTAGAAATCAATGCCTATTAACTTTTTTACCAAAGTTCAAATTTCTGATATGTGGTGCTTCGATAAGTCTTTATCTAGACTTCTCAAGCTCATACACCTTTCATTAGATAGCTCATATGTCTGTCTAAACCCTTTCAGAACTTATAGCAATAAGTCCCGAATGTTGAAACTATTTGCCATTTCTCACAATTCGAACAATGAAGAGGGATGCCGTAATCATACTCGAATTTGAGAACACAATTGTCACAACTGCTAACTCTAATCTTTTAAAATCTACTAGTGAAAGTGTTTCCTCTCAATCATTTTCATGAAGTAGAGAAAAACCTTTTTCCGCTTAGATTTTATGGTGTATGTGTTCCTGTCCATGTGAATTTTTCATTTCCAACCACTATCATAAACACAAGGTTTATGAAAAATTCAAACTCATATGGACTGAACTTGCTTAATCTTAATTTCTTGCCATCCGGCAGCACAAGGGCCTACCAGTGCTTCTAAGTTATTGAGCAGCTCACCGACACTGATCAATGTACTTTCACTGATCAATGTGATTCGCCTTATGCAGTAAAATGAGAACTCATAGAACTCACATGCATAGTCAACTTAACTGGAATGGGCACATAAACAAGAATATGTCAGCACGATAGGTTATCAACCTCAGGTCGTGTGCTAGTGATAACTAAAAGGTTTATTCTCGATTATCTCCTGAAACTTTTCAAGATCAACAAGACTCCCACTGACCTCTTGACACATAAGATTCTTTGTTAAGGAACATTCCTCGACAAATAAATATTCAATAGTTAGTGTGGGTTCTTATCAAGAAACACGCCATCTAATGGGTCTTAGTTGGTCTTTGTTTAAACCAAAGCATCACAACTACCAATTTCAAATGTGCAAGAGTAAGAAAACATTTCTACTCCACATTTCATTAGGTGTTGTAAACCTACTTAGAACATGTTACTCAAGGTACAACTTGGAGTAACTAGAGTATAACTCTAAAAGTTGTTTTTGGAACGAAGTATGACTCATCTTCTTGATTTAACCATTTCAACAATACCCGATTCCTCTTCTTAGTCATATATATGCACTAAGGTGTCCTTAGAGGATCAATTGTGACATGGTTCCATAATCATTAGGATGATCATAAAACACGATACTAAAGTACTCTCCTTTCCTTTCAGATTAGAGAAACTTTTATCTTTCTGCCCAATAGATTTTTCTTATTCATTGTGCTATACTTTGAAACTTTTCAAGGTATCAGAATTACACTTAATCTTGTAAGCATAACCATATTTACTGAACCATTAATAAGTCATGACGAATAGACTTATCGTCCTTTGTGGTGGATATGACCAATGCACATCAATGTGTACTAGATCCTTTAGTCTTTGACTTGACTCACATACATATGTGAACAAGGAATCAGTCCTAATTTCCCAAGGATCAAGATTTTCATACATCACACAATTCAAATTGCATGATTCCAAGTTTCTGTCCAATTGAAACTTGGGTGATGAGAATCCTTCCTCACTTGGCAAATTACAACACTACCACAAACGATATAACCAAGAATCAAATCCATTTTCAACATTGCTAATAATAGAAATATATAAACACCAATTTTCCATAAATTTCATTGCAAGGAAACATAAAATAAGTTAAAATCAAAATTTATTTTATTGATAAAATGCGGAAAACGTGTCCTTACAATACAAATAAAAATGAAAACTATGTTTCTAAATATTCCTAAGCAATCTATCATAACTCCTAAGCAGCAGCTCAGAAATCTGATCATCGAACCATGCGACCGAAATCCATCTCTTCACGATCAGACTAAGGTTGTGTTTGATAAGTGTCTGACCGAGTCGAGTCAGACAATTTTGGCTGACTCGGTCAGCTGAAGGCGTTTAATAATTCAATTTTGGGTGTCTTTCTCAGAAAGAAACGTCTGAGTGGGTTAGAAGATAAAAACTTGCTGAGTGAGAAAGGCATATGCGGTTTCCAAAATTACCCTTGACCTAACGTTCCCATTCTTTCTTCTCTTCCAGCAGCGCCTCCATTCTTTCTTCTTCTTTCAGCACCTCCCTCGTTCTTTCTTTCTTCTTCTTTCAGTGTCGGCAAAAACCTCTTCCTCTCCCACCGATTGAATCGTCCTTCATCTTCTCTCATCAGGTAAGCTTCTACCTTTTTCCTCCTTCCAATCACTTCCTTTGTTCGTTCTTCTTATTTGCTTAAACAATTGTTGTTCTGTTGTTGTTATGTTGTTGTTATGTTGTTATAATCTTGTTTTATAACCGAATATTGTTGTTCTGTTTCTGTTATGTTGTTGTTTGTTGTGATGTTGTTGTTGATGTTGCTGTTTGATGTGATGTTGTTGTTTGCTGTTTTGTGGTTGTTTAAAGTTCCAATTATTATTGTTATGTTCCAATTCAATTCCGATTTTTGATGTTATGTTCTTGCTTGCTGTTTAATTTTTAACATTTCTGTTTTGTTTCTGAGATGTAGAAGATGAAGAACCTGCAAATTGATGAAGAAAATCTGGATGTGGGTATACTTAATTGAAACCGATTAGATGATTTGAGAGGTGAATTGAATTGGGGTTTGGATGAAATGAGAAGTTGGAGTCTGAAATTGCTGGGAGTCAAGAAATGTGAAGCCATTACTGAAAGTTAAACTCTTAACAAAGAAGATACAATTTTTTTCTGGGCCTTTAATGAAATGTGAATATTAGTTTGAGGATGTGGACATGAATTTGACAATTGGCATAATTTTAATATTACAATTCATCACAGTTCATATTTCATGTGAATTTTAGATTTTGTGTTTAAATACAGTTTATATATTCCAATGATTATTAGTTCACTTACCTTGGTAATTTTTAATGTTTTTGCATCATAAGTTGTAGTAGAAAGCTTATTTTTGTCAAAGTTTAATCCTCTGTGTAAAGCAATTTCATCCATCATTGTATACAACATCAGGGGTAAAATGGTTATTTTTCATCGGTCAACACATTCAGTCAGAGGTACAATCAAACAACATGGTTTCTTACTCGGTCAGAACTTATTACTTAGACAGACCTTTCCCAGTTAGTACTTTCTCAATCAGCAACTATCAAACGGGACCTAAGCCTACTCTTCTTTTAAGCTTCCTTCTTTCTCTTCGATCCTATAAAACATCAAAATGTGATTAACACATCATGTAATAAGAATCTATAAATAGGAACTTAAAATAGAGTTAGATAGTGGATGTACCTGAACTAGAGTCATACAATTTGACTTTACCATCTCTTAGATCTCTCACGTAGTCAGGGCAGCTTCACTTCCAATGCCCTTTCATTTGGCAGTAGAAACAAATGGACTCTTTAGGAGTGACACGTGGAACTATCTCAAAGTCGTCCTTTCTCTTATGGTCAAACTTTTTGACCTTGGCTAATTTCTCTCCCTTAGGAGAAGAAATCATTTCTGGACTATTAATGTCGTCATTACCTATGTCCATGGAAATTTGGGAATGTTGGGTCGAATAGTGTTGCGTCTTGGGCTTAGTCCTTAGCCCAGTTTTGTTTTCCGGTTTGGGCCTATCCAGCCATGTTTTATTTATTAGGGTTTAGTATTTAAGGTGCATGCATGCATCATTTATGGTTAGCACTTTTATTATTATTCAAAGTATTGTACTAAAAACCCTAGCTCGCCTCTACAGTGGAAGTTCTTCATCGAGCTCTGCTGAGGCGTGACTACATTTGAATCATTAAGCATTATTTGATTCTATATTGTGTTTACTGTGTTTGTTTGATATTTTACAGTTTAACCTGTTGAAGATCTAATCGATCTAAGAGTTATTCATCTCTTCAATTGGTATCAGAGCAGGAGACTGTGTAATTAATACACATCTATTCTGTTGAAGGAGATCTTAGGGTTTTCCGCTTAGATTGATATCACTAGAGCCGTCATTTGCTATTGACGTTGTTCTTTGAATATTCAGTCTTACCCTAACGATATTTACAAGTCTGATCTTAAGCAGGTTTAAACAAACGTCGACATTTTCATGGAAGATTCTCAGTCAAACCCAATCAATATCTCCAACAGCATAGGATCGACGACAAGGATTCCTATATTATACACTCAGGATTATGAGGTATGGGCGCATCACTTCGAAGACTACGTGATTGGCTCTGAAGACAATGGATACTTGATCTGGGAGGCGATCACTGTAGGTCCATTCGCTCACTCAAGCTGTTCCAGAATCGTTAAAACTCAGAAGGAGTACAATCAACTCATCAGTGACGTGAAAGATATACCCCAAGATGAGAAGGAAAAGTTTCAATGCAACATCAAAGCCTTAAGGATGATTAGGTTTGCTGTACAATCGGACATATTTCGGTTGGTAAGCTCATGCACAACAGCAAAAGAAATTTGGAACAGGCTGAAGGAGTTGTACTCTACGGATGAAGATCTTGAGCATTCAACCCAAACATTGTTGCTCTCAGAATTTGGTGACTTCAAGCGGAAGCCTGAAGAGAAGCTCGTTCAAGCCTTCGATCGCTTCAATCATCTCTTAAGTAAGATGATAAAGCATGGGATTGAAAGGAAGTTCATTGAACAGAAGGTAACATTCATGAATGGCCTTAGATCAAAATGGATGGCTGTGGTGTCTACAGTGAAGGCACATGAACAATTCAAAAGTTATTCTCTTGCAAAACTGGTGGGAATATTAAAGTCGCATGAGAGTGCCTTGACTAAAGAAACGAATGTTGTTTCTAGCATTGGATCTTTGGCCCTAATCTCCAAAGTGAAGAATGCTACTGAGGAAGTAGAAGATTTAGATCTCTCTGAATATGATCTATCAAGTGAAGATTATGCCTTGATGGTGTCAAATCCTAAGAAGTTCATCAAGAGAAGGTTCTCAACAAACAAGAACCGAAACTGGCAAGGCAGCTACAGTGCCGAGAAAGCAAAGGAGGAACCGAAAAGTGTTTCTCAGACCGAAGAACCAAAGAAGGAAACGAAACTTGGAGGTGATTCAGGCTTTAACTGTCACTACTGTGGAGGTAAAAATCACTTAGCCAAAGACTGCATGTTGAGAAAGATGTCTGAGAAGAACGAAGATGAGGATGAGGAAGCGAACCTCACACGACGTTTGGAGGAAATTAGGAAGAAGAAAGATGGATCTAACAGTACTATGAATGCTCTTATTGTGCAGGGAAACATTATTGACGATGAGTTCGGCGGTGTTGAAGTTTGGTCAACCGATTCAGAGGATGAAGAAGTAAGGAAGCCTACTCATGGCAGAGCTCTGTTGGTGAAAGAGGAGGACGTCGCTGGAAAGTGTCTAATGGTGACTTCTGGAGTGTCACAAGTGGAAAGCTATACTGCTGTTGAGGGATTGAATGAAGCAAAGGAGCGTGAAGACAGGTGTTTTGCAGCGAAACCTGTCAGTGAGCAGATCAGCGAATGTGACGAGTTGATCAAGAAGGTACAATCTATTCTTGTTTCATTGCAAATTCCAATCACTAACTATGAAAAAGAACTAAATGGATTAAAATATAAATTCTCTAGTATAAGTAGTAGTTTGTCTCAAACTCGCGTCACAAACTCTAACCTAACTGATCAAATCAGTAGGGTATCATCGAAGAGTGAGGAGAGGCGTATGTGGATTGAGCAGAAGGAGAAGGAGTTGATTAGGTCTAGGGATGAAACAATTTATTTGCAAAGAGATAATTTAAAGCTTTTGAACAACGAAATGTTTTTTGTTTAATTGCTAAGCGGTTATATACCAATATTACTCAATTGCATCTTGATTGTGAAATAGGAAAGAAGATACATCGTATGATTTTGCCCTTCCTTTAGTTAAAGGAGGACGAAATCGATGCCGATGCATATAACTGTGAAAGCGTTGTTTCTTCTTATGATGTATCTCCCGCCTACAAAATTGGTCTTGACAAAGTAGAGTCCTTCATATAGTCAAAAGACCATAAGGACATGCTCAAAAACTTGTTAGATGAAAATGACAAATTGAAAATCAAAACCGAAACAATACAAAAATTTGACTCTTTGAATGCCAAGTTGAGTTCAGAAAAGAAAATTGATTTTGAAAACTCTTCTGAATTCAATGAGGATGATGATATGAGTGTTATTTCTGTAGAGGATGAGGTTGATTGTTCTGAATTTGTCAAGAGCGAACCCGAAAGTAATAAAAATCTTATCTCTGAAAACTCTGTTGAATTCGCTCGTCTATCCAAAGATAAGACCAAAGTTCTTAAAGAGAAAGTTGTTGTATATCAAAAGGTTCAAACAACTCCAAATCAGGTTTACAAAGTTCATGGAGTTACTCAACAGCAGACAGCCGAACTGACAGCATTAGTGGCAGAAGATAATGCTGATGGATGTGATGAGTTTTTCTGGTCAGCACCAATTGATAATGCCGATGAAACGATAGGTCTGCCTCCGAAAACATCATGGAGAGTAAAAGGAAGGTATGTACCAGAACCGCTCAATGATCCAACACGCTTTGATGTGCCCAGTACAAGTGGTACCAAAACTCCTTCAGGCGAATCAATCAAGGGGTCGAGTGAATCATCTTCACCGAAGAGTGAGCATCATACTCAAAAACCAGAGAAAAAGGCCAACATCCACAATAATCCGAAAATGGTGTTAAACCAAAAACATCAACGAAATTTATGGTACAAGAAGAATCTCACTGAAAGAAAACAGTTCTGGCGATCTCAAAACCCCGATTATGTTCGCTATGAAAAGCCTTCGAAGTCAAAGGAGGTAGGAAAAGCAAACTCCAGCGTTGGCACTCAACATGGCCAAATAAACCGAAAACAGAGTTCCGGTCCTCATAACTAAATCAACCGAAAACAGAGTTTCGGTCTACAAAGTCAGAGTAACCAAACAAACAGTTTCGGTCTTCAAGATAAGAAAAACCAAAAGAGCGGTTTCAGTTCTAAATCAACCTGTGAGAGGAACAAAAGGGAAAGCAGGTTCGGCTCTCAACCATGTAAGAACATTAACCGAAGCCATAACTCCAATCCCAAATCTCATCTCTCTCATTCCAACTATGAATAAAAGAATGATAGAAAGGGAAAAGGGAAGCTCTATTCAGAAGACGCCGAGAAGACGTCAATTAGACTTGACGTTGAGAAACGAAAGTCTCCTAACGTTAAATTCTCGAACTCAAAAACACCACCTAAAGTGCTTAAAATAGATAAAATCAGAGTTTTTACCTTAAAAAGAAAAGATGAAACAACTTTAACAAAAAGAACCTTTTTAGTCGATGTTTCTCTTGCAATTCCCTGTTCTGTAAAAGGCTCACGAGGACCCAAGAAACTTTGGGTTCCTAAATCTGCTTAATTCTTGCAGGTTATTCGTGACGAGCTATTTGACGATGAATGGTACATAGACAGTGGCTGCTCGCGTCACATGACAGGACAAAGGGAAGAACTGAGGGAGTTTCGGTCCCTTACAAATGGTGGAAGCGTCAAGTACAGTAACAACTGTTTTGGCACGATCAAAGGTTATGTAATGATTACAAATGGCGAGTTTTCGATACGAAAGGTGGCGTATGTTGAAGATTTGCAACACAACCTTATCAGTGTTTCTCAATTGGTAGTTGGTACCGGGCTAAAAGTTTCATTCGATGATGAGGGCTCAGAGAATATCGAAAAGAAGTCAAAAAATATTCTGCTGAAATCGAAGCGAAAAGGAGAAATGTACCCCCTGAATCTCAATCCTATACGAGGGAAACAAGCAATCTGCTTGCTAACAAAGGCTCAATCAAACGAAAGCTGGCTTTGGCACCGAAGACTCTCCCATCTGAATTTTAAAGACATTAACAAACTGGTACTTGGAGATCATGTTCGAGGTCTTCCTGTTCTGAAGTTCGATAAAGAACACTTGTGTGTTGCATGCGAAATGGGAAGGCAAAGTCGATAGAGTCATCCTTCTCGAGTCAACACAAAAATTATTGAACCACTTGAATTACTTCACATTGATTTATGTGGTCCTTCTTCAATTCAAAGTATTGGTGGTAACAAGTATATACTTGTCATAGTAGATGACTTCTCTTGGTTCACTTGGGTGTTCTTTTTGAAGCAGAAATCAGAGGCCACTCCTAAACTTAAACTCTTTATCAAGCAGGTTGAAGTTTAGCTGCGAAAGGTAGTTCGTAACATAAGAAGTGACAACGGGTTGGAGTTCAAGAACAAAGACTTTGAAGAATTTCTTGCAGAGAAATGAACAACTCACAATTTCTCGGCTTTGTACACTCCACAACAGAATGGTGTTGTCGAAAGGCGAAACCGATCTTTGTGTGAAGCAGCCCGAACCATGCTGAGCTTCGCTTCACTACCTCTGTATTTCTGGGCTGATGCCATTGCTGCTGCATGTTTTACATAGAACAGATCTTATCTCAACAAACGTTTCTCTATCACTCTCTACGATATCATGAACAACCGAAAGCCTAATGTGAAGTTCTTTCACGTGTTCGGTTCAAGATGCTTCAACTTCAATTCAAAGGAGCACAAAAACAAGTTTGATGTGAAAGCAGACGAAGGAATCTTTCTGGGTTATTCCTTAACCTCCAAAGCATATAGGGTCCTCAACAAGCGTTCAAAGAAAATAGAGGAGACCTATTATGTAACCTTCGATGATAACTACGTCAAGAAACTAAAGCCAACCGAAGGTTCTGTGGAGGAAATTTTTCCAATCTCTGGCAAAGTGACGATACCCATTTCAAACCTGTTTGAACAGTACCTTCTGCTGTTTGATGAGCCAGAAAAGGCTATTCATTCTGAATCTGGAGCTGCAGACAATAAGGTAGATGATTTGAAGAAGATAATTGATGATGCGGCGCAGAAAATGGCAGAAGAACAATCAGTACCACTCGAACAGCCAAAAACAAGCGAACCTCCAAAAGACTGTTCTCATACTCAGGGGGAGGGTTCGTCTTCTCAACAGAATCAAGATTCACAATTCCAGGGGGAGAGCTCTTCATCATTCATTCCAACTGAAAGTCAATTCCAAGGGGAGAATTCTGAACCTGAAACTGAAGAATTATCATCATTCGAGGGGGAGAATGCGAATTTAAATGATGATGATACTCAGTCTGAACTTGAAGAAGAAGTAAATGCTGAATTGGACCCCACATATGATCCTAATTACCCTCCACTCATCAAATGGACCAAAGATCGTCCACAAGCACAAATTATTGGTGATTCGGCTGAAAAAGTTCTTACACGATCACAACTGAAAGCGAAACAAACTGCACTTTTCTCTAAAGTTGAATTTTGCATGTTTAATTCATTTGTCTCCAAAGTCGAACCCAAGATGGTCACGACTGCACTCGATCATTCCGATTGGGTACAGGCTATGCAGGACGAACTCAATGAGTTTGAAAGAAATAAAGTGTGGAGATTGATTCCAACTCCAAAGGATGCTTATGTGGTTGGGTTAAAGTGGGTTTTCTGGAACAAGATGGATAAGGAAGGGAATGTAATACGCAACAAGACGAGACTGGTTGTGAAAGGTTATTGTCAAGAAGAAGGCATAGACTATGAAGAGACCTTCGCTCCAGTAGCAAGACTGGAATCAGTTCGTATTTTTCTCCCCTACGCTGCACACAAGAACTTTGAAGTATTACAAATGGACGTAAAGTGTGCCTTCCTAAACGGAGAACTGGAAGAGATGGTATATGTTGAGCAGCCACCAGGTTTCGTGAACAAAAAGTATCCAGATCACTGCTACATTCTGGATAAAGCAGTTTATGGTCTCAAGCAAGCACCGAGAGCATGGTATGAAACTCTGACTAGATTCCTGAAAATGTCTAAATTTAAGCAAGGTTCGGTTGACCCAACCTTCTTTCGTAAGAAAGAGGGTAACCACCTTATGATCGCTCAGATTTACGTTGATGATATCATCTTCGGTTCCACAAATCCTAGCTTAACAGCTGAATTTAGGAAGTTGATGGAGACTAAATTTGAAATGAGCTCAATGGGTCCTATTAACTTTTTCCTTGGCTTGAATATAAGACAGGGACCCGAAGGCATTTTCATTAATCAAGAGGCTTACAGGAAGACCTTGCTCGCAAAGTTTGGAATGATGGGTGATTCGAAAGTAAAGGTTCCTATGGCGTTTGGCACAAAATTAACTCCTTCTCTGGACAAACTGGCTGCTGACATGACTCTTTATCGTCAGATGATAGGGTCTCTTATGTATCTAACTGCAAGTCGACCAGACATAATGTTTTCTATGTGTTATTGTGCCAGGTTTCAAGCAAATCCAAACGAACCTCACCTGACTGTTGTGAAGAACATCTTTCGATACCTGAAGCGAACCACTTCTCTCGGTTTGTGGTACCCAGCCAAATCAGGATTCTTTGTCCAAGCATTCTCCGATGCTGATCTTAGGGGATGTGGACTGGACCGAAAGAGTACCACTGGAGGATGCCAATTTCTAGATGGAAAACTTGTTAGCTGGCAATCTAAGAAGCAAACCTGTGTATCTCTTTCCACGGCCGAAGCAGAATATATAGCCGCAGCATCATGCACATCTCAGGTTATTTGGATACAAAGTCAACTTCGAGACTACGACCTGAACATGAAAAAAATCCCACTATATTGTGACTCAGAGAGTGCAATTAGGATTTGTCATAACCCAGTGCAATACTCAAAGACGAAACACATAGCACTGCGGTATCACTTCATCAAAGATCATGTGGAAGATGGTAACGTAGAAATTCATTTCGTAAGGACCACTGATCCGTTGGCTGACATCTTCACTAAAGCCTTGCCTGAAGCAAGTTTTAATAAAATCCTTCAAGTCTTGGGAATGATGGAAGCTGAATCTGTATCTGTACCGAAATCTATTTTGTCTCAATAAACGTTGGAAGCGAAATAGAGCGAACGCTCGGTCCATTTCGGGTTCGGTTCTTCTGCGAACCGAAATGCACCGAACGCTCTGTCTATTTCGGGTTCGGTTTCACCGGGCTTTGTTCGCCTCCTATCTCTCACTGATGATTTCGGTTGTATAGTATGCATATTCTTTTCTCGCAAATTATTTTATGTTTTTCCTTTAGTTTTCATAAAATTTTGAATATATTTTTCTCTTTCTGTTTTAATTCTTTTTCAGAAAGTCATATAAAATCCAAAAATATTTTTCTTTTCTTTTCTATTTACTTTGTGTATACAGATCATTCTCAATGATGGAACTGGGGCAGGTATAATTCTTTTTCTATGTACTAGCTGGATGTCCCTAGAAGCATGCTGCTGCAGGTTGTCCCAAGCCTCAAACGATTTTGAGTGAAGCCTTAGTGACTTGATATATACCAATCTTGTCTTCCCAATCAGGCTGTTACATTCACTCTAATCATGAGCTACCTTACTCTACTCAAATTGAGTTAAGAGTTTTTCTGCTTAGGGGTCGTTTGATAGTTGCTGATTGGGTTAGAGCTGACTGAGTTAGAAGCTGACTGGGTTAGAAATGCTGACTGAGTCCACATCTGACTGAATTTATGCTGTTTGATTATTTATCTGACTGATTGTGCTGAATGATAAAAATGACCATATTATCCTTATGTTGTCCTTTTGTGTTGGATAAAATAATTATAAAAATAAAAATTATCACATAAAATCCAAATTAAACATACATCATTTAAAATCCAAATACAAAGTGTAATACAAAACTCAAATACACATTGTCATACATAATAAAAAAGTATATCATTTAACGTGAACCATTTGAAAGTAACTGATTAGCAATCTGGTCACGTAAAGTAGTCATATACTCAACGGCTTCTGAACCCCATTCTATGACTTGTATGTGTTGGCCTTCACTTCCTCCACCTCCCACATTAGGAGTAACCATGGTGTTTTGTTCAAAGTCCGTAAATAGGTCATCTTGAATATCATATTTCTTTATAAAATTATGGACCGCAACACAGGCAATTACTATGTCTCTTTGCACTGGAAAAGGATAAGGAGCCATACGTTTTAAAATTGGAAATCTCGCCTTCAATACACCATAAGCACGTTCAATGATATTTCTAAGTTGTGCATGAGCATGATTGAACCTTTCTTCCTTAGTTAAAGCTCTGTTTCTTCGAAAATCGGCTAACCAATACCTTGTATTGCGGTAAGGAGCCATAAATCCACGGGTGTTGGTGTATGCGGCATCACAAAGGTAATATTTATCTGTAGATAGTGACAAATTAATCATATAAATAATATAGATAATAAAACTTATAGAAAAATGACAAACCTGGTGGAGGGAATGGAAATCCAGAAGTCGGATTAAATGCAACTTCTTTCAAAACTTTAGAATCGTGTGCTATGCCCTCCCATCCAGCCCATACAAAGGTAAATATCATATCAAAATCAGAAATTCCTATTACATTTTGATAACATTCACCTTTTCCTCTTCCCCTATAGCGAGTTTGTTCATCAACGGGCACAAATGCATGTACAAGTATGACATCTAGTGCACCTAATGCTCCAGGAAATATGTTTTTTAGCCGTCTATGTCGTTCCGAGGTATTTCTTGTTGTATTAGAAGATGTTGGTACAATAATTTCTCTTGCAAAACACATCATTGCTTTTAGAACTTCATGAAAACATTGATGAATCGTTTGTATGGAGTGCTGAAACCTTTCTTTAACAGCTCGAAAACATTCATTATGTCCTATAACATGTAAAAATATAGCCATCTTCTCTTCAACGCTTATTGTCCTACTACGTTGCAACCAATTTCTTTGAGTAAAATGATTGCATAATAATACAAATGCATCTTGTGAAAGACGCATCGTATCAAAACATTGTATAGGACATCCGTGTATCAAATCTTGTGTATATGCATGCCCGGTTTCTTCCGATTCGTTAGCTTTTATTCTTCCGATTCTTTTTTTTTCTTTTTCGAACCAACATCAACCAATAGCATGAGAGTATAAGGAAACCTAAAAACTCACCTTCCTTATCCATATGTAACCTGTTAAATGTTAAATACAAATCACATAAATTTTATAACATAAACCATGACATTAATCAATAACATTAAAATGGATGACATATAACTCCATAACGTAAAAATTCATCACATAAAAATCCATAACATAAAAGTCAATACCAAATAACAATCCTAAACATAACACATAAACAACCTAAACGTAAAAATCCTAAGCATAACACGAAACAACCCTACACATAAAAATCCATAACATGTACCATAATATAAATCCATAAAGCATAAAGCAAAAAACATCCTAAAGTCATACTAAAGTCAACCAAGTAATCCATAATTCTTTCCCGCACTTTTCACCCACAACTCACAAGTCGAAGACTCGAGGCGTAACCAAATTTTCTTGTTACCAGCATTTTCAGCGAACAACATAAGAGCGGTGATGTATTTCGGATCAGAATTTCCCCACTCCAAGCCTTTCAATTTTTCAATACATTCATCCATCTCCTTGTCAAGATTATTAGTTTGCGCGAACGCCTAAGTTGCTTTCATAATTTCCTTGCCAACCTCTCTTATGTCATCATCCAGTGTTTCCGTGGGTGCATTTCTTTTTCCTCTTTTATTTTTAGACCGGGCAGACGAATCTCCACTTGCATGTGATGCACTTGTAGGTGGGGGTACTGTTGAAGTTGAGGCTGGGATATCCATTTGAGGTGGAGTATCTACCATCTCCATATCCTCATAATCTTGTGTAGTAAAGGCTTCTGCAGGATGAGGGAGTGTCGAAGATGGTCCCCAACTAGCAGCACCGGTCGAGGTCGCACCGTCAAACAACTGGGTGCATAGATCAGGGTAAAGGAGGGGTGCATTTTTTAATTTCTCAACCATCTTGTTCAACTGTTTGAAAAAATAATTTTATTATTAAACTTTTTAATAAATAATAATGTGTTTTAAATTAAAAGATTACCTTCGCCTCCGCTTTCCACTCTTCATCCGTCATTTGAAACGTGTTTGTGACAGGATTATAGAGATTCCCAGTTTTGTTTTTTAATTTCAACCAAATTGCATACTTGTTTTTCAAGTAGTCATAACGATATTTCATTTGTTTTTTCTCAACAACAAAGTCGTGTTCTTTTTTTAGTTTTTCAGCTATTGTATTCCATGAGGTACTTTTAAGACCACTACCCTCCCGATCGTTACTTGTTAGTTCTTCGATACATGCATCAAGAAAAGTTTTGTTCACAAAATCTGAAGACCAACTAGCTCTAATTCTCTTTTCTGCCATGTCTAAGGAATAAATAAATGTTTAGCTTGTTATGCAAGTATATACACATATTTCCACACAAAAATACAAATACATATACATATACAAAAAGATGTAACACAAATAAATACACCAATATACACATAAATTTGCACACATATACACAAGTACATGTATACATATACACATAAACATATTGCATTAAATTCACACTACTTTTCTACTACTTGCATGTTTCCAACATTCATTTTTTGCATATTATTTTCAAAACTTTTACTTTTTCATTTACCTTTTTCATATATAACCTTGACAGCTATAAAGAAATACAATACAACAAAGATATGTAGTTACACAACCACTAGAATTATATATAATTTTCAACAGCTTGCTTATCATTACACCATCATAATTTCATCATAATTTCAAATTCACCACATCATAATTTCGGATTCACCAATTTTGTTTTTGGAAGATATATAATAATTAATCAATAATTTTTTTCACTTCTTGTTTTCAAGAATCAAGAAATAACATGCATGCTCCCATGGAAATTTTAAGAATCAAGAACATGAAAATTGAATTTTAAAGGAACAAAATTATCAAGTTCTGTTGCTGTTGTTTATGATGCAGAAAAAATTATCACTTCTGGACAATTTTGCCCCTGAATATGAATGCAAAAAAAAATTAGAACAACAGAAGGAAAACAAACCTATTCCTGCGATCGTTGTTGATGGATTTTCTTGCTGTTGATCGCTATTTCTATTTATCGCTTCCTTGATTTATGTTGCGGATATTCACCAATTCTCTTCATGCGATCGATGTTCTTGTTGTTGGCCGATGTTGTTGTCGTTGGAAGTTAAACGTGGGAGGGATGATAGCAAATCTGATCGCAGTAGAATGTAGGGCAAGCGATATGTTTTTTTTGATTTTTTTCTCGGTCCGTCAAGTAGAAAACAAGGACCGAGTCCTCTCTTTTTTTGGACCGGATCCTAATGTTGGACCGAGTCCTTCCACCTATAATCAAAATCAAACGTGCCAATTGGTTTTTTATGGACCCAGTCCCTCTTTGGACCCAGTTAGATACCATATCAAACGACCCCTTAGTCCAGCTTTTGTAGCAGAGGTACATTCACTTCTTTATCCTCCTCCTATATATTCTCCATCACACTTCATCTCATATCTGTAACCCTTGAGACTCTCAGCTTTACCACTGAGGTTTACGGTTACACAACTTCTGTGTTGATGATCTTGGTTTCGTCCCCCTACGAGCCGAGTGAAACCCAAAATTCAAAACCTTTAAAGCATTGACGGTGAACAATTAAATGTTCTAGTTTTCACCCATGGAATTAACGACAATACTTTTTGTGCATGTTTACAAAAATCTCCTTTTATTTTTGAGATATCCTTATGTAATGTTTTTCACCAAGACTTTTCTTCCCAAAGGATCCAGATTTTAATCTTTTTTTTAGATTTCTACTTAATATTTTCACCAAGTCACTGAATATGATCTAAACCTATTTGTTTAACAGGCCACATCGGTCTCACAAGTACTTTGGTCTATTTCAGTCTTATATCAAGTATTGAAATCAAGAATTGAAGCGAAAGCCACACTTAATAGCCTTATATATAAAAGATGCCTTTCAATGCTTCTTAACAAGTACTTGATCGTAATTCAACGGGAATCCAAACAAGCACTTTGAAGTCTCTCTTGACTTTGAAGGAAGAGATTCGTGCCCGAGATCCACTGTTTTGTGTCGTAAAAGACATCACTCGTTCCCACAAATAGTTTGATTTATTTCTTTATCTTTCACACTCTTGCACGAAAATCTTGTATTTTCAAAATTCTTGTTTGGTCATTCATAAGCTATTTATTTCTATGTAGCTTCGGTTCTTCACGATGTATTCGAGTTATTTTCAAAACAATGAGATGTGTCACTGTAAACGCCTTTGGTTATTATGAAATTAAAGATTAAATTGGCAGTTTCAGCGGTGACTCGGCAGGAAGTTTAAATGCTTGACAATTTGAATTGTGGATAAGTTTGGAAGGCGCCAGAATTTGAAGCGTTCGTCATCATGCGTCATCACTACTTTATCGGGGTTGCAAGTTGTCAAATCACGCCTTTTTAGGCATCGTTTCCAAGATTTAAGGAATCATTGCTTGCGATTTTTCTCTCTCTACAAAATCGTATATAAGGGTTTGCTTTTTGTGGGATTATTCTTTACCACTCTTCAAATCTCTTAAGCAAAAGAAGGCGACTCAATTTTCACTGTTCATCTTCTTCCTCGACAAGCTTCATCAATGGCAGAATCTTCCTCTGCTCAAGAAACTACTATACGCTCCACTCTTCTTGCAATCAAGCCCAATCAGAACTTGCTGATCGATCTCACACCGTTTCTCTACGATACGTACATGTATCAAGTGGTGGAATGGCTGAAATATTCCCCACTCGTCAAACCCCTAACAACAGTCGAAGTCGTTCCGATGTCTGTCTCTCTCAGATCTATTCCTCTGCAACGTACGACAAAGGGGCAGATAAAATTTTCTTCGACATCCTTAACCAGAAAGCTTCAATCTCCAAGAATCGTTTTTGCTCTCTGCTAGGGCTTTCTTATGAAGAATCCATGGTGAATCCTGATTCGATCGCAACAGGTCAGCTTTTCTCAATGTTCTATAATATGGGGTACACTGAGATCCTACCTACTGCGACTAAGTTCAAAAAGTCCTACCTTCCTCCTCAATGGAATGACCTCTTCACTCTTCTCGTCAAAGGGCTTTCTGAACGTAGTGCTGGATCTGACGGTGCTAGCAAGTCTTTTATGACTCTGCTTTATGGGTTGTACCATGGTCTCCATCTGGATTATGGACTGGTCTTGTGGCTTCAGCTTGTTCAGAGTTTATCATCTTCTTCTCGCCACACAGAAATCTCATGTGCCCGTTTCTGGACTATTATAACTCAATGGGTAATGGATCGTTACCATGTTCCTATCATGGCAGACTCAATGCTCTCTTCCATTGCTACGTTTCACACCACCACCAACATCATTGTCACTCATCCGTCGAAGTTTATTTTCGTTGGCTCCGTTCCTGAGACGATGTATGCTTGTGTGTCTCCTTCAAGCAAACTGATTCAGGAGTACAAAAAGCTTCCCCCTTCTGGTCTAAGGGAACTCACTACAGAGTTGGTGAAATCTATTGAGGAAGCAGACAAACCTGCTAAGAGGGGCAAGAAGCTAGACGCGAAAAAGGGGGATAAAGGGGGTCAAGTCTCAAAGGTTCAGACTCCTAAGAAGCGAAAGTCAGAGAAGGCGGCGGCATCCCAGCCCAAGCAAAAGAAAACCAAGAAACCTGCTCGCCGGCTAATTCTTCAATCATCGAGTGACTCTTACTCAAAGTACCTGCCTCCTGGTCATCAATCAACTCTTCCTAGTGAATCTGAGAGCGAAAGCTCAGAGGATGAAGGTTCGGTTCGTGGTGATACACCACCTCGTTCGCCTACACCAGAGGTAATTGTTCGCTCCAAAGCACCTTCTCCTCCACCTGTTTCCATTCCTATCTCCTCACCTCCCACTTTCCCCTTCATTACATCTCAACCTTTCTCTACCATTCCCATTTCTACACCTATTTTTACTGAAGCTACTACCACCACCACTACTGGAGTTCGGACCAATGTATCTGATATGGGGGCTCGATCTTCAGCACCCGAAACCCCTGTTACCACTAAACCTCCATCACCTACTCCCTCGACAGAAACCAATACCGTTCTTGGAGGTGAGGACTTGGAATTTGATTCCACTTACTTCAGTCCTTATCGTGTCTAAAGTGACGATGATGAAGATGCTCCTATTACCAAGCGCCATCTAAAGGAGGTGACTGATAAGATCAATCAGCTACTATCTTCCTCCTCCACTGGTGCTTACTCAGAAGCTGCTCTCAAAGCTTTGTTCTCTTCGGTGGTACAAGAACATGCTACCTCTATCTCTGACGCAGCAAAGGCTATTAATGCATCTACCTCTCAATGTCAGAGGGCTTCGCTTGCTGTTGAAGCTTCAACAAAGGATTGTAAGGAAGCGACCGCAAAAGTCGAAAAACTAATTTCTGAGGCTCAACTGTTTTTGGATTCTGTGCAAGCTGCTGCTCAGAAGAACGCCCAGACTATGAATGCTTCGGTTGACAATCTCACGCGTTCCCTCAAAGCTAAAAATACTAATCTCGAAGTCACCCGAAGAGCCATTGAAGCTGCTAACGAAGATCTTCATACGAAAGTTGATGAGCGTTTAACTCAGCTGGAGGCAAAGCTTGCAGTCGAAAATCAAATTATGGATGAGCTGGACAAGCGAACCTCCCAGCTCAAGCTTCAATTTTTAAAGCTCCGTACTGTCACGAAAGATCTTGATGATTTAAAGTCTGAAAGGGAAGTTATTCGAAGCTCCATGGGTGATGTTCATTCCATTCTGTTGCATCTTCTTGACGCTCACAACTCCATCCTGACAATCTCCATTCGACGCCATTTAGCCGAAAAGCTCAGACCTGCTTTGGATATCCTTAGTCAGATTGAGGGTGTTCCGGAGACTACTGTCCTTCCGAAACAAGGGGGAGAAAAGGTCACACAAGGTAAAGCAGCTCATTCCCAACCCCCTCCAGATCCAAAATCAACGGCTGAACCGAAGGATAATGTAGATTCGGGCAGTAAGAGGGAGAAGAAGAAGAAGAAGATTGGAGAAGAAGATGAAGTTGATGATGATGATTTTGATGACTTCACGGGTGGCAATCCTTCCAA
This sequence comes from Lactuca virosa, assembly GCF_052849685.1. Taxonomy (NCBI): domain Eukaryota; kingdom Viridiplantae; phylum Streptophyta; class Magnoliopsida; order Asterales; family Asteraceae; genus Lactuca; species Lactuca virosa. The sequence continues at coordinate 74,459,423 of NC_136432.1, read as the reverse complement.
ACCCTATTAGAAAACTAAGTCCACTGATAAAGAGCTTGAGGAGAAACTTCTCAAAGAAAAAGAACTTACCGTGAAGGAGATGAAAGACAAAGAGCTCTTGGAGAAAAAGAAGTCCATGTTTCTGGAATGGACCATTCAATCGCTCCAGAGGGAAGTTATAGATGAACCGAGTACTCACTGGCTCGAACCCGTTATGTCGTTCGGTCTTGAGAACTCGAAGGACGCTCAATTCGATATGCCAATCACCCGAAAGGCATTTATCTTTCATTGCTTCAACTCAACTGCTGTCATTCCCTCTCCGGACCCGAATGTAGATCGGGATCTGTTGGAATTTTATCTTGAGTTCGCTCAGCCTCAGTACTTGACCTGGAGCACATAGAAGATTACGACGGTCAAGGTTTTGAAGCCTTATTCAGCTGGGAAATTTGTTAATGTCAAGTTCAAAGTGACCCGAGGCTCAGATAGCTCGGTCCATAATTTTTCCCTGGCTGATCTTCCGAACCTGAACCCACACGACTGGATACTCCTTAACAATATTCTGCTGTCCAATCCTCAGGAGTATCAGCCGATCATTGACCACGTCAAGCGAATGCTTGTTTGCTACATCCATGAAGTAGCAAAGATGGATCAAGAAATCGCATCTGCCATTCACAAGCGACCCACGATCAAACCAATTGGAAGAACTGGCAATGTGAACACGATGGTCAAGGGCAAAATCGATCCAAAATTTCATACAGTGATGTTCATTAGGAACGAAGGTCAAAAGTGCCTGTTCGCTCTTATTGACAAGCACCTGTTCTCAACTTCTTGCTTGGAGCATATTTTGGAGATCATTCACAAGTGTAATCAGAATACTGCAGCTCACAAGAAGTTGTTTACCGATATGCTACGCTGGTACATTCAGTTTTGGCAGACACTTCTTTCTATCATTCCTCGGCTGTTCAAGGTTGTGAAGAAGGTGAAGGTTACACAACCGAAATAGTCTCTCGCCTCATTTGACGCAAAGGGGGAGATTTTTGGGTCTAATAGTGTTGCGTCTTGGGCTCAGTCCTTAGCCTAGTTTTGTTTTCCGGTTTGGGCCTGTCTAACCGTGTTTTATTTATTAGGGTTTAGTATTTAAGGTGCATGCATGCATCCTTTATGGTTAGCGCTTTTATTATTATTCAAAGTATTGTACTAAAAACCCTAGCTCGCCTCTACAGTGGAAGTTCTTCATCGAGCTCTGCTGAGGCGTGACTACATTTGAATCATTAAGCATTATTTGATTATATATTCTGTTTACTGTGTTTGTTTGATATTTTACAGTTTAACTTGTTGAAGATCTAATCGATCTAAGAGTTATTCATCTCTTCAGGGAAGTAGATCTTTCAATCAATTTTTCTTTACTAGTGCGCCAAATCATTGCTGATTCAGCAGCAATTAGCAAATATGTCAGATCTATGAGGGTCATGTTGTCATCTGTCATATAGTAATCCTTAACGAATTGACTATATGAATCGGGAAGTGACTGAAGAACCAAGTCAACAGCCAAATCCTTTGGGAAAACGACACCCAACATTCCCAATCTATCAATGTGCAACTTCATGTTTAGAACATGTGCACATACATAGTTTCCTTCTAAGTGTTTGCATGCCAACAGGGCTTGGGTAACCTTGAACTTTTCAAGTTGACGAAAACGTGGGTTAGGGACAATTACTGGAGGAGGTGGAGGAAGAGAAGTATGATTTCCAGTTCCACCAATCTACGAAGAAGGGATTGATCTTTCACCTTGATCGACACGTGGAATATCATCTTCATGAGGAAATCTTTTTCCAAAAGGATAAGGAAGACCATAGTTGTCAGAACTAGACATCTACAAGGGAGAAAATTCAAGTTAGTTGATTTAATCCTTAATATAACACTCAAATGAAATATTAAGGCTAGGACCCAACATAATAATTTACAATTCAGAAGAGGGATGCCGTAATCCAATTGCAAATTATTTGAAGGTAGGTAAATGATGATTTACCAATTCCACCACGAAAACAAAATTTTAAACGAATTAGGTTTTATATGAAATTCATAGATCTTTTGAGGTTCATTGAACTTTTCAATGGCATGTTTAATCTCGATTATGCCCTTCAATTTTGTGACTAGGATACCGAGGATCACAAACAAGGTGTGAATAACCATGCAAATTAGCTTCGTACTCTCGATGTCATTTATCACCTAATCAATGTGCCGGTTAGCCACACACGCTCCATCGATCTAGGATAGTTTACGAGCTACCCATTGCCATCCTTCATTAGTCCCATATTAGTGTGTCGTTTAACCACACACGCTCCACTAACGACCAATAAGGTGCAATGTGCAATTTCATGGGTTAGCATCAAATTCACATTTTCCTAAAGTAACTAAGATTGGGAATTTATAAAACATTTAGTTACTTTATAATTCATTATACTTTTAATGGAAGTTTAGTGTCCTATCCTACCCGTTCGGATAACGACCCTCCACTAGTCAAGGGTGTGGTGGGTAAGAGTGGATACCCAATGGCGGTCATTTTACAGGCCGCTTCCTTAAACACCCCTTATAGACCAGCTTCGTGATTGAGGCCTACTAATGGTAAGATTCACTTTTTACTTATACATATATAATATATTAGACCTTTTAATTTTATATAGTATAAGGGTGTATTTTAAACATTTAAAATACTAAGTAGTTTAATCCTTTAATAAATTAGACTTTTAATTTAATTAAATTTAAACCATATTGTGGATTTATTAATTCTCTCTTTTAATTAAACACTTAATTAATCTTACTAATAAAATCCATGATGGTGTATTTTAAATTATTCAAAATACGAGGGTTTAACCATTTAAATTTCTAAAATCAAAACTTTTAATTTCAAATTTTAACTATAAAACCAAAAGGGTGTAATTTGAAACTTTTCAAAATCTAGGTTAAATCTTTGAATTAAATAATCTTATATTATCCAAATTTAACCAAATCCTTTAATTTTGATAAGGATATCATGATACCAATCAGAAAAATCGATTTTAGGCAATAAAAACGAATTATGATAATTATCCTATTCAAAATCTGATCTGAAATTCGAAAAATCAGGGAACTGACAAGTCAACTCGTCGAGTTGGATGATGAACTCGTCGATTTCTGATCTAAAATTATCCTATTCAAAATCCGATCTGAAATTCATCCAACTCGTCAAGTTCATGATGAACTCGTCGATTTCTGGTCACAGACATCAAAAAAATGAATTTCATGTTCTTTGGACAGTTCACTCTTGCACCAATTCAAGTGAAAAACATCCTAGGCTCTGATGCCACTGATGGGTTTTGAGCATATCTACATTCCTATGTGATCATGGAACCCTAATTGGTTTGGATCTAAGTTTTTCTCTATTGAACATACAAATATGAACACCAAAGCAATAACCCTATAGACTAGCATACAATTTCGATCTTCATGTATAAAATAGGGTTAGAAGATTACCTCACTTGTTATGTAGTAATAACAAGAACCACCTTGACTCTTGAAAGCTTAGCGCCCCAAGTGTTGCACCTCTAATGGAGTCACAAACACCAAACACACAAAGGATGAGAATGAGAGACAAGAAAACCGGCTACACTAGGGTTTCATAAGCCTTGGCCGAAATTCTTATGCCTAGGGGGTTCCTTATATAGTTGCTGGCTGCTAGGGTTTTGGAGGAAACACTAATTCCTACTTAAGGCTTAAGCAGCCCATGGACTCCTCTTTATGAGGCCTTGGACGAAATCTATAGGGCCTCCATATATGATTTCGTCCACTCCTAAATAAGGAGTCCATCAGCCTAGTTTTGCAACTATCAATGATTTGCAAAACAGCCCCTCCATTTTTAACCAGTTCCCTTAATCCCAAAATTAATATCAAATTAATTTCTGATTAATTACTAATTAATAATATGATTTCCAAATAATATATTAATCTTATAATATATTAATAAAATCATTTTGAGTACCAATTTATTATTCATATATTAAATCCTACTTTCTCTCTACCTGTCATCCTGTCAAGTTGCATGAGTGAAGGCAACCTAAAAGGGTCATGTTACATATAAAATCAAGTACATACGAATTATAGTTATGGGCTTAGACACCTAATCCAACAGAGATAACATGTAAATGTTGTAGACCTTAGAAATTTTCTGGGGAAAATCCCAACTTGAGATAACATATAAATGTTGTAGACCTTAGGAGTTTTCTGGGGAAGATCCCAACTTGAGATAACATATAAATGTTATTAAGCTTAGATTCAGACTTTAGGATCTTAATCCATGTTCAGAAATAAGAGGGTTACCAAATCACTGAAGCGTGAAATGATCCCCTTATTTACATCCTATAGATAGATATTGTGCATCCAAACGAGGTGTATAAACATTAACTCGTGTGAAAGAGGTAATTAGCTCTTTAAACCTTATAGGACATTGAGTACCCTTATTCGTAGGAGATATGATCAGTCTCTATTCTTGGGAGATTCATATAGTAGTTCGTCGGATGTCTTCCGTCATGGGACTCTTAGTGGTCCCTTGGGTATTAGGATCCTTGAAAGCTCACCTGTTCAAGATCCTTGGAAGTCAGGATCCTTATAGATTAGGATCCTCAAGCGTCATGATCCTTCAACGTCGGATCCTTATAGGTTAGGATCCTTGAGTGTCATGATCCTTTGATCTCTGCATGCAGCAAACGTTAGCTAGGGGTAGGAGTTATTTTGGCTAACGCCCATCCGATGCTTAAGTTAGTAATGGTATCAGAAGAAAATAATTAATAAGAAATGAAGGATAGAAGATAAATAGCATGTGTACCTCGAGTGTATTGGGGGGTTAACAGTTTTACTTACGTGAAATATGTTTTGAGATGTATAGCGTTCTGGGATATTGGTAAGATATTTCCGTCCAAGGTGGCTAACCAATATGCCCCCTTTCCTGCTTCGGCATCTATGAGATACGACCCTTCCTATTTAGGTGCTAATTTACCTCCACTAGGATCCTTGGTATTTTGGAATGTTTTTCTTAGTACCAAGTCTCCTACTTGGAATCTTCTAACTCTTATATTCTTATTGTATGCTTTGGTGATCCTTTGTTAATGAGCAGCAATTTGGATCTTGGCAAGATCCCTAAGTTCATCTATAGTGTCGACATCCTGGGCCAGGATCTTGTTGTTGTCCTATTGGCTTTGAAGTAATTATCTTGTTGTGGGAATCACCACTTCAATGGGGATCATTGCTTCCGTTCCAAACACTAATGACTAAGGGGTTTGGCCCGTAGCTATCTTGGAAGTGGTTCTGTCTGCCCATAATACAAAAGGAAGCTCTTCTGCCCATCTTCCTTTCTTCTCATTCAACCTCTTCTTCAAGTTGTTTACTATAATTTTGTTACTGGATTTTGCTTGGCCGTTGGCTTGAGGGTGGACAGGAGTAGACATCACCATCTTGATTCCCCAACTTGTGCAAAAGTACCTCGTTCTTTTGCTTGTGAATTGGGATCCATTGTCGCATACAACTGTGGCAGGGATCCCGAACCTGGTCAAAATGTTATGTTTGATGAAGGAGACTACCTCTTTGTCTCTTACTTGTATGTATGCTTTAGTTTCTATCCACTTTGAGAAATAGTCAGTCATCACTAGCATGAAGACTTTTCCTCCGAGGGCTACTGGCAATTTTCCTACTATATACATTCCCCATTTCATAAATGTCCAAGGGGAAATGATAGGATATAGAGGTTCTGCTGGTTGGTGCAGGATGTTGCTATGTCTTTGACAAGCGTCACATTTCTGTACATGGAGGAATGAGTCTTTCTTCCTTGTTGGTCTGTAGTATCCCGTCCTTAATGCTTTGGAACATAAGGATATTCCCCCAGTGTGGCTGCCGCAGTCCCCTTCGTGGATGTCCTTCAGGACCTGTGTAGCTTCATGATCTTCTAAACACCTAAGGTATGGTCCTGCCAAAGATTTTTTATACAAATTACCTTGTATTATAACATACCTTGTGATCCTTGTTCTGAATGCTCTATCGCTTTTCTCTTCCTTAGGGATCGTGCTATTTTAGAGGTATTCCATGATGGGTTGGATCCAGGATCCTGAAGTTAGGGAAGGATCCTGGAGGTTGGGATCCTAATGTTGGGTCATTGCGTCGGGATCTTGGATTGCTGCGACGTCGGTAGTCTCCCCGTGATTGTGGGAGTCTTTAAGTTTCTTGGTGGGATCCTCGATTTCCAGAATTAATATGTGGATTATAGGGATCCTGATTCCCGGCGGGATCCTTAAAGAAGATCCTAGATTGGCTAAAGCACCTGCTTCAGCATTGTCTTCTCTAGGAACCTGGCTTAGGCTGAATGTTTTGAATTCTGAGGCCATGTTTTTGAGAATTTGGAGATATAGTACTAGCTTTTATCCTTTCACTACGTAGGATCGATTAAAATGGTTAGTTAGTAGTAAAGAATCGACGAATACCTGAAGATCCTTGATTTGAAGATCCTTGGCTAACTGTAGTCCCATGATTAGCGCCTCGTATTCCGCTTCATTGTTGGTTGCATTGAATTCACAATGGATTGCTTGGGGTATGATGTCCTCCTGTGGTGATTTTAGTATGATCCCAAGCCAGTTCCTCTTTGGTTCGATGCTCTATCTGTGAATAGCGTCCACCTTCCCACGTTTTGCTCTTCTAGAAGCTGTTTGGCTTCTATTTCAACTTCAGCTCTTAGATCATTACTAAAGTCAGCAACAAAATCTGCTAATGCTTGGGACTTTATGGCAAATCTTCGTTCATACTTTATGTCATACGTGCTTAACTTCACAGACCATTTCACCATTCTTCCTGACATTTCTGGTTTGCTCATAACATTCTTAATTGGATAGTTAGTTCTTACAATTATAGGGTGTGTTTCAAAATAATGTCTTAATTTAGTAGAAGTTGTTACCAATGCAAGTATAAGCTTTTCAAGATGAGAGTACCTAGTCTCAGGATCCAGGAGACTTTTACTTACGTCGTATATGGGATGTTGGTTCCCATCGAGATCCTTGGAAAGTACAACGCTTACCAAGTTTGAGGATACTGAGAGGTAAAGAAGGAATTGTTCCCCATCTAGTGGTTTTACCAATAGAGTTGGTAAGCTTAAATATTTTTAAGCTTTTGGAAAGCATCTTCATGTTCCTGGGTCCACTCGAATCTTTTTTTCTTCTTCAAGATGTCGTAGAAAGGCTTGCATCTTTCTGAGGATCTTGAGATGAACCTATTTAGGGCTGCCACTCTTCCTATTAATCTCATAATATCCTTTGTCGAGGTAGGTGATTTCAGATCAAGGATGGCCTTGATTTGTTCCGGGCTTGCTTCGATTCCTCTTTTGGTAACCATGTATCCCAGGAACTTACCCGATCTCATCCCAAAGTGGCACTTGGAGGGATTCAGCTTCATGTTATATTGGTCTAGGATGTCGAAGGCTTCCTCGAGATCCTTGAGGCGATCCTCAGCTTTTTTGGATTTGACTGCCATGTCATCGATGTAGACCTCCATTGTGTACCCCAGTTTCTCCTTGAACATCTTATTCACAAACCTTTGGTATGTTGCTCGTGCATTTTTAAGACCAAATGGCATGGCAGTATAACAATAGATACCTTTTGGGGTTATGAATGTTGTGTCCTCTTGGTCAGAGGGTTCCATTTGGATCTGTTGGAATCCCACTGATGCGTCCATGAACGTTAGGAATTCGTAGCCCGTTGTTGCGTCTATCATAGAGTCGATGTGTGGTAAAGGGAAAGGATCCTTGGGACAAGCCTTGTTAAGATCCGTATAATCCACATACACTCTCCATTTACCGTTCTTCTTTTGTACCACTACCACACTAGCTCACTATCTTAGGAACTTCACCTCCTTGATCATGCCAGTTTTGAGAAGTTTTTCTACTTCTTCTTATATAACTTGGTTTCTTTTGGGTGCAAATTTTCTTCTTTTTTGGTGTATTGGCCTGAAATATGGATCAATATTAAGTTTATGGGTTATTATGTTTTTGTCAATACCTGTCATGTCCTCATGTCTCCACGCAAACGTTTTCCTTCTGGCCTTGAGGAACTTTATGAGATCCTGTTCGACTTGTTCAGGAATTGAGGATCCTATGAGAACTTTGGCTTCATAATCCTCAAGGTTCAGGGTCACTTCTTTTATTTCATGATCTCTTGCTTCTAGTACGCCTTGTGCCCCCTGCCTTAATTGTTATGATTGTTGTGGTATTGTTGAGGACTTTATCAAAGTCTTGTAGCATTCCTTGGATTCTTGTTGGTCTCCTATGATCTTCACTGTCCCCCATGGGGTGGGCATCTTTACGCATTGATGATACGTCGATGGAACGACCTTCATTTAATGGATCCAAGGTCCACCCCCTCTTTGTAGATTGGTAGCTTTATCTCGCCAATGGTGTGTTTAATTTCTCCCCTGAAGTCGATTAGTACTGAGGATCTTGCAACTATCTAATACTCCGGGATGTTCATTTTTTTTAATGCATCTAGGAGTATGATGTTAACTGAGGATCATCCATCGACGAGGATCCTTCTGACGAAGTGGTTGGCAATGCAGAGAGTAATCACTAGTCCGTCGTGATGAGGATCCTAGACGTCCTGTCTATCCGCTTCGTCGAAGGTGATCTCCTTTTGGTTAGTGATCGTTGTGTTTTTCCGTGGTCCATTTTCCTTCTCCGTTTTGGATACTTTGGCGTGCCTTTTTGCCACAAAGTAGGAGGTACCGCAAATTTCAGATCCTCCAGAGATCATATTGATTACCTTGGCGTCAGCCAGTGGGAGGGGGGATCCTGGTCTTTTTCTTTGGATTTTCCTTTCTTGTCCCAAAGATTTCTTTGGGGTATCCTTTGCCCAGGAGGTAGCTGATTTCCTTTCTGAGAGTTATGCAATCCTACATGACGTGGCCAAAGTCCTCATGATATGCACACTATTTGGACTTGTCCTTCAAAGCAGTTGATTTTTCTCCTTTCCTTGGCTACCTGGCTTTGTCTCCAAGATCCTGCATGGCAAAGATTACACCTGAAATGTCCACAGAAAAAATAGTCACTAATTTTAGGGGAATCTTCTTCTTCCCCCTCATCTTCAATGGCATTAACCCAGTGATGGTCGGGTTTGGAGTAAGGCTTTGACTTGTAGGATCTTTGGGCCGAGGATTCGGCCTTCCTATTGGGGTGATCATAAGAGCTTGGTGGGTTGCTCCTTTTTTGTATCTCCTTGTCTTCTTTGAGTCTGATGAATCTCAATGCCTTGCTCCTAACTTCGTCCATTCTCCTGCATGGGGTCATTACGAGATCTTCGTAGAAGGGAGAAACCTTCATTAAGCACATTTTAAAGGCTTCGGCTGCAGTTGTCATGTCGATGTTGGGGATACTCAAAGCTTCCCTGCCAAATCTGTTCACAAAATTACTAAGGGATTCCTTAGGATCCTGAACTACTCGATAGAGATCACTGGTGATCTTTTCGAATGTTCTGCTGCAAGAAAACTGATTATTAAATAAATTAATCAAATGAGCAAATGATGTGATTGAATAAGGATGAACGTTAAGGAACCATTTTAGAGCGGATCCTGTGAGGGTGGAACCAAATCCCTTGCACAGGCAGACTTCTTTCAAGTAAGTGGGGATGGGAATAATCTCCATCTTCTCCCTATATTGTGCCACGTGTTCCTCAGGATCTATAGTTCTGTCGTAGGGCTTCATGCTGGGGGTCTGGAAGAGTTTGGAACTTCGGTGTCAGTTATCGTTGGAATGAATCTGGAGATCCTATGACTTGTGGGGGATACTTTTGGTACCGGTTGAACTACTCTGTGTACGCTTGAGATCATCTGTCTTAGTTGCTGTAGCTCCTTAGCCATGATCGGACTTAAACCTGTGTCAAGGTCCATCGAGTTAGTTGTAAAATTATTATTATTGATAGAGTTACCAAGATCCATGTTATTGGGAGTAACAAAGGTTTCGTTAGGATCTTGAATCTCCCGACGGATCGCTGAGGATCCTAGGTTGTCAAAGTTCGGGATCTTGGGCTGCAAGACCGAGGGTGCTGCCTCCTGAGGCTTGTGGATTTCCATCCTCATTCTCTCCACTTCGTTATGAATCGTCCTGTTATCCTCCTGGTGTTGGGAGACTTGTCACTCCAGCCTCTTCATCATAGCAAAGATCTCGTTGTTGGAAGTCAACATAGGAGGATCCTGGAGTCCCGGAGTGACCGGGGAGGTGTTCTTCTTCGGAGTTTCAGAGACTTTCTTAGGATCTCCAGCCGGAGGTGGTGGAAGCTTTTTAGAGGAAATGGGAGGAATCGAGGAGGAGGAGAGAGTCGATTGAGTAGACATGATCTTCTGATGGATTTTGACCACCACGGCCCTACGGTGGGCGCCAAATTGTTTTGGTCAAAAATCGACTAAGTGAAAATCAACCAAAGTGTATGAGAGGCCGTGGTGTTATTAATGAATTGATCAGTGAAATTATAACAAGATTACACAAGTGGTTTACAAGGAAAGCCCTTGATCATTGTTAGGATCTCTGGCATAAAACCTTGGGAGGTGATAATGATCACCTGCCTTGATGATTTTATTGATTGAAATGAACGATTACAGAGAAAATAGAATGAGTACGAGTACAAGTGCTAGTATTCTGCCAAAAAATCGTGTGTAGTGTGATGAATACAAGTGTTTTATATAGACAAAACCTAATAACTAGAACTCCGAAAATTTCGGGATCCTCCGAGATCAACTTATAGCCGTTGCTTGACTTGGTCCTCCGGGTCTTTTGCACGATTGTGACGACTATTCGTTGAGAGAGTGACTTTGACTGGTTATTTATGCACATGTGAGAAAGACAAAAGAATATATGACCGTTATAAATAATTAAAAATATTAGTCAGAATCCTGGAGTTTATTCGGGATCCTGAGCCTTTTGATGATCCTTAGATTTCAGGATCTCAAAGTAGTTCCGAGATCCTAGCCCTATATATATATATATATATATATATATATATATATATATATATATATATATATATATATATATATATATATATATATATATATATATCAAAATTGTAAACTTTATGCCTTTGATAATAATTTCGTAAAAATCTTTTAAACCAAAATTATTAGAAATAATAAGTGGTATAAAATTTAATTTGTGTCTGTGTCCAAATAAAGGTTGTGATCATGTTTTGCTGGAAAAAATCAAATAGGGCCATGCTCTTGATGCATAATGCCATCGTTGCTCGTTTTCAAATGGCCCTTGTTTACTTTTACATGTAATATTTATTATGTTTGTTGTTTTTTAATATTAACTGTATATTTTATTTAATTATAATAATTTTTTTATTGATGTAGATCAACGTAGGTAACTCAACATACAACTATTTTGACTGTGCTATTTTGATAGACATATTAATGATATTTGTAATATTATGTGAAATACAAAAACATATACTAAAATTGTCTTAAGTCCCTTTAAATGTCATTCTTTGGCTATTTGGTGTGATCACGCTACACCATGCTGCCACATGAACATCAACTTTAACCTACTCTACATCACCGGGTGGTGGGGGTTAGTAGGGAGGGTCAAGGGACATCACTCCACCTCATCGTCATGGCTGAGGAGGTGGTGTTCATGTTGTGATATGAAGGTCAACTCGGTATCACGTGTGAGGCACGGTATCGACATCAGATGACTTTAATATAATATGGAATGTTTCACTCAAAATAATATGATTTAGTATAAATAGTAGTGTTGCAGAAATCGGTTTTGACGGCCTTGAACCGATTACGATTATGGTGTTTGGCGAAAATTGGTCAAAATCAGTCAAACTCGGGTTTGGCAGTCTTTGACGGTTATCGGCGGTCATAGGTGGGAAATATTTAAAAAATTCAAATTTTTAATTTTCAAATATTACATCAAAATTTTTAATTTCAAAGTTTTAAGTTTTACAATTTTAAGACATTATACTAAAATTTTCAAAATTATAATTTTTGAAATACTTATTTTTTTAAGATATATTAATTTTTTAATAAGTTTATTAATAATTTAGGGTCTCCGATTAATCGACGATTAATCCTCGTTGAGTCCGATTAATCGTTTAATTTCAGTCGACCGCCGAACTACCACCGAACGATTTTCACAACCTTGATGAATCGTATGAATATTGACAAATATATAAGAAATTGTGAAGTTCTTTATTTTATGTTATATAAAATAAAAGTTATCTAGAAAATAGTTGATAATGTGAACCGGTTATATATATATATATATATATATATATATATATATATATATATATATATATATATATATATATATATATATATATATATATATAAAAGTTGGCTAATTGAGTGGTGCAGCTGTGGTGAATAGTTTTCATACGTTTGAATGGATTGTGGAATGTGATTAGTTCCATTTCAGTTAAAAGAAAAGTGTGTTGTTGGTTTGGTTATAAATAAAAGTAAATTGTTGTTTTAGGTTAAAACAAAAGATTGTTCTAATTTTTTATTTTAATACGATATTAAGGAACAAATAAATACAAAATAAAAATAGAATTTTAAAATGTTTATGTATGGAAACATCTTCCTTTTCTTTCATCACACCATAGGTGGATCAAGTAATCCAGATTGATATTGTCATAAGTCTATTTCCTATTTTAGGTTTTGTGTGATTTCATAAGTACTAAACTGATTTTTAAAATTGTATTTAAAATTATACTTAAAAATGTCATAATTATATTGCATATTTGAGTAAATAATTTTAAAATTTTTTATAATTACATTGTAAATTTCTAAGTTTTAAAATTTTTATGAATCATTGGCTTGTGTAAATCATATCAACCATATATGTTGGCCAATTGTTCATAAAAAAATTTAAAACTTAGAAATTTACAATGTAGTTATAACAAGTTTAAAGATTATTTATTCAAATATGCAATATAATTATGACATTTTTAAATATAATTTCAAATACAGTTTTAAAAATCACTTGAATCAATTAAAATAAACACTTTTAAACTAAAAATATAGTTTTAAATTTAGGGAAATCTCCAGAAAAGTTCTAAAATTTTACCCTAATTTACAAAAAAGTCTCAAACTAAATTTTGTTTACGAAAAAGCATGAATTACCGGTAAAAATGGCAATTTGACCCCTTTTTTTCCGGTTTACAGGTTTTATTACTTACCTGTTTCACTAAAGTTCCATTATTTTACCCTAATTTGCGAATAAGTCCCAAAATAAAATTTACTGATGATTTGACCATTTTCTCTATGTAACATATATTTTTACCGGTTTCATTGCTGACCCGGACGCCTAGTCATTAAATGAGATGATGAGATGGATATGTTGAGTTATATAATGCTATGTTTAGCATAAGACTTGATATCCTGATGTATTGTATATCTTTTTGGAACATAAAATGCATCCAACGAAGACTATAATAATTACATAAACTAACAACAACTGCGTTATTTTTTACGTTTATAAGAAATATCAAATTGTCTATCTAATCTTATGTAACACAATATATCCATCTCATCAGACATCAACTCATTTTCTGCCCTTTTTTCTTGGAAACACACATTTTATTGGTTTCATTGCCGACGTAGATACATAGTCATAAATGAGCCGATAAGATGAGTATCAAATTTTATAGTAAATGTGGCATTATATAACCCATCGTATTCATCTTATCAGCTAATTTAACGACTAGGTGTCTAAGTCAGCAATGAAACCGATAAAATGTATGTTACATGAAGAAAATGGCCAAATCATCAGTAAATTTTATTTTGGGACTTATTCGCAAATTAGGGTAAAATAATGGGACTTTAGTGAAACATGTAAGTAATAAAACCGGTAAACCGGAAAAAAGGGGTCAAATCGCCATTTTTACCGGTAATTCATGCTTTTTCATAAACAAATTTTAGTTTGGGACTTTTTCGTAAATTAGGGTAAAATTTTAGGACATTTCTGGAGATTTCTCTTAAAGTTATGAACCCAACTAATAGAAAATGAGTATCCACACTGGGTAATGTATAGCTAGAGAAAGTATGGGTGTCGAACACAAGGGAATAGAAATGTACGAATGAATAAGAATTAACTTGAAAATAAAATAAAATAAGGAGAATTATGATGAATTTAAATAATATAAAACTCAATACACACACACACACACATATATATATATATATATATATATATATATATATATATATATATATATATATATATATATATATATATAGAGAGAGAGAGAGAGAGAGAGAGAGATAAAGAGATAATAGTATTAAAACAAATTATAATACTTTTGATAGTTTTGCTTAGAATTCAATTCACTGATGATTATGTTTGATTCATAAGAAGTGCAATCAACACTTGTAGGTATCTACCAATTTTTAAATTAAATCTCTCCAACCAAATTTCAGTAATCATATATTTATAAGTATCTACAAGCAGGGATGACCTTCCTAGATCCATTCTATTAAATTCATATTATTTCAGACTCAATTGGTAAGACCAGTCCTAGAGTTATTGGAACATTCTCAAATCAGTTAAACTAATAACTCAATCAAGAATATTAAATCAATATTACTATGTTTAACACATGGACACCTCCATTAGTTAGATCTGTCTACGTCTCAACTGGTCATGTTCTTATCTCTCGGTTGTTAACTAAACAGTTGATTCAATATACACAATCTAAATATAATCTTAGATCATGCACCCAGTTACATAAACATAATAAAACTAATATTAATACACATTATTCTTTAATCAAACAATCATAATAAATTGAACATCTATCAGAATTCTTTCAATGAATCAAAACATAATCATAAATAGGTCATCTACATCTAAACAAAATTGTTGGGACTTAGCCCATAAACTAGACTAAAATGACAAAAGGAAACTAAAGAGCAAATCAAAGTACTCCTACGGGTCTTCATTCTTTAGATCTTGAATTGTTCTAGAAACTAGGGTTTCTACGGACCACTTGCCTCCTTCTGGCCTTTTCCAGTTTTCTTTTGGAAAACATATTCCACTTTATATGTTTTTTTATTTGTGTGAAATTAGAGTCATATATATGATGGGTTCAAGCCAAAAGAACATCCTATGTGCTCATGCAAACCCAAATGCTTGGATCTAGGTTTCTCTATTGTACAAGCATTCATCCAAGTCTTGCAAACCCTAGATCTAGTAGGTATAATTCGAAATTAACATTACAAAACAGATCTAGATGATTACCTCTTCTTCAAAGTTTGAATCTTCTTGTCCTTGGAGCTTAGAGTCACAAATGTCACTCCTCTAATGGCTTACAAACACCACAAGCAAGAGGATGTTCTTGGAGAGAGGTTGGAGGCTCTAGAATTCGGCTCTTGCACTCTTAGGAATAGGGTTAGCCGATTTCTGAAGCATAAGGGGTCTATTTATACTTGTGTTGCTAGGGTTTTTGGCAAAACCCTAATTGGATAGCTTAGGCCTTAAGCAGTCCCAAGAATCTTCCATAATAAGGCCATGGACAAAATTAGATGGGTTCCCACTCTATTTTCGTCCACCCCTTAATCCCAAAGGATTCTCAGCCCAAATCAACTATCATACAATTGACAGTTCCAGTCCCCTTTATTTAATTAATCTATTTTAGCCACAGAATTAATTCTTAATTAATTCTTGTCTAATATTAATTAAATTTATAAGATTTCTCTTTTAATATATTATTCATATAACATATTAATAAATCATAATAACCTCTTTATTCATAAATCATCCTACCATGTTGCTTTGGTGAAGGCAACCCAAAAGGATCATGCACAACCGGGTCAAGTACTTACCAAATATAGTTACGGGCTTAGACAGTAATCCAACAGTCTCCCACTTGGATAAGTCTAGTAACTACAAATGCAAATACAATCCGATTAGTAATCATAGCTCTCAAAGACGCTGTCAAACTGTGATCTTATCAGTAACCTGTCCTTCAGATAAGGGATCGTATAATCCTCTGTTTCTAGATATCGTGTGGGCAATTACATGGAACACACTCATACTTATTGTCCAGCAGTTAGTTTCTCGATCTCTGATTTATTTGACATAGAACTTAATTGAACACATCAATTCAGTCCTGACCGGGCCCGACACATAAGTCAAATCAAATCATCGAGGGGCCCTGATATCGCTTTTACCCTCCTAGGATAAAAGGAGCAGATAAACTTCGACTTATATGCATTTACTATCCACTAATCAAATCATACACAACAATGCGTTTTATAACATAAAGTTACTGATGCGTTTACGCATTATCAATGCACAACCAATTAGCAAACAATAAACCATATATCTAGGTTTTAAGACCATATGATATTATCGTCTTGCGATCACTCGTGATAAATTCCATGAAGTGATTCCAGCAAGCGTGGGTTTATTCCAATGCTCAAATCAAGTTCAGAAGCACTCATGAACGTTGTAGCAAACTTTTGCTATATTTAATACACTTTAGACAATCTACACACCAATTCATGACAGTCTTCATTCATACCTACTTCCAACATATGAACGACTGTGGACCGTTCGAATAATCTTGTTATTCAGGAAGTCAAAACATGAAAAATGAAACAATAGGTAATAATTAACATAAGACAGTAACATTACTAATAAATAATACTCTATTATTTAATCATCGAATGTTAATTACAATTTATCTATTATACGTTTCTAAACTATCTAATCTACACTAATATCGTCCTTCAGCCCGATGCTCCTAGCGTGCTGCAAGTGCTTAACCCTGCTCAGTCCCTTGGTAAGCGGATCTGTTGGGTTATCCTCTGACAATACCCTCTTCACTACGAGGAGTCCTTCTTCCACCCGATGCCGAATAAAGTGATATTTTTTGTCGATATGTCGAGATCTGTCATGATCCCTTGGTTCCTTGGTCAAGGAAACCGCTCCTTCATTATCACAGAAAATTTCCATAGGCTCTTGTATGGCCGGCACAACTCCAAGGTCTCCGATGAAGTTCTTCAACCATATCGCCTCCTTTGATGCTTCGTTCGCCGCTATATACTCTGATTCGCACGTTAAATCAGCTACGGTCTCCTGTTTGGAACCTTTCCAAGTCACTGCTCCTCCATTAAGAGTAAAGACCCAGCCCGACTGCGAACGGTAGTTGTCCCTGTCAGTCTGAAAGCTGGCGTCACTGTACCCTTGCACTTTTAAGTCATCACTCCCACCGAGGACTAGAAACCATTCCTTGGTCCTCCGAAGGTACTTAAGAAAGTTCTTGACTGCGGTCCCATGTGCTTTGCCAGGATTTCCCTGATATCTGCTGACCATGCTCAAAGCAAAGGCTACATCAGGGAGAGTACAAGTCATAGCATACATAAGCGAGCCAACTGCGGAAGCATATGGTACTCGGCTCGTTTCTGCTATCTCGACTTCGGTACTCGGGCTTTGAGTCTTACTCAACTTGGCATTACTTTGGATTGGTAACTCCCCTTTCTTTGAATTCTCCATACTAAAACGTTTTAGTACCTTGTCCAAGTGAGTATTCTGACTAAGTCCTATTAGTCTCTTACTTCTGTTTCTCACTATCCTTATTCCCAAAATATAGGCAGCCTCTCCGAGGTCCTTCATAGCGAAGCACTTCCCGAGCCAGGACTTAACTTCCTGCAGTGTCGGGATGTCGTTTCCTATGACTAGTATGTCATCGACATACAATACGAGGAAGCTTACTATACTCCCACTGGATTCATCTTCGCTTCGCAGAAAGCCAAACTCTTTAACTTTCTCATCGAAACAAAGATTCCATCTGCGAGATGCTTGCTTAAGTCCATAAATGGACTTCTCAAGTTTACACACTCTATTGGGATGATTCGCATTGACAAAACCCTCTGGCTGAGCCATGTAAACATCCTCAACCAACTTCCCATTAAGGAAAGCGGTTTTGACATCCATTTGCCATATTTCATAATCATGAAATGTGGCAATGGCTAGCATCACCCTGATAGACTTTATCTTCGCAACTGGTGAGAAGGTTTCATCATAGTCAACTCTGGGAGTTTGAGTGAAACCCTTCGCAACCAATCGTGCCTTATAGGTGTGTACATTCCCATCCATGTCGGTCTTCTTCTTGAAGATCCACTTGCACCCGACCGTCTTACGACCTGCTACATTGTCAACCAAATTCCAAACTTGGTTGTCATACATGGACTAAATCTCACTGTCCATTGCCTCTTTCCACTTCGCAGACTTTGGGCCTGCCATTGGCCTGCCATGGCTTCCTAATATACGTATCCCCTTCTGTAGTAATATGAAAACCATATAACTGGGGTTGAACCCTAACTCTTTTGGAACGTCTATGCGACATCCCCTAGTTTCTCGGCCAGAAAAGACCGATTTAATTTATGCTTTTTAAAATAAAGTCATAGAAATCATTTTAAAAGATGTTGCGGAATTGGTCCCCAAAACAAAACATGATAAAAGTTTATTAAAACCTTTCTTTAAGAAATATATAATTTCATTTCATATCAAAACCTCGGGATGTCATGTTCCGATACAGGTCAAAAGCATAAACAAGACATTATAAGCCTTACAACAGTTATTTACAACTACTGGCCTATAATCCAAAAATCTCTCATCATCCTCCGACTATGCTCGGGGTCCACTACCTGTAATAATAAAAAACTGAGTGGGTCAGGCTTGGGAGCCTGGTGAGCATATATGTTTTTCAACCCACAATAATAATAAACTTATTAAGTTCACCAATCAACAATAACCACGATTACCCATTCCCGTTATCCTCACTTTACGTCCCTAAAAACCTATCACAAGGGACCTAGCCTAAGGAATATCATCGGGATGGACACTACTGCTAAGGGGACTCCTCAACCATACATGTCCTAAAGGCAACCATGAGGGGGATGGAGTACGCCAATGAACATTTAGTTCACCAACACCTACAAGTTGCGAACCTGCTAGTGTTCCACTGGACTGTCTAGAAAGGTCCGTGGTCGTCATCTATACTCCGCTAGACGACTACAACAGCAACAACAACAACAACAACATCGAGGCCTCTCACCATTTTAACACACATCGACTATTTCGTCTACCCATGTTCTACCCAACATATTTGTAGATAAAATACATATACAGTTTAAAACTTGTATAAAACATCTATTCAATAGTCACCTCAAATAAACACTTAATATAATTACACATAGCACGTATTTTATAGAAAATACTTCATATCTAGGTGTAAGATGAAAGTGACTACACACTCACTTGATTTAATGATAATCGGGCAGCACTTCGTTCCCAAAAACGATCGTTTCTAATAAAACCGGGAGTTTTATTGAGAAACCGGGCTCTGCGAGGGTTGGGCTTCAAAACCGAAAAAGATAAATTTCTCGGGCTTCTCGGGCACTTCGGGGCGTATTTCGGTTGTTTGGTATG
Source organism: Lactuca virosa (assembly GCF_052849685.1). NCBI lineage: Eukaryota > Viridiplantae > Streptophyta > Magnoliopsida > Asterales > Asteraceae > Lactuca > Lactuca virosa. The sequence continues at coordinate 74,439,946 of NC_136432.1, read as the reverse complement.
ATATCGGGGCTTTAGGGGAAGTTGGAATGAAAGAAATATTGAAAAAGGGGTAAAAAAGGCAAGTTTTCAAAATATACCCGGGAGGTCTTGCACCCTTCTATTTATAGGGGCGAGGCTCCTGATCCAACGGTTAAGAGGCTTCCAGGTGGCAACAGATGCGAAGAGAGGTCACATGGGTCGCACGTGCGAGGGTCCTGCTGGAGGCTTCTGATTGGACCGAAGTCTAGGGTCCGAGGGTTGGAGTCGTGGCGCACCTGCGAAGCTCAGACACGTCAGGAGGGCACGCGTCGCTCCGCGGTTGGACCAGCGCTTCGGATGCGAGGAGTCACCTGGACACGCGTCGGACGGAGGCGAGGCGGCTTTGGACGGCTCTCCGGATTCGAACACGTGTCTGCCAGCTGCTCGTATGACTCAGCAATTTCGGACACGTGGCACGTTATGAGCGAGGGTGACGTGGTCGAAGTCCACCATGCGAAATTTCTCGGATTTGACATTTTTTCTCGATATTTGTGCAAAAACTTCTAAAATCCATAACTTTCTCATACGAGCTCCGTTTTTGACGTTCTTTATATGCACGCGTAGGTAAAATTACGCTCTACAACTTTCGTTTAGACTTCGTCGGCTAATTTTGACATTCATTTTTATATTATTATTTTTAACAGACCGGGACAGGAAATCCGTTAAAAAATCATAACTTTTTAATCTGACGTCTGTTTTCGTCTGTCTTTTTATCGTTGTGCTACTATTGACGAGACCTTCGATTCTCGTTTAGGTTAGGTCGGCTAAAAATCACTCGATCTAAAATTCGAGTTTTTAGCTGTCTACTGCAAAGCTGAAACTTAGAAAAATCATAACTTCCTCATACGAAGTCAGATTTGGGCGTTCTTTTTATGCACACTCTCGGTTTAACGAACACTACGACTTTCGTTTAGACCACTAAGGCTAAAAAGTAGTTTATCAAAAACTCACTTTTTACGACATTCGGCACCGTGTCGGTTTTGTCGCGAAACTTCGACAGGTCATAACTTCTTCGTTATAACTCGGATTTTGGTATTCTTTATATATCCGTAATCCTTGTCACGACCACTACAACTTTGTTAATAGATATCGGCTTTATCTAATATTTATTTTCGACGCTCATTTTTATTCTTAATTAATTAAATCCTAGTAATTAAGCATAAAACACATAAAACACATAATATTCACATAATTCCTTTTCATTTCTTCAAAATGAGTTACAAAGGTTAACCTAGACTATCACATCAATATTAATGTCTAGCCTAGAAACACGGTCATTACAATTCTCTCCCCCTTAGGATGATTCCGTCCCCGGAATCACACATCAACAAACAACTGCGGGTAGCGACTCATCATGTCACTCTCCGTTTCCCAGGTGAGATTTGGCCCATTCGTATGTTTCCAATGCAAAAGCACTAAATCGACCATCTTGCGTCGCAACTTCTTAGTCTTGCGGTCAACGATTGCCTCAGGTTCTTCAATCAACCTCTTGTTTTCATCTAACCTTAATTCAGAAATGGGAATTATGTCGAGCACATCTCCCGTGAACCTTCTCAAATAACACACATGAAAGGTGTTATGAATACCCTCCAGTTCTTCCGGTAATTCTAGCTTGTAAGCTTGATTCCCGATCCTCTGAAGAACTTTAAACGGTCCAATAAACCTTGGACTCAATTTTCCCCTTTTACCAAATCTTATAAGTCCCTTCCACGGCGAGACTTTAAGTAAAACCGAATCTCCAACTTCAAAGAATATCGGTTGTCTTTTCTTGTCAGCATAACTCTTTTGTCGATCTTGAGCTGCTAACATCCTTTCCCTAATCACTTTCAACTTTTCAGCAGTCTGATGGACTATTTCAGGTCCCATAAACTGCTTTTCCCCAGCTTCCAGCCAACATGACGACGTTTGACACTTTTCTCCATACAAAGCGTTATAAGGTGTCATCTTGATGCTTGAGTGGAAACTATTATTATAGGAAAATTCTACTGGTGGTAAATGTTCATCCAAGTTACCTTGGAATTCCAGGGTACATGCTCTCAGCATATCCTCCAACATTTGAATTGTTCGTTCGCTCTGACCATCGGTTTGCGGATGGTAAGCTGTACTCAAACACAACTTGGTACCCAATTCCTCTTGTAGACTCCTCCAAAACCTTGAGGTAAAACGGTTGTCACGATCGGATACAATCGTTAACGGAACACCGTGAAGCCTCACAATTTCCTTCACGTAAGAATTCGCAAGTTTATCCATAGACCATTTCTCGTTGGCTGCTATGAAATGCGCACTCTTAGTGAAGCGATCAACGACCACCCAAATCATGTCGTGACCGTTCCTTGTTTTGGGCAGTTTAGTCACAAAATCCATAGTGATGTCTTCCCATTTACCCATGGGTACAGGTAAAGGTTCTAAACTCCCAAAAGGTTTCTGATGTTGTGCCTTAACCCTAGCACAAGTTACACACTCGGCCACATACTTAGCAACATCGAGCTTCATCGTCGGCCACCAGTAATAGGGTTTTAGATCCCTATACATTTTTGTACTTCCAGGATGAATCGAGTACATGGTCTTGTGAGCTTCTTCCATCAGAAGATATCTTACTCCTCCCGTCTTAGGTACCCAAATCCTATCTTTGAATACCTTCAGTCCTTGACCGTTTGTAACAAACACTAACGTTTTGCCCAAACGTTCCTCCTTTCGATCATTTTTCTCTAAAGCTTCCTCCTGAGCTTTCTTTATACTTTCCACAATTGTAGAGAAAACTTCAATTTCAACGCTCTTGGCCTTTTCGTTTCAAGATTTGCCTTCCGAATGAGAGCATCAGCAACAACATTTGCTTTACCAGGGTGGTAAAGTATCTCACAGTCGTAGTCCTTGAGTAATTCTAGCCAACGCCGTTGCCTCATGCTCAATTCCTTCTGATTAAAGAGATATTGAAGACTCTTATGATCAGTGAAAAGTTTACATTTAGTACCATAAAGATAGTGCCTCCATATCTTTAAGGCGAATACTACCGCTGCCAACTCCAGATCATGAGTGGGGTAGTTCTTTTCATGCTCTTTCAATTGCCTCGATGCATATGCTACCACTTTATCCCTTTGGGCCAGAACACAACCTAACCCAACTCCAGAGGCATCACTATAAACTGCGAAGTCATCAACTCCTTCAGGTAACGAAAGAATCGGTGCTTCACATAATCTCTTCTTTAACTTCTCAAAGGCTTCCTTATGCTTTTCATTCCAAGTATAAGTACCTCCTTTGTGGGTCAAAGCTGTTAATGGAGTCGCGATCGAAGAAAAGCCTTGGATAAATCGGCGATAATATCCAGCTAATCCTAAAAAGCTTCGAATCTCCGTAGGACTTTTTGGTTGTTCCCACTTCATCACAGCTTCAATATTTGCTGGGTCAACCATTATTCCTTCTTGGTTAACCACATGACCTAAAAATTGGACTTCTTAAATCCAAAATTCACATTTGGAGAACTTTGCATACAACTTCTCCTTTTTCAGAACTTCTAGCACTTCACGCAGATGCTTGTCATGCTCCTGCTTGCTTTTTGAATAAATCAAGATATCATCTATGAATACTATCACAGATTTATCAAGGTATGGTTTACAAACCCTGTTCATCAAATCCATGAAAGCTGCTGGGGCATTGGTTAGTCCGAACGACATAACCAAAAATTCATAGTGTCCATATCTTGTTCTAAACGCAGTCTTTTCGATATCCTGCTCTCTCACCTTTAGTTGATGGTATCCTGACCTAAGATCGATCTTCGAAAAATAGCTCGAACCTTGCAACTGATCGAACAGGTCATCGATCCTCGGCAACGGGTACTTGTTCTTTATTGTCGCTTTATTCAGCTCTCTGTAATCGATGCACATTCTCATGCTACCGTCTTTCTTCTTTACAAATAACACCGGGGATCCCCAGGGTGATGAACTAGGTCGAAAAAAACCTTTGTCCAATAACTCCTGAAGTTGTGTCATAAGTTCTTTCATCTCTGTTGGTGCTAATCGATACGGTACTTTTGCTATCGGCGTCGTTCCTGGTAACAAGTCGATACGGAATTCTACTTGTCGATCAGGGGGCAATCCGGGAAGATCTTCGGGAAAGACTTCCGGATAGTCACACACCACCAGAATATTCTGCACCTCCTTCTTTTCCTTCTTAGCATCGATCACAAACGCTAGATATGATGTACATCCCTTGGCCAAACACTTTTTGGCTTTCATTAGGGAAATGATTCCAGAGTTTACTCTGTGTTTGTATCCATACACCATAAACGACTCTTTCCCTGGCGGGTTTACTTTTACTATCTTCTTCCTACACAATATTTCGGCATCATTGGCGCTAAGCCAATCCATTCCTAAAACTATGTCGAAACCATTTAACTCGATAGGTAATAATTCCTCGTGGAACTTATTCCCATTCAAGTCAATGAGGATGTTTTTCATACGATGGCTAACAGGTACAAACTTGCCACTAGCAATCTCGACTATCATAGCATTAACTAGTCTATCTACAGGCAAAGCTAGTTTTCTACCAAATTCATGCGAAATAAAGGAGTAATTGGCTCCAGAATCAAACAAAATATGGGCAGGCAATTCGTTTACGAGAAAGGTACCTGAAGCGACATCGGCTTCTTCTTTCGCAGCTTCAAGTGTCATCTGAAAGGCTCTCGCATTCGGCTTTGGTGGAAGATTGGGTTTTGCTGCGTCCTTCTTCTTCGGGCAATCCCTCAAAATATGCCCTTCTTCATGGCACCCAAAACAAACGTTCTTATTGAAGGTGCATTCATTGGCATAATGCCCTGGCTTTCCACATTTGTAACAAGTGAGTTCCACGCTGCATTTCCCAGCATGTTTCTTCTTGCACTTCTCACACCACTTGGCTTCGGCTCCTCCTCCGAATTTTCTCGAACCAGTCTTTGAGAACTTGTTCTTTTTATTGGAACCTGAAGTTCCTTCAAACTTTCTCTTTTCGCCAGCTTCAATCTGGTTGGCGGCTCTCCCCTTAATCATATCTTCAACAGACTTGGCAGCCCAGATAGCTGCCTCCAAAGTAAGTGACTGACGTACTGGCACCGCATACTCCCATGGAAGTCCCTTTGCGTACCTGTCAATTTTTGCCAGCTCATCTGGGACAATACGCAAAGCAAACTCCATTTTGTTTGTGAAGTTATTCGTATATTCATCAACAGTCATACTCCCCTTCTTCAACGTCAGATATTGGTTTTCTAGTTCAAGCAGGTTTTGGGCCGAGCAGTACTTGCGCTTGAAGTGAACCAAGAACTCTGCCCAAGTCAGTTGCAGTGGCTCATTAGGGCTTAGGGTTTTCCCCAGAGTGTTCCACCAATGAGCAGCACTACCCCTGAACTGACGCACTGCAAATGTGGTTTGTAACTTGCCTTGGCAACCACAAGTCATGAAAGCCAATTCCATTTCCGAGATCCACTCCATTACTCCGACAGGATCTTCTTTTCCAGTGAAGGTCGATGGCTTGCAAGTCATAAAGTCCTTATACTTGCACCCATTTCTCTCCACTCTATCTCCGTGGTTATTTCTCCCAACCACAGGCGGTTCACTATGACCAACAGATCTACTGTTGTTTCCTTCTTCAGATCGATCGTCATTTAATTCACGTTGTTCAACAGGAACTGAAGGTTCATCCCTGTTGTTCAGCAACATTTGCCTCAATTCCCCCCTTTGTTCAGCCATCATGGTCTGAATCATAGTTCGTACTCCGGCCATGGTGATGGGTTCTGGTGTAGCTCCTACTATAGGCACCTGTTCCACCACTTGGGGTTGAGGTTGTTGGTTTCTATTTGCATTTCCCGCTCCACTTTGATTTCTTGCCATTATAATCTATATACTGAATAAGGCGAATTTAGGTCTTTATCCTTGATAGATATTTCAATTCCCTTATCACTCCGAAATGTTTACATGTTAGTTCTAATCTCATAATCATACGCTTAGAATCCTACACACATAAGGTTTCCAGATCCAGTCGGCAACAGACCATAGATCCGAACAAATAATGGAGTATATGGCAAACATATAACATTTAGCATATAAAAGCATTTTAGGCATCTTTCCTAAAATAAACTAGTGCTTGTGTCTAAAATATGGTAGACACTCATCTCACAATCATCACTTAGCATTCTAAGTTTAAGTCCAGAAATCCTACAAATTTCTTAGTTCGCTTAAACTAATGCTCTGATACCAACTGTGACATCCCCTAGTTTCTCGGCCAGAAAAGACCGATTTAATTTATGCTTTTTAAAATAAAGTCAGAGAAATCCTTTTAAAAGATGTTGCGGAATTGGTCCCCAAAACAAAACATGATAAAAGTTTATTAAAACCTTTCTTTAAGAAATATATAATTTCATTTCATATCAAAACCTCGAGATGTCATGTTCCGATACAGATCAAAAGTATAAACAAGACATTATAAGGCTTACAACAGTTATTTACAACTACTGGCCTATAATCCAAAAATCTCTCATCATCCTCCGACTATGCTCGGGGTCCACTACCTGTAATAATAAAAAACTGAGTGGGTCAGGCTTGGGAGCCTGGTGAGCATATAGGGTTTTCAACCTACAATAATAATAAACTTATTAAGTTCACCAATCAACAATAACCCTGATTACCCATTCCCGTTATCCTCACTTTACGTCCCTAAAAACCTATCACAAGGGACCTAGCCTAAGGAATATCATCGGGATGGACACTACTGCTAAGGGGACTCCTCAGCCATACATGTCCTAAAGGTAACCATGAGGGGGATGGAGTACGCCAATGAACATTTAGTTCACCAACACCTACAATTTGCGAACCTGCTAGTGTTCCACTGGACTGTCTAGAAAGGTCCGTGGTCGTCATCTATACTCCGCTAGACGACTACAACAACAACAACAACAACAACAACATCGAGGCCTCTCACCATTTTAACACACATCGACTATTTCGTCTACCCATGTTCTACCCAACATATTTGTAGATAAAATACATATACAGTTTAAAACTTGTATAAAACATCTATTCAACAGTCACCTCAAATAAACACTTAATATAATTACACATAGCACGTATTTTATAGAAAATACTTCATATCTAGGTGTAAGATGAAAGTGACTACACACTCACTTGATTTAATGATAATCGGGCAGCACTTTGTTCCCTAAAACGATCGTTTCTAATAAAACTGGGAGTTTTATTGAGAAACCGGGCTCTGCGAGGGTTAGGATTCAAAACCGAAAAAGATAAATTTATCGGGCTTCTCGGGCACTTCGGGGCGTATTTCAGGTGTTTGGTATGATACTGGGGCTTTGGGGGAAGTTGGAATGAAAGAAATATTGAAAAAGGGGTTAAAAATGACAAGTTTTCAAAATATACCCGGGAGGTCTCGCACCCTTCTATTTATAGGGGCGAGGCTCCTGATCCAACGGTTGAGAGGCTTCCAGGTGGCAGCAGATGCGAAGAGAGGTCACATGGGTCGCACGTGCGAGGGTCCTGCTGGAGGCTTCTGATTGGACTGAAGTCAAGGGTCCGAGGGTTGGTATTCTTTATAACTCGGATTTTGGTATTCTTTATATATCCGGGAGGTCTCGCGAAACTTCGACAGGTCATAACTTCTTCGTTATAACTCGGATTTTGGTATTCTTTATATATCTGTAATCCCTGTCACGACCACTACAACTTTCTTAATAGATATCGGCTTTATCTAATATTTATTTTCGACGCTCATTTTTATTCTTAATTAATTAAATCCTAGTAATTAAGCATAAAACACATAAAACACATAATATTCACATAATTCCTTTTCATTTCTTCAAAATGAGTTACAAAGGTTAACCTAGACTATCACATCAATATTAATGCCTAGCCTAGAAACACGGGCATTACAGTCTAAGAGGTAATGATTCGTCAGTCGGTTCAACCGGAGTTTCCTCATCGGGTTGAGCGCCAGTGTTAGAGGTTCCTTCTTCGCTCGACTCTTGAAGCTCTTCAAGATCTATTTGCCTCCCACTGTCCCCTTGGCTTATGAGTTCTCGCTCTTGGAAAACCCCTCTCCTCGCAACGAAGACAACAATGTCACTCGGTCTTTAGAAGAGATATGCAAAGGACTTCTGTGGGTAACCGATGAAAATACATCGCTCACTACGAGGTTCGAGCTTGTCGTGAGTCTATCATCTTACGAAAGCCTCGCAACCCCAAACCTTGATATGTGCTAACGAGGGAGCTTTCCCTGTCCACATATCGTGAGGTGTTTTGGCAACCTTCTTCGTAGGGACTAAGTTAAGGATATGGGCGGCAGTCTCTAAGGCATACCCCCAGAATGAGATAGGTAGCGAAGCATGACTCATCATGGAACGAACCATGTCTAGCAAGGTTCTATTACGCCTCTCAGCCACACCATTCAACTGTGGTGTCTTAGGTGGCGTCAATTGTGAAATAATTCTGCATTCCTTGAGGTAGTCGTGGAATTCAAGACTTAGGTACTCTCCACCTCGATCAGATCGATGCATCTTGATTTTCCTGCCCAACTGATTCTCCACTTCTTGCTTGAACTCTTTGAATTTTTCAAAGGTTTCTGACTTATGCCTGATTAAGTAGATATAACCATATCTGCTATAATCATCGGTAAAAGTCACGTAGAAGCGGTAAGCATCCCTTGTGGTGGATCTAAATGGTCCATATACATATGTATGTATGAGGTCCAATAAACCCTCACCTCTCGCACAAGTGCCAATGAAGGGTGACTTGGTCATCTTTCCAAGTAAACAAGACTCGCACACGTCATCGTCCCTAAGGTCGAATGACTCCAACACTCCATCCTTTTAGAGTTGGGCTATGCGCTTCTTGTTGACATGTCCAAGACGACAATGCCACAAGCATGCTTTATCCAAATCATTGGAAGAATCAATACACGACACATCATTTCCTAGTTTGTCTACAACCATCACAGTTTCATATATTCCATTACAAGGCAATGCTTCAAAATATAAAACACTATTAAGATAAGCATAAATAGAACCCTTTTCATTATCAAATGAATATCTAAATCCTTGTCTATATAAACCATGAAATGAAAGGATGTTTCTTGCCATATCTGGCGAATGGCGACAATTATTTAAATCTAAACCTAATCCATTACTAAGCACTAAGGAATATACTCCAATCTTGGTGACAGGCGACGATCTTCTGTTTCCCATGATTAGGTTTATCCTTCCACATCCTGTATCAAGAACCCAAGAAATAGCATGCGATGAATCATTAGATTTAATAGTGTAAATACCTGCGAAGGACGGATTGATCTTCCCATCCTTGATAGCTTGCAGATATTCAGGGCAGTTTCTTTCCAATGTCCTATCTTGTGGCAGTGGTGGCACTCTGCCTCCTTAAGGTTAGAGTTGGGTTTAGCAGAACCAACTTTGCTTCCACTAGAATAGGTACCATCTTGGGACTTTCCCTTGTGGTGGCTCTTTGAGGGAGCCTTCCTCTTCTTACCTTTCCCTTGCCCTATTGCCAAGACAGGGACAGCAGTAGGAGTTGGAGTTGATGCAACAGTTTTATCTTTGAGGTTGCTCTCAGCAGTCCTTAACAGTCCTTGAAGCTTGCTCTAGGTGACCTCCTCCTTATTCATGTGGTAGGTCATGCGGAACTGGCTATAGCAGGGAGGCAAGGAATGAAGGATGATGTCAATTGCCATCTCTTCATCAAAGTTCACATTCAACTTGAGCAGGCGATCGACATATCTCTGCATCTTTTGCAGATGAGCAGTAAGGGACTCTCCATTACCCATTTTGGTAGTGATCATCGAAGTGATGATCTCGTACCTTTCTTGCCTAGCGCTTTGGTGGTACCGGTCCAACAGATCCTGATGCATTTCATAGGGGTACATGTCCTCATAGGACTTCTGGAGTTCTGCAGTCATAGTCGCTAACATGATGCAATGGACTTTCATGGCATCACGCTCATGGGTCTCAAAGGCCGCGATCTCTTCAGCAGTAGCAGTGTTGAGGTTGATTTCCTTCAGCTTCTCATCAAGGACATACTCTTTGTCCTCGTAACGAGTGACCATGCGAATGTTGCGGATCCAATCATTGAAATTTGACCCGTCAAAGATCACTCTCCCACACAAGTTCATGAGTGAGAACGAGCCAGAGGAAGTTGAACCAGAAGTGTTGTTGTTGACGTTCTACATCTGAAAAGGAAAAAGAACAAAGTTTGATTAGAAATGAATCCCCAATTAAACACCCAAATGAGAAATTAGGGCTAGGAACCAACAACATTATTCACAAATTAGAAAAGGGATGTCGTAATCTAACAAGCAAATAATTTGAAGGTAAGTGAATGACGATTCACTAATTCTCCACCATGAAAAATGAAAAAGAGATTAAGTTTTAAATGTATTGAAAACTCCTAAATCTTTTGAGATTCATTGAACCTTTCAATGGCATGTTTAAATCTCGATATGCCCCTCTAGTTTGTGACTGGGATGCCGAGGATCACAAAGCGGGTGTGAATAACCATGCAAATATACATGGTTCCCTCATTGTTACAGTCACCTATTCGATGTGTCGGTTAACCACACACGCTCCATCGAACTATGACAAACAATGAGTCACCCTTTGCCACCTTTGCTTAGAACCCAATTAGTGTGCCAGTTAACCACACACGCTCCACTAACATCTTAGCAAGGGTACAAAGTGTAACTTCATGGAATTGCATCAATTCACTTTTGCCTAAAGTAACTAAGATTGGGAATTTTGTAAAAACATTTAGTTACTTTTATAATTCATTGTACTTATTAATGAGGAAAGGGTTGCCCTATCCTACCCGTTTGGCTAACGACCCTCCACCAATCAAGGAAACGGTGGGTGAGAGTGGACACCCATTAAACGGCCATTTTATAGGCCATAACCTTATACCCCCCTTATAGATCGGCTTCGTGAATGAGACCTACTAACGGTAAGACTAGCATTTAAGTTATACATATATATTAATCTTATAATATTATAAAGTATATGGTTGAATTTTAAACTTGTAAAATTCTAAGGTTTGAAATTTAAATAGTTCAAATTAACCTTTTAATCATAAAATTTAAATTTCAAAACTTGAGGACAAGTTTTTGACTTTTCAAAACACAAAGGATCAAATAGCAAATAATTTAAATTAAACAATTAATTTAATGATTATCTAAATTTGACCTAGTCAATTTTACTTGCAAGATAATTCAACAATTAATTCAAATAATCAAATATTATCAAATAAGGAATTTATTATTTAAACAATTGGTAATTATCTTTTGATATGGTAAGGATAATCATAAAACAGTAATAAAATTCGGATTTTATTAGTAAAAAACGATTTAGGTAATTATCCTTAAGCAAAACAGCAAGAAATCCCGAAAATCCCTCTGACAGACGCTCCGACTCGCCGAGTCCCCTTATGGACTCGTCGAGTTCATCCTACTCGTCGAGCCCACTATGGGACTCGCCGAGTCTGTCGGTCAAGGGGCAAAAATTTTGATTTTAAAGAATGGATGAAGACACAAATCATTAATACAATAGAAACCAATCATGGCTCTGATACCACTGATGTGTTTAAGCCAAAAGAACATCCTATGTGCTCATGCAAACCCTAATGCTTGGATCTAGGTTTCTCTAGTGTACGTGCATTCATCCAAGTCTTGCAAACCCTAGATCTAGTAGGTATAATTCCAAATTAACATTACAAAAAAGATCTAGATGATTACCTCTTCTTCAAAGCTTGAATCTTCTTGTCCTTGGAGCTTAGAGTCACAAATGTCACTCCTCTAATGGCTTACAAACACCACAAGCAAGAGGATGATATTGGAGAGAGGTTGGAGGCTCTAGAATTCGGCTCTTGCACTCTTAGGAATAGGGTTAGCCGATTTCTGAAGCCTAAGGGGTCTATTTATACTTGTGTTGCTAGGGTTTTTGGTAAAACCCTAATTGGATAGCTTAGGCCTTAAGCAGTCCAAAGAATCTTCCAGAATAAGGCCATGAACGAAATTAGATGGGCTCCCACTCTATTTTCGTCCACCCCTTAATCCCAAAGTATTCTCAGCCCAAATCAACTAATGATATGATTTCTCTTTTAATATATTATTCATATAACATATTAATAAATCATAATAACCTATTTATTCATAAATCATCCTATCATGTTGCTTTAGTGAAGGCAACCCAAAAGGACCATGCACAACCGGGTCAAGTACTTACCAAATATAGTTACGGGCTTAGACACTAATCTAACAATATATAGTCTTCAGTAGCCGACTTAAATCACGGCGAGATTTCAAATTTTAGCATTTATCTTTAGAATCTTCAACTTCTTTATAATATTCTTTATGTAAATTTCTCGTTGTCTTCCTTAGCTCTTAATCCATGAAAATATTGCTCTTTTGTTTCCCTTTTTATATTCTATTTAATCACATGGTCACTTTTAGCTGCAAACCATAAATATATAACATTTAGATACCTTTTGTCTTATTTTACCCTTAAAAAAATTCAAAAAAATATATGAAATGTCCCTTAAAATATATACAATTTTGGACATCTCAATGGTATTTAAAAATTGTCATAAGTGCATTGCTTATTTCAATACATGATTAAAAATCCTAATACACAGGTGTATTTTTATTAACCAAACCATGATCAATGTATCTAAAATACATTTTTTTTAACAAATCAAGTATATTAAAAAGAAAAAGAACATGTATAAAGAAGGGAACAACGATACAAAATCAAAGTTTAGAACTAGGAACACCAAACTATTATACACTTGACAAACCTAAGTACATATACAAATCTATATACAAATATGTAGGAGCGACCATCAGATAGAAACTTATAATAATGTAATATTAGCATTGAAATTTTTTGTTGTTGTAGAACATGACACCATCCACCTAGTGCAAAGCCTCAAGAAAAGAAAGTAAGATGATATAACCATCACATCCCCTAAAAGGGAACCAACCAAAAAAATACATATTACATGAAGTTTAAGAAAAAAAATATATTTATTTGCTAAGTCTAATTTATAACAATGAATTACATATGATCACTAAGTATAAAATGTATTACCCTCATTAGTTATTTGAACAAATTGTTCATGCTAGATTTTCTACTATAAACAACAAAATGAGAAGTTCCACAACACACAAAGCTCTTACAACTAATCACGAAACATAAGTATAATTATATGCACAAAAAATAACAACACAATTTTTTTTTGTCTAATATAGCATCTTACTTTCATTTCTTGCTCTTATTATCTTTTTAAATTCAATTTAAAATATTTATAATTAAAATCTTATACTTTGAAATTACAATGCTATAATTTGATGACCTTTAAAAGTATAATACATATGTAAGACAAAATAAAAAACACTTTGTTATTTATGTATTTTTCCACGGACATACACATAGAGACACACATGCATACATTACATTTTGAAAAGACTACCCAATTATAGCTTTGTATTGTCAAAGTATAATGCTTTATTATATTAAAAAATTAAATAAAATGTAAGAACAAGAAATGAAAATAAGATGATATGGAAAACATCCTAACCGTTACACCCATGCACACAATATTACTTTAATATGATTGTCTAGGTATGAAATAACAACATATTTTCTTTTCTTTGTTTAATATAGCATCTTACTCTCATTTCTTATGTTTATTATTATTCTTTTTATCTTTTTCTTATTATAGCAGTGTGTGTATATATATATATATATATATATATATATATATATATATATATATATATATATATATATATATATATATAAAAGTTGGCTAATTGAGTGGTGCAGTTGTGGTGAATAGTTTTCATACGTTTGAATGGATTGTGGAATGTGATTAGGTCCATTTCAGTTAAAAGAAAAGTGTGTTGTTGGTTTGGTTATAAATAAAAGTAAATTGTTGTTTTAGGTTAAAACAAAAGATTGTTCTAATTTTTTATTTTAATACGATGTTAAGGAATAAATAAATACAAAATAAAAATACAATTTTAAAATGTTTATGTATGGAAACATCTTCCTTTTCTTTCACCACACCATAGGCGGATCAAGTAATCCCGATTGATATTGTCATAAGTCTATTTCCTATTTTAGGTTTTGCGATTTCATAAGTACTAAACTGATTTTTAAAATTGTATTTAAAATTATACTTAAAAATGTTAATTATTGCATATTTGAGTAAATAATTTTAAAAGTTTTTATAATTACATTGTAAATTTCTAAGTTTTAAAATTTTTAGGAATCATTGGCTTGTGTAAAGCATATCAACCATATATGTTGGCCAATTGTTCATAAAAAATTTTAAAACATAGAAATTTGCAATGTAGTTATAACAAGTTTAAAGATTATTTATTCAAATATGCAATATAATTATGACATTTTTAAATATAATTTCAAATACAGCTTTAAAAATCACTTGAATCTATTAAAATAAACACTTTTAAACTAATAATATAGTTTTAAATTTAGGGAAATCTCAAGAAAAGTCCTAAAATTTTACCCTAATTTACGAAAAAGTCCCAAACTAAATTTTGTTTACGGAAAAGCATGAATTACCGGTAAAAATGACGATTTGACCATTTTTTTTCCGGTTTACCGGTTTTATTACTTACATGATTCACTAAAGTCCTCTTATTTTACCCTAATTTGCGAACCCAACTAATAATAGAATGACTCCTATATTTGTATGTGTTCATGTGTATCTGTATGTGTGATTTTATGTATAGATGTATTTTTATGTGTGTGTCAAAAAATAAAGTGTGTTATGAATTCTATTTTTTTCCACACATAGATAAAGATATATAGCCGAAGTAATTTATTTGTTATAAATTGCTTTTTTTTTAATAAAATAAAGTAAGTGCATTGCTACTATTAGTTAAATATTGCTACTAAAATTATCACTTCTCTCGATATCCTTTCATTTCTATTGGGTGCTAACTCAAATACATTTTTTCCATATCCAAATAATGCAATCCATAAAATAGATGGTCATTAAAAAATTTGACTTTTTATAAAGTTAACCTATAAATGAAGGGAATGAATCAGACACATATAATTTGTATCATTCATTGTAGTCTTTCACAACAAGGTCAATTTGCATGGAACTCCAACGCTTCCCTCCAAGTTCTTTCTTAATGGTAAAAACCAACTCACAAAGCCGCATTCCTTCATCTCCGAGTTAACTAACTACCAGATCAAGACCACCCTATTTTTTTATTAGGGTTTTCATATATATATATATATATATATATATATATATATATATATATATATATATATATATATATATGAGGGTTCAATTGAGAAAAAAAAAAGGTTGAGAATGGGGGAGCCATTCTCAGCCAATCATTTAATGAGCTTAAAAAACGCACGGTGACAAACTTGTAAATAATCCAAATATATTAATGAGCGGTGGCAAATTTGTAAATAATCCAAAAACATTAAACCGTCAGGGCACTTGAGTAATTTGATAACACGTCAAATCTCGACAGAAAAGCACCATTTCCCTCTTCGATACACCATAACACGAAAACCATTTGCAGAAGAATCGATAAGAAGAAAACCATTTGCAGAAGCATCAAATAACATAAACGAAGAAAAATTTCTTCCGATGAAAACATGAACGAGACCATTTCCTTACTCTTGACAATGAAAGGTAACCATCGGCGGTTTTTCTCGAGTTTTTAACGACTTCGAATCATTTCTAAAATTATCACTTGATTACTTGAAATTTCTCGTAATCTTCGATAATTATTAGTTGATTTAGAACTAAAAACATTGTTTTCACATTGTTCATTCTTCAAAAAAGGTTGTTTACTTCAATTTTTTATGATACTCGTTCATTCTCGTAACCCTCCTTCGTTATTACTTTATTTACTTGAAATTTTTGTAAGAATCATCCATTATTAGTTGATATATAAATGATTTTACATCATCTCTTCATTTTTCATCTTTATTCAAAACTATTCTGTCAAAATACAAACGTTACTTCACATTTCGCTTATGTTTTCCTAATATTAACTACTTACCCTTACAGAAACAACACCAACATTGAAGAAAACATATAAACGAAAAACAAGAACAAATCAAAAAGGTAAATAAAATATGTTTTTTTTTACTTCTGAACACAAGCAAAACTAATATTCATTCGTGAATATGTATGTTATATTTACATATGAATAGAACATAACTTGTTGTCATACATACATTATTCAAATATGAATACAACAAGAATGACTTATATATGTTCTATTCACATATGAATATAACAAAACATATTCATATGAGAATAAAAAAATATGAATACATATGTTTTATTCAAATATTCATTCGTGAATAGGTATGTTATATTCACATATGAATATAACATAACTTGCTGCCATACATACATTATTCAAATGTGAATACAACAAGAATGACTTATATATGTTCTATTCATATATGAATATAACAAAACATATTCATATGAGAATAAAAAAATATGAATACATGTTTTATTCAAATATTCATTCGTGAATATGTATGTTATATTCACATATGAATAAAACATAACTTGCTGCCATACATACATTATTCAAATGTGAATATAACAAAACATATTCATATGAGAATAAAAAAATATGAATACATATGTTTTATTCAAATATTCATTCGTGAATATGTATGTTATATTCACATATGAATAGAACATAACTTGCTGCCATACATACATTATTCAAATGTGAATACAACAAGAATGACTTATATATGTTCTATTCACATATGAATATAACAAAACATATTCATATGATAATAAAAAAATATGAATACATATGTTTTATTCAAATATTCATTCGTGAATATGTATGTTATATTCATATATGAATAGAACATAACTTGCTGCCATACATACATTATTCAAATGTGAATACTACAAGAATGACTGATATATGTTTTATTCACATATGAATATAACAAAACATATTCATATGAGAATAAAAAAATATGAATACATATGTTTTATTCAAATATTCATTCGTCAATATGTATGTTATATTCACATATGAATAGAACATAACTTGCTGCCATACATACATTATTCAAATGTCAATATAACAAAACATATTCATATGAGAATAAAAAAATATGAATACATATGTTTTATTCAAATATTCATTCGTGAATATGTATGTTATATTCACATATGAATAGAACATAACTTGCTGCCATACATACATTATTCAAATGTGAATACAACAAGAATGACTTATATATGTTCTATTCACATATTAATATAACAAAACATATTCATATGGGAATAAAAAGATATGAATACATATGTTTTATTCAAGTATTCATTCGTGAATATCAAATTCATTTATCTTCTACTTACTATTGAATGAAGGTAAGAACACTAACATTTCCGATAAAGATTCACCAACAATGAGAGAAACAAGATCAATGCAGAAAAATCAAAAAGGTATAAAATACATATCATATCTTATAAATGAATATTCTATATTCATTTATGAATATAATATATTTTCTTTGTAAAATGTATTTCAAATTTATTTATCTTCTACTCACTCTTTCATGAAGGTAAGAAGATTTGTATTTCTGATAAAGACCCCACAACTATGATAGAAACAGATTTGAAGAGGAAAAATGTGAAAGGTACAAAATTCCTATCATATCTAATATATTCATATATGAATAAAATTGTATATATTAGTTATATTTTTGTAATAAATAAATATTAATAAATCAACGAGCATATATCATATTCATATATCAGTAACTTATTCAAATATTATATGTTTTCATTTCCCAGATAAAAAAGAAACAAAAGTACCAAAGAAAATAAAGCATCAAAGCAGAAAAAGTCCATCAAAAAGGAAAACTCCTGAAAAACAACAACTACAAGATTCAGACTCTGATTTTGAAAGTAGTCATCCATCGAAGAAGGCAAAAAAAAGGAGTCACCAATCAAAAAAGACAAAAAAATACCAATGGTAAAAGAATTTTACTCAATGAAAAACAGATGTTCACCAGAGGCATTACTATCTATAATCCTTGGGATGAGCAAAGAACAAAAAGAATTTGTAAGATCTATAGGCTTTGGAGCTTTGTTAAAAATGAAAATCACAGATATACCACTGAAGCTGGGATTTTATGTTCTTCAAAAATTTGATTATGAGAGAATGGTGATAGATATTGAAGGAAAGGAACTGAAAGTAACAACAGAGTCTGTTCATGACATGTTGGGCATACCAATTGGTGGAACCAAACTTACACAACTGGATCAATGGCCTAAGGATGATACAAGTTATGATGAATGGAAGCAACAATTTAAAAAAGATTCAATCATCCGAGTGAGTGCAATAAAAAATGTTATTGTTTCTACCACACAAGCTGATTTCAATTTCAAATTGAACTTCTTAGTTCTTTTTGTCAACACGTTTTGCGAGTTAACATCAATGGGAAGATACAACCTGTTTCCCTTGAGTTATATTTCAAGAAAAACAGATATCAGCAACATAGATTGGTGCAGCTATGTTTTGGACTGTCTTGTCAGAACAAAAAACTCATACATACCATACTCAGATACCAGCTTCTTTGTTGGACCTTCAGCTTTCTTGGTGGTAAGTTATTATAATGTTTATACTCAATTTTTAATAATATTGATTATTCATAAACTAATAGCAAATATTCATATATGAATAAGAAAAATATATTTGTTTACACGTAATGCTTTACATTACTTATTCATATATGAATAAGTAAAAAATAATATTACTTGTTCATATATGAATATCAATTAGTTATCATTTATGTGCAGTTGTTCTATGCTGATAACATCCACTCAGAAGCTTTAACAGTAACACGTAAACGTCCAACAATTTGTTATTGGAGTTCAGAGAAGATTAGATATCCAGAGACATTTGAACAATAAAAAGGTAGATTTGGACTTGGAGAATTAAACGAAGAATTTGTTAATGAACAAGATGAAGGAGATACAGATCTCGAAGACAGTGATTCTGATAAAGATGAAGATCATTCTGTTGAGGTAATTAGTTTGAACATGTTAATAATATATGATTACATTAAATTCTACTCATACTTCTTTTTATTACATAGGCATATGAATCAAAAATATCTAAAATGCTTAATAGTTTCGAGAGGATGAAGGAAAAGTTGAATTCAAAGCTCAATGATGCGATAACAAAGTTCCCTGAAAAGGAAAGTTTTAGGATTTTCGAAGAAAAGATGACAAATATAATTGGTGAAGAAAAAACAGAAGGCACAACTATTTTTGAATTTCCAAGTAATCAAACTGGATTTGAAGGAATCAATTTGACACCAATAATCTGTCAAAAAACAAATGATCAAAAAGAAAATGAAGATAAATAGGGAAATGGTGAAGAAGACAATGATAATGATAGAAGTCAACCAGAAGAAGATTATTTGCTTGATTCAAATGAAGCAGAGAATGAAAGAATAAAGAATTATGGAGATAATAATCAAAAAGAAGGTGAAACTGAAGTAAAAGAGAAAGATGGAAAGAACAATCAAAATGACAATGATGAAGAGAAAAAAACTGATGATAATGAAGAAACAAATAATCATGAAGAGACTATTCAACAAACTGAAAATGAAAATTTGTTGGATAAAGTTGTTGACAACATTGTGGACAATGTCCTTGGAATTGGAATTTCAAGTTTAAATAGTCAAGAAGATGAAATCTGGAATCACTCTGAAATGAAAACTATTTTCGATAATATTGATATAGGTAAATTTTGTCTTACTTTTATTTTAAAAAAATATATAAAAATATTAATACACAATAACAATTTTGTTTATTAAATTTTGACCAGGGTCACCAATAAGTACAGGTAAAACTAATAGTCTTGCAGAAAAGGAAAAATCAGAAGGTGTACATGAACAAGGAACAAAAGTTGAAAAAACAAAGGGAGATGATACAGGTAAATGAATGATTTAAAATATATTACAATATTTATATTGATTTTTTTAATAACATTGTTTATTCATAAGTGAATAATACACTATATAAATGAATAAAAAATAAAAAATATTTATATATGATGTATATGTTTCAGGCAAGAAAAACTCTGAAGATAGAAATAAAGGAGGAACAAAAGCTAAGAACACGAAAGATGGAGGTGAAGATAAACATACAGAAACTGAGAAAGGAAATGCAGAAGATAAAGGTAAATAGTTGAATCACTAATAAATGAATATAATAAGTTTTATTATTCACAAATAAATAACGCAATATAAAAAAATAAAATTTTAATAATTCTTATTCATAAATAATGATATGCATTACTTATTCATAAATGAATACATTACTTATTCACATATGAATTACTTAATCAAAGTTCTTTATCTTTTGAGGAAAGAAAAAGTCAGAAAATGAAAACAAGAAAGGAGAAAAAGCTGACAAGACAAAAGGAAATAAAGGAGGTAACAATTTGGATAAACATTTCAAAATATAAACTCAAATATTATAATTAACTTACAACTATTTATATGATAAATCTCCTGGCATGCAGATACTCATCCAAGCTTTAGTCTAGGTCTCAGTCAAGATTCAGATCAAACTTCAAGTAAAAAATCTAATGAATCTTCACCAAAAAACCACTTACAAAGAAACAAATCAAAGACGACCATCAGAAGGTTGTTATCAGATTAGCAAAGAAAAATGTTCTTAATCCAAATCCAATCTCTGTATCAATTCCTACTAAAGTAGGACCATCAAAGCATGATCTGGATCAACCAAGAGAGAAGAAGCTTGCTGATGCTTTCAAATCATCTTTCAAATGCAGAATAACAGACACAAAACCCAAACTGACACATCAGGAGAGTATTGTCTGTAAATGGTTGTTCAACTTACAAGGCAATACATCGTAAGTAACTTTATTTTATATACATTCATATATGATTATTATATAGATAATAATCTATGACATTTTGATTATATATTTGCAGAGATGTGGTTGTCCAGACAAAATATGGTCAGATAACAGAAAGAGCAGTTATGGAAAGTCTATATGCAAACACAGAGATTTTTGGAGAAGTTTTAGACACTTGGTCTAATTTACTTAACCACCAAGAACTGGATAGGGATTTTGGAAAATTACCATACAGACTCTTCTTGAAAGTTGGAGTTTTTGTAAGTTTATGTTCTAACCTTAATTCCTTCCTTATTGATAAATGAATACACCAATATGATGTATTCATTTATGAATATTATATTTTTTACAACTGAAATTCAAATATGATTATACAAATATGATGTATTCTTTAACATAATTATATATATTCAACTGAAATTCACATATGATTATATTGGTTACAGACTGCTTATCTAACTTCAACATTGTCTGATGAAAGAAAGTATGAAAAATTCAGGGAGAACTTTCATGACAGTACCAATGGGTACAAAAAAATCTTGAACATAAAAGATATTGACATGGTATGTTAATTAAAGTTGTTTTTTATATATATTTTATCAACAAAATACTTACCATTATATACATAAAAACAGGTATTCTTTCCAGTTGTTAGAAGTGCTCACATTTTTGTGATTGTCTTCAACTTAAAGAAACCATCAATTGAAATTCTAGACAATAGTGCAGTTGAGGGGGATTATGAAGGGAAATACGGAGTAATATTGAAACCTTTGGTATGTACTCAATTCACAACAACATAAAAGAACCAAATTATTACATATCTAACTTTTATTTTATTTAATGATCAGAAAAATTTGTTTGTGAGATACTTTAAAGAAATAAACCATCCAAGAGCAAATGCAATCTCAAAAGAAAGTATCAAACCCCAACGACTTGAAATGTCATGGAGAACAGTTAAAAACAAAGTTGATTGTGGGGTCTTTGCAATGAGACATATGGAGACCTTTATGGGACAACCACTCTCAAAGTGGAAACCAGGTCTTCATAAAGAAAGTGCAATTCAGCAAACTACTTTAGAGAAGCTCAGGCAAAGATATGCACACATAATGCTAACTTCTGAAATTAACATGTTGAAGGCTAAGGTGTTGGATCTTGCTAAAAAATATCAAAAAGTTGAATTCAAAGTGCGTACTGATCATGCATACAAGGCTATGCAAACAATTCAAAAAAGGTTAAAGGAATATTGATGATTGCTTGTGAAGATGAAAGAATGTTGAAGTGTGATGCTATAGAACAGTTTGTGTTGAAGATGAATGGATTTGAAGTACATGTAAGATGATTCTGCGAAACAAGTTTTAAATGGTTTGTTAAATGTTATTGAACATCGTTTTAATATTTTGTGAAATGCTTATGAACAGCTTTTATTATCTTGTGTTGAATGATTATGTAATAGAAACAACTTCTCTTATTTCTGTCAGTTTTTTATATTTAAATATTTTCAAAGTATATTTATGTTTATTCATAAATGAATACGAATATGATATATTCATTTATGATTAAATTATGAGTAATATGTCAGTATAACAAAGTTCATATATGAATATAACAAATTTCAGATATGAAAATAACTAACTTATTAGTAGAAACAAGTTTGCTTATTTATGTCATTTTTTTATATTCAAATATTTTCAAACTTTATTTTTATTTATTCATAAATGAATACGAATATGATATATTCATTTATGAATAAGTTCAAAGTAATATGTTAGTATAACAAAGTTCAGATATTAACATAAAAAAGTTCAGATATGAATATTACTTATTTATTAGTATAACAAATTTCACATATTTGTATTCATTTATGAATAATTTACAATATCAATATAACTTATTTTATAGTAATTTAAAAAACAAATATCGACATATCAATTTACCATATCAATATAAATGTGTATTATTCATAAATGAATATTATTGTTTATTGTTTTTATCTGCATATATTCATAAATGAATAAAACCAAAAAACATAAAAAAAAAACTAAAAAATCCCTAACTGTCTTTTGCTGATTTAGCAGCTCCAACTCTTTCTGGACAAGTACGTAAATTGTGTGGAACTCGTTTTCCACATCCTGAACACATTCTATGTTCTTTTTTAGAATTTTTATATGCTACTTCACCTGCAGTTGGAATTCTTTTCTTGATTCTAGAACCTTTATTGCTTTGAACTTCAGGAACATGAATATTATTCTCTTCTGGAATAGGAATAGTAACACCCAAAAGCTTGCATACGACTTCACCATCTGTCTTGATTTTCAATCCAGGAGAAATATAATCACTCTCAAATTCCTTCAACAACATTTGTTGTTTCTCGGCAAACAAAGCCAATCTCTTTTTGTCATCTCTTACAATATCCAAACATGATTCAAAACTATAATATGAATCATTGACTAGCTTTACATTCTCACAATCACCTGAATCAGATTGAACAGAACTAAAACGATAATTTCTTGATATCACATCCTTTCTCCATCTCTTCAAAATGTACCTTTCAGGAATTTCTTTAACACCACATCTCATCATTATTGTAAAAGCATGTCTGCATAAAACACCCATACGCTTAAAATGATCACAACTGCAATTTATTTCTTTCTCTTCAGCTTTTATTTCAACCTGATACAAAAATAAAATTTACACATTTACATTCATATAAGAATACTCATATCAACACTCATATATTCATATATTCATATAATATTCATATATTAATATATTGATATTGACATTCATATATGAATATTGATATTCATATATGAATATTGATATTCATATATGAATATTCTCATATTCATATATAAATATTATTACATTTTTCATAAAAAACTAGTAAAATTACCTTAAATTCATTTTTAAAATCACTTTTACTATTGTTGTGCTGCACAATGTAAACTTCCCAACCATCTTCAATACCAACATATGAGTATGTACAGAAAAAACATGCTTTATATATTTCTTTTTGCACCTCAAAAACTAATGTACTTGTATAAACCTTTGATGCTTGCAGTTCTATTTCTCGAGGTGTTTGCATTTTATATGATGCTTTCTTTGATGTCTTATCAAGCTCTCGTTGAGTATTCCTTTGCTTTTGAATGGCAGTGTCGTAATTCATCATGAAATTCAAAAGTAAGTTCCCACTTTCTGAGTATGTATTAAAGAATGAATTCATACTCTCTGACCTCGATGTAGTCTTCATCAAACCACACATTGGAATATCACTAAAATATCCAGGTATCCATGAATCACGTATTGTAAACATGTCTTTAAACCATCTTGTGTCTTCAAGATTGAATTCCTTCATAAGCAAACCCCACTTCACCTCAAAAACATCAGGTTTCATATTAATGTCCCAAACAAGCTTCGAAAATCTTTTTCTAAAGTCTGTGTTCGTAAATAAATCATCTGATATCTGTATTAAAATAAAAATATTCATAAATGAATCAATAATAATAAGTAAAATAACAATCAATATTCATAAATGAATATACTAATAAGTAATATATTTGAAATATATTAAAATAATACCTTTTTCTTCAACTTTTTCATTATATGCCACATACATAATCGGTGCTTTGAATTACGAAACACATTCTCAACAGCTTGTTTTATTGCAGCATCTTGATCGGTTAAAACAAGTGTTGGTTCTTTCCAATGAGTTTTAAGAAATGCTTTAAGCAACCAAGAGTAAGACTCAATGCTTTCATTGCTTAGCAACCCAGATCCAATAGTAACCGATTTTTTATGATGGTCAATAGCAGTAAACGGAACAAAAACCATTTGATACCTAACACACACAAAAAAATGTTCATTAAAGTCAATTTTTGATGTATTAATAAGTGAATATAAAAATATTCATATATCAATAAGCTATAAACAAAACTAGATAAAATAACTTACTTGTTTGTTCGGAAAGTCGCATCAAACGAGATAACATCACCAAATTCAGCATAATATGTCTTCTCCATTTCATCAGCCCAAAACATACAGTCCAAAACATCATCTTGACAATTAAACTCAAATGAGTAATTTGGATAGTGAGCTCGACGGTCATTCATTGTGTTTACTATCATTTGGGCATGTTTATAACCAATAACCCTGTTGATATCTCTCCTTAAATTTTTATAGTCAACTACTTTGGGCTTTACAAACTCATACCCACCTCTCAAACTTGCCCTCAACTTATGAGCCATAGTTGGAACTATTTTTGATGTGGAAGCACGCACAATAAACTCTTTTTCTGAATATGACATTTGTCTCGCTTTTTTTAAATCGCTTCTCTTCTCAAGTGGATGGTTGTGAAGTTCATCAAACTGAAAAACTTTATAATCTGGAGTTCCATACACAAATTCAAATATAATCTTTGCTTGACAACCAATAGCTCTTGAATTTGAATTTCGTTTCCTCCTAACACCACTTGTACCTAATGTGTCACAAGATTTCTTTTTCTGTTTACCACCACGATTACATATAACATGTTTCTTCTTTATAATCTTGTTATCAAACCTTGACTGTGTGCTCAGTCTAACATCAAAACCACCAATTTCAGCATACTCAGAATACATTTTGATAGCCAACTTTAATGATTTGAAGATTAAACCCTTAAATGGAATAAGTTGAACAGGTACATCTGGCTTATAGACATGTTCTCCAATTATATCATCACAATATTGCGCATCATGTACTGAACTTGAAGATTCACCACCTAAAATAATAATGCATGAATAAAACAATAATATATATGAATACATGAAACTCATATAAATAAAACAAAAAACATTCATATATGAATAAAACATTCATATACGAATACATAAAATTCATGAGGATTCAAAATATATAAAATAAAACATAACTTATTCATATATGAATAAAACGAAAAAAATAATAAATTCGAAATTACAATTATCACACGTTTATTCATATATGAATAAGACAACAATTTATTCATATTAACATATTCATATGTAAATAAATGATAATCAACAAAATTAAAAACAACAAAATAATTCAATAACTGATACCTTCAAAAAATGAGTTCTCAACATCTTCTTCTTCACTCTCACTCATAAAAGAATACAAATCACCATCAATAACACTAGAATTCGACATAATATACCAACTGATCTATATAAATAAACAAAAACAATCTTAATATCGAATATATCTCACAAAAAAAGTCGTAAAGATGAAAACCTGGTTAATTTCGAATATATCTCACCTCAACGTACAAAATATTTGAAAGAAACTTAAATCATATATGATCAGATGATGTAATTAAGCAATCTCTCTCAGTATAGAGCGTAAAAACTACAACGATATATCCGATTAAAAATTAAATCAGCTCCGATTTGAAATAAATATCTCAAACTACTTAACAAAAATCCGATGAAATAACTCCAATACATATTCGAAACTTGATAATCTTGATAATGAACTCCGATGAAACAACTCCAAAACGAAGATAATAAGCGTAATTCCAAACAAATTATAAAAAGCAATAATCTTGATAATGAACTCCGATCTATCCGATTCAAACGATATACATACCTGATCAAATCGGAAACTGAATACGAAGTAGAAAACTGAAACACAGATGCGAAACTTCACGATTAATGGAATGAATACGTATAATTGCTAACGAGTTATATAAAGAAAATAATCTTGATAATGAATTCCTCATATCCGATTCAAACGAGCTAAAGATATCATCAAATTGGAAACTGATAACAACGAACAGGTAAGTTCTATGTAAAAAAGTTGCTAATTTACAAAGATACCCTTAATGAAAATGGACACGCGCATTTTTTTTAATTTGAACATGTTAGATAAATGATTGGCTGAGAATGATTCCCCCATTCTCAACCTTTTTTATTTTCTCAATTGAACTTACCTCTCTCTATATATATATATATATATATATATATATATATATATATATATATATATATATATATATATATATATATATATATATATATATATATAATGCCTTTATAAGACTATATGTAGTCTTCTCATTGATAATGTTGTAAGATACATCCTTAGCCAATGATAATCTTACCACACGTACTGATACAATAGATTCCAATCCTTCTACTTCATCTCTTCAAGTTTCTTTTATGCCAAGGATTTGTGTAACCTATTCTGAAAAGGGTAATATTTGATCTGTATTCTTCAAAATTCGAAATCATGACCTTCAAATGGGTTGATCTTAACATCCTCATCTTCAACCTTAACTCTGTTACCAATTTTGATGGTTTAAGCATATCAAAAAAGGAAATAATTTCAAACAAAAAGTAAAATATTCAAACAAAAAAGAAGAACACAACCAAATTATGTGGTAAAAGCGATCAGAGTGATCGGTTACAGCCATCAGCGACGACGAGAAAAAGATGTTATTGATTCTATTGAATGGATTTTTTAATACATACGGTCAAAGGGGATCATCCACACACACACACACTCACACTCACACTCACACACACACACACACACAGACACACACACATATGTATATATATATATACACACACACACACACACACTTAATAACCGATTTAAATATTTATATTTTGACTCTTTTTGTTAGAAAAAGATATCAAATGGTTAAATGAGTAGTTTCTGGGAGGATATTGGAATGGGAGACTTGTTGTTTTAATTATGGTTCCGAATATTTGTTAATTGGAATAAAAAAATTAATCAAGTAAACTCATTTCTTCTTATTCATGCATGACATGATTTCTTGCATAGACGCCTAAGAGGGGAAGGGATAAATATGGATAACAATGATGCTGACTGTACCGAGGATCACTTTATCCATCCCCAATCATATCCACATCTCCCCCATACGTATCGATGAATAAAAATTTATCACCATCTACATCTGCATCGGAGAATGGAGATCCAATCAAGGAACCAAATATTTTCCTAGTTATAGAGTTACAACTTTTACGTTGATAGAAAATAAAACTCGTCTAATTACTTCAACATAAGTTTATTAATTTTACAACCATGATTTAAAATAACGTAGATATCCTGATACCAGAATTCAAAATCAAGACTCTATTTTTTACCAACTACAATGAGAAATATGGAAAGATCCATAATGCCAGAAAAAAATCATAACATATGGTTACAAAGATATGGAACTCTATTTTCCAACGCAAGAAATAGTTATTCATTTGGAGATTTCTAGATGACGTTATGCTTGTTTTTCTTACAAATTATTGGGTTGACAGATTTATCTGAATGTTAAACCAAATTTAGTGAGAAATCTAGGACTAACCAGAAAATCAAAACTTATGTATAGTATATGGTTTAAAAGATGTGGAAGTATTCGATGCAAGAAATGGTGAATCATTTGGATATTTCTTGAAGACGGTATACTTGTTTTTCTACATGTAACAACCTGAATTTTCCTTCCATCATCGGGTGCAGGGTTCCATTAAGTTTTACTCTTAACTAACCTTTTCTTGATTTAAAGTTAGATTTTAGGAGTATAAGGGCCTAGGAGTCATTTTATGATACTTTGAGGGCCAAATGAGGAATTTGTGGAGTATTTAAATGTACCTAACCGTAGTATCTGGGTTTGCAACCCTATTCGCAGCTAACAATTCCTAGAAAGAGCGCATGCGAGTGTGTGCATCATTCTAGGGTTTTGGTGATTGGTCAAGTGAAGGTGGTGGATTCTTGAAGTTTTGAAGCATCATTGGTGTAGTGTCAGGGTCATTTCTTCTTCTCATCTTGTTCTCGGAGTTTCTCATGAATTTCTAGAAGGTATGTTGATGTTCCTTCGAGTTATTTTTTTGTTCATGTGATGTATACTTAAGAGATAACCATGAATTGTGCAAAATACATGTTGTAGAGTGCAAAATCCATCATGTTTATATAGTGATGTATTATATAATAATTAAATGAGTAAAATTATACATAATAATATGGAATGGGAAATGGCCATTTGTATATAACTATAATTAATTAATAATACGGGGGAATATTTATAGAGGGGCAAGGGTAGTGTTGGCTGTACGAGGAAAGCGAAGTAGTGTTGGCTCTAAGAGGAAAGCCAGATAGTGTTGTCTTAATGAGGAAATCTGATTAGTATTGACTCAACAAGGAAAGTCAAATAATGTTGGGTCTATGAGGAAAGCCATTCAAATGGTTTTTCTAGACGACCAATTTGACACATGGTTCACCAAGGATGGGTGAAATAGAGTGATTTTGGCTCTACGAGTAATGTCACGTGCAAACATCATGTTTGAGTGGGATGTATAATGATGGAAATACCACTATTACCACTCTCGAACGACAGTGCATTGTGCTTGTACATGCATTATCTGAGTAGCAGACATTACAAATCACAGACAATGTTACAGGTGAGAGTTGCACCCTACATAGTGCATTGGACTGAGTCGGTCACGTTTGTAGTAAAAGGGGTTGTTCCTTTTGGGGTTAATGATGTAGGGATCCATATATGATGAAATATTGTTACTATTAATTACAACAACGAATGAGGATAACTAATTACAATGATAAAATATTAATAATAGTAAACATGACGAGGAGCGAGGATAAGTAATTATAAAGATGAAATATTAATAATAGTAATTACACGAGGAATGAGGCCAAGTAATTACAATGATGAAATATTAATAATAGTAATTAAGACGAGGGGTGCTGATTACAAATATGAAATATTATTAATAGTGATTACAATAAGGAATGATGACAAGTAATTAAAACAATAATAATAATGATAATAAAAAATATTATTAAAAATACTAAAACGATGTTAAGTGACGCTGATGATAATTAATATTTAATAATTATTATAAGGATGATATTATTATGAATGTTATGATATTATGATTGGCTCACTAAATAGTTATTAATACATGTTTCTTGTTGTTTTCCATGTTTGTCTTGTATTGGTTTAGGTTGCTTGATAGTGTGGCTTAGTGAGGTTAGGATCCTTTTGGGTAGTTTATTATTTTATTTAGCTGATACCACTTGGGCTTGTCATGGTGGTCACTTTGGTATTTTGAATTGTTAAACTTTAACGGTTTCCAATTGGGGTTGTTTTTGAAAGTGAGGTAACATTGGCGATTGTTTTTGAAATTTTTGATTAAAGACTTCTGTTGCATGTTTTCTATGAAATGGTACTTTAGAAAAAGAAAACTTTTATGGTGAAAATCACAACGTTACATTACAAGTTGTCACGTGGACTGATTCATATGAATTTTAAACTTATGTCAATGAAAAATATGGAATAATCCATGTAGATAAATTTTAATTATGTATCATATATGGTTGGAGAGATATGGAAATCTAGTTTCCAGCACAAAAAAACATTGAGTCATTTGATGTCACACCTCCGACCAACGGAGGAAACACCAGGGTAACGACGTAATTAATGGATTACAGACAAAGCATACATTGAATAGTATTCAAATAATAATATATTACACTACCAAATAATTTTGTCTTACATCATTACAACCGTAGTTAACATTAAAAGTATAAAATAAGGAATCCATAATATTCGGGGATGAAATGTCAGCTCTTTAGTTACCTGAGAATACATGTATTAGAGATACGTCAACAAAAAATGTTAGTGAGTTCTACATGTTTTGACATTGTGTACTTTTATGACCAAAAATGTATTTTATATAAATATATTTAAATATCAATTATATAAAATAAAGATACTTTATCAACTAAAAAGTATAAAATAAATTGTTCATACCCTTGTCATCTCATGCAAGTAAAAATCGTCTTGAAGGATTTACTAAGTATTATTCAAATTAATCCATTAACCGACACTTATCCATTTGAGAAAAAACATTCCCACTACATAAAATCTTATTTCAACTCATATGAGTATACAAACCATGTATAAGTACTATTTCAATTCTATATGTGCATTGAAACAAATTTTGGGGTCTATAATGATCCTATAACCGAACTATGGTGTAAAACTCGGTTTCGAAACGCTTCATTATTCGGGGTCGTGGCCCGATTATTAGTTATCATAAGGCTTCGGGCCTTAGGGGAAGAGACAATTAGACCCTTTTTGGATAAGGGTTTTATAGATTAGGTGATCCGAGAGTTCGATTATGTTTCGGGGCCCAAGGGTATAACTGTCACTTGGCAGGTCGGGCCTTTATGAATTTTGGGGTTTAATTTTGGGAAGTTTTTAGGAAAAGAAGATTTAATAGAATGGTAGAGCTTCTTATTACCTTTCCATGGATATAAAGAATGTCGGAAATGGAGTTGGATCGAAGGAGTTACGGCCATTTGAAGTTAAGAGGGTTTGGGACTTAGGCTAGTACGCAAGGCGTAGTGGAAGGATTGATCACGGGTAACCTTTGAGTACATCGGGCGTACTTTGGAGGACGCACGGCGTACTCCCTACAGTTAGAAACCCTAATTTTTAGGGTCTTACCCCTAGTTAAGCTTCTTTTGTCCCTTGAGCCTTTCCTCTTAACAGCCTTCATACCTTCTAAACCCTAATCTTGACTCTTTAGCCACCTTTTTGGTGTTTTTGAGCTCTTGGAAGGAATCTTGGTGTCTTCTTGTGCATTTTGAAGAGATTAAAGGTTATTGAAGAATCATCACTTGGAGTGGAGCTTGGAGATCCATAATTGACACCTCTTTTGCAATCCATTGAAGGTAAAAAGCTCTTGTCTTGACATCTCTTTGAGTAAGATCTAGTTTGGGGTGATTTATGTCATATTTTGGTCTCTTTGGTTTTTCCTTATGAGAAAGAGTTGTTCCAGGAGTTTGGTCACTAGATCTGGACGTTTTAGGGGTCCCAAATGTATAAAAATATAATCTTGATGGTTGATAGTTACCATGCATGTGTATTTGCCTCTTTTGTTGAAGTGGTGAAGCTAGGGATTGTATTTCGGACCCATTGAGACATGCAAAAGCTCAAAGTTAATGACTTTATGGATTAAGTCACGTATTGGGGCAAGTTCTAAGCGTTAGATGTTTTGGCTTAAAGGTTTAAGACTTTTCTAGATGGATTAAGAGTTGGCAGCATACACGGGGTGTACCTCCTGGCACACAGTACGTACTGGGTCAAAACCCTCATGAGTTGGTCAAAATCCGCAATACGCTGGGCGTGCCAACTGATTACGCAGGGCGTACTCAGTCTTTTTGGACTTCCTTGACTTGTTGACTTTTTGACCTTTGACCAGAAGTTTGACCAGAGTTGTCCGATGGATATTTTGGTGCCTTTTAGGAAATTGAGCTTTCTTGGATTAGGCCCATGATGGGTTTTATGCCCAATTTGTAAATTGGGCAATATTGGGCTTTTGTTGCGATTGGTTTGGGTTTCGGATTTTGGGCCAGAGAGGAAAGGGTAAAATGGACTTTTACCCTGAGTATTGGGCAAACGGGCTAGGTTTCCAGTTATGGGTTGAGAACCAATTATTTATTTGGTGTCATTTGATGTTGTTAGCATGGGGATTTTCCGGATTGGCAGTCTGAGCTTTTATCTGTGATATTCAACAGCTTGAGGTGAGTTTTCTCACTATATCCATGGGTCGAAGGCACCAATGACAACCCATTTCTTGTTATGTGGAATGATTGTCGTCTTTGTGATAATTGAATGAAAGACCATGGGGTGGATCATGACACTTGTGTGTAAGACCGGGATTTGGCCCTCGGTATCGCAAGGAAAGACCATGGGGGTAGCCCATGGCACTCGTATGTAAGACCAGGATGTGGCCCTCGGCATTGCAAGAAACGACCATGGGGGTAGCCCATGACACTTGTATGTTTTCGTATGTGGTATTTTGGGGAACTCACTAAGCTTTGTGCTTACAGTTTATTGTTTATGGTTTCAAGTACTTCTGGTACGAAAGGGAAGGGCCCGACATGACTACACTGCATCCATTCATGTTTCCGCAATGTGATGATTTTTGGGATTTTACTCTAATGATTTTTTATTATAAATTACTTTTGAATGTTTTAATGAAAGATAATTGGTGTTTTGGTTTAAATTAAAAATGAAATTTTTACCGTTGATTTTCGGGATGTTACAAGTTGGTATCGGAGCCTTGGGTTGAGGGATTCGGGCACACTCTCGGGTGTGTCTGAACTCAAACTGAAGGTTTGGTAAATTTTTCATAAAATAATTCTTTTAAGAAGTTTCTAATAAAAGAAAGGGGTGTGATGCGTGCAATCGGCCGAGCTCAAGTAAGTGATTCCCAGAATACCCATACATGTTTGTTATGATTATATGTTATGAGAATTGCATGCTAGGATAAGGCTAGGGATACTTTCAGGAATTCCATGATAGATTGGCCTGATATGTGATACCTTGTAGCCTAGGATGAATTGGATGCTAAGCTAGATTGGGAATATTTATTGGTAATAGTAATTGCTAAGTCTATGTTTTAAATATTGTATACGGTTAGGATCATATAGCCCTAGAATGATTGATTTGGCCTTATTTCATGTTCCTCGTTTGGTTGTAGTCCTAGGGTAGAGTCTTTTATTCGACAGACTATTTGATCCTGTATTGTGTATAATTTGCATGCATAAGGCAAACGAAAGTGAGAGTGGAAGTTCCTAGCATGAGTTGTAGTATGTGAGTTTGAATGTTCTTTGGTTATTCTATGGATTGGAGTGCTATTGCACAAATGTTGTTTGCTTTGTGCTTTGTGGAACTCTTAAGTGATGTGAGTTAGCTATTAAGTGAATATGTTAAGTCACATGTAACAAAGGTTGAATAATCTCAGAGTGATGGATTTGACCCCATTGCGCAACTCTCATTTGAGTCTAACCGTTGTAGGGATGAGTTTTTTACTCGAAGGATTATCTAAGCTTTGTTACATGTGATTGTATTCATAAGGTGGTTAACTAACATTATGGGGAGTTCTTCAACAACAGATGGTGGGGTGAGGTTGGAAACCTAGGAAGCCTAGGAAGTGCTTTGGTGGGTTTAGTTGCGTTGTTTAGTGAGCACTTGGTGTATCAGTTTGACAAGGTGACTTGGAGGATTCGAGATGACTCTTGAGGAAAGTATGGATAGTGTGGAAGGTAGTATCAAGCCCGTACTACTGAAAGCAAAGGATCTATACTCGAATCGAGGGGAATCAGGGAGAGTCTAAGAATCTTGTTGGATGAGGATTCTTGGGTACGTTCTAATCATTTGTGTGATTGTTGTCAGAATGGTGACGAGCACGCATGGAGAAGGTTCAGGTTTTGGTTCAGGCTCGGGTGATGAGCCAATTGGTGGGAGGACTACCAGGGTTCCGAGTTCGCGCTGGATTGAGGAGATGGAAGGTGTCTTCCATACTAGTCCCTATCCCAAAGAAGCCAAGGTTCGGTTTGCCTTGGATCTTTTGCATCATGCAACAAGGAGTTGTTGGGAATTGATTGCATAATCTATTATGCTTACTGAGTTGGAGACTATTTCATAGGACGACTTCGTGACCTGGTTTAGGATAGAGGTTGAGCCAGCTATCGTGATGCATCCATTGGCGAGGGAGTTTGGGGGTGTCAGGCTGCAAGACCCTGAATGAGGTGATTGCTGGAGCCCGTGAATAGGAAATTGATCTAGAAGACCTCGGGAAGTGTAAGACAGAGCAGGTTCAGACCGCAGTGGGCGATGCGAAGAGGCCCACGACTTAGGATTCACTTTTGGGAGGCCATCAGGGTCGGGGCCGTTGTGCCAAGTGTGTGAGTACCTATAAGAGAGGATGTCGGGAGACAGGTCGAGGATGTTTTAATTGTGGGCATATGGGTCATTTTAGTTGGGATTTCCCTCGAGAATCGGTTTCGATATGTTTTCACTGCAACCAAGTGGGCCACAAGAAAGTAGATTGTCCGGAGTTGATGAGAGGAGCAGTGAGGACACCTGCTCCAGCCACTCTGAGGATTATTGATGGTCGCGAGCACATGATGGAGGCTTCTCTGGTGAGAAGCCAAGCATTGCAGCCCCAGGCCGAGGGGATCCGAGTTCCATTAGTTGACATCGCAGGTACGTGTTGTATTCACTTCCTTCATGCTCTTATCAATAGTGCTTATGATTATATGTTTGTGTGTGAGATGCTATATGGATGTATCTAAGTTTCCGTGTGGGATTATATTTTCTTCATGATGGTCTAGACATCTTATCTTGAGAATCTTCATATGCCGTTTTTCATACTGAGATTCGTGTTTAGGGGAATGTCGGGGTGAGCCAGATTTGGATTGCAATGTGGGAGGCATTGGTTATCGTTGGGACTAGTATGAAGTGAGAAAAGATCAGTAGTTGATTCGGTCTTTAGTCGTTTTGGCAAGGATTCAAGAAATTCGCCAGGTGGACGCGTCGGGTTCGGATGCAGGGTATGTAGGGGTTCCTCATGTGTTCGAAGAAATAAGGAATGGGTTGAACGTGGGCGTAAGGACAGAAGTTTCCAAGACTCATACTTTTGTATCGTGGTCAGTTGCAAGTCCGCATGGGAAATACCCTGAGTACAAGTAGGTCGTGGAATCAGTTGGCTACCCTGAGTTGACATTTGTAGTGTTATTCTTCATTATCCGATAAGACGTCGAGGGCTTGTAGGGAGTCAGTGGGAAGTGTTTGGGATTATGGAGCTCGTTGAGATTTCGTGAAGTATTCGTCTAGTTTTGGGAAGATGTGTGATCTCTAGGATTGGCTAGTAATGGAATGTTAGTTCTTGTAAGCTCAGGTTGGCGACAGTTTGAATTGTATGGTTGCGAGATGGATTGGAAACCCATCAAATCTTGAGGATTGGAAGGGTGCGGTCGAATCCAAGTGGGGGAGAATTGTTGGACCAAGGTGCCGCACGAGGAAGGATATTCATATTTCATCACACATCAGTGGTGGCGCATGGTGACAAAGTGGACGGATACATGTTGAGGGTTGGAGCCTCTCTGCTTGTTTTTGGTTAGGCTAAGGTTTTGAAGTTCGAAGCATGACTCGAACACCCGATTGAGGTATAGTCAAGTGCGAATTCGACTCAGGTTGATTATGGTCGGTATCGTAGATGAGCATTATGACCATAGGCGGTGGCCATGGCAGGATTGGAGTGTTGTAAGTCTGTGGGGTGGACCGTAGCATTCACTTGGTTCTCGAGCATCCGTGAGGGCATGGTAAATCTATGATCGGACCGTAGGTCCTCTAAGTGGGATTAGACCATGGTGAGGCAGGCCGTGAAACTTTGGAAATGCCACAAAATTCATGAAATTAAGGAAGGTTGTGGGTCGCATGAGGCTGGTTGTGATATAAGGGTACAGCTGGGCATGTAGCCTTAATGTATAACAAGTGAATTTAGTTGCGTCAGGTTGGATGGGTGGTTAGGTACGGTTGGATCAAATGAGCTGTGGAGCCATGATGGTAAGCGAGCTTGGATAGCTCTTGTCAGATAAGACCCTTGTTTAGAAGTCATGTGGTGCGATGATGTGAGGTTGTTAGCCTCAGCAACCGGTTGGAAATCTGGTATCTGGTCAATTGGTAGATAAGTTAAGACTAGGGAGGTATTGTCTGCATCTGGGAAAGTAACTGGGGGGCACTAAGATGAGCCTGAGGTGGTGTTAGTGATATGGGACTCGTGTATGGAGTCGCTTCTTATTCAATGAACATGTTAAGTCACTTGCAGTTTGGATTAAATAATCTCAGAGTAACTGATTTGACCCTACTGCACAGCTCTCGTTGGAGTCTAACCGTTGCAGGGATGAGTCTTCTACTCGAAGGATTATCTAATACTTATGTCAGGTAAAAGTGTTCTGCAGCAATGAATGGTCAGTGACTCGGTTCCCAATGGAAGCAAATATATAATCAAGGGTTGGAAATGTTATGATTACTTTGGAATACAAAATGTAGTTGACTTGACAATGACTCGTAGTGGGCTGTATGTCAGGGAGTCAGACAGGGTCTTAGAATTTCGGATTTCGGACAAGGTGGTAATGATTATTCATCAGGGATTAACTCTAGTGTTGAAGAGATCCGTTTGTCACAAGAAAGTGAGAGCCCTGCTAAGGCCTGGTTCAGTCAAAATATGGACTGTTGTCGTATGTGGGGGTCGTTCACTTAGAATGTATCAGAGTTGTGGATGGGTTGTTGAAGCTATCTGGTGTGGCTGGGTGATAGTAAGGAGTGATTTCGAGGACAAAATCTAATTTAAGGGAGGGAGAGTTGTAACACCCGATTTCGAATCGCTTCATTATTCGGGGCCGTGGCCCGATTATCAATTATCATAAGGCTTCAGGCCTGAGGGGAAGAGAGAATTAGACCCTTTTTGGATGAGGGTTTTATAGATTAGGTGATCCGAGAGTTCGATTGTGTTTCGGGGCCCAAGGGTATAACTGTGATTTGACAGTTCGGGAAGTTTTCAGGCAAAGGAGAGTTAATAGAATGGTAGAGCCTCTCATTATCTTTTTCGTGGATATAATGAACGTCGGAAACGGTGTTGGATTGAAGGAGTTATGGTCATTTGAAGTTAATAGGGTTTGGGAGTTAGGCTAGTACGCAACGCGTAGTGGAAGGATTGATCGCGGGTAACCTTTGAGTACGTCGGACGTACTCTGGAGTACGCAGGGAGAACGCCATACAGCTAGGAACCATAATTTTTAGGGTCTTACCCCTATTTAAGCCTCTTCTGTCCCTTGAGCCTTGCCTCTTAACAACCTTCATACCTCCTAAACCCTAATCTTTAGGGGTGAGCAAATGTGGGTACCCGGCCAAAATGATAGTAACCGGAACCGGAACCGGAACCACCGATTCTTAAAATACTGGAACCGAAACCGGAAACGCCTACGTCGGTTCTTTAGATTTAGGAACTGGTTGGAAACGGTTCCAACACCTGGTACCCGGTTTAAAAAAACTTCTAAAAGTTTCTCAATATAATCATGATTATAATACACATATTTTAACAGTTTGAACATTTTATTCGAAAAAAATGGTTTAAACCCGCCTCTTTTAGACATAAACTTGTTTAAACCGGTTGAAATTATAAACACTCCTTGGCAGCCCACAAAGGTAGGCTGACCTAAGAAAACTATCAAGACTTTTCCCTTCTAATTGATTAACAAGCATTCCATTTTATAAGGAGTTGTATTCCTCTTTTTTCCTTCCGACGAACGATGTGGGATAGGAGGATTGAAATCAAGTTTTCTTTATGACTTCATCGCCTACATTTTTTTCATTTACAATTGCATTACATATAATTTTGCTTAAATATATAAGTGGCTGACTATTAATTATTTTGTAGTATCCACTGTGCTTCATATAAACAAACGTAAGTGGTTGAAAACCTTAATTGATTCTTGTCTCAATGTGGAGATTTAAATCTCAAGATTTATATAATTGGATTACATGAAATTCATTTTAATATCAAAGCTCCATTGGGAAAATTAGGTAAAAAATGATAGCTTTAATTCACTCCAATTCCAAAGAAAACATAATATTAAATCTGAAGTTTTCAAACGTGATGTGTGTATATATATATATATATATATATATATATATATATATATATATACATATGTGTGTGTGTATACACACACACACGAATCGGTTCTGGCGGGTACCCAGCAGGTAACGGTTCCGAAAAAATGAGAACAGGAACTGGAACCGCTTAAGCCGGATCCGGTTCCAGAATCGACAGTTATGAGGCGGTTCCGGTTCTGAGAGTGGGTACCCTGTTCCGCTGCTCACCCCTACTAATCTTGACCCATTAGCCACCTTCTTGGTGTTTTTGAGCTCTTGGGAGGAATCTTGGTGTCTTCTTGTGCATTTTGAAGAGATTAAAGGTTATTGAAGAATCATCACTTGGAGTGGAGCTTGGAGATCCAGAATTGACACTCCTTTTGCAATCAATTGAAGGTAAAAAGCTCTTGTCTTGAAATATCTTCGAGTAAGATCTAGTTTGGAGTGATTTATGGAATATTTTGGTCTCTTTGGTTAGTCCTTATGAGAAAGACTTGCTCCAGGAGTTTGGTCACTAGATCTGGACGTTTTAGGGGTCCCAAATGCATAAAAATATAATCTTGATGGTTGATAGTTACCATGCATGTGTATTTGGCTCTTTTGTTGAAGTGGTGAAGTTAGGACTTGGATTTGGGACCATTTAGACATGCAAAAGCTCAAAGTTAATGACTTTATGGATTAAGTCACGTATTGGGGCAACTTCTGAGCATTGGATGTTTTGGCTTAAAGGTTTAAGACTTGTCTTGATGGACTAAGAGTTGGCAGCTTACGCGGGGTGTACCTCCTGGTACGCAGCGCGTACTGGGTCAACACCCCCGTGAGTTGGTCGAAATCCGGAGTACATTGGGCGTACCAACTGAGTACGCAGGACGTACTCAGTCAGTTTGGACTTCCTTGACTTGTTGACTTTTTGACCTTTAACCTTTGACCAGAGTTGACCGATGGATATTTTGGTGCCTTTTAGGAAATTGGGCCTTTTTGGATTAGGCCCATGATGAGTTTTGGGCCCAATTTCAAAATTTGGCCATATTGGGATTTTGTTGCTATTGGTTTGGGTTTCGGATTTTGGGCCTAGTGGGGAAAGGGTAAAATGGACTTTTACCCTGAGTATTGGGCAAACGGGCTAGGTTTCCAGCTATGGGTTGAGAACCAATTATTTATTTGTTGTTATTTGATGTTGTTAGCACGGGGATTTTCCGGATAGTCCGAGCTTTTCTCTGTTATATTCACCAGCTTGAGGTGAGTTTTCTCACTATATCCATGGGTCGAAGGCACAAATGGCGACCCATTTCTTGTTATGTAGAATGTTTGTTTTCTTTGTGATAATTGTATGAAAGACCATGAGGGTAGCCCATGACACTTGTATGTAAGACCGGTATTTGGCCCTAGGGATCGCAAGGAAAGACCATGGAGGTAGCCCATGGCACTCGTATGTATGACCAGTATTTTTGGCCCTCGACGTTGCAAGAAAAGACAATGGGGGTAGCCCATGGAACTTGTATGTTTTGGTGTGTGTTATTTTGGGGAACTCACTAAGCTTTGTGCTTACAATTTATTGTTTATGGTTTCAGGTACTTCTGGAACGAAAGGGAAGGGCCCGGCGTGTCTGCACTGCATCCACCCATGTTTCTAAAATGTGATGATTTTTTAGGATTTTACAATGATGACTGTTTACTATAAATTACTTTTGAATGTTTGAATGAATGATAATTGGTGTTTTGGTTTAAATTAAAAATGAAATTTTTACCGTTGATTTTCGGGATGTTACATATGGGTATGGAAACCTCTAAAATAGCACTGAAAATGATACGTGTTGTGAACATCACCGACGTTTCTTCGAAGTCGTGAAATAATAAGAGGTTGAACATTTCTGTCTGTTTCAACTCATCATACGTAGGTTGTACCTAGCAACGGATTTTTTATGCAAGTATTATGTAAATATGTTAGTCAATTGTGATGTAAATATGATTTGTGTTATAAAACTGATTTCTGATGCATTTTCAGGTTGTACCTTTGTAATGTACGTCAACAATTTTTTTTCTCTTGGAAAAGTCCGTCCGAGAGACTTTAATCCCTAACAATAGTCAAGAAAAATGAATACTCCAAAAAAAATCTAAAATCACAAATGATCTCCCATATTCACAGATGGACTGGTCCATCTGCAAACGTACTACTTCCCAGTGCACGAAACTTGTATGTTCGTAGATGAGAAGGCAATCCATCTCCTATTTTAGTGTTCATTTTTGTAATCTTGAGTTTTTTGGTTATTTTCTACAAAAGGATTAGGAAAAACAGCTATTTTTGTAATTTTCTTATATATATATATATATATATATATATATATATATATATATATATATATATATACACACACACACAGAGAGAGAGAGAGAGAGAGAAAGAGAGAACCAGGTTCTTTTGAGAACCAAAAGATTTGTGAGAACTTGCGAACTCATAATCAACTCATCATTTTTCAACACCAAAAACACCAATCTTCTCAAAATGGTGCGTTTAAGCCATATCTAGGCTCAAAAAAGATTTAACTATTATTATTATTATTATTATTATTATTATTATTATTATTATTATTATTATTATTGGTTTTTTGGATGACTACTGATGAGCACAATTAGCAGTTGTACGGACTGCTGATGAGCACAATCAGCAGTCATATGGACTGTTGATTGCTCATCAACAGTCCATATGGACTGTTGATTGTTCACATCTGCAGTCCATATTTCTGCTGATTGTGCATACATGCAAATTTCGAAAATAAAAAAAAAATTTGTCAAATCTTTTTTTTAGCCTAGATATGGCTTAGACGCACAATTTGGAGAGGATTGATGTTTTCGGTGTTGAAAAATGATGAGTTGATTATGAGTTCGCAAGTTCATACGTTTTTTTTAGTTCTCACAATAACTCAACTGTATATATATATATATATATATATATATATATATATATATATATATATATATATATATATATATGTATATATATATATATATATATATATATATATATATATATAGAGAGAGAGAGAGAGAGAGAGAGAGACAGAGAGAGAGTCAAGATCAAATAAGAAGGAAAATTTTGGTAAGAAGATAAGAAGTTTTTTTCTATATATTTTTTTAGCGAACAAACAAAATGAATCATTAGATGATTCAAAAGAAAGATAATTCACAAAAAAAATTCCAAAAAAACATTTTCATGATTCATTTTTAAGTAAATTAACAAAAAAGTACATTTTATGACAATTTTAGTGAATAACAATAAAATCATTGTATGAATAAATCATCGAGTTGTTTTTTTGAGAATTTTTTTGTGAATCATGTTATCT
The DNA here is from genome assembly GCF_052849685.1 of Lactuca virosa. Taxonomy (NCBI): domain Eukaryota; kingdom Viridiplantae; phylum Streptophyta; class Magnoliopsida; order Asterales; family Asteraceae; genus Lactuca; species Lactuca virosa. Next base: position 74,398,115 of record NC_136432.1, on the reverse strand, counting down.
AGTGAATAACAATAAAAAGTACCTTTCAATCTCCCACTTGCGCAAGACTCATATTAGACTGATATAGACAGTGGTGAACGTCTAGCAACATTTCACTGCCCCCAACAACATACGACTTTGTATCATTCTATCAACGCCCAATTTCCAAAAAGCTCAATGCTACAATTGGTGTATAACTTAAGTTTATCAGTTATCCATTTGCTACAGACATATGTTGAACATGAGATACGTGTAACATCCCAAAATTTGAGACTAAAAATTCCATTTTTGATATAACGATTCATAAAATAATTTATAGAAAACATCATCAAGTTATTTCATTTCCTAAAAACCATAGATCATATGTATCAAAAACCTGTCATAACATAGTAACAATGTCAGAGTACAAATCCCAGAAATCTCATATGCGGAAAATCGTGTATGTGATGCACTACAGTCACGCCGGCCACTTCCCCTTTGAAGAAGAGGTACCTGAAACAAAAATTGTAAACCGTAAGCACGAAGCTTAATGAGTTCCCCCATCATACCACATACCATACAATAAGCATACTGCCAGGTATATCTGGGTGCCCGACCTATCCTACAGAGCGTAACGGGGTGCTCAACCTACCCCACTGACAGGCATACCGGGGTGCCTGACCTACCCCATGTGAGGCATATCTGTGTGTCCGACCTACCCTCCGGTGTTTCTCAACCGGTTACGGGGACTATTTCACCCCTACAACTACCACATACTAACATAACACAAACATACTGTCAGGCATACCGGGGTGCCCGACCTACCCTTTTGGTCCTTTCGACCGAATACAGGGACTATTCCCCTACTACCACTATCACATAACATCACACCATACTAGCACATAAGACATAACAGATAGTGACATACCAGCCAATTATCACAAAGACAATCATCTAACAAACAACTACTACTACTAGTGGGCCGACATTGTGGCCTTAGACCCACTTCTGCTAGAAGGTAACTCACCTCAATGTCGTGAAGTAGTTGAACTGTCCTCGGCTCATGTATCAACTTCTCTCAAACTCCTACACATAATTATCTCCTTTAATTACTCTTTCATACTCGTAACCCTTCCAAGGGTCAACTCTAGTCAATAGTCAAAGTCAAAGTCAACATCCTTGTCAAAGTCAACATCCTGGTTGACTCAACTCACCGAGTTGGTCCATCAACTCGTCGAGTTCCATAATCCATAAAACCCTGAAATCCCGATCCTACTCGTCGAGTCCTTTCATGAACTCGTTGAGTTCATCCTTAAAACATAATCGAGACCTTTTACCTACAACTCGATGAGTCCTTCCTTGCAGTCGTCGAGTTCCTCAATCTTCATAACCCAAACCATGGCCAACTCGCTGAGTCATCTTCAAGACTCAACGAGTTTACTTAGTAACAGAAAAGATTTGGTGGACCATGACCCAACTCGCCGATTCGTATGAACGACTCGTCAAGTCCCCCAAAGTCCAAATCTATCCGGTTATTTTTTTAATCGAGCTTAATGCATCCAAAACGTAGATATGGCCTCCTAGGGTCGATATAACACGTAAAGTTACAAACTTTACGTTCATGCATCGGTTATTTAGCTCAAAAAGCCCTAAAAAGTGCTTCATATGATGCATGGGACTCCCATGGCCATAAAGTTGGCACCTTTATGCCATGGAGTCCCTCAAAGACTCTGGATCTGAAGTTATTATCCCAAAACATGTTTGCATCCATGAATGGTTCCATAATATGCTCCAAATGGCCCTAAACTACCCCATGAAGAGATCTAATAAACGAATAGTCAAGGTATAGACTTTATACCTCAAATGAACTGGAAATGGAGCACAAACTCTGGATATACTTGTTTCCTCTTGAACCCCCAAGCTTCCTCTTCCTTCTCAAGTTTCAAAATCACCAAGAACACACAACAATAACTCAAGAACACTCACAATGGGTTAGGGTTTCATGACTAAGGTGTGGAGGTGATAGAGGCTGTAGTTGAGGCCAGATAAAGTGCTTAAATATGGTGCAAACCCTAAAAATTAGGGTTTCACTCTGGAAGACCTACTCTTCGAGTCGAGGCTTCTTGACTCATCGAGTAGACTTCAAGTTCCGCGTCCAAGAAGATATCCCATTCCTACTCGATGAATTTGGGGCCTCCAACTCGTCGAGTCCCTTTTCAAAAACGAATAATTCTTTGTAAAATACATACCAGGAACCGAGAGTTACAAATCTGCCCCACTTATTTTAGACTTCGTCCTCAAAGTCTGCTGCTGCATCAAGAAAAAGCTCGGGGTAGTGCTCCCTCATCTCGTCATCCGGCTCCCAAGTCCATTCTGAGCCCTTGCGGTGCTGCCATTGCACCTTCACCAACTCGACCTTCTTGTTCCTCAGATCCTCCGTATTCCTATCGAGGATGGCTACCGGCCGTTGGATATAGTTCAGGCTGTCGTCCACCTGAATATCCTCTAGGGGCACCACCGCAGAGTCATAAACCAAGCAATTCCGCAGCTGGGAGACATGAAAGGTGTTGTGGATATGACTAAGCTCGACTGGTAGATCCAGCCGATATGCCACCTTGCCCACCCGGGCTGCAACCCTGAAAGGACCAATGTACCTGGGGCCCAACTTGCCCCGCTTCCTGAACCGAATGACACTTTTCCAAGGTGACACATTCAGGAAGACCATATCCCCGACCTGGTTCTCCAGGTCCGATCGGCGTTTGTCAGCGTAGCTCTTCTGCCGACTCTGAGCAGTCTGAAGCCTGCTCCTGACCTGCTGGATCCTCTCTGTCATCTTGAGTACCACTTTGGTACTCCCCATGACCCTATGACCAACTTCACCCCAACATATCGGGGTTCTGCACTTCCTCCCATATAACATCTCGAAGGGAGGGCGGTCGATACTCGCGTGGTATCTATTATTGTAGGAAAACTCTGCCAAGGGAAGGTAGGTATCCAAGCTACCACCAAAGTCAAGAACGTATGCCCGCAGTATGTCCTCCAAGGTCTGGATGGTCCGCTCACTCTGACCATCCGTTTGCGGGTGAAAAGTCATGCTAAAATGCAGACGAGTACCCAACTCGTCATGAAATTTCTTCCAGAATCTGGAAGTAAATCGCCCCTCTCGGTTGGAAATCAAGGAAATTGGCACTCCGTGTCGAGCTACTACCTCTCTGATGTAGATGTCGGCCAGATTCTCGGCCAGTATGCTCTCCTGGATCGGTATGAAATGAGCACTCTTGGTCAACCGATCCACGATGACCCAAATCGAATCCAACCCTCGTGCGGTCCTGGGAAGCTTTGTGATTAATTCCATAGTAATTACTTCTCATTTCCACATAGGGATATCGAATGGTTGCGTCTTTCCATGAGGCCTCTGGTGCTCGGGCTTGACCTTCCTGCAGGTCAAGAACCTCTCAACGTACCATGCTACATCCCGCTTCATAGAGGGCCACCAGTAATTAGGACGAAGATCTCTGTACATCTTCGTCGCCCTGGGATGGATAGAAAACCTGGATTTGTGCGCCTCCTCCATCAAAACCTGGCGCACGCCTCCATGATACAGAACCCACATTCTCCGATGGAGTGTCAACAACCCGCAACTATCATAGTCGAAGAAGGAAACCTGACCCACTATACGTTCACTCTTCCGATGTTCCTCCTTTATAGCCTCCTGCTGGGCCTCTCATATCTTCTCCAAAAGCGGAGTGACTATCGTCATCCTCAAGAAAATATCTCTGATCGGGGCTGCTTTGCGGCTAAGCGCATCGGCCACAACATTGGCCTTCCCTGGGTGGTAGAGGATCTCACAGTCGTAATCCTTCACCACATCTAGCCACCGACGTTGCCTAATGTTCAGATTTGGCTGATCCATGAGGTACCTCAAACTCTTGTGATCCGTGTAAATGGTACAGCGGACCCCATAGCGGTAATGTCGCCAAATCTTGAGGGCGAAGACAACCGCCCCCAAATCCAGATCGTGCGTCGGGAAGTTCACCTCGTGAGGCTTTAGCTGCCTCGAGGCGTAGGCGATGACGTGCCCCCTCTGTATTAAGATTGCGCCTAAGCCTGAAATGGACGCATCGCACTACACTAGAAAATCCTCCGGGCCCTCTGGCAGGGCTAAGATTAGCGCCTCGCACAACCTCTGCCTCAGTGTCTCGAACGATGTCTGCTGCTCAGGCCCCAACGAAATACAACGGCCTTCTTCGTCAGCCGGGTCAAGGGTACTGCTATTTTGGAGAAGTCCTGAATGAATCTCCGGTAATATCTAGCTAACCCGAGGAAACTCCGAATCTCAGATGGAGACTTCGGAACCTCTCATCTCATCACGGACTCCACTTTGGCTGGGTCAACCAAAATCTCGTTCTGGTTGAAAAGGTGCCCCAGAAACTGCACCTTGTGCAACCAAAACTCGCACTTGGAGAACTTGGCATAAAAGCTCTCCCTCCTCAGGGTATCCAACACCTCCCGCAAGTGCTCCTCATGCTGCTCATGCGTATTAGAGTACACCAAGATGTCATCTATAAATACTATCACTGAACGATCCAACATTGGTCTGCATACGCGGTTCATGAGGTCCATGAACATGGCAGGATCATTGGTGAGCCCGAAGGGCATCACCACAAACTCGTAGTGGCCATAGCGATTCTGGAGAGCAGTCTTCTGAACATCCTCATCTCTTACTCGCATTTGGTGGTAGCCTGAACGCAAATCTATCTTGGAAAACCAAGATGCCTCCTGTAGCTGATCGAAGAGATCATCAATCCTCGGGAGTGGGTAACGGTTCTTCACCGTTACCTTGTTCAGCTCCCGGTAATCTATACACATCCGATACGACCCGTCCTTCTTCTTCACAAACAGGATCGGGGCTCCCCAAGGCGAACTGCTCGGCCTGATAAATCCTTGTCTAACAACTCCTGCAGCTATGTAGACACCTCCTGCATCACAGGAGGAGCCAACCAATATGGTGCCTTGGTTATCGGAGACGCACCAGGGACTAGGTCGATCCTGAACTCCACCTGCCTCTCCGGAGGTACCCCAGGCAGCTCCTCTGGAAATACGTCCGGGTACTCTCACACCACTGGTACATCACTCATAGTCGCCTTACCTGCCTCCCGGGTATCCATAACGTAGGCGACATACCCTGCGCAACCCTACTGAAGGTAGCGCCTAGCCCTCACTGCCGAATACATAGCTGGTCCACACTGCAGCCTCTGGCCCTAAATCACCAGATCTCCCCCACTTGGGGTCCTGATACGTACTAGCTGCTGTGTGCAGTCGATCACCACCCCATTAGGGCTCAGCCAATCCATGCCAATGATAAACTTGTTCCCACATAACGGAATGGGAACCAAATCTACAAGGTAACGCTCATCATGCAACCTCAAAACGCAATCTCTGAAAACCTCTGATGTCCGGACAGATCGTTCGTCAACAATTTCGACCTCTAAAGGACAATCTATCATGCCTAGAGACTCAGAAAACCTCTTGCTAATGGTAAGAGAGACAAATGATCGGGTAGCCCCCGAGTCAATTAACACCTGAACTGGGATGACGTTCACATGGAACGATCCTAAATATAACACATAAACACAACACATAAATATCATAACTGACATGTAATAAGAGTTAGGGAGAAGAAAACATACCCGTCACCACATCCGGTGCGGCACGTACCTCCTCGGCGGTCAACTAGAAGGCTCGGATCCTCACCACTGGAGTATCTGTCTTACCCTGTCGGCCATCTGTGATCCGCAGGGTCGCTGGAGCTGGCACCGCCACTGGCGCTGCTGCTGTCAATCTCCGGCAGTTGGCCTTTTTATGGCCCTTGTGATTGCAATGAAAGCAAATCAGGTCTGATGTCTGAAAGGTGTGAGTAGGGGCAGTACAGTCCTTTCCAAAGTGCCCAGTCTTGCCGTACTTATAGCAGCCTGATGACCCTAGCCTACAAACCCCCTCATGTGGCTTGCCGCACTTTCCACAACGGCTCCAGCCCTGATGGCCCTTCTGTTGGGTTTTGAGCATTCTAACACTCCTATGGTGTACATGCAACCCTATAAACCTTGGATCTATGTTTTCTCTATTATACATGCAAATATTAACTATTCCAAGGTTTCATCCTAACTAGCATATTATGAAGCACCTATACTACAAAGTTCTAGTTAGATGACATACCTTTTGATGTAGCTTGATGTCTTCAAGCTTTAAGAGCTTAGCCCCAATAGTGTGGAAGCCTCAAATGGAATCACAAATCACCAAAACACCTTGGAAGAACTTGAGAGAATATGTATGCACACTAAAATCGGCCCACACTTATTTTCACACACTTGTGTCAATTTTGTGAGCCAAGGACCCCTTTATATATTATGGAGGATTAGGGTTACATCCATGTAAACCCTAATACCCATGACCTTTCATTTACATAGGATCCATGGATTAAAAGCTCCATGGACCATCCATGAAAGCTTAGCCCAACCTAAATGAACTTGGCCCATTCCATATATATAAGAGTCCATATTTAATTAGTTCTTTTTGATCACTTAATTAGTTCTAAACTAATTCTTGATCAATACTAATTAAATAATATGATTCCATATTAATATACTAGAACTTATAATATATTAATATAAATCAGAAATATACTATTCTCAAAAGACTTTCCATATAAATTGTGCCGGTGACGTGCAACCCAAATGGACCATGTCGGGTCGGGTCAAGTACATACCAAATATAGTTATGGACTTAGACATTAATCCAACAGTCTCCCACTTGGATAAGTCTAAAACTATTATTGAGTATGACTTCAAAACCTAACTGGCAATCGTAGCTCTTAAAGCCGCTGTCGAACTCTGACCTTGTCAATGACTTGTCCATTAGATAAGGGATCATATATTCCTCCATTCTAGATATCATATGGACTGAGACATGGATTATAATCATTCTCTCTGTCCATTTGTTGTTTCCCAATTTTCGATTTATGATGACTGACTGATTGAACAAATCAAATCAGGCCTGGCTTGGCCAAGCACTCACATGTGTCATCGCTAAATTATCGAGGGGCCCACATATATCGCTTTTATCCCGAAGGTAAAAGGAATGGATAAACTTCGACTCATATGGCTTGTTCTACTACTTGTTGAATCATACACAAAGGCACGTTTTATAACATCGAGTTACCAAATGCGTTTTCGTGCAATCAATGTATAACCAACTCATAGTAACAACTCATATCTTTAGGTTTGAAGAATATAAGATATTATCGTCTCATGATCACTCGTGATAAAATCCATGAAGTGATTCTAATGAGCGCGGGGTGAATCCAATACTCAGAACTTATGAGCACTCATGAGTGTTGTAGCACCACTTTGTCCACCAACTTGGACCTCTACAAACCAACCCATGACAGTCTTGATTCATATCTACTTCCAACATATGACCGACTGTGGATGGTTTGAATAACTTAATCATTCAGGAAGAGCGACTTAGTTATTCTGGAAGTCAAAACATGCAAAGTGAAACACAAGAATAAATGAATCAAATATGGTATCAAACCCTATGAATATAAATAAACACTTTTATTTATCACCATACTGATTACTCATTATTCATTGTTTCGGTTTTATCAACTTTATATTTGAATTAAAAACACTAGTTGTCCCATGCTCCAAGCATGTACACTATGTTTTTCTTAAACAATAGCTTTGCCATACACCAAGTATGCACTCTATGTTTGTCTATGATCCTTACTTTGTGAAATAAACCAATTGAACATAATTTCAATGATTCTAATTTCACACTCCCAAATCCTTATCGAAAAATGTGAGAATTTCAAATTCCTATCATTTATCGAAATCTGTTTAGATTTTAAACTTATATGCACTGACCCTCCTGTAATGAATATGTACAAAGTCACAAAGACTTGTCAACAATCATTATAAGGTATTCCAATGGAGATCAACTCCATGGAAACTAAGTCTCATATTCAAAGTACATTGCTTTGGACATGCTTCTTGCATTAAGTTTTCTAATCTTACACAGATAACTTCCACCTATGGAGACAACTCCATATTCTCATTTTGACTATCACTTCTGAATAAGAGATGCCTCTTTTCAGAATATGTCAATATGGTCCTTCCAAAATTAGCACTATACTTCCAACTGTCCCTGGGCAACCAATCTTTGGTAAACCTCAGATTGTCCTCGACAATTGCTTAATCATTTTAGTCATATCCAATTCTAGACCTTTTCCCTTCTTAATGCCTCTGGGCATTTGGAAACATTTAGAAATGACAAATATTATAGCACATGCAATCGATCCTGTACCCAAAGCAAATGGTACACGATTCATGATGTCTCACATAAAGACATGATTCTAGACCAGTCTTTTGCTACAATATTTTTATTTGCCATGTTTTCAAAATTTGACTATGAAGAGGGATGCCGTAATCATAATCGAATTTTGAGAACGCAATATATAGAATTTCCTTTAAATTGAACCAATCCAACATGAAATTCATATATATATATATATATATATATATATATATATATATATATATATATATATATATATATATATATATATATATATATATATATTCTTGACTAAAGATGATTAAGGTCTCAATCTAAGCCTTTAGAACTGAAATGAAGTATATCCTCTCCCTTAATTATAGCAAAACAACTTTTTGAATCCCTGCAGCCTCACGAATTGAAACTTTTGTTTTCTATAATTAACATTGCTAACTTGCAACACTAAGAATAATTATCATGCTCCCACTAACATGATGATTATTAGCATAACACTTATGCTCCCACTAGCTTTGACATGTACTTAGAAATCAGCTGGACTTCTAGAAATCAATACTTTATTGACTTTCTTACCAAAGTTCAGATTTCTGATACGAGATGCTTTGATAAAACTTTATCAAAATCATACACCTTTCCTTAGATAGCATGCATGTGTGTCTAAACAATTTCAGAACTATGAAAAGGGATGCCGTAATCATAGTCTCAATTGTTTAGACCTTTTGCCATCTGCTTCAAATCTACTTGGTGGAAGTGTTTCCTCACCATCATTTTCATGAATCGGAGAGAAACCTTATGACCCTTAGATTTTATGGTGTATGTGTTCTTATCCATGTGAATCGTCAAAACCATAGTCACAAGACAAGGATAATGACAAATCCAAACTCATATGGACTGAACTTATGCAATCTTAACTTCTTGCCACCTGGCAGTACAGGGCCTGCCATTGCTTCCAAGTTGTTATGCAACCAATTGAGAACTTTCAGAACTCCTATGCAAAGCCAACTTTAACTGGAATGGGCACAGAATACGTCAACACGATAGGTTATAAACCTCAAGTCGTGTGCTAGTGAAGAACCTCAGGTTTTATTCTTGATTAGTTCTTGAAATTCTTTTTAGGATCTTTAAGACTCCAACTATCCTCTTGACATATAAGACTATCTTGCCAAATATTCAAGAGATAGTGCGGATTCTTTATCAAGACAAACACTTCACACAATTGGCCTTAGTTGGTCTTTGTTTTATCCAAAACATCACAACTTACCAATTTCAAATGTACAGGAGTAGGACACTTTTACTCTTACATTTGACAAGTGTTTTAAACCTTTCTTTAAGATATGTCACTCAAGTTACAATCTTGGAGTATGACTCTAAGAATTGTTTTGGAACGAAGTATGACTCATCTTCCTGATCTAACCATTTCAACAATTCATGACTCCTCTTCTTAGTCATAAGAATGCACTAAGATGACCTTTAGAGGACTAATTGTGATATGATTTCTAAATCATTAAGATGATCACAAACATGATACTAAAGTACTCTCCCATCTTTTCAGATTTGAGAAACTTTTATCTTTCTGCCTAATTTGATTCTTCCCATTCGTTCTGCCATACATTGAGACTTTTCCAATGTTTCAGAATTATACTTAAACTTGTAAGTATAACCATATTTACTAAACTTTAGTAAATCAAATAGTCTTAACGAGCTTTGTGGTGGACATGACCAGTGCACAAGAATGTGTACTCGATCCCTTTAGTCCTTCACTTGACTCACACATCCATGTGAACAAGTAATTAGTCTTGATTTTCCAATGCTTGAAAGTTCTCATTCATCATACTATTCAACTTGCATGATTCCAAGTTTCGGTCCAATTCAAACTTGGGCGATGAGGAACTTTCTTGATTTGGTAAATTTAGACACTACCACAAATGAAAGAATCAAATCCATTTTCCAATATTGTTGTCAGTGGAATCATATAAGCAACAATTTTCCACAAATGCCATTGTAAGGATACTTCAAATAAATAAAATTAAACAATTTTCTTTTATTTTAAAACTTCGCGGAAAAACTTATCCTTACAATCCACATGGAAAATTGTTGTTATCTATTCCTTAGCAATATATCATAACTTCTTAAGCAACTGCTCAAAATTCTGATGCGATCGAAATCCACCTTCGCGATCAGAATCAGCATATACTTCCTTTAAGATTTCTCTCTATTCTTTGATTCTTAAAACATCAACATGTGACCCAGTCACATCATGTAATGTGGATCTCAGAATAGAACTTAACAGAGTTAGATAATGGGCTCTACCTGATGTAGAGTCAAACTTATTGACTTTAACATCCTTAGGTAAATTTGGCAGCTTTGCAATCAACGCCCCTTCCTTTGGCAAAATAAACATATGGACCCTTTGGTAATGGGACTATCTCAGACTTAGCCTTTCTCTTTACCATTTGGTCAACCGGGTTGACTATGGCCAATCCCTTTCCATTGGGAAGAGAATGCTTTTTCTGGATTTCCAGTGTCACCATTGTCACTGTTCATAAAGTTTTTGGGAAGTTGATCTTCTAATCAAATTTGCTTTACTATCGTTCCAAATCATTGCTGATTCAGCAGCACCAAGCAAATAGATATGATCATTAAGGTTCATGTCATAGTCTATTTCATAGTAGTCCCAAAGGAACTCACTATGTGGCTTAGAAAGTGATTGAACATCCAACTTTCTCAAGACTTTGACACCCAACTCTCCCGGCTTGTCAATATGTGACTTCATCTCTAAGATGTGATCACACATAGACCTTGCTTGCCATTAGGGCTTGAGTGACCTTGAACTTGTGGGTTAGGGAGAATAATTGGAGGAGGTGGAAGAAGAGAAGTATGACTTCCATGAGCCAAACTCGGGAAGTCATATTCATTAGGAAAGCTTGGTTTGGGAAGATCATTGTTGTCTAAACCAGACATCAACAATGGGAGAAATTCACGTAAAGTTGATTTAAGTCCTTAATATAACACCCAATATGATATATTAAGGCTAGGACCCAACAAACTATTTTATAACTTGGAAGAGGGATGCCGTAATCCAAGTTATAAAATATTTGAAGGTAGGTGAATGACGATTCACCAATTTCCACCAAGATAAACGAAATGTATTATTAGGTTTTAATTGGTTTTGAAACTCCTAGATTCTTTTGAGATTCATTGAACTTTTCAATGGCATGTTTCAATCTCGAGTGTGCCCTTCAGGTTTTGTGACTGAGATGCCGAGGATCACAAAACAAGGTGTGAAGTAACCATGCAAATATACTTGGTACCCTTAATATTTACCCCTCAATCGATGTGCCGGTTAACCACACACGCTCCAACAATACTATGATAAACATTAAGTTACCCTTTGCCTACCTTGTTAAGTCCAGGTTAGTGTGCCAGTTAACCACACACGCTCCACTAACAGCTTAAACAAAGTGCAAAGTGTAATTTCATGGATTAGCACCTTATTCACATTTTCCTAAGTAACTAAGATTGGGAATTTATAAGTGTTTAGTTACTTAGTATTTATCATTATACTTATAATGAAGGGAGAATTATAGTCCTTGTCCTACCTGTTCGGCTAACGACCCTCCACCAGTCAAGGAAGCGGTGGGTGAGAGTGGACACCCATTAAACTGCCATTTTATAGGCAGTAACCTTATACCCCCCTTATAGATCGGCTTCGTGAATGAGGCCTACTAATGGTAAGACGACTTGCTCTTATACATATAATATATTAAACTTTTAATATTATAATAGTATAAGGGTGTATTTTAGACATTTAAAATACTTGGTGGTTTAATCTATTAATTAAACTGTACTCTTAATTTAATTAAATTTAAACCATGTCATTATGGAATTATTAATTCTCTTTTAATTAAACACTTTAATTATCTATTAATAAAGTCCATAAGAGTTAATTGAATTATTCAATAAAACATCATAATTCCAATTATTAAACTCAAAATTAAAACCATTTAATTAATTGTTTAAGTTATGAACCCAAGAGTCTTAGAATTCAATTCTTTTTTTTTCCATAAAAAACTTTTTTCCAATTCCAAAACTTGAGGGCAAGTTTTGTAACTCTTGAAAACCTTTGGATTCCATAACTTATGGAATTAATGGTGTTTTATGATGAAACTTTCCATGTTCCATAACTTAAGAACAAGTTATGGAATTCTTTAAAACATTAACACCAAGTTTTGTAACTCCATAAAAACTTTGAATCAAAATTTTTTTTATTAAAAAAAACTTTCATATCCATAACTTATGGAAGTTTCAAAACTCTTAAAATCACAACTTTTAAAAAAAACTTTTGAGCTCCAAAATTTTATGACAAAATATGTAACTCCTTAAAACATTTAGATCAAACTTTTAAAACTAATAAAATAATCATATCATTGTATCTTTTACTAAATTTGACCTAATTCAACTCATATAACAAATGATTTAAATTTTACAAATAATTCGTTTTTCACAAAACAAGTAATTATCTTAAAATTTGACAAACGTCATGTTTTTTTTTTCCTTTTTTTTCAACTTGAAAAAAAACATTTGCATCAATATAACAGAAAACAACCCATGGCTCTGATACCACTGTTGGGTTTTGAGCATTCTAACACTCCTATGGTGTACATGCAACCCTATAAACCTTGGATCTATGTTTTCTCTATTATACATGCAAATATTAACTATTCCAAGGTTTCATCCTAACTAGCATATTATGAAGCACCTATACTACAAAGTTCTAGTTAGATGACATACCTTTTGATGTAGCTTGATGTCTTCAAGCTTTAAGAGCTTAGCCCCAATAGTGTGGAAGCCTCAAATGGAATCACAAATCACCAAAACACCTTGGAAGAACTTGAGAGAATATGTATGCACACTAAAATCGGCCCACTCTTATTTTCACACACTTGTGTCAATTTTGTGAGCCAAGGACCCCTTTATATATTATGGAGGATTAGGGTTACATCCATGTAAACCCTAATACCCATGACCTTTCATTTACATAGGATCCATGGATTAAAAGCTCCATGGACCATCCATGAAAGCTTAGCCCAACCTAAATGAACTTGGCCCATTCCATATATATAAGAGTCCATATTTAATTAGTTCTTTTTGATCACTTAATTAGTTCTAAACTAATTCTTGATCAATACTAATTAAATAATATGATTCCATATTAATATATTAGAACTTATAATATATTAATATAAATCATAAATATACTATTCTCAAAAGACTATCCATATAAATTGTGCCGGTGAAGTGCAACCCAAATGGACCATGTCGGGTCGGGTCAAGTACATACCAAATATAGTTATGGACTTAGACATTAATCCAACACCTTCGACCTAAAGTCGAACCCCTTGGGTTTCTTCCCCGAAACCCCAGTAACCTGCCCAGCCTCCGCTTTCCTCTTTCTGATGTTCTCTCTATCAATGTACCTCTCCCTCTCTCTCGTAATCATGTCATCCAATGTCGGGCATGCCGAGTAGCTGACATGCTTCCGAATGTCAACTCTCAACATGTCGTGGTAGCGGGTCTTCCACATCTCCTCACCCCCCGCGTACTGAGGCACCAGTAATGTCCTCTCCCTGAACTTGGCGGTAATCTCCGCCACCGACTCAGTCGTCTGCCTCATATCCATAAACTCCCTGGCCAGCTCCTGAAGCTCCACAGTCGGCGCAAACTCAGCCTAAACCTGGTCACAAAGCCCGACCAGTTCATAGCCTCAATGACTGGGGCTCCCGACGAATCACTGACTGCCTCCCACCAATCTTGAGCTCGGTTCCTCAAACGTCCTATAGCATACCGAACCTTCAACCCCTCAGGGCAGAAGCTCGTCAACTGAGCAGACTCCATGTCTGCAATCTACCTCCTGGCCATGATGGGGTCCTTCACCCTGTGGAAGTATGGCGCACCACATCCCCTGAAATCCTTGACGGGGAGTGTGCGTGTCCCTAACTGGTTGACTCAACTCGCTGAGTTGGTCTATCAACTCGTCGAGTTCCATAATCCATAAAACCCTGAAATCCCGATCCTACTTGTCGAGTCCTTTCATGAACTCGTCGAGTTCATCCTTAAAACATAATCGGGACCATTTACCCACAACTCGCCGAGTCCCTCCTTGTACTCGCCGAGTTCCTCAATCTTCATAACCCAAACCATGGCCAAGTCGCTGAGTCATCTTCTAGACTCAACGGGTTTACTCAGTAACAGAAAAGGTTGGGGGGACCGCGACTCAACTCGCCGATTCGTATGAACGACTCGTCACATCCCCCCCAAAGTCGAAATCTATCCAATTGATTTTAATCAGGCATAATGCATCCAAAACGTAGATATGGGCTCCTAGGGTCAATATAACACGTAAAGTTACAAACTTTACATTCATGCATGGGTTATTTAGCTCAAAAATCCCTAAAAAGTGTTTCATATGATGCATGGGACTCCCATAGCCATAAAGTTGGCACCTTTATGTCACGGAGTCCCTCAAAGACCCTGGATATGAAGTTATTATCCCAAAACATGCTTGCATCCATGAATGGTTCCATAATATGCTCCAAATGGCCCTAAACTACCCCATGAAGAGATCTAGTAAACGAATAGTCAAGGTATAGACTTTATACCTCAAATAAACTGGAAATGGAGCACAAAATCTGAATCTACTTGTTTCCTCTTGAACGCCCAAGCTTCCTCTTCCTTCTCAAGCTTCAAAATCACCAAGAACACACAACAATGGCTCAAGAATACTCACAATGGGTTTAGGTTTCGTAACTAAGGTCTGGAGGTGATGGAGGTTATAGTTGAGGCCAGATAAAGTGTTTAAATAGGGTGCAAACCCTAAAAATTAGGGTTTCACTTTGTTAGACCTACTCGTGGAGTCGAGGCTTCTTGACTCGTCGAGTAGACATCAAGTCCCGCGTCCAAGAAGATATCACATTCCTACTCGACGAGTTTGGGGCCTCTAACTCGTTGAGTCCCTTTTCAAAAACGAATAATTCTTTGTAAAATACATACCAGGAACCGGGCGTTACAATACAGATTGCGATCAATCTCATTAGTCGTTCAACTTTTGGTTAGGTGCCTTAGATGTCTAACTCTCAACACATAAGAGGAACACATTCCATCTTGATTACATAAGCCTCTTGCATAGTTCACACCATACCTGGAAATGGCTTTTATAATTGCCTGATTAAGGAACAACATTTGACCATATCAAAGCATAGTACTCCCTACACTTAAGTCCCACTATGTATCTCAGGTGTTAAGGATAGAAAGATAGTACCTTTTAATCAAGTATCATTCATGATAGCGATCCATGAAATGATATTGATGCGGGTCAGTTCAATACTAGTTCTCTGACAAGTAACTATGAATCTTGGTTACAACCACTTTCCAACTTTCATCTAGTGAGAGTCAACCAATCCAATTCATATTAGTCTTACTTTATAAATGCTCCCACAATTATAACCTACTACGAACTTTTAGAATAATAACATTATTAATGGATTAAACATGTTAATATAGAACACAAATATTAATGTGATGACTATATCCCAATATATCATAACATTGTCTAATAGTTGTTGTTATAATGTTCCAATATCTAAATACTAAATCCAAATCCAAATCCCATTTCTAGAATAATAAAGTCTTATAGCTGAAGTGTGACCATTCATACTTCTCTCAAAAGAATGACTTTATCAATAGATCTGACAAAATTTAATTTGTGTGAATTATGTGAATTATCAATAGATCTCCACACTTAAGTTTACTATAAGTATAGTTATATATCTTAGAGAATATGATTGGTGTTCTTTCGTGACATAGAGTCTCTTAGCTTGATTAAGTATACTCTCGAAGTCACAAATATTTCTATGTGATCCTTGAATGGTAGAAATCAACATAGTTTTTCAATGATCCCATTCATCCAATCATATTTGAATTCAACTTCTAAAGTAGTGTATTCTTATTTTGTAGTAGATTGTGTCATTATGTTTTGCTTGGACCTCATTTCAACAAGACTTACCCTTCATTCCATAATGAAGTCAAAATCCAATTATAATTCATAATTATTTATATCTATTTAGAAATTAACATTTTGTGTAGCTCTTTCCATAAAGATTCTTTCTAAACTGATTGTCTCATATACATTCTCTTAGTTCTTCTAAAGTACTCTTAGAATGCTCTCTTAGTCATCCAGTGACTTAACCATGTATTCAATTAGTATCCTATGACATGCTTACAACATGATCAAATACCATGTCCTATGTATAATATGGCGTAAATGATGAATTCATTTGCCAAGCAAATAGAATATAAATCATTTCATCTAGTTTAAACCAATGAGCTATGTACTTTTGAGGCTAGATCAAAATGGTGCCATATGACAATGCCAAGAATTCTCCAAAAGAATCTTGTATCTTGATCCCTTTCAAGATATTGCCAACATATTATAAGGATATGAAACTTTTAACATTCATTTTATCTATCCCTTATAGATTTTACATTCCAAGAATGTATCTTCTCCTTCCTAAGTCTTTCATTTTCGAAATACTTTCCGAGTCAAGGTGAAACCGACCTTGCTTAGTCAGAATGTGATTTCAAATGATTAAGTATGTCTTATTGATACAAGATTAGGAATTTCACTATGCTCACACTAGTTCTTAGTAAACACACATGTTCTACCCATTTTGATATAAAAACACACCTTGTGGTTTTATATGAAATGATGATTGCAATATTGAGATGTTTGCTTTATGTCCACAAGTGGATCTCAAGATCTACACATTTTGTAAGGATAACATGGATTAAGAAAATCTCCAGGTTAATCTATATAGATATCTTCTAGTAGATGTCTATTAAGAAAAGCGGTCTTTCTTGAAATCTATTTACTATATCTCGTATTAATAATATGAATTTATAGCAAATAATATCCTTGTTGATCTAATCACATCTACATGTGAAAAAGGTTTGATCACAGTCATTTTCATGAGTATGATGAGGACCATAGTCAATGACATGAGTATGAGAAAATCCTTCATAACTAAGTGAATCTTTATTCATCTATCTCGATAAATAAGACTTGCATTGATCATAAGACTTGTGGTAAGTTGATTTTCAAATCATGTCTAACTGGATATTTGACCATACTTTTCTCATTCATGTGATCAAGCAGATTCTTCCATAAATACATTTCATCCAAACTTTTTGGATGTATTTGAACCAATCATTGAACTCTTATTACTATACTAGTTTCATAAATTTCAAGACTAAGTTTTTTCCTTTCAAACAAGAAGAAATTTTATATATCAAAACATTTTTCACATAAAACAAGTCATAACAATCTCATGAAACATTATACGAGTAATTTCAATCACTAGACCATAGATATAAAACAAGAGAATGTAAATTGATTCCTAATCCTATGTATAGTACTTCTATTTAGTCACTACACATTGTTGTAAATTTAAATACTAAATCATGAGTCCAGTACTCATGGGAAAGAAGTAATACTTTTATGGTATTATCCAACCATGCTATACACTTTGGTTTATAGCTTTTCAACCTATTAAGACATTTTGGGAACCTATGTTTTCTTTGTTGGGTTTTACTCAAAAACCGGTTTCCAAAAACACTAAAAATGGACAATGGAAGTCTAACATTATGAATAAACTTAATTCTCTTTTTAACCCACCAGGGATCATTTTGAAAAGCATGGAAGGATTAACACAACCATAGAAAAAAAAAGAGCTACAACCTTTGAATACTTTGATCCTCTTGGGAGGTTGGAAGTTGATGAAGAATGTAGACTAGAACTCCACCTTAGCTAGAGACACCAATCGTTCTTCAACATGATAAGATGCTAGTTTTGATTATTGTAACAAAAAAACACTCTTAATATTTAAGTCAAAACCCAAGTAATGAATTAAAGAGAGTTTGCAAGTATCATCTTCTTATTGCAATATCTTAACACTTTAAGAGAGATAAGATGAATGAAGAAGCTACCTACCATTTTTGGGTCTCTAAAAGGACAAAAAAATTCAAGCATTCTTCCTTTTTTTATATAGAAACATAAACTCATAAAGGCTTTCAAGACCCATACTTATTTATGACATGAATGTGTGACTTAATTAAGACGTATGGGAGTACTCTACATCAAAGAATAACAAGCAACCATCACATCCCCTCCTTTGAGGGATGTCCACGGTTTTACAAGCAAGAGAGAGGGTATAAGTGTTTAACACTCTTCCATTTATTTTATAAAAGTCTATCCTAGATATTTTATAAAAAGTAAAGACCTTTTAGTTTATATAACACATATGACTTTTATAAATCAAATCTAATGATTTTATTTGATACTTTTTATTGAAATATATTATTTTCATAAAATAATTATTTTCGAATTAATTACAAGAAATATACATAAATATAAATATTTATCGAGGATCAAATTCTTATAAATAATATATTTACATCAAGTTATTGCTAGTATTATCTAGCAATATCATCATATAATCTTTCTTGGGCATAAAGATCTTTCAATCTCCTAGTTGCACAAGAAACATCATAGATTGATAAAGACAGTGGTGAACATCTAGCAACATTTCACTGCCCCTAGTAATATATGACTTTGTTCCATGCTATCAACATCCAATTCCCAATAGCTTAAATCTATAATTGATGTATAAGGTGACCATATTAGTTATCTCTTTGTTGTAGATATCCTCTTGAACGTGAGACTTGGATCGCAATCAATATCATTTTGTGTTCAACTTTGGGTAATGCAAATTAGATGTCTAGCTCTCAACACATAAGAGGAAGAAATCCCATCTGGAGTACATAAGCCTCTTGAATAGTTTAGACTATACCTGATAATGGCTTTTATAACTACTCGATTAAGGATCAACGTTTGACCACATCAAAGCATACAATTCCCTACACTTAAGTCCCACTTTGTATCTTAGGTATTAAGGATACACAGATATTACATTTTAATCAAGAATTACTCATGATAGTGATCCATGAGATGATCTAGATGCGGGTCCATCCAATACTAGTTCTCTGACATGTACCTATGAATATTGGTTTCAACCCATTGCCTACTTTCATATAATGAGAGTCAACCAATCCAATTCATATTAGTCTTACTTCATAATTGCTCCCACATTTATAACTGACTATGAACCATTAGAATAATAAGATTATTCATGTATTAAACATGTTAATATAGAACACAAAAAGTATTATTATGAAGATCACATCCTAAAATATCAAAACATTATATAATAATGGTTGTCACAAATATCCAATATCCAAATACTAAATCCAAATCAAATCCCATTTTTAGAATAACAAGGTCTTATAGATGAAGTGTGACCATTCATAATTAAGCTTAAAGGAAAGACTTTATTAATGGGCCTTGACTAAATTTAATTTGTGTGAATTTTGTGAATACTATCTTCTCCATATTTAACTGTATTCTAAGTATAGTTAAATATCCTCGAGACTATTATTTGTGTTCTGATGTGATTTAGAGTCTCTTCGCTTGATTAAATATACTCTTAAAGTCACAAAAGATTTATATGTTATCCTTGAATGGTAGAACTCAACATAGTTTTTCTATGAACTCATTCATTTAATGATATTTGATTTTATCTTCTAAAGTAGCAGCTTATTCTTATTTTGTAGTAGATTGTGCTATCATGTTTTTCTTGGACCTTATCCCAACAAAACCTACTCTTCATTCCATAATAAAATCATAATCTAATTATAATTCACAATTATATCTAACTCTTTTAAAGTTGGCATCTTGTGTAGCTCTTTACACGAAGATATGCTTCTAAACTGATTTTCTCATATATATTATCTTAGTTCTTCTTAAGTACTCTTAGAATGTCCTCATAGTCATCTAGTGACTTACCCGTGTATTCAATTGATATCTTATGATATGTTCATAGCATAATCATATACCTAGTCTTGTACACAATTACCATAAATGATGGATTCATTTTCCAAGAAATTAGAAAGTAAATCATTTTATCTAGCAAAAACTAATGTGTTAGGTCCTCTTGAGTGTAGCTTAAAATAATGTCATGTGGCCATGAGAAGAATCCTCCAAAGGAATCTTGTATGTTGATCTCTTTAAAGATATCGACAATATATGAAAAAGATTTTAAAACTTTAACATTCATCTTTATCTATCTCTGTAGATTTTACATTCTGAGAATGTATCTTGTCTTTCCTAAGTCTTTCATCTTAGAAACACTTTACAAGTCAAGGCGAAAGAGCCTTGCATAGTCATAATGTAGTTTCTCATGATTAAGTATGTCTCATTCATACAAGATTAGGAATATCACTATTGCTCCCACTATTTCTTAGTACACACATGTTTTCTTCATTTTGATATAAAAGCATACCTTGTGTTTTAATATTAAAATGTCGATTCCGAACTTTGAGATGTTTTCTTTTATATATATATATATATATATATATATATATATATATATATATATATATATATATATATATATATATATATATATATATATATATATATATCCACAAATGGATCTTAAGGCCTACACATTTTATCAGGATAACCTGGATTAATAAAACCTCCATGCTAAGTTATATACACATTTTCAAGTAGGTGTCTAATAAGAAAAGTGGCTTTTCTTGAAATCTATTTTCCATATATCATAATCAGAATATGTAGTTATGGTAAATAATGACTTTGTTGATCTAATCATAGCTACTTGAGAAAAGGATTGATCATAGTCATTGACATGAATGTGATTAAAGCCTTTAACAATAAGTCTTTCTAAATGTGTATAGATCTTCATGTTTGTATTATTTATAAAACAACTACTTAGTCCTTATAGCCTTGCTATATGGAAGAAGATTAATTAAGTCCATACTTGATTATTAGACATGGATTACATCTTAATGTTCATGATCTAAGTCATTTATCATATTTAATATCTGATATAGCATTTTGGTAGTTGATGGATTTTCTAGAAACCATCAATAAGAACTCATCAATTTGATATTCCAAATTTCTCATGTTATGGATGATTTCAACCATATATGCGAATAGTTTGTGTTTATGAATAGTTATTATTCATTTTTAACAATTCCTTGTTGAAACTAGTGCCAACTGTCGCTACATCAGCTTATGGTTCTTGAGCTACTTCAAGCTCCATGTGCCTCCACTTGTTTTGTCATTAGTAGCTTGCTTTTTGACAATTCAACTTTCAAAATAATAAGAGAAATTATTCTTGGTGGGTTTGTGTAAATATTCTAAGCAACTTTTAGAGTATTATACAAATATGTATTTAGTAGATTTTGGGTTAATAAGTTTTAGTTTAACATAGGTTTCAAATGCTCAAAACATTAAGTAAGATAAGGATCGAGCCTTTGCATACTAAATCTTATAAAATGTTCTATCTACTCATTAGTTGGTGTTTGTATTCGAATTACAAGTGATAGAGATTAAATCATAATCCCAAAAGTGAAGGAAGATAATTTCCACCGTTTAGAAAGTAAATCATATCAAGTGAGGCTTAATTCATCCATTACTGTCACTAAGGCTTTATGCAGTTCTATTGGTTTGTATCTCAACTTTATACTTCAAAACTTCAACAAAGGTTTCACAATTATCTTTTAACATGTAAAAAATAATTACAATGACTTTAGTTGTTAAATAAAGTTGATTAAGTTTCATGTACAAAATCTAGACATTCATTAGAAAGGAATGTCATACATCAGAGTGTATAGTCCTTAATAATTATGTTGTGTACAATATAGTGAGAACATCATTAGCAATATTTAATATATAAATAAGATTCACATATGCCAAATAAACTACATTATTTGCTTTTAAAACTCCATTTCTTGAAGTTGGAATATGTTTAAATTTGAGTCAAATCAAGTTTGAGTAAAAAATGTTTGCATATAGAACTTGTTTATTTAGAAAACTTTGATATTTACTATATAATTATCTTAAGAGATCTAGTTCTCAAACACAATTTAATAATTAAAGAATATTAAGGTAACCATTATGAAAAACGTTTAAGTAAATAATCAGTCATTTAATAAATTAATCGAGACATCTATTTAGACAAGTTAAATTAAAACATACATTGTTCCAATAGAAATATTGTTTTATAATACAATTAATTTATGTTCTAATCATAAATAATAAACTAAACTCCGAGAGTGAAGTTCCAACTTGCTTGTGCTCACTCTTCTTGAATATTTTCGAGCCATTTAACAATATCATATTAACATTAAGTACCAAGTAATTGAGTGGTATATGAAATTTATAAGTTTTATCTAGTAGATACCTAAAGTACTAGTCTCTCCAGATTTTCTTTTCAGATAAGAGGGACAGTTCCCCTTCTAGTGTTCTGTTTCTCCACAGAAGAAACAAGATCCATATCTATGGACCCTTATGGATTTTTGGGTCTAAAGGTGTCCTTTCCATGAAATAATGGGTCTCTTAGATCACACAAGATGATTATTTTTAGCCTTTCATTATTCCATTGTTTGAACTGGCTTAAAACAAATATCATTGTATTGTCGGAATATCTACTTATCATGTAGGAACAACATATATACATCTACGTTATCCAAGACTTCATGGCAATCCGGAATAATTGTTCCCGGTATGATGTTAGAAACATCTACATCAACACAATGATGCATCCACTAGGTTTCATGTTCAGGTCTTCTGCTCAAAGCAAGTGGTTTAGGAATAGGGCGTTTCACAATGTTATTATTTCAGCAAGTGAAAGATGATGCATGGTAAAGAGATTGGATTTTGTTTTTATCTACAAAATTCATTTAGTTTTTTCCATATTTAAATCTTCAATAGCTAATAACCTTAAGTTTCTAAAAACATTAAATTATCAAAATCTAGGATCCAAGTTGCAAAAAAAATAAATGGTTAGGTGACCTTTATATCATTCATTTGAATTTAACTAGGTAGATATCGAGTACCAATTATATTCTACTATATAGTTCCTAGAGCTATGTGATCGCTAATAGCAAAGTTTGATAGACATGTTTGATCTCGTATCAGCCTCAGCTCTCTATTTTTTATGTGACCTTTATCACAACAGATTTTCGATCAAATCATCCAGTTTGACGAACTTGTGTAATCGACTTATAACTTGTTTACAGAAATTGAGAATACACCACGGTCATCAAAAGATAATACATAGTGGTTAGGTGCCCTTTATCCCACTAGTGTAGGCCCTTTAGGATCATATATTGTCTATCAATATCATCTTATAATGTTTCTTGGGCATAAAGAACTTTCATTGTTAGTACTGTTCCTTACGGTGGATTAATATTGACTTAATAAAATGTGTTTCAGTGTTATCCTTCCTTTTCTCCCTGGCATTGGGGTTGGACTTATGTATTATAACTTTAATCGACCTTTACCCTTGGGCAATTGACTTTCTTCTTCTTGACCCTTCTCAAGTTGCTAATATCCAAATTAGAGTGAACTGATTGTATGTACTTGTTATATAATTAATCAAATACACATAGTCAACTCCCAACCTAATTGAATTTCATTTCACTTCAATCAATCAATTAACGATGTACACTTGACATTTACTTCTTCATACAACTTAAAATGCAATAGTTGGAGAAACCACAAGAGACACCTTATCTAGTTCATATTTATTCTTTTCATACATGAGAGCTATTCTTAAGTCACGAATTTAGTTAAGATCAAATGGCCCTAATTTGCTATCCTTTCAAAGGTTTTTATAGCAGTGAAAATTTGTAGTGGAAGTTTGTAAACATCAATCAATAAAAGTTACACTTTTAAATAGTTTGAAATATTCCTTAAAAAATTAATTACCCAATTCAAAATTATCTTGTTGAGGCTAAGACATATATTTCGCTCCATGATGTGAATAGGATTGCAATAATAACATCGAGAAGTTATTTGTGTAAGCAAATTGTTTAAAGTTTCAGTCTTAATGAAACTCCTAGATCTATCGAGATTTATTGATTTATGTAAATGGCATGTTTATCTCTTCCACACTCATCCAAATTCATGATATGGTTGTCGTTGATCATGAACTTAGATGGTAAATCAACCATGCAAAAACCCCCACGATCCCTGACCCAAGTTATGCTTGTGTTATTGCAAGCATCACATCACCTCAACTATAATCCAATTGACGCATTGGCTTCAGGCACATCCCCAAGTCAACGAATTGTAAAGAAGCATGTGTTTTTCACGACAACTACGATCCTTTTAACCTTTAAAATTCATTTTATAAAATTCATTTTTATAATTGCTAAATTTTCTTTATTTTAGTTCAAATATTTTAACTTTCCCTTTTGAAATAATTTATTTTAAGATTATGTTATAACTTCTATTAAAGCTTCTTTTTATTTTTAACTTTTAATAATATTAAGTTTCATGTTCTAATTCACAATTAAAGCAAACATACATAAAAAAACAAGAGAATAACGATACCACCGGCCTCGATCTTATGTGTCACCCATATGATCAATCAAATCTAAGACAAGTGAAATTAAGGACATATTAAAATCTCTCAATTCATCACCTACCAACTCTTGATGCTAGCTTAAACTCCACGAGACTCTAAAACTCCAAGATCCCCAGCTTGTGTCTTCGTTCTTCATTACATAAAGTTTTCCTATTCTAATACAATTTTCGTAACTAAACTATTACGTGACAATGTGAGAGGGAAATTTTCTTATTACATAATAGAAATAAATGACATGAAGGTCATAAAGATCAAAATGATGGGTTTTATACATAAGAACAATCCTATGTGCTTATACAAACTCTAATGCTTGGATCTAGGTTTCTCTATTGTACATGCAATGAATCCAAGACTTACAAACCCTAATCTAGCATACATAATTTCGAAATTAACATATAACATCAGATCTAGATGTTTACCTCTTCAATGGAAGCTTGAATCTTCTTTCTTGTAGCTTAGAGTCACAATTGTAACTCCTCTAATGGCTTACAAACACCACAAGCAAGAAGGAAATTATGAGAGAGGAGGGAGGATGCTTAATTTCGGCCTAGGGTTTCTCTTGGAAAGCAAGTCGCCGAAAATTGAAGGCTAGGGGTCTTATTTATACTGTAGGCTGCTAGGGTTTCAGTCTAAACCCTAATGGACAACTTATTCACCAAGCAGCCCAAGGAACCTTCTGGAACAAGGCCTTGGACGAAAATATGATGATCCTTCATCATAATTTCGTTCCCCCTTAGTCCATTAGGTTTCTCAGCCCAAAACTCAACTATCACACATTTGACAGTTTATGCCCCTTTATTTAATTAATCTCTTTTAGTCACCAAATTAATTCCTAATTAATTTATGACTAATACTAATTAAATAAATATGATTTCTCCTTTAATATATTACTCTTATAATATATTAATAAACCATAATATCCTCTCTCTTTCTTTAAATTACCTTGTCAAGTTGCTTTGGTGAAGGCAACCCAAAAGGACCACGCGCAACCGGGTCAAGTACATACCAAATATAGTTACGGGGTTAGACACTAATCCAACAGTCTCCCACTTGGATAAGTCTAGTAACTATATCTCACATATGACTTCAGGATCCGGTTAGCAATCGTAGCTCTTATACGCTTCTGTCAACTCTGATCAAAAATCCTGTCCTTCAGATAAGGGATCGTATAATCCTCTGTTCTAGATATCATGCTGACAATACTTGTTGTCTAGCATTTTGTTTCTCGATCTCTGATTTATTCAACATAGAATTTAGTTGAACACATCAACTTCATCCTGACCAGGCCCGGCACATAAGTCAAACTAAATCATCGAGTGGCCAAGATATCGCTTTTATTCTCATAGAATAAAATGTACAGAAAAACTTCGACTTATATGCTTTTATCATTTACTAGCTAAGTCACACACAATAATGTGTTTTATAACATCAAGTTACTGATGCGTTTTCGCATTATCAATGTATAATCAACTAGCAAACAACAACCATATCTCTAGGTTTAAAGATTATATGATATTATCATCTTGCGATCACTTGTTATAACTTTCATGAAGTGATACTAGCAAGTGCGGGTTTATTCCAATGCTCAAAACATATTTCATAAGCACTCATAAACTTTGTAGCAAACTTTTGCTATGTCGAAAACCTTTTAGACAATCCACAAACAAATTCATGACAATCTTCTTTCATATCTACTTCCAACATATGAGCGATTGTGGACCGTTCGAACAATCTTATTATTCAGGAAGTCAAAACATGCAAAATCGAAACAATAGATAAATAATCAACACAAGATAGTAACTTTCTTATAAATAACACACCTTTATTTAATCATCAAATGTTGAATACAAAATTATCCATTACAAGTTTCCTACCTATCTAATCCAAACTAATATCGTCCTTTAGCCCAACGCTCTTAGCGTGCTTCAAATGCTTGACCCTACTCAGTCCCTTCGTAAGGGGATCTGTTGGGTTATCTTCCGACGATACCCTCTTCACAACGAGGAGTCCCTCTTCTACCCGATGTCTAATAAAATGGTATTTCCTGTCGATATGTCGAGATCTGCCATGATCCCTTGGTTCCTTGGTCATGGCAACCGCTCCTTCATTATCACAGAAAATTTCCATGGGCTCCTTTATGGATGGCACAACTCCAAGGTCTCCAATGAAGTTCTTCAACCATATAGCCTCCTTTGACGCCTCGCTTGCCGCAATGTACTCTGATTCGCAAGTTGAATCAGCTACGGTCTCTTGCTTGGAACTTTTCCAAGTCACTGCTCCTCCGTTCAGGGTAAAGACCCAGCCCGACTGCGATCGGTAATTATCCCGACCGTCTGAAAACTAGCGTCACTGTACCCTCGCACCCTTAAGTCATCACTCCCACCGAGGACTAGAAACCATTCCTTGGTCCTTGGTAGGTACTTAAGAATATTCTTGACAGCAATCCAATGTGCTCTACCAGGGTTCCCTTGATATCTGCTGACCATGCTCAAAGCGAAGGCCACATCAGGGCGAGTACAGGTCATAACGTACATAATCGAGCCAACTGCGGAACCGAAAGGTACTCGGCTCATATCAGCTATCTCTGCCTCTGTACTCGGGCTCCGAGTCTTACTCAGTTTGGTATTGCATTGAATTGGCAACTCCCCTTTCTTGGAATTTTCCATACTAAAACGCTTTAGTACCTTTTCCAAGTATGTATCTTGACTGAGTCCTATCAGTCTCTTACTTCTGTTTCTCACTATCCTTATTCCCAGAATATATGCAGCTTCTCCGAGGTCCTTCATAGCGAAACACTTCCCAAGCCAGGACTTGACCTCCTGCAAGGTTGGGATATCGTTTCCTATGAGTAGTATGTCATCGACATACAATACGAGGAAGCTCACTATACTCCCACTGGCCTTGACATACACACATGACTCATCTTCACTTCACAGAAAACCAAACTCTTTGACCTTCTCGTCAAAACAAAGATTCCATCTGCGAGATGCTTTCTTTTAATCCATAAATGGATTTCTCAAGCTTGCACACTCTATTGGGATGCTTCGCATCGACAAAACCCTATGGCTGATTTCTCAAGCTTGCCAACTTCCCATTAAGGAAAGCAGTTTTAACGTCCATCTGCCATATTTCATAGTCATGAAACACAACTATTGCTAGCATTACCCTAGTAGACTTTATCTTAGCAACTGGCGAGAAGGTCTCATCATAGTCAACTCCAGGAGTTTGAGTAAAGCCCTTCGCGACCAATCACGCTTTATAAGTGTGCACTTTCCCATCCATGTCTGTCTTCTTCTTGAAGATTCATTTGCACCCGACTGTCTTATGACCTGGTGCATTATCAACCAAATTCCAAACTTGGTTGTCATACATGGACTGAATCTCGCTGTCCATTGCCTCTTTCCATTTAGCAGATTCCGGGCCTACCATGGCTTCCTTGTAGCTATTAGGTTCATCCAGATTTATTAGGGTATTATCACTAATAAACGTATCCCCGCCAGTAGTAATATGGAAACCATAAAACTGGGGTGGAACAATAACTCTACTCGAACGTCTAAGAGGTAAGGACTGGTCAATTGGTTCAACAGGAGTTTCCTCCTCAAGTTGAACGCCAGTGTCAGAGGTTCCTTCATCTCCTGACTCTTGAAGCTCTTCAAGGTCAATCTGACTCCCACTGTCTCCTTGACTTATGAGTTCTCTTTCTCTGAAAACCCCTCTCCTAGCAACAAAGACAACATTTTCACTTGGTCTATAGAAGATATAGCCAAAAGACTTCTGTGGATAGCCAATGAAATAACACTTCTCACTATGAGGTTCTAGGTTGTCGTGAGTCTCTCTTCTTACGAAAGCTTCACAACCCCAAACCTTGATATGTGCTAACGAGGGAGCTTTCCCTGTCCACATCTCGTGAGGTGTTTTGGCAACCTTCTTGGTGGGAACTAAGTTAAGGATATGGGAGGCAGTCTCTAAGGCATACCCCCAGAATGAGATTTATAACGAAGCACAAATCATCATAGAATGAACCATGTCCAACAAGGTTCGATTACGTCTCTCAGCCACACCATTCAATTGTGGCGTTCTAGGAGGCGTCAATTGCGAAACTATTCCGCATTCTTTTAGATAGTCGTGAAACTCAAGACTTAGGTACTCTCCCCCTCGATCAGATCAAAGCATCTTGATTTTCCTTCCCAACTGATTCTCTACTTCATTCTTAAACTCTTTGAACTTTTCAAAGGTTTCTGACTTTTGCTTGATTAAGTAGATATATCCATATCTGCTATAATCATCTGTAAAAGTCACGTAGAAGCGACAAGCATCCCTTGTGGTGGATCTAAAGGGTCCACATACATCAGTATGTATGACATCCAATACACCCTCACCCCTTTCACATGTGCCAGTAAAGGGTGACTTGGTCATCTTCCCAAGTAAACAAGATTCACACACGTCATCGTCCCTAAGGTCGAATGACTCGAAGACTCCATCCTTTTGGAGTTGGGCTATGTGTTTCTTGTTAACATGGCCAAGGCGACAATGCCACAAGCATGCTTTGTCCAAACTATTGGACGAATCAATATTCAAGAAATCATTTCCTAAATTATCTACAATCAACACAGATTCATAAATCCCGTTACAAGGTAATGCATTGAAATAAAAACACCATTCAAATAAACATTAATAGAACCATTGCCATTATCAAATGAATATCTGAAACCTTGTCTATATAATCCATGAAAAGAAATGATGTTCCTTGCCATATCTGGCGAATAGCAACAATTATTTAAATCTAGTCCTAACCCATTACTCAACACTAAAGAATAAACTCCGATCTTGGTTACTGGTGACGAACTCTTGTTTCCCATGACCAAGTTTATTCTCCCATGCTCCACTTCCCTACTTTTTCTTAGCCCCTGCAAATCAGAACAAATGTGGAAACCACATCCAGTATCAAGGACCCATGAAGTAGCAAGTGATGAGTTATTAGATTTAATTGAGTACATACCTGCAAAGGTGGGCTTTATCTTCCCATCCTTAATATCTTGCAGATATTTAGGGCAGCTTCATTTCCAGTGGCCCTTCTGGTGGCAGTAGAAGCACTCTGCTTGCTTGGGGTCAGAAGAGGGCTTAACAGAACCTGCTTTGGTCCTACTAGAAGAGGAACCATCTTGGGTCTTACCCTTTTGGTGGCTCTTAGAAGGAGCCTTCCTCTTTTTACCCTTTCCTTGGCCAATTGCCAACATAGGAGCAGCTACAGTAGAGGATGATGCAATAGATTTGTCCTTGAGGTTGCTCTCAGCAATCCTCAGGAGCCCTTGAAGTTTACTCAGGGTGACCTCTTCCTTGTTCATATGGTAGGTCATTCTGAACTGGTTGTAGCAAGAAGGCAAGGAGTGGAGGATGATATCGATAGCCAAATCCTCATCAAACTTAACATTATGTTTGAGAAGACGATCAACATACCTTTGCATCCTTTGCAAATGGGCGGTTAGAGATTCTCCACTCCCCATCCTAGCGGTGATCATGTTGGTAATGATCTCATAGCGCTCTTGCCTCGCACTTTGGTGGTACCTGTCCAACAAATCTTGGTGCATCTCATATAGATAAATGTCCTCATAGGACTTTTGGAGTTCGAGGTTCATGGTGGCCAGCATGATGCAATGAACTTTCGTAGCATCACGCTCGTGGGTCTCAAAGGCAGCCATTTCTTCAGGAGTAGCAACTTTTGGGTTGATCTTTTCCAGTTTCTCATCGAGGACATATTCTTTATCCTCGTAGCGAGTTATCATGTGAATGTATCTCATCCACTCGTTGAAATTCGACCCATCAAATGTCACCTTTTGACATAAGTTCATCAGCGAGAATGACTCATAAGCGTTGTTGTTTGCGTTTGCGTTAGACATCTGAAATAGAAAGGAACAAAGTTTGATTAGAAATGAATACCCAATAAAACACCCAAATGAGAAATTAGGGCTAGGATCCAACAACATTATTTACAACTTAGAAAAGGGATGCCGTAATCTAAAAGTAAATAATTTGAAGGTAAGTGAATGACGATTCTCTAATTTTCACCATGAAAAACGAAAAGAGATTAAGTTTTAAATGTATTTGAAAATTCCTAGATTTCTTTTGAGATTCATTGAACATTTCAATGGCATGTTTAAATCTCGATATGCATTTCAAATTTGCGACTGGGATGCCGAGGATCGCAAACAAGTTGTGAATAACCATGCGAATCAACATGGTGCACTCAATGTCTCTATCACCTAATCAATGTGCTGGTTATCCACGCACGCTCCATTGATCTATGATAAACATCGAGCCACCCTTCGCCACCAATGTCAATCCCAAATTAGTGTGCCGGTTAGCCACGCACGCTCCACTAACGTTTGACAAGGGTACAAAGTGTAATTCCATGGAATAGCATCAATTTTCACATTTTACCCTAAAGTAACTAAGATTGGGAATTTGAAAAACATTGTAGTTACTTTGCAATATTCATTATACTTATAATGAGGAATTAAGTGCCCTATCCTATCCGTTCGGCTAACGACCCTCCACCAGTCAAGCAAGCGGTGAGTATGAGTGTACACCCATTAAGCGCCATTTTATAGGCAGCAACCTTATACCCACCTTATAGACTGGCTTCGTGAATGAGGCCTACTAGCGATAAGACTAGCTTATTCTTATACATATATATTTATTAATCTTGTAATAATATAATAGTATAGTGTTGAATTTTAAACTTGTAAAATTCTAAGGGTTTGAAATTTAAATCATTCAAAATTAAACTTTTAATCACAAAAATTAAATTTCAAAACTTGAGGACAAGTTTTGAACTTTTCAAAACACAAGGGATCAAATAACAAATAATATAAATCAAACAATTAATTTAGTGATTATCTATATTTGACCTAATTCAATTTCTTGTAAGATAAGTTATCCAATTAATTCAAATAATCAATTTTAATCATATAAGGAATTTATTATCTAATTTGGTAAATATCTTTTGTTTTTGGCAAGGATAGTCTCACAAAATCATTAAAATTTGAATTTTACCAGTAAAAACAGATTAGGTAACTATTCCATAGCAAAAACAGCAAGAAATCCTGATATTGCCTCTGTCTGACGATCCGACTCGCCGAGTCACTCATGGACTCGCCGAGTTGGGCTGACTCGCCGAGTCCATGAAGTGACTCGCCGAGTCCAGTCGAACAGAAGCCAGAAAAATGATTTTTAGCATGTTAAACACACAAAGCATCCATACAACAGAAACCAATCAAGGCTCTGATACCACTGATGGGTTTTATACATAAGAACAATCTTATGTGCTCATACAAACCCTAATGCTTGGATCTAGGTTTCTCTATTGTACATGCAATGAATCCAAGACTTACAAACCCTAATCTAGCATACATAATCTCGAAATTAACATATAACATCAGATCTAGATGTTTACCTCTTCAATGGAAGCTTGAATCTTCTTTCTTGGAGCTTAGAGTCACAATTATAACTCCTCTAATGGCTTACAAACACCACAAGCAAGAAGGCAACTATGAGAGAGGAGGGAGGATGCTTAATTTCGGCCTAGGGTTTCTCTTGGAAAGCAAGTCGCCGAAAATTGAAGGCTAGGGGTCTTATTTATACTGTAGGCTGCTAGGGTTTCAGTCTAAACCCTAATGGACAACTTATTCACCAAGCAGCCCAAGGAACCTTCTGGAACAAGGCCTTGGACGAAAATATGATGATCCTTCATCATAATTTCTTTCCCCCTTAGTCCATTAGGTTTCCCAGCCCAAAACTCAACTATCACACATTTGACAGTTTATTCCCCTTTATTTAATTAATCTCTTTTAGTCACCAAATTAATTCCTAATTAATTTATGACTAATACTAATTAAATAAATATGATTTCTCCTGTAATATATTATTCTTATAATATATTAATAAACCATAATATCCTCTCTCTTTCTTTAAATTACCTTGTCAAGTTGCTTTGGTGAAGGCAACCCAAAAGGACCATGCACAACCGGGTCAAGTACATACCAAATATAGTTACGCGCTTAGACACTAATCCAACACAAAACACAACCATTTAAAAAACACATAGGTCAATCCATGGCTCGGTGTATCGGATACATAAAATTCAAAACAAACAATTATTTCGAACTTATATTTCAACATTTATATTAAATAAATAACCATAAAGTTGAAAGCAAGTTGAAATAAAATTGTTTTCATGATCTCACATGCAAGAGATCATCTAAATAACAATGTCTAAGTATGACTTTTAATAATTAGAATTAAATAATTTAAACTAACAAACAACGTGATAATCATTTTTTGTAAAAACATCAAATTTTCATGAAACTTTATTAATTTGATTTAGATGCATGTCGAATACTGGGTGGAAACAGTTTCTACTAAAACCTAATGTCGATTTTCAGTTGTAAAAAGGTTTATTAAAAAAATTAAAACCATAGTGGCTTGATCCAATAAATTCGCTTTCATGTAAACAGGTTAACACAAAAAAATTGGAAAACAGAGTGTTAAAGATCTGAACAAGTGTCTCTAATACCATAGTTGGGTTATGGGGATACAAACCAATCCATAGAGCCACATTAGAAGCAATAAAAATAAACACCATAACTCAAAAAAGGATCAAAAGTTCAAACAATCTTAAGAAACTAAACAATATAAAAAGAGATAAAGAACTTATACCGTGGTAGTCCTTTGTAACCTGCATGCGTTTGAAAGAGAGAGAATGTTGCAAGTCCAAACCAGCATGCCTCTTTCATAGATGCGCCTAACACAGAGATCCTTGCAAAGCATGGCAATTCTCTACTCTTTCTTTCATACCTTGTAGATGAGTAAACTCGCTTGGGTAGACAAACTGTGTAAACCTGATCGGGTTTACGGACCTTGTAAACCAAATCAACTTAACGAACCTTTTAAACCTAAGTGGGTTGCTATGAGTAGAGAGGGGAAGAGAGGGGGAAGACAGCTATGGGATTCCCTTAGGGGTCCAAGGCCAAATTTTCCACTCCTATATATAGGAGTGACATTAGGGTTTCATTAAAACAATTGTTTGTTCACTAAGCAACTATCTTTCACTTTAAAACCTTAAGGATTTACAAGTTTCTATTCATTTACTAATGACTAATAAATTTAAAAACTAAATCCTCATTATTTCTCTTTTATCAAATATTGCTTAAAATTTTCTTCTGTGTAACCCTAATGGACCTTAACATAAATAGTATATTACCAATTGTTGTGAATATGTGTATTATTTCGAACAATAAGCTCCCAATTCCCAAACCTTTATAAGCTTTCACAACAACAAAAATCTCTATTTAACCTTACATTTTTGTATCACACATATCTCCACCTCGAAAGTAACCACATCCCAAACACTCCAACATGTTGATAATCATGTTTTGAGTTTTAAAATGGACACAAAAAAAATTTCAAGGTTACCAAGAACTAATTTCAATAAGGTAGTTTTACCTACCACTGAAAGTATCTGTTGGGTCAAAAATATGGTTTATACTTTGATTTTCTAAGCATTTATTGTTTTTATTATTTGGGCCGAAAATAGTATAGGATTAATTGTAGCTTGGACCGAAAACCCATGTGTTTTCGGTCTAGCATTGGATTATTTGTATTTTGGGCTTGGCCTTAGGTCCATATATATATAGGGTGAGGAGTGCATGTAAGGGAAGAGCCAAGGAGCTTAAGTGTGTGTATTCTAAGGTGTGAGAGAAACTAGAGAGAGAAGAGAGTGTGTGTGAACTATGTGTATAGAGCATCAATCATTTCATTGAATACATCATAGATTCATCTTCTTCTTCTTCTCCTTCTATTCTATTAGATCTGAAATCATACGTTTGATTGGGATTCCGCACCATCAAACGGATCTGATTGATACACAAGCAGATTTGGGGACTTTCAAGTAAGGTCCTTGATGGAAGGATCTTCACCAATGATCAATCAAGCAAATGAAAACAAAGAAGAAATCGAGTAGAAGATGAAATGAAATTGAGCTTGCATACGATTAACACATGAAACCGTCTGATACAACTCAATGGACCGAAAACTAGCAGTGAACAACTGTGGATCAACAACATACTACTGACAACCTGACAGCCTATATATACCCATGAGGACCGAAAACAGGTTTCGGTCAGCATACCGAAAGCCTGTTTTCGGTCACTTCCAACCGAGAACACTGACCTAGACCGAAAACATCAACTACACACAAAAGACTCCAAAATACAATGACAAATGCCCTAACTCATCTATATACTGTTGCCTAGCCCAAACCAAATATATTGGCCCTTCAATCTCCCCCTTGGTTTGGTGCTAGCATGAATTCAGTCTTTGTCAACCACCAGCACGTCTGACTTTCCCATGGCTCCATTCCACATCTCCTTTTGAATAATATCAGCAACCATCGAAGTGTACTCCTTAGCAGCAGACTCAAAAAGGTCTTCAGCCACCTTGATCTGATGATGAGAAAGCTCATGTATATCCCACTTTCTAAACTGTAGCAGATCCCTCTTGTCAAACAAACAAATACATCCATGTTCAAGTTTGATGACAACGGAAGCTGTAATTTCATCAAACACCCAGTATTGCATGGATTTTAGAGATCCATCTGGATGGTTCTGAAGGATAGGAATCTGCTTTACTTGATTAGTAGCAGGCCACATCACAGACCGAAGAGGCTGATTGGTTTGGGGATCAATGACACTTGGGTATATCTTGATGATAGACTCTGCAGTCTTCATTGAGGGAAAGCCCTTTGCCACTTGATTTTCCAAAAATAACTTGAACTGTGTCGCCTTGGGTTCATTTGATGGATTTGCAAAAGGGGCTTTAGACAACTCAGTGAGATCAACCCTGGTCCAAGAGTTGAAATCGTGAGCATCTGTATACAATTCGGTATTGCCACTCTTCCTTCTTACGATCCACATTTTCAGAGAGTCATGGAATCCCCATGAGATGATCCCTAACCTATCACCATAAACGTCTCTGAAGCGATTTTCTCCAAGATCTATAAAGGTGATGTTTGGTTGATCCCCGGGAGTATTCTGATCCGAGCTCTTCTTGAACAAAAATTGACCCTTTTCAGTAGACTTGGCTAGTTTAGCACGTTTTAACGCCACGACATTTAGAGCCTGCGCTGGTTCTTTGTCAAAACGATTGACAATCGTGGTTGTTCTTGTAGGAGGAGGAACCATGGGAGCGTCTTGATTGGGAAGATAGACCCTTGGCTCATCGACAGATGATTTGAATTTTTCACCAAATTCTTCTTCTAACTTCTTCTTCAAGTCATAATAGCTGGCGGTCAACAAACCAAAATGCGTATGAAGATCGGTGATCTGCTTTGTCTTCAGAGCTTTAGCTTCAAGAAGATCAGCAACTTGAATATTTAGCTTGACGTTCTCAGTTTGAAGGTCTGCAACCTTAATATCAAGCTCGATATTTTTCTGGTTCAGCACACCAATCTCCTTTCTCAGCTCAAGCACTGAGTCATCATCATCTCCAGATATACCTTCCTCAAAGGATATTCCTTTTCCGCGTGAGGAGTGAGTTGGACTTGATTGCTGGGCCAGATGAATGACTAGTCTCTCAGAGACAGCATCATGATAAGGCCTTGGAGGAGACGATCTCAGGCCAGCAGACGAACCACCAGCTTCATGGATAGAGCTGGGATTCTCTTGAATGGGTACAGATGAGGTAGGGGCAACTGTTGTAGATGGAGGAGTCTCTGTGTTTTGAGTTTGATCAGGAAAAATTATTCTCACCCTTGGATCAATTCTGCGTCTTTTCATTGGGGGCTGGGAGGTCAAGACTGTCTGGGTATCACTTGTAATTGGCTCGGATGTAGGAACCACATTATCAAGGGGAGGAATCCCTGATGATGTGTCCATATGAGTTGATGAATCAGCCGCTTGAACAGTAACCGGAGGCTCAACTTCTCGATCATCAGCTTTCTCCCTTATCTCCGGTGTTGGATTGGCACCATCATCGATATCTTTGAGGAAGTCATCGAGGTCTTCATTTGGCAAAGGGTGCTCAAGTCTAGTAAAATGCATCGAAACATCATCTCTGTCATAACCAGATAGATCAAGATTCTCATACTCATCCTCTCCTTCTCCTTCGGTCTCAGTAAATTCTTATGTAGTTCCCTCACTGAAGTTACTCTGAACCGCCACGTTTGTGAGATCATGCTCTTCAGCAACAATGGTGAACGGAGCAATAGTTTCTTCCTCATGGTCTGATGCATCGATAACATCGTCATTCACATTTGCATGTTCTGACAATGCTTGATCAGTTGATATTTGTTCAGACGACCCATGGGATTCTGAAGAGTCTGACAACTCAGTAAACTTTCCAAATTTCACGACAGGGTACTTCCCTTGGAACGTGATTTTCCCTTTACGGTTCTGCTTGATTAGGCTCATAGTGTTTGGTCCGAAAGCTTTCATGTCAAGAATTTCTCCTGTCTTGACCAGATCGGGAAATAGGTTGTTGATGAAGATTTGAATAAATCTTGGATAGAGCAGGAATTGATCCTTCGACTTCTTGTTAGCATTAGTAACCATCTCCTCCAAGATAAACCTTGAAAAGTTGAAGTCAATCCAGGCAGCCAATGCAACAATCGCCTGAGTATTTCTCGAGGATATTTCGTCTGAACCACCCTTTCTCCCATATATGCAGTTGACAAAAACGTGGGCTAGAAACCTCCAGTAATGAGGTAACAGCTTCTTCAGGGTTCGTGGA
Source organism: Lactuca virosa (assembly GCF_052849685.1). Lineage (NCBI taxonomy): Eukaryota > Viridiplantae > Streptophyta > Magnoliopsida > Asterales > Asteraceae > Lactuca > Lactuca virosa. Next base: position 74,360,451 of record NC_136432.1, on the reverse strand, counting down.
AAGACTCCTTCATATCCCATCTTCTCGAGATACTCATCAACAATTCTTAGATCGATGTCAGTCGGGTAAGCAGCTTTGTCATCAATCTTCAAGATATCTCTGATGAATTGCTCACAGATAACAACTTTACGTCCGCTGACAGAAGCTTCAATTTTCACTGATCCATTGTCTCCATTCTTGACACTTGCAGATCTCTAGAATTTATTGATCAGGTTCAGATAAATGATGGGGTTCCAGGTCAGTGCAGTTGAGATGCAGCATTCCCTTAGCATGTACATCATTGATTTGAACTCGTTGTATGCTACTAGAGGATCATCAAGAAGGATGGACACATTGTGACTTTCTGCAACTTTGAGACTTGCCATTTTATCTGCACAAAATTGGCCAAGTGAGAAAATATTTGATAATAACAAATTAAAAATTATTTTCTCAATTAATTTCATTTATTTTGGCCATTTAAAATATGTTTCATTCAAAAAAATTGGTTCTCGGTCAAGACAGTTAGACCGAAAGCTCATGGACCGAACAGAGTGTAGACCGAAAGCCATATGGGACCGAATACAGCTCAATCGAAAGCCGTCTGAGCCAGTTTGATAGAAAACGGCTCGGCTTGACCGAAAGCCGGTTAGCCGACGAACCGAAAACGGCTCGGCTTCGACCGAAAGCTGAGAAGGACCGAAAGCTCGCCGACAGTTCTTGTTTTCACGATTTGGCCACGATTTCACGGTCGATTCTCGGTAAAAATTACATGGGCATGGTCGGAATCTTCATACCTTCAAGAAAAACAAGTCGATTTGAAGAAATAACACAAAAAAATTTCGAGGGTTGAGAGGATTCTTGGAGCCTTTCGGTTAGAGAGAATGAAAAGAGGGAAGAAACTGATTTCGATGTCCCCATTCCCTTATATACCTGGTCCAAACCCGGTTCTTCACCCATGGGCTGACCCGATTTCAATTAGCATTTAAGCCCAAAACTAAAAAATTTTAAAAATAAATCATTTTGAGGATTAACTTCAAAATAAAATAAAATAAAATAAAATAAAATTTTCTAAATTTTACCAATCCTAAAAATTTAAAGAAAAAATAAAAATAATAAAATAAAAACATTTTCTAAAATTTATCAATCCTAAAAAATGAAAATAAAATCAAATCAAATAAAAATACCAAAATTTTTAATTCAAACTAATTTTAATCCTCTATCTTGAAATTGATAAATTTTTGTGATATGGGATCAAAGTTGTTAGACAATCATTTTCCATTTATCAGCACCTCTCCTTTCATGAATGGATCTGGTCGATCGCCGGTATTGTGATCCACTTAAGCACGAAAAATTGTGACAAAATTTAGGAATGCTATCAGTGACAGGACAAATTGATCCTAAGTTACTAGATAAAAATACCTAAGGACCATTTATCTGACGACAACCAAGGATATTGGTGTCCACCTAAATTGAGCAGCGAGATCTACAGCAATCTAGAATTGTTCAATTTTAGATGTACTAGAGCATGTTTCTTGCTTCCTGACATACCCCAATAATCAAGAACTTCCGAGATACTCCTTACTTTAGGTGAGCAGACGATTATTCATAGAGTGGATAGATTTAGATTGCATATGCTGTACACTCAGGTCGGATCTTTCAGTCACGCAGAGAGTGAAACATATGACTGACTAGAATTTCAGAGGGATTGAGAAGTAGAAGGTTGGATATGATGTGTACCAGGTCGGATTGTTAATCACGCAAAGGAGACAACATATGGCTAACAGATAGAAAGAATTGCATAGATAGAAGATGCAGAGAAATAGAGTTGCATATGCTGCATTCCAGGTCGGATCTTTCGATCACACAGAGGAGGCAACATATGACTAACAGTAGGAGAGAAAGAAAATAATTTCCTACAGACCTACTTTATCGGAATTCCCCAGTCGCTCCATCAATACCGGAATTAAGGACATAATCCGTACATCGAGGAAAAATTAAACCACAGTTCTAGATACGGGTTCTTTAATGTGGCTGGTGGATTCTCATGTATATCTCTCTGCTCAACCTATCCAAGCGTCGTATTGTCAGGCTAAATGGAACTATCTAGATCAGAAATTGTCAAATCTCTAGATTCCTTAAGTTCATCTGCACCTAGTCAAGTCCATTAAACTTTTCGTGCCTACCAGCGCATCGAACACAGAGCCTAGACAATTTAGCTTGGTACTTTACACAGACTCAGATTGTCTGTTATCACAAGCTGATATCACTTCCCAAAACATCACTTCTCATTAATATTTTTGATTTTTCTGTTTTTCTAATGTTTTTGGATTTTCTGATTTTCTATTGTTTTTGGATTTTTAATTTTCTAATTTTTGTTTGGTTTTTGTTTATTTCTCCCCCTAAATTTGTGCATGGGTGAGAATGAAATTAAAATGCGCAAATTTAAACTAACCTATACAAAAATTAATCCTCGAAGCGAATCATTTTCAAAAAGTTTACCAGCACATCCAATCGAGCTTTGTTAAACGGCTTGGTGAACATGTCCGCCACATTATTAGTAGTGGGAACCTGTTCTAGCCGAATGAGCGAGCGCTCATAACAATCTCTGATAAAATGAACTTTGATGTCGATGTGCTTGGTTTTTGAGTGCTGGACCGGATTTTTAGCCCTTTGGATCGCAACCTCATTATCACAGAATATAGGGGTTTCTTGAAAGTTCAAACTGTAATCCAACAGCTGATGTTGGATCCATATGACTTGAGAACAACAGGCAGACGCAACTACGTATTCTGCTTCTGCTGTTGAGGTCGAGACAGTATGCTGCTTCTTGCATTGCCAAGACACCAGCCTATCTCCGAGATATTGACATCCGCCTGAAGTCGATTTCCTGTCAAGCTCGCAGCCTCCGTAATTGCTGTCTGCAAAAGCATAAAGATCAAATTCGGAATTTTTCGGATACCAAAGACCCAGTTTTGGGCTGCCTTTGAGGTACCGAAAAATTCTTTTAACAGCAATAAGATGAGACAGTTTAGGACTAGTCTGGTAGCGCGCGCATTGACAGACCGCAAACATAATGTCTGGGCGACTTGCAGTCAGATACATCAGCGATCCGATCATCGATCTGTAGTACGTTTGATCTATGGATTCGCCTTCAAGATCAGGAGTCAGCAGTGGTCTCTCCGCCATGGGCGTCAAAGTAGGTGGCGTCTCTGAACCCGAACTTCTCGAGCATATCATCCACATATTTGGCTTGATGAATCAGGATTCCGGCTGAACATTGTTTGACCTGAAGCCCCAAAAACATGGTCATTTCCCCCAACGAACTCATCTCGAACCGCTTTTTCATGACGTCCTCGAACTCCTTGCATAGCTGAGGACTCGTCGACCCGAAAATGATATCGTCCACGTATATTTGGACAAGAATCTAGTCTGCACCGACATGCTTGATGAATAGGGTCTGATTGATAGTGTCGCGTGAGTAGCCATGATTGAGCAAGTGCTGTGTTAGGGTAGCATACCAGGCTCTAGGAGCTTGATGCAGCCCATACAAAGCCTTGTCTAACTTGTAGACATGGTTGGGAAGTTTTGAGTTAACAAACCCAGGAGGTTGGTCAACATAAATCTCCTCCTTCACCTTGCCGTACAGGAAAGCCGTCTTGACATCCATTTGGTATACGGTGAAGTTCATGTAGGAAGCATAGGCGAGGAAGATACGAATAGCCTCCAAGCGCGCCACCGGAGCATAGACTTCTGTATAATCAAGACCCTCAATTTGTCTGAACCCACGAACCACCAATCTCGCCTTGTTACGGACAATGACACCCGAATCGTCTTGCTTGTTCCGAAACACCCATCTAGTGTCGAGAGATTTCTTGCCTTTAGGCAACTCCACCAACTTCCAAACCCCGAGCTTTTCGAATTGATTGAGCTCCTCATGCATGGCATCCACCCAAATTGGCTCATTCAAAGCCATTTCGACGTTCTTAGGCTCAATTTGAGAAATGAAGCAAGAATAGAGACATGTGTTGACATCTCCACTCTGACTTCTCGTTTGAACTCCATCGCCCAGCTGGCCAATGATGTTTTCTATCGGATGATCGCGCTGTATGCGAGAGGGGATTTCGTGACTGATGTCATGGACTGAAACGGGAAGATTATGGATATTAATAGCTCCTTCATTTGCTGAAGAATCCATGGTAGATGAAACAGTTTCGTTTGTTGGATTTGCTACAAACTCATCTGCGATATGATCGGGAAAGAGAAGGTCCATCAAGTTTTGAGTGACAGCGGAAGTATCTTGGTTCATGAATTCTCTTTCGACTGGAGTTAGAGGAGTAGCATCAGCATCTGGAGCATGTTGTTGTGTTGAGGACTCGGGAGAAGCGATTGGAACAGTTGACTCCACCGGAGGATCAGTAGCAGAAACCAATGGTGGTCTGTAGACAACCTCTTCATCTTCGTCTTCAATGATAGTCTTCGAGCCAGAGGTAGACTTAGCTTGGTTATCAGACGACACACTAAAGGATTTGAATAGTGATGTGTAGTCAAATAGCAAATTAGGACCCACCCTAGCGTCCGTCTCATTCTCTTCAAGCCAACGAACATCGAAAGACTCCACGATTTGCTTCGTCTTCTTGTTGTATACCCTGTAAGCAGTACGAGCAGCGTATCCGACAAAATAGCAATCATCCGCTTTTGCATTGAACTTTGGGTTGGATTCCAAGTGGAGAAGGGTGCAAGTGCAGCCAAATACTAGGAAATGGCTGACAGATGGCTTGTGTCAATAGAGAATCTCATACGGGGTTTTCATCTGGGCTTTGTTGATCAGAACACGATTTTGAACGTAACAAGTTGTGTTGATCGCCTCCGCCCAAAAGAAAACTGGAAGTTTAGAATTACAAAGCATCGTCCTTGCAGCGTCTTGTAATGTTCGATTCCTCCGCTCAGCAACACCATTTTGTTGTGGTGTCCGAACAGAGCTAAATTGACGCACGATCCCTTTCTCAGCGCAAAAATGATCAAGAACAATGTTCTTGAACTCTGTTCCATTATCTGTGCGTAGCGCTTTCACTCGGTGGTTGGTTTGGTTCTCGATCATTACAATGAACTTCTTGATGAGGTCACCGATCCCAGCTTTTTTGGACAGAAAGAAGACCCATGTGAAACGAGAGAAATCATCTATCACAACGAGACAATAAGAATTTCGGTTGATGCTGAGGACGTTGACCGGACCAAACAAGTCCATGTGCAACAACTGGAGCACCTGACTGATGGAGTTGACTTGCTTTGGCAGATGTGGTTTCCGATGGTGTTTGCCTTGAGCACAGGAAACACATTTTTCAAAGGTGATGAAATCTCTGACAAGGAAGACCGCGGACCATTTCGTTCTTAGCAAGCCGGTTCAGGTTCTTTGCATTTGCATGGCCAAGTCGACGATGCCACAACATTGCGTTTTGTTCTGAGACTTTGGAAAAGAGACAAGTGACTTCATCGGGTACATTGCTGTTCATGTCGATAATATAGGCATTCCCATCCCGCTTAGATTTGACGAGAATCCACTCCTCCGGGATGACAATGCCCGACTTTAAGATTAGACATTCTTTATCAGTGAAGTGTGTCGAGTAACCCTTGTCACATATTTGAGAGACACTCAGTAGACTGTGCTTCAGCTCAGGAGCATAGTTGACATTCTCAAAACTGAGCACTCCATTGGTCACCGTTCCTTTTTGCGTTATCTTTCCGCCTTCTCCGCCCGCAAAGGAGATATATCCCCCATTAAATGTCTGAATGTCGTGCAGTTGGGAGATATCTCTAGTCATGTGTCGGGAGCAGCCGCTGTCGACATACCACGGTCGGATGACATTCCTCCGCAACTGTCCCTGCACGATGAGCGGAATCATTTAGATTTGGGGACCCAGGTCATTACAGTCCTGGGTTGACCCTTAACGTTCACAGATTCATCTTTCAATTTCTCTTTTCATTTTTCTTTTTCAACAGATACAGAGGATGATGATGACTGATCAGATTTTAATTTTGGCATCCACTGACATTTAGGTTTTGAGACAACTTTCTTTTCAGTTTGCTTCGAGCCGGTGGATTTTCTACTCGAAGAGTTTGAAGATCCAGACCTACTCATTGACGAAATCCACTTTGGCTTAGCTTGGGTCGATTTTGGCAAACTGTTTCTGGATTTATTGAAAACATGTTTGTTCTTTTGAAAACCTGCCATTTTCTTGGTTTGATTTGTTTTCCAGTCATCATCTTGAGAGCGAGTTCTGAAGGATTTTCTAATTAAAGCTCGTCCTCGAGACTCATTCTCTCCTCTTTGTGACAGATAATGCACAAACATCCGATTTAAACAATTTCTGGCAATATGACCAGCAGTACCACAGTTGAAACAAATTTGTTTATTATCATTGGATTGGGTACTGCTCTTGTCAGATTTCAGGTTTTTATTATCTTTTCTAGCATTTCCACATTTGCAAGAACAAGCACTAGATTGAGTAGCAAACATGGAAGATGTAGAAGCACTTGAATCAAACTTAACAACTTTATCAAAAACAACATCATTATTTTCAATTTTATCATTCTGAAATAACACACCACCAGAAGCAAAAACATCAGTTTTAGAATTTAAAACAGACTTATCACAAAACTCAACACCAAATTTTGACATTGAATTATTCGACTCAGACTTTTCAGCTTCTTGCTCCCCCTGAACTACTGACATATCTGCACTTGAGGTAGAAATGTTAGTATCCAAAATTTTATCATTAGACCGTGTTGCTTGTTCAGAAGTTAATTTCCCATAAACCATGAAAGGTTCTCTGTCAATTTCTTCTTGAGATAAAGGAATGACAGTATAGGTATGATTGAATGGAGGAGGGACACTCTCAAAACCTAATCCTACTTTCTTTTGGTTTCCACATGTAATGTCCTTCCACTGCATCTGTTCCTCTATCATTTTTGCAACTACTTCACTTGACCCATCAAATTTGTTAAAAATAAATTCAACATTTTCAAGACGATTTTTCAATGAGTCAAGTTCATCGGTCACAGCAGCAAATTTTCTTTTGAGATGATCAGAGTTCTCGCATTTGTTGCTGTAATCCTCTTGCAGTTTCTTAAAGTCCTTTGTTTTATTCTCTAATTGTGTTTTTAAAGGCTTTTGATTTTTTCTAAGTGTGTAACCCTCATACTTAAGGTCCTCGTTCTCTCTCTTGATTAATTCAATTTGGTCACGTAAGAATTTAACAGTTTTAATGCAAGATTGAGAGCAACCAAATTCACTGACCTCGGGTTTGGCTGGCTCAGGAGTAGTTTGCACCATGAACGTAAACTGAAAATTCATCATCTCTTCTTCAAGGTCTTTCTCTGCTTCTTCCTCCACACAATCCTTGATTTGAGCAAGATGCGCATTTTCAGGTCCTGAAATATTCAGAGCCTAAATTTGATCTTCCCAATCAAAGGATTAGGCCACCATCGCCAAGTTAGCAGTCTGATTGCTTGAAGAAGATCCCTTGTTGACGTAGGTCACCGGCACCATGGTTCGCTCAGAATTCTCCCTTCGATCTGGCTTTGGACATTCTTGAGCAAAGTGACCAGGTTCATGACAATTGTAGCATCTCAGCTTCCTTTTGTTGAACCCCACTTTCTTGTCTGAATTCACACTCCAATTGTTCTTTCCGGTTTTCTTGGAGAACTGCTTTGCCCTAAAAACAACCATGGCCATTTGCCAGGTGATGTCCATCTCCTCCACATCCTCTGGATGGATCTGGTCTAGGTCAGCAAAAGATAGTTGTGGGGAAAGCTCTCCGGCCACAAAAGCGTTGTAGCAGTTTACCAAACCAGTGGCGAGGGCCAGATTTTCTTCCTTCTCTTTCAATTATGAAGCTTGAGAACTGAATCCATGAGATTGAATGGGTGCAGCTGTGGATGAACCAACACTAGAACCAACTTGTTGAGCTAAAGTTTGAGGTTAAGGAACTTGAATGTGTTGCATTTGAGGGATCACGTATGAGGTAGGCTGATGAGTCATATAGGGTTGAACTTGAGGAACATGAACTTGAGGAGCTTGAGGAGTAGAAAAGCTTGAGAAAGCAGTGTTGTTGGTGGTTTGGATCCCAAGATTTGCTGAGGAGTATGAATTAACATGATTAATCTCCCTTTGCTTATCATCGAGATCGCAAGCCTTAATGATCGCCATCGTTTCAGCCAAACTCAACCTGTTCAAATCTTTGGTCTTTTTGATCACTGAGACATTCATATCCCAAGATTTTGATAGAGAGTTCAGCAGCTTCTTGTTTATCTCTGATCTTGTCACCATAACACCGGCGGAGCTCATTTCTGTGGTAAGTGTGATAAACCTTTGCAACTGATTCTCAAGTGTTTCTCCCAAGACATGGTTAAACATATTGAACTTTTGTCGCAGCATGTCTTGACGACTCTGTTTCATGTCTTCGTTGCCTTCATAGACTTCTATCAGTGCTTCCCATAATGCCTTTGCTGATGTATACTCACGAAAACCTTGAGCGATTTCCTGAGATAATGCCATGGTAAGTGTAGCAAGAGCTTTTTCTTGTTCCTCGACTCTCTCGAAATCATCATCGGTGTAGTTTTCAACTTGCTTATCAATTATGGTTCCATCTTCCAATGTGGTTGTGATGCGGATTGGACCTCTAAGAATGCTTCGCCATATCTTGAAATCCTTCATTTTGATGTACTTTTCGATCCGATATTTCCATTCTGGAAATCCTTCCGCAGATAGCAGTCGGGGAATTCGAGAAGTGGTTCCCATAATCGCATCTAATTCATGGTGAGCTGACATGCTTTGAGATTCCATTTTTGTTTTTGATTTGAAAAGATCAAGGAATGAAGGTTTTCGGTTGAGTGGTGATGACCGAAAACAAGGAATTCAGTATGGTGAAGGGATTCGGTTGAAAGGAAAATAAGGTTTTCGGTTCTGAAGAGAGAGAAGGTTTTCGGTTTATGATGATAAGAGGGGTTTTCGGTTTCTGAAGATTCAAGAGATTTCGGTTGAAGAACAGTTTTCGGTTTCTGCAGATTCAAGGGATTTCGGTTGAAGAACAATTTTCGGTTTCTGAAGATTCAAGGGATTTCGGTTGAAGAACAATTTTCGGTTTCTGAAGATTCAAGGGATTTCGGTTGAAGAACAATTTTCGGATTCTAAAGATTCAAGGGATTTCGGTCGAAGAATAATTTTCGGTTTCTGAAGATTGAACCGAAAACTAACAGTTTTCAATGAAAAACTTAGATTTTCGATCCGATTTTGATTTCCACACACTGAAACCTCAAACACGGCTTCCAAACAGCTTAGATCTAGACAGAAATCGATTGAAGATATGTTTTCGGTTGATGAAGATCAAACCGAAAACAATAAGATTTCAACTGAAAAGCTGAAATCCAAGCAGATCTCGATTCCACACGATGCAAATTGTGATCTGATCTTCAAAACTTGAGCAAAAACAGGCTTCTAGTGACCGAGAACGTGAAGAACACGACTGTGAAGCAGAAACTGAATAATAAGCTTGATTGACACCGGTTTGTGCTTTGATACCAATTGTAAGGTCCTTGATGGAAGGATCTTCACCAATGATCAATCAAGCAAATGAAAACAAAGATGAAATCGAGTAGAAGATGAAATGAAATTGAGCTTGCATACGATTAACACATGAAACCGTCTGATACAACTCAATGGACCGAAAACTAGCAGTGAACAATTGTGGATCAACAACATACTACTGACAACCTGACAGCCTATATATACCCATGAGGACCGAAAACAGGTTTCGGTCAGCAGACCGAAAGCCTGTTTTCGGTCACTTCCAACCGAGAACAATGACCTAGACCAAAAACATCAACTACACACAAAAGACTCCAAAATACAATGACAAATGCCCTAACTCATCTATACACTGTTGCCTAGCCCAAACCAAACATATTGGCCCTTCAGTATCTCAACATTATAAAGTTTTTTAGTACGATTGTTAAGAACGGACTTCATATTCAAAATAGGTGTCCATTATTGTAACTAATTGGTGTAACTTTGAAAATAATAGCAAATTCCTTTTTTTGGTTGCCCTCAAGAGTAATAATAGCTAGAAATAGTTTTAGGAGACTGATAAATTTGTTTATTAATTTATTACATGTTAATAAATTAATTAGAAACTAGTTAAAATTAATTAGAATTAATTTAGAATTATTTTGGGATTAACTAGAATTAATCTAGAGGTGTAGGGACTAAATATAAATTGTTCAATAATTAAACAATGGAAACATTCTGGAACCTATAGGTAGTGGATGATTTTGGGAGGCTCCTTGGAGGTTTCCAGAATTAATCCAAATAACAAATAAGGAAACTATTTCAATATGTATTAAATCTTAATATCACACCAAATATACTACAGGATGTTATTTCCCATCTTGAGGTTATCATGTTACCACCACAACTATATAAAGGAGCCTTGGGGTGCTCATATTTTCATCCAATACTACCTTCTGAAAGTCTGCAAAAATCTGATCCCACCTCCTGCATATATCCTCCTTTAGTTTCTATGGTTCTAGACTTTTAGGTGTGAACCACTAGAGGTACTATACTTTGGGTACTAGTCTTTCCAAGAAGCAACAGGAGAAATAAAGAGATCAAGCTACAAGTGACAAATTGATTTTGTCAAAGGTTAGTGTTTCATTCCTTTCTCTATTAGCTTGGTAGGTTAGTTTTAATAGTACGTTGATGCAATAGTAAAAATTAAAACATAGGGTACATGTATACTTAGGATGAATTTGCAATGCGTTTATTGCTTTAATCTAGCGTATAGTTGCATAGAAAACCCAAAAGTGGTATTAGAGTCTTAAGTTTTTTGTTATATGCAGAAGATTTAAAACTGACAAAAAATCGCAAAAGAAACCTGTTGTCGCAAGATGCGACGCGCCCTAGCCTTGGCGCGACGCTCTACCTAGTTTTTGTGGTTTCATATTTTTAGCAATAATTTCAAATTTAGGATTTACCTTTAGTTTAAATTAATGTCTTAATATGTTTAAAACGTATTAATTAAAATAGGAAGATAAATATGCCTAACTGATTTGAATTATTGATAATGATTTAAAAGTTATCTAATTAAAAGTTTAGCTAATGATAATTAGATTAAATCAAAAAATTTTAAACTGTTTAAAATCCACCCCTCATATAATTATTAAAGTTTTTAAAAGAATATGATATATATATATATATATATATATATATATATGTGTGTGTGTGTGTGTTTGTGTGTGTGTATGCGTGTATGTGTGTGTGTGATACCTTACTATATGTAAAAGAAAAATTGAAACATGTGTCCTTACATGTTTAATTAATGATATTTAATTAAATCAAGACTACCACTCATTCATGAAGTAATGCTATAAGAGAAGTATAGGGAAATAGCCTATAAAATTACAGTTGGATGAGTGTCCTTTCCACTCACCTCTTCTTTGTGTGGAGGATTGTCGTTAGCTGAAAGGGCTCTATAGGACAATATCTCAATAAAAGTAGAACAATGATAAGTACTAAAAACCAAATTCTTGTTCTTAGTTATTTTTTGGAAAATTGAATAGTTGCTAATCCATGATTAATGTAAATTATTCATTACAAGACTATTTATGGAGCATGTGTGGTTAACCGACACATAAATATGAGACGTAAAAGGAAAATGATGTGGACTTGTGCTTGTGGATTATTAATGGAGCATATGTGGTTAACTAGCACATCAATTAGAGAGTCATGACATAATCAATGGTCACACATTCTTGCATGGTTGGTTCACTAACTTATTTTTGAGATCACGGTATCCCTTGCACAAATAGAGGATGTGAAAATTCGAGATTAACATGCCATTTAATATATTTACTGAATCTTAAAGATCTAGGAGTTTCATAGTGATTGAAATTGGTAAAGTGAATTGCCTGCCTAAAATAATTTTGTCATATGATTACGGTGTCCCTCTTCATAAAACGAATCGAAAATATAGATCCTAGCCTTAAAATATAATATATAATTATTTAAAATATTAAATCAACTAACCAAATCTCTCTCTCTCTCTCTCATTTATAGATTTTGGGTCAAAATGGACTTCCTCTCCCTCCTCCTCCTCCTCTCACCAACATAAACTTCTCACTCATCTCTATTCAGCATAGAGAGAAACTCGCAAATAGGGCTAACTACCTCGATTGGATGAGAAGTCTGAGGATCACTTTGAGGTACGACAATCGTGTGGCCTTACATTCCCAAAGTGGGAATAAGGATAAAGGAGATTGGACATATCCACCTATGAGTAATCCTAAATAATCTTTGTGCTTCTATTGTGTCGTTAAGGGGCATTAGAAACAAAGCATCCCCAAGTACTTGAAAGATCTCAAGGATGGTAAGGTTCAAGAGAATGGGTCCAGTTTAGTTACTTATATTATCAAACTTCACAATACAACTACTTCTAATTCATGGGTTCTTATTATTATTGGATGTGGTGTTCACATATGCTCGATATTGCATGGACTAAAGGGAAGAAGAAGCTTAAGCTTGGAGAGATCAATCAGATCATCGGAAATAGACGAAGGTCGCATGTCATGATAGTTGAACAGTTAAAGCTGAAACTTGCTAGTGGAGTTATGATTAATTTAGTTAATGTTATTATTCGTCTGAGATGTCTAGAAACATTATTTATTTCCATGCATTGTATAAACAAGGTTTTTAGTTTTTGTTTGATAATGAAAACGGTGACATTCTAGTTTATAAAGATGGTTGTTTTGTTTTAAAATCTTCCCTTTGAAATGGAATATTTGAAAGTGTTATTTGTGTTTCTAATAATTACAATGTTAACTTTAATATTAATTCTTCTAATAGTCTATGTAACATCCTATTTTGAGAAGTTTCTTATTTCGGGATTGTGGACAATAAATGGATTAAGTAAAAGTCTTGGGCTTCAAGTGAATGGGGTTTAGACCTTATTGGATGATGACAAGGTTGGATAAGTGATTAAAGCCTTGGTTTGTGTCTTAGAGTCAAACGTAAAATAGGAAAAGTGATGTTTAAGACTTCTTTCATGAATTATGGTTTTTATTTCGACATGTGTTAAGCCAAAATTAACTAGATATAAGTATGGGGCTCGTCCATACCTTTTTGTGGATATAAAGATCGCCGAAAACAGAGTTGAAACGAAGAAGTTATGATTGTTTGGAGTTGGAGTGAAATTGAATGAAAACCAATTTTCACGAGGTAAGAAGTAATTCTCACGACGTGAGAGTGCTCACGAGGTGAGAATATGTACTCACGACATGAGAACTATGCAACCCAAATCCCACAAAATTTTTAGGGTTTTCAAGGTATTTAAAGGTAAGAATTCATGTTTTAAGGTATTTTCTTAGCCTCCGTCATATCTAGAACCTCTTAGGAGAAACCCTAGCCTCCATTCTCAAGATTGGAGCCTCCTCTCTCCCCTCTCATCCATTTTTAGAGTTTTTGGTGGTTTTGGAGAAATGTCTTCACGCAAGATTCATCCTTGAAGCTTGGAAATTGGAGATCTCAACTCTCATCTACCTTCTAGACCTTTGTAAGTTATAAAGTTCCAAGCTTTATTGCATATCATCTTGGATCTAAGTGTATTTGGTGTTTTGGACCATTTTAATGAGTTTTTAGTGAGAGTTGGGTATAAAGTTTGCAACTTTATTACTCTCTAAGGTCCCAAGAGCATTATATGTTTCAGATCTGGACTCTAACACCCTTTTGATCAGCTTAGAATGTTTTCTTGGACCTCTTGGACTGGGAAAGTTTTGACCTTTTGCCTTCCCTTTCTGCCATGCAAGTTATCTTGGTCATTTCGGTTGTATTTGGGTAATAAAGTTTAGATCTTGAAAGCTTGAGACGTTATCATGGATAAATTTTGAAACTTTATCCATTTATACATCATATTAATTCGGATCTGAAGGTTGGAGACGTGGACTTAATGGATTAAGTTGAGAAAGATGCATTTTTGGTCCCTATGAGACTTAAAGACTGATTTTGGTTGTTTGGATCATCCTAATGGATAAAGTTGGAAACTTTATCTATTATGGAGCTATTAAGAACCATAAAAATATGATCTTGGTCCTTATATCCCTTCCATGCAAGAGTCATGATGTCTTAATGGATTATTTAGTTAGTGTGTTAACTTTTGGACCTTATTTAGCTATTGAATGTCATAAAGGTGGAAACTTTATGACTTAGAGTAACGTTTTGGGACTAGATCTGGGTTTTTGGACGAAAGGACTTAAGAGAATAAGCACTTAATGGAAAAAGTGCCATATGACCGCGTATGTTGGGCATACTTCTGAGTACGTTGTGCGTACTCGTGTGGAATCATGTTTCTGGATGGTGAGTACGTTGGGCATACTCAGCTTGAAGTTTGACATCTTGACTTGTTGACTTTGACCATTGACTAGGGTTTTGACCAAGTTTGACCAAAGGATATTTTGGGTATTTCGGACAATAGTTTGAGACAAGGTCACTGTTTGTTATACAATTGACCTATAGAGTTGGTATACGGAGCTGTGTTGTGTTCAGCTATCTTTTCAGACAGAGAGGTGTGTTTTCCTGATTGTACTTGTGGGTCGAAGGCACCAAAACCGGCCCAGTAGGTTATGTATCCTAGTATATAGGATGTTGCTATGTTGTAGTGATATGTTAGATCTGTATCCTGGTATGTATGTTGTTGCTATGCGGTAGTGATATGTAGATTTGTATGATTATCTATTTTCTGGTTATATGTTTATCTGTCTCATATGTTGACATAGTGTGGTTGGGTTGAGGCAACACTGCTTTGTACGGAATCCAACAAACCTGGGAGCAAGCCAGACATAAGATGTGGGCCGGAAAGGTTAGACAGACTTATGATGTGGGCTCAGGAGCAATCCAGACATAAGTTGTGGGCCGGAAAGTCAAGTCAGTCTTATGGTGTGAGCTCAGGAGCAAGCCATACATGAGTTGTGGGAGGAAGGAAAGCCATAATCATGTTGTGGGCTCAGAGGTAATCTAGTTTGTTAGCTGTGGACCCAATATGCATGATGTTATATGTTTTTGTGGTCGTACTTTAGGGGAACTCACAAATCTTCGTGCTTACAGTTTGGTTTCATGTTTCAGGTACTTCAAATGATCGGGGAAAATCAAATGCATGATCATGCACATCCTTCTGGTTTTATGATTTTGGATTTTTGGGATACTCTGATTCATGTTTTTGACTTTTAGAAACTATGATTTGTAAACGCTTATGGTTTTGGATTGGTTTCAAAAATGAAAATTTTTATCATGATTTTGGGGATGTTACAAGTTGGTATTAGAGCCCTTGTTTGAGTAAAATGGATGAGCATTCGTGTGAAGTCAGACTCAAACTAAGGATCTGTAAAGTTTTCAAAATTGTTTTCAAAATTGTTTTCAAAAGTAATGAAAGAAGGATGAGATCTGTACAATCAGCCGGAGCAAGAAAGTATACCCCAAGTTACTATTTTTTATTATATGATAGAACTGCATGCTTCTAATAGGCTAGGGATCTTCAGGAATTCCATGATAGAATTGCCTGAAGTATGATGCTTGATAGCCTAGGAGAATTTTTTGTATGCTAGATGAAATGAACATCATTACTGTAGTTGCTTAGTGTGTGAAACATAGTTGTACATTACTAGGATTTTATTGCATGAGAATGTTTGATTTAGCCTTATTTCTTGTTCTTATCTAATGAAGAGCTTAGGGTAGAATCAAATATTCAACTATCTATGGGATCTAGCGTCATGTATGATTAGCATGCACGAGTGGCTGCAGGGTTGGTGGAAGTTTCATGAGTGAGTATAGTTTATAGCAGGTCGGCGTGAGGAATGATTAGCCACTCATGAGAGAGTAAGCATAGAACGTATGCATATCCTAGATTTTTGGGCCTAGTGGTCAGGAATTGAATATGAAGTTCTGCCTGATGTTTATGATATCTTATAGTCATTCGGTTTCACTGCTTGAATGTTGCTTGATTTGTGCTTTGAGGGACTCATATTGATGTGATTTAACTATTAAATTAATATGCTAAGTTACATGATGCAAAGGTTAAATAATTTTAAAATGATTGATTCAGCCTTATTACGTAGCTCTCGTTTGAGTCTAACCGTTGTAGGGTTGGGACTTTTAGTCGAAAGATTATTTAAGTTTTGTTGCTTGTAATTGCATTCATGAAGTTGTTAGTTGACATTAATAGGGGCTTTTCAGCAGTTAATGGCAGGGTGAGGTAGAGATCCTAGGAGAGCCTAGGAAGTGCTTTAGTGCGGTTGCTATGTTGCTTAGCGGGTATTGGGATTATTATTATGAGTAGAGGACTTAGAGGACTCGGAATGATTCTTGAGGAAAGTATGGATAGGTGTGGAAGGTAGTATTGGGCCCATACTAGTGGAAGCACAGGATCTATACTCGAATCAAGGGAAGTCACGAGGATTCTAAGGAAATGGTTGAGGGTAGATAGCATGGTGTGATACCATGATTTGTGATAGTGTTTCTGTATATGCCAATCTTTTGGTTATGGTTGCTTGGGCTGAGGATGTATTTGGTGATTGTTTGGGCTTTAGTGGCCATGTCAGTTTAGGTTTAAATGGTGTAGACCTAGGTGAGTTAGTTGATTAGAGGTCTCGAGGGCCTTGCCCGATGGTAGTGCCAATTGAGTCGTGGTATTCAAGAAAGAAGTGATTGTTATGGATTGGAATGTCTCGAGGGCCTTGCCCGATGGTAGTGTCAATTGAGTCGTGGTATTCAAGAAAGAAGTGATTGTTATGGATAGAGGATTACAGCCGTAGGCTGAGTGATTGGCATATGGATTGGAATGTCACTATCTTTGGCAGAGGCTATGTTCTTCCATCTTTCCATGTTCAGAGGAGGGATAAGTGTGTTAAAAATGATGAACGAATCAATTGATTAAGAAAAATCAACACAAGACACACAGATCTAAATAAAGTCTGTTTGGCTCAATTTCACGTCTGAAGAGTACAAGAGTGAGAGTATAAAATTTAATATAAGAATATTCCAGCCGATACTCTGACCTAAGTACTTACCCTATTATGTACTACAAACGTACAAAAAATACAAGGACTATAAATGACATATCGAAACTATAATGCCTTGTAAATAGATAACATATCGAAAGTACTAAGCTTTCGATACTCACATACACTAAATGAAAGATACAACTTTCGACTCTCACTATCTACTTTCGACCCTACAATCTCCCCCTTAGTGAGAATAGTTGAAGCTTCAAGCTATCATCTTCAGTGTCTGCAGAAGCTCCCTGCGAATCACCGTATACCATAGAATGATCTTTCTAATTTCTACTTTGTCTTCATTATCATTCTTTATGCAGTTGTTGATTCTAATTAGGAGATTCGTGAAATAAGAGTTCGTGTACCTATCAATATCTGTTACTTGAAAAAAAAATTGTCAGATTCCCCTTCTTATTCTTTCCTTGAAAACTACACCAAACGGTTGATGAATGATCTCACCATCTTCGAATTCATCAATGTTCAATTTTCCTTTCAGTAATGATTGTGGAATTTTTGAAGTCTTGTTGATGGCCAAGGCAAGATCTATATCAGTGATAGCCAAATATTCATAATAACTATCAAGATATGCCTTGATGTGAGCAAATCCAAGAATGAAAGCATCCTTGTTCATCTCTATTAGTTTTGACACATCAATATTGCTCAGTATCTTTGTAACCGTAATGAGATCGTTTAAGTTCATCAAAGGAAAATATGCCACTGTAAACTCGAACACCATGTTATTTTCCCTCACGACAACATAAAAAAAATTGTAGTAGCCCTTCGAACAACGTATCATGCACAATCGTCATTACTTTCATAATCTTTACTAGGGACCAAACTTCTTCCCCACTCTTTACCAAGACTGCATGAAATCAAATCTTCAACTTCTTGTATTTTTCTTTATCATTAAAATTGTCAGCAATCTTGAACTGTGGTGATGTGAATAACAAATGGTTGATTGAAATCTGAATTATCTGTATCATAAATCTTCTTTGACTTTTTGAGAAATTTGTCATTTTTGGCAAGCACAACAATTACAATCGTTTCATAGCACCATTTCTTGTTGGAGTCGCACTTGTTCAAGCATGGTGGATCGTTTGCTCTTTGTCTCCAAATGATGTTTATTTGTCTCTGTTTCTCCAACTCAACAACTTGTAACCTTTTCTTTTCTTCGTCAGATTGTACAACTTGAATGACTTTTTCCTTTGACTTTTGGATCAACATTAGAAGTTGATTTTTCAAAGGTCGAACTCAATCCCCCTGCACCTTCATTAATCGATACTCCTTTTGTTTGAGCTCTCGTCTGAGGAGCAATTCCTATTCATGATGTTGTTGTCGAAGATGAGATAATAGGCTTCATCGAGATGGTTGTTGGAATTTGAGTAGACATTACTTTCCCTACAACAACTCCTGTGTCTTCACCAGACACTTTAGACGAAGCAACTCCTCTATCTCCCCCTTGCGAAATGTGCATTGTATGAGGAGCATTCGTTCGGAGTCTAAGAACCAAGTTCTGGATCGGATCCAAATCAGCCTTTATACTAGACTCGATATTATAACCATCTTAGAAATGGATTCTTGAGAAAGCGAAGATTGAGTTGAAAGATCAACTTTTGATAACATCGCTTTAATCCCAGATAAGAATTCTTCAACCTTGACAAAAACTTTCTCATTTGTCTCTGTCTTGAAATGAAGATCATTCGAGTAATCTTTGTTAAAGGTTGTGATATATTCGATCAATCTTGTAGTTTCATCTACTACAACATCCATCTTCTAATGCAACAAAGAAGAATTTTCATCAAATTATTCACTTATGTATCCATTATCGTTCGAATTTCCTTCAGTTGATTCTCAAGAAAAACTTTTGTTTCTGCAATTTTTTTCTCAAAAAGTTCATGACGTTCTTTCGATACATCATGCAACTTAGAAATCTCATTGTTAAGAGTACGAGATTGAGTTATTATTCGATCATCAGTTCGCTTGTCAGCTTCTTCAATAAAAGTGTTCAATCGAGACTCTAGAGCTTTCAACAAATATTCAACTTCGACCCACTAACTGAGTGCTAACTTCTAGTATCAGCTAAAAATTGAAGTGTCGAATTCATTTTGGAGTTAAGAATTTTGAATTGCTTACCTGACATGATTAAGTTCTCAGGTATATCTTCTTCTTCATGATTGAATTGAAGTTCTGCAAACGAAACCATCACATCATAATCATCAGCTTCGTCTTCGTGAATTGATTTCTCAGCCTCATTTGATTGTGATGAGAAAAGTGTTGTGATTGGTTCTTATATGACACCAGAAAAGGTTGGTGAAACTATTGTAACAGGAATTGAAGAAGTATTTGTGATGTTGGTGGTGGTAGAACAGTTGTTGTTGTTGTTGTTGTTGTTGTTGTTGTTGTTGTTGTTGTTGTTGTTGTTGTTGTTGTTTCAACTAAATGCATCCCTTCATCTATTTTGACATTTGTGTACTTATCATATAAGTACACAGTGATGTGAGGAGTTTCGACCTCCTCCATAACAGACTTGTTATGTGAAACGTTGGATGGTTTGACTTTCGCCTTCTCAGGGATGGCTGTGGTTTTTTGTACACTATAATCGATGTTTGCACCCATATCAGATACGTTTGAAGTGACATCAAGAATCCATGTCTCCTCAAAAGTTGATTTGATAGGGGTATCCTTTCGTGGTGATATGTGAAAAGAATCCACAATTCGAGTGTCTGACCTATCGCTATCATTGTTATTCTCCATTATTACTTTCTCAAACTGAACCTCTGCCTCATTCTACTTTCACTTCTTTATCTTCTATGAAACATCTAATGCTTGACCCTTCTTTGATGCTGGGGATCTAGGACTTGAAACCACACGGAGTATAACTCCCCTTCTGGTAAACTGTAGCTTCTTAACTCTTTTTGAACCACTTTTTTTCGCAGCTAGTTCACCTTCTTGTGTAATTGTAGTTGTACTAGGAACAAGATTCTCCATGGAAATTGTCTTAGCTATTGGCTCAACAGTTTTGACAGTTGGCTCTTGAGTAGGTTTTGTGGTTTCACAATCAGTAGGTCTCGTAGCATATTTCTTAGTTCTTTTGAGTGCCCCTTTACCATTCTTCATGGATATAGTTTCTTTAACCAATTCCTCCTCCACTTCTTTTGGCTTTTCTTCTTGTTTCTTTTTCTTATGAGCCTTAGACCATTTTGATGGTCCTTCTACCCCTTTTTGAGAATTCTTTGGTAGAAGAACATCGGTTGGAGTAGAATCGATGGAAGCCCAATACTGCACCAATAATGGATTTTTAGGATCCACTAAATTGAGCATCGAATTGGGAATTCAAGCAACAACGGTAAATATCATAGCATCATCCACTACGGCCTTTGGAACTGTCATCAATGGAAATTCAGCAGTATCAACATCAATTGGGATAAGAATATTGTCATGAATATGCACCTCCTTCAAAATCAATCCCCAAAACCTAGCACTCGAAACCCCAGTTGCCAGTTTTGAATGAGAAATCAAAGTTCCAAATTCCTCCCATAAAAATGATGCATAATCGACATTAAGACCATAATATAGACCAACCATAACTAAATAAACCTCAAGCTTGTCCTTATCATGTCTTGAACTCTTCCCTGTTAAACATCATAAAATAATTCCAAACAAGAAACTCCAAACAACCGGAAAGCTCGACTTCTTAAAATGACTGATAGTCAAAATAGTGGGTTAATGACCCATCTCATTTAACATGTGAATCACTTGATCAAAATAGACTTCATAGAAATTACCTAAAGAATGCAACCGCAAAAGTGCGAACTGTTTCTTGGTTAATTTCTTCATTTTGGAAGATGACATCTGGAACGTAACAATAGTTTTGGCAGCAAGTGATAACCATCACATCGGAATGGAAAATGATCCAGACAATGAAAAAGAAAGAACATAATTATTTAGAGTTTGAACAATCATCTGTAGTTCATTCGGACACACATCGAGAGATGGATTAAGACAAAGATTTGTGTGCAGAATCTTCATCGTTAGTTGTTAAATCTCATCATCATTGGTGGTAACTTGATCAACATTGTGTTGTGTAGCAGCCATTTGACTTAATCAGAGAGAATTTTGGAGACAAAATTGGCGATGAGCAGTTAGGGTTCTTAAGAGATTTCAGAGAGCATAAAGTTGAAATTGGAATGAACCTTTTGCTTAAATAATTGGCATGAATTTTGAATTCAAACCATTTCCCAGTGAAATAATGCCATGTGGAATATTGGTTATTTAACCGTCACCATAAAAACTGCCACGTGTAAAAGTGATGATCATTTTTCTCCTAAGTTCCCATGAAAATATTGAACCGTCACTTTCACCAGATCTTTCACTTCTCCCAACCAAATAAGAACCATCATAAGTTTCATTACCAAGAGAGAACCATCCTTCGACATGGAGGCTAGGCTCATTCACTTGTGGGTTTGATAAGCAAAATCATATGCTAGACTTTGCAAAATATAAGATAGAGTTGGTTATACTCATATCCTCGTGGATTTCAGTACTTAAGCGTGCCAAACAAAAAGATAGAAAGAAAGTAATAAAAGTTTGGTTATAGTGATATCAAAGATCCTTTCACACGATAGCAAATTGATCCCAGGCAAAGATCTCTTCATTCAACATCAAGAGAGATGACGAATTGCTTGTGTGGTTTCCTGTGAATTACAATCGACAACTCATTAATGAGTATCGAAGGGCCTCTTTTTCCTTAGGTTCAATGGTGGCTTCACTTTCACCCAAATTCACAACTTTACATAAGTGTGGATCTTTGTATAAATTTACTTGGATGACCAGTGTAGTCAAGAACAGGTAAGGTTTGGAAAAAATTTAAGTAACGAAGGTTATAGAAAAGATGTTCAAATGAAAATCTCATTTCATAAAAGAAATTGAAAATCTGGATCTTTTGGCCAAAAATGATATGGGATTAGTACATTTTATTAAGATCACGCAATACAAATGAAAATGAGATTTTGAACATAGAAAGTGGTACATTGAAACAAATGTTTCATTAAAATCTTGAACAATAATGTTCACCGTCAATTCATTAGGTTTAGTTTTGTTGGGTTTCACCTTCATCATGGAAAAATGATTCAGGATCATAAATACATTTTGTGACATACCTATATCCTGGTTGGTTTCGACCAGATACGTCTTGGGTATGTGTCATTGTGTATGAACGTGAAAGAAATTTTGGGTAAAAAGATTAGGTGGAAGAACTCATTGTACCTCTGTAAAAGATTTGGTCATAGCAGAAATCTCTTTACTCATCATGAAAAAGAGAAAGGTAGCTCGTCAACTAATATGAATACAGCCTGATTGGGAAGAAACTTTCATGTGAGAGTTTCATTAAGACTTCGAACACAAATAGTCTATGGGGCTTGAGGACAACATGCTTCTACGGATGCTTAACTAGTACAAAGTTTTGAGTCACACCTATTCGCTCATTTGGCATGCGAAAGTACAACATATTGTTACAATGAGATTCCCAAAAAAAATCAAACATAACAAAAATATTTTTGGATTTTTGTTTTTAATAACGAAAAGACAAAAATGAGAAAGTCTTTTTGGATTTTTGATTTTTATAAAGCAAAAACAAAAATAAGAAAATCTTTTTGGATTTTTTATTTTTGTAAAGAAAAAAACAAAAATAAGAAAATCTTTTTGAAATTTTTACCAAGATCTTTTCGTTCCCAACATGACTTTGCGTTTCATTCTCTAAAGATGAGTTTTGTGTCAAAAGTCGTCCTTCGGATGCAAATTGTGACCCTATACTGAATGATTCTGAACGAAGTCGAATGAGAAGGCAGTCGGTCGCTTAACGTGAACAATAATCTCTAAACAGAAATGAAACAAGGAACGAAAGTTAGGAAAACACTCGAAAGTTATCCCCACTAATCGAAAGTAATGAAAATAATGGAAAGTAAGGTAAAACACATATCCATATCAAATTCAAGAAAAATTATGTGAAAATATCAGCAAGCTGATATGTTGTTTTGACAAAATGGACTTTAATGTTCCCATCTTCAACGTGATCCTTTATGAAGTGGTAACGAAGAGCAGTATGTTTTGTTTTTGATTGTTGAACTGGATTAGGACAAATACGAATTGGGCTTTGAGAATCGCAATATAATGGAATTTTCTTCATGTTGATCGTATAGTTACGCAATTGGCTTTGAATCCAGATTACTTGGGATGTGCACGCAACAGCAACGATATATTTAGCCTCGGCTCTCGAAATAGAAACGCATGTCTGATTTTTCGATTTCCAATTCACAAGTTTCCCGTCCAAGAATTGACATCCTCCCGTAGTTCTCTTTCGATCCAACTGACAAACCCCTAGATCTGCATCATAAAATACTTGGATAAAGAATCCATTTTTCGATGGATACCACAATCCTAAAGTCTTTGAACCCTGGAGGTATCGAAAGATATTCTTCACTGCAGTAAGATGGGGTTCTCTTAGGTTCGATTGGTACCTGGCACAATTACATACAGAAAACATAATATCAGGTCAACTTGCAGTTAAATACTAAAGCGAACCGATCATGTTCCTATATTTCTTGAGATCGACAACAGGCTTATCCAACGAAGGACTTAAGCGTGTGCCGACAGCCATGGGTACTTTGACTTTCGTGCAATTCGTCTTCCCAAATCTTTCAAGCAGATTTCGAGTGTAGTTCTCTTGATTGATAAAAATACATTCCCTGCTTTGATGAATATTTAAACCCAAAAAGTGACTTATCTTACCCATCATGCTCATTTAGAATGTACTCTTCATTAATTCCTCAAATTCCTTAGATAATGAAGGATCAGTCAAACCAAATATAATGTCATCAACATAAATTTTAACATGCATCAGATGATCCCCTACTTTATTACGAAATAAAGTAGGATCAACTGATCCTTGTTTAAATTTAGCGATTTTCAAAAAATTGGTAAGAGTTGCATACCAAGCACGAGGTGCTTGTTTCAACCCATAAACTACCTTGTCAAGGATATAACAGTGATCAGGATACTTATCGTTAATGAAACTGTGTGGTTGTTCGACATATAGCGTTTCTTCAAGAACACCATTGCGAAATGCACACTTTAAATCCATCTGGTAAACGTCAAAATCCTTGTGAGGTGCATAAGCCAGAAAAACTCATATTTGGATCACCAAGAATCTATTCCTTTGGATGATATCTTGTCCATTTGTCCATTGGTGGAAATGAAGGATCAAATTCCAAATGTGCGTCTTCAAATATTTCTTCAGCATCCGGTATTTCTCCTGAAATTGAGATATTATTAGTAAAATCATGAAAATCATTATCTCTATTATTACCGTCATGATGATTCGTTCCACTTGGCTCCCCCTCAACCAATGGACTTGTTGTGTGATGCTCCCACTCGACATCAGCTTGGGTAGTCATATGTTCCCCCTCAACATGTGAATCTTGTCTTTCGTTGTGAGACGAAGAAGTCAAGTGTTCCCCCTCCACTTGATCATCAGTTGAAATTTGCATTATTTCAACATTAACTCTTGAGGTTGATGAAGAATGTGCATCATTTTCTTAATTTGTTCAGAACGTTTTGATGCCTCGGGAATTTGATTATCTTCAACATTGATCTCCGCATTAATTGCCCTGTCAGGAATACCAAAAATTAAATCAAGATCAACATTAAATGAAGGCATTTGTTCAGATTCATTATTTGATTCACAAATTCTTGGTTTATGTATGAATGTTTGTTCAATTCTCTTGACATAATGATCGTCAAACGTGAGATGATAAGTTCCTTCGATCTTCCTTCTTCGCTTGTTCAACACCTTATAAGCAACATAATTATAAGAATATCCTAAGAAAATTCTCTCATCAGCTTTCGTCTGAAATTTCGAAAGATTATCATTGAGATTCATAATACACCTGCAGCCAAAAAAAATGAAAAAAATTTAACATTAGGTTTCCTTTTGTTTATTGTCTCATAAGGTGTGATATTAAAACGACGATGAATGAAAGAACGATTTTGAGTAAAACAAGCAGTGGAAACCGCTTCTGCCCAGAAGTATTGAGGCAGGTTCGCATATGTGAGCATCGTTCTAGCCGCTTCACACAAGGAATGATTTCTCCTTTTGACTACACCATTTTGTTGTGGTGTGTATAGAGACGAAAAGTTGTGTGAAATTCCCATTTCAGTGAAAAACGAATCTAAAATTCTATTTTTGAACTCTGTTCCATTGTCCCTTTTTATCTTGCGAACTTTTCTTTTCAAGCTTAGTTCAATGTTCTTGATAAAATTAATCATCACTTGAGCAGTTTCAGACTTCTGTCAAAGAAAGAAAACCCAATTAAACCTTGAAATATTATCAATAATAACTAAGATGTACTTCTTCTTATTGAGTGATTCAACAGTAGAAGGTCCACATAAGTCAATGTGAAGAAGTTCCAACGTTTCAATGATCTTTGAATCAATTATGATTGGATGACCCTGACGATGTTATTTTCCCTGTTCACATGTTGCACACAATGAATCAATATCAAATTTTAAAAAAGGTAAACCACGAACACGATCATTAAGATCAGGTTTAATTAAATTCTTGAAGTTAAGATGAGAAAGGTGGCGATGCCATAACCAACTGAGATCCAAATATGCTTTTGATAGCAAGCACACAGAGGGTATTCCCACTATTGGTTTCATGTCGAGAGTGAACATGTCTCCCTTTTGTTTTGACTTCAAAAAATATCCTTTGTTTCCTCATTGAGATTGTACTACCTTCCTCATCAAAAAGAACCTGATTTCCTATTCCAATAACAAGTTGCGAAACACTAATCAGATTATGCTTCAATCCTTCAACATAAGTGACTTAATTCACTGTGAATTTTCCATTTGTCACTTTTCCATATCCTTTGACTTTACACTTTTGATTATTTCCAAACTTGACAACTCCGGCATTCTCTAACTTTCGATAATCTCTCAAATTTTCCTTACTCCCAGTCATGTGACGCGAGCAACCACTATCAATATACCAATTTTTGTCATATTACTCGTCACATAGTATCTGCAATCAGTTAGAAAAAATTAGGTCCCCAAGACCTTTTGGGTCTGTGGAAATTAGTTTGAAACATATTATGCAAAGAGGAACTTAAAACCCAATTACGAACTTTCGATTTTAAGTTATCAATTAAATCAACTTCATCAGCTTTAGGCATCGATATATAATCATGCAATGGCTAAGTTTCAACTTTGATTTTCTCTTTTTCACCTTTTTTCTGAGACACATCAATTTTCTCCTTTTTAACTTCTTTCCATTTTCCCACTCTTGGTGTGGACTCTCGAGCGAAGTGCTTTCACTCATTGACTCATTCAAATACTTCTCATAAGCATTTTGAATTTGCTCTTGAGAAAACTTTTGTTATTGGTATTTTTTCCTCTTCCTTCAAGCCAATTGTTGACATTCTTGATATCATTTCTATCTTTGACGAATGAAGCTTTCATCTTTTGCTTTGAATATGGATTTGGAAAATTTGGATTTTTAGGTTTAAAAGGCACATTTTTCCCTCCAATGATTTCCATTTTATCAAAATGTCTTGTGGGAGATGATTTTTGAGATTGGTTTTGAAAACGATTTTGATATCGGTTTTGATAACCAAAACGTGAATCTTGTTGAAAAACGTTTCGGTTTTGAGCATAGCCCCGTTGTCCACAATTTTGAACATTTACTTGAAAACCATTTTTTTTTGTAAATTGTTGTAACCTTGTCGAAAGTTCTTTTGAACGTGGTTTTGACCTTATTGAAAATCATTTTGCTTTTGGAAAGATTTATTTTGAAAATTCTTTTCATTTTGCGAAAACTTCTTTTCAAATCCAAGAGATTTTTGTTTAAAAACCTTTTTTGTGAAAATCTTTTGATTTTTCCAATATGCTTTATTTTGCGTTTTTGATTTCGAAATTCCTTTTTCAGAAACCAATTTTTCCACTTCTTTTTTGAAAGTTTGTGTTTTTGCCTTTTGTTGTTTTAGATCATTAGGCAAATATTCGACACATTTTTCTTTATTTTTATTTTCAACAATGGACTTTTTTGTTTTTACTGCCCAAACACATTTTGTTTTATTTTGACGTTGAAAAACTTTCAAATTTTTGTCCAAACTGTTTTCAACAGTGCTTTGATTTGAATAAAATCCTTCATCCTTCACATTTTCATTGTCTTCATTTACCAACTTGTTCAATTCAGGAGCAACATTATCAACATTTTATTTGGTGACGAATACTTGATTTGGATAAACAATATCTTCAGAATCCTTGAACCTTGGATAAACCACTATATTTGGTTCGATATAATTTGTTCCTTTGTCTTTCAACACTTTCGTGTACTCCTTTGAGTCTTTGAAAACTTGAACTTCCACAACACGTGGAATTGGTTTCTCATTCGAAACTTCATCATTATCACTCACATAATCCTCAACAACAACAAAATCTTGAGAATCATAGTTTTTGGTTGTCGAAGATTGATCATTGTTTAATTTCATCATTAGATCATCTTTATTTTTGCCTTTAGTCATTGAAGTGACATTAATGACAGACAATCGTGAGCAATCAACACATTCCTCTTCCTACATTTCACTGATATTGTCAGAATTATCTTCGATATCAGCAAAATTTTGTTGACAACTAAGTGTTGACTTCTCAGTCATGTTCAAAATCTCAACTTGTTCATTTTTCGTTAAAGTCTCATTCACAATTTTCACAAGATCAATAACATTCAAACATTCATTTATATCTACAATACCATATGCATAAGAATCATTAGGTATTTTATCATATTTGGCAATCTTACTTTCGAAATCATATGTGGTTTCATCAATTTGTTCTCTTTTAAAAGCAAAAAAAGGAAGTAATTTTCTATGCTGTTCATCAGATTTTTCTGTCGAATGATACAATTTAGTTTATTTTCTGTACAATCTTTTTGATGAGTTATAATAAATGTTTCTTTGTTTTACTAGCATCACGTTATCCGTCCTAATGGTGTCTCTTTCTATCAAAAGATTTGTGATTCTTAAATCTTGAGACTCTACTAATCCCTTCTTTTCTTCAAGTTTATTTCGAGCTTCGTATAACAGGGATTTGGATTTTTCAGCTTCACTACTCATGAGATTAACATGTCATTAAGATAAGCACAAGTATTATCAAAATCAGACAAAACATTATTATAAGAAGTTGAAGGAAATTTAAATGAAGTAAGAAGATCATGTACCTTTGCTGTCATTGGTGACTTTGTTGTGTCTATCGAAACAAAGCACCTTCCCGTAACTCTTTCTTCTTCACTCTCCTCATCTGAACTCTTCTCCTTACCATATTCCTCCTCAAGCTTCGTATACAGAGCTCCAAGTATGGGGTGATGCATTTCTTCATCATCTGATCCTGAAGACCAGATTTGATATGTACCATCCTATTCATCATTTCCCTTAGCAATCAACGAAACGTTCTTCGTTTGAGAATGGATTTCTTCAATCTTCTCCATATATTAAGCTTCGTCTTTCACTTTTTCCTTCTTCTCTTCCTTCTTCCTCAATATACAGTCTTTTGCTAAGTGATTGTATTCGTAATAATAGTTACAATTGTAACTAGAATCACCTTTCGGTTTCATTTCTTTCTTCTTCTCACTCGAACTTTCTACTTCATTCTTTTCAACTTTCGCTGCTTCCTTCACTCCTTTCCCAGACGTCAACACTCCTTTATTCTCAGAACTGTTTTTTGAACTTTCCATTAAATGGCTTCTTAAAAAACTTATTGACTTTGCTGGTCAAATAGTATGCAACGACTTCGTCATTAGAATTGAACAAGAATCCTTCTTTTCTATCTTTAGCTTCTTCATCGGATTCAACTTCCTTTGCAGAGACTTTCGACACTAATGCCAATGGTCCACCAAACTTGATTTGTTTTCCTCATCAATATCTTTAACCTCATTTTCATGAGCTTTCAAGATATTGTAAAGATTTGATAGAGAGTAACCATCAAATTTCTCCTGCATTTTAATCATCAAACTTATCTTTCGCCATTCCTTTCTTAATCCCATAAGGAAAGTCAAATTGAACTCCAGTGTCGAACGCGTAACTCTATAACGATTGCATTTGAAAATCAACTCATTCAATCGATCATAATATGATTCGATTTATTTAGTTTCCTTCTGCTTGAACTCTCACAACTCCAACAAGCATTGAGTGATCAAACTCTTCTTCGTCCTCTCGTTACCTTGATACTACTCCTTCAGAATGTCCCAAATTTGCTATGCTATTGAACATCCATGAACATAGTTGTAAACTACTGGTGGAAGAGCTCCACGTAATTCACACATACACTTTTTTTTCATTTGCTTTCATCTTGTTTCCTTGTGTAATCATGTCTTCAGTAGTAGCAGCAGTTCCAACAACAACTAACATCTCCGGAACAAATGGACCTTTAATTAATTGACCTCATTAGTTCTTCATCAATGCCATTTGAGTAATCTTCCATTTTGTCAGCCCATTGTTTGTAGTACTCCGGAATCAACATCAGAATTTTTGTTGCAGATCCAAGCAAATGGGAGAAATTCGTCATCATGTTCAAAATGAAGTTCACCATTGATAAACAGTTTTTTTAAGAAATAAAATTTTGATTCAATGAAAAACCAGAGTGAAATTAATCAGAGATCAATTGATGAAACACACAAAATGCAGAATCGGTACAACTCAATCGATTGACACCAGTTTTTGTTTCAATCTGCATAATATTTTAAATCGGAAAGAACGATTCAAAAGGATGAAAAATATGAGAAAACTTCAATTGATGATATGAATCCCGCTCTGATACCAACTGAAGTGTGTTAAAAATGATGAATGAATCAACTGATTAAGAAAAAGCAACACAAGACACACAAATCTAAATAAAATTTGTTTGGCTCAATTTCACGTCTGAAGAGTACAAGAGTGAGAGTACAAAATCTGATATAATAATATTACAACCGATACTCTGACCTAAGTACTTACCCTATTTAAAGGGTACTACATACTATAAATAATACAAGGACTATACATGACATATCGAAACTATAATGCCTTGTAAATAGATAATATATCGAAAGTACTAAACTTTCGATACTGACAAACACTAAACGAAAGATACAACTTTCGACTCTCACTATCTACTTTCGCACCTACAAGGGAGAGGGAAAACATGTAATTTTCGGAGTACTGATGTAAACCCAGCATGGGGCTAGACGGATGCGGTCTTTGGCGGCAGAATTACAGTATAAGAAGGCATAAGAGGATTTTTGTGAAATGGTTGCCTTGATATTAGTTCAAGGGTCTGCTTTCTTGGGGTATAGGCAAGGGCAGGTGCTAGATTATGGTTGCAGGTGATCAGGGAAGTAAATCGGGAGCGACAACTTTGTTGTCTCTGATGTATCCCGACTATGAGAATGATGCATTTTGTATTTATCAATGATTCTTGCGATGAATTAATGGTTGGTATTTGCAGGAGAGGAGGGTATGTTTCTAGATAGAAAGCTGGTATTTTTCTTGTGCATTTACATGAAATTCTAGATGTTAGAGGCAGCTATGATTGAGGGAGTTCCCGAGGTCTCGATATGAGATTTGGAATCTCTTAAAGCTTGATTGGTATTTGACTAGAATATCATCTTGCGATGTGTTATATATATCCCAAGGACCATGGATGGTATGTACCTGGTTGAGCCGGTTTGAGATATGGTTTGGTTGCAATGCCAGTTGGTGGTAGTTCGAACCTTAAGTCGGGGAGAACTAGGTATTCTTCTTGTAGGATAATCGATATGTTTGAGTTTGTAGTGTCGTAAGAACAGTTCATAGGGATTTCGGGTACAGGTATGCAATGATCATTAGAAAAGATGTCAATGTATCCTCAATCATTAGTCATTTCGTCCATCATCCATAGCAGAAATTATTTAGAAGTTTCCAGTTGTATCAGTTGAAGTTTAATGGATGCATCAACCTATCGTCAAGTTTGGCACGAATTTGGAAGATGTCCTTGGTTATTGGAAGTTTAGAATTTGGTGTAGCATTGTTCAATTTTTCCATACGTGACATTAGATTTGCGTAGGATCTAATTTTTGACATGACGTGTTGGCAGGGTTGGTATTTAAATGGATCTGACCAGAGTTTTTGCAGCATTTCTGGATAACTTTAAAAGTATTATTAAGTTAGTTACGTATTGATGAGATTTGTTAAGTCTCAATCAAGGTATGGGATTTTGTTTCGATCGTTCATGAGGATGTTTCTATTAATGATTGAGGTACGTCATTTCATTAGAACAACTGGTACTTCACCTTTTTAGGTAATGTTGTGAGGAAAAAGGGAATGCAATTGATCCAGGGTTGGTTATGGGTTCCCTTATGGGTGTATATTGTGGTAAGTTCAGTAAATATTGTCGTGAATGGTGTATGTGGGCTGGACAAGATAGCAATGGAGCACTTGCTTCGAATTGTATGCATGGTTCTTATTTGGGTTATAGACTTTGAATTGGACCAAGAGTACGACTGCCTATCCCATTCTCTGTCCGTGTGCGATGATGTTTTCGTCGGATTTTGCATTGGTAGCAGCCTATAATGTGAAATGAATTGTATGTGGTAAAAGAGTATGGTTGTGTTGTGTTCAGTTAGCGTTCAAAGGGATGTTGATTAGGTTCCTGCAAGATGGTGGAGTGAGCTTGATTATCTTTAGGTCCCCATGGTGCTGGTCGTGAGTTCTCGGGTTAGTGATGCAATGATGGCAAGATCGGTGTGGTACTGTGAGCTTATCGTTTTAGTGGTTAGAAGGTGTCACAATGTATCGTGGATCAGTGGTTGTATGTTTCATATGGGCAGGACCTAGTAGTCAGTTGGTTGAGACTCTTAGGTCTCAAGATCATTAGTCTTATTGGCATGTTTGGGATCGGTAGTCATTTGGAAGGACAAGATACCGAGAGCATTCCAAACATGGGTTGAGGGCCGGGAAGGGCATTCGAGACTCATGTTGTGGGCTCGGAGTCAATCCAAACTTATGTTGAGGACCTTGTAGGGGTATTCCATACATATGTTGTAGGCCCAATGATCACTTTTATTTATTTTCCTCATGTGGTACTTTGGATGTTAGTGCAGTGTTAGGAGTCGGGAGACTCAGGGACCATCTACTTTGGATCATGTGGTCAGTAAAAGTTTGGTTTAGTTCATGTATTGGTTGTGCATCTGAAGTCGATTGATGAATGTTTGGAATGGTGGACCCCGTTTCATTGTAGGTTGTTTAGTAGGAGTTTGGTTACCAGTGTTAGGTATTGGTTCTGAAATCTCGATTCATAAAGTTCGTTGTAGATGTCTCGAGTGATCTGCCAGGTCGAGGTACACCTGAGTTGATAAGGGATTTGGATGCAACATGAAATTCTTGGATGGGCAATCATTATGCTCGTGACGCAGAGGGTTGGTGATGACTTGTCAGGAAGTCAAGTGTGTCATTTAAGTATTCTTTCTGCATGATTTGGTGATGTTCCTAGTCAGGAACTAGGGGTAGGTACGACATATGGATGATCATCAGTTTTAGGGTATGGTTTCTAAAGTTTAGACTAATGGGTTCCGGTTGCGGGGAGTATATTGATGGATTTGGGTTGTGGTTGTAGTATTGAGAGTTCCCGGTTTGAGTGGTTCTCTCTGGAAGCTAGGTCTTACAGTTCTGGTTGAGGTTGAGTATTTTTCAAGTTATTAGGTTGTTTGTTGGCAGTTATGGGTTTCCGAGTAATTACCAGACTTCTCTATATAGGTGCCTTGATTTCTAAGGGGTAAGAGAGCTTTTGTAATATGTTGACATTAACTTCAGAGATTCTAACCAAGATGGATTTCAAGGACGAAATCCAGTTTAAGTGGGAGAGAATTGTAACATCCTGTTTTGAGAAGTTTCTTATTTCAGGATTTTGGACAATAAATGGATTAAGTAAAGGTCTTGGGCTTCAAGGGAATGGGGTTTAGACCTTATTGGATGATGAGAAGGTTGGATAAGTGATTAAAGCCTTGGTTTGTGTCTTGTAGTCAAAGGGTAAAATGGGAAAAGTAATGTTTTAGACTTATTTTATGGATTATGGTTTTCAGTTCGACATGTGTTAAGCCAAAATTAATTAGATAGAAATACGGGGCTCGTCAATACCGTTCCGTGGATATAAAGATCGCCGAAAACGGAGTTGAAACGAAGAAGTTATGACTGTTTGAAGTTGGAGTGAAATTGGGTGAAAACTCGTTCTCATGAGGTGAAAAGTAATTCTCATGACGTGAGAGTGCTCACGAGGTGAGAATATATTCTCACAACTTGAGAACTGTGCAACCCAAATCCCACAAAAGTTTTAGGGTTTTCAAGGTATTTAAAGGTAAGGATTCATGTTTTAGGTTATTTTCTTAGCCTCCATCATATCTAGAATCTCTTGGTAGAAAACCTAGCCTCCATTTTCAAGATTTGAGCCTCCCCTCTCCTCTCTCATCCATTTTTGGAGTTTTTGGTGGTTTTGGATCAATTTCTTCATGCAAGATTAATCCTTGAAGCTTGGCAATTGGAGATCTTAACTCTCATCAACCTTCTAAATCTTTGTAAGTTATAAAGTTCTAAGCTTTATTGCATATTCATCTTGGATCTAAGTGTATTTGGTGTTTTGGTCTACTTTATTGAGTTTTTAGTGAGGGTTGGGAATAAAGTTTGCAACTTTATTACTCTCCAATGTCCCAACAACATTGTATGTTTCAGATCTGGACTCCAACACCCTTTCTTCGACCTCTTGGACTAGGAAATTTTTGATCTTTTTCCTTCCCTTTCATCCATGCAAGTTGTCTTGTTCATTTAGGTTATTTTGGGGTAATAAAGTTTAGATCTTGAAGGATTGAGATGTTCTTATGGATAAAGTTGGAAACTTTATCCATCTATACATCATATTGATTCAGATCTGAAGGTTGGAGACTTGGACTTAATTGATTAAGTTGAGAAGAATGCATTTTTGGTCCCTTTAAGACTTAAAGACTAGATCTTGGTTGGTTGGATCGTCCTAATGTAAAAAGTTGCAAACTTTATCCATTATGGAGCTATTAAGAACCATAAAATGTGATCTTGGTCCTTATATCCCTTCCATGCAAGAGTCATTATGTCTTAATGGATTATTAAGTTAGGTTTTTAGCTTTTGGACCTTGTCTAGCTATAGAAAGTCACAAAGGTGGAAACTTTATAACTTAGAGCATTGTTTTGGGACTAGAGCTGGGTTTTAGACAAAAGTACTTTATAGAATAAGCACTTAACGGAAAAACTGACATCTGACCAAGTACGCTGGGGGTACTTCTGAGTACGCTACGCGTACTCGCATGGAGTCCCGTTTCTGGATAGTGAGTATGACATGCGTACGAGTTGAGTATGTTGGGTGTACTATGCCTGAAGCTTGACTTCTTGACTTATTGACTTTGAACGTTAACCGGGGTTTTGACCAAGTTTGACCAAAGGGTATTTTGGGTATTTTAGACAATAGTTTGAGGCAAGGTCACTATTTGTTGTACAGATGACATGTAGAGTTGGTATACCGAGATTTGTTGTGTTCATCTATCTTTGCAAACTGAGAGGTGAGTTTTCCTCATTGTACTTGTGGGTCGAAGGCACCAAAGTCGGCCCACTAGGTTATGTATCCTGGTATATGGGATGTTGCTATGCTGTAGTGATATGTTAGATCTGTATCCTGGTATATAGGATGTTGCTATGCGGTAGTGATCTATAGATCTGTATGATTATCTCTTTCTTTGTTATATTTTTATCTGTTGCATATGTTTACATAGTTTGGTTAGGTTGAGGCAATATTGCTTTGTGTGGAAGCCAAAAAACGTGGGAGCAAGCTAGACATAACATGTGGGCCGGAAAGGCAAGCAAGACTTATGTTGTGGGTTCGGGAGCAATCCATACATAAGTTGTGGGCCAGAAATGCAAGCCAATATCATGATGTGGGCTCGGGAGCAAGCCAGGCATGAGATGTGGGCCGGAAGGAAATCCATACTCATGTTGTGGGCTCAGAGGTTATCCAGTTTGTTAGCTATAGACCCAATATGCATGCTGCTATATGTTTGTGTGGTGGTACTTTGGGGGAACTCACTAAGATTCATGCTTACAGTTTGGCTTCATGTTTCAGGTACTTCAGATGATCATGGAAAAGCAAAGGTGTGATCGTGCACATCCTTCTGGTTTTATGATTTTGGATTGTGGGATACTCTGATTCATTTTTATGACTTTTGGAAACTATGATTTGTAAACTCTTATCGTTTTGGATTGGTTTCAAAAATGAAAACTTTTATCATGATTTTGGGGATGTTACAGTCTAGATAAATCATGCTTATGGCATTGTCTCCTTGGCCATATAATAAAGAAGTGCATCGCCAAGCCAGACGGAAGGAATCTTGGAGTCATTTGACCTCAAATTGGATGATGTACGTGAATCTTGTCCATTAGGCAAGATGAAAAAATCACCATTCACAGGGACTTGTAAAAGAGGTGAGGGATTGTTGGATCTCATATACACAGATGTTTATGGACCCTTCAAATCTACCACAAGGGATGGTAAACACTACTACGTTATGTTTATTGATGACTATAGTAGATATGGCTATGTTTATTTGATTAAACATAAGTCAGATACTTTTTAAAGTTCAAAGAATATCCTAACGAAGTAGAGAATCAATTGGGCAGGAAGATAAAGGTTCTCTGATCTGATAGGGGAGGAGAACACCTTAGTATCGAGTTTTACAATCATCTTAAGAATTATCGAATAGTCTTACAATTAGCTCCTCCAAGGAAACCACGATTGAAAGGTGTTTCTGAAAGGAGAAATCAGACCTTATTAGATATGGTTTGATTTATGATGAGTTGTGCTTCTTTACCAATCACATTTTGGGCCTATATAATTAAGATAGTAACTCATATCTTAAACCTTGTTCCAACTAAGGTTTCAAAGACACCTCATGAAATATGGACAGTAAAGGTTCCTTCACTTAACCATATTAAGGTTTGGGGTTGTGAGACTTTCATTCGGTGTGAAATCCATGACAAACTGGAATCCTGCTATGAGAGATATTACTTTGTCATCATCCCCAAAAGTCTTTTGGATGTTTGTTTTAAAGACCCAATGAAAATGTGGTGTTTGTAGCTAAAAAAGAGTGTTCCGTGAGATAGAACGTATATCTCAAGATGTTAGTGGGAATCAATTGACCTTAAGGAATTGAAAGAGTCAACCAAGAGTGAGACCATAGTTGGCACTAGCTCTCAACTAAAGGTTGAAAAACCTGTTGAACCATATGACATTTGCTTACCTTTTCGAAGATCCAGTAAGGTTAGCCAACGTCCCGAGTTTTATGGTTTCTATATAACTATGGATAGGGAAACATTGATCAATGATAGAACACTGGTCAATATAGATGCTTCAACTAACTATAAGGAAGCTATATCGGGATATGAGGTTGCACAATGGAAAGAGGCTATAGGTAGCAAGATCAGTCCATGATGGATAACCAAGTTTGGAATTTGGTTGATCAAACATCTGGTCTTAACATAATAGGTTGTAAATGTACCTTCAAGAAGAAGACCAACATGTTTGGTAATATACACACATTCAAGGATAGGTTGGTGGCAAAAGGTTACACTCTGACTTAAGGAATTGATTATAAGGAAACATTCTCACCGGTAGCCAATATAAAGTGTATTCAGATACTACTTGCCATGGCTGCTTTTCATGACTATAAACTATGGAAAATGGATGTTAAAACATCTTTCCATAATGGGAAACTTTATAAGGATGTGTACATGACACAACCTGAAGGGTTTGAACATTCCAAGTACCCGAAAAGAGCTTGTAAGCTTGAGAGGTCCGTCTATAGACTTAAGCAAGCCTCCTGAAGCTGGAATCTGTGCTTCCATGTGAAATTCAAAGTGTATGGATTTACTAGAAGTCCAAATGATTATTGCGTATATGTCATAGCTAGTGGGAGTGTAGTTGTTTTCCTAGTATTGTGTGTAGATAACATAGTACTCACAGGAAAGAATGCATGTGATATGGAAAGTATAAAAGCTTGGCTCGGGAGGTGTTTTGTTATGAAAGACTTGAGAGAAGTGACATACATACTTGGTATAAGGATTTACCAGGATAGACCGAAAAATTTAATTGGACTTAATTAGAGTACATATGTGGATAAAGTGTTTAAGAGATTCAATATGGAAACGAGGAAAGGAGCTACTTCTATGCATCATAGCGTGAAATTGAGTAAGACTCAATGCCTAATTATAGTGATGAATTAGAAAAGTCGAGTCTCATATGCTTCGGCTATAGGATTGATCATGTATGTTATGATATGTACTCATCCTGATATGGATCATGCTTTGAGCAAGGTGAGTCGATATCAGGAAAATTCGGGACTAGGTCATTGCACGTATGTTAAGAACATGCTTAAGTATTTAATAAATAAAAAATACATGTGGCTTGTATACGGTGGAAAACCTAAGCTTGTAATGAAAGGGTATAGTGATGCCAATTTCCAAATAGATAGAGAAGATTCAAAGTCACAGTCTGGATGGCTATTTGTTTTGAATGGTGGTGCAGTGACTTCGAAAAGTTCCAAACAAGAGAGAGTGGAAGACTCTACATGAGAGTCTAAGTACATTGCTACAAGTGATGCATCCAAGGAATCTGTTTGGATTAGAAACTTCTTACGAGAACTTGGAGTTGTTCTGAGTAATAAAGAGATTTTGTAGATGTTTTGTGATAACGAAGGTGTGGTCGCCTTGACTAAAGAACCTAAGGATCATGATTGGTCAAGACATATAATGATGAAGTTCCACTACATTTAAGATATAGTTCAGGATGGATATCTTATTGTGAAGTCGATATCATCAGAGAACCCAATTGATCCGTTCACAAAAGGAATGACCAAAGATAGGCATAATGTGCATACTAGGAGCATAGACATGAGATATGATGTAAAGTTTAGTAGTTAGTGGATTACTTGAATCATTTTGAACAAAGAATAAATTTTGTAATTTTTATGATGATTAAGTAGTGGATATTTATTTATATTCAAGTGTGTACCATTTACAATTAAATTTATATTTGTGTTTGTTTTTCCATGTTTAGATCCCTACTTCCCGAGTATTAATTTACTCAAACTCCACAATCGGTCGTACTCTTGGGATTGAGTATCGAGTTAGTTGTGTATTATTCTTATTCCAACGAATCTATAAGTGGTGGTCGTAATGAATAGGTCTATGCATGATTTGATGAATAGAAAAAAAACTATGTAGTCAAAGTTTATTTGTTCCCTTTCACCATAATGTTAAAGGTGATATCGTGGGGCCCTTGGTGGTTTGATGATGATATTCATGTGTTAGGCCTATCCCGGAGTTAATTGACGTGTTTGATTAGTAGTTTTATTTGATCGTCCTAAATTGGAAATCGAGAAACATACTAATGAACTGTTAGGTTGATTCATAATCCATAACCCAATCTACAATGATATCTTGAAAGAAACGAATGAATAATTAATCACCTATCTAAGGGCCAATTCTTGATAAGTTCAGAGTTCGACAGTTCTTGTGGAAGGCAAACTTTGTTGGTTATTTGAAGTCTATCTAACCAATAGTAGTTGATGAATTTTCCAAGTGGGAGACTATTGAATTTTCCAAGTGGGTTGCCCTCAATAGCAAGAATAGCTATAAATAGTTTTAGAAGATTAAGACAAAGGTTTATTATTTGTTACATGTTAATAAATTAATTACAAACTATTTAACATTAATTAGAATTAATTTAGAATTAATTTGGGTTAAATTGGAATTAATCTAAAGATGTAGGGACTGAATTTTAATTGTTCAATAGTTGAACAATGGACATATTCTGGAACCTATAGGTGGTGGACGGTTTGGGAGGATCCTTCGAGGCTTCCAGAATCAATCCAAGTATCACATAAAGAAACAAATTCAATATGGATTAAATTTAATATTTAATTGATTCAAATTAGAGTTATCCTATTACCACCACAACTATATAAAGGGGCCTTGGGATGCTCATATTTCCATCCAATACTACCTTCAGAAACGCTGCAAAAATCTGATCCCACCTCTCTCGTATCTCTCTCCTTTAGTTATAAGGTTCTTGACTTTTAGGTGTGAACTATTAGAGATACTCTACTTTGGGTACTAGTCTTTCCAAGAAGCAATAAGAGCAACAAAGAGATCAAGCTACAAGTGACAAATCGATTATGTCAAATGTTAGTGTTTCAATACTTTCTCTATTAGCTTGTTAGGTTAGTTTTAAAAGTACGTTGCTATAATAGTAAAACATAGATCCTAGGATGCATGTGCACTTAGATGAATTTTGAATGCTTCTGTTGCCTTAATTTAATGCATAGTTACATAGAAAACCCAACACTTCCAACCATCCATCCTTAACGTATTAGACCCAATCGGAATCCCAAGGTAATAAAAATGAATATTAGTTATAAGACATCCGATAATAGAAGGTAGAGAGTTATCTTGAGTGGAAACACCCACACCCATTAAGCTAATTGTTTGGAAGTTGATCTTAAGATCCGCTGCTAGATAAAAATATAAAAAAAAAACTGAAAATTATTTCTAGAATTATCATAAGCCCATTCGCCAAGAAACATTGCATCATCCCTAAAAATGAGGAAGGATAACGCCTTCATTGCACACCGTTGATCCATAAAATCATCCATTGAAACTGATTCTTGTGATGTTATATGAACACCTTCTATCACTATAATGAACAATTTTGGGGACATTAGGTCTCGTTATTATCCCTTTTTAAATTAGGACTCGGAAGTAGGGCTCCATCAACCAAAACTGTATCCATGGAAGAATTTATGCAAGCTTCTATTCAATTCTTCTAATGTATCTCAAGCCAATTTAAAAAAGGATATTATATAAGTATCCCTAACTTAAATAATCATAAGATATTCTGATATCAACTTTGAAAAGGATAAGTTTTTTCTACTTAACTTATATGAACAAATGATTTCAATAACCTTGTTTGGGCCATAAAGAATTTAAAGACACTTAATAGAAGTTGTTTTCTGTACAATAAGAATACCGCCTCCCCCCCCCCCTTTGATATCCAAAATCTAATTTTCCAAAATCTTGGTAGTGATTTATAGTGAAACCATCGAGACTATGGGTGACAGTCTTTCAAAAACAATTGATTGAATTATCGAAATAAGTGTTGTAAAAGAAGAATTACAACATATTGGTATAGGGAACAAGTTCACGAAGTATTTCATGAATGGAAATATATCAAAAGCATTTTATAAATTCAAAATAAAAAAATGAACATAGATTTTTATCAGTATAATAATTTTGTACCATTTTTTTAGTTTTGGTTCTATAAAATAGAGTTTCCAGTACCTCTTTTAATCGACAGAAAGTGTTGGTTCCAAAATCAAAATACTTATGTGTAAAATAGTAAAATCAATTAATAATAAGAACACATAGTATACAAAAAATAAAATTTTATTTTATTTTTTAGTAAAATTTTAAGCTCATGATAACAGAAAGAACACACTTTCTGAATCTTCTTAAAAAATTCACATGATGAAGAAGATTTGAATAAAGGGAAAGGTAAAGGAAAGTTACGATCATCAACCAACAATCTATATAGAAAAATATTTGACAAAAATAAGAACGACAAGGATGAAAAGGGGAAGCATAAGTATCAAAAAAGGAGTAGTATGAGAAAAAAACAAAGAGTGGTCGTCATAACAAAAAGTTTCTTTTCAAGTGCTATAATTGTGGTTGAAAATGTCATATTGCATCCAACTGTCGATTTAAGAGTGTGGAAGAAGAGATTGATACAACTTCTGAAGATGAAGAAGTATTGTACGCAAAAATCATGCATACAAGTCGAAGATGCCAAGCATACACATAAACCATTGACACCAAGATAAATAGACTTCATTAATGGATTGTTGATTTTGTTTGTTCAAACCATATGACTGGGGAAAATGAGAATCTAGAAGACCTAGTTAATTATAGAGGCAATAGAGAGGTTGTAATTGCTGATAATTCCAAACTTTCAATTCCACACTATGGTGATGTTGTGTTTCTACCAAAAAAACCCTGAAGAACTCAAACCTGAGAGTTTCAATCACGTACCAAGTACAAAATTTGTTTTTACTCTACATGTGTTAGTTAGATTTGAATGATCATTATGTGTTGTTTAGACAAACTGATGTTAAAAATATTCACTAGGATTGAGACTCAGTCGTAACTAATATTAAAAGGACATCAAACAAATTCCATTTATGTAATATTTAATAAAACAACATATATAGAAAAACAAAGAGAATTTATAATTAGGGATGTCAACGGGGGCAAACGGGACGGGGAGTGCATCCCCCGCCCCCACCCCTGAAATTTCCGTGTTCCCCCATCCCTGCCCCCAACCCCCGAAATGTCCAGCCTTCCTACCCCCGCCCCCACCCCCGAATCCCCCTTATTACCCCCGCTCACACCCTCGTTCCTCCGCCCCCTATTGATTTTGGGATTAATTTGTTGGGCTAAAAGAAGCTATTGTTTGGGCTAGAAGAAATTTTTTTTAGGTAACAAAAAGTTATTTATAGTAGAATTTTACATATTAAAAATAAAAAAGTTATAGGAACTTAAAAACATTATACTAACAACTTAAAAACATGTTTTTTGTTGAATTTTGGAAGCTCAAAACCATGTTATTATTTATTATATTTATATAATTAATATATGTATATATATGTATAATTTATTAACGGTGTCCCCATGGGGGTTTCGGGACAGGATTGCCCACCGCCGCCCTCACCCCCAAAATTGAAACGGGGGTTAACCTTGCCCCCGCGCCCATCCCCGCCCATGATTTTTTTTTAGTAAATACCCTCAAACGGGATGGGGCCCCCACAGGAACGGGGTCCCACGAGACTTTTTGACATCCCTATTTATAATGTGGATATGTGGAATATGAGGTTGAGAAACTTAAGTTCGAAAAGATTTGGTTTGTACTGGATATCAATATGGTAAGTCGCATCAACAACCATTTGAAATATTAAGGTACAAGTTCAAAGCACCACTAGAACTTGTATATTTTGATGTCTCAAACTTGTTAGGAAACCATTAATCAAAGGTATGTAGTACATGGTAACATTCATAGATGATTACCCAATTTATACTTGGGTGCATTTTATAAAAGAACGGTTAGAAACGTCTGCTAAGTTCAAGAAGTTTAAGGTCGAGGTTGAAAGAGAAACAAAACATAATTGGTTTTTTGCCTACAGTCTGACAGGGGAGGGGAATATCTTGTACCAAAATTCAGTAAGTTCTTGAAATCACATGCAATGAAATGTTGGTTGAGCCGCCCAAATATTGATGGGTTTTCTATGCTACAACATCCTATGGTACACATACAACCCTAAATACCTTGGATCTATGTTTTCACTAATTATACATGCAAATGGTTTCCAAGGCATTAAACCTATAACTAGCATGCATTTGACATAAACCATATAAGATACTAGTTAGGGTAACATGCCTTTTATGTAGCTTGAAGTCTTGATGTATTTGGCCTTAAGAGCTTAGCCCCAATAGTGTGGAAGCCTCAAATGAAGTCACAACACATCATGGACAAAGGATGAAACGTGAGAGAGAATTCATACACACCAAAGCCGTCCATATCCTCCAAGAATACATTAGTAGTGATTTTGGCTATGAAATAACATATTTATGTGTAGGATTCCAAGGGTCATGGGTATAACCCAAATCCATACCCATGGGTATTATGATCCATGGTTCATGTGACCCAACTCTTTATGTATCCATACATAAACTTGGTCCAACATGGATCATAAGCCCAACACATATAAATATAACTAATTACCATAATTAGTCCCCATATATTTAATTAGTCTCTTTTGATCACAAAATTAATTCCAAATTAATTTTTGATCAATACTAATTAAAACATATGATTTCATATTAATATATTAGAAATTATAATATATTAATAAATCATATATGACCTTCTCTCAAGAGTCTATCCTAACAAATTGTCCTGATGATATGCAACCCAAATGGACCATGCTACTCTCTCGGATCGAGTACATACCAATAATAGTTATGGGCATAGACATCTAGTCCTACAGTCTCCCACTTGGATAAGTCTAAAACTATTATTGCAAGTATGACTCCAAAACCCGACTAGCAATCGTAGCTCTTAAAAGTCATTGTCGAACTCTGACCTAATCAATGATACGTCTATTAGATAAGGGATCATATATTCCTCCATTCTAGATATCACATGGACTGAGACATGGATTATAATCATTCTCTCTGTCCATCTGTTGTTTCCCGATTTCCGATTTATGACGACCGACTAATCGAACAAATCAAATCAGTCCAGGCCCGGCCGAGCACTTACGTTTGTCATCACTAAATCATCGAGGGGCCCACATATATCGCTTTTATCCCTCCAAGGGTAAAAGGAATAGATAAACTTTGACTCATATGCTTGTACTAACTACTTGTTGAATCATACACAAAGGCACGTTTTATAACATCAAGTTACTGATGCGTTTTCGTACAATCAATATATAACCAACTCATAGTCAACAACTCATATCTCTAGGTTTGAAGAATATAAGATATTATCGTCTCATGATCTCTCGTGATAAAATCCATGAATTGATTCAAATGAGCATGGGTTTAATCGAATACTTGAATCTCATTCCAGGAGCACTCATGAATGTCGCAACAACTTTTGCTATTTCTAAACACTTTAGACATCTACAAGCCCAATTCATGACAGTCTTGATTCATACCTACTTCCAAAGTATGATTGACTGTGGAGAGTTTGAATAACCTAGTTATTCGGGAAGTCAAAACATGCAAAG
This sequence comes from Lactuca virosa, assembly GCF_052849685.1. NCBI lineage: Eukaryota > Viridiplantae > Streptophyta > Magnoliopsida > Asterales > Asteraceae > Lactuca > Lactuca virosa. The sequence continues at coordinate 74,316,407 of NC_136432.1, read as the reverse complement.
TGAAACACAAGAAAAATCGAATCTAATATGATCTCAGAACTTATGAATATAAATAAAACACCTTTTATTTATCACCATATTGATTACACATTATTCATTGTATAATGTTTCGATTTATCAACCTAATACTTGAATTAAAACAATAGTCATGCCATGCTCCAAGCATGCACACTAGGTTTGTCTATGATCCTTACTTTGTGAAATAGACCAGTTGAACATGATTCCAATGATGCTCATTTCACAATCCCAAATCCTTACCGTAAATGTAAGAATACAAGATTCTTTGCCATTTACTGAAATCTGTTAGATTCTAAACTTATATGCATTGATCCTCTTGTAATGACTATGCTCAAAAGTCACAAAGACTTGGCAACAGACATTACAAAGCATTCCAATGGAGAGCAATTCCATGGAAATGAAGTCTCACATTCACAGTATATTCCTTTGAACATCCTTCTTGCATTAAGTTTTCTAATCTTACACAGATTTAAAGAATAACTTCCACCTATGGAAACATTTCCATATTCCATTTTGACTATCACTTCTAAACAAGAGTTGCATCCTTTCAGAATATGTCAATATGGTCCTTCCAAAATTTACACTATACTTCCAACTGTCCATGAGCAACCAATCTTTGATAAACCTCAGATTGTCCTCGACAATTGCTTAATCATTTTAGTCATATCTTGTTCTATTCCTTTTTCCCTCTTAATGCCCTAGGCATTTGGAAAAATTAGAACAGATGAATATTACAGCACACGTAATCGATCCTATATCTGAAGCATATAGGACACGATTCATGATGTTACACATAAAGACATGATACTAGACCAGTCTTTTGTTATAATATTTCTATTTCTATTTGCCATGTTCTCATAATTCAGATTATGAAAAGGGATGCCGCAATCATAATCGAATTTTAGAACGCAAATAATGTAATCATGACCAAATTTGATTAAAATCTCACATTTTGAGCTTTTAGATTTGAAATGAAGTATAATTTCCTCTCCCTTAATTATGGCAAAACGGCTTTTCAAACCCCTTCAACTTTGCAAATTGAAACTTTTGTTTTCTATAATTAACATTGCTAACTTGCAAAACTTAACATAATAATCATGCCCCACTACCATGATAATTATTAGCATAACACTTATGCTCCTACTAGCTTTGACATGTATCCAGAAATCAGTTGGACTTCTAGAAATCAATACTTTATTGACTTTGTTACCGAAGTTCAGATTTCTGATACGAGATGCTTTGATAAGACTTTATCAAAATCATACACCTTTCCTTAGATAGCTCACATGTGTGTCTAAAGAAATTTTAGAACTATGAAAAGGGATGTCGTAATCATAGTCTCACTTGTTTAGACCTTTGCCATTTCTCACAAGTCCATGTTAGTGTGCCGATTAACCACACACGCTCCACTAACGACTTTGAGAATGCAAATATCACAATTGCTATCTACTTAAAATCTACTTGGTGAAAGCGTTTCCTCACCATCATTTTCATGAATCGGAGAGAAACCTTATGACACTTAGATTTAATGGTGTATGTGTTCCTATCCATGTGAATTTGTCATAACCACAAGAGGAAGTTAGTGACAAATCCAGACTCATATGGACTGAACTTGTTCAATCTTAACTTCTTGCCATCTGGCAGCACAAGGGCCTACCATTGCTTCCAAGTAGTTATGCAAACAACTGAGAACTCATAGAACTCACATGCATAGTCAACTTTAACTGGAATGGACACAGAAACAAGAATATGTCAACACGATCGGCTATAAACCTCAAGTCGTGTTCTAGTGATAAACAACAGTTTTTATTCTTGATTAGTTCTTGAAACTTTTCAAGATCTTTAAGACTCCCACTGACCTCTTGACATATAAGATTCTCTTGTCAAGAACCATTCCTTGACAAAACAAATATTCAAGAGTTAGTGCGGATTCTTATCAAGATAAACACTTCACACAATTGGCCTTAGTTGGTCTTTGTTTTATCCAAAACATCACAACTTATCAATTTCAAATGTACAAGAGTAAGAAAACATTTTACTCTACATTTGATAAGTGTTTTAAACCTTCTTAAGATTTTGTCACTCAAGTTACAATCTTGGAGTATTACTCTAAGACTCAATTTTGGAACGAAGTATCACTTATCTTTTTTATTTAATCAATTCAACAATCCACGATTCCTCTTCTTAGTCATACGAATGCACTAAGATGTCCTTAGAGGATCAATTGTGATATGGTTTCATAATCACTAAGATAATCATAAAACACGATACTAAAATACTCTCCCATCTTTTCAGATTGAAGAAACTTTTATCTTTCTGCCTAATTTGATTCTTCTCATTCGTCTGACCATACATTGAAACTTTTCCAATGTTTCAGAATTATACTTAAACTTGTAAGCACAACCATATTTACTAAACTTTAGTAAACCATGACGAATAGCCTTATCCTACTTTGTGGTGGACCTGATCAGCGCACAACCAAGTGTACCCGATCTCCTAGTCCTTCACTTGACTCACACGGACATGTGAACAAGGAATTAGTCTTAATTTTCCAAAGATGAAAAATTCTCATTCATCATACAATACAAGTTACATGATTCCAAGTTTCTATCCAACTGAAACTTAGGTGATGAGAATCTTTCCTTATTTGGTAAATTGTGACACTACCACAAACAAAAGAATCAAATATATTTCCCAATATTGCTATCAATGGAATCATATAAACAACAATTTTCACAAATGCCATTGTAAGGATATTTAAAATAAATAAAATTAAAACCTTTTCTTTTATTTTAAAACTTGCGGAAAAAACTTATCCCTACAATGCAAATGAAAAACATGTTGTTATCTATTCCTAAGCAATCTATCATAACTCTCAGCAGCAGCTCAAAATTCTGATCTTCACGATGAGAATCAGCTTACTCTTCTTTTAAGCTTCCTCTCATTGATTCTTAAAACATCAAAATGCGACCTAGTCACAACATGTAATAAGAATCTCATAATAGGAACTTAATAGAGCTAGATAGTGGACTTTACCCGAAGTAGAGTCAAACTTTTTGGCTTTACCATCCTTATGATTTTTCGGGTAAATAGGGTAGCTTCGCAACCAATGCCCCTTCCTTTGGCAATAGAAACATATGGACTCTTTGGGAATGGTACATGGGACTATCTCAGACTTAGCCTTTCTCTTTACCATTTGGTCAACCAGGTTGACTATGGCTGATCCCTTTCCATTAGGAAGAGAAGACTTTTCTGGACTTCTAATGTTACCATTGTCAATGTCCATGGAAGTTTGGGAAGTAGATCTTCTAATAAAATTTGCCTTACGAGTGTCCTAAATCATTATTGATTCAGCAGCAACAAGCAAATAGGTAAGATCAATAAGGGTCATGTCGTAGTCTGTCACATATTAGTCCTTAATGAACTCACTATATGAACCGAAAGGTGATTGAAGAATCCAGTCAACAGTCAACTTCCTTGAGACTTCGACACCCAACTCTCCCAGCTTGTCAAAATGTGACTTCATCTCCAAGATGTGAGTACATATAGACACTGCTTGCCAATAGGGATTGAGTGACCTTGAACTTTTCAAGAACTTGTGGGTTATGGAGAATAATTGGAGGGGGTGGAGGAAGAGAAGTATGATTTCCACGATCCAACCACGGGACATCATCTTCATTAGGAAAACTTGTTTCAAGGGATATGGGAAGATCATAGTTGTTTGAACCAGACATCTACAATGGGACAAATTCAAGTTAGTTGATTTAACTCCTTAATATAACACCCAATATGAAATATTAAGGCTAGGACCCAACACAATATTTTATAACTTGGAAGATGGATTCCGTAACCAAGCTATAAAATATTTGAAGGTAGGCGAATGACGATTCACCAATTTCCACCATGAAAACCTAATAAGGTATTGGGTTTTAATTGGATTGAAACTCCTAGATCTTTTGAGTTTCATTTAACTTTTCAATGGCATGTTTAAATATCGGTTGTGCCCTCTCAGGTTTGTGACTGGGATGCCGAGGATCACAAACAATGTGTGAATAACCATGCAAATTAACTTGGTACACTTAATGTTACAACCACCTAATTAATGTGTCGGTTAACCACACACGCTCCATTGATATATGATTAACATCAAGCTACCCTTTGCCACACATTGTCAGTCCTAGATTAGTGTACCAGTTAACCACACACGCTCCACTAACGACTTAACAAGGTGCAAAGTGCAATTTCATGGGTTAGCACCAAATTCACATTTTCCTAAGTAACTAAGATTGGGAATTTATAAGAGTTTAGTTACTTAGTATTTATCATAATACTTTTAATGAAGGGAGAATTAATGTCCTGTCCTACCCGTTCGGCTAACGACCCTCCACCAGTCAAGGAAGCGGTGGGTGAGAGTGGACACTTATTAAACTGCCATTTTATAGGCAGTAACCTTATACCCCCCTTATAGACCGACTTCGTGAATGAGGCCTACTAACGGTAAGACTGACTTTGTTCTTATACATATATATAAATATTAAACCTATAATATTATAATAGTATAAGGGTTGAATTTTAACTTTTAAAATTCTAAGGGTTTAATTTTGAATTAAAGTATTCATGGGGGGTGAACTTTACAAATTCCAAAACTTGAGGGCAAGTTTTGCACAATTCAAAAAACCTTTGATTTCCATAACTTATGAGTGTAAAGTAGTTTAATGGAAAAACTCTTCAAGTTCCATAACTTGAGGACAAATTATGGAAGACTTTAAAAACATTTAAAAAAAAACTCTTCATTTTCATAACTTATGGAAATTTTATGAGTTTTCAAAATCATAAATGAGACTTTTCATATAACTTGAGGACAAGTTACAAAAACACATATTATGAACAACTTTTAGATCAATTTGGATCGAAAACAATTATCACATAATTTTTGTATTAATCTAAACTAACTCATAAGAACAAGATAATTCATATCATCAATCTTCAAGAAATTAGTATATTCATATAAACTAATACAAAACTTGAAATTATGACAATTATCTAATAATTGGAAGAGAATCAACATTATCATTACAACACAATCAAATTTTATGAACAAAAACACTTTGTGGTAATTATTCTAATCCAAAACAGGCCAAAAAAAACTTGAATATATGCTGTCAGGGGCTCCAACTCGACGAGTTGGATGAATTTACACATGGACTCGTCAAATACCTCAATGGACGCGTCGAGTCCCCTGTCCAGACAGCAAAAAAATCATTTTTTTCAGCTTTTTTCAGCAAGTAGCATCAAGTATAATTGAAAACAACCCATGGCTCTGATACCACTGATGGGTTTTCTATGCTACAACATCCTATGGTGCACATACAACCCTAAATACCTTGGATCTATGTTTTCACTAATTATACATGCAAATGGTTTCCAAGGCATTAAACCTATAACTAGCATGCATTTGACATAAACCATAGAAGATACTAGTTAGGGTAACATACCTTTTATGTAGCTTGAAGTCTTGATGTATTTGGCCTTAAGAGCTTAGCCCCAATAGTGTGGAAGCCTAAATAAAGTCACAACACATCATGGACAAAGGATGAAACTTGAGAGAGAATTCATACACACCAAAACCGTCCATATCCTCCAAGAATACATTAGTAGTGATTTTGGCTATGAAATAACATATTTATGTGTAGGATTCCAAGGGTCATGGGTATAACCCAAATCCATACCCATGGGTATTATGATCCATGGTTCATGTGACCCAACTCTTTATGTATCCATACATAAACTTGGTCCAACATGGATCATAAGCCCAACACATATAAATATAACTAATTACCATAATTAGTCCACATAGATTTAATTAGTCTCTTTTCACCACAAAATTAATTCCAAATTAATTTTTGATCAATACTAATTAAAACATATGATTTCATATTAATATATTAGAACTTATAATATATTAATAAATCATATATAACCTTCTCTCAAGAGTCTATCCTAACAAATTTTCCTGATGATATGCAACCCAAATGGACCATGCTACTCTCGGGTCGAGTACATACCAATAATAGTTATGGGCTTAGACATCTAATCCATCAAATACTCCATAACAAATCGAAGTATAAGAAAGGAAATGGATATTAGGTTGAGATTCTTAAAAGTATAATTCATGACAAGAATGTTCTAGAGAAATAATAGGAAAAATACATGAAGAGAACTCCCTAAGTGATCAATAGGATTCGAAAACAAATCCTTTGATTATGTATCTTTGAGAAACTCTTGGAAATGAAGAGAACTCCCCATGCGAAAACAAACCCATTGCAAATCATTTGCATGTTTTTTGGGTGTATGTACAGGCCTGGCCCAATACCTGGGCGAGATGGGTTGTGGCCCAGGGCATCATTTTTGAAGGGGCATCATTAGTTCGTAAGTAATTGTGTTTATATTAGTTTGGCCCAAAAGATTAAGCCCAAGCTCCTGATTTTTGTTCTCTAACCACAAACGAGACGACGCAAGCCTAGAGGCAAGGCGCTTGTGCTTGAATCGACATTGGAGATGTAATCGACAACCCCTAGAAAATTGATGTTTGTAGAAGATCGAGGAGTCGAATGCATCTCTAAATCGATTGGTTCTAATTTCTACTTTTTTATTTATTTTTCTCCTAATTCTTATTCACGATTTGCGTATTTGTATAAATTGGGGTTCCCGGTCCCAACTAAGATTGTCATTATTGTATTTCTGATTCCGACTTTGGAACACCTGGTTTGAATTGGAAAGGATTTATGCATGGACTCGGCGAGTTAGGAGGTGAACTCGTCGAGTAGGGTCGCGAGATTATGGAACGCGGAACGGGACCGACTCGGCGAGTCGAAGGGTCGACTCGGCGAGTCCGAGCTGTTTAAAGAAAACCCTGTATTTTGGGTTTGCCCCCTATATAAACGTCATTATCCGCCCCAATAGCCTCCCTTAGCATCATAAGAGATCGTTTACGGCCGCAAACACGTGGGAGTGTGAAGTAAGAGCTTTGGGAGCTTAAACCTTGAGATTGTGGAAGGAATTCCAAGCTTGAAGAAGAAGTATCAGGGGGAAAACACTAGATCTAGCATCTAGTTCGTCTTGGGCATTAAATTGAGGTATGAATCTGTTACCTTAAGCCTAGATTCTATTTGTGAGCTATGACCAACTATGAGGAAAAGGAAGCAAGCATTAGATCTGGACCTATCACAAGGATATGGTTCCAGATCTGGACCTTCTTAGGTCCCAGAAGACATAAAGTTACATCTTTCTATGAGCCCATTCCCTCTCCATGCATGAAAACCTTGTTAAGGGTTTGTTTTGAGTATTATGGCCATGAGAGGCCTTGCATGCACGTAAAGTTTGCAACTTTACGTGTTATCCACACTAGTAGAGTATAGATCTGAAGTTTAGGACCATGAGTCCCACTGGATAGGGCCGTAAACATAAGGGACTAAGGGGACTCGGCGAGTCGTGCAAGTGACTCGGCGATTCAAGAGGGTTTCCTCGTTCACGGCCAAAGGTTTACGGCCAAAGGTTTACGGCCAAGGGTTTACGACCAAAGGTTTACGACTAAGGGTTCACGGTCAAGGGTGTTCGGTTGGGAGTTTACGGTCGTAAACATCAAGGAACTCGACGAGTCTCTCGGATGACTCGGCGAGTCGATGAGTTAAGCAAGGAACCTGATGAGTGGCTGATTGCACTCGTCGAGTCAAGGTCAATAGGGACTGTTGACCTTGACTACATACCTAGACTTTGACCAGGGTTAACCCTGGGGGTATTTATGGGATTATGCTGATTTATTTACTCATTGATTATAAACAGTTTGGGAAGAGCAGCACAGGACATACCTGAATTCAGTTGCCGATTCAGCTTTGTGAGGTGAGTTTTCTCACCATACCAATGGGTCTAAGGCACCAAGGCCGGCCCATTTTGTGATAGTTGGTTTACTTGTTACGTAGAGGTGTGATATGTATGTGTGCATGATATGTGGTAGAGATAGCCTTTGTGGCTAACGGTAGAGATATCCTTATGGCTAATGGTAGAGATGGCCTTATGGCTAATGGTAGAGACAACCTTTATGGCTGATGGTAGAGATATCCTTTGTGGCTAACGGTAGAGACAGCTTCATGGCTAATTGACATGTGATATGTGGTAGAAGTAGCTTTATAGCTAATGTGATATGTGGTTTGTGTGGGGTATGCTCTGGGGGACTCACTAAGTTTTTAGCTTACCGTCTGTGGATTTGTTTCAGGTACATCGGAGCCCAAGGGCAAAGACAAGGCGTGATGATGCGGCGTGCACTCTATCTCTCTTTTCTGATCTGGTTTGGGGGACACTCTGATGTTTTGAAAATAATAATGTTGTAATGTTGGTGGTTTTGAAAATAATTGTTGTAATCTTTATGTTTTATTAAAAATGGTTGACTAATTAAAAATGAAAATTTTCTTTGTAAAATTTGGGTCGTTACAAATTGGTATCAAAGCCTTGGTTTGAGGGATTCAGGCATACTCTCGGGTGTATCAGGACTGAAACTAAGGAAATGGTAAATTTGTTTTCCAAAAATAACATAAAAAACTTTTGAAAGAAGGAAAAGATGAGAGTGCAACGCGCGTGATCAGCCGAGCCAAGTAAGTAGATCCCCAATATGCTAGTCGTGCTATTCTGATATTTGAACTTGGATGATCGTATGGAAATTATTATGTGTATGCTTTTAAAATTATATACGGTTAGGAGCTTATAGCCTTAGAATGATCGATTTGGCCTTACTTCCTGTTCCTTGTCTGGTTGTGGTCCTAGGGTAGAATCTTTTATTCGAAAGTCTATTTGATCCTCTTATGTGTATAATTTGCATGCATAAAGGCAACCTAATATGATTGGTCTGTTTGATGTGGGTAGAGAAAATCTTAGAACAGTCTAGGATTTGGGCTATGCGGTGGTTGGTAGTATATGGTTTATTTGGGACGAATTGGAGTATCAGGTGTAGTCTTGGGGAAAGGTACAGGTAGGTTTGGAAGGTAGTATTAGGCCCGTACTACTGGAAGCACAGGACCTGTACCCGAGCCAATGTAAGATCTGACAACTTCAAGGAGGACCGGTGTGGAGAGATCTGTTTTATGAAAATCCTGATCGTTATGATTTATGACATTCCATTTCAGCATGGTAGTGACACGTTTCGGGACGGGAGGATCAGGATCGGGATCCGGATCCGGGAATGGATCGGGTGACACTACAGACGACATAGATGAGAGGCTGTGTGAGCTTATTGCAGCTGAGGTTACCAGGGGCATCCTTGACGCTACCCCAGTCATTTTTGGGACAGTCAAGGAGGGCATAATGGAGATCATGGAGGAGAGACTCAGATCATTCAGGACTGAGATTACTGCGGGCCAGTTGGGGGCCCGAACTCCCTCATTCCGGGAGTTCAAGGCGTGTGGGGCGCCAGAGTTTTTCGGGGTCAGGGACCCCATTGTCAGCCGACGCTGGGTGGCGGATATCGAAAACGCCCAGCACACGAGCTCTTGTCAGGATGTGGCAAGGGTTGGATTTGCTTCTTGCATGCTGAGAGACAGAGCCCGAGATTGGTGGGGTGAGGTTACTCGACAAGTGGGACCAGTCAGGGTGGCTGAGATGACGTGGGCCGAGTTTGTTTGGCGATTTGATCTGGAGTTTGCACCACCCATTGAGGTGCAACGTTTAGTGCGAGAGTTTCATGAATTACAGCAGACCACCGAGACTGTGGCGGAGATCACAGCCAAGTTTCGGGAACGAGCTTTGTTGATTCTGCAATACGCTACCGATGAGGAAATGAGGCGAACCCGATATCATTCCATGCTGAGGGACGATATTCGGGAGTTTGTGAGCTTTACGGGGTGTAAGACCCTGAATGAAATGGTGGAGAAGGCCCGGGAACAGGAAATGGAGCTGGAATCCCGCACGAAGCAGAAGCCCGAGCAGGCTCAGGCAGCAGTAGGACAGGCTAAGAAGCCTAAGACGTCAGACACTCCCAACAAGGGTTAGCAGGGTCGGGGCCGATGTGCCAAGTGTAGACGGGTACACAACGGAGCTTGCCGTATCGCAGGCTCGGGATGTTATGCATGTGGCCAACATGGCCATATGAGCAGGGACTGCCCCTCGAAGGGCTTAATCTGTTTTCACTGCAACCGGACCGGTCATAAATGGGTCAACTGTCCGAAGTTGCAAGGAGGAGGAGGAGCGGTGGAGGCGCCTGCGCCCGCCACAATGAGGATTACCGATGGCCGCCCTGTCAAGGCGGATGCTCCAGCAGTAAAGAGTCGGGCATTTCAGCTGACTACTGAGGAGGCACGGGCAGCACAAGACGTTGTGGCTGGTACGTATTCATTCTTCTCTACTCTAGATATCTGTTTCGCTTATGTGCACTATATGCTTGTATAGGGACCTTTTTGGTCAATGGTTTGTCTGCTCATGTCTTGTTTGATTCGGGTGCTACGCGATCGTTCGTATCTCTTGCGCTTAGCAAGAAGTTCCGGGAAGCGCCAGGAACTTTGGATTCCCCGCTCGAGGTGGAGATTGCGGATGACCGCACCATTAGTGCTGTGAGGATGTATCGGGACTGTGTCCTGAATGTGCTTGGTGAGAGATTTCGTGTCGACCTAGTCCCAATACCGTTGCGAGGGCTGAAAGTGATTATCGGAATGGATTGGTTGGGGGCCAATGGGGCCATGATTGACTGTGATCATCAGTTGGTGAGGGTTCGAACCCCAAGTGGGGGAGAACTGGTGATACATGGTGATAGGGCATCGCAGGGGCCGACCCTCTGTTCGGCTGCAAGGGCTAGGAGGTTCCTGTAGCAGGGTTGTACGGGATTTCTGGCATATATATCGGATACAAGGGTAGAGATCACGAAGGATGTAGGCAGTATGCCAGTTGTTCAGGACTTTCGGGATGTTTTCCTCGAAGAGTTACCAGGGGTGCCTCCGGAGAGGCAGGTGGAATTTCGCATCGATTTGGTGTCGGGTGTCGCTCCGATAGCAAAGGCACCATATCGGTTGGCACCACCTGAGATGCAAGAGTAATCTACACAGCTTCAGGAGCTGTTAGAGCGAGGGTTCATTCGTCCGAGCAGAGTCCCGTGGGGAGCACCAATCCTTTTCGTGAAAAAGAAGGATGGATCCCACAAGATGTTGCATCGATTATAGGGAACTAAACAAGCTAACGGTGAAGAACCGTTACCCGTTGCCAAGCATCGATGATTTGTTCGATCAGTTGCAGCGTGTGTCTTGGTTTTCCAAGATTGATCTTCGGTCGGGATACCATCAGATGAGGATTCAGAATGAGGATATACCGAAGACGGGTTTCAGGACTCGGTATGGGCATTATGAGTTTGTAGTGATGCCGTTTGGGCTCACCAATGCCCCAACAGCATTCATGGACCTTATGAATAGGGTGTGTAGACCAATGTTGGATCGGTCGGTGATCATTTTCATTGATGATATCCTGGTCTATTCTAAGACCAGGGAGCACCATGAACAACACTTAAGGGAGGTGCTGGAGACCCTAAGGGCGGAGAAGTTGTATGCCAAGTTCTCCAAGTGTGATTTCTGGCTGCGAGAGGTACAATTCTTAGGGCATATCATCAACTAGGAGGGTATTTCGGTTGATCCAGCCAAGGTTGAAGCTTTGATGCGGTGGGAAGTACCGAAGAATGCATCAGAGATCTGTAGCTTCTTGGGTTTAGCAGGTTATTATCGGAGGTTTATCCAGGACTTCTCCAAGATTTCGGTGTCATTGACCCGTCTGACCAAGAAGAATGTGACGTTTCGGTGGGATACGGATCAGCAGTTGGCCTTCGAAACCTTGAGGCGGAGATTGTGCGAGGCTCCGATCCTTGTTCTACCAGAGGGATTAGATGATCTGGTGGTGTACTGTGACGCATCGATTTCAGGGTTAGGTGCGGTACTGATGCAGAGAGGACACGTGATAGCATATGCCTCGCGACAGTTGAAGCCACATGAGGCAAATTACCCTACTCACGATTTGGAACTGGGGGCAGTGGTGTTTGCCCTCAAGATTTGGAGGCATTACTTGTATGGAGTGTGGTGTACCATTTACACTGACCACAAGAGTCTGAAGTATTTGATGGACCAACAGAACCTCAACATGCGACAAAGAAGGTGGTTGGACGTGCTAAAAGACTATGATTGCGAGATTCTATACCACCCAGGGAAGGCCAATGTAGTGGCCGATGCCTTGAGCCGTAAGACGGCAGGTTCCCCGATCGGGAGTGTGTGTTTGAGGATGATGGTGATCTGTCCATTGTTGGAGATAATCAAAAAGGCTCAGGTTGAGGGAGTGAAGAAGGAGAATTGGAAGGTAGAGAGGATCCGAGGATAATATCCTCTGTTTGTTAAGGATAGCCGTGGTCTCTTGACGCAGTGTGGCCGGGTGTGGGTACCGGTGACCGGGGGAGTGAGACAGAAGATATTAGAGGAAGCGCATAAGTCCAAGTTCTCTATACATCAAGGAGCTACAAAAATGTATATGGACTTGAGGCTGAGTTATTGGTGGCCATGCATGAAGCGGGAAATTGCTTGGTTTGTAGAGCGGTGCTTGACTTACAGGAAGGTCAAGACCGAGCATCAGCGGCCTCGTGGTAAGGTCCAGCCGCTACCCATTCCCATGTGGAAGTGGGAGGAAATCACGATGGACTTAATTACGAAGTTTCCAAGGACGGCGAGGGGTGTGGATGTCATATGGGTGATTGTGGATAGACTGACGAAGAGTGCCCATTTCATTCCGATATCCGAAAGTATATCCGCAGAGAAGTTGGCAGATATTTACGTGCGTGAGGTGGTGGCTAGACACGGGGTGCCTGTGTCGGTAGTTTCTGACCGTGATGTTCGGTTTACATCTAGGTTCTGGAAGAAACTCCACGAGGAGTTGGGAACTCAGCTACATTTTAGCACGGCGTACCACCCCCAGACCGACGGTCAGAGTGAGAGAACGATCCAGACACTGTAGGATATGCTTCGAGCATGCGTGTCGGATTTTGGAGGGAGCTGGGATACGTATCTTCCACTGGCAGAGTTTTCGTACAATAACAGTTACCATGCCCGTATCGACCGAGCTCCATTCGAGATGTTATATCGTCGGAGGTGCCGAACCCCAGTTTGTTTGGATGAGGTTGGACATCGGGTCATGGGAAGCACTGAAGTAGTGCTCAAGACTACTGGGTTGATTCAGCAGGTGCGCGACCGGTTGCGGGTCGCACAGAGCCGTCAGAAAATCTATGCTGACCGACGGCGATCAGATCTCGAGTTTCAGGTGGGGGATTTCGTGTTGCTGAAGGTGTTGCCCTGGAAGGGGATCATCAGGTTTCGGAAGAGGGGCAAGCTAGGGCCCCGATATATAGGACCGTTCAGAATTATTGACCGGGTAGGTAAGGTAGCCTACCGCTTGGAGTTGCCGGCAGAGCTTAGCCAGATTCACAACACATTCCATGTGTCGCAACTTAGGAAGTGTGTCACAGACGAGGCTGCGGTTGTCTCGTTGGGTGATATCCAGGTGGATGAGAGCTTGAACTACATCGAGAAGCCCGTTGCCATCTTGGATAGGAAGACGAAGGTTCTTCGAAATAAGGAAGTAAGACTGGTGAAAGTGCAATGGCAACATCGGAAGGGCTCCGAATGGGCTTGGAACCGGAAGAGGAGATGCGAGATCATTACCCTGATTTATTTGAGTCGGCAGACTTCGAGGACGAAGTCTATTTCAAGTGGGGGAGACTTGTAACACCTGGCTTGAATTGGAAAGGATTTATCCATGGAATCGGCGAGTTGGGAGGTCAACTCGTCGAGTAAGGTCGCGAGATCATGGAACGCGGAACGGGACCGACTCGACGAGTCGAAGGGTCGACTCGGCGAGTCCGAGATGTTTAAAGAAAACCCTATATTTTGGGTTTGCCCCCTATGTAAACGTCATTATCCGCCCCAGTAGCCTCCCTTAGCATCATAAGAGATCGTTTACGGCCGCAAACACGTGGGAGTGTGAAGTAAGAGCTTTGGGAGCTTAAACCTTGAGATTGTGGAAGGAATTCCAAGCTTGAAGAAGAAGTATCAGGGGAAAACACTAGATCTAGCATCTAGTTCGTCTTGGGCATTGAATTGAGGTATGAATCTGTTACCTTAAGCCTAGATTCTATTTGTGAGTTATGACCAACTATGAGGAAATGGAAGCAAGCATTAGATCTGGACCTATCACAAAGATATGGTTCCAGATCTGGACCTTCTTAGGTCCCATAAGTCATAAAGTTACATCTTTTTATAAGCCCATTCCCTCTCCATGCATGAAAACCTTGTTAAGGGTTAGTTTTGAGTATTATGGCCATGAGAGTCCTTGCATGCACGTAAAGTTTGCAACTTTACGTGTTATCCACAATAGTAGAGTATAGATCTGAAGTTTGGGACCATGAGTCCCACTGGATAGGGCCGTAAACATAAGGGACTAAGGGGACTCGGCGAGACGTGCAAGTGACTCGGCGAGTCAAGAGGGTTTCCTCGTTCATGGCCAAAGGTTTACGGCCAAAGGTTTACGGCCAAGGGTTTACGGCCAAAGGTTTACGGCCAAGGGCTCACGGTCAAGGGTGTTCGGTTGGGAGTTTACGGCCGTAAACATCAAGGAACTCGACGAGTCTCTCGGATGACTCGGCGAGTCGATGAGTTAAGCAAGGAACCTGATGAGTGGCTAATTGCACTCATCGAGTCAAGGTCAATAGGGACTGTTGACCTTGACTACAGACCTAGACTTTGACCAGGGTTAACCCTGGGGGTATTTATGGGATTATGTTGAGTTATTTACTCATTGATTATAAACAGGTTGGGAAGAGCAGCACAGGACATACCTGAATTCAGTTGCTAATTCAGCTTTGTGAGGTGAGTTTTCTCACCATACCAATGGGTCTAAGGCACCAAGGCCGGCCCATTTTGTGATAGTTGGTTTACTTGTTACGTAGATGTGTGATATGTATGTATGTATGATATGTGGTAGAGATAGCCTTTGTGGCTAACGGTAGAGATAGCCTTATGGCTAATGGTAGAGATGGCCTTATGGCTAATGGTAGAGACAACCTTTATGGCTGATGGTAAAGATAACATTTGTGGCTAACGGTAGAGATAGCTTCATGGCTAATTGACATGTGATATGTGGTAGAGGTAGCTTTATAGCTAATGTGATATGTGGTTTGTGTGGGGTATGATCTGAGGGACTCACTAACCTTTCAGCTTACCGTCTGTGGATTTGTTTCAGGTACATCGGAGCCCAAGGGCAAAGGCAAGGTGTAATGATGCGGCGTGCACTCTATCTCTCTTTTCCGATCTGGTTTGGGGGACACTCTGATGTTTTGAAAATAATAATGTTGTAATGTTGGTGGTTTTGAAAAAAATTATTGGAATCTTTATGTTTTATGAAAAATGGTTGACTAATTAAAAATGAAAATTTTCTTTGTAAAATTTGGGTCGTTACATACTTATAATTATCCTATTCTTTTTATCACTATTTTGATTTGATTGGAGTTTAATTGTTCAAGTTGGAGACATGGAGTTCGTCGGTTCAAATCTATCAGTTAAAAATGTAATTATTTGTTCTATTTTTCTATTTCTGATTCCCAATTTGTTCTAAATGTATCAGTTATTTTTCGTAATGTGCATCTTTGATTTCATATTTATTTGTTTGATTATAGTAGTTTGCTTCAAGAAGTCCAATTTTTTTTTCTTGTGGTTTACTTCCAGATTAGGTGTGTAAGAGTTCGAATATGTGCTGCATTTTTTAGTTCAAAATAAGGAGTTCACAGTTCCTATTTCTCTCATTTAAGTTTGAAATCAGGAGTTGCTTCAGGTGTGATTTTTCTGGTTTGCTTTGGTATAATTTTTTATGTATGAATTTCTTGAGTTCCTTTCTGGATTTTGATGGTCTGTTTATGTGATTCAGGATGTATATTTTATTGTTGAGTTCTGAGCTTTTGATTATTTTGAATATCTCAAGGAAGCCGCTAGGGGCAGTAGGTATATAATTTTTCCATTGTTATTTGTTGCTACAAGACAGTTTTTTTTAAATGGATCTCTATTTATGATTCATTGATTTATTTTCCAGATCATTTTTCATATTGAAAGTGGAAAAAACACAGTCTTTGGTCTTTTTTTGGTTTTAAAATAGCAAGGGCAAATTAGAAAAATTCTTATTGTACTTTTCTGCTTCATATTTGTAGTAATATGTATCTTAATTTTCCTGATACTAAAAAAACTCATATTTTTGTCTGCATTTTTGTTCTTTACTTTTATATTGTCAACATCTCTATCAACATTTATTTTCTTTTCTTTTTTTACAGTAAGTGCATTAAACAACAAAGTGGGACAAATGGTTTCCAAAGCAACGTGTAATGTTGTAACAGTAATGTTGTAACAAAAGACATTGTTGTCACCCTTGAAGAAGGAAAATTTGTTTGAAAATCAATTATATGTTGTTGAACATGTTGTTTTGTGATTTATATATGTTTTTGTTTGTAGTTATATGAATTTTGTTTGATTATATATATATATATATATATATATATATATATATATATATATATATATATATATATATATATATATATATCGCACTTATTTTGTATAAATATAAGGGAATTATTTTATTACCTTGCCCTGGGCATAAAAATACAATGGACCGGCCCTGTGTATGTGATACATGTTTATATCCAACCATCTTCAAATTAAATTGGAAATGAAATCCATTCGTTGCATTCTTGTGGGGTACGATCAAGAAATAAATGGTTCAAGATTTTGTGATCTTAACTTTGGGAAGTTTTACATCTTAAGAAATGTTATGCTCAATGAGAAGTCATCTTGGTGGTTATAGAATCATGAATCTCTTCGAGAATAGTGAAAAGTCAGAATGAATCTGGAAGAAAGTGATATTGAAATGTATAATGGTGATACCGGTTTAAGATCAATCATTGGAGCAATGGATTGATTTTCTACCAGTCGATGAAGTTGGTGGAGATGATGACAAAAATGAGGCTCATAATCTTAGATGATCTTCAAGAATTAGAAAGTGAAACCCTCAATATGTCAATGTCGCAGTGCTTGACGAAATAATTTTTGAACCAAAAACTTATGATCAAGTAGCAACTAAACAAGATTCGATTCCCTCGTTAGAAACTAGACGTGGGATTAGGTTAAAGAACCCAATAATGTCAAACTCGTTTCGTGGAAGTGGGTATTTAAAATAAACCTAATGCATATGGGTTAGTTGGAAGATATAAGGTACATTTGATAGCTGGTAGCTTCTCATGCATGCAATCCGACCACTGACTCTATCTTTCCTTATCATCCTCTCTCTCCCCCTTCAACTCTGGTCTCCGACGAAGATTACTGAAATTAGCTTTCTTTTCTAGGTGCAACTCCAACTTTTTGTTTTTCGGATTCCACTCTAGCCACTAGAGACCTGCATCTTCGTCCACCAGAAACCTACACCACCGGTGACACCCATAATTGAGTTCAAGGATGGTTAGTGGGGTGGGTTAGATGTGTCATATTTTTTAATAATTAATATAAATATAATAATAAAATAATAAAATCATATATAGGCAAAACAAGGGCATTTTCGATATTTTACATGCATTAACTAAGGGACCAAAACTGATTGATTTGCCAAATAAAAATATTAAATGATTAATCTTGTTGAATTTTTAAAAATAGAACAAAACATGCAGAAAGATGTATACCACAGGGTCCAAAAACGTAATGTACTCTAAGATTGAAAGGAGTCGGGATCGCTAAGCAGGTCGCTACGCTCGCTACCATAGCTGGAACACCGCCCCCTAGCGCTCGCTAGGGGGATCGATATGTTAAACTAGTTAAGAATCACGGCGAGAGGAAAGAGAAACGTTTCTGCAATGTGATTGGCCCATGGCTATTTGACGGGATTGCTAACTTTTCAAATGTATTGACTGAATTGAATTGGCAATTAATTTTTGCCACCAACTTTTCCTAAAAAAAAGCTTTTTTTTTAATTCATTCAACTACTATGACCAGATTGTTTTATCTTTTGACCCAATTCAATTGAGTTTAATTGTTGAATTTAGTTTCAACAACTTATTTTACCAACTTTCATTAAAAAAACGTTTTTAACTAAAAAATTAAAATATTCAACTACTATAAATCAAACCACATTCTCAACAATTTATACACACAAAATATCATATCTCTCTTAATTTACAAAGGAAAAATGTCTTCATCCTAAACAAAGAAAACCCCAAGAACCAACAAAAAGAAAGCTTCAAATCTTCCATCACTAAACCTTCCACCTCCAAACACTCAATCACCAAACCTTCCATCACCACCATGTTATCAACCATCATTTGATCAACCAATTCACTCTCCTTCTAGCTTCTACTTTCCTACAATGGCTCTGCAAATATTTCAATTTAATCCGTTCTCTTATCAACCAATGGGATTTTACCACAACCAATCTCAACCAGCACCTCATCCGAATGTGGATCTTGATCCGTTTGAAATGGTTCAAGAAACTCAATGCTTTTCTCAACCCCAACCGCAAACTAACTTTCAATCTCAACCACGCCGCCTACTCGACGAGTCAACTGATTCTTCCGATGAAGGCCCCGTTGAAGATCCCGTTCAAGAATCATTTCAAGAGCCCGATTCAAACCACAAACACAAAAAAAAAGGAAAGGGTGGGCTCCATGTAGAGGGTGGACGGATGATGAAGAGATTGCACTAGCTCAATCATGGCTAGATGTGTCGGAGGACCCGATCCACGGCAACGACCAAGACTCAACAACTTTCAAAGAAAAATTTTGGCATAAATTTTGTCACCGCATGAAAAAGAAGACCCATAACCTCGATTCACTTTACTCGAAGTGGAGGACCGCCAACCGAGCCACAATGGAGTTCAACGGTATCTATATTAACAAGATCAAAACCCCCCAAAGCGGTGCAACTGAGGTGGATGTCGTGGCTAAAGTTTGAAAGATTTACAAGGTGAAAGTCAGAAAAGCTTTTTCTAATGAGTCTTTTTGGAGAGTTGTGAAGGGCAATCGAAAATGGCTAGATCTGAAAAGTCCCGATGATTACGCGGGGGTGTCCAAACGAAGAAAACTTCATAGTCAACCCACAATCAATCTTCTGATGTGCGTATCGGAGAGATTGAGCTCAACAATGATGAGCCATGTGAAGTTCCAACTTGTCCTATGGGACGAGACAAAGCAAAAAGAAAGCTGAAAGGAGCACAAAGTCATTAACTGAAGTGGAGGAGATAAGGAGCGGCATCAAAGGATTCGATGATAAGCTTGAGGGTTTTTTGGAATTGGGAAATATAAAAGAAAGGAACTGTGCGATAAAAGAAAGGAACCGTGCGTTAACACTTTTCTTAACCCCGGGAGACAACCTGTCTGAGGAGGATCGTCAGATTTTTAACAATACGAAGTGGGATCTTGCTAAAGAATACAACTCGGATAAGTCATAGTTTTTTTTATGTATTAGATGCAGTTTTAATTTATGTTTTCGTCTAATATTAAGTCGAGTTTTAGTGTACTATTTATGAAGTAAGTCGTGTTTTAAAATTTTAATCGTATTTTATGTTATAAATTACTATAACCTTTTTTATTTAAATACTAGGTGTAAGACCCGTATATTACACGAGTTTATTAAAAAAAATCTGAAAACGTATACATTAAACATTTTTTAAAGTATAATTACGAAATAAATACAACCGAAATGATGAATAAAGAGTAATTCAATATATACTAATAAAAAACCTGTTGACATATTTTAAAATTTTCCAATGTTTTTTTTAAAAAAAAATTCTCACCCTGGATTGTTTCTTTATGAAATTAAACTTCTCGAATTACACATCGACACAGTTACATACCTACACACAAAGAAAACAGCATATAAAGATACACATAATAAATTTAAAGCAAATTGACAAATATGCCCCTGCACTGTTTCTTTATGAGATTAAAATTACTCGAATTTTCTATAAACACAGTTACATACATACACATAAAAAACAGAAGCAAATTGATGAATATGTCCCTGTACATAATATTTTTCCATCCACTTACCCGAGTGAGTGATGCTTGACTTAACCATGCATAAAGTATACAATGATTAAAGTTTTATGTAAAAGAACAGTTACAAGTTGAATCACATAGTAAGATGTCAAAAGTGGAATGATAACTCTCTATTTTCTCAGAAAATGCAGAAAACCCATATAATATCTTGATTGTCAATTACACAATTTTGTTTTTGCTTATGTGATGAGTTCTATACTAATTCAGATCAAGTTCTGAATTATTAGAGGACATAATATACAAGTGTTTAATGGAAAAACTTTACTATTCTTCTTCAGACCAAGACCACCAGGACCAATACCATGAGGAGGTTTCTTTTCATATCTGCCTTGAAAACACTTGTGTCTATTTCCCTTTTCTCATACACACAAAATCTCAAAAGTAATAAATAAATGTGTTTGGTTGGAATCAAAACCGAATGCTCAAATCCAAATTATATTAGTGAAAAAAAAAACTTTTAACTTTTGTATGCTCTTTAAAATTTTTTATAGTGTCGCAAATAAACGAATATGCCCCTGCAAATAGACAAATATGCCCCTGCAAATAGACGAAAGGCTAAAACTTGATTTATCATCAATCCAAAGAATCCCACATAAGAATGTATTAAATGTAACATAAGTAGGGGGATATTTTTGTCATAAATACATACTCAAACAACACAAAAACGCTCATATTCTCAGCTGTGAAGGCTTTGTCTCATTGTCTGTGCTGAGTATTTCAAAGGACGAATATGCCCCTGCATTGTTTCTTTCTAAACCTTGCTCGAATTACACATTAACAACCAATAAACTCTTCTTCCTACTGGTTCAATAAACTATTCGATGCTACCGTCATCAGTGAAGGCACAATGTAAGTATAAGTATATTTCAAAGGATGAATATGCCCCTGCATTGTTTCTTTCTAAACCTTGCTCGAACTACACATTAACAACCAATAAACTCTTCTTGCTACTGGTTCAATAAACTATTCGATGCTACAGTCATCAGTGAAGGCACAATGTAAGTATAAGTGTATAATGAATCAATTATAAGTGTATCAGTGATAAATATTATTCACATGTAGGAAAAAAATGTAATAGAAGTAAGGTATTATTTTTGTTATAAAGAGATACTCAAACAACACAAAAGTTGTGTAAGGTGATATTTCTGTTATAAAGACATATTCAAAGGACGAATATGCGCATGCAATATTTCTTTATAAACCTTACTTGAATTACACATTGACATCCAATAAAATATTCCTGCTACCGGTTCCATATCATTCGGCCAAACCATTATCAGTGAATCAACATGAAGTTGTGTAGGTGAGAGTAAATGACATATCATGAGTAATAGAGAGTAGATGATACAATCAATTAAAAACACACACAAAATAAAATAAAGACAATACATATTCGATGCTACCATTATATGTGAAGGCACAGTGTTGAATCTGAAAAAACAATACACACAGTCAGTTAAACACATTCAAAACCAATAAAATGAAGACAAAAGACAAATTAGATTGTTAATCTCACCAGATTTTTATTCTGACATATTTTTTAAAGGTGGAAAATTCAATCAGTGATGATGATGTTCATCCTCGTCTAATCCATCTGGAAGTCCTCCTGGGCCCACTACTTCCAACTGCAAAAAACATTTATAATGTATGAATAATTAAATATGCAACAATTTAATCAAATGTCACATTGTTTTTATAAAGAAATAATTTGCACTCACCTTGAAATATTGTGAGTAGACTGGGCATTCATGTGTTTCTTCTTTCTTTAGCCAAAACCAAACAACATCATGCTCATCCTCTTTAACAGAAAAATTACATAAAATGAGATATTATATGATAATGATACCACTAAAGTCTCCAAAACTACAGAAAAAATAAGACTCACCCCCTTCTGCACCAGGGCAACCAACAATTCTTTGGTCATAGTAAGATTTCACAATAGCAGGAGCTTCCTACAAAATCGTTTGCTAAGAGTGCAATAATGTTAAGTCAACTGTAGAGTGTTGACATGTTACCAAAACGCAACCAAATTCTTGTTAAATTTAAGTGCAAAACTTTAAATGATCAGTTCTCCTATAGAAATTGATAAAGCATTATTACGGTTTAGGAATCTGATCATCGAATATAGAAAGAATGCAATGGATCAAGTAGTATACTTACTCGGTTCCTCTGTTGCGAAGGATGCAGAACTATTCATGGGGAGAGAACTGCACGTCATTCCTCCTCTGATTTCACAATAGAACCCATTGAAATCTAATTCAGAACCGTGAAACCCTAGTTTTAGTGATATTTGGGGACATCAGTGAAGGAAGAGCAATAACTAAAAAGAGTAAAAACCACGATTTTGTAGTAGAGAAAGAGAAAGAGGGAGAGTCTGATTAATCTTACGTAGCTGTGTCTAATTGTTGCATATGAAACGGTGAAATCTTGAAATGGTTTAAAATCTTGGCATTATTCATATTGTACGTTATCTTTGATTTCGGGAGAAAAATTGATGGAGGAATAGAAGGTTTATTTTAAATTTGAATAGGCATCTGGTTTCCAAAATGAAGAAGACGAATTTGGAGCCGATGGAGGCGTGATTAGGGGAAACGTGATTTGACTAACGTATTTGCTGAGAATAAAGAGTGGAAGGGAAATATAGGGAATTCAGTTAGATGATATGAGCGGGAAAAATCAATTAGGTGGGGGGGGGGGGGGTCTAAGAGATTGTCACGTGGCAGAAATGCTCTTATTTATTAGATTAGGGGATTAAGTGTTTGTCTTTAAAAAAATAGAATTTATAGACCACATTTAATTTATAATTTTCAAATAAAAATCCTAACTATATTATATTATAACATTGATAAAAAAAAGACAATAAATATTTGTTTATCAACAACATATTAATATAGTTTTATGACATTAATAGCATTTTCTTAATATATATTGAAACATTCCTTATTTGTTTTGTATTATTAAACAAAAAATGTATAAAACAATAAAGAATATTTATAAACGTCATGATTGGTAGATGGCATTTATGATTGGTAGATGGCATTTATGATGAAAGTTTATATCATCACAACTACCATCAATTCAACTACTATATATAATATTATACTTTCAACTTTTCGTACACACAAACTAACATTTCTATAAAAAGAAAACAATGTCGTCTTCGTCTTCGTCTTCGTCATCTTCATCGAATTATGTTTTTGATAGTGTAGTACAATCAGTCTTCTCCATACGTAATAGGATATAACAATATCTTAACAACATTGAATCAAGCAATGTGCAACGTAAACGAAAAAGATATATCCAAAGACAATGTGAAGCGGTCCACCAGCGTCTCATGCAATATTATTTTGATGAGAATGCTCTCTTTTACAGATATTATTTCACCCGAAGGTTCCGGATGCATAAAGATTTGTTTATGCGTATTGTAGAAGGTGTGACTTCAGTGTCTGAGTATATGCAGCAACGCTCAGACGCAAGAGGTACGTTAGGCTTTGATCAAATTCAAAAATGTACTGTTGTATTTAGTATATTAGCATATGCCAACCCTCCCCCCCCCCCCCCGATGCACTAGACGAGAGTTTTAGAATGTCCGCACGTACCGCCCGAGAAAGTCTTCACAAATTTTGAATAGTTGTCATGTTTTTGTATGGTCCACGATATTTGCATCGTCCTACTACTAGTGACATACAAAAGTTGTATGTTCATCATGGAAATGTGCATGGTTTGCCTGGGATGTTAGGAAGTTTAGATTGCATGCATTGGAAATGAAGTATGTGTCCTAACGCATATCATGGACAATACACAAAGGGCAATTATCATTATCCTACGGTCGTGCTTGAAGCTTTAGCCTTACAGGATTTGTAGATCTGGCATGCCTTCTTCGGTAGTGCCAGTTCGCTTAATGATATTAATATTCTCAATAACTCACCAATATTCAACAAGGTGTATGACGGTACCGCCCGAGATTCATCATTTGTACTCCGAGGAACGAAATACAAATTTGGGTATTTTCTTGTGGATGGGATCTATCATGAGCTTTCTGTTTTCGTTAAAAGTCTATCATGTCCGGATGACCCTCAGAGGTCCAGATTTAAGAGAGTCCAAGAAAAAAAACAAGATAAAATATCGAACGAGCATTTGGAGCACTTAAAAAATGTTGGCAGATAGTTGCAAAAGCATCCATGTTTCGTGATATTTCTACTATGACAGAGGTAATGTATACATGTATCATATTGCATAATATGATAATAGAACATGAAGGAAACACGATATGCGTTTACTACGAGAATGAAGTCATCCAAGAGACACAACCACTAGAATATGGTGGTCAAGAATGGATACAAAGAATGAGGATAATTCACATTGTAATAATACATACCGATCTTCGCCGCCATTTGACCCATCATCTTTGGAAAATGGACAATCTTGATTTAAATATGCCACCGGAAGACAAATTAGAAAGCCAATATTCGGAGGAAGACTCGTTGCTTTAGTGTGTTTTTTTATGAGATGTGTTTTTTATGTATTAAGTCGTATTTCTAGGTATTCAGTCGTGTCTATCAGTGTTAAGTCATGTTTGTGGTGGTTTGAATTATTAAATCGTGTTTTTAGGTATTTTAAGTTTTAATTTATTGTAACTTTTTTAATTTAATATGAAATGTTTGTTTTTTAAAAAAATATAATTGATATTATATTAATTGTTTGTGGACTAAAAAAATAATATATGTTTAATATTTATGTACAAAAAAATGTTTCTATATTAAAATAAAGTGTTTTAATTAAATTAGAACAAGAAAAAAAATAGAGTGCTAAGAGTGTTACCACTCCCTACCAAATGCTAAGAGTATGTCTTAAATGGTCAAAAATAAGGTGACACTCCAAAATCTAAAGTGGTAAGACTAGAGCGAGTGGTGCCACAAAAGGTGTACTCCCTTCACTGCCACGTAGGCACCACCTCACTCTTACCACAAAAGAGTGGTTTCATATCACACCCAATGAGTGATGCCACACTTGGATATATATATTTTTTTAATAAATAAAAGGGACCAATCAGGGTCCGTAAGAAAAAAAAAGGACCAGCACATTGCTTGAAGGAGTACACCCTTGGAGTGTCGTAGTGCAGTCTCCGCCGCACCTCTACCGCACCCAGGGGCGGTGTTTCGTCCTATGTGGCACCCGACTGCGGTCACTGCCGCAGTCCATTCCTTCCGATCTGAAGTGTTAGAAGTGTTACCATTTCTCTTATGCTAATTATTAGTATCAAGAGAGTTCTTTGACAACCAATGACTTATTGTAGAACAACATGATGTAAAGGTGCTCTCGTGAAGAGTTAAGGTTGCACGAAGGAGTGTCGTGATGTTGCAATTATTGAGTTTGCAGCCTTTTGTACGCCATATCCAACTCTTATATTTTTGGGCGGATCACACCCCATATTGTTGTCTTGTTTGTCATGTTCGAAGCAATAATTTTAATTTAAAGTTTATGTGACTTTCATATGTAATTTATTAATTAATTAAAACTCAAAGGTGGCTTTTTTTAATCACAAAAATGTGAACTACAGTGTGCAATTATTTTGAAAGGTTGGCCACTATAAGGTTGAAACTATGAAATTTGAATTTATGGCAACTTCATTTTGGAATTCTTAATTCTATAGTGATCGTGTGAGTTGATGGTGGTGCATTATGTTTAAACTGATCATAGATCAGATCATGATCAAGTCACATCACATCACAAAAATTAAACTGAAACCAAATTAAGATCGAAAAATATTGATATATATCGAAACCAAAACCAAGAAATCTAATTTAGTTCGGATTAGATTCAAAATCACTTTATCGTATATTGCACCATGATCTGGTTATATATTCTCGTTATATTTTAATCTTTAAAGATACAAACCAAAGTAAATCCAATTGGCTTCCAGTATCTTCGCTGTGGTCCAAATTTGGTTCTTTGATTTTGGCAATCGAGATTGAGCTTCACACCCAGAGCTTATTGTTATGTTTCATCATATTAATGAAGTGATATAGTTTTGAATTAAAAAAAAAAAAAAAAAAAAGATTGATGTCACGATATGACCAATAATAATTCTCAATTTGATTTGTAAATCGCTAACATTTTGATTATACGTAACAAATCATAAAACATTTCATTTGTATTGATTTGAACCCGATAAAACGATATTCAACACCTTATATGGCGTCCATCATAGTATCCAAATGACAAAATTTTGTTTATTTATGTTTACGTAGCCGTTTTATTCTGGCTATGACATTTTGAGACTCAATAATGTTGGTTTTCAGTTTATCAGGTTGAAATTCACTTTAATTTTGTAATGAAACATAAAACAAAAATGTTTATTGGTCTATTTAATTAAATTAAAAGATAGATGATATAAAGAGCAAATTTAAAGTTATTAGTGACTATGACTAACCCTTAAAAAATATTTATAATATGCAAGAGTATATGAATAAAAAAAATGTTGTTACAATTATTGATCGTGGTAGGGATAATATGTCCTGTAAAACCTGTGAGTGCAATTATTTGTAAGTTGTGGGGGCAAATGGTGCAAGTAGAAAACAAAAGGTTATGACAGCAAAATTTTGGAAGCAATAGTTGCATAGAGACAAACTGGTATGCAGTGCAGGACCAGTGCTTTCTTGATCTTTTACTTTTTGAAGACAAAACTATTTAATAATTACTTTTAGGTCCTTGTCTTTTTATAGAGATAGAAAAATTGGGTTCAAAGTAAATTTTGAATTATAGTGTATGGTTTTAAAACCGACCGATGTCGTCTGAAAATGTTATGTCGTGAATCATGTAATACCTATGACGTGGTTGTACATAACATATGTTTGCAAATAACATTACATACTTTGAAAATAATTATTGATTAAAATTTTTATCTGTAAGCTCATATAACATTGTAGATTATCAAACACTTACTTAACTTCTCATAATAATATCAATTATGTAAATTTAATTAATATTTTGTTAGCTCGATCACATTGTAGTTGGATCTTTGTCTTTTTTTTTTTTGTGTGTATCTATCCATGATTAATGTCTTAAATATGATTAAAAACTATATTATCATATTGCAAATCTAACTTTTTGAATAACGCAATTTAAGAGATTGTATGCATTATTTAAAAGGGTAGTTTTTCACGTGTTTGATGGTTTGACCAATTTTGTAAATAATTATATGTATTGAAATATTTATTTGAGATAAACACAATCCAGAAGTTAGTACAAATATTAAACGGTTTCAACTTTCAAGTTCTTATCTTTAGCCCAGAAGTGTGTTCGGGAAACAAGCCAACAATTATCATAATAACTTTATAATCTAAATTTTAAAATCAACCCAGCATAGCGGTATATTATAAAAGCCCACGTTGATATTTTGGAATTGGAATAAATGGACCATAGCAAAAAATATTGATCCAACAATGGGTAAATTTGAATTTCAGCCCAAGAAGCATAATTCTTGAGCATTGAGTCACTGACCCAAAGGCCAAAACTAATTTTTTATTCATAAGTGTGAGTGAGTTATCTTGGCAACAAAAAACCAATAATAAATGGTATCAAAATACTCTTTCTGTTTTCTTCTACAATCTTGGTTGGAAGAAGTTCATAACATTATTAGTTTATTTTCAAATATCATGGTTAATAATATAAAATGGATAGCGCTACACAAACCACTATGTCCTGTTCAAACTACATAATTTTTTTGCAATAATAAAACCTAATTAAAAAGTCTAATATAAACGGTTAGTATATTTAAAAAATTATAAATAACGGACGTCAAAAAATTTAAAGGATTTTTGTAAAATCATGTTAACAAAAATAATAAAATAAAATTATATAACTAAAATTATTAAATTATAAACGAAAAAGAAAACTAATACTAATTGAACATAATCTGTGTTAGTTTAATTAAAAAGAAAAAAAAGTATATATGATTATAAATATGATGAGAAAAACACATAAAAGTGAATTATTATTATTATTATTATTATTTTTTTTTTAAGATATGGTTTATTTTAAGACTTCCCAATAAAATATTTTATCTATTGAATTTTTTTCAGGTTAAATCTTAATCATCATTATTATTTTTTTTTAAAAGTGCTTACGTTTCATTATATATACCTATAAATTGTGGAATAGAAAATGAATAGTAATGTTTTGGTCATTCACATTTTGGCTACAGTTCTTTTTGGTGTTTATATTTTTGGTTGGTCATTTTTGCTCTTCTTGAAACTTTGGTCCCTAACCCCATTTCCTCTGATACCCACTGCTTTTTTTTTCTAGATTCCTCCACCGCCATTGCCTCCAGATTTGTTGTTTCCCACCACTTTTTTCTTTCTATGTGTTCCACCTTAAAATCGATTATTCCCACCGCTCCTTTCGTCTCACTCTTTGCCGTCAATCGTTGTCTTCTTTAGTTTGTTCTTCTGAATTTTTGCTTTCCTGTATCTTATTTTCTTTTATGATTCTATATTTTATGTGATTTAGAGTTGTTTTGTTCGATTTCTACACTATGCCTACAGGTGGTACGACACTTCTAAACACAACCACCAACATGTTTTCTAATTCTATCGCAAGGTTCATGGTGTTCTTCCCCTATATCTCTGTAAAAGAAGCTCCAAACCTAAGCACCGTGCCACCGATGGTTACCTTGCCGGCCACCGAAGAGCGCATCGGTTGTAACATCTGGTTTCGAGAAGCTTCCTATTTCGGCTTTCGGGAATTGTGGGAATTAAATGCATCAAGTTAGGGCCCTGGACTTCAAGGATTTGGGTTTTAGACCCAATTGGGTGTGGAATATATATAGGTTGGGTGATCTAAGCTTTCGGTTTGTGTTGTGGGAGTCCCAGGGTATAATGGTAAAAGTGATGCTTTGGACCTTTTCTTGAATTTAGGATTCAAGTTCGGAAGGTTTGAAGTCGAAGGAGATTAGATGGGATTGTATGGTCTTTCATTACCTTTGCGAGCATATAAAGAACGACGAAATCAGAATTGAGACGAATAAGTTATGGCCTTCGGAAGTTAGAATGGAAGTGTGTTTTGCCTAGTACGTTGGGTGTATGTGTACGTTGGGCGTACGTGGCTTAAGTTCGTCGCGATGTTTTCCCTAGTACGCTGGACGTACCTGGAGTACGTTGGACGTACACGCGCCAGGGTCAAACCCTAATTTTTAGGTCTTGGACCATATTTAAATGCCTTAACCTCTTGGAAACCCTTCTTCCCTTCAGCCTCCACCCTCTAAGGCAGTTCCCTTCAGCATCCACCCTCTAAGGCATCAATGTCGGCCCACTGAAATGTGTTATGTAGAATGCTAGCTATCTTTGTAACCCTTGCATTGTATGTTGGGTTGGGCCCAATGAGCATGTATGTAGGGCTAGGCCCAGTTGCATGAGAGGGTTGGGACCATTGTATGTTGGGCTAGGCCCATTGTATGACGGGCTAGGCCCAATTGTATGCTAGGTCAGGCCCATTGATTAGGAAAGGATAGGCCCATTATTATGGGTTGGGACAATATGCGGGCTAAGCCCAGTGCTATGTATCGTATGTGGTATTTTGGGGAAACTCACTAATCTTTGTGTTTAAAGTTTATGTTTATGGTTTCAGGTACTTCCGGTTCGAAATGGAATGATCCGACGTGACTGCACAACATCCCCTAGAGTTTTCCATATTGGCAACTTATGATCTTTACTCTGATGTTTAAATAATATATTCACTTTGATCAGTTTTGGAACAACTCGTTGTATGGTTTACTGTTTTAAAAATGAAAATTTTTCTATGGATTTTCGGGACGTTACAAGTTGGAATCAGAGTCTTGGTTTGAGGGATTCCGGCACACTCTCGGGTGTGACTGAACTTAAACCGAGGAATTGGTAATCTTTTGAAAGAAAACAAATTTCTAAAAAGATTATTATAAAGAAAAAAGGGGTGTGATGCGTGCAATCAGCCAAGCTCAAGTAACTAATTCCCAGAAAACCCATACATGTTGATATGTTATGTGATATGAATGCTTGCATGCTAGAATAAGGCTAAGGATACTTTCAGGAGTTGCACGATAGATTTGCCTGATATGTGATGCCTTGTAGCCTAGGAGGAATTTGATGTTATGCTAGATTTGGAATCTGTATTGGTAGAAGTGATTGCTAAGTGTATGCTTTAAAAATTGTTTAGGATTAGCATCATATAACACTAGAATGACTAATTTAGCCTTATTTCCCGCTCCCATTTGGTTGTGGTCCTAGGGTAGAGTCTTTTATTCGACAATCTATTTGATCATGTATTGTGTATAATTTGCACGCATAAGGCAACCGCTAGTGAGAGTAGAAGTTCCTAGCATGGTAGTAGCAAGTGAGATTAGGATGTACTTTGTTTATTTTGTGGCTTGGAGTGTTATTGCACGGATGTTGCTTGCTTTGTGCTTCGTAGGACCCTTATTGATGTGAGTTAACTATTAAGTGAATACGTTAAGTCGCATGTTACAAAGGTTAAATAATCTCAGAGTGATGGATTTGGCCCTATTACGCAGCTCTCGTTTGAGTCTAACAGGTGTTGGGTTGATTCTTTCACTCGAAGGATTATCTAATCTTTGTTGCATGTGATTGTATTCATGAAGTAGTTAGCTAAAATTAGTGGGAGTTCTTCAGCAGCTGATGGCAGGGTGAGGACGGGAACCTAGGAGAGCCTAGGAAGTGTTTTAGTGGGTATGCATGTGTTGTTTAGCGGGTATTTGGAGTACCAGTTTGAGAAGATGACTTAGAAGATTCGGGATAGTTCTTGAAGAAAGTATGGATAAGTGTGGAAGGTAGTATTGGGCCCGTACTACTAAAATCATAGGATCCATACTCGAATCAAGGAAGGTCAAGAATATTCTAGGAAGCCTTTAGGATGAGGAATTTTATGGGTATGATCTGATTATTGTATGGTTTTTTTCATAATGGTGATGAGCACGCATGGAGGAGGTTCAGGTTCTGGTTTAGGCTCAAGTGTTGGCACTAAGCCATTGGATGAGCAGATGCGGGAGTTCATTTTGTCAGAGATCACCCACTGTATTTTGGAGAAGACTCCTGTGATTTTCGGTACGGTCAAGGAGGGGATTATGGATATTATGGAGGTGCGTCGAGGCGCGTACCGCTCCGGGATTATGGAGCTTCTAGATGAGCGGTTCGGGGCCTTTCCGGCCGAGATCGATGTATGACAGTTAGGAGCGAGGACTCCCACCTTTCGGGAGTTCAAGGCTTGTGGAGCTCCGGAGTTCTTTGGGGATAAGGACCCCAATGCTAGCCTCCGATGGATCGATGACATGGAGAATGCTTAGCGGACGAGTTTCTACCCTGAGGGGACGAAGGTGGGATTTACATCATGTCTTTTGAGGGACCGAGCCCGTGATTGGTGGGAGGAGATCGGTCGTGCTTTAGGAACTGCGGATGTGGTGGCCATGACTTGGTAGGAGTTTGTCACGAGATTCTAGGAGGAGTTGGCACTAGCTATTGAGGTCCAGCAGTTGGCGAGGAAGTTTCAGGACCTTTGTTAGACTACTTAGACTGTGGCAGTGATCACTGCCAAGTTTCGGGAGAGGGCTTTGTTGGTCTCGCAGTATGCAACGGACGAGGAGATGAAGAAGGCGAGTTATCATGATATGTTGAGGGATGAAATCAAAGAGTTTGTGAGCTTGTCAGGGTGGAAGACCCTGAATGATATGATTGCTAGGGCTCGAGAGCGGTAGATTGATCTAGAGCACCTCGGGAAGAGGAAGTCATAGTAGATTTAGACCGTAGTCGGCCAGGCGAAGAGGCTCGAGACTCAGGATTTGTGGCTAGGAGGCCATTAGGGTTGGGGTCGTTGTGACAAGTGTGTGAGGACCCATGAGGGGAGCTATCATGAGAAGGGAAGAGGTTGTTTCATTTGTGGTCAGATTGGTCATTTCAACAGGGATTGTCCTCAAGGCTCAATTCTGATGTGTTTTCACTGTAATCAAGTGGGCCACAAGATGGTCGACTGTCCGAGGTTGATGGGTGGAGTAGTGGGTGCACCTGCTCCACTTACTTTGAGGATCACTGACGGTCGTGAGGGCAGGGCGAAGGCACCAGCAATGAGGAGCCGAGCATTGCAGCTACAGGTAGGGGATACCAGAGTTCCACCAGATACTATCGCGGGTATGTTTCCTTTTATTTTTTCCCGTGCCTTATTATTTGTATGTTTTATGCCTTTGGATCATGCATTTGTATGTGTAAGATATTGTCTTCGGTTTTGTTTCCATGTAATTGCCTGATTAATGTTATCGAGGGTTATGAATGGTTCACATCTTGCCGAGATGGAGTAGGTTGTCAGTCGTCTTTAGTTCGGGCCCTTGGGGGGGAGGGGAAGTGAACTAGAGGTACTGATTGGAAGATCAGCAGACAGATCGATGTGTTAGTTAAGAACAATGAGTCAGAGGAAGTTGCAGTACAAGTTCGTTTGAATATTGGAATTCAAGATAGTTGTAGAGTGTAAGGAAAAGATCAGAATTTCGCATCAGAAGCTTTGAGGAAAAGATATCATGGAAGCTGGTTGTCCCCTTCTGGGACAACGAAGTCAGAGTTCAAAAGTGCTTGTGTTGCTTCGGATAGATGTCAGTTGATTGTTGATAGGCTCTTTGATCAGATCGTTGCCGCTAATAGGATAAGAGCGGTAGTGAGTGGGTGATGATTTTGTCGCATGTGTTTGTTCAGACTCTAGGATTGTCAAATGAATTTAAATTGTATCTGTTGAATATGTTCTAAGTGCATCAATCTTTCGGCAAGAGGGTTGTGAGTTGGTGATCCGTCTATTCCGGAAAAGGGATTATCGTTCGTTGTCTTTAGCAAGGTTGGCAGAGTGTAGTTAAATCCAAGTGGGGGAGAACTGTTTGGATTTTCGGGTTAGTTTCAGGTGCGAAAAAAGGAGGAGTTCCACATCTTAGTCAAGAGGAAAACTAGTTCAAGTGGCGGTCTGAATTGAGGTTTGCTCAAGGCCGTGAATTTAGAATCTTTCAACGATTGGGTGGCTCATCTGTAGTGGTGCTTGGTGGATATGTGTTTGGACTCAGGTTGAGGGTGATGTTAGAACCTCTCTGCTTGTTCTTGTATGATAAAGGCTTTGGGGTTCGAAGGATGACCCGAACACCTGATTGAGGTTTAATCAGATGTGAATTCCACTCATGATTGATAATGGTTTGGTTTGGTAGATCGAGGGCAAGACCATGGGCTTGGACCATGGCCATTATGAGAGTGTTATAAGACTACGGGATAGACGTAGCATTCACCAGGTTGATAGGCTGTCGGGGAAGTGTCGTAAGTCTGCGATGGAGTCGTAGCACTCACCAGGATGAGAAAGGCTAGTGCAGGAGTGGTTATTGGACTGTTTGTGACATCCCCATTTTCACGGCCAGAAAATACCGATTTTGTTTATGCTTTATAAAAATCAGAGTACTTATTTTAATAAAAATGTTGCGGAATTTGTTCCCAGTAAAACATGATAAATACGTTATCAAAGCATTTCCGAAGAAATGTATTTTTATTCATTTTAAAACATTTGGGATGTCATTGTCAATACAGAAACATAAGCATAAACAGAACTTACATTCATTTACACTAGTGATCTACATCTCTTTTAAGTCTCTCAGTGTAATGTAACTTCATATCGACACCTGTGATAGAAATAAGCTGGAGTGGGTCAGGTTGGGAAACCTGGTGAGTACATAGGGTTTTCAACCCACAATAATATAATTATTATGTTTAAACATCAAACAATCAACCCAATTACCCATCCCCATTATCTTCTTTACTCTTAAGGATCTACCCTAAGAATCAATTATTCCTCGTTCATTCATTCCTAAGGATCATCCTAAGGAATCGGCACGAAGTCCATCGTCACCGGGGTTTAGGCACTAAGTCTGCATAGTCGCCAGGATTTATACAACAGGCACTAAGTCCACATAGTCGCCATGGTTTTGCACTAAGTCAGCATAGTCGCCAGGGTTTATACAACAGGCACTAAGTCCGCATAGTCGCCAGGGTTTTGGCACCAAGTCTTCATGATCGCCAAGGTTTAGGCACCAAGTATGCATGATCGCCAGGGTTTAGAGTACACCGGGTGAACACATCGTTCACAACACCTACAGGTTGCGAGCCTGCTAGTGTTCCACTGGACTGTCTAGAATAGTCCGAGGTTGTCATCCATACTCTGCTGAATGACGGGGCCATCGTTTGGGAAAAATTCTTCTCACATCGTCCACCTCTCACCCTTATCTCATGGTCTATATTACCTCTCAACTCATCATCCAACTCATATTTCATCTACCCATGTTTTACCCAACATATTATGTAGATATAAATACATATACAGTTTAAATCATATAAAACTTGTATAAAATCGTTCATCCAGCATAGATAGCAAGTATATAGATAATATGCACACATAACACGTAATTTATATAAAATACTTCATATCTATGTGTAAGATGAAAGTAACTATGCACTCACTTGAAAAGGTGGTGACGCGGTACTCGGACATCACTTCGTTATCTCAAAACAATTTTCCCTTGACAAAACCTAGTATCAATACCACTAGGGTTTAGTCTAATGTTAACCGCGACTAATTAATAGTCTATCTATTATTATTATTATATAAGCATTAAACAATAATTATATAACCCATAATAATAGCCCAAATAATTATTTTAAGGACCTAATAACATTACTATAAATATTTAAAAGCTATATTAAAAATTTCATAGGCGTAGCTCACTTACAGCGGATTTTAAAGAAAACCGGGTTTCGCTTGGAGCAGCATTTCCAAACCGAAAGACCTTTTTTCTCGGGACTCCGGGAGCCTCGGGGCTTCCTTCGGGTGCTAGGGGGGTTCCCTAGGGTTTAGGGGGGTTGGAATGGGTTAGAGAGAGAAAGAAATTAGAGAGAGAAGTGATTTTGGTGCAAGAAATGAGGCTGCCTCGGCCTCCTTTTATAGCTGCGAGGGTCCTCGCTACGCGGGGCGTAGAACCGAAGTACGCAGCGCGTACATCCGAAGTCGTACCTACGTGTCGATGATCTGCTGGGGCGACGTGGGCGAAGCTGGACCGAGGAGGGGTTCGCGTACTCGGCACGTTCCGAGCTCGGACGCTGGGCATAATGCGAGGGTGACGTGTCCTTCATCCGAAGCGAGACCGTGCTCAGCAAGCGACGGCTGAGATTTGGCCATGTCCTCGTATCTTGCATCAGATTTCGCAAATTGCACACTCGACTTTAAAAATTCGTAACTTTCACATACGATCTCCGTTTTTGACGTTCTTTATATCCACGCGTAGGTGGGAACGTACTCTACAACTTTCATTTAGACTCCGTCGGCTAATTTCGACTTTATTTTAAAATTTATATTATTAACAGGCCGGGACAGGATTGGTCCGTTAAAAATTCATAACTTCTTCATCTGATGTCCGTTTTCGTCTGTCTTTTTGTTGTTACACTACTATTAACGAGATCTTCGATTCTCGTTTAGGTTGTTTTGGCTAAAAACCGCTCGATCTTATATTCGAATTTCGGGTGGTACACTGCTACGCCGAAACTTCGAGAAATCATAACTTCCTCATACGAAGTCAGATTTGGGCGTTCTTTCTATGGACGCTCTCAGTTTAACGTATTCTACGACTTTCGTTTAGATCGCTAAGGCTAAAAGTCGCTCTATCGTAAATTCACTATTTACGCTTCCCGGTGTCGTGCCGGTTCCGTCGCGAAACTTCGACGGGTCATAACTTCTTCGTTATAACTCGGATTTCGGCGTTCTTTATATGTACGGAACCCTTGAGACATATTCTACAACTTGGTTAAGATTATCTATTCTAAATAATCTTTTGTCGAAAAGTCATTTTCGACCCCTATTATCTCTAAATTGACTAGCCCGAATCTACGGGCGTTACACTGTTGAAGAACCACACCACATGCATGGGTCGAGTTGGAAAATATTGTTGGTTGACCACTATTTGTTTTGAATAGGGATCATTGGATATAGGGCGATGTTGGGCCTGTATAGCACTTGAGTGGGTGAGACCTATGGGCGAGGCCGTTTTGGTTATGATAGTATGGGTGAGACCAGGTAGAAAGTGGCTTGATTAAGGTGTTGGATCATGATTAGAGTAGGTTGACTATGTGGTCAATGGATGGCATCCGTGTGGTGTTTAGGCTCAGGTAGCCGGTGGGAATTAGACTCTTGGGTGGAGTCCCATGGTGTGACAGTACGCAAGATTGTTGGGTGTAGCGGGTGATTGGTAATTTTATACCTCAGCTTAGTAGAAGGTCACCAGGGGATTAGAAGATCTCAGATAGAATGAATGTGCAAATTTTTGTTTATCGGGATATGAGTTATAGATTGGGTTAGCGATTAGGGTTGAGACTCGCGATGGGAGTCACCCCTATTTTCAAATGAAAAGTTGTTCAGCAACGATTAATGGTCATGGATTGTGCTTGTCTAGTGGTAGCAACAAGATAATTTAGGATCGGAAGAGTTTTGTTCGGTTTAGGTTGCGAAGTGGAGTCGTTGTGACTGTATCTCGGAAGGGTTTTGTATGTCGAAAGTCAGACAAGGTTGTGGATTTCTGGAAGTAGGGAAAGCAGCAATGGTTATTCTTCTGTGGTTAAGTGAGTGGATCAAGGATTCGGTCGTCAATACGGTAGGTGAGTCCTGCTAAGCATGGGTTTCAATTATAGCATTAGAGAGCCACCGTATGTATGAGTTGATGTTTAGCCCGAAGCGGGGTTCGGGAAAAATTGGCCAGATCAGTTGGGTACCTGGAAAGTAGCAAAGAGTGATTTCGAGGACAAAATCCAGTTTAATTAGGGAGAGTTGTAACATCCGGTTTCGAGAAGCTTCCTATTTTAGGAATTATGGGCATTAAATGGATAAAGTTAAGGCCTTGGACTTCAAGGGTTTGGGTTTTAGACCCAATTGGGCGTGGAATATATATAAGTTGGGTGCTCCAAGCTTTCAGTTTGTGTTTTGGGAGTCCAAGGGTATAATGGTAAAAGTAATGCTTCAGGCATTTTGTTGAATTAAGGATTCAAGTTCAGAAGGTTTTAAGTCAAAGGAGATTAGATGGGATTGTAATGTTTTTCATTACCTTTCCGAGCATATAAAGAACGCCAAAATAGGAATTGTGACGAATAAGTTATGGCCTCTCGAAGTTAGAATGGAAGTGTGTTTTTCCTAGTACGTTGGGCGTACGTGGCATGTACGCTGGGTGTACTTGGCTTAAGTTGGAAGCGATTTTCTCCCTATTACGCTAGGCGTACCTGGAGTATGTTGCGCGTACGCGTGGCAGGGTCAAACCCTAATTTTTGGGTCTTAGATCCTATTTAAAGGCCTTAACCTCTTGGAAACCCTTCTTACCTTCAGCCTCCACCCTCTAAGGCAGTTCCCTCGAAACCCTAGCCCTATTTGTGAGATTCTTGAGCCTTTGAGTGTTTTGGAGTGTTCTTGGTGCATCTTGGAGAAGAAGGATCTCATTGGAGAAGTGTTGGTTGTCTTGGAACTTGTAGATCTAGACCTTGTTTACCTTTATCTTTCTTCTGGAGGTATAAAGTTTCAATCTTGATGGTTCTTTAATGTAGATCTAGTTTTAGGTTATGTTATGAGCTTGTTTTGGTCCCATGGATTGGATCTTGTGAGTAGAAGTTACTCTAGAATCTTTGAGCCTCATTTCTAGTCATTTTTGAGGTCATTAAGTTATAAAAAATCAAATCTTAGTGGGTATATCTCTTCCATGCATGAGTTAGTGGTCTTTTGGTGAATTTATGAATCTAGCGCTTTGTTTTGGACACCATTAAGCCATGCAAAGTCATAAAATCAGGAACTTTACGACCTAAGACGTCCCTTAGAATCAAATCTGGAAGTTATACATTTTGTCTTAAGGCATTAAGAGCTTAGAATGAGGTTTTGGGCTTCAGCACGCAGTACGTTGGGCGTATTGGGGTGGTACGTGGGGCGTACTCACCAGAAGCCTATATGGGTCATTCTTGGACCATGGGTCATTTGGGTTTTGGGCCATGAATTGTTGGATCAAGTATGGGAAGGTTAAAATGGACTTTTACCCTTAGTATGATAGAATAAGAATTGGACCCTTGGTAGTGGGCTATTACCTTAGTTATTAACCAAAAATGATTTTGGATGTATTCAATGTGAGGAGCCCTTGTAGCAGCAACGCGTGTGTGATTCGATTATCTTTAGATTGAGGTGAGTCTCCTCACTATACTTGTGGGTTAAAGGCCCCAATGTCGACCCACTGGAATGTGTTATGTAGAATGCTAGCTGTCTTTGTGACTCTTGCATTGTATGTTGAGTTGGGCCCAATGAGCATGCATGTAGGGCTTGGCCCAATTGCATGAGAGGGTTATTGGTGGCCCTATATGTAACGTCCGGTTCCCGCTACGTACTTTTATTATAATTTTTTGCATGTTTACACAGGGACTCGACGAGTTGCAGGCCCCGACTCGACGAGTAGACCTGTCTGGATGAAA
Source organism: Lactuca virosa (assembly GCF_052849685.1). Classification (NCBI taxonomy): domain Eukaryota; kingdom Viridiplantae; phylum Streptophyta; class Magnoliopsida; order Asterales; family Asteraceae; genus Lactuca; species Lactuca virosa. The sequence goes on along the minus strand of NC_136432.1, from coordinate 74,277,701 downwards.
CCCTAAAATTTAGGGTTTGCACCCTATTTAAACACATTAACCAGCCTCCCATGCAGCCCCCATCGTCTCCCTTAGTCCAGAAAACCCTTACTCTTGACCCTTGAGCTTTTACAAGTGGGTGAGTCATTTTTGAGAGTATTTGTGTGATCTTGAAGCTAGAGGAGGAAAAAGAAGGAGCTAGAAGGTTTAAGGAAGCAATAGATCCAGGGTTCAAGCTCTCTTTCCAGTCCCTTTAAGGTATAAAGTTGCTTCCTTTACTTCTCTATTTCTAGATCTCTCTATATCTGAGTTTAGGGCCATCTTTAAGAAATTTTGTGAACCTTTTTTGAGTATGGAGTGTAATCTGAAGTTGTAACTTCATATCCAGATCCCTTTCAGCCCCTTTAGCCATAAAGTTTACGAAATTATCATGCTTTAGCCCTTCCCTTTGGCCTAGACTTCATTTAAGACTTGCAAATGGTGTTCTTAGCTCATAACACCTTGCATGCACGTAAAGTTTGTAACTTTACCTGCAATATCGACCCTAGGAGGTCAGATCTATGTTCTGGATGCATTAAGCCCGGCAGAAATCGACTTGGTAGACTTGAACTTTGGGGGACTCGGCGAGTCGCTCATAGGACTCGGCGAGTCGCTCATAGGACTCGGCGAGTCGGGTTATGGTTCCCCAACCTTTTCTGTTTCTGATCGATCTGGTTGAGTATAGAAGAGGACTCAACAAGATGGACTTGAATATGGACTTTAAGATCGAAGAACTCGATGAGTTCAAGGATGAACTCGGCGAGTTCAAGGCAATGTCCCAATGAACATGAAGAAGAAATCGACGAGTCAAGGAAAGACTCGGCGAGTCAAGGACTAACGTTCCAACTTGCATGAAGAAGGACTCGACGAGTTCAAGAAAGAACTCGGCGAGTCATTGACTAAAGGGCCCGATTCCGTATGAAGAAGAACTCGACGAGTTCTTGAAAGACTCGACGTGTAGGAGCGAAATTCCAGGACGTTAGTGGAATATGGAACTCGACGAGCTGGTGGACCAACTCGGCGAGTTGAGTCAACCAGATGTTGACTTTGACCGAAAGTTGACTTTGACCAGGGTGTTGACCTTGACTTTGACTTGACTTGAGTTGACCCTTGAAATGGTTAAAAGTATGAAATGGTAATTAATGAAGGTTGTTATGTGTAGGAGTTTGAGAGGAGTTGATCCCGACATCAAGGATAGTTCGGACACTTCACGTCATTGAGGTGAGTTACCTTCGTGTAGGAGTGGGTCTACGGCCATAATGTCGGCCCGCTAGTAGGAGTTGTTTGATTAGATGATTGTCTTTATGATAATTGTCTGGGTTGCCACTATCTGATATGCTTTATGTGCTAGGATGCTCTGTTATATGTGTTTGTAGTAGGAGGGGTGGAATAGCCTCAGATACCGGTTGAAAGATACTGAATGGGTAGACAGCACCCACGCATGCCTAATAGTATGCTCATGATATGTTATTATATGGTAGTGGTAGGGGTGAAATAGTCCCCGATTACCGGTTGAAAGATACTGAAGGGGAGGTCATCTCCCGGTTACCGGTTGGAAGATACCGAAGGGGAGGTCAGCTTCCGGTTACCGGTTGAAAGATACCGAAGGGGAGGTCAGCTCCCGGCTACCGGTCGAAAGATACCGAAGGGAGGTCCAGCTTCCGATTATGTCAGTCAGATATCGGTTGAAAGATACCGAGGGATAGGAAGTATATGTTTATGGTATGTGGTATGATGGGGGGACTCACTAAGCTTCGTGCTTACACTTTTCAGTTTTGTTTCAGGTACCTCTTCAGCGAAGGGGAAGGAGTCGGCACGGTAGCAGCGCATCGCACACATATGATTTCCGCATTTTGAGATCCATGGGATTGTACTCTGACATTTTTATTATTTTGATGATAGGGTTGAGACATACGACTATGGTTTTATGAATTGATATGATTCGATGATGTATTTCAGTAAACAATTTTATAAGTTACTTACTCAAAAACAAAATTTTTGGTCGTGAAAATTGGGATGTTACAAGTTGGTATCAGAGCCTTAGTTTGAGGGATTCAGGCACACTCTCGGGTGTGTCTGGACTCAAACTGAGGACTTTGTATGAAATTTTCAAAAGAAAAATCATTTTTATAAAAAGGAATTTTTGAAAAGATTTAAAAAGAGAAAAAGGAACTTTGAAAAGAACGAGGTGTGTGATGCGTGCAACCGGTCGAGCTCAAGTAAGTTTTCCCCAAGATACCCATACATGTTATGTTATGATGTGATATGACTATGAGAATTGCATGCTAGATTAGGGCTAAGGATCTAGGAATGATGCATGATATGCCTATTGACTTTGTATGAGAACTGCATGCTAGATTAGGACTAAGAATCTAGGGAGATGCCTTATGTGCCTTCTATATGTGCTTATTGAGATACATGATTGAACTGATTAGTCAGTGATACAATGGCCTGAATAGGATATGATTGGTACGGTTACTCAATGCCCGAATACTGCTTGCTTTGTGCTATTAGGAGTTCTAGTTATCTTTAACTAACTAGTAAACGAATACGTTAAGTTACATATTGCGAGGACTAAATAATTTCAGAAGGTTAGGTTTAGCCCTATTGTGCAACTCTTGTTTGAGTCCAACCGTTGTAGGGTAGGACCTCACATTCAAAGAATTATCTGGTCTTAGTGGTATGTAATGGTATTCGCAAGCTAGTTAGGTAAAGGTGGTAGGAATTCCTTATGCAGCTGATGGCGGAGAGTAGGTCGGAGAGTTACCCTAGGGCAAGCCTAGGATGAGAATAGTGCAGCGAGCAGTACAAGTAGAAAGGACTTGGTGAAGTCAAGGCAATCCTTGAGGAAAGTACAGATAGATGTGGAAGGTAGTATGGGCCCGTACTACTGAAAGCAGAGGATCCGTAGTCGAGTCAAGGAGGGCTGAGATAGAACCAGGGAACTTATAGTATGTGAGACCTCCCGAGGTTATGTATGACCCTAATGATTATGTGTTTTGTTTCAGAATAGTGATGATTACGTGACACAGTGGAGGAGGTTCAGGGTCAGGATCAGGTTCAGGATCAGGTTCGGGTTTGGGATCCGAGCCAGTGGATGAGGGACTACGCGAGTTCATCACGTCTGACGTCACGAGAGGCATCCTTGAGTCGACCCCAGTGATTTTCAGGTCGATCAAGGAGGGGATTATCGGGCTAATGGAGGATCGCCTCAAGGCGTTTAGGAGTGACTGGGCGTCTAGCCAGTCAGGGGCGCGCACACTGTCCTTTAAGTACTTCAAGGGATGTGGTGCGCCAGACTTCCACAGGGTGAAGGACCCCTTTGTTTCCAGGAGGTGGATTGCAGACATGGAGTCTGCCCAGTTGACGAGCTCCTGTCCGGAGGGGTCGGAGGTCCGGTACGTTGCAGGTTGTTTGAGGGACAGGGCTAGAGATTGGTGGGAGTCGGTTGGTGATTCCTTGGGAGCCTCAGCCATTAAGGCTATGATCTGGTCTGACTTTGTGACCAGGTTTAGGGCTGAGTTTGCGCCGCCTGTGGAGCTTCAGCAGCTGGCCAGGGAGTTTCCTTACATGAGACAGACTACTGAGACGGTAGCGGAGATTACCGCCAAGTTTCGGGAGAGGGCATTATTGGTGCCTCAATATGCCAGAGATGAGGAGATGCGGAAGACCAGCTATCATGATATGTTGAGGGCTGATATTCAGGAGCATGTCAGCTACTCAGCATGCCCGACCCTAGATTCTATAATTGCCAGGGCGAGGGAGAGGAATATTGACTTAGAGCACCTCAGGAAGAGGAAGGCAGAGACGGAGCAGGTTACTGGGGTTTCGGGGAAGAAGCCCAAGGGATTCGACTCTAGGTCGAAGGGCCAACATGGTCGGTGCCGCTGTGGGAAATGCAGCATGTCACATGAGGGAGTTTGCAGCACTGGGTCGGGATCAGGCTGCTATAAGTACGGCAAGACTGGGAACTTTGGTAGGGATGGTACTGCCCCTATCCCCACCATTCAGACATCAGACCTGATTTGCTTTCGTTGCAATCAGAAGGGCCACAAGAAGGCCAACTGCCCGAGATTGACAGCAGCAGCGCTAGTGGCGGCGCCAGCTCCAGCGACCCTGCAGATTACTGATGGCCGGCAGGGCAAGTTAGAGGCTCCAGTGGTGAGGAGCCGAGCCTTCCAGTTGACTACCGAGGAGGCACGCGCCGCACCCGATGTGGTGACGAGTATGATTTCTTCTCCCTAGCTCTTATGATATGTTAATTATGATATTTATGTGCCATGTTATGTGTTGTGTTTAGGATCGTTCCATGTGAATGATATCCCAGTTCAGGTGTTGTTCAATTCGGGTGCTACCCGATCATTTGTCTCTCTTGCGCTTAGCAGGTGGTACCCTGAGTCTTCGGGAATGTTGGATTGCCCTCTAGAGGTCGAGATTGCTGATGACCGATCAGTACGAGCATCAGAGGTTTTCAGAGATTGTGTTTTGAGACTGTTCGAGGAGCGCTACTTGATGGACTTGATTCCTATACCATTGTGAGGGAACAAGGTTATCATCGGTATGGATTGGTTGGGCCCTAATGGGGAAGTGATAGACTGCGCGCAACAGTTAATACGTGTCAGGACCCCAAGTGAGGGAGAGCTGGTGATTCAGGGCGAGAGGCAACATCGTGGACCAGCTTTATGCTCAGCAGCGAGGGCTAGGCGCTACCTTCAGCAGGGTTGCGTTGGATATGTCGCCTACGTCATGGATACCCGGGAGGAGGGTAATGCGACTGTGAGTGATGTGCCAGTGGTGCGAGAATACCCAGATGTGTTTCCAGAGGATTTTCCTGGGATACCTTCGGAGAGACAGGTGGAGTTTAGGATCGATCTGGTCCCTGGTGCGGCTTCGATAGCCAAGGCACCGTATCGGTTGGCTCCTCCCGAGATGCAGGAATTGTCTACACAGCTGTAGGAGCTGTTAGACAAGGGATTCATCAGACCGATCAGTTCACCCTGGGGAGCCCCGATCCTGTTTGTGAAGAAGAAGGATGGGTCGCATCGGGTGTGTATAGACTACCGGGAGCTGAACAAGGTGACAGTGAAGAACCGTTACCCACTGTCGAGGATTGATGACCTCTTCGATCAATTACAGGGGGCATCTTGGTTTTCCAAGATATATTTACATTCAGGCTACCATCAGATGAGGGTCAGAGACAAGGATGTACAGAAGACTGCTTTCCGGACTCGCTATGGCACTACGAGTTCGTGGTGATGCCCTTCGGGATCACCAATGCTCCTACCGCGTTCATGGATCTCATGAACCGCGTATGCAGACCGATGCTGGATCGGTCTGTGATAGTTTTTCATTGATGACATCTTGGTTTATTCCAAGACGCAGGAGCAGCACGATGTGCACTTGTGAGAGGTGCTGGATACCTTGAGGAGGGAGAGCTTGTACACCAAGTTCTCCAAGTGTGAGTTCTTGTTATGCGAGGTGCAGTTTCTGATAGGTTTTATACAAACAATCCTATGTGTGCATGCAACCCTAATTGGATCTATGTTTTCACTATAAGACATACAACTTTATGAACACAAAATAAACCCTAGCATGCTCCTACAATTTTCGAAAAACATATAGAAGAGTAGAAGACATACCTTTGTTGTTATATTGCAATAACAACTAGTTTCCTTGATCTCTTAGACTCTTGAAAGCAAGCACCACAAATGTAGTGCCTCTAATGGCTCACAAACACCAAGAAGCAAGAAGGCAATTAAGAGAGAGGAGGGATGATACTAATTTCGGCCCTAGGGTTTCTCTTGAAACAAGTGGCCGAAAATTGAAGCCTTGGGGTCTTATTTATAGTGCAGGCTGCTAGGGTTTCAGTCTAAACCCTAATGGATACCTTAGCCACCAAGTAGCCCAAGGAACCTTCTGGAATAGGGCCCTTGGACGAAAATATGATGATCCCTCATCATAATTTCGTTCCCCCCTTAGTCCATTAGGTTTCCCAGCCCAAAACTCAACTATCACACATTTGACAGTTTATACCCCTTTATTTAATTAATCTCTTTTAGTCACCAAATTAATTCCTAATTAATTTATGACTAATACTAATTAAATAAATATGATTTCTCCTTTAATATATTATTCTTATAATATATTAATAAACCATAATATCCTCCCTCTCATATCAAATTACCTTGTCAAGTTGCTTTGGTGAAGGCAACCCAAAAGGACCATGCATAACCGGGTCAAGTACATACCAAATATAGTTACGGGCTTAGACACTAATCCAACAGTCTCCCACTTGGATAAGTCTAGTAACGATATCCCACATATGTCTTCAGGATCCGATTAGCAATCGTAGCTTTCAATAGCCGCTGTCAACTCTGATCAATAATCTGTCCTTCAGATAAGGGATCAGATAATCCTCTGTTCTAAATATCATGCTGACAATACTTATTGTCTAGCATTTTGTTTCTCGATCTCTGATTTTTTCGACATAGAACTCAGTTGAACACATCAACTTCATCCTGACCGGGCCCGACACATAAGTCAAACCAAATCATCGAGTGGCCAAGATATCGCTTTTATACTCTTAGAATAAAAGGAACATAAAACTTCGACTTATATGCTTTTATTATCTACTAGCTAAGTTATACACAATAATATGTTTTATAACATCAAGTTACTGATGCGTTTTCGTATTATCAATATATAATCAACTAGCAAACAATAACCATATCTCTAGGTCTTAAGATTATATGATATTATCATCTTGCGATCACTTGTGATAACTTTCATGAAGTGATATTAGCAAGTGCGGGTTTATTCCAATGCTCAAAACATATTTCATAAGCACTCATAAACTTTGTAGCAAACCTTTGCAATGTCCAAAGCCTTTTAGACAATCTACAAACAAATTTATGACAATCTTCTTTCATACCTACTTCCAACATATGAGTGATTGTGGACTGTTCGAATAATCTTATTATTCAGGAAGTCAAAACATGCAAAATCGAAACAATAGATAAATAATCAACACAAGATAGTAACTTTCTTATAAATAACACACCTTTATTTAATCATCAAATGTTGAATACAAAATTATCCATTACAAGTTTCCTACCTATCTAATCTAAACTAATATCGTTCTTTAGCCCAACGCTCCTAGCGTGCTGCAAATGCTTGACCCTACTCAGTCCCTTCGTAAGGGGATCTGCTGGGTTATCTTCCGACGATACCCTCTTCACAACGAGGAGTCCCTCTTCTACCCGATGTCTAATAAAATGGTATTTTCTGTCGATATGTCGAGATCTGCCATGATCTCTTGGTTCCTTGGTTAAGGCAACCGCTCCTTCATTATCACAGAAAATTTCCATGGGCTCCTTTATGGATGGCACAACTCCAAGGTCTCCAATGAAGTTCTTCAACCATATAGCCTCCTTTGACGCCTCACTTGCCGCAATGTACTCTGATTCACACGTTGAATCAGCTACGGTCTCTTGCTTGGAACTTTTCCAAGTCACTGCTCCTCCGTTCAGGGTAAAGACCCAGCCCGACTGTGATCGGTAATTATCCCGATCTGTCTGGAAGCTAGCGTCACTGTACCCTCGCACCCTTAAGTCATCACTCCCACCAAGGACTAGAAACCATTCCTTGGTCCTTCGTAGGTACGTAAGAATATTCTTGACAACAATCCAATGTGCTCTACCAGGGTTCCCTTGATATCTGCTGACCATGCTCAATGCGAAGGCCACATCAGGGCGAGTACAGGTCATATCGTACATAATCGAGCCAACTGCAGAAGCGTAAGGTACTCGGCTCATATAAGCTATCTCCGCCTCTGTACTCGGGCTCTGAGTCTTACTCAGTTTGGTATTGCATTGAATTGGCAACTCCCCTTTCTTGGAATTTTCCATACTAAAACGTTTTAGTACCTTTTCCAAGTATGTATCCTGACTGAGTCCTATCAGTCTCTTACTTCTGTCTCTCACTATCCTTATTCCCAGAATATATGCAGCCTCTCCGAGGTCCTTCATAGCGAAACACTTCCCAAGCCAGGACTTGACCTCCTGCAAGGCTGGGATGTCGTTTCCTATGAGCAGTATGTCATCGACATACAATACGAGGAAGCTCACTATACTCCCACTGGCCTTGACATACACACATGACTCATCTTCGTTTCGCAGAAAGCCAAACTCTTTGACCTTCTCGTCAAAACAAAGATTCCATCTGCGAGATGCTTGCTTCAATCCATAAATGGATTTCTCAAGCTTGCACACTCTATTTGGATACTTCGCATTGACAAAACCCTCTGGCTGATTCATGTAAACATCCTCAGCCAACTTTCCATTTAGGAAAGCGGTTTTTACGTCCATCTGCCAGATTTCATAATCATGAAACGCAGCTATTGCAAGCATTACCCTAATAGACTTTATTTTAGCAACTGGCGAGAAGGTCTCATCATAGTCAACTGTAGGAGTTTGAGTAAAGCCCTTCGCGACCAATCGCGCTTTATAAGTGTGCACTTTCCCATCCATGTCTGTCTTCTTCTTGAAGATCCACTTGCACCCGACTATCTTACGACCTGGTACATTATCAACCAAATTCCAAACTTGGTTGTCATACATGGACTGAATCTCGCTGTCCATTGCCTCTTTCCATTTAGCAGACTCCGGGCCTGCCATGGCTTCTTTATAGCTATTAGGTTCATCCAGATTTACTAGTGTACTGTCACTAATAAACGTATCCCCGTCAGTAGTAATATGAAAACCAAAAAACTAGGGTGGAACACTAACTCTATTGGAACGTCTAAGAGGTAAGGACTGGTCAATTGGTTCAACAGGAGTTTCCTCTTCAGGTTGAGCGCCAGTGTTAGAGGTTCCTTCATCTCCTGACTCTTGAAGCTCTTCAAGGTGAATCTGACTCCCACTGTCTCCTTGACTTATGAGTTCTCTCTCTCTGAAAACCCCTCTCCTATTAACAAAGACAACATTGTCACTTGGTATATAGAAGAGATAGCCAAAAGACTTCTGTGGATAGCCGATGAAATAACACTTCTCACTACGAGGTTCTAGCTTGTCGTGAGTCTCTCGTCTTACGAAAGCTTCACAACCACAAACCTTGATATGTGCTAACGAGGGAGCTTTCCCTGTCCACATCTTGTGAGGTGTTTTGGCAACCTTCTTGGTGGGAACTAAGTTAAGGATATGGGCGGCAGTCTCTAAGGCATACCCCCAGAATGAGATTGGTAACGAAGCACGACTCATCATAGAACGAACCATGTCCAACAAGGTTCGATTACGTCTCTCAGCCACACCATTCAATTGTGGCGTTCTAGGAGGCGTCAATTGCGAAACTATTCCACATTCTTTTAGATAGTCGTGAAACTCAAGACTTAGGTACTATCCTCCTCGATCAGATCGAAGCATCTTGATTTTCCTGCCCAGCTGATTCTCTACTTCATTCTTAAACTCTTTGAACTTTTCAAAGGTTTCTGACTTTTGCTTGATCAAGTAGATATATCCATATCTGCTATAATCGTCTGTAAAAGTTACGTAGAAGCGACAAGCGTCCCTTGTGGTGGATCTAAAGGGTCCACATACATCTGTATGTATGAGATCCAATACACCCTCACCCCTTTCACATGTACCAGTAAAGGGTGACTTGGTCATCTTCCCAAGTAAACAAGATTCACACACGTCATCGTCCCTAAGGTCGAATGACTCCAAGACTCAATCCTTTTGGAGTTGGGCTATGCGTCTCTTGTTAACATGGCCAAGGCGACAATGCCACAAGCATGCTTTGTCCAAACTTGTAGACGAATCAATATTCAAAACATCATTTCCTAAATTATCTATAACTAACACAGATTCATAAATCCCATTACAAGGTAATGCATTGAAATAAAAGTCACCATTCAAATAAGCATTAATAGAACCATTACTATTATCAAATGAATATCTGAAACCTTGTCTAAACAAACCATGAAAAGAAATGATGTTTCTTGCCATATCTGGTGAATAGCAACAATTATTTAAATCTAGCCCTAACCCATTACTCAACACTAAGGAATAAACTCCGATCTTGGTTACTGGTGAAGACTTCTTGTTTCCCATGATCAAGTTTATCCTTCCATGCTCCACTTCCCTACCTTTTCTTAGCCCCTGCAAATCAGAACAAATGTGGTAACCACATCCAGTATCAAGGACCCATGAAGTAGCAAGTGATGAGTTATTAGATTTAATTAAATACATACCTGTAAAGGTGGGCTTTATCTTCCCATCCTTAATATCCTGCAGATATTTAGGGCAGCTTCGTTTCCAGTGGCCCTTCTGGTGGCAATAGAAGCACTCTGCTTCCTTGGGGTCAGAAGAGGGCTTAACAGAACCTGCTTTGGTCCCACTAGAAGAGGAACCATCTTGGGTCTTACCCTTATGGTGGCTCTTAGAGGGAGCCTTCCTCTTCTTACCCTTTCCTTGGCCAATTGCCAACACAGGAGCAGCTACAGTAGAGGATGATGAAATAGATTTGTCCTTGAGGTTGCTCTCAGCTGTCCTCAGGAGCCCTTGGAGTTTACTCAGGGTGACCTCTGCCTTGTTCATGTGGTAGGTCATTCTGACTTGGTTGTAGCAGGAAGGCAAGGAGTGGAGGATGATGTCGATAGCCAAATCCTCATCAAACTTAACATTAAGTTTGAGAAGACGATCAACATACCTTGGCATTCTTTGCAAATGAGTGGTTAGGAATTCTCCACTCCTCATCCTAACGGTGATCATGTTGGTGATGATCTCATAGCGCTCTTGCCTCGCGCTCTGGTGGTACCTATCCAACAAATCTTGGTGCATCTCATATGGATACATGTCCTTATAGGACTTTTGGAGTTCGAGGTTCATGGTGGCCAACATGATGCAATGAACTTTCGTTGCATCACGCTCGTGGGCCTCAAAGGCGGCCATCTCTTCAGGAGTAGCTTCTTCTGGGTTGATCTTTTCTAGCTTCTCGTCGAGGACATATTCTTTGTCCTCGTAGCGAGTTATCATGCGAATGTATCTCATCCACTCGTTGAAGTTCGAGCCATCAAATGTCACCTTTTGACATATGTTCATCAACGAGAATGACCCAGAAGTGTTGTTGTTTGCGTTTGCGTTAGACATCTGAAATAGAAAGGAACAAAGTTTGATTAGAAATGAATCCCCAATTAAACACCCAAATGAGAAATTAGGGCTAGGATCCAACAACATTATTTACAACTTAGAAAAGGGATGCCGTAATCTAAAAGTAAATAATTTGAAGGTAAGTGAATGACGATTCACTAATTCTCACCATGAAAAACGAAAAGAAATTAAGTTTTAAATGTTTTTGAAAATTCCTAGATTTCTTTTGAGATTCATTAAACATTTCAATGGCATGTTTAAATCTCGATATGCACTTCAAATTTGCGACTGGGATGCCGAGGATCGCAAACAAGTTTGTGAATAACCATGTGAATCAACATGGTGCACTCAATGTCTTCATCACCTAATCAATGTGCTGGTTAGCCACGCACGCTCCATTGATCTATGATAAAACATCGAGCCACCCTTTGTCACCAATGTCAATCCCAAATTAGTGTGCCGGTTAGCCACGCACGCTCCACTAACGTTTGACAGGGGTACAAAGTGTAATTCCATGGAATAGCATCAATTTCACATTTTACCCTAAAGTAACTAAGATTGGGAATTTATAAAACAATGTAGTTACTTTAATATTTCCATTATACTTATAATGAGGAATTAAGTGCCCTATCCTATCCGTTCGGCTAACGACCCTCCACCAGTCAAGCAAGCGGTGGATGTGAGTGTACATCCATTAAGCGCCATTTTATAGGCAGCAACCTTATACCCACCTTATAGACTGGCTTCGTGAATGAGGCCTACTAGCGATAAGACTAGCTTATTCTTATATATATATATATATATATATATATATATATATATATATATATATATATATATATATATATATATATTAATTAATCTTATGATATCATAATTGTATAAGGGTGTATTTTAAACATTTCAAAATACTAGTGTTTTAATTATATTTAAAATTTTCGAAAATTAAAACTATTTAATTTTAAAATTTTAAATACCAAAACTTTGATTTAATAATTATCCTAAATTAAACAATTAATTTAAACTATTAAATCTTAAAGGATTATCTTTAAACTAAACAATTAATTTATTATAATCCTTTTTATCCCCTAGATTTCGAAATTTATGGAAAGGATATTCAAAATCTTCAATTATCCAGTTTAAACAATTAAATTGATAATCACAAAGATGGCATTATCCAAATCCCTAAAATTTTGGGATCTTGTCTTGGGGACATGGGATTTTCGAAAATCCTAGGGTTTCTTAACCCTAATTTCGAAAATATGGAGGCTAGTAAAAAGGTTTAAGAACCCTATCAAAAATCGCCAACTAGGGTTTTTGAAACCCTAATTGCGAAAATTACCAAGCCTTAGGGTTTACTTGCCATAAACCCTAATTTGTCAAGTTCATATTATGTATCAAATCCAATTGAAAACAAAACCAAAAGCTCTGATACCACTGATAGGTTTTATACAAACAATCCTATGTGTGCATGCAACCCTAATTGGATCTATGTTTTCACTATAAGACATACAACTTTATGAACACAAAATAAACCCTAGCATGCTCCTACAATTTTCGAAAAACATATAGAAGAGTAGAAGACATACCTTTATTGTTATATTGCAATAACAACTAGTTTCCTTGATCTCTTAGACTCTTGAAAGCAAGCACCACAAATGTAGTGCCTCTAATGGCTCACAAACACCAAGAAGCAAGAAGGCAATTAAGAGAGAGGAGGGAGGATACTAATTTCGGCCCTAGGGTTTCTCTTGAAACAAGTGGCCGAAAATTGAAGCCTTGGGGTCTTATTTATAGTGCAGGCTGCTAGGGTTTCAGTCTAAACCCTAATGGATACCTTAGCCACCAAGTAGCCCAAGGAACCTTCTGGAATAGGGCCCTTGGACGAAAATATGATGATCCCTCATCATAATTTCGTTCCCCCCTTAGTCCATTAGGTTTCCCAGCCCAAAACTCAACTATCACACATTTGACAGTTTATACCCCTTTATTTAATTAATCTCTTTTAGTCACCAAATTAATTCCTAATTAATTTATGACTAATACTAATTAAATAAATATGATTTCTCCTTTAATATATTATTCTTATAATATATTAATAAACCATAATATCCTCTCTCTCATATCAAATTACCTTGTCAAGTTGCTTTGGTGAAGGCAACCCAAAAGGACCATGCATAACCGGGTCAAGTACATACCAAATATAGTTACAGGCTTAGACACTAATCCAACAGTTTCTTGGGCACCTTGTCAACCAGAGCGGTATTTTGTTTGACTCGACCAAAGTTGAGGCTGTGATGAGATGGGAGGTTCCGAAGTCTCCATCTGAGATTCAGAGTTTCCTGGGATTGGCAGGCTATTACCGGAGAATCATTCAGGACTTCTCCAAGATAGCCGTACCCTTGACCCGTTTGACGAAGAAGGTCGTGGTCTTTCATTGGGGGCCTGAGCAGCAGGCAGCATTTGAGACATTGAGACAGAGACTATCCGAGGCGCCAATCCTAGCCCTGCCATAGGGCGTGGAGGAGTTTGTAGTGTACTGCGATGCGTCTATATCGGGTTTGGTCTAGTATTGATGCAGAGAGGGAACGTCATCGCCTACGCCTCGAGGCAGCTGAAGCCTCACGAGGTGAACTACCCGACGCATGATTTGGAGTTGGGGGCGGTCGTCTTCGCCCTCAATATTTGGCAACATTACCTCTACGGGGTCCGTTGTACCATTTACACGGATCACAAGAGTCTGAGGTACCTCATGGATCAACTGAATCTGAACATGAGGCAGCGTCGGTGGCTAGGTGTGGTGAAGGATTACGACTGTGAGATCCTTTACCACCCGAGAAAGGCCAATATGGTGGCCGATGCTCTTAGCCGCAAGGCGGCCCCGATCAGAGATATCTGCCATCGGATGACAGTAGTGACTCCGCTTATGGATCAGATCCGAGAGGCTCAGCAGGAGGCTATGAAGGAGGAACATCGGAAGAGAGAGCGTATTGTGGTTCAGGTTTCCTCCTTCGACTATGATAGCAGAGGGTTGTTGACACTACACCGTAGAGTGTGGTTTCCATATCATGGAGGGGTGCACCAAGATTTGATGGAGGAGGCGCACAAATCCAGATTCTCGATCCATCCCGTGGAGACGAAGATGTACAAAAGTTATGCCGATAAGCGCCATTCGGACCTAGAGTTCCAGGTCGGGGATATGGTTCTCCTGAAGGTGTCACCTTGGAAAGGTGTCATCCAGTTTAGGAAGCGGGGCAAGTTAGGCCCCAGGTACATCGGTCCTTTCAGGGTTGTTGCCTGGGTGGACAAGGTGGCGTATAGGCTGGATCTGCCAACCGAGCTTAGCCAGATTCATAGTACCTTTCACGTCTCCCAGCTGTGGAAGTGTCTGGTAGACGACTCTGCAGTGGGGCCTCTAGAGGATATTCAGGTGGATGACAGCCTTAACTACATTGAGCGACCAGTAGCTATCCTCGACAAGAAGTCAAAGGATCTGAGGAACAAGAGGGTCGAGGTGGTGAAGGTGCAATGGCAACACCGCAAGGGCTCGGAATGGACTTGGGAGCCGGAGGACGAGATGAGGGAACACTACCCCGAGCTTTTTCCAGATGCAGCGGCAGACTTCAAGGACGAAGTCTAAAATAAGCGGTGGAGATTTGTAAAGCCCGGTTCCCAGTACATATTTTTATTATAAGGTTTTGCATGTTTACACAGGGACTCAACGAGTTGGAGGCCCAACTCGTCGAGTAGATGCGAAGGATTGGACGCGGATGGAAGAGTCTACTCGCCGAGTCGGAAGCCTCGACTCGATGAGTAGACCTGTCTGGATGAAACCCTAAAATTTAGGGTTTGCACCCTATTTAAACACATTAACCAGCCTCCCATGCAGCCCCCATCGTCTCCCTTAGTCTAGAAAACCCTAACTCGTGACCCTTGAGCTTTTACAAGTGGGTGAGTCATTTTTTAGAGTATTTATGTGATCTTGAAGCTAGAGGAGGAAGAAGAAGGAGCTAGAAGGTTCAAGGAAGCAGTAGATCCAGGGTTCAAGCACCATTTCCAGTACCTTTAAGGTATAAAGTTGCTTCCTTGACTTCTCTATTGCTAGATCTCTCTATATTTGAGTTTAGGGCCATCTTTTAGCAATTTTGTGAACCTTTTTTCGTATGGAGTGTAATCTGAAGTTGTAACTTCATATCCAGATCCCTTTCAGCCCCTTTAGCCATAAAGTTTACGAAATTATCATGCTTTAGCCCTTTTTTTGGCCTAGACTTCATTTAAGACTTGCAAATGGTGTTCTTAGCTCATAACACCTTGCATGCACGTAAAGTTTGTAACTTTACGTGAAATATCGACCCTAGGAGGTCAGATCTATGTTCTGGATACATTAAACCCGACTGAAATCGACTTGGTAGACTTGAACTTTGGGGGACTCGGCGAGTCGCTCATAGGACTCGGAGAGTCGGGTTATGGTTCCCTAACCTTTTCTGTTTCTGATCGATCTGGTTGAGTAGAGAAGAGGACTCAACAAGATGGACTTAAAGATTGAAGAACTCGACGAGTTCAAGGAAATGTCCCAATGAACATGAAGAAGAACTCGACGAGTCAAGGACTAACGTTCCAACTTGCATGAAGAAGGACTCGACGAGTTCAAGGACGAACTCTGCGAGTCATTGACTAAAGGTCCCGATTCCGTATGAAGAAGAACTCGACGAGTTCTTGAAAGATTCGACGAGTTCTTGAAAGACTCGACGAGTAGGAGCGAAGTTCCAGGACGTTAGTGGAATATGGAACTCAACGAGCTTGTGGACCAACTCGGCGAGTTGAGTCAACCAGATGTTGACTTTGACCAAAACTTGACTTTGACCAGGGTGTTGACCTTGACTTTGACATGACTTGAGTTGACCCTTGAAAGGGTTAAAAGTATGAAATCGTAATTAAGGAAGGTTGTTATGTGTAGGATTTTGAGAGGAGTTGATCCCAGCATCAAGGACAGTTCAGACACTTCACGTCATTGAGGCGAGTTACCTTCCTGTAGGAGTGGGTCTACGGCTACAATGTCGGCCCGCTAGTAGGAGTTGTTTGATTAGATGATTGTCTTTGTAATAATTTTCTGGGTTGCCACTATCAGATATGCTTTATATGCTACGATGCTCTGTTATATGTGTTAGTAGTAGGAGGGGTGGAATAGCCCCGGATACCGGTTGAAAGATACCGAAGGGGTAGACAGCACCCACGCATGCCTTGCAGTATGTTCATGTTATATTATTATACGGTAGTGATGTTGGATTAATGTCTAAGTCCATAACTATAATTGGTACGACTTGACCCGACCCGGCATGGTCCATTTGGGTTGCATGGCATCGGGACAATTGGATAGACAAGATGAGGAAAAAAGGATACTAGTGATTTATATTAAAAAATTATAAGTTCTAATATATTAATATATAATCATATTATTTAATTAGTATTGATCAAGAATTAATTTATAATTAATTAAGTGATCAAAAGGAACTAATTAAATATGGACTCTAAGATATATGTGTGTGATGGGCCAAGTTCATTTAGGTTGGGCTAAGCTTTCATGGATAGTCCATGGAGTGTTTAACCCATGGATCATATGAAATGAAAGGTCACGGGTATTAGGGTTTAACCCTAATCTCCACACTATATAAAGATGTCCTTGGTTGGTGAAATGGGACTAGTGTGTGTACACAAAAGGGCAAGGCCGATTTCACTAGAGAGAACCAAAGTATCCTTATTCTCAAGGTTATTCCAAGTGTTCATGGTGTTGTGTGAACCATTTGAGGTGTCACACTTGGGGCACTAGGCACTCAAGCTTCATGAAGACAAGTTACATCAAAAAAAGGTATGTATTATATCTATTTATTACCCCAAGTATATGATATTTGTATGCTAGTATAGGGTAATATCTTGGAAACTTCATATTTGCATGTATAAAAGAGAAAACATAGATCCAAGGTATTTAGGGTTGTATGTGCACCATAAGATGTTGTAGTATACTAAAACCCAACAGTGGTATCAGAGACATGGGTTGTTTTCTGTTATATTCATGCAAATGTTTGATTTTCAAAGTTGAAAAAAAAAAGAAAAAAAAAACATGAAGTTTGTCAAATTTTAAGATAATTACTTGTTTTGTGAAAAACTAATTATTTATAAAATTTGAATCATTTGCTATATGAGTTGAATTAGGTCAAATTTAGTAAAAGATAAAATGATATGATTATTTTATTAGTTTTAAAAGTTTGATCTAAATGTTTTAAGGAGTTACAAATTTTTTCATAAAATTTTGGAGCTCAAAAAGTTTTTTTTTAAAGTTGTGATCTTATGTGTTTTGAAACCTCCATAAGTTATGGATATGAAAAGGTTTTAAAAAAAATTTGTTTTTATGGAGTTACAAAATTTGGTGTTAATGTTTTAAAGAATTCCATAACTTATTCTTAAGTTATGGAACATGAAAACTTTCATCATAAAACAAGCATTTAACTCCATAAGTTATGGATTACCAAAAGTTCTATGTTTCCTTGATTTATGAGTTAGTTTAGATTAATGGAAAAAAAAATTTGTGTTTTAGTTGTTTTCAATCCTAATTAATCTAAAAGTTGTTCATAAAATGTGTTTTTTTGTAACTTGTCCTCAAGTTATATGAAAAGTCACATTTATGAATCTTAAAAAACTCATAAATATGCCTTAGGTTACAAAAACAATGAAGAGTCTTTTCTTATAAATAGTTTTTATGGCTCTATAACTTGTCCTCAAGTTATGGATGTCCAAGAGTCTCTTCATTAAAGGTTTTAAAGCTTTACTTAAAACTCATAAGTTATGAAAATCCAAGAGTTTTGAATAGTTTCAAAACTTGCCCTCAAGTTTTGGAATTTGAAAAGTTATCTCTAATGAACAATTTAATTCCAAGTTAAGCCCTTAGAATTTTAAAAGTTAAAATTCAACCCTTATACTTTATAATATTATAAGTTAATAATATATATATATATATATATATATATATATATATATATATATATATATATATATATATATGTGTGTGTGTGTATAAGAGCAAGTCAGTCTTACCATTAGTAGGCCTCATTCACGAAGCCGGTCTATAAGGGGGGTATAAGGTTGTTGCCTATAAAATGGCAGCTTAATGGGTGTCCACTCTCACCCACCGCTTCCTTGACTGGTGGAGGGTCGTTAGCCGAACAGGTAGGACAAGGACTATAATTCTCCCTTCATTAAAAGTATTAATTATAAATACTAAGTAACTAAACCTTTTATTAATTCCCAATCTTAGTTACTTAGGAAAATGTGAATAAGGTGCTAATCCATGAAATTACACTTTGCACTTTGTTTAAACCGTTAGTGGAGCATGTGTGGTTAACTGGCACACTAACCTGGATTTAACAAAGTAGGCAAAGGGTAACTTAATATTTATCATAGTATCGGTGGAGCTCGTGTGGTTAACCGGCACATCGATTGAGGGTTAAATATTAAGGGTACCAAGTATATTTGCATGGTTACTTCACACCTTGTTTTGTGATCCTCGGCATCCCAGTCACAAAACCTGAAGGGCACACTTGAGATTGAAACATGCCATTGAAAAGTTCAATGAATTTCAAAAGATATAGGAGTTTCAAATCCAATTAAAAACCTAATTAAATTATTTCGTTTTTCATGGTGGAAATTGATAAATCGTCATTTACCTACCTTCAACTATTTTATAACTCGGATTACGGCATCCCTCTTCCAGTTATAAATAGGTTGTTGGATCCTAGCCTTAATATTTCATATTGGGTGTTATATTAAGGACTTTAGATCAACTATCTTGAATATCTCCCAAAAGATGTCTAGTTCAGACATCTATGATCTTCCCAAATCTCTTGGAACTTTACTTCCTCCACCTCCTCCAATTATTCTCCCTAACCCACAAGTTCAAGGTCACTCAAGCCCTAGTGGCAAGCAAGGTCTATGTGTGATCACATCTTAGAGATGAAGTCACATATTGACAAGCCGAGAGAGTTGGGTGTCAAAGTCTTGAGAAAGTTGGATGTTCAATCACTTTCTAAGTCACATAGTGAGTTCCTTTGGGACTACTATGAAACAGACTATGACATGAACCTTAATGATCATATCTATTTGCTTGGTGCTGCTAAATCAGCAATGATTTGGAACGATAGTAAAGCAAATTTGATTAGAAGATCAACTTCCCAAAAACTTTATGGACAGTGACAATGGTGACACTGGAAATCCAGAAAAAGCATTCTCTTCCCAATGGAAAGGGATTGGCGATAGTCAACCCGGTTGACCAAATGGTAAAGAGAAAGGCTAAGTCTGAGATAGTCCCATTACCAAAGGGTCCATATGTTTATTTTGCCAAAGGAAGGGGCGTTGATTGCAAAGCTGCCAAATTTACCTAAGGATGTTAAAGTCAATAAGTTTGACTCTACATTAGGTAGAGCCCATTATCTAACTCTGTTAAGTTCTATTCTGAGATCCTCATTACATGATGTGACTGGGTCACATGTTGATGTTTTAAGAATCAAAGAATAGAGAGAAATCTTAAAGGAAGTATATGCTGATTCTGATCGCGAAGGTGGATTTCGATCGCATCAGAATTTTGAGCAGTTGCTTAAGAAGTTATGATATATTGCTAAGGAATAGATAACAACAATTTTCCATGTGGATTGTCAGGATAAGTTTTTCCGCAAAGTTTTAAAATAAAAGAAAATTGTTTAATTTTATTTATTTGAAGTATCCTTACAATGGCATTAGTGGAAAACTGTTGCTTATATGATTCCACTGACAGCAATATTGGAAAATGGATTTGATTCTTTCATTTCTGGTAGTGTCTAAATTTACCAAATCAGGAAAGTTCCTCATCGCCCAAGTTTCAATTGGACCAAAACTTGGAATCATGCAAGTTGAATAGTATGATGAATGAGAACTTTCAAGCATTGGGAAATCAAGACTAATTACTTGTTCACATGGATGTGTGAGTCAAGTGAAGGACTAAAGGGATCGAGTACACATTCTTGTGCACTGGTCATGTCCACCACAAAGCACGTTAAGACTATTTGATTTACTAAAGTTTAGTAAATATGGTTATACTTACAAGTTTATGTATAATTCTGAAACATTGGAAAAGTCTCAATGTATGGCAAAACGAATGGGAAGAATCAAATTAGGCAGAAAGATAAAAGTTTCTCAAATCTGAAAAGATGGGAGAGTACTTTAGTATCATGTTTGTGATCATCTTAATGATTTAGAAATCATATCACAATTAGTCCTCTAAAGGTCATCTTAGTGCATTCTTATGACTAAGAAGAGGAGTCATGAATTGTTGAAATGGTTAGATCAGGAAGATGAGTCATACTTTATTCCAAAACAATTCTTAGAGTCATACTCCAAGATTGTAACTTGAGTGACATATCTTAAAGAAAGGTTTAAAACACTTGTCAAATGTAAGAGTAAAAGTGTCCTACTCCTGTACATTTGAAATTGGTAAGTTGTGATGTTTCGGATAAAACAAAAACCAACTAAGGCCAATTGTATGAAGTGTTTGTCTTGATAAAGAATCTGCACTATCTCTTGAATATTTGGCAAGATAGTCTTATATGTCAAGAGGATAGTGGGAGTCTTAAAGATCCTAAAAAGAATTTCAAGAACTAATCAAGAATAAAACCTGAGGTTCTTCACTAGCACACGACTTGAGGTTTATAACCTATCGTGTTGACGTATTTTGTGCCCATTCCAGTTAAAGTTGGCTTTGCATAGGAGTTCTGAAAGTTCTCAATTAGTTGCATAACAACTTGGAAGCAATGGCAGGCCCTGTACTGCCAGGTGGCAAGAAGTTAAGATTGCATAAGTTCAGTCCATATGAGTTTGGATTTGTCATTATCCTTGTCTTGTGACTATGGTTTTGACGATTCACATGGATAAGAACACATACACCATAAAATCTAAGGGTCATAAGGTTTCTCTCCAATTCATGAAAATGATGGTGAGGAAACACTTCCACCAAGTAGATTTGAAGCAGATGGCAAAAGGTCTAAACAATTGAGACTATGATTACGACATCCCTTTTCATAGTTCTGAAATTGTTTATACACACATGCATGCTATCTAAGCAAAGGTGTATGATTTTGATAAAGTTTTATCAAAGCATCTCGTATCAGAAATCTGAACTTTGGTAAGAAAGTCAATAAAGTATTGATTTCTAGAAGTCCAGCTGATTTCTGAGTACATGTCAAAGCTAGTGGGAGCATAAGTATTATGCTAATAATCATCATGTTAGTGGGAGCATGATAATTATTGTTAGTGTTGCAAGTTAGCAATGTTAATTATAGAAAACAAAAGTTTCAATTCGTGAGGCTGTAGGGATTGAAAAAGTTGTTTTGCTATAATTAAGGGAGAGGATATACTTCATTTAAGTTCTAAAGGCTTAGATTGAGACCTTAATCATATTTAGTCAAGAATATATATATGAATTTCATGTTGGATTGGTTCAACTTAAGGAAATTCTATATATTGCTTTCTCAAAATTCGATTATGATTACGGCATCCCTCTTCAAAGTCAAATTTTGAAAACATGGCAAATAAAAAATATTGTAGCAAAAGACTAGTCTAGAATCATGTCTTTATGTGAGACATCATGAATTGTGTACCATTTGCTTTGGGTACAGGATCGATTGCATGTGCTATAATATTTGTCATTTCTAAATTTTTCCAAATGCCCAGAGGCATTAAGAAGGGAAAAGGTCTAGAATTGGATATGACTAAAATGATTAAGCAATTGTCGAGGACAATCTGAGGTTTACCAAAGATTGGTTGCTCAGGGACAGTTGGAAGTATAGTGCTAATTTTGGAAGGACCATATTGACATATTCTGAAAAGAGGCATCTCTTATTCAGAAGTGATAGTCAAAATGAGAATATGGAGTTGTCTCCATAGGTGGAAGTTATCTGTGTAAGATTAGAAAACTTAATGCAAGAAGCATGTCCAAAGCAATGTACTTTGAATATGAGACTTAGTTTCCATGGAGTTGATCTCCATTGGAATACCTTATAATGACTGTTGACAAGTCTTTGTGACTTTGTACATATTCATTACAGGAGGGTCAGTGCATATAAGTTTAAAATCTAAACAGATTTCGATAAATGATAGGAATTTGAAATTCTCACATTTTTCGATAAGGATTTGGGAGTGTGAAATTAGAATCATTGAAATTATGTTCAATTGGTTTATTTCACAAAGTAAGCATCATAGACAAACATAGAGTGCATACTTGGTGTATGCCAAAGCTATTGTTTAGAAAAACATAGTGTACATGCTTGGAGCATGGGACAACTAGTGTTTTTAATTCAGGTATAAAGTTGATAAAACCGAAACAATGAAATAATGAGTAATCAGTATGGTGATAAATAAAAGTGGTCTATTTATATTCATAGGGTTTAATACCATATTTGATTCATTTATTCTTGTGTTTCATTTTGCATGTTTTGACTTCTAGAATAAACTAGGTCGTTCTTCCTGAATGACTAAGTTATTCAAACTATCCACAGTCGGTCATATGTTGGAAGTAGATATGAATCAAGACTGTCATGGGTTGGCTTGTAGAGGTCTAAGATGTTGGACAAAGTGGTGCTACAACACTCATGAGTGCTCATAAGTTCTAAGTATTGGATTCAACCCACGCTCATTTGAATCACTTCATGGATTTTATCACGAGTGATCATGAGACGATAATATCTTATATTCTTCAAACCTAGAGATATGAGTTGTTACTATGAGTTGGTTATACATTGATTGCATGAAAACGCATTGGTAACTCGATGTTATAAAGCGTGCCTTTGTGTATGATTCAACGAGTAGTAGAACAAGCCATATGAGTCGAAGTTTATCCATTCCTTTTACCTTCAGGATAAAAGCGATATATGTAGGCCCCTCGATGATTTAGTGATGAGACATGTGAGTGCTTGGCCAAGCCAGGACTGATTTGATTTGTTCAATCAGTCAGTCATCATGAATCGGAAATCGGGAAACAACAAATGGACAGAGAGAATGATTTATAATCCATGTCTCAGTCCATATGATATCTAGAATGGAGGAATATATGATCCCTTATCTAATGGACAAGTCATTGACAAAGGTCAGAGTTCATCGGCAAGGTCAGAGTTCGACATAAGCTTTTGAGAGCTACGATTGCTAGTCAGGGTTTGAAGTCATACTCAATAATAGTTTTAGACTTATCCAAGTGGGAGACTGTTGGATTAATGTCTAAGTCCATAACTATAATTGGTAAGACTTGACCCGACCCGACATAGTCCATTTGGGTTGCATGGCATCGGGACAATTGGATAGACAAGATGAGGAAAAAAGGATACTAGTGATTTATATTAATATATTATAAGTTCTAATATATTAATATATAATCATATTATTTAATTAGTATTGATCAAGAATTAATTTATAATTAATTAAGTGATCAAAAGGAACTAATTAAATATGGACTCTAAGATATATGTATGTGATGGGCCAAGTTCATTTAGGTTGGGCTAAGCTTTCATGGATAGTCCATGGAGTGTTTAACCCATGGATCATATGAAATGAAAGGTCACGGGTATTAGGGTTTAACCCTAATCTCCACACTATATAAAGATGTCCTTGGTTGGTGAAATGGGACTAGTGTGTGTACACAAAAGGGCAAGGCCGATTTCACTAGAGAGAACCAAAGTATCCTTATTCTCAAGGTTATTCCAAGTGTTCATGGTGTTGTGTGAACCATTTGAGGTGTCACACTTGGGGCACTAGGCACTCAAGCTTCATGAAGACAAGTTACATCAAAAAAAGGTATGTATTCTATCTATTTTATTACCCCAAGTATATGATATTTGTATGCTAGTATAGGGTAATATCTTGGAAACTTCATATTTGCATGTATAATAGAGAAAACATAGATCCAAGGTATTTAGGGTTGTATGTGCACCATAGGATGTTGTAGTATACTAAAACCCAACAAGTGATAGGGGTGAAATAGTCCCCGATTACCGGTTGAAAGATACCGAAGGGGAGGTCAGCTCCCGGTTACCGGTTGGAAGATACCGGGAGGTCAGCTTCCGGCTACCGGTTGAAAGATACCGAAAGGAAGTCCAGCTTCCGATTATGTCAGTCAGATACCGGTTGAAAGATATCAAGGGATAGGCAGTATATGTTTATGGTATGTGGTATGATTGGGGAACTCACTAAGCTTCGTGCTTACAGTTTTCAGTTTTGTTTCAGGTACCTCTTCAGCGAAGGGGAAGGAGCCGGCACGGTAGCAGCGCATCGCACACATATGATTTCCGCATTTTGAGATCCTTGGGATTGTACTCTGACATTTTTATTATTTTGATGATAGGGTTGAGACATACGACTATGGTTTTATGAATTGATATGATTCGATGATGTATTTCAGTAAACAATTTTATAAGTTACTTACTAAAAAACAAAATTTTTGGTCGTGAAAATTGGGATGTTACACTATATGAAAAGGGAGATAGCATGGTTGATGGAGCGGTGCTTGACTTGCCGGAAAGTCAAGGCCAGACAACAGAGACCCCACAGAAAAATGCATTCGTTACCCATTTGCATGTAGAAGTGGAAAGAGATCACTATGGAATTTATTACGAAGTTGCTTAAGATGACGCACAGAGTTGATTCTATCTAGGTGATTGTTGACAGATTGACTAAGAGTGTTCGTTTCATACCCATTTCTGAGAGTATCTCCATCGAGAAATTGACTGAAATCTACATTAGGGATGTAGTGGTTCGGCACAGGGTGCCAGTTTTAATGGTTTCTGATCGAGATGTTCACTTCACCTCTAGGTTCTGGAGAAATTTTCATGAGGAGTTGGGTACTCAGCTACACTTCAACACTACATACCACCCTCATATTGACGGGCAGAATGACAGACCATTCAGAGGCTCAAGGATATGCTCATGGTATGTGTACTCGATTTTGGCGGGAGTTGGGATACTTATCTACCTTTGGCCGAGTTTTCCTATAACAATAGTTATCATGCCAGGATTGATCGACCTCCTTTTGAGATGCTTTACGGGAGGAAATCTCGGACCCCGGTTTACTGTGGTGAGGTTAGGCATCAAGTTAATGGGAGTACTAAGGTGGTACCCAATACCATACAGTTGATTCAACAGGTGTGCGATCGACTGCAAACCGCACAGAGTCGCCAGAAGAGTTGTGCTGATCGGCGACGTTCAGATCTCGAGTTTCAAGTTAGAGACTTTGTGCTTCTAAAAGTCTCACCTAGGAAAGGTGTTATCCGGTTCAGGAAGCGGGGCAACTTGGTCCCTAAGTACATTGGTCCCTTTAGGATTGTTTCCCGGGTTGTCAAGGTTGCGTATCGATTTGAGCTACCGTATAAGCTTATCCAGATTCACAACACTTTCCATATCTCTCAGTTGCAAAAGTGTTTAGTTGATAATTCCACGGTGTTTCCTCTGGATGACATTTAGGTTAATGAACGCCTAAACTATATAAAGAGACCGATTACGATCCTCGATATGAAGATCAAGATCTTGTACAACAAGGTGGTGTGTCTAGTAAAGGTGCAATGGTAGCATCGAAAGGGTTCCGAATGGACTTGGGAACCCGTGCTCAAGATGAGGGAGCATTACCCTGATTTGTTTGTGACAATGGAATTTGAGGACGAAGTCTGATTCAAGTGGGGGAGAGTTGTAACATTCAGATCGTCAAGGTATTATTTATTATTATTTTAAATTACTTTTGATTGTTTTGGAGGCCAAGACTTGGTGGAGGGACCACCACGACGTGGCAGTGTATGGGTTGGGCGTGGGTTTCATTTAAGGCGCCACATTGTGACATTCTACAGGTAACGACATGGTAGCCGCCTGATGACTAAAACCCTAATTTTTGCGTGCTAATCCCTATTTAAAGGAAAGAGTGGGCTAGAGTTTTCTCATCCTCAACCTTCATTACCCTCATACCTCAGAAACCCTAACCCTATCCTCTCTTGGTGATTTTAGCTCATTTTGGTGCATTTGGTGACAAAAAGAAGAAGAAGAAGAAGTTGCTCTAGTGTGATGATCCTATAATCAAGTCTCATCATCCTTCTCTTGTGTTTTCTCTGGACCTTTGTAAGTGTTCAATATCGTAGCTTTTTGGTGTTATTCTTTTAGATCTACGATTATTGTCCCTTTATTTATGATTTTGGGTGATAGAAGGAAAATATTCCATAAAGTTGGCAACTTTATGGATCCTCATGGTCCCTTTGAGGTTATTTGGTTCAGATCTGAAGTTTCTAGGCACATTTTGAATCCATGCACAATTTTGAGCTCATTTTCTCATGAATATGACTTAGATTGGGAAGGACATGCATTGGATACGCATGTACATAAAGCTATGGTTTTTATGGTCCATTAAGTGTAAGAAACCCTTTTGAAAACTTTGAGGAAATGTCTTTTAGGATTAAGTGCTTAATGGTTGAGTCATACCTTAAGTTGCCATTAGGACCTAGGTTTTGAGATCTTAGCGTATGGGGATGTCCTAAGGGATAAAGTTGAAAACTTTATCCATAAAGACTTTAGGAAGAAGTAGATCTGAGCTTTGGAAACCTTGGTGTTGTTGGAAACATCTTAATGCATTAAGCTGCTGAAGATCCAATTCCCACGACGTGGCGACTGGAGTGAGCCCCGACGTGGCCAATGGGAGGCTACGATGTGGCGACTCGCTGAAGTGTTTTTGGTTGTTTGACTTTGGACCGTTAACTTTGACTTTTCACCTGGGGTGACTTTTGGGTCAAAATGCTAATTCTAGGGTATACACTAAGGTTGGACCTTGTTTGATTGTTAGGAGTGTTGTAGCACCGGTTTCATAGCAGTTAGCTGTAGTTTATCCAACTTTGTGAGACAAGTGGGTCTTCTTACTATATTGTGTAGGATGCTAGCTGTCTTTGTGACTCTTGCATGTGTATGTTGGGTTGGGCCCATTTATTTGCATGTTGGATTGGGCCCATTTACTTGTATGTTGGGTTGGGCCCATTAATATGTATGTAGGACTGGGCCCTTTTACATGTTGGGTTTGGCCCATTTGTATGTTGGGTTGGGCCCATTTGCATATTGGAACGGGCCCATTTCCATATTAGGCTGGGTTCATTTATATGTTGGGCTTAGCCATGTTTAATGTATATGATATTTTAGGGAACTCATCAAGCTTTGTGCTTATGGTTTTGTGGTTTAATATTTTCAGGTACTTCCAGTTCTAAAGGGAAGGGTCCGGCTTGACTGTACAACCTCTCTTATGATTCTCCGCATTGTTTACTCTGATGTTGATATACATTTCATCATGTTTGGTTTTTGAAACACTTAATGTATGAATTAGATAATTTGAAAATGAAAAATTTTATCAGTGGTTTGGAACATTACACCAGTAACATACAATGCTATACTAAGAAGTCATTATTTACAACATGGAAATTATTGGACTAAAACCTCCAAGAAAAAATGTCATTGATCTAATAGCTCCAACACTTGAAGAATGGTGCCACATGTTTGATTTATTTATTTTTGTATGTGTCAATCTCATGTGTAACAGTTAGATACTATGTATGCTACATTTTTTATAGAATAACGGTGGTTTGTGATTAATGAGATGTAAAGAACACTAGATGACATTTGTGAATGATTAGTTTACCAACAACACCAAATCACCATTATTTGCCAAAAACCTAATAAGGCATTTTACTATTCACATTCCACTTTTAAAACCCTACCAATTATAGCATGAACTTTGAATCGTATGATTTTTTTAGGAAATACACAAAATGTTATTCACGTGTCGTGCTAAGTAAGCCCCTAAACCTATATATATATATATATATATATATATATATATATATATATATATATATATATATATATATATATATATACACACACACACACTAGATAGGTTTAGGGGCTTACTTAGCACGACACGTGAAGAGCATTTTGTGTACTTCCTAAAAAACTCATACGATTCAAAGTTAATGATTAAAAGTTTAACAATGAACTATTTTAAACCTTAAAACCAAGGAACCATTATATTTTTAAGTTTTAGAGCTTATTCTTTATCGAAATAAAAATCTAAAAATATCTAAATTCATAACTTTTTATCCTTTCCTCTTATATCAAATTCGATTTAATTTTTTTTTTACTTTTTTGATATGTTTAGATTTACATTTTTTGAATTGTGAATTCACAATGTGAATCTGTACAGATTTACATTGTGAATTCACATTGTAAATCTGCACAGATTCACACTGTGAATCTGAATAAATCAAAAAAGTAAAAAAAAAAAAAATTATATCGAATTTGATATCAATGGAATGAAGATAAAAGTTATGAATTTCTATATTTTTAGTTTATTTTTTATAAAAAATAAACTCTAAAAGTTAAGAATAGGTTGGTTCCGTGGGTCTAAAGTTTAAAATGGTTCCTTGTTGAACTCTACTATATATATATATATATATATATATATATATATATATATATATATATATATATATATATATATATCGCTAGGTTAATGTGTTTTTCTTACATTTATTATGTGCTAGAATACACCAATAGGAATTTTGTAACATTAAATAATTATTTAATTAAATAAAGATAGATATTAAATGATTTTCATAATTGTATGTATATTAAATGATATTCATAATTATAATTCTCTTTTTATGGAAACTAGTTAAATTCGTCATTAATGTCAGCAATAACATTCTTTTAGAATGAATTCGCATCTAGGTTTTTATATATGGGTTCGTGTTTTATT
Organism: Lactuca virosa; assembly: GCF_052849685.1. Lineage (NCBI taxonomy): Eukaryota > Viridiplantae > Streptophyta > Magnoliopsida > Asterales > Asteraceae > Lactuca > Lactuca virosa. The sequence continues at coordinate 74,248,697 of NC_136432.1, read as the reverse complement.
TCAGGACCCACTCACTTAAAATACAATAAAGTTGCATGGAATATGAAGAGCGAGAGTGTATTCTACTAGAATACACTCTCATTCTTCTAGATACGAATTCATTCTGAAAGAATATTATTGTTGACATTAATGACGAATTTAATTAGTTTACATAAAAAAGAATTATAAGTATGGATATCATGGAAAGGTAGGAGATTTTGTGTTGCTTAAGGTGTCACCGTGGAAATGTGTCATTCGGTTTCGGAAGAGAGGCAAGTTGGGGCCCCGATTCATTGGTCCCTTCAGGATTTCTGCCCGAGTTGGCAGGGTTGCTTATCGGTTGGATCTTCCGGATGAGCTTAGTCAGATCCACAACACCTTTCATGTGTCTCAGCTCCGAAAGTGTGTTGCGGACGAGGCCACAGTTATTTCCTTGGACGACATTCAAGTGGATAGGAGCCTGAATTATGTAGAGAAGCCCATCGCAGTCTTGGATAGAAAAGCTAAATCTCTTCATAACAAGGAGGTGAAGCTAGTGAAGGTGCAATGGCAGCATCGGAAGGGCTCCGAATGGACTTGGGAGCCGGAGGACGAGATGCGATAGAATTACCCGGATCTATTTGCGACTGCGGACTTCGAGGACGAAGTCTAGTTTAAGTGGGGGAGAGTTGTAACACTACAATCCAGGTATTCCATTATTCACCCTCAAGTATTTCATTTTTGTCATAAATGGTCCTTTCCGTACGTTGGGCGTACATCTGTGTACGCTTAGCGTACGTGTGCGAGGGCATCGGGTGGTTGGGTTTCGCACACTGGGCGTATGAGCATGTACGCGGGGCGTACGTGACAGATGTCTAAAACCCTAAATCTTTTCCTTGCACCCTATTTAAGCAACCTTATATCTTTTGGACCAAACCCTAATCAGCCTCCATAGCCTCGTTTCGTCCCTTAACCCCAAATCTTCTTGTAAGTGTGATTCTTAAGCTTAAAGAGTGTTTTGGTGGCTATTTTAGAGAGCATTCAAGAAGGAGAAGGTGGTGATCAAGTCTTGGGTGTCATTGAGCTTCTAGATCCTGCATCTAGTTCATCTTGAGGAACTTCTTGAGGTATAAAGTCATAACCTTGTCATATATTTTGTTAGTTTGAGCTAGGGTTTTGTTATAAAGTCCCTTTTTGGTTCTTGGACCCTCTCTTGTGAGTTGAGCAACTCCAGAGGCTAGGATAGTTAGATCTAAGCTCTTTGAGCATGCTTGATGCATAAAGGTGCCATCTTGAAGGTTTTTTTTTATACCATGCATGAGTTTGAGGTCTTAATGGGAAGAATGAAGTATTGGGGCCCCTTATGGAATGCAAGGGCATAAAGTTTCCAACTTTATGCCCTAGGACATCTTAATGGACCTAGATCTGAAGTTTAACGTTGAAATACTAAGTATTAAACACTTGATGGTTGTGGTGCATATTTTGCTTGTAGGATGGGCGTAATATTGTGTACGTTGCACGTACAACTAAGGGGCTCAGTACGCTAAGCCCAAATACACTTCAAGTCCCAAATACGCATCTCAGGTCTAAGAATACAAAGATCATCTTGATTACATACGCCTATCAATGCAGTTCATGTCATACCCAACGATGGCCTTTATGACTGCCCCTTTACGAAACAACGTTGAACCATGTCTAAGCACAACAATCCCTACATTTCAAGTCCCAAATATGCATCTTAGGTCTAAGATTAAAAGATACAACCATAAAGTTGTTTTGATGCGGGTCAAGTCCAATACTTATTCTCCCAATCAAGTACCTATGAAGCTGGTAGCAGCTCTTTGCCATTCTCATCTCCATGAGAATCCACCAATCCACTCATATTAGTCTTACCTCATAGATGCTCCCACAACAATGAACGACTATGGACATTTAGAATAACCTTGTTATTCAAGGATTTAAACATGCTAATATAGAACACAACAATTATTTAATGAAAGACTCATATCCAATATATCATTCATTACAATATATGTTGCTTTATTGTTCCAATATCCAAATACTAAATTTCAATCAATGCATCTACTTATATCAAAAATGCCCTATAGCACCAGCTTGACTTTCATGCTTTAGCTAATGAAGTAGCTTTGTTAAGTAGATTTGACAAACATGATTTGTATAAACTTTGCGAATACAATCATTTTCAGTTTTATATATAACTTATATATAAAGAAAAACTATTGCGAATGAATTAGACGCATGAATATGACTTAGATACCAATACTTGCGTAATGGGATTACTCATAGTCATAATGAACTATAAATTACGCATCTTTGTACGTGGTTCTCCAAACCACGAGGTACTCTAACTCTGATGTGTAACTGTAATTAAAATCTACATGGAACCACTATCCATGTAACTATCTGTTCATTCATAATGAGGACACGCCCGATTGTGACTGAGAGTCATCTCAATCTATTTGAAAATTTAGCACATGTGTAACAACTTTAAACATAACTTTCTTTCAAATACTCCGTAGACTAGGAATATTTCTCTAGTTCTCGCAGGTACTTTAGAATGTTCCTATAAGTTACACAATGACTTGTTCTCGGATTATACTGGTATCATTCGACATGCTCTAAGCATACGACTTATTTGGCCTTTATGCATAATCATGACATATATGATTTCTCCAATTGCAGCAGCATATGGAATACAATCATGTTATCTAGTTCAAAAAAATATTTGCACTAGGATTTTGCTCAAAATAATGTCATATGGTATTTGACAAGATGACTCTCTCAGAGTCCTTTATCTTAAGCTCTTTAAGATCCTTGACAATTAATGCAATTTTACTTAATCCTTTAAGTTTCCATGATCTATCTATATAGATCTTTATTCCAATAATTAGTATGTCAACTACATATAAGGCTAGGAATGTTACTGCGCTCCCATTAGCTTTGTAGTAAAACACAAGAGTCATCTTGATTCATAATTAAATCACACTATGTAATTAAATTATAAGAAAGAAGATTCTTACTTTGAGATGTTAGCTTAAATCTTGGAAAGATTTTCAATCATGTATGTTTTCTCCCTTGAAAACTCACTTACTTATTATAGTCAAACTATATCAAGGATGATTAATCAAGCTCATACTTGATGATCATACATGAATACATCTCTATGTGTTTTATTAGTTTCTGGTCAATCATTGAGCAGATTCAACAACAATTGAAATTTGCTAGTTCCAAACAATGATGCATTTAGTTGATGGTTCTTAAGCTCTTAAAGTTCCATATAGCTCCCACTTATAAAATAACTTTCTAATCACTTGTCTTATGGAATGACAATTAGTGGGATTAGTAGAAACTTCATCCTAAACAATCATTTACGATATTCTACATAAATGCAGTTAGTAAATACTAGAATGGTTAAGCTTATTGTCTAACATGAGCTCAATGACTCCATATCTTTTAGATAAAAATAAACCATTTCATCCTTAGTCTAATATAAGTATCTAATCCACTTGTTTGGTTGGAAATATATATATCCAATATATATTTGTTGCAGTGAGCATAATTCCAAAAATTAGATAAAGTAAATAGTTCTTTTAAAACATCATACAATAGACTGCAAGGTCTATGTTTTATCCTCTTTAAAAACTTGTACTATCGACATTCAGCTAGTGGCTAGGCGACCCTATACCACTAGAGAATACGAAGGCTACCTCAAATATCAAAATATAGATTCAAGTGACCAGGTGATCCTGTGCCACAAGAACCATACTAATGAGAAGTGAGTGTTTTTGTCGGAATGAGTTGTGAATCGATTCCACAATTCCTAAGATGTTCCAAGAAGACTTGGTTTACAAAACTAGTTTTCTTTATCACAACGAAAGGTTAATGATGATCTCATTAACGTGTATTTCAATCTTCACTATGAAAAATTTGATCAAATCAAAGGCTTCAACGAATAAAAGTCGTCAGTGAAATTAAATAAGTATCTATCACCAAATCTATTCATGGATTGAAAAAGATTACATACATCACTTATGTATAACTCTTTGTCAAGCCTTTTGTTCTTTAACTACTAATAGACAAAGAGACTTGTGAATCATGTTCCTATATAAATAGGATTCACATATATCAAATGAATCAAGCTCATTTGCCTTCAAAAATTCCATCCTTTTGAAGTTGGTATATGTATTTCTTATTTATATTGTCATGATGATTATGACATAGATTAGTTCTAATCAAATATCATTTGATTATATAGGTGTTATGATCAGAACTATAAATTTAATCAAAGATTATAGATTTACTTCATAAATAACATTATGAGAAAATATTCTTTAACACAGAATACATCGTTTCAGAACATGAATGTGAACATTCATTAAACGATAAGTAAATCTAGATTTATTCATGAATTACAACTGTTACATGTCCCTATAAGGATAGGTACAATACATCTTTTGTTTAAATAAAAGACTATAATAACACTTGTTATATCTTCAACACGGAATACCATTCGATTGTAAACAATTGATTATTTCTTCCAATCATCAGCATATAATATCAATTATTAGTGTCACATGAAGTATTACATACTCAAGTGAATGATGGAAAAATAAATAGTTCTATCATATAGACATCTGAAGTCTTGTCCAAGTCAGACTTCTTCAGCTTGATGAGATGAGAGGAGCAATTCCTCCTTTAGTGTCCAGTTTCTTCCACAATAGAAACAACACTAATCGTTTGGTCATTTCTTGATTTTTGGGTTTATGTTGTATTTCCCTTAACTGAACTATAAGTCTATATTAGTGCACAATCTCTTAGACTTCCTTTATTCAATGCTTGAAAAGACTTGAAACTATTTCTAGTGTTCTGATTGAATATATGCTTTACCTGATGAGACATCTGATATGTTTCATAATTATCCAAGACTTTCTGCAAGTCATGGTTAATTTCTTCAGTATGATGTGAGATACATCAACATCATCACAATAATACTTTCATCAAAGTATCATGATCAGACTAATTGGTTGTAGAGGTTATTCAGGTATGAGATCTTTCAGTATATATATAATTTCTATTTATCTTAAAGGTAGAACCTCAAGATATTATACCAGTTACAGAAATTATAACCATCAAATGTTACTGTCTTTTGAAACTCAACAAGAGAGAGATTTTGTAGGGCGTAAAATTATTAACAGTTATCAACAGAATTTAACAAAGTTTCATTTAGTATTTTCAATATTTAGTCTTTAAAAATTAATACCTTATATTGTTTCTTAAAACATTAATTTATTAAAGTCTAGGATCCAAGTAATGAAACAAGTAAATGGTTAGGCGACCTTTATCTCATAAACTCAATCAAACTCCATAGGTAGCGATTACCAATTGCATACGATATGTAACTACGAGATTATGGGATCCTAAACAACTATTGTTTAGTTTGGCATGTTTATCCCATCTATGCCTCAAAACTCTTATGCTTAGGCGACCTTTATCACATAAGAAATTGATCAAATCATCCATTTAAAAAACATGTGAGTTCTATTCCACAAATGGTTAGGTGACCTTTTTTCCATAGGCAAATACGAAAACACCTTCACTATTTTTGACAACCCAAATGAATATGGTGACCCAAAAATCCATATGAACTGCACAAAAATCCCAAGTGAATTTTAAATGGATTGCATAGATTTGAAGTTTTGTAAATAAGGGTTTATATATGTTTTACAATTATAGTTTATAAAAACATGGTCTCATGAATATTGCATGCATCCAACAATTCATCTACCCTTTTGTAAAATTCATATCACTTGTTATGAGGTTCTTAAGGTGCCAAATAAAACTTTATTTTATTTTCCATTCACCGCGATCCATTATAAACTAAAATCCGGTATTTTAAAGTTTAGTCGTAGATCGGTTTTAAGAAGCGGTAACAGTCTTAATAAAACTATATTTTAAACTTAAGACTTGGAGTTTTGGATGAGTTATAAAATCATTATTTTAAATCTCCTTTTAACAATCAAAAACTTATGACTCCATGAATTTATAGAATAAACTCATTTTTATTTTATATACTCAATTTTATGCATCTTATGATAAAAGTCATATTTTGATAAACCAAAACTTGGGTGATGATACTTATGTTTTAAATTTCATCTAGCATGCATAAAACATAATATCAACATGTTGCGTTATGTTTAAAACACCAATATCATATATTAAGTTTCGACGCAAAAAATAATCACTAGTTTTATTATTTGTCGTTATAACGCTATCAACCGATTTTAGTCTTTTTAATAAAAACTCCTTATTTATTATAAAAACATGAAGTTTATATAAAGTTTAAACATCTTTTAAACCATTTCAAATATTTTAAAGTTGGGTATTTATAAGTTTTACAATAAAATTATTTTCAACAAAAAATTGAGTTTTAACCGGTAACCGGTAAAACGTTTTTATAAATATTCATTTATAAACATCTTATGTTATCTTTTAAATATTTTTTACTCAAACTCCAAGTAATATTATCTTATGAAAAAATGTTAATTGACATGTAAAAACTATTTTCATACATAAAACATAACATACATTTAACCTAAAATAAACATCACAAGCATACATTATAATGTGTATAAACCAAGCAATGTCTAGTAATAATTTTTGTGAGTCATCACAAGAATTATCAAGTCTTTCCTAAAGGACTTAAGGGACACTTCAAAAGGTATTCAAGGTGGTAATTTCTTCATATTGTTACATTTAAAGTAAATACAACTAGTCTAACTAATTTATTACATCAAATCAACAAATGAAAAATACTTATTTATCTATTACATCCTATGAATAAATAAATATAAACCAAACACAACACAAAGGTCCAACTGACTTGTTTATACACAACAAAATGTATGAAAAATGGTTATATATAAAAATAAATAATTTTAACCAAGAAGTTGCTAAATAAAACAAATATGGATTTTTCTTAACCAAAAGAAATCCATGCTTTGTTTTCCAAAAACCAAATATTAGCAAACATAAAAAATCATTCTAACATATAAAAGATGGCTCTGATACCACTATCGAGCGAGCCGTAATCGGTTGCGATGAGTCAGAAGACTTTGGGAGAAATACTAGGGTATTCCATCCCGAGGATGACCGGGCCCTATGATCGATTGGACCTGACGTGTTTGGTATTCCAACCCGAAGGTTGATTGGGCCAAACATGTGCATGATACGAGGGTATTCCATCCTAAGGATGACTGGACCCGTCATAGGCATGTCTGGTATTCCAGCCCGAGGCTGTTGGGTTTTGATACGAAATAAAAGTTTGTTTTTCATAAAAACGGGCAACGGAAGACTTTAAAAATAACAAGTTTATTTTTAGTTCATAACAAAACCGAACCATCATGGATCCATTTATAGAGGTTAGAATGAAATACAAAAACAACCATAGGATGTTCTAGAGATAACCTTTAAAGCCTTTGAACCCACTTGGTTTTGGGGTGTTGATGAAGATTGCAAAAATCAAAGTGTATGATTTCTCTACAAGTATCCACCATCAAGAGTAAGGTACCATGAAATGCTCGTTTCCTTCTTGTATAACTTTGATCTTCAAGCTGCTTAAAAAATTAAGTACTAAAGGGAGACACAAAGTGAACACCAAAATGCAAGCACCATCTTCAAAAGATGGAGAGAGAGGTCTCTCTTGGTGCTCACGGTTTAGGGAGAGTAAAAAAGAGAAGAAGATGAACAAAAGAACTTACCAAAATGAACCCCCAAGACTCTTCTTATACACACCATGTAAAGAAACACATTTTGACAGGCCCGACCCTGAGGGTGTGCAAGGTGGGAAACCGCACAGGGCCCAGGAAAAAATAGGGCCCGATTTTTAGCCAATTTATATAGTTATTATATATTATATATTATGTTACGCATAGAATTTAATAAAATGTTTGTAGTTCAACTGGCATTCATGAGGCGCCTTTTTCTTGTGTCCAGCCAAACGCCTAGGGTTCGATTCCCGTTTAGTCCCATAGATTTTAATTTTTAACTGATCTGTTTCCAATATATATAGGTTTGGGTAAACATTTAACAAAATGTCTTCTAGCTCAACCGGTTTTAAGGCATACATGTTGTTAGGTACTTTATTAAATGACCAGGTTCGATCCTTGCATTCAACTATTTGAGATGATTTTTATAACTAATAATTTATCTTATATTAGGGGCCCATTTATTATTTTTAGGACAGGGCCCTCAAAATTACAGGACCGACCCTTCATTTTGATTATAATACTCTAAAGTATTATAAAGCAAAAAAGTCAAAGGGGACAAGGCATGGATTATAATATTATAAAGTATTATAAAGCAAAAAGTAACAAGGGACAAGTGTGGGAATGAAGACAAAAATAGTCTCCAACTCTTATAACTATGGTAGAGTAACTTCTTAACTTATTTATGGTTAACCAAAAGGTCCAAAACTGTGTACATGACTTATTATATGATAACATATCATATAATATCTAGTTTGTTCTTTCTTTCATTATTATTTTCATAAAACAATAATTATTCTCTAATTAAATACAAGAGTTGAATTATTTATTAATATCAAATACTTAATAAATATTCAATAAGTGCCAACTTGATAAAGGTGTGACCCTATAGGATCATATATTATTAGTTATATCACTCAATAATGATTCTTGTGCATATAGATTCAATAGAGGCTGATTGGCCCAGGTATGAGTGTTCGTGCTTGTTAGTTGGTTGTTATATGTATGATGGTTCGGGAGCTAAAGGAAGCATTATCCTGTCAGCATAAAAGGGTTCATCTCCTAGTTTGCCTCCCGTTGTTCATTTTATCCCTGGAAATTTGGTCATCTGAATGAGCTTTCTCTTGAAAGAATATCTAATCTCTTTTTCCAGGAAATAATTATCGGCAGCAGTGTATGATCTATGATTATGTTTCTGGCAGGAACTTCAGGTTTTCAGGGTTGAGTAGTCAGTTTAGGGAATAAAGGGAATGGAACTAGCGATGGTTAGTATGGGCGGAGATATCGTACCCCAGTCTGTTGGGGCAAGGTTGGCCACAGGTTCATGGGGCAGATCGAGGTGATCCGGAAGGTCACCGAGATGACTCAGCAGATCAGGCAGCGATTGTAGACTGCTCAGAGTCGTTAGAAGGGTTATACCAACCAGCGCCGGTCTAAGTTGGAATTCAAGTCGATGACATGGTGTTGCTGAAGGTCTCACCCTGGAAGGGTGTGGTCCATTTCAAGAAGAAGGGAAAAAATGGGTCCCCGATATATTGGACCATTTCGGGTTATTGCCAGGGTTGGCAAGGTGGCGTATAGACTGGATCTTCCGGAAGGGATCAGTCAGTTTCACAGCACTTTCCATGTTTCACAGTTGCGAAAGTGCGTGTTGGACGAGGATACCATGGTATCATTGGGCGACATTAAGGTCGATGATCGCATGTACTATGTTGAGAGGCCGGTGGTTGCCTTAGGAAGAAAGGTAAAGGTCCTGCGCAACAAGGGGATGCCTTTAGTAAATGTATAGTGGTAGCATCAGAAGGGATCAGAGTGGATTTGGGATGTTATCCTTGGGATAAGAGTTTCGGTTGCCTTGGGAAAATTATTTTGTGCATGGAATTTCCGATTGAGATCATTGGGGATGGTCGTTGTTATGAGAATTAATGAGGAACGATTTCGAAGACGAAATCTAATTTAAGTGGGGGAGAGTTGTAACTTCCCAAACTCCAGGTAAGAATATAAAGCCTTATATATGTATATTTTCAGGGCAACTCGACGAGTTGGAAGGTGTCAACTCGGCGTGTAGAGTTTTTAATGGTCGCGTAACTTCTAAGGCCTACTTGACGAGTTGGAAGGCCACAACTCGACGAGTTGAAGGCTGAACGTGAAAACCCTAATTTTTAGGGTTTGCACCCTATTTAAAGGCCTTAACTCTCAGTGTTAGCCTCCCTCACCGTCCCCTCAGTCCAGAGAAAACCCTAAACGTGCCTCTTTCCCCATTTTGAGTGTGTGTGAGCTTAAAGAGTGTTCTTTGGTGCTTTTCTTGAAGGAGTGTGAATTTGGTGGTGCAAAGTTGAAGGGAGAAGCTTTAAACCATTTGGAGGTATAAAGTCGTTATCTTGATCATCCATTTGCTAGATCTCTTCTTTTGAAAGTTTATGGCCATTATTAGCTTATTTTGGGACCATTCTTGGATTTGAGCATGTTAGGAAGCCATGGTTTCAGATCTGGACACCTCATGGTCTCCGTGGACTTAAAGTTGCCAACTTTATCAAGTCTTGGTCCTCCTTCATGCATTAAGTCCCTTAAATAAGCAATGCTTTAGCAATTTAGCCCCTTGATGCCATGCATGGACATAAAGCTTGCAGCTTTACATGGTATCTCGACCCTAGGGGACCAGATCTATAGTTTGGAGGCATTAGACTCGCTTGGAAAGCAACTGAATAAATTGAGACTAGGAAAACTTGACGAGTTGCTTAGCCAACTCGACGAGTTGGATCGGGTTTTCCCGCCTTCTGGATACTGTAGGAACTTGACGAGTTGTTCTGCCAACTCGACGAGTTGGCTAGGGGTTTTCCCCGTTTTTCTGAACACTGAAGGAACTCGACAAGTTGATAAGATGCACTCGACGAGTTGGGTCAACATGGACTGTTGACCGTTGACTTTGTCTTTGACCATGGTTGACCAAGTTTGACCTTGAGGGTATTTTGGATATTTCGGGATTTTGATGAGGTTAGTCACTTAGTGATTGTAGGCAGTTGAGTTGGAGATGTGAGTTGGGATTGATATTACCGGTTCAGCACTACTTGTGAGGTGAATTTTCCTCACTATACTTAGGGGTCGGAGGCACAAAGAGCGGCCCAAGGGAATGATATCCTAGTAGTTATTGATATGTTGAGTATGAGTTAGATATGCATGCTAGTTGATATGCTAGTCTGGTAGATCTGTAGGACTACCTATGATACTCTATGATTATCTGTATGTGTATTTATCTGTTACATATCGACATGTTGTGTAGGTTGAGTTGAGGTTGTACTGCTCCGTGATGTAGCCAACAAACCCTGTAGTATGCCAGATATGAGCTGAGGGCTAGGGAGAGCATGCCAAAGTCATATTGAGGACTCATGAGCATTCCAGAGACGAGCTTAGGGCCGGGAAGGGCATGCCAGACTCGTACAGCGGGCTAATCTTCTGTGTGCCAGTCCAAGGGCTGAGGGTGCAAGCCAGACATAAGTCGTGGGCCCAAGGGGCAAGCCAGACTTATGCTATGGGCTCGGGAGCAATCCAGACATGAGTTGTGGGCCCAATAGGCAAGCCAGACTCATGCTGTGGGCTCGGGGGTAATCCAGTCTGTAAAGTTGTGGACCCATTATATGCTGTTATTATGTGTACTATGTGTTATGTATCGGTATTTTAGGGGAACTCACTAGGCTTCTGGCTTACAGTTGTGGATTTTGTTTCAGGTACATCAGATGATCGCGGGAAGGCGAAGGTTTGATCGTGCACCTCCTCGTTTTTTATGTTGTGATTTCTGGGCAAACTCTGATATTTGATTATTTTGAAAACGATTTGTAAACAATGGATGGTTTTGGAATGTTTGAAAAGTTTAAATTTTACATGAATTTTATGGATGTTACAAGTAATAGGTTTTTTTATGAGTTACTTACGAACATTATAGTATACGAAATATGCATATATGCACTTGAAAAAATAGCCATATATGTACCCGAAACGTTGATTTTTTTGGTTAAGAAACTTATAGTTTTTTTTTTTAAATATTAAATTTTTTTTTTAAAAAAATTATTGTTTTAAAAAAAATTGCAGCTTTTTAAAAAAATTGCAATTGTTTTAAAAAACTATTTTTTTTCATTTTTTTTTTCAAAAATCATGTTTTCTATAAAAAAAAATTAAAATTCTGCAATTTTTCAAAAAATCAAATATTATTATTATTTTTTTAAATACGAAAATTTGATTTATCATGTTAACTTTTAGACATTTATATTAATATTTCCGATAACATAAAAATTAAACATTAAATGAAATTGATAAGATGACGATCACGCCCTTAATGAGTTAATTTTGATCTAACACGCTACCTTTAGTTATCGGGTTCTCTGGAAAATTATGAGTTCTCAAAGGATCTCACCCATATATATATATATATATATATATATATATATATATATATATATATATATATATATATATATATATATATATATATATATATATATATATATATATATATATATATATAGAGAGAGAGAGAGAGAGAGATCACTACCCCCCCCCCCCGACAAATCGACATCAATCACAATTGAATTTTAGTGATATTATCCAGACCCTTAATCGATTCTTGAAATCGAATTTTCTATAGGTAAAATTTATTGATGTGCCAAACCTTTGCTTGTTTATTTGATGTTCAGTTTCCCTAAATATCAGTCTCTCTCTTTCTCTAATGTGATTGTTTTTCTTTTTCTGTTTCTTGTTATCTCGATGGAACATGAAGGTTGCAAACGAATACAAAGATGCTCGAAATGGGAGCAGTGCTTAAGGGAAAGAATAAATAATCAGGATTTAAGGTTGGGGTCGAGTGTTGTTTTTTATTTTGGAATCAATCGGTGTCAAAATACTCAAAGTTCCTATATCACTTCTAATATTTCCTCAAATGATCAACCATTTGAAGGTTTGTTATGTTAGGATTCAATAGAGAAACAAGGTTGGTGGCGTCTCATTTCCTCCTTGCTCCTCCAGGTTTGTATCCATATTATGTTCTCTTTTATCTTTTATATTCTTCTTCTCCTTTATTTTGGATTATCTAAGAATCAAGTGTGTATTCTTTGACTTTTTTTCATTCGGTTTAACTCTTTTAATGTCAGTGTTGAAGAATCTAACCAATTTCCATTTACCTTACTTTAATTTGGACATCTCACTTGTGGAATCAAAGGGACATTCAATGGATCTATGGTAGACATTGATTTTCAAGGTGGCTTATGAGAATAGTGTGTATCATCCAAGAAATTTTGGTTGGCACCTCTGATTAGGTGAGTAATGTGTGCATAATAACACTTTTACTAGTGAAATTAACATCTTTTGTAGTTCAAGTGATAGATATTGATTCTGATAGTGGATTATGAGAATGGTATGTACGAGGGATGTTTTTGCAAAAATAATAATAATAATAATAATAATAATAATAATAATAATAATTCATAGTTGTTGCTACACGTACTGGTTCTATGTTGCTACATGTGATGGTTATGAAGTTGCTACAGGCAATGTCGTAATGGAGTAAAAACCACTAATTTTGTCAATTATGGATGTTGTAGGACCAGATTCTAAGATTAAGCGGAACGAAAACATCACCATTTAGACGGTTCATAATGTGGTCAAGTGCATTCTCACACAAATGACATATTTTTTCCATGAAATTACGATTTTGTTTCTTGTAATTATTTCATTTTCTATATAACCTTAGTTTTATACTTGTATTCTACTTTTATTCTTACAAGATTGACATAATTAAGTGTATTCTCATAAGAATATAATTCCTATTCTTTCAATAATGACAGCATTTTCTTCCAAACTTGAACCTTAAGGGAGAGGGGTTCACTGTTTCTGACTCTAACACATACACACATACACACATAGTTTGAAGAATTCGTAATGACATGGGTTTTTTTTTTTTTTTTGAAGATTTGAATATGGTTTCATCTTTTTTTTGTGGCTGTCTTTTTTGGTAACAAGGGTGTTGGTGTGATTTTAGAGAAGAGTGAAAGAATGAGAAAACATGTTTAAGGCTATTAAAAAGAATGCTCATGTAATTCGTCTTTTTTGACTCGTACTGTTTTTCATTCTTACGAGAATGAATCTGATTATTAACGAATAAGGATCGATTCTAAGAATTATGCTTGTATTTTTTATTTTTTTAAGAATATGTTCATATTATTCAATAAATGTATCTTTTATTTTTTTGTAGATTGTATTTATTTCCGGTTGGTATTCCTTTAGTAATGACTTGTTCCAAAAAAAACACATTCTTTCAAAATGGAAACACATTCTTTTAATTTTAATTTTTAAGAATGCAAATTGTATTCAAGTTAATACTTTAATTAATGCGTTTGTAAATTTCCTAAAACTTGGTTCAAAGCTGATAAAAAAAGTCAAACGGGATCTCATAAAATTTGCAATTTCCTAAAATAAGAATACATAAAATGTCCATAATACCATTTGAGACATTTTATTAGTTACAAATGAACCTCTATATATATATATATATATATATATATATATATATATATATATATATATATATATATATATATATATATATATATATATAAATAAGGTTTTACAAAAAAAAAATAAACTATTATTAATTTAATTTTTTCTTAATAGAATAATATATTAATATTGATATATTTTGTATTTTATTACAATTAGATTAGATTGAATTATTAATAAATATGACAAAAATCAATTTGGTTATTTATGTGTATATTAAAGAAAACCTACTATTTTATTTAAAAGTTAGACGGTTATGATCACCAATTAATCTTAAACATAACATCCATCATAGTTATTGAAAGAAAGTACATTTTGGTGATGGTGGAGTAATGATTACAATTTAAGAGTATAATTAGTAGCTTTATTTCTAGCTTTAATGAAAGATTGATCAAGCATAAAAGGTCCTTAAATTTGACCTCCAAAAAGTAAAAGAGGATGCATCCAATGTAAAAAAGACAACAAGAGGTGTTGTTTATTTGTTTTTTCATGGATAATTAATTAAGAAAAAATCTAACTTTTGGACAAATATTCGTAAATAATTTTGGATTAAAAATATCAATTATTAACTAAAAAATTTAAATCAAATTTTTTTTGTCATATATCCTAATATCTATAGGACTATAATAACTTTATCACAATTGTTTTTCATGAATCAAAATATTCTTTTTAATTCTTTTAAGAATTTAGTTATGTTCATGATTTCACTTACGAAATTGATGATCATTCTTATTATGAATGAAAAGAATGATACAATTTTAAAATAATGCATCATAAAATGGTTATTTTTATTAATCATGACCAGTCCTTTAAATTTAATATTTTTTTCACGTATTAAACCTTAGCCTGTGGGGTAGTTTGTGAAAGGGTATATTTGGGACATACAAAATTGATTTCCAATCTGTAGTGGTGTCTACATTGTGCCCAAATGGGAAGGGCAGTGTTGCTTTCTTGTACAGGAGAAAGTTTGCATTTTGCATGATGCATGATGGATGCATGGATGGGACCTATCATACGGTTGTGGGACCTACAATAATACAATACCTACTAGATCAAGTAAATCGAGTGGCTATAAGCATTTTAACTTGTCTTCATTATTAAGGACATTCTGTCAAAACAAAAGATCAAACCATCCGTCTCTGGTGATCAACATCTGGGGCTGATTTTAAACTGCAACATTGTATTGATGTGGGTTATTCCTCATAGGAATGGCATCTCATAATATATATATATATATATATATATATATATATATATATATATATATATATATATATATATATATATATATATATATATATATATATATATATATTCTTTCAGTGACTTTTAAAGATCTGAAAACTGCGAATCATCTTACATGTTTAGTTTCGAATATTGATCAATAAATGTTTATTTTATCTAGTTTAGTTTCGTTTTTAGCCATGTCTGGTTAAAACTTGGTTTTCAGTTCTGTATAGACTAGTACTTTTTATGTGATTAGTTTTCAGATCTGATTTTTGTTTTGTGTTTTTATCTAGATTTATGGGATATCTACAATAAAGTCTTTATATTTTGGCAAAAAATTCAAAAAAGTCCTATTTTTTTTTTAATGAAAAAGCCCAATAAACCGGATAAACCGGACAATTTAGCCCTTATCATCCAATGACCCTCATTTAGCCGATTACAAAAGTCTACATGACATCTTAATGGTGATTGTATCGTTGACCTCATTAATTTAGGGTTATTAAAGAAAACCCCTTTTCTCGTCTCCTTTATTCTCGACAAATCGATCGATCGATTCTGCTTGTGTCCTTTGGCGATAGATGAAGTATTTGAGTCTGACACAATCGACGTTCAAGTTGATGATTTTGTAAAAACCAAATCAGTTTCAAGATGCAAAGATGTATTCCTTAATGTTTTTTGTGAAGACAATGATGACGAACGAGTGGAATGTGAATGAGAGAATGCTTGAGTGGAAGTAGATGATGAGAAAAACACTGAAGAATCTAGTGATGAAGATGAAATCTTATACTGATATGCTTGTTACTGTTTGATATATATATGCCCAAGAATCATTATGGAATGATATTGTTAATAATATATGATCCTATAGGGTCACACCTTTATCACGTTGACACATTTTGTATATTTATTATTAATATGATTAATAATAAATAATATCGATTCTTGTATTTTAATTAGGGAATAACATTTGTTTTGTGAAAATAATAATTATAAGAGAGTATTACTAGTTTTTATTTCATATTGTATGAATTAATAAGTCATGCACAGCATTTTGGACTAGTTGAATTCTTTTGTCTTTTACCTAAAGACAAAGTTTATATTTTATAAACTTAGAGTTTATAAAAAATAAAGAATCTTACTTTTTAAAAGGCATAATGATGGTGTGGAAGGTTGCTTTTTTCAACCTTCCACCTTTTGTCTCTCATGCTTCTAAAAACTACCATTACTTTAAATTATT
Source organism: Lactuca virosa (assembly GCF_052849685.1). Lineage (NCBI taxonomy): Eukaryota > Viridiplantae > Streptophyta > Magnoliopsida > Asterales > Asteraceae > Lactuca > Lactuca virosa. The sequence goes on along the minus strand of NC_136432.1, from coordinate 74,231,945 downwards.
TTAATGGTTAGGCCTTACTTTTCATTGACTATATAAGAGATACATGAGGCTTGCATTTTTGCAAGAGTGAAACACTTCTTTCTTCCCTTCTTTCTCTCTAAAACCGTGAGCATGGAGAAGCTCTCCACTTTTGAAGTTTGGTGTTTTGCTTTGGTGGTTTAGAAGATCTCTTGAGTTGTTCCCTTTAGTGCTTAATTGAGTTAAACACTTAAAGGCTTTAGACACTCAAGAATACAAGAAGGAACTAGCATTCCAAGTGCCTTACTCTTGATGGTGGATACTTGTAGAGAAGATCATACACTTTGATCTTTTGTTATCTTCATCAACACCCCAAAAACCAAGTGGGTTCAAAGGCTTCGAAGGTTATCTCTAAAACATCATATGGTTGTTTTTATTTCATTCTAAACTCTATAAATGGATCCATGATGGTGTGGTTTTGTTATGAACTAAAAATAAACTTGTTATTTTTAAAGTCTTCCGTTGTCGGTTTTTATGAAAAACAAACTTTTATTTCGTATCAAAACCCAACAGTGGTATCAGAGCCATCTTTTATATGTTAGAATGATTTTTTTATGTTTGATAATTATTGGTTTTTAGAAAATAAGCATGAATTTCTTTTGGTTAAGAAAATCCATATTTGTCTTCTTTGACAACTTCTTGATTAATTTTGTTTATTTTTATATATAACCATTTTTCATGTATTTTGGTTATATAAAAGTTGTCTTAGAAAAAACAAAGAGTTGTTTGTTATAATATTTGATATGTTGTTGTGTATAAACAAACCATTTGGACCTTGTTGTGTTTGATCGACATTTATTTATTCATAAGATGTAATAGATAAATAAGTATTTTTTTTTCATTTGTTGATTTGTGGTAATAAATTAGTTAGACTAGTTGTATTTATTTTTAAATGTAACAAGATGAAGAAACTACCATTTTGAAGATGACTTAACTACTTAAGACCATAATCCCAACCATGAGCTTCTACTCTTGGTTTTGGGCTTAATTATAATCTTAATGGTTTAAGTGTTGTAACTTTTACAACATGAAGACTTGAAGTCCTTTTGCAAGCAAGAGTTGATTTGGCAAGTGGGAGCTTGAAGACTCTTTGAAGTGTCCCTTAAGTCCTTTAGGAATGACTTAATAATTCTTGTGATGGCTTACAAAAATTATTACTAGACATGACTTGGTTTATACACATTATAATGCATGCTTGTGATGTTTATTTTATGTTAAATGTATGCTATGTTTTATGTATAAAAATGGTTTTTACATGTCAAATAACATTTTTTCATAAGATAATATCACTTGGAGTTTGAGTAAAAAATATTTAAAAGATAACATAAGATGTTTATAAATGGATTTTTATAAAAACGTTTTACCGGTTACCGGTTAAAACTCAATTTTGTTGAAAATAGTTTTATTGTAAAACTTAGAAATACCAAACTTTAAAATATTTGAAATGATTTAAAAGATGTTTAAACTTTATATAAACTCCATGTCTTTATAATAAATAAGGAGTTTTTATTAAAAAGACTAAAATCGGTTTATGACGTTATAACGGCAAATAATAAAACTAGTGATTATTTTTTGCGTCAAAACTTAATATATGATATTTGTGTTTTAAACATAACGCAACATATTGATATTATGTTTTATACATGCTAAATGAGATTTAAAACATAAGTATCATCACTCAAGTTTTAGTTTATCAAAATATGACTCTTATCATAAGATGCATAAAATTGAATTTATAAAATAACATGAATTTATTCTATAAATTCATGAAGTCATAAGTTTTTTATTGTTAAAAGGAGATTTAAAATAATGATTTTATAACTCATCCAAAACTTCCAGTCTTAAGCATAAAATAAAGTTTTATTAAGACTGTTACCGGTTCTTAAAACCGATCTACGACTAAACTTTAAAATACCGGATTTTAGTTTATAATTGATCGCGGTTAATGGCAAATAAAATGAAATTTTATTTGGCACCTAAAGGGCCTCATATCAAGTGATATGAATTTTACAAAAGGGTACATGAATTGTTGGATTCATGTAATATTCATGAGACCATGTTTTTATAAATTGTAATTGTCTCCTTATTCATTTGGATTTTAGGGTCATCTTATTCATTTAAAATTCACTTGGGATTTTTGTGCAGTTCATATGGATTTTAGGGTCACCTTATTCATTTGAGTTGTGAAAAATAGTCAAGGTGTTTTTTTATTTGCTTATGGGATAAATGTCATCTAACCATTTGTGAAATAGAACTCACATGTTTTTTTAATGGATGATTTGATCAATTTCTTATGTGATAAAGGTCGCCTAAGCATAAGAGTTTTAAGACATAGATAGGATAAACATGTCAAACTAAACAATAGTTGTTTAGGATCTCATAATCTAGGAGTTACATATCGTATGCAATTGGTAATCGCTACCTACCGAGTTTGATTAAGTTTATGGGATAAAGGTCGCCTAACCATTTACTTGTTTCGTTACTTGGATCCTAGACTTTAATAAATTAATGTTTTAAGAAACAATATAAGGTATTAATTTTTAAAGACTATATATTGAAAATACTAAATAAAACTTTGTTAAATTCTGTTGATAACTGTTAATAATTTTACGCCCTATAAAACCTCTCTCTTGTTGAGTTTCAAGAGACAGTAACATTTGATGGTTATAATTTCTATAACTGGTATAATATCTTGAGGTTCTACCTTTAAGATAAATAGAAATTATATATACTGAAAGATCCCATACCTAAGTAACCTCTGCAACCAATTAGTCTGATCATGATACTTTGATGGAAGTATTATTGTGATGATGTTGATGTGTCTCACATCATACTGGAGTGATTAACCATGACTTGCAGAAAGTCTTGGATAATTATGAAACATATCAGATGTCTCATCAAGTAAAGCAGATATTCAATCAGAACACTAGAAATAGCTTCAAGTCTGTTCAAGCATTGAATAAAAGGAAGTCTAAGAGATTGTGTACTCATATAGACTGATAGTTCAGTTAAGGGAAATACAGCATAAACCCAGAAATCAAGAAAGGACCAAATGATTAGTGTTGTTTCTATGTGGAAGAAACTTGACACTAAAGGAGGAATTGCTCCTCTCATCTCATCGAGCTGAAGAAGTCCAATTTGGACAAGACTTCAAATATCTATATGATAGAACTATTTATTTTTCCATCATTCACTTGAGTATGCAATACTTCATGTGACACTAATAATTGATATTATGTGTTGATGATTGGAATAAATAATCAACTGATTACAAACGAATGACATTTCGTGTTGAAGATATAACAAGTGTTGTTATAGTCTTTGATTTAAACAATAGATTTATTGTACCTATCCTTATAGGGACATGTAACAGTTTTAATTTATGAATAAATCTAGATTTACTTATCTTTTAATGGATGTTTACATTCATGTTCTGAAACGATGTATTCTGTGTTAAGGAATATTTTCTCATAATGTTATTTATGAAGTAAATCTATAATCTTTCATTAAATTAATAGTTCTGATCATAACACATATATAATCAAATGATATTTGATTGGAACTTATCTATGTCATAATCATCATGTCAATATAAATAAGAAATACATATACCAACTTCAAAAGGATGGAATTTTTGAAGGCAAATGAGCTTGATTCAGTTGATATATGTGAATCCTATTTATATGGGAAGATGATTCACAAGTGTCTTTGTCTATTAGTAGTTAAAGAACAAAAGGCTTGACAAAGAGTTATACATAAGTGATGTATGTAATCTTTTTCAATCCATGAATAGATTTAGTGATAGATGTTTAATCAATTTCGCTGACGACCTTTATTCGTTATTGTTGAAACCTTTTGATATGATCAAATTTTTCATAAGTGAAGATTGAAATACACATTAATGAGATCATAACTAACCTTTCGTGGTGATAAAGAAAATGAGTTTTGTAAACCAAGTCTTCTTTGAACATCTTAGGAGTTGTGGAGATGATTCATAATTCATTCCGACAAAAACACTCACTTGTCATTAGTATGTCTCTTATGGCACAGGATCACATGGTCACTTGAATTATTCTTTTGATATTCGAGGTAGCCTTCGTATTCTCTAGTGGGATAGGGTCACCTAGCCACTAGCTGAATGTCGCTAGTACAAGTTTTAAAGAGGATAAAATATGTTGGATAAGGTGTCTAAGTCCATAACTTATTTGGTATATACTTGACCCGACCCGACATGGTCCATTTGGGTTGCACTTCACCCGAACTATTTATATGGATAACATTATGAGAAGAGTATATTTGCGGCCTACTAATATATTATAAGTTATAATATATTAATATGAAATTGTATTATTTAATTAGTATTGATCTTAAATTAATTATGAATTAATTTAGTGATCATAAGGTGACTAATTAAATAATGGGCTATTGTACTTATATGGTGTGGGCTAACACTCATTAGGAAATGGGCTAAGCTTAAATGGGAGTCCATGGATGATCCATGGAGCTTTTAACCCATGGATCCTTGGAATAGGAAAAGACATGGGTTATTAGGGTTTGCATGGTTCATAACCCTAATCATCTACACTATATAAAGAGGCTTATGGTGCTTGAAAAGACACTATGTGTGTGTGCATAAGAGTGGCCGAATTTCTAGAGTGATTGGATACTCTCTCATACGTTTTCCAAGTTTGTGGTGATTTGTGATTTCCATTTGAGGCATTCACATTATTGGTGCTTGGCTCTCAAACTCCCAAGGAATCAACTCACTAACAAAGGTATGTAATTCTTCTAGTATCTTTTATGTTTAAAAGTACCCCATGTATGCTAGATAGGTTATGAACCTTGGAAAATTATTTTGCATGTATTTTAGACAAACATAGATCCGAGGTTTCTAGGGTTGCATGAACACCTTAGGAGTGTTAGTTTGCTCAAAACCCAACAGTGGTATCAGAGCCTAGGCTTGTTTGTTTGATACTTGATGCAAACTTGTTGAAAAACTCAAGTTTTCTGCATTCTGCAGCATGAACTCGCCGATTTCATGGGGGGACTCGCCGAGTTCATGAGTAAATTCATCCTACTCGTTGAGTAGGTTCGTGCACTCGACGAGTAGGAGCCTCAGAATGCAGATTTTCGAGTTTTGCTGCTGGAAATGGACTAGAAACATTACCCTAAATTGTTTTGGTGTTATAAAACCTATTTTAGATGGTATAATGTTTATGCTAATCCATTTACAATGGCTTATATCAAAATTGCATGATGATATGTGTTCATATGTTCTTGGAATTTTTGATATGATGTTCATGTTCTTATGAATTATTGTTAGATCATAGGAATTATTTGCTAAATTGTTTATTGATAATTCTTGATCATTTATGTGTTTTAATAGAGTCCATAATTTGTCCTCAAGTTATGGATTTCCAAAGGTCACTTTCATTTATGCACACTTAAAACACATAAGTTACATGAAAATGAAGAGTCTTCATTTTCTGAACCTTTAATTCATAAGTTATGAAATGAAAAGTTTTGAATAGTTTCAAAACTTGTCCTCAAGTTTTGGAATTTGTAAAGTTACGCACACTTTAATATACTTTAATTCCAAACCCTTAGAGTTTTAAAAGTTAAAATTCAACCCTTATACTATTTATAACATTAATGGTTAATTATTATATATATGTATAAGATTAAGTCGTTTTACCGTTAGTAGGCCTCATTCACGAAGCCGGTCTATAAGGGGGTATAAGGTTGTTGCCTATAAAATGGCAACTTAATGGGTGTCCATTCTCACCTACCGCTTCCTTGATCGGTGGAGGGTCGTTAGCCGAACAGGTAGGACAATGACTTTAAATTCTCATTAAAAGTATAATGAATATTATAAAGTAACTAAACCTTTAATAAATTCCCAATCTTAGTTACTTTAGGAAAATGTGAATATGGTGCTAACCCATGAAATTCAAACTTTGTACCTTGCCAAGTTGTTGGTGGAGTGTGTGTGGTTAACCGGCACACTAACTTGGACTAGTAAGGATCACGAAGGGTGACTTAATGTTTATCATAGATCGGTGGAGCGTGTGTGGTTAACCGGCACATTGATTAGGTGATAATATTAAGGGTACCAAGTGAATTTGCATGGTTATTCACACCTTGTTTTGTGATCCTCGGCATCCTAGTCACAAAACTTGAAGGGCACGATCGAGATTGAAACATGCCATTGAAAAGTTCAATGAATCTCAAAAGAATCTAGGAATTTCAAAACCAATTAAACCTAATAATTCATTTCGTTTTCATGGTGGAAATTGGTGAATCGTCATTCACCTACCTTCAAATATGTTATAGCTTAGATTACGGCATCCGTCTTCTAAGTTATAATATATTGTGTTGGATCCTAGCCTTAATATTACATTTGGGTGTATTATTAAGGATTCGATATATCTAATCTAAACTTGTTTTCTTCTTTTCAGATGTCTTCCAACAATAATGCTTCGGGCTCTAACCCTACTGGCTCCTTTTCCCTCATGAACCTTTGTGGGAGGGTCATCTTTGATGGTTCCAACTTCATGGATTGGATCCGGAACATCAGGATGGTCACTCGTTACGAGGACAAGGAATATGTCCTCGATAAGGAGCTAAAGGAGCTTGATGAGTCCACTGCTACTCCTGAGGAGGTCGCTGAGTATCAGGCACATGAAAGAGATGCCACCAAGGTGGCATGCATCATGATGGCCACCATGACAGCTGAACTCCAAAAGTCCTATGAGGACTATTACCCTTTTGAGATGCATCAGGATCTGATGGAAAGGTACCATCAGAGTGCTCGTCAAGAGCGGTATGAAATAATCTCCTCCATGATCACTACCCGTATGAAGGATAGCGAACCAATCACGAGCCACATGCAGAAAATGCAAAGGTATGTGGACCGTCTAATGAAACTGAATGTGAACTTCCCTGAGGAGTTGGCAATTGATATCATTTTGCACTCCTTGCCCTCGTGTTATGATCAATTTCGTATGACATACCACATGAACAAGGAGGAAGTCACACTCAGTAAGCTTCAAGGACTTCTGAAGACTGCCGAAAGTGGTCTTAAGAGTAAGTCGGTTACTACTCCTACTCCTACTACTACCCCTGTTTTGGCTATCGGGCAAGGCAAAAGGGAAGAAGAGGAAGCATCCTTCGAAGGGTACCAAGGGAAAGTCCCTTGAAGGCTCCTCATCTGGAACCAAAGGTGGTTCTATCACTCCTTCTGCCATCCCTAAGGATGCTGAATGCTTCTACTGTCAAAATAAGGGGCACTGGAAGCGAAACTGCCCAAAGTACTTGCAGGATGTCAAGGATGGGAAAGTGAAACCATCCCATGCAGGTATTTACACTATATTGTCTAATAACTCACCATATTCTAATTCTTGGGTTCTTGATACAGGTTGTGGTATTCACATCTGTTGTGACTTGCAGGGCCTAAGAAGAAGTGACGATGTGGAGCACGGAAAGATAAACTTAATCATGGGGAACAAGAAGGTTGCACCTGTTGCCAAGATTGGAGTTTATACTTTGTTGCTAGATAGTGGGTTAAAGTTAGATTTGAATAAATGTGTGTACTCGTCTGAAATGGCGAGGAATATTATTTCCTTTCATGATTTGTACAAACAAGGTTTTACCTTTTCTTTTGATAATGAAGTTGGTAGTATTAATGCTTTCTTTAATAATGTTCTTTATTTTAAAGCATTACCTTGTGATGGTGTGTATGAAGTTGTATCGATTGTAGATAATTTAGGAAATAATGTATTATGTATTGATTCTTCTACTAGCTTGGATAAAGCATCTTTGTGGCATTGTCGTCTTGGACATGTAAGCAAGAAACGCATAGGCCAGCTCCAAAAGGATGGAGTTTTGGAGTCGTTCGACCTCAAGTCGGATGATAGTTGTGAGTCTTGTCTACTTGGAAAAATGACAAAATCACCCTTCACTGGTACTTGTGCAAGGGGTGAGGGTTTGTTGGACCTTATACATACTGATGTATGTGGACCATTCAAAACCGCCACAAGGGATGCTAATCGCTATTATGTGACTTTTATTGATGATTTTAGTAGATATGGTTATGTCTACTTAATCAAACATAAGTCAGAAACGTTTGAAAGGTTTAAAGAGTTTAAACAGGAAGTAGAAAATCAATTGGGCAGGAACATTAAGATGTTGCGATCCGATCGAGGTGGTGAGTATCTTAGTACTGAGTTCCTCGACTATCTTAAGGGGTGTGGGATTGTCTCACAATTGACACCTCCCAGGACACCACAGCTGAATGGTGTATCTGAAAGGCGTAATCGAACTTTGTTGTACATGGTTCGCTCTATGATGAGTCGAGCTTCGCTACCAATCTCTTTTTGGGGGTATGCCTTAGAGACTGCCGCCCACATCCTTAATCTAGTCCCTACAAAGAAGGTTGCCAAAACAGCTCATGAAATGTGGACTGGGAAAGTTCCCAATTTGGACCATATCAAGATTTGGGGTTGCGAGGCTTTCATGAGGCGCGAGACTCATGACAAGCTCGAACCTCGAAGTGAAAGGTGTATTTTCATCGGCTACCCACAAAAATCCTTTGGTTACCTCTTCTACAGACCCAGTGAGAATGTGGTCTTTGTGGCTAGGAGAGGGATCTTTCGAGAGAGAGAATTTATAAACCAAGGAGACAGTGGGAGGCAAATTGACCTTGAAGAAATTCAAGACTCAATTGGTGAAGGAACCTCAGACACTAGCAATCAACCTGGGGAGGAAATTCATGTTGATCCAGCTGACGAGTCTATACTTCCGAGGCGTTCCACAAGGGTTAGGAACACACCTGAGTTTTATTATGGATTTCATATTACTACGGAAGGTGATACATTTATCAGTGACAGTACACTGGTAAATCTGGATGAACCTAACAGTGTTAAGGAAGCCATGGCAGGCCCAAAGTCTACTAAATGGAAGGAGGCTATGGACAGCGAGATACAGTCCATGTATGACAATCAAGTTTGGAACTTGGTTGACAATGTACCAGGCCGTAAGACAGTCGGGTGCAAATGGATCTTCAAGAAGAAGACCGACATGGATGGGAAGGTGCACACTTATAAGGCTCGACTGGTTGTGAAGGGTTTTACTCAGACTCAGGGTATTGATTATGATGAAACCTTTTCACCAGTAGCAAAGATTAAGTCTATTAGGGTTATGCTAGCCATTGCTGCATTTCATGATTATGAAATATGGCAAATGGATGTCAAAACCGCTTTCCTTAACGGAAAGTTGGCTGAGGCTGTTTACATGAATCAGCCAGAAGGTTTTGCCAGTGTAGAGTACCCTAATAGAGTGTGCAAGCTTGAGAAATCCATTTATGGATTGAAACAAGCATCTCGAAGTTGGAATCTTTGTTTTGATGAGAAGGTCAAAGAGTTTGGTTTCTCAAGAAGTGAAGATGAGTCTTGCGTGTATGTCAGAGCTAGTGGGAGTATAGTTAGCTTTTTGGTACTGTATGTGGATGACATACTACTCATAGGAAATGACATCCCAACCTTGCAGGAGGTTAAGTCCTGGCTCGGGAAGTGCTTTGCTATGAAGGACCTTGGAGAAGCTGCCTATATCCTAGGGATAAGGATATTAAGAGAAAGGAGTAAAAGACTAATTGGACTTAGTCAGAGTATCTACTTGGATAAGGTGTTGAAAAGGTTCAACATGCAGAATTCCAAGAAAGGAGAATTACCGATCCAAAGCAATGCCAAACTGAGCAAGGCTCAGAGCCCGAGTACAGAAGATGAGATAGCTGAGATGAGTCGATTACCTTATGCTTCCGCTGTTGGCTCGATCATGTATGCTATGACTTGTACCCGTCCTGATGTGGCGTTCGCTTTGAGCATGGTCAGCAGATATCAGGGGAACCATGGCAAAGCTCATTGGACTGCGGTAAAGAATATTCTCAAGTACCTGCGGAGGACTAAGGATTGGATCCTTACCCTTGGTGGGAGTGATGACTTGAGAGTAGTAGGGTATAGTGATGCTAGCTTTCAGACTGATAGGGATAACTTCCGCTCTCAGTCGGGCTGGGTCTTTACCTGAAATGGAGGGGCAATCACTTGGAAGAGTTCCAAAGAGGAGACTGTAGCCGATTCCACTTGTGAATCAGAGTACATAGCAGCGAGTGAAGCGGCAAAGGAGGCGATATGGCTGAGGAACTTCATCGGAGACCTTGGAGTTGTACCAGCTATTAAGGAGCCTATGGAGATTTTCTGTGACAGCAATGGTGCGGTTGCCTTAGCCAAGGAACCAAGAGATCATGGCAGATCCCGACACATTGACAGAAAATATCACTTCATAAGACACAAGATAGAAGAGGGACTCCTCGTGGCAAAGAGGGTATCGTCAGATGAGAATCCTGCGGATCCCCTTACGAAGGGACTGACGAGGGTGAAGCATTTGCAGCATGCGAGACGCATCGGGCTGAGGGACGATATTAGTTTTACAGATTAGATAGTTATTACTGAAACTTGTAAAATGTAATCGACGTTTGATGATGAATAAAAGTTGTGATTTATTTATGAGTAAGGTGTTGCTATCATTGTCAGTTATTTACTATTGTTTCAGCTTTGCATGTTTTGACTTCCAGAATAATAAGTTTATTCAAACTCTCCACAGTCGGTCATATGTCGGAAGTAGGTATGAATCAAGACTGTCATGAATTGGGATTGTAGATGACTAAAGGTGTCTAGCCATAGCAATGGTTGCTACAACATTCATGAGTACTCATAAGTTATGAGTATTGGAATAAACCCACGCTCACTTGTATCACTTCATGGAATTTATCTCGAGTGATCGTGAGACGATAATATCATATAAGTCTTCAAACCTAGAGATATGAGTTGTTACCTATGAGTTGGCTGTGCATTGATTGCACGTAAACGCATCAGCAACTTGATGTTATAAAACGTGCCTTTGTGTGCAATTCAATAAGTAGTAGAACAAGCATACGAGTCGAAGTTTATCTGTTCCTTCTAGAAATAGAAGCGATATCTGAGCCCCTCGATGATTTTGTTTTGACCTATGTACCGGGCCCGATCAGAACTAAATTGATGTGTTCGATTAAGTTCTTTGTCAAACAAATCGGAAATCGGGAAACAAACTGCTGGACAATAAGTAAGACATTGTTCCATGTATTTGTCCGGCTGATATCATGAGAGCAGAGGATTATGTGATCACTTATCTAAAATGGCGCTTCATAGTTCAACAGAGTTTTCGAGAGCTACGATTGCCGGTTGGTTCCTGAAGCTATATAGGCAAATACAGTTATCAGACTTATCTAAGTGGGAGACTGTTGGATAAGGTGTCTAAGTCCATAACTTATTTGGTATATACTTGACCCGACCCGGCATGGTCCATTTGGGTTGCACTTCACCCGAACTATTTATATGGATAACATTATGAGAAGAGTATATTTGCGGCCTACTAATATATTATAAGTTATAATATATTAATATGAAATTGTATTATTTAATTAGTATTGATCTTAAATTAATTATGAATTAATTTAGTGATCATAAGGTGACTAATTAAATAATGGGCTATTGTACTTATATGGTGTGGGCTAACACTCATTAGGAAATGGGCTAAGCTTAAATGGGAGTCCATGGATGATCCATGGAGCTTTTAACCCATGGATCCTTGGAATAGGAAAAGACATGGGTTATTAGGGTTTGCATGGTTCATAACCCTAATCATCTACACTATATAAAGAGGCTTATGGTGCTTGAAAAGACACTATGTGTGTGTGCATAAGAGTGGCTGAATTTTTAGAATTATGCTCACTGCAACAAATATATATTGAACATACATATTTTCCAACCAAACAAGTGGATTAGATGCTTATATTAGGCTAAGGATAAAATGGTTTAACCTTATCTAAAAGGTATAGAGTTATAGAGCTTATGTTAGACAATAAGTTTAACCACTCTAACATCTACTAATTGCATCCATGTAGAATATCCTAAATGATTGTTTAGGATGAAATTTCTACTAATCCTACTAATTGTCATTCCTAAGACAAGTGATTAGAAAGTTTTTTTCCTAAGTGGGAGCAATTTGGAGATTTAAGAGCTAAAGATCCATAAGCTAAATGCATCATAGTTTAGAACTAGCAATTTTTCAACTGTTGTTGAATTTGCTCAATAGCTGATCAGAAACTAATAAAACACATAGAGATGCATTCATGTATGATTATCAAGTATGTTCTTGATTAATTTTCCTCGATATAGTTTGACTATAAAGAGTAAGTGAGTTTTCAAGGAAGAAAACATGCATGAATAAAAATCTTTCCAAGATTTAAGCTAACATCTCAAAGTAAGAATCTTCTTTCTTATAAGTTAATTACATAGTGTGATTTAATTATGAATCTAGTTGAATCTTGTGTTTTCTACAAAGCTAGTGGGAGCACAGTAACATTCCTAATGTTATATGTGATCGACATATTAATTCATGGAATAAAGATCTATATAGATAGATCATGACAACTTAAAGGATTAAGTAAAATTGCATTAATTGCCAAGGATCCTAAAGAGCTTAAGATAAAGGACTCTGAGAGAGTCATCTTGTCAAATACCACATGACTTGATTCTGAACAAAATCCTAGTGCAAATATTTTTTGAACTAGATAACATGATTGTATTCCATATGCTGCTGCAATTGGAGAAATCATATATGTCATGATTATGCATAAAGGCCAAATAATTCGTATGCTTAGAGCATGTCGAATGATACCAGTATAATCCGAGAACAAGTCATTGTGTGACTTATAGGAACATTCTAAAGTACTTGCGAAAACTAGAGAAATATTCCTAATCTGCGGAGTATTTGAAAGAAAGTTATGTTTAAAGTTGTTACACATGTGCTAAATTTTCAAATAGATTGAGATGACTCTCAGTCACAATAGGGCGTGTCCTCATTATGAAAGAAGAGATAGTTACATGGATAGTGGTTCCATGTAGATTTTAATTACAGTTACACATCAGAGTTAGAGTACCTCGTGGTTTGGAGAGCCACGTACAAAGATGCTTAATGTATAGTTCATTATGACTATGAGTAATCACATTACGCAAGTATTGGTATCTAAGTCATATTCAAGCATCTAATTCATTCTCAATAGTTTTTCTTTATATATGAGTTATATATATAAAACTGAAAAAGATTGTATTCACAAAGTTTACACAAATCAAGTTTCTCAAATCTACTTAACAAAGTTGCATCATTAGCTAAAGGATGAAAGTCAAGTTGGTGTTATAGAGCATTGTTGATACAAGTAGATGTATTTGATAGAAATTTAGTATTTGGATATTGGAACAATAAAGCAACATAGATTGTAATGAATGATATAGTGGATATGAGTCTTTCATTAAATAATTGTTGTGTTCTATATTAGCATGTTTAAATCCTTGAATAACTAGGTTAATCTAAATGTCCATAGTCGTTCATAGTTGTGGGAGCATCTATGAGGTAAGACTAATATCAGTGGATTGGTGGATTCTCATAGAGATGAGAATGGTAAAGAGCCGCTACCAACTTCATAGGTACTTGATTGGGAGAATAAGTATTGGACTTGACCCGCATCAAAACCACTTTATGGATCGTAGTCAAGAGTGATGTTTTGATCAAGGTTGTATCTTTTTAATCTTAGACCTGAGATACATATTTGGGACTTGAGGTGTAGGGATTGTTGTGCTTAGAAATGGTTTAACGTTGTTTCGTAAAAAGCATTCATAAGGGTCATCGTTGGTATGACATGAACTACATTGATAGGCGTATGTAGTCAAGATGATCTTTGTATTCTTAGACCTGAGATACATATTTGGGACTTGAAGTGTAGGAATTGTTGTGCTTAGACATGGTTTAACGTTGTTTTGTAAAAGGAAGTCATAAGGGCCATCATTGGGTATGACATGAACTACATTGATGGGCGTATGTAGTCGAGATGGGATTTGTCCCTCTTATTCGTTGAGAGCATGACATCTAAGACCTTAGTTAAAGTTGAACACCAAATGAGATTGATCGTGATCCATATCTCATGTTCGACATGATGTCTTAGACAAATGAATAATTGATACCAAACCTTTAGTAACAATTGCAGCTTAGAGCTCCTGGAATTGGCTGTTGATGAGATGACACCCTTCATATGTTGTTAGGGGCAGTAGCCCGTTGCTAGACGTCAGCTACTGTTTATGTCAGTCTATAATGAATCTTGTGCAAGTGGGAGATTTGTTGGATCTATATGCCCAAGAATCATTATGGAGTGATATTGCTAATAATATATGATCCTATAGGGTCACACCTTTATCAAGTTGGCACATTTTGTATATTTATTATTAATATGATTATTAATAAATAATATCGATTCTTGTATTTTAATTAGGGAATAACATTTGTTTTGTGAAAATAATAATTATAAGAGAGTATTACTAGTTATTATTTCATATTGTATGAATTAATAAGTCATGCACAATATTTTGGACTAGTTGGATTCTTTTGTCTTTTACCTAAAGACAAAGTTTATATTTTATAAACTTAGAGTTTATAAAAAAATAAAGAATCTTACTTTTTAAAAGGCATAATGATGGTGTGGGAGGTTGCTTTTTCAACCTTCCACCTTTTGTCTCTCATGCTTCTAAAGACTACCATTACTTTAAATTATTTTAATGGTTAGGCCTTACATTTCATTGACTATATAAGAGATACATGAGCCTTGCATTTTTGCAAGAGTGAAACACTTCTTTCTTCCCTTCTTTCTCTCTAAAACCGTGAGCGTGGAGAAGCTCTCCACTTTTGAAGTTTGGTGCTTTGCTTTGGTGGTTTAGAATATCTCTTGAGTTGTTCCCTTTAGTGCTTAATTGAGTTAAGCACTTAAAGGCTTTAGACACTCAAGAATACAAAAAGGAACTAGCATTTCAAGTGCCTTACTCTTGATGGTGGATACTTGTAGAGAAGATCATACACTTTGATCTTTTGTTATCTTCATCAACACCCTAAAACCAAGTGGGTTCAAAGGCTTTGAAGGTTATCTCTAAAACGTCCTATGGTTGTTTTTATTTCATTCTAACCTCTATAAATGGATCCATGATGGTGTGGTTTTGTTATGAACTAAAAATAAACTTGTTATTTTTAAAGTCTTCCGTTGCCGGTTTTTGTGAAAAACAAACTTTTATTTCGTATCAAAACCCAGCAGTTACATGGTTTTGAATTTCCTAGCCAATTGACTGTAGAAACAGTCTCTAAATGTCAACCAATTGTAATGGGTGCACAAGGAATGGATCAGAATGGAATCAATATGGATGGAGGCAATGAAGAGGATTTGGCTTTGGAGATGATGAATCAGGAGGGTATGGATCCAGAAGGAATCATTAAAGAGGATATGGGTATAGAGGGCATAGGTGAGGAGGGATTGGAACAAGAAGGTATGGATCAAGAGGGCATGAATCATGATGGAATGGGTGTACAAGGGATGGATCTGGAGGGAATGGATCCAGAGGGAATCATTGAAGAGGATATGGGTATAGAGGGCATAGGTGAGGAGGGCATGGAACAAGAAGGTATGGATCAAGAGGGCATGAATCAGGATGGAATGGGTGTACAAGGGACGGATCAGGAGGGAATCAATGAGAATGGCATGGGTGTACAGGAGATAGAGCAGGAGGGCCTAGTTGTGGATGTAACGACCAAATTTTCAAAAGAAATTTTCCATTTTTAATTAACCAAAATACTTTCCACAAACCATGAAATCCCAAATACAATTGTTTTCAAATTCGTAACAATAAAAATTTTATTTCAAATCATCAGAGTGTCCCATAAAAACGCTTGAGAGAGAATGCATGCCGCGCCATCAAGCCTTGCCCTTGCCCTTGGGCTCAAATGTACCTAAAACAAATCCACAAACTGTAAGCTAAAGCTTAGTGAGTTCCCCAGAGCATACCCCACACACAATCCACATAACAAATATCATATTAGCTATAAAAGCTACATATATCACATAAGCCATGCATACAAACATATAAGGATGCCATGGGCTCCCCCCACATGGTCTTATACCAAAGTGCCATGGGCTCCCCCCATGGTCTTTAACCGACAAGCCATGGGCTCCCCCACGTGGTCTTTCATCTGAATGTCATGGGCTCCCCCATGGTCCGTAAATAACAAGCCATGGGCTCCCCCACATGGTCTTATATCCAAGTGTCATGGGCTCCCCCCATGGTCTTCCCTGCAAGTATCATATCATCACTAGCATACCACTTAGAATATAGCTAACTATCATACCACATATCTCTACTTCAACTAGTGTACCACATATCACAAAATGGGCCGGCCTTGGTGCCTTAGACCCATTGGTATGGTGAGGAGACTCACCTTTCGAATGGTGAACTGACAAGCTAAAATCAGATAAATCCCACGCACTGCTCCAACTTAACTGCCTATAATCATTATGTGATTAACTTGTCACAATGACGAAATACCATAATCATCCTCAAAGTCAACCCCGGTCAAATTCAAAGTCAACAGTCAAGGTCAACAGTCCATGTTGACCTCAACTCGTCGAGTGCATCCAGCAACTCGTCGAGTTCCTCCCGAGTCCATTCCACTGAATCCCGAGTCAACTCGTCGAGTCACCTAAGTGACTCGTCGAGTTCATCAAATGTCCAGAAGACCAAAAGTTCATGCAGACCAAACTCTAATCCTTCACTGCACTCATTCAGGATCTCGAAAATGGGTAAACCCTACCCGACTCGTCGAGTCGACTAAGGGACTCGACGAGTTACTTCAGTCCTTTTGTGTTCAGTCCTTTCCAGTGGGATCTAAGGTCCCAAACTTCAAATCCAACCTCCCCCAGTGCAATTACCACGTAAAGTTGCAAACTTTACGTGCATGCAAGGCCTCACAAGGCTAAAACATCAAAACTAAGCTTCCTACAAGGTTTTAGTGCATGGAAAGGGCCTAAGTTGGATAAAGTGAGCAACTTTATGTCATTGAGGACCTAGCGATGTCCAGATTTGGAACCATATCCTTGTGATCAGTCCAAATCCGATTATAACCCCATTTTGCACCAAAAGTGACCATATTCTTCCATAAATGAGATCTAAGCAAATAGAGATCAAGGTAGCAACTTTTTACCTCTAAATGGATGCTAACAACAAGTAGATGTTGGATCCAAAACCTTCTCCTCTCTTCAATCTCCTCAACCTTCAAGTTTCCTTCTCAAAAGCACAAGTTCCACTCTCTAAGGCTCACACACACTCAAGAAAGCACCAAAATGCGGCTAGGGTTTCTTTCTGGACTGTAAGAACGATGAAAGAGGCTACAAATGAGCCATAAGTTCTTTAAATAGGGTACAAACCCCTAAAAATTAGGGTTTTCCTTTACAGCGCCTACTCGTCAAGTCGGGGCCTTCCGAATCGTCGAGTAGGTCTGAGGTCCCGCATCCTCATAATAATCTCTACTCGACGAGTTGGAGCTCCCCAACTCGCCGAGTCCATGCACAAAACCCTAAAAATTAGATAAATTAAATAATACCTGGAACAGGTGTTACAAATCTACCCCACTTGAACTAGACTTCATCTTCGAAGTCTGCTGACCCAAATAAGTCCGGGTAGTGATCTCGCATCTCATCCTCCGGCTCCTATGTTCATTCGGAGCCCCTTCGGTGCTGCCATTGCACCTTCACTAGCGCCACATCCTTGTTCCGAAGAACCTTTGTCTTCCTATCTAGAATCGCAACAGGCCTCTCAATGTAGTTCAGGCTCTCGTCCACCGGAATGTCGTCCAGAGAAACGACCGCGGCCTCGTCGGTGACACACTTCCGAAACTGTGACACATGGAAGGTGTTGAGAATCTGGCTAAGCTCGTCCAGAAGATCCAAGCGGTAAGCCACCTTGCCTACTCGGGCCGAAATCCTGAATAGGACAATATATCGTGGCCCCAACATGCCTCTCTTCCGAAACCTGATGACTCCCTTCCATGGCGACACCTTTAGTAACACAAAGTCCCCCACCTGGAACTCAAGATCCGATCGCCGCCGGTCAGCATAGCTTTTCTGACGGCTTTGCGCGACTCGTAGCCTGTCATGCACTTGCTGAATCAACTTGGTCGTCTTGAGCACCACCTCGGTGCTCCCCATGACCCGGTGCCCTACCTCGCCCCAACAAACAGGGGTCCTACACCTCCGACCATACAACATTTCAAATGGTGGTCGGTCAATATTAGCATGATAACTATTGTTGTATGAAAACTCTGCTAGCGGGAGGTATGTATCCCAACTCCCTCCAAAATCCAACACACATGCTCGAAGCATATCCTCTAGTGTCTGAATCGTCCTCTCACTCTGGCCATCTGTCTGGGGGTGGTACGTTGTGCTAAAATGCAACTGAGTGCCCAGTTCCTTGTGGAACTTCTTCCAGAATCTAGATGTAAATCGAACATCTCTGTCAGAGACTACCGACACTGGCACCCCGTGTCTAGCCACCACCTCTTGCACATAAATATCCGCCAACTTCTCAGTGGATATACTCTCAGAGATCGGAATAAAGTGGGCACTCTTCGTCAACCTGTCCACAATCACCCATATGGCGTCCACACCCCTCGCTGTCCTCGGTATCTTCGTGATGAAGTCCATAGTGATCTCTTCCCACTTCCACATGGGATTGGGTAGCGGCTGAACCTTGCCATTCGGTCGCTGATGTTCGCCCTTGACCTTCCTGCAGGTCAAGCACCGCTCCACGAACCAAGCGATCTCTCGCTTCATTCAGGGCCACCAATAGCTCAGTCTCAGATCTCTATACATTTTCGTAGCCCCCGGATGTATAGAGAACTTGGAATTGTGTGCCTCATCTAATATCTTCTGCCCCGCCCCTCCAGTCACCGGTACCCACACCCGGCCATACTGTGTCAGAAGACCTCGACTATCCCGACCAAATAAGGGATATTGTCCCCGAATCCGCTCTATCTTCCAATTCTCATTTTTCACATCCTCGACCTGAGCCTCCTTGATCATATCCAGCAATGGAGAGATCACCATCATCCTCAAGCAAATGTTCCCAATCGTGGAACCTGCCGTCTTGCGGCTCAAAGCATCGGCCACCACGTTGGCCTTCCCTAGGTGGTATAAGACCTCACAATCATAATCTTTCAGCACGTCCAACCACCTTCTCTATCGCATGTTGAGGCTCTTCTAATCCATCATATACTTTAAACTCTTATGATCAGTATAAATAGTGCACCGTACTCCATGCAAGTAGTTCCTCCAAATCTTGAGGGCAAACACTACAGCCCCTAACTCCAGATCGTGAGTGGGGTAGTTCGCCTCATGAGGCTTCAACTGCCTCGAGGGGTAAGCTATCACATGCCCCCTCTGCATCAGTACCGCGCCTAACCCTGAGATCGATGCATCACAGTACACTACTAAGTCATCCAACCCCTCAGGTAGTACTAGAACCGGAGCCTCATATAACCTCTTTCTTAGGGTCTTAAAAGCCAACTGTTGATCCGTGCCCCATCGAAATGTCACATTCTTCTTGGTCAAGCGGGTCAAAGGCACAACAATCTTGGAGAAATCCTGGATGAATCTCTAATAATAGCCTGCTAAACCCAAGAAGCTACGAATCTCGGATGCGTTCTTCGGTATTTCCCTCGCATCACAGCCTCAACCTTGGCCAGATCAACCGATATGCCCTCCTGGTCGATGATGTGCCCCAAAAATTGCACCTCCAGCAACCAGAAATCACACTTGGAGAACTTGACATAAAGCCTCTTCGCTATCAGTGTCTCCAATACCTCCCTCAGATGCTGCTCATGGTGCTCCTTGGTCTTAGAATAGACCAGGATATCATCGATAAACACGATCACCGACAAATCCAGCATCGGTGTGCACACTCTGTTCATGAGATCCATGAACGTTGCTGGGGCATTGGAGAGCCCGAATGACATCACCACAAACTTATAGTGCCCGTACCGAGTCCTGAAAGTTGTCTTTGGTATATCCTCATCCCGAATCCTCATCTGATGGTACCCCGACCGAAGATCAATCATGGAAAACCAAGACGCACCCTGCAGCTGATCGAACAAATCATCGATCCTCAGTAACGGATAATTGTTTTTCACCGTTAGTTTGTTCAGCTCTCGATAATCAATGTACATCCTGTGGGACCCGTCCTTCTTTTTCGCGAATAGGATCGGAGCTCCCCATGGGGAACTGCTCGGACGGATAAACCCTCGGTCTAGCAGCTCCTGAAGCTGCGTAGATAGCTCCTGCATCTCGGGCGGTGCTAGCCGGTACGGTGCCTTCGCTATCGGAGCGGCACCCGACACCAAATCAATGCGAAGCTCCACTTGCCTCTCCGGAGGCACTCCCGGTAACTCCTCGGGAAAGACATCCCGAAACTCTTGTACAACCGGCACACTGCCCACATCCATCATGGTCTCAACCCTCATATCCGAGATATATGCCAGAAATCCCGTACAACCCTGCTGCAAAAATCTCCTAGCTCTCGTAGCTGGACAAAGGGTTGGCCTCTGCGAGACCCTCTCTCCATGAATAACCAGTTCTCCTCCACTTGGGGTTCGAACCCTCACCAACTAGCGCTCGAAATCTATCATGGCCCCGTTGGCCCCCAACCAGTCCATCCCGACAATCACCTTCAGCCCTCGCAACGGTATCGGAACTAGATCAACATGAAATCTCTCCCCAAGCACATTCAGGACACAGTCCCGATACACCCTCGCAGCACTCGTAGTGCGGTAATCCGCAATCTCCACCTCAAGCGGGGAATCCAAGGTTCCCGACGCATCCCGAAACTTCTTGCTAAGCGCAAGAGACACAAACAATCGGGTAGCACCCGAATCGAACAAACGTGACCAGACATACCATTGACCAAAAAGGTCCCTATACATAAGCACAATATACACATAAGCAATGCAATAAATCTAGAGCAGGGAGATAAAATACGTACCAGCCACAAACGTCTGGCGCTGCCCGAGCCTCCTCGGTGGTCAACTGAAATGCGTGGCTCTTCACCGCTGGAGCATCCGCCTTAGTAGGGCGGCCATCAGTAATCCTCATCGTGGCGGGCGTAGGCGCCGCCACTGCTCCTTCCCCTCCCTGAAACCTCAGACAATCGGCCTTTTTATGGCCAGTCTGGTTGCAGTGGAAACAAATAAAGCCCTTCTTGGGGCAATTCATGCTCAAGTGACCCGATTGGCCACATGCATAACATCCTGAGCCCGTTATCCGACAAGCCCCACTGTGCGGTTTACTGCACTTGGCACACCGGCCCCGGCCCTACTGGCCCCTACTGGAAGAATCTGAGGTCTTAGGCTTTTTAGCCTGACCTACTGCTGTATGTGCCTGCTCAGGCTTCCGCTTGGTGCGGAAGTCCAACTCCATCTCCCGCTCACGGGCCTTCTCCACCATCTCATTCGGGTTTTTGCACCCTGTGAAGCTCACAAACTCCCAGATATAATCCCTCAGCATGGAATGATACCTCGTCCTCCTCATGTCCTCATCCGTAGCATACTGTGGGATCAACAGTGCTCGTTCCCGAAACTTGGTGGTGATCTCCGCCACAGTCTTCGTGGTCTGCTGGAGCTCCTGGAACTCACTCACCAACCGCTGCACCTCAATAACTAGTGCAAACTCCAAATCAAATCACCGAACAAACTCGACCCATGTCATCTCAGCCACATCGGCTGCTCCCACCTGACTAGTCACCTCTCCCCACCAGTCTCGGGCTCTGTCTCTCAGCATACATGAAGCAAAACCCACCCTTTTCCGCATCAGGGCAAGAACTCGTGCGATGGGCGTTCTCTATATCCGCCACTTAGTGTCGGCTAACAATGGGGTCCCTGACCCCGAAAAACTCTGGCGCCTCGTAGGCCTTGAACTCCTGGAACGAGGGAGTTCGGGCCCCGACCTGGCCCGCAGCAATCTTGGCTCTGAATGCCCTGATCCTCTCCTCCATGATCTCCATCATACCCTCCTTGACAGTCCCAAAGATAACTGGGGTAGCGTCAAGGATGCCCCTCGTAACCTCGGCTGCGATGAGCTCACGCAGCCTCTCGTCGATGGGCTCGGTACCATCGCCCGACCCAGATCCAGATCCCAATCCTGATCCCCCAGCTCCATGTCATGTCACCACCATACTGTACTGCAATACCATAAGACATAATGATCAGGATATCCAAGAGGGGATCCTTCCACACCGGTCCTCCTTAGAGCTTCCAAATCTAACATCAGTTCGGGTACAGGTCCTGTGCTTTCAGTAGTACGGACCCAATACTACCTTCCACACCTACCTGTACCTTCCCCAAGGCTATACCTGATAACTCTAATTCGTCCCAAAACAACCATATCTCATAGGCTACCACATAGCTCAAATCCTAGGCTATCCTACGATTTCTCTACCCACATCAAACCAATCATAACAAGTTGTCTTTATGCATGAAAATTATACACAGAAAAGGATGAAATAGACTTTTGAATAATAGATTCTACCCTAGGACCACAACCATACAAGGAATAGGAAATAAGGCCAAATCAATCATTCTAAGGCTATAAGCTCTTAACCGTATATAATTTTAAAAGCATACACATAGCAAATCCATACGATTATCATAACTCGAATGTCAGTATAACATGGCTAACATATTGGGGAACTACTTACTTGGCTCGGCAGATCACGCACGTTGCACTCTCCTCTTCTCCATTCTTAAAAAGTTTTTAACTTTTATTTTTTGAAAACAATTTTACCATTTCCTTAGTTTGAGTCCTGACACACCCGAGAGTGTGTCCGAATCCCTCAAACCAAGGTTCTGATACCACCTTGTAACGACCAAATTTTCAAAAGAAATTTTCCATTTTTATTTAACCAAAATACTTTCCACAAACCATGAAATCCCAAATACAATTGTTTTCAAATTCTTAACAATAACAATTTTATTTCAAATCATCGGAGTGTCCCATAAAAACGCTTGAGAGAGAGTGCATGTCGCGCCATCAAGCATTGCCCTTGCCCGTGGGCTCAGATGTACCTGAAACAAATCCACAAACTGTAAGCTAATGCTTAGTGAGTTTCCCAGAGCATACCCCACACACAATCCACATAACACATATCATATTAGCTATAAAAGCTACATATATCACATAAGCCATGCATACAAACATATAAGGATGCCATGGGCTACCCCCATGGTCTTTAACCGACAAGCCATGGGCTCCCCCACATGGTCTTTCATCTGACTGACATGGGCTCCCCCGACGGTCTGTAAGTAACAAGCCATGGGCTCCCCCACATGGTCTTATATCCAAGTGTCATGGGCTCCCCCATGGTCTTCCCTGCAAGTATCATATAATCACTAGCATACCACTTAGCATATAGCTACATATCATACCACATATCTCTACTTCAACTATTGTACCACATATCACAAAATGGGCCGGCCTTGGTGCCTTAGACCCATTGGTATGGTGAGGAGACTCACCTCTCGAATGCTGAACTGACAAGCTAAAATCAGATAAATCCCACGCACTGCTCCAACTCAACTGCCAATAATCATCATGTGATTAACTTGTCACAATCCCGAAATACCATAATCATCCTCAAAGTCAACCCTGGTCAAATTCAAAGTCAACAGTCAAGGTCAACAGTCCATGTTAACCTCAACTCGTTGAGTTCCTCCCGAGTCCATTCCACTGAATCCTGAGTCAACTCGCCGAGTCACCTAAGTGACTCGTCGAGTTCATCAAATGTCCAGAAGACCAAAATTTCATGCAGACCAACCTCTAATCCTTCACTGCACTCCTTCAGAATATTGAATACGGGTAAACCCTACCCGACTTCTCGAGTCGACTAAGGGACTCGACGAGTTCCTTCATTCCTTTTGTGTTCAGTCCTTTCTAGTGGGATCTAAGGTCCCAAACGTCAGATCCAACCTCCCCTAGTGTCGTTACCATGTAAAGTTGCAAACTTTACGTGCATGTAAGGCCTCACAAGGCTAAAACATCAAAACTAAGCTACCTACAAGGTTTTAGTGCATGGAAAGAGCCTAAGTTGGATAAAGTGAGCAACTTTATGTCATTGAGGACTTAGAGATGTCCAGATTGTGAACCATATCCATTTGATAATTCCAAATCCGATTATGACCCCATTTTGCACCAAAAGTGACCATATTCTTCCATAAATGAGATCTAAGCAAATAGAGATCAAGGTAGCAACTTTTTACCTCTAAATGGATGCTAACAACAAGTAGATGCTGGATCGAAAGCCTTCTCCTCTCTTCAATCTCCTCAACCTTCAAGTTTCCTTCTCAAAAGCACAAGTTCCACTCTCTAAGGCTCACACACACTCAAGAAAGCATCAAAATGTGGCTAGGGTTTCTTTCTGGACTGTAAGAACGATGAAAGAGGCTAAAAATGAGCCATAAGTTCTTTAAATAGGGTACAAACCCCTAAAAGTTAAGGTTTCCCTTTACAGCACCTACTAGCTTCACATCCTTGTTCCGAAGAACCTTGGTCTTCCTATCTAGAATCGCAACAGGCCTCTCAATGTAGTTTAGGCTCTCGTCCACCTGAATGTCATCCAGAGAAACGACCGCGGCCTCATCGGTGACACACTTCTGAAGCTATGACACATGGAAGGTGTTGTGAATCTGGCTAAGCTCGTCCGGTAGATCCAAGCGGTAAGCCACCTTGCCTACTCGGGCTGGAATCCTGAATGGGACAATATATCGTGGCCCCAACTTGCCTCTCTTGCGAAACCTGATGACTCCCTTCCATGGCGACACCTTTAGTAACACAAAGTCCCCCACCTGGAACTCAAGATCCGATCGCCGCCGGTCAGCATGATTCCAACCATACTTGATTCCGGTCATGCATGATTCCAGTCACAAATGATTCCAATCATTATTGATTCCATTGTTTATTAAACATGTTTGATTATATTCTATATTCATTCCATTGTTTATTGATTCAATTCATTAATGATTCCATTCATGTTTTTTCATTCATTGTTTATCCATTCTATTCACTCATGATTACATTGGAAGCATTTATGACTCATACATAAACATAAACTTGTTAATTCATTTCACTTGACAAAAGGAGACAACATAATACATAGTACACACACCAATTAAGACATTGATAGTACGCTAATATATACAATCAAAACAAATCAAACACACCAAAACACTACTTTCCATACATCTTCTGTCTATCCTGCAAATCCTTCAACATCACCAACACAAAAACAAAAGAAACCATGAACACATAAAAAGATTTCCATTTTCCACCTTCTTTTCCATTCTGGACTTGAATGGCCACTCCTTCCACGGGTTGATTTGCCACTGGTGGTTGTGCCACTTGTTGTTCCACAATGTCCCCCAAAATGTTCCCTTCAACTTGTTGTTGTCCATAGTCCCTGAAAATTGCATTGTTCTCTAAATTAACATTGTTGTGAAATTCTAGTAAGAGATTTGCATACCATTGATTTGGTAAAGGATGATCTACCCAATAGAAGAATTTGCAGTCTTTGAGTACATCCTGGTAATTTGGGCAACCTATAAACCTTCTTCCTGGGTTAAACGGAATCCACGAAGTCCATACGGGATCACCACAATAGCACCTACTTCTCAGTCGATTCATCACTCTTCGATTTGAACCTCTACTTCCTACAGAAGATGAAGACGACATTTGTGGCTCCTCCTCTTGCTTCGATTTTTGCCTGGTCCGATTTTAGGGCACGAACGAATGAATGATGTATATATTTAAGTTTCCTTAAGTGACTCACCATCCACCTCAGCATGCCCAATCCACGTAGACTTTTGTAACCAGCTAAATGAGGGTCACCGGATGATAAGGGCTAAATTGTCCGGTTTATCCGGATTATTGGGCTTTTTCATTCAAAAAAAAAATTTAGGACTTTTTTGAAACTTTTGCCAAAATATAGGGACTTTATTGTGGATATCCCTAGATTTTTCAGTTTTGAGCTTAATGAATGTTTGGTTTTAAATTCTTGTTAGTCTGATCACCTAGCTAGGGTTTTATCATTCCAGTTAATGAGAATAGAATTCGTAATTGTTCTTGTCAACTGGTAAAAGTAACAAGTATCAAATTGGTTCCGTTTGGGATTTAACTCTGGTATAAACTGAAAAAATCATATCTTTACACGTCCGAGCATGTGAGAAGCATTGGGTATTGTTGGGAATTTTACACATAACTTAATTCAATTTTTCTTATTTAATTAAGAGCTTATTTAATTGAACAGTAAAAAGTTAGGGTTAATTCAAATGGCTTGTTTTGATTAAATAGTTTAGGTAAAAGAGATTATACTAGAGCTTGTTAGTTTTTCTCAGTATCAGCTTAGATAGAACACATTTTGAATAACCGGATCTGAACTAGTTGCATAATTAGGAAAGTCGCAGCAGAATTGAAATCGTTTTTAATATTGATTTTCGTTTAATTTAATATCACTCCAATTTCTAGTTTTTAGTTTAATTTAAAAATCCCCTTTTATATTTTTGTTTCTTGACTAGAATGTGCCTGATGCAAAAAGGCATTAACCATTAGGTTGTGTCCCTGAGGATTCGACACTGCTTCCATGTGCTATATTTTTAATACAAACCAGCAGTGATAAATTTTATTTGTTTAAATCGGGTGCGACAACCGGTCTTAACACGCCTAATAGATAAACATTGGCAGCTATGGACTTAATGCCTATTAGATAAACCCTAACAGCGATGGACTTCGTGCCTATTCCTTAGGACAAATCCTTAGGAATAAATATATAAGAATACCTAGTGACAAGTATCAGGAGGAATCCTTGAACTAGTATTGTCAGCATAGATGATCTTTAGGGTAGATCCTTAAGAATAAAGAAGATAATGGGGATGGGAAATTGGGTTAATTGTTTGATGATTTAACATATTAATTATATTATTGTGGGTTGAAAACCCTATGTACTCACCAGATTTCTCAACCGGACCCACTCAATTTATTGTATCACAGGTAGCGATATTAAAGATACATTTTGCTTAGAGATTCAAGGAGTATTAGGCCACTAGTTTAATTACTGTAAGGCTTTTAATACTTCGTTATGCTTATGCTTCTGTATCGACAATGACATCCAAACGTTTTAATATAAATTAAATACATTCCCTTGAAAATGATTTGATAATATCATTATCATGTTTTTGGGAACAAATTACGCAATATTATTCTTCAAAAATGATACTCTGACTTTTAAATAAGCATAAACAAATCGGTCTTTTCTGGCCGTGAAATTGGGGATGTTATAGTTGGTATAAGAGCATTAGTTTAAGCAAACTAGGAATTTGTAGGATTTATGGACTTAAACTTAGAATGCTAAGCAATGATTGTAAGATGAGTGTTTGATATATTTAGGAAGTATGCCTGAATAGACACGAACACTAGCTTATTTTAGGAAAGATGCCTAAATTGCTTTTATGTGCTAAATGATTTATGTTATAGCTATAAAGATGCCTTATATGCTATATGATATATTTAGGAAGTATGCCTGAATAGACACGAACACTAGCTTATTTTAGGAAAGATGCCTAAATTGCTTTTATGTGCTAAATGATTTATGTTATAGCTATAAAGATGCCTTATATGCTATATGATGCTATTATTTGATCGGATCTATGGTTTATTGCCGACCGGATCTGGAAATTTTATGTGTTCGGATTTCTAAATGTTTAATTACGGTATTAGAACTGGAATGTAACTTTTCGGAGTGATAAGGAGATTTATACGTCTAGCGTAAATAAAGTTTTCCCTGTCGTAATTCTCATCACTATACACCGAATGTCTGTTTTGGTGTATAGATCGACATGGTGAGAACTCGAAGCGGATTAGGAAACATTAATCAGCAGCCTGAGCCACTAGTGATTGAGCGCGCACCAGAGGTAGCAGCTGCACTCGAGCAAATCATGATGGCAGGAATACAAGCAATGATGAAGATGATGTTAGATCGTCGGATGGAAGAGACAAGGAGTCTACTTCAGCAGGATATGAATGAACTTACTGTACCTGTTGTGCAACTTGAGTTGAACGATGAACAGTATGAGGAGGGAAACTACAGTCGAACTGTTAGCCAAGCTGATCCAAGAGTGGTTAAAAGGAACCGGCCAAATGAAGGAGATGATGGACATGGATTCAAGTATAAGGAGTTCTTGGCATCCAAACCACCAAGTCTTTCTGGAAGCCCAAAACTGGTGGAAGTCATGGATTGGATCTCAGAGATGGATATGGTGTTTGAAAGTTGTGACTGTGGCAACAAGAAAAAGACCATTCTCGTGGTTAGACAGTTAAACATAGGAGTATTAAGCTGGTGGAAGTTACTGGCTGATATCATGCCCAAGGGAGAAGCTAGTAAGATTTCTTGGGAAGACTTTCTTGTGGAGCTGAAAATGTAGTATTACTCTGAACAAGACCTTCTAGAGATCAACAACGAATCCATAATCTGAAGAAGGGTAAGACGAGTGTCAACGAGTATGCTGCAACTTTTACGGAGAAGATAAAGTTAGTTCCTTACCTAGTTCCTACTAAACTTTACAAGGTCAACAAGTTTGCTAGAGGACTACCGGCAGACCTTGGTCCAACGGTCAAACAATCAACCACCTTGAAAGCCGTCATCTGGGAAGCTAAGAATGTAGAGACCCAGATAAGAGAAAAGGGTCTAGAAAAAGATAAGGCAGGAGAAAAGAGTAAGCTTGAGGGATCCTAAATATCCGATAAGAAAGGAAGATTCTCGAAGTCCAAACTGGACGACCAAAAGTATGGGGGTAGTGGTGGAGCCATTAAGTATATTATTGTGGGTTGAAAATCTTATGTACTCACCAGGTTTCCCAACCTGACCCACTCAGTTTATTGTATCACAGGTAGCGATATTAAAGATACATTATGGGGATGGGAAATTGGGTTAATTGTTTGATGATTAAACATATTAATTATATTATTGTGGGTTGAAAACCCTATGTACTCACCAGGTTTCCCAACCTGACCCACTCAGTTTATTGTATCACAGGTAGCGATATTAAAGATACATTATGTTGATAGATTCAAGGAGTATTAGGTCACTAGTTTAATTACTGTAAGGCTTGTAATACTTCGTTATGCTTATGTTTCTGTATTGACGATGACATCCCAACGTTTTAATATAAATAAAATACATTTCCTCGAAAATGATTTGATAATATCATTATCATGTTTTTGGAAACAAATTCTGCATTATTATTCTTCAAAAATAATATTCTGATTTTTCAATAAGCATAAACAAATCGGTCTTTTCTGGCTGTGAAATTGGGGATGTCACGGTTGATGTTAGGAAGGACCCCAATGGGTTAGAGTCCTTAAATAGGGCTCAAAACCACGAAATTAGGGATTTAACATTGCGGCGGTACGCTTAGCGTACCATAAGTTACGCTTAGCGTAACACCCTAAAAATGTGTCTCCTTCAAGCTAGTACACCCAACGTACTACCTAGTGTACGCCCAGCGTACTGCCAGACTCCCTTTTGTTGGGGTATGAAGTCTTGTCCAACATTGAGCATTTGGATCATGTTCATGAAGCTTTTGGAGCACTTAGAACTCAATGGAGCACTTGAGGTTCATGGAGCTTGTGACAAAGGAAAGGATCTTCTGAGAAAGGAATGGATCATCAGACAAAGGAACGGATCAAGTGCCAAAAGAAAGGATCATGTATAAGGGGGTTTGGAGCACCTGGAAGAGGTTTGGAGCACTTGGAAGAGGTTTGGAACACTTGCGAGGGATAAGGAACAACAAGGAGTCCTAGTTGCGCCATTTGATAAAGGGATGGGCCAAGAGGGATGCTCTTGCACCATAGCACTCCCACTTGCGCCATCTTGTTCTCCTCTTGCGCCAAGATGCTACTTGTTGCGCCATGCATGTGTTTGTTGCTCCATGGTGATGTTGTTGCTCAAAGATTGATGTTTGTGTTACATACTTGATGCTCTTGCGCCATTTATATCCATGTTGCGCCATCTAGGGTTGTTGTTGCGCCATGAAGAAGTTGTTGCTGTAACACTCTAATTTTTCAAATAAATTTTTTATTTTTAAAACCTCCCACAACACATTTTCACATTTCTCAAAATAACATTTATAAGTTGTTCAAAACATAAGACAACAAAATGTTTGACAATATCTCAGAATCCTCAAAACATAATCTCTAGCTAGTGTGGACAATCATGTCGGCGCCTTCCCGCAATCCTGAGAGCTACCTGAAACACATTTCACACAACACTGTAAGCAAAAAGCTTAGTGAGTTCCCCAAAATACCATGCACAATTAATTAGCATGTCATGGTTATATCTCGATAGGGACCCTCCGGTCATGTGTCTCATTGAAGACCTCCGGTCTCACAGCTCGGGTCGGACCCTCCAGTCCGATGTCTCATGAAGACCATCCGGTCTCACAACTCGATTTGGACCCTCCGGTCCTAACTCAGTAAGGCACAGAATAATATACAACATAAATCACAAGACAAAATGCATGATATCACATAACTCAGTATAAGCACATAAGACTCTCCGGTCGATAACTCAAACAAGACCCTTCGGTGAATAACTCAAACAAGACCATCCGGTCACACAGTATTACCACTCAGGTAAGTATAGTGAGAAGACTCACCTCGTAGGTAGAACAAGAATGTCTCGCACTCAATGGTAGGTCTAGACTCCGCCTACATATATCATAATCATCTCTAATTAACAATTTATAATAACAACTCCAAGATGTTAAGCTAACTCCTTTTCCTCGGAAAGGGTGAAAGACCATATTACTCCTCCATGGTCTCCTAAGTCCATACTTGACCGAACCCTAAAAGTCAATCGGAAGCCAACACTCAACTCAACAGTCTATGTTGACCCAACTCATCAAGTGTATCTATGCAACTCGTCGATTTCCTTCTGAAAAATCGGGAAAATCCAACTCAACTCGCCAAGTTCTCTCTCCAACTCACCGAGTTCGTAACGCGTCCAGACTATCTGGCAAAACCCTAACTAACTCGTCGAGTTGGCTCACCAACTCGTCGAGTTCCTTCAAGCCATTCACTCATTCAGACGTCTTTAAGCAAGACTCAAGCCCCAAACTCTAGATCTAGCCTCCAAAGGCTGAAATACCACGTAAAGCTGCAATCTTTACATCCATGCATGGCATCTAGGGCTAAGTTTGCCAAACCAAGGCTCAACAAAAGGGTTTAAGGCATGGAAGTTGGCCAAAGCTTGATAAATCTTGAATATTTAGACCTAAGGGACCTAATATTGTCCAGATCTGAAGCCTCATCTTCAAGGCATGCTCAAACAACTAAATGACTAAAAAGAATGTAAAAATGGCCATAAACTCCCTAATGGAGAGATCTAACAAACAAGTGGTCAAGGTAATAGCTTTTTACCTCCAAATGATTGCTAACACTGAAAGAATGCTGGATCCAAGGACTCCTTCTCGTTCCAATCCTTTTGCTCCTCAAGCTCCTTCAAAGAATGCACTAAAACACACTCTCTTAGCCTCTCTCTCTCTCTCTCTCTCTCTCTCTATCTATCTATCTATCTATCTCTTAGATGATAATAGCTCGATTAGGGTTTCTCTCAGGATGTTAAGGTGATGAGGGAGGCAGGGTAAATGACTTAAGGTCCTTTAAATAGGGTGAAAACCCTGAAAATTAGGGTTTTCATGCTCAGCTCCTACTCGTCGAGTTTGGTCCTCCAACTCATCGAGTTGACTCTAAAAATCACGCGGCTATCTCAATCTCTACTCGACGAGTTGGGACCTCCAACTCGTCGAGTTGCCTTGCCAAAATGAATATAAAACAATTTAAATTTGTACCTGGGAGTCGGGATGTTACAATTCTCCCCCACTAGAATCATACTTCGCCCTCGAAGTCATTCTCCAGAAACAGCTCCGGGTACTGCTCACGCATCTTGGACTCTGGCTCCCAAGTCCACTCAGATCCCTTCTGATGCTGCCACTGAACCTGAACCAAGGGCACCTCTTTATTCCTCAAGACCTTCACCTTCTTATCCAAAATCGCCACCGGCTTCTCAATGTAGTTCAGGCGATCATCAACCTGAATGTCCTCTAAAGGGACCACTGCCGTCTCGTCGGCTACACACTTCATCAGTTGGGATACATGGAAGGTGTTATGAATCTGGATCAACTCTGCAGGCTACTCTAACTGATAAGCTACCTTACCCACTCGAGCGATCACTCGTAAAGGACTGATGTATCTAGGGCCCAGCTTGCCCCGCTTCCTGAATCGGATCACCCCTTTCCATGGGGATAACTTCAGGAGGACAAAATCGCCGACCTGGAACTATAGCTCTGAGCGTCGCCGGTCTGCAAAACTCTTCTGATGACTCTAGGCCGTCAGTAACCTCTGTCTTACCTGCTGGATTTGCTCTGTCATCTTGAGCACTATCTCAGTGCTCCTCATCACTCTCTACCCGACCTCTCCCCAACAGATGGGAGTCTGACACCTCCTCCCATACAAAAGCTCAAAGGGAGGCATACCGATACTGGAGTGATGGCTGTTTTTGTATGAAAACTCAGCCAAGGGCAAGTAAGTGTCCCAACTTCCACCGAAGTCCATAACACATGCGCGTAGCATGTCCTCGAGCGTCTGAATTGTCCGCTCTCTCTGCTCGTCTGTCTGTGGGTGGTAAGTGGTGCTGAAATGCAACCGGGTACCAACCTCCTCATGAAATTTCTTCCAGAACCTGGAAGTAAAATGCACATCACGATCTGACACTATCAATGTTGGCACCCCATGCCGTGCCACCACCTCTCAAACGTAGACCTCAGCCAATTTCTCTGCAGAAGAGCTCTCACTTATAGCCAGGAAGTGATCATTCTTCGTCAATAGGTCTACAATCACCCATATCGTATCGACACCTCGCGCAGTCCTCGGTAACTTGGTAATAAAATACTTGGAGATATGTTCCCACTTCCACAGGGAAATCTCCAAAGGCTGCAACTGGCCATGGGGACGCTGGTGATCTACCTTGACCTGACGACATGTCAAACATCTCTCGACTACCCATGCCACATCTCTCTTCATACAGTCCACCAATAATCCTTTCTCAAGTCCAAATACATCTTGGTGGCCCCATGATGGATCGAGAATCTCGATCTATGGGCCTCCTCCATCAAAATACGTCGAGCTCCACCCGTATATGGCACCCATATCCGCCCATGGAAGGTCATAAGCTCACGACTATCAGTCTCAAACTCAGAAATATGCCCGCTCACCCGCTCTCTCTTACGGTTCTCTGGTCTCATGACCACCGCTTGGGCCTCTCGGATGGTATCTAAGACCGGAGTCATCACCGTCATCCTCATGCACACGTCTCGAATCGGAGCAAACGCTGCTCTACGACTCAGGGCATCGACTACAACATTAGCCTTGTCAGGGTGATACAAAATCTCACAGTCATAGTCTTTCACTACATCCAACCATCTCCTCTGTCTCATATTCAGGTTGGGCTGATCCATATGGTATTTCAGGCTCTTACGGTCCGTGTATACGGTACATCGAACACCATAAAGATTGTGGCGCCAAATCTTGAGGGCGAACACCATCGCCCCCAACTCCAAATCATGGGTGGGATACCTCATCTCGTGAGGCTTCAACTGTCTCGATGCATATGCTATCATGTGTCCCCTATGCATCAACACAACACCCATTCCCGATATAGATGCATCACAGTAGACTACGAAGTCCTCCACTCCCTCCGGAAGGGCTAACACTAGAGCTTACACAATCTCTGGCGAAGAGTCTTGAATGATGCCTGCTGCTCAGGCCCCCAAGCAAAAGTAACACCCTTCCTAGTCAATCTGGTGAGAGGAATAACAATCTTGGAGAAATCTCTAATAAACCTACGGTAGTAGCCTGCCAGACCCAGAAAACTCCTGATCTCGGATGGGGATCTCGGCACCTCCCATCGCATAACCGCCTCAATCTTGGCCGGGTCGACCAAAATCCCAGTCTGGTTAACGAGGTCTCCCAAAAACTGGACCTCTCGTAATCAGAAATCACACTTGGAGAATTTGGCATAAAGCCTCTCCATCCTCAATACTCCAAGAATCACCCAAAGATGCTCCTCGTGCTATTCCCCAGTTCTCGAGTACACCAAAATGTCATCGATGAACGCGATCACCGACAGATCCAACATGGGCCTGCACACCCGGTTCATGAGGTCCATGAATGCTATCGGTGCATTAGTGAGTCCGAAAGGCATCACCACAAACTCGTAATGCCCATAACGAGTCTGAAAGGCCGTCTTCTGGATATCCTCCTCGCAGACTCTCATCTGATGATACCCAGATCTCAAATCACTTGGAAAACCAAGACGGAGAGAACAAAATAGATCTGATGCACATGGACAAGGTTTGAAAACTCAAACCTTGAGTGAATGCTTAAGATCAATGTCTGCTTGCTAATAAATATTCTAGTCAAGCCTGGATAGACCAGTCAAGTCTGAGTTAATGCATTCAACAAGTGATCAGGCCATAAATGAAGAATGAGAATAAAGATCAAAGTAAAGTTAATAAATGAAGAACAAGAAGAATGTTTGAGAGAATATTCAAAAAGATGAAGTAACTTAGTAAATGCCAAAATAAGTGAAAGATCCGTCTCTTAACATTTCATTGAAAGATCCTATAAATAGGAGTGTATGAAACATGATACAAATTGGTAAACATACATAGGACCGGATAAAAGGAATGACTCTTACATACTAATTGTCCAAGTTGACAAACATACTAAGTCCTATGAAATGTCTAATCATGCAAAGAGACAAACATAATTAATACACAAGTAGACAAAAACAGTGACTCCGGATCAGTACACATTCCGGACATAACATTCATTCCGAAATGTCTTCACTTCTAAACTTCTCATCTTCTATTCTCCAAGTCCAGACAGATTCCGGACTACTCTTCACTTCGGAACACTGGCTGACTTCGAAATTGACGTTTGGAGTTATGATTGCTAGAGGTTCACTTTCAGGTTCCAACAATCTCTCCCTAAGTGAACTTTAGCAATCCAGTCAGCTTAGATGACTTCTTCCTTGATGAAGGTGTAAGCTCTGAACAACCATTCTCTGACTTCAATGTACCAGGTCAGTTGACTTACAAACTTTGGTTTGACCTTTTCCGGAGCTTCAGACTTGGATGCACGAGAAATGAACTTCCGAAGGGCTTTGGTAGGAACTAGGTGTTTGTCAAGGACTCGGAAAAAGTCCTTCTTGTTTGTCTTCCTGGTTGTGTAGACAAACCCTAGAACCGGGTCATCGATTGGACCATCTGCAAGCAATTCAGCTTCCGGAAGAACAAAGTCGATTTTGGCAACAAAGTCTTCAGTTCCGTATAAGTGGGCCGGCTCATAGTCGCATCTGTAAAACTCCGCGACGTAGTCCTTGAGGAAACTCATAGCAGCATGGTAAGCACCCATGTTGATATCATCGTTTTGAATTCCTCGGAAGTGAGCAGCCAATGTAAGAATGACATTCGGATTCATCGAAGGGAAATCAGCGTCAGTGATGGTCCGTTGAGTTGGTTTGTTCCGGAGGATGTGAAATCGAAATAATGGGCAGTTGAGTTCGAACTTCACTAAGATTTTTCTTCCAAAACCATGGAATTTGGTAATTCTTTTCCTTGTCCACACTTCCTTAAGAGGTTGTGCATTCTTGGAGTAAAATGTTTCAAGCCTTTCACGCTCAGTTCGGAGGATCACTTCCGGATCGTCATTGGGGTGAAGAGGAGCGAATTTGATGTAGTATTTGTTGTATGGAGAGAGAGGAAGATCGAGCTATTCGGAGTCATTTTCCGGAACATCGTAATACATGAAAGGAATGATTTCATGATCACGGAGGATGCCTTCACGGAATAAAGGAGATATTCCACGCATCGGATCAGGATTATCCTTGAGAGCTTGGATCCAGATGATGTCCTCTAATGCCTTGATAATTTCCTCCTGAGACCATCCATGTTTTTTCTTAGGGGAGGTCCGGAGTGGAAGGCTTGTTGTTCTGTTGTCATAGGCTTTTTTCCTTTGTCTTTCGTTAATGCAGACATGATGAACTGCATGTTCTCATCAACAGTGAATTCCGGAGTAGGGTTTGGAAGAGGTTCTTCTGAAATGTTATCGGGGATCCGGAGTGGAGAACCCTGGTCTATAGGAGCGATTTTTGGAGCTGGAATAGGAGGAAGCATTGGGGGAGTGGCTCGGAAGGCTTGAGCTGTGAGAAATGATTTCACTTTGGCCATTTGAATTCCCTTTCGGAGAACGTCAGGCAAAGAGGATGGCCAAGAGACTGCGAACCATATCCTCTTTTCTTCCTCTGTCATCACCTTTGGAAAGAGCTTGTTTGGAGCCTCGAGACCAAGAACTCCATTCGTAACATACTTCTCTTCATCACTGTCTTCTTCATCATTGATTTTGTGAGGGGAGTTGGAAAGAATTTTCAGCTCATCATCATCAGAATCATTTTCATCCCGGAGTGAGAACTCCGAGACTGACTTCCATGCTTGACTTGGACCTTCTCCCCCTCTTGCATCGGTGAATCGAGGAACTGGTGCAAGCAATAGAGACTCCTTCAAACCATCAAATTTTTCAAACACCTTTTAAAGTCCGGTGTTGAGTTGTCGAGTGAGAGCATCATATGCTTCAGAAGTGGGCGCTTGAGCAGCGAGATGATCGAACAGTCCAATGATGGCTAACATCTCATCAAATTTCTGATTCGGAACATCAACAATGTTCCAAGTGGATCGAAGGAGTTTGATGAGGACTTGTTGAATTATGAGATTCATCTCATCCTTCTTCTTGATTTCCTTCTCCAGTCTCTGAATCTGCTTCTCATGACGAACATGAGTCTGCTTAATAAGATCATTGGTAGCAGAAACCAAGTCATCATGGACTTTGAGCATTGTGGTGATGGTGTCAAGATAGTGCTCAACTGAACAATCATACTTCGCTTCAACTTCTTCGATCGAATGCTTGAGCCGGATGGAGATCAGTTGATCTAATTGAGCTTCTCTTTCAGCAATGGAGGGTCCGGACTGATTGGATAAGGACACGAGAATGGCATCTAACTTGGAATCCAGTCCGGACACCTTTGTGTCAATCTTGGTGTTAATCTCAGCCACGGAAGTTTCAAGAGTGGTAACCTTCTTCATAGTGTCCGAAACATTGGATTGGATATCCAACAAAGCAAACGGATCAATATGATTCTCGGCTGAGGATCCGTTGTTGGAGCTGGAAGGTTGAGGAGTGTGTTTCGGAGATTCCGGAGTGATTGGAGTGACAGAAGGCCCGGGTTTGTTGGTGGCATCATTATGAAGCTTTTGTGTTGATTCGGACTCATGTTAAGTAGAGGAGGAGGATCCGAAATCAAATGTTGGCTTGGACGAAGATGGCTTAAGATGAAGTTGGGCTGAGGAAAACACGTTAGCGTCAGCAATGTGTGTAGCATCTGTTGTCAGAATCACTTCTTCGGAAATTTCATCATCCGAAGCTTGAGGATTGGAAGCAAGAGGAGCAGGCCTTGGAGTTTCTGCGGATGTGAATTCAAGATCAGCAAGCTCATAAGTAGGAGCAACATAGGGAAGGTTGCTTTGAATGGCCCGGTTCTGCATGGAGATGAGAGTGGATTCTACTTGGGATCTTGTAAGTTCCAGATGCCTTGAGTGTGCCCTGTTTACAAAATCTTCCCACAAAGGATCGTTAACTCCTGGTCATCCTGTACCCTTTTCGGGTATCAGACCAGTTGTGGCACCGGAGGTTGGAGGGACAACTCCAGCCTCGTAATGCTTAGGGTCCGGAATAGGAGTTCCGAAGTGTGTGCGTGATGAAAAAAGTGGGATATCAAATTTGACATGTGGGTTTGTTCCAGGGGGCAAGGAACTTTGTTCAACACCGGCATCACCTTTTTGAGAATGTGAGGGTGGATTATGTGCAGACTCCCCGTGAGTGTGTGTTTGTGATTTTGAATCATCGAGGAGTACCTCAGATGAGTGGATGGGAGGGGTGTTCGGATGGCCAAAGTCAGCTAGAATGTCATGAGCATCTTCCTGTGGAGAGGAAAAGCTGACTTTGGTTCTCTTTTGTGGCTTTGACTTAGTAGGAGAAGTTTTCTACTTGGCGGACTTCTTGGTCTTCCTTGGTCCGGATGATGTTGGCTTGGCCACTTCCGGAATGGGCTCAATGAGGAGTTGGGTAGACTGTGTTTAGTCGAACACAGTCGAATTCTCCAAATGTCTTTGTAAATGAACAGATTCGGAAGGGATGAGGTCCAACATATGTTGAGGTAACCTCCGGACAGGACCAAAAGAAGATTGGTCCGGAATTCTATAAGATTTAACAGCTTTAAGAGAAACGTATACCTCCGGAGGAATTGCAGAAGCAGGAAGAGGTTCGGAAAGTTCCTTGAAGAGTTGATGAATCGTCAGATCCCAGAACCTAGGGCTTGAAATCTCATTCTCCTTTCTCTTGATGGCAAACCTGCAGAAGTCTTGCCATAGCACTTCCAGAAGGTCAACCGCATTGTCGTGTCCGGAATAAATGTTGTATACCACATCCAGCCAGTCCTTGCTGAGAGTATCCGTACCGCCGTGCTTTCCAGATAGCCCTCGAATTATGAAGTGCATCAACACTGTCCATAGTCCGGAAACGGCTGATTTCTTGAAGTCCTTTGCCTTGTAGTCCTGATTGTATCCAATGTGATTCAAGAACATTTGAAATTCTTCTGGAGTTGGTTCTTGAACTTTGAAACCCCTGGGGTTTTCTTTTACACCGATCGCCTAAAGGAATGTGGATTTGTAGATGGGCACTATTTTGTCGCCAATGATTTTCGTTTCTAACACACCGTCTTCGTTTTTTATTCTTGTGAAGGCTCTGTGAAGATGATGAATTGGGAGAGGTGGTTCAGGGACTTTTGTGAGAGGGATAGAGATGGAATGGTGTGCTATGAACTTGATCATGACTCTGATGGATTCATCGTAATCCATAGGGTTTAGAGAAAAAAGTTGGGTTGTATCACGGAGAAACGGTTCAGCAGATTGAGAAGATGATGATCCTTTGGATGATTTCTTCTTGGCAATTGATTTCTTGGGAGTGGAAGCAGTTGGTGCATTTTTCTGTGAAGACGATTGGGAAGCCATTGTTGCAGAGGGTTGAATGCTTGAAGAACACGATCAACACAGAGAGAATTTGAAGGTTTTCAGGGTTTGAGCGCGTAAAGAGGTAAAAGGGGGTTTCTATTGGTATATATAGGTAAGGGAAATGTGTCAGGTTAAGGATGGTAATGATGAGAGTCCGAATTCCAACCGGGTTGCATTAAATGAATAACCACTTTTAGGGGTGAATTGACTTGGGAAGGGAAAGGCAGGGTTGGTTTGTAGCTAGAAATAGAAAACCCAAACGGTGATTAGATGGTTGCTTTTGGACACGTGCAATCGTGACACGGAAATCAAGGAAGATTGGATAAGGATCCTCACAAAGTAACCGTTGTAAAACGTTTCACCTTATAAACCTTTGGTATTCCGAATGATCGATTCCGGACAGTGTAAGATCCAGAGGACAAAGAGTTGAGTTCTGAAACATGGTCTTTTGAAAAAGGTCTGGACTAGGAATTAATCCGGAGAGAGTTTAAAGTTCCGGAGTAAAAAAGTTGTTAATTCTAGAGTCAAAAAGTTTATGATTCCGGAGCAAAATTCCGAAATGATGATTTTAAAGAATTTCCGGAAGGGATTTGAAAGACATTCCGGAACACGATTTGAAAATTCTGAAAGGGCATTTTGATGTTCCGGAGCCAAAAGTTCAGGAGCATGGTTTGAACGAGTTTCTGAGTAAAGAGAACAATACCTTTCTGGAGTGGAATTACGGGATGACCTTATGGAGTGAATTCCAGGATGAAAACTTGATCACTATGACTATGTGGACTTTGAACAACAAGTAATCAGGAAGAACTGTACAGCTTAAAACTCAAGTGATGGTTAGGAATAAAGACAAGTAAAATGATCCTATGTATTCCGAGAAAAAGTAGTTCCGAGATGTAAAGTTCTTTTGAGATCGGAACTAATTTTCTTCCGAATACTTCCATCAAAGAGAGCAAGTCTCTTGAAAGAACTGAGGATCTGGAATCATCATGCCCATCTTGTTCAGAAAACCATTGAATTTGGTTTCGTCTAATGCCTTAGTAAAGACATCAACAATCTCATCGTCAGATGGAACAAAAAGGAGTTCAATGTTACCATTTAAAACATGATCTTTTATGAAATGGTACCGTATGTCAATGTGCTTCGTCATGGAGTGCCGAATTGGATTGTGAGAAATCGCAATGGCACTTTGAGAATCACAATAGATAGGAATACGTTGAAAACGGTAACCATAATCCAAAAGTTGAGATTTCATCCATAGAACTTGAGAGGTGCAGCTGGCAGCAGCAATGTATTCAGCTTCGGCTGTAGAGAGTGCAATGCAGTTCTGTTTCTTGGATGACCAACTAACCAAACGACCACCTAAGAATTGACAGCCACATGATGTACTTTTTCTATCAAGTTGAAGGCCACCATAGTTTGAATCTGAATATGCTTGAAGTAGGAAGCTCTCGTTTGCTGGGTACCAGATTCCGAGACTCTTTGTACCTTTAAGGTATCGGAAAATTTGTTTCACAGCCAAGAGATGAGACATCTTTGGGTTGACTTGAAATCTGGCACACAAGCATGTGGAAAACATGATATCCGGACGACTTGTTGTGAGATAGAGCGGGGATCCAATCATTCCTCTGTACTTCTTTTCATCAACTGCTACACCTGAAGGTTCAGCAAAAATCTTGTGTCCGAAGCCCATTGGTACCTTGGCTGATGCACAAGTGTCCATTGAGTACTTTTTGAGGAGTTCTGAAATGTACTTCTCTTGGTGAATGAAAATTCCTCTATTAGTCTGTTTGACTTGGAGACCAAGAAAGAAGCTTAACTCCCGATTCATGCTCATTTGGAATCGATTGATCATTAGATTAGCAAAGTCAGCAACCATAGATGAATCCGTAGATCCAAAAATGATATCATCCACATAGATTTAAACCAGCATGAGATGCTTTCCATTCGATCTTCGAAATAGGGTAGGATCTAGAATACCTCTTTGGAAACTAGCGCGCTTGAGAAAGTCAGTGAGGGTCTCGTACCATGCGCAAGGAGCTTGCTTGAGGCCATAGACTGCCTTCTGGAGTTTGTAATGGTAGTTCGGAAAAGAGAGGTTAATAAAACCGGGGGGCTGTTGAAGATATACTTCAGTGTCAAGTTCACCGTTAAGAAAAGCACTCTTAATATCCATTTGGTAAACTTTGAAGCCTTTGTGAGCAGCATAAGCAAGAAAGATTCGGATGGCTTCAAGACGAGCAACAGGAGCAAAGGTCTCATCGTAGTCGAGCCCTTCAATTTGTGTAAATCCTTTAGCCACCAATCTAGCTTTATTTCGAATAATAACTCTTGCGTCATCCAGCTTGTTGCGAAATACCCATCTCGTACCGACAATGGGATGATTCTGAGGAGGAGGCACGAGAGTCCACACTTCATTTGTATCGAATTCTGTCAATTCTTCTTGCATGGCTGTAATCCAGTCAGCATGCTCTAATGCTTCCTTGATGGATTTGGGTTCAACCATGGGGATAAATGCCGAAAAATGACATTTGTTTTGAATATTTACAGCAGAACGAGTCTGTACACCAGCATTAGGGTTTCTGGTAACTTGGTTCGGAGGATGATCCTTTGTCCAGACGTGTAACCTTGGAAGTTCTTGAGCGGCAGACGATCCAACAACTACAGTAGAATTGAGTTGCTCCCCCTGAATGGTTTGAACCTGAGGGTGATGCTCCCCCTAAACTTCTAAACCAGAAAGTTTGACATCATCATCAGAAGGGAACTCAAAGAAATTTTCGTTATCGTCAATGTTGATAGGATTGGAGTCGTCGAAATCAGCAGTTGCATCTTGGAAACCATCCACATTTGATTCAGGAGAGGGTTGACCAATCTCCCCCTCAACCTGAGAAGGTTGAAATGGTTCGGAATCAAATGGAGAAAGAGAGGGAAGAGGACCGGAAACAGGTTGAGAAACAGGAGCTTCCGAAGTTGAAATTTGCCTTGATCGAGATTCTGAATCAATGGCAGTTTCGGAGGGTCCAAAGAGAGTTTCAAAGTCGACTTCAAGGATGGTTTACTGGTTCGGACATCATGGCGCTGGAGTATCGGACTCCATAATGTGAGTTGTAACATGATTTGGGCCAGAATTCCGAACGAAATTATCATCGAATGTAACATCAAAGCTTTCTTCCAACACATGAGTTCTTCGATTAATAACTTTGTAAGCCTTTGATTTAGAGGAGTAACCGAGGAAGATGGCTTCATCAGCTTTAGGTTGGAACTTGGTAAGCTGATCACGGTTGTTCTTGATGAAGCACCTGCATCCGAAAACGTGAAGGAATGAGATCGTTGGCTTCCTACCATTCATTGCTTCATATGGAGTCATGTTGAGGCGTCGATTGATGATACTCCGATTTTGAGTGAAGCACGCAGTTGATACGGCTTCATCCTAGAGATAGAGTGGTAGATTTGTGAAGTTAAGCATGGAACGATCAGCTTCAACAAGAGTTCTATTGCGTCTTTCAACTACACCATTCTGTTGTGGAGTGTACGATGCTGAGAAGTCGTGGTCAATTCCTTTCTCGGTGAGGAATTTCTCAATGGTTCCATTGGTGAACTCCGAACCATTATCACTTCGGATACGCCTAACAGGAAGTTTGATGAGGACTTCAATTCCTTTAATGAAGTTGATGAGTTCAGAGGCTGTTTCGGACTTTAGACTAAGGAAGAAAACCCAAGTGAACCTTGTAAAGTCGTCAACAATCACAAGAATGTATTTCTTATGATGAAGACTTTCTACAGTGGATGGTCCACAAAGATCAATGTGCAGGAGCTCCAATGGTTCCGAGATTGAATTTTCGATGATAACAGGATGACCCTTCTTTGATTGCTTTCCACACTCACATGCAGCACATAAATGATCATTTTCGAATTTGAGAAGAGGTAAACCTCTCACCATTTCACCAGATACGAGATCATTCATGTACCGAAAGTTCAAATGAGCAAGCCTTCGGTGCCATAACCAACTGACGTCAGGAACGGCTTTAGAGAGAAGGCAGAGTTACGGTTTGCCAATAATCATGTTGATATCAAGTGGGTACATGTTCTTGTTGCGGTTGGACTTGATTAAACATTCTTTTCGGTCTTTAGTCATTACATAGCTGTGCTTCTTGCAAAATTCCACACGTCGATTTGAATCAGTGAGCTGAGCTACACTTATCAAATTATGTTTCAGATCAGCTACGTAAGCCACATTTGAGATAGAGAAATTTCCATTGGTGAGAATCTCATAACCACGAATTTGA
This sequence comes from Lactuca virosa, assembly GCF_052849685.1. Classification (NCBI taxonomy): domain Eukaryota; kingdom Viridiplantae; phylum Streptophyta; class Magnoliopsida; order Asterales; family Asteraceae; genus Lactuca; species Lactuca virosa. The sequence continues at coordinate 74,188,413 of NC_136432.1, read as the reverse complement.
GAGTTGGAGTTTTTTCCATATGTCACGTAACCAGCATTTGGAGAAAGCTTGAGATCTCGCAGAAAGTCTTTCTGCCCTGTCATGTGCATGGAGCAAGCATTATCAATATACCATATTGTTTCTTGCTCCGAAGCACAAAGTGCCTGCAAAATTAGTGAGTGATGGAGTTTTTAGGCTCCGAGTTAGATCTAGGGACATGCGCAAGAGCTTTGGACTTGGATTGTGACTTAGGAACAACTTTGTGTTTCTTATGAGTACTCTTTGAGTTCTTAGGAAACAGACAAAAGGCTAATATCTTCTCATCTATCCAGTAGTCATATTCAATGACTTGAGGATTAGGAACATTTTTCTTCAGACTATTGACTTCCAGAGCGTTGGAAACAATTTTAACCTCCGGAACTGTTGTTTTATCAATGTGAGATTTGACTTTCCATACAACATTCCGTTTTGAAGATTTTGAAAATTTTGTTTTCTCAGCAATTTTTGATTTGCTTGATGACACATTTGTTTTCGAAAGCTTGGGTTTAAAAATTCTGTTATCAGATTTAGAAATGAAAACAGATGAAACAGTCGGAGGAGAGGTGTTTTGGACAGTCATGGTATTCACACGAGATTTAGGCTGAGTGGTACTGACTACTTTCTTGAGTTCTACAGGACTAAAAGAATCGGAAGGTCTTTTAAGGATCTTAGTGGGAGTGAAAGAGTTTTGACTATGGGTTGATGAACGAGGATTCCGAGATACACTCTTTTTGGAGTTCTCAAGGAACCTGGAATTTTTTTCTAGTCTTAACTTCCTTTTTATGAGCATTTCGAGTCTCTACGTTGGGATCCACTATATCCTTCCTATTTAACATTGGTTTTCTCTTGGGGTGAGATGAGGATTTTGAAGTTTGCCCTGCAGACGGATTGCTAAACTTGGGATCAATGGGAACCAAAGTTGTTTTTGAAATTACTAAGGAGTCCGATTGACAAGAATCAGAGGAGACACAGCTTGAGATTTCAACTTTATCATCTAAGGATGCCCATACAAACTCAGAGGGAACAGTTTCAGTTGTCACCAGAATGATTTCTTCAACAACACAGTTGTTAGGACGATTATGCATAGGAACGTAATCTACGAAATTTGAAACATTGTGATGAAATTTCGTGGTCCGATTCAGGTCCAGGTTTATCAGAGGCGGAAGAGGCGTGGAATCAGGACATTTGACAACAATTGGTTGAAACTTAAGGATTAAGGACGCAAAGTGATATGTGGTCTCATGAAGAGGTGACAAGGGAGAAACGGGGGTGTCCGAATGTTTGATGTTCGGAACCTCTCCCATGAATGTCAAATTTTGCAATTCCTTCAAGGGATGAGCAATTGGTTTCGGAAACTCACTTCCGAGACCAGGTGCTTTAAACCATGGATGACGAAAATTATGAGTCATCTGAAGATTCGATTCAAGTATGTCAATTGAATTATGCAAGGCATCTATCTTAGCATTGAGACGTTTGTTATCAGAAATCAAGATATTTCTTTCAGAATAGGTAATTTCACATTTTTCTTTCAAAATGATACATTCATCTTTAGACATTACAAGCTCATGCTCTAAAGATTCGATTTTCAATTTTTTATCCTCAAAACGCAACCTAAGACAATTTAGTTCACAGTCCTTCTTCTCACTGGCTTCTATGGCAGACTCATAGGCTTTATAAATGGTGTTCATATATGTTTGGATCTGGTTCAGATAAGGTTCACAAAGAGATAGATCAAAATTATTTTCAGTAATCATAGATTTTACCTGCTGAACGATGCTTCAACCGGGTGGATCATTGGTGGCCATATAGCAGTAGTGTGGTTCAACAACATCATCTTCATCTTCAGAACTGGAGGACCAATAGCCTTCATCACATTCAACAGATTGTCTTGCCATCAAGCACATATTTCTTCCAGTTACCACGTCATCTTCATATCCGGATGACCAATATCCTTCAACATCCCTTGATACATTTGTTACAAAAGCTTTTTCACTTTCAGCCATTTCTTGAGCTCTTCGGGCGTAGTATGCAGAGTCCTTGATCTTTGGTTTTTGTGGAGCTTCATCCAAGCAATCTTTTGCAAAGTGATTTGCATGTCCACACTTGTGACACACAATTTTTGGTTTTTCGGATTTTGGATTCTGTTGTGGTTCTGAGGTAGAGTTTGGTTTTGAGATGTTCGGCTTGTATGAGGGAGGATTTTCCGGAGTTGGTTGTGGTTCTGGAGCTGAGTATGTTTGAGGATTGTTTTGGTGAGGAGCATGGAACCGATTTTGGTATGGTTTGTAAGAGGGATTGAAAGGACGTTTGTATTTCATGGAGAGGAGAGCAAACTCCTATTGGAAACGGAGTTCAGAGTCCATGGCTTCGGAATCATCAACTGGATAGTTTGGTGTGGGTAAGACAGGTAAGGATGATTGAACAGATGGAATAACTGGTTGAAAAAGTCTGAGGTGGATGTGTTCGGAAGGGGTGGTTCAAAGGAACTGACAAGAGCAAGATGACCTCCGGAGAGTTCCCTTATGGTCTGAGCAACATTAGATTCATGTCCTTGAAGTTCATCAAAAAGTTGATAAAGCTTTAAATTTTTCAAAGAACCATTACTTTGGAGACAATATTTCACATTTCCACATCCTTTACCGAGACTGTTTATGAATTTGAGATTGTACTCCAAGGGAGTTCGAACAATCCCATGAGCAGTCATGTGGTTGACTACGATTCTATACCGGTTAGAGGTTGAGGCTACTGATTCACCAGGAGTGGTAGTGAAGGTGTCAAAATCATTGACAAGTGAGGTGAGACGCTTGTCTTTCATATTTTCCAAACCTTCAATCAGGTCTTGAAGAGTGTCCCAAATCTCTTTTGCTGATTTGCACAATTTAATGTGCTCAAAGAGTGAAAGAGGAACACCAAACACCATTTCTGAGAAAGCAACTTGATCATCATACAACTTCTCAATATCGTCTGCAGTTAGAGGAGCTGGACGAGTTTCATCTTCACGCATAAGCTGAGCATCAGCATCTCTCACTACCGTTCTTACAGGAACATGATGACCTTCTTTGACGGATCTCCAAATCTCTTCACCTTTCTCTTTGGCTAGTAAAAATCTTTCCATTCTAACTTTTCATTGATCATATTCTTCCACAACTAGCAATGGGGCACGTGTAGGGCCACCCACACTATTTCCGATTTGCATTGAAATCATTTGTTGAGGATTAGAAGCAGCCATTCAAGTTAAGATATCTTCAAGCAAAAGTGGTATATATAAGAAATTTTATCCTTAACACATACATGGTTGAAATACCAAGGTAATTTCAAACCAACTATAATCTGATCTTATGGATTCAAAGGACAACCACTCAAGCTCTGATACCAATTGAGAGAAAAAAATAGATCTGATGCGTAGGGACAAGGTTTGAAAACTCAAACCTTGAGTGAATGCTTAAGATCAATGTCTGCTTGCTAATAAATATTCTAGTCAAGCCTGGATAGACCAGTCAAGTCTGAGTTAATGCATTCAACGAGTGATCAGGCCATAAATGAAGAATGAGAATAAAGATCAAAGTAAAGTTAATAAATGAAGAACAAGAAGAATGTTTGAGAGAATATTCAAAAAGATGATGTAACTTAGTAAATTCCAAAATAAGTGAAAGATCTGTCTCTTAACATTTCATTGAAAGCTCCTATAAATAGGAGTGTATGAAACATGGTACAAACTGGTAAGCATACATAGGACCGGATAAAAGGAATGATTCTTACATACTGATTGTCCAAGTTGACAAACATACTAAGTCCTATGAAATGTCTAATCATGCAAAGAGACAAACATAATTAATACACAAGTAGACAAAAACAGTGACTGCGGATCAGTACACATTCCGAACATAACATTCATTCTGGAATGTCTTCACTTCTAAACTTCTCATCTTCTATTATCCAATTCCGGACAGATTCCGGACTACTCTTCACTTCGGAACACTGGATGACTTCGGAATTGACGTTTGGAGTTATGATTGCTAGAGGTTCACTTTCAGGTTCCAACAAAGACGTCCCTGCAACTTATCAAACAAATCGTCGATCCTCGGTAGTGGATAACGATTCTTGACCGTCATCTTGTTCAACTCCCGGTATTCGATGCACATCCGGTGTGAACCATCCTTTTTCTTGACAAAAAGAATCGGTGCTCCCCACGGCGAGCTACTCGGTCTAATGAATCCCTTCCCCGGCAGCTCCTGGAGCTGCAAGGATAACTCCTGCATCTCGGGCGGCGCAAGGCGATAAGGTGCCTTGGTAATAGGCGCTGCCCCCGGAATCAGAATGATCCGGAACTCCACCTGTCTCCTAGGAGGCACACCCGGTAATTCCTCAGGGAAAACATCCGGGAACTCACATACTACGGGAACATTGGAAATAGAACTCGGTCTCTCAGTGGCTACCCGTGTATCCATCACATACGCTAAAAATCCCACACATCCCTGCTGTAGACTCTGCCTTGCCCTGGCGGCAGAGCAGAAAGCTGATCCCGATCTAGTTCCCTCGCCATAAACAGTAAGTACTCCCCCACTAGGGTCTCGTATGGTCACCATCTGACGCTCACAGTCAATCACGGCTCCAAACCGGCTCAACCAATCCATGCCCACTATGACACAGACATCACCCATCGCTATCGGCACCAGATCTATCGGAAACTCAACACCGAAAATTTCTAATACACAACCCCGGAATACATCAGTGGCAAAAATTGCATGCTCATCGGCTATAGAAACCCTCAGCGGTCGACTCAACGCCTCGCGTCTAACACTAATGTGACGACTAAAGGATAAAGACACGAAAGATCGACTCGCACCCGAGTCAAATAACACCAAGGAAGGCACAGAACTCACATTAAAAATACCTATATGAAACAAAATATAAGCCTAAACAATTTTCAAAATAACATGAATAAGGAGATACGTACCAGCAACAACATCAGGCGCCGCGCGGACCTCCTCTGCAGTCAGCTGGAATGCTCTCCCACGAGCTCTCGGAGTCTCGGCCTTCTCCGGCCGGCCATCAGTAACACGCAAAGCAGCAGGAGCAGAAGCTTGGGTTGGTCCCTGAGTGAGCTGAGGACACTCGGCCTTCCGGTGGCCAGTCTGGTTGCAATGGAAGCAAAACGAAAATCCCTTGGGGTAGTCCTTTGCCATGTGCCCCTCCTTGCCACATTTGCAGCAAATCCGTGCCCGGCAAGATCCCTCATGGCTCTTGCCGCACTTGCCACAAGTGCGGCCCTTCTGGCCTCCTGCTCTCGAATCAGCGAGCTTAGCCCGCTTCGTCGTCGGTTGTGACTGCAGCGGCCTCCTGTCTCTCCCCTGAGGCTCTCCCTCCTCTCTGGTCTGAATCTCCAGCTCAATCTCTCTCCTCCTGGCATTGGTCTGCAACTCAGCCAATATCCGATATGACGAGTTCGCCACAAACTCCTTAATATCTCTCCTCAAGATGCTCAAATACCGACTCATACGTGCCTGCTTAATAGACACGTGCTCAGGGCAGAACAACGCCCTCTCATGAAACATCCATGTAATCTCTGTCACTGTTTATGTCTTCTTCTTGAGAGACAAAAACTCCTAGGCCAAACGTTCCCTCTCCACCTGGGGAACATACTCATCTCTGAACAACTGGGTAAACCTCTCCCAAGTCACTGCAGCATGATCTGCAGGAGTAAAATCAGTCATCACGAACTTCCACCAGTCCTTCGCTCCCAAGCGAAGCTGGTTCAGTGCAAACCGAACTCTCAAGTGCTCCGGACATGAACACGTATAGAAGCACCCCTCAATATCGGAGATCCATAATGGCAGAAATCAGGTCCTGGGTCCCGTCAAACTCTGGTGGCTTCGTGTTGCTGAACTCTCGGAACAACAACGAGTCACCCCCTGTGGCAGCGTAGCAGCTACGGTTTCGGTGGCTGCAACAGTAGCAGCCTCTGTGACAACAACATATCGCTCATCGAAAGTCTCAATCAGTGTGGTGTTAATAGACCCGAACATCTCTGGTATGGCCTCCCTGATAGTTGCGGCCACCTCCTCAGCAATGATCCGGCGGATCTCCTCGTCACTAGTACCACTGCCCCTGGGGTTGTTGCGGGTAATCACCATAGTCTCTCTGAAATACAAACACAAAAATCATCAGAGACTGGCTCAAGCGCATACTCAATTACCCACCCTTACATGCTCCTTAGCATCCTAAGGTTCTTACTTGGGTCGCATACAGATCCGGTGCTTTCAGTAGTACGGGCCCAATACTACCTTCCATACCAACCTGTAGTCGCCCCAAGTCCTCCTCCTAGGATCCTAATTCACAAGTACTTCATCCCTCACGGATATCAAACTACTCTCTCGATAGATTCCTCAATACTCATCTAGGTATCTCTCCTAGATTACTCAAGACTCTCTCTAAAAGATTCCTACTATGTACCCCTACTTAGCACACACACAAAGAGCAAATAGCAGATAATATCAATCAATAGCATCCCCCTAGGCTAAAGCATCATGAATCAGGCAACTCTAGCTCTAAATTCTTGAAATACCTAGCCTATCATCTAGCATGCAGCTCTAATATCTCATAAGTATCTCATCTCATAATATAAACAAGTAATGGTATTTTGGGAAATCACCGTTCGGGCTCTGGCTGATTGTACACACTGCTTCATCTTGTTTTCTCTTAAAAGATTTTACTCGTTTTAGAAAAATCATTTCTTTTTAGAGAATTTTCTAAAATCCTCAGTTTTAGTCCAGACATACCGGAGCGTACATCCGAATCCCTCAAACCAAGGCTCTGATACCAACTTGTAACACTCTAAATTTTCAAATAAATGTTTCATTTTTAAAACCTCCCACAACACAGTTTCACATTTCTCCAAATAACATTTATAAGTTGTTCAAAACACAAGACAACAAAATGTTTGACAATATCCCAGAATCCTCAAAACATAATCTCTAGCTGGTGTGTACAATCATGTCGGCGCCTTCCCGCGATCCTGAGAGATACCTGAAACACATTTCACACAACACTGTAAGCACAAAGCTTAGTGAGTTCCCCAAAATACCATGCACAATTAATTAGCCTCTCATGGCTATATCTCGATAGGGACCCTCCGGTCATGTGTCTCATTGAAGACCCTCTAGTCTCACATCTCGTGTCCGACCCTGCAGTCCGATGTCTCAGTGAAGACCCTCTGGTCTCACAACTCGGTTTGGACCCTCCGATCCTAACTCAGTAAGGCACATAATAATATACAGCATAAATCACAAGACAAAATGCATGATATCACATAACTCAGTATAAGCACATAAGACCCTCCGGTCGATAACTCAAACAAGACCATTCGGTCACACAGTATTACCACTCAGGTACGTATAGTGAGAAGACTCACCTCGTAGGTAGAACAAGAATGTCTCGTACTTAATGGTAGGTCTAGACTCCGCCTACATATATCATAATCATCTCTAATTAACAATTTATAATAACAACTCCAAGATGTTAAGCTAACTCCTTTTCCTCGGAAAGGGTGAAAGACCATTTTACCCCTCCATGGTCTCCTAAGTCCATACTTGACCAAACCCTAAAATTCAATCGGAAGTCAACACTCGAGTCAACAGTCCATGTTGACCTAACTCTTCGAGTACATCTGTGCGACTCGTCGAGTTCCTTCTGAAAAATCGAGAAAATCCAACTCAACTCACCGAGTTGTCTCTCCAACTCGCCGAATTCGTAACGCGTCCAGACTATCTAGGAAAACCCTAACCAACTCGTCGAGTTCCTTCAATCCATTCTCTCATTCAGACGTCTTTAAGCAAGACTCAAGCCCCAAACTCTAGATCTAGCCTCCAAAGGCTGAAATACCACGTAAAGCTGCAATCTTTACGTCCATGCATGATATCTAGGGATAAGTTTGCCAAACCAAGGCTCAACAAAAGGGTTTAAGGCATGGAAGTTGGCCAAAGCTTGATAAAGCTTGAATCTTTAGGCCTAAGGGACCTAATATTGTCCAGATCTGAAGCCTCATCTTCAAGGCATGCTCAAACAACTAAATGACTCAAAAGAAGGTAGAACTGGCCATAAACTCCCTAATGGAGAGATCTAACAAACAAGTGGTCAAGGTAATAGATTTTTACCTCCAAATGATTGCTAACACTGAAAGAATGTTGAATCCAAGGACTCCTTCTCGTTCCAAGCCTTTTGCTCCTCAAGCTCCTTCAAAGAATGCACTAAAACACACTCTCTTAGCCTCTCTCTCTCTCTCTCTCTCTCTCTCTCTCTCTCTCTCTCTCGCCCGTGGACGTAGGTCACCTTGACCAAACCACGTTAAATATCGTGTTCTTTTGATTTACGTTTTTCAGAAGTTTTGTGTGTTTACCGAAGTTTGTGTTTTGATATTTGTGTGAAGTGCTTAACTTGTTTTGTTGGTACCCAACACCTTTTTCCAACTTAACTTCAAACAACCATAACTTCTTCGTTTCAACTCCGTTTTCGATGATCCTTATATGCACGGAAAGGTATTGACTAGCTCTACAGTTCAATCTTGATATTTATGAGTAAAAACATCTCGAACTAAAATCCTTAATTTATGCAAGAAGCCCGAAACATAACCTTTCCCATTTTACCCCTCAGCTTTCATTGAACAATCCAAGGTTTAAATCACTTATCCAACATCATACACCTCCAATAGAGTCTAAACTCCATTCCATTGAAGCCCAATGCCTCCATTTGATCCATTTATTGTCCACAATCCTGAAATAAGAACTTCTCGAAACAGGATGTTACAAAAAGATTGACCATCTCGTCACCATTGTCCAAGACGCTCGGTTCCGATTCAGTCTCTTCGTCCGACGAGTCTTGATGTAGCAACTCAAGTTTTTTGGATTCGTTGTTGCAAGTGTTTAATCTCTATGTCATGTGGATCTCGTAGATCGACTCCATCATTTCGTGGAACGCCTCCACCACCGCGACGACCATGAGTTGCTCCATGCCCACAAACCATGGATTGGATGGAAAAGTACCACCACCTTCATCTTCACCTTACACAAATAGTCGGATTTCCTTCGTTCTCCCAAATTCAAGTTCTTCAACACACGATGTAAACTTACAAATTGTTAGCACTCCCGTTTTCAAGACCATTTTATATGTCTTAATCATTTTGATAAATTTAAGAGAGCTAAAGTAGTTTAGTGAAAGTAAAATCGCTTATAATAGTTACAAATATTGATCACTCTAAGATATGCAGAAAGAAACAATTAATTTATCAAACAATAATGCTCACTTTTTTGTTGTAAACGAATCATAATTTTCTAAAATTATTGAAGGGTAAAAGTAGACAACAAATAGACAAAAAGTGTCAAATACGATTTCATTTTTTATTTATTTATCAATATTTCTTGCAAGATATTATGCTTTTTAGCCGAGAAAAAACACTTAAAGAATTAATACCAACTGAAAAAGGACATAAAGAGAGAAAATTCGAAAACCAAAGGACCGTTTTCAACGGATCATGTCTATCGGGATATTGAGATCAAAAGCTCCGGAATCGTTTTAGAGATGATTCGAATCTTTAGATGAAAAACTTATAGCAACATAAACATGTAATTGCATGATATACAAGTCGACATAACAGTATTAGAATGTTATACTTTTGCTTTTAGGAAAAGAGTTTAATTAAAGATAATTACAAACATAATGACAAATCCAAAGAAATCAACAAAGGGTTTGATTAAAGATAATTACAAACATAAAATCCAAAGATATCAAGAAAAGCTCAATATAAAACTAAAAAGAAGCTTCTTTATAAATCATTCACTACCCATCTTGCAAATGTCTCCATCTCTCCCTATCATTCCCCAACATTGAGAATGATAGTCACTAGAGAAAAGGGTAATCTCAAAAAATTAAAAATAAGGAAATTACAAAAATACCCCTCCATCCCATTATAGTATTCTAATCCATACAATGATAGTGCTCAAGAAGCCTATTGGCTTCTCTAATACCACTAAAATAAGCACCATGAGTTGTAGAGTAACGAGTTCTATGTGTTGCTTCCCCAGCAAATAGAATTTGAAGCTGATGTGACTGTGACTCTGACTGCGAACCAGTTTTAGGTAATGGCTCAGCCAATGTGTCCATGTCACTACAACTTGAACCAACTGCAACATAACTATATGACCCCATAAAGAGTGGATCATGCCCCCATTGACTCTTCAAAACCTTAACAAGTTTCAATTTTGATGAGTTCTTGATTCCATTCCCATTACATTGTTCATGGGAATCCGACGAATTTGGCAAAAAGGTAGATAAAGCTGTGGAGACTTGATCAAGAATCACTTCATTTGGGAGTGTTTCTAGCTCTAGTGCTTCTTCACCTGCAAACCAAGATAATAACACTCTTGATTTCTTATAAATTGGTGAGACAAAAGCTGTTCTCCTAATCCACCATGGGATTCTCGGGTCCTTAACTTCGGAATCACTTTGGTGGAATAGGAATTGTAGAAATGGGAATTGGTCGAAATCTGTGTAATCCGGACTTAGTTGCAAGAAAAGCTTGTTGACTACACCATACCCAAGTCTTGAAATGGCTTCAATCTTGTAATCTGGAAGCGGGGGATTGAATTTTAGCATACCCAAATCGTTGGAATCACGGATTCCGGCTTTGAGTACACCTAATGAAACTGTGACAATAACATGGTCGGCTGATAGAGTTGTACCATCGAGAAAGTGTAGCTTCACTGGTCTTCTACCTTCATGACCATTTTCTGTTGTTATTCCCAATTCACATTCGGGATTCCACTCAATTTTGGCAACTTTTTTACCTAATTGAATGACGCCAGATGGTAAAACAGATGCCAATGATTGTATAATGCTTGAGTATCCTTTAGCGATAGTGATTTCTTCACCAGGACACATGACGTATTCACTCTCTGCGTTATAATCAAGATTCAACAAATCATTAGCAGCTGTATAAGTTCTTTGAGTGTTTTCATGCATTGCGAAAATTGCTTCTTCTAACAACTTCCGATTCCAATTCCCATTCCCGTTCACATCGTCTCTCCCCTTTCTTGATTCCGTTTCCCAGTAATCTTCAAGACCGTTTCTAAGGAAAGAACCAACACTCATATTCCCAATCCCATCTCCGCCATTCCCGATTCCAACCAGAGTTGATTTCCTTTTTCCTTGAGCAAAATCCATTAGATTTTTGAAGAGATTTGAAATAGGGTGAACAAGAGATGGATTTAACACATACCCATTTTCAGCTATGGTGATTGGGTCATCAAGAAACCCATCCATACACTCCCATGGCTTGTCTGATTCCAAGGAATTGATTTCTTGAGCTATTTTATGAACTGGGCTACCCCCAATTCCATGGATCCAAGTAGCACCCATTTCAATTCTGTCACCGCCGAACTCTGAAGTGTTAATCCTACCTCCAATTCTATTCCCACCTTCAATAACACAAAGCTCAAATGCTTCTTTTGAACAACTGGATTTGTAGAGCTTGTTTGCAGCTGTTAAACCTGCCATTCCCGCCCCGATTATCACTATTCTTGGCTTATTCACCACCATTTTGCCTTGCAACACAATAAAATTTTCAACTTTTTTCTATGAAATGAAACTTGTGGGGTTTCAAGTAAAATGGATTTTGTTTGTCGCCTTGAGAAAAAAGAGTGACGAAGAAAGGAAGTGGGAGTGGAGGGTTCTAACTGATGAACCCTAGTCTTTAGTTTTGGAGAGAATATATAAATGCTGGTGAGTGCTTTAAAGTTTAAAGGAGGGGTGATGTTCAATTTATAATTTAATAAAGGAGAGGTTAAGAAAACTCTCCTAATTATGGATTATCATATTGGTTATCGACAAAATTATAGGACGGATATTAATTATGTAAAGTTGTTTAATAATTTAAAGAGATAAATAAATAATTTATTGAATTTTATATTTTGATGATGTTTAATCCTTGAATTTAGTAATTTATGGCGATTAAAATAGTGTAATTAGTTAAAATTTGATGTTATTTTTGCACCAATTTCAATAAAAATGTCATACAATTTATCAAATTCATGAGAATTTGAACATTTGAATAATTCATATTTAAGAAGCAGGATATGTCACACTCCCGAACCAGACGGCGGAAACGTCTGGGGCTTGTGCGTGACTTCATCTTGAAATATCATTACAATGAATATAAATGAAACATAACATCATCATCATCATGCATAATATAATACAACTGTCATTATTCACATCAAGTACAATATTTTAAATTACATGACCATAACATTCATAGTACGATGTTTAACAGTACACAAAACAAAATCCATATTCTTGTTGATTCTTCCGCTAAACGAGTTCCTGAGAATACAAATTATTTTGAAAAACGGTCAACATAACAATGTTGGTGAGTTCATAAGTGTAATTTAATGAAAAATTTTGTATCGATAGTAAAATACCAGAAAATCCGATATTTTCTGCAAAAGAGTTTGAAAAATGATGTATCAAATCAAGTATTAATGCATGTGTGGTTTCCATTGTAGAAAATATGTAAGAATAAGTTCCCGAAAATCCTATTTGTTTCTATTGTAAATTGAAGGTGGTGTGTAAATATATATTTTTCCCCAGAAAATCCGATATTTTCTAATTATAAAAGTAATGTAGTCTTAAAACCCTAAGACCACGTATTAGTGTGTGTACGCTTTGTGTCGCCCCGATTTGTATTTGTATTCCATAGTATTCTGATGGTATTGATCTTTATGTGCGCCGTTACAACCATGCATAATAAAGACTAATTCGCCTGTCATGACGTATCAAACGCCGGTTTGTCGAAGGTAAAGTTTGTCACCCTAGACTGACCTAGTCTAGCTATAGCGAACAGCTCAGGTGTGGGGTGTCACCCCGTATAGATCTATACACAAACTCCCGCTCTCCCTCCAGGAGACTCTGGTTATAACTACAGGCTACGATCATACACTCAAAGGTGTCAACCGACAAGTCTCACTAGATCCTCAACTTGTTCACGAGCAATGTATTACAAGTATATTGTCTTACGCTGTATAATGTTTTACGTATATGTTTTAAGTTTTCAAATCCAAAGTATGTATTCGAATGTACGAGACCCAGTAACAGGTATATGGGCCACCAAGGCCCAATAACATATATTGAATAACTCAGGCCTAATTAGCATGTATATAGGCCACTAAGGCCCAATTAACATGAAATGCTTAATTTAAGCCCAAAAAGCATGTATATGGGTCACTAAGGCCCCATAAACATGAAATGAACATATTAGGCCCAACAAACATGTATATGGGCCACTAAGGCCCAAATGAACATGTAATGGATATATTAGGCCCATTATTTCGAAATTTACATTTATGGCCCAAATGTATATAAAATGTTATATTTTTGGCCCATTTTTATAGAGATTGACACTTTTGACCCAAAATATATAATAAATGTTATTTTCGGCCCATTGTTGTAAGGATTTGCATTTTTAGCCCATTTTTAAATAAAATGACATATTTTACTAAAATTTTATAAATATGACATTTTGGCCCATGATTATAAAAATTTACATTTTTATCTCACTTTGCATAGGAATTACGCTTTTGGCCCAAACTTTGGAAAAAATTTCATTGTTAACCCATGAAACCGTAGGTTTACATTTTTGGACTCAAACTTGAGTCAAATGATGATTTACTCCTTAAAATCGAGATTTTTACATTTTTGGCCCACTAAAACCAAAAAGCCCATTTATATGGCCCAATGTTCAAAAATTTACATTTTTGGTCCCTTTTTACCCCCAAAAATATCATAGTAACTCATTTTTGTATAAAAGTGACTCTTTTAGTCCTTGTAAAACCGAAAGTGTCATAAAATCTCATATTTTTGTTTATTTGTTCAAAAATGGCCCTTTTTCAAGATTTTTGTTTAACTTCTTATGGATCTTCACATGTTAAACCCATCTAACTTCATAGTATGTTGTTTGAAGTGTTTTAGTTACACATATCACAACTTTTGGTTAGAATTTTCGAGATCTATAGTGTTTCATCAAATAATCACAACTTAAACCAAGAAGAACACACATAACATGCACAAATACATAGATCTAACACATAAGGACTTGTATCCTCCCCCAAAACAAGATAAAACCGAAAACAAGGGGGTATGAACTCACTTTGCTTTGTGGTTCTCGGTTTGAAGAAGAAATGGAAGAAGATGATGTGATTCTCGGCCCTAGCAAGCTCCTTGAGAAGTTTTTGGACTTAGATGAGTTCTAAGAAGCCAGATCATGAAATGGTATGAGTTAAGAAGAGATTTTTGAAGTAATCAAGAAACTAAACCATAGATCCAAGTATGAACTTACCAAAGATGATGACCTTAGTGCAAAACTTCTTGGAGATTACCCATAAATCTCGAAAATTTAGAGGAAGAAGGAGGAGTTCTTTTTAGAGAGTTTTGAAAGTGCTTGAAATGAGAAATGGAGGTGAGGTGGTGGGAGTCTCGGCTGAAGATATGAAAAGAGGGGGAAATAGAGAGATTTGAGGTGATGTTGCATGGAGATATGAGAATGCCTTGTTACATGGTGTGTAATAAGCTTGGTTATCTCCTAAACAAAAATGAGGTGTCATGTATTAGGTTAATTAATCATTTTCTCTTTTTTTTGCATAGTTGGGCCGAGAGAGGCTAAGAAGAGAGGAAAGGATGGGTAGCTTGGGCCTTACATGCTTAGTCATGATCTTATGTGGCCCAAATAATTAGTTCTCGGCCCATTGGGCTCTTAAGGAGGTTCACGACCCAATATTGTATAAAGGAATGGGTTTATGGCCCATTAGGGCTAATTAAATTATTTATGGCCCAACAAGGCCCATTTGGGTAAATGGAATTATTTTTAGGCCCACATGGCTCAAAGTGTTAAGTTTTATGAATGTGGGTCCAATTAGAACCCAATTAGGGTTTCTAGGCCCATCATAGTCAAGTTGAAAGTTTATCGGCCCAATAAGAGAGTCCTAGTCCATAATGAGCTTGAACCGGGATTTCTAGGGTTTTCAACACATAATTGACTATAAGAGATGTAGTGAGTGAGCATAGGGCATGATATTCACTTAGATTACAAGTCATTACACTAGATGAATGTTTACATGAGAATAGAATTTCCTAGCTAAAATGCTAGTTGTGACAGGATATATGAAAATTAAATTAAACACATCATCGTCTCAATCTTCATAAAGAACAATCAAAATCGGAACCCATCAAAGGAATCACAAATTAAATACATCGTCTTACCCCGATCTTGGTAAAAAACAATAAAAATCACAAGTCACCAAGGAAGCACAGGTGCTACTGTGCTACTGTGAAGAGAGAAAGCATGAGACGGTATTTCAGTGAATCGATTTAGAGAGTGAAGTGTTCAATAGAAGATAGAGAAGAAGTTGATGTAAAAGGGGGAAGCCACCAAGCCAATGACACAGTCGAAGCCGACGACAATTAGTCGCCTCTGGTATCGCACTGTTCATAAGTCGCGCGGTGGTTAATTTTGTATATAATATAAAAAATAAAAAGCATGTTTTGAAACCAAAAATATGTCATTTCTCATCTATGTCGGATTTAGGAAAATTATATTATTTTGTAAATAAAAATACGGTCTAAAAATATATTCATAATTATATGAGTATTATGTACTTAAAGTTATAATAGAAATCATACAAAAACTAATGAGAAAAATTGACCATAATAACATTTTTCTAAGGTTTTTTCACAAAATAGCCAATAAATTGAAAAATACTCAAAATAGCCATAATTTTTGCAGGCGTTGCATTCAATAAAATCAATGTAGTCTGCAGTTTTTTTTTCTTTCCTTTTTTTTTTTTTTTGCAAAACAACGTCGTTTTGGGATCATTGACTACGAAAATCTACACGTTGACTTCAAAAACTTTATGGCTTGTAAAAATATCACTGGCCTAATCAAAGGATAGACAAACCAAAAAATATATATTTCTCCTCATTTTAACACATATTTTTCTCATGTGTATAAAAATTATCTCTGGAAATAGTGAGGATCTTTCCCAATTGGTTAGTTATATATATATATATATATATATATATATATATATATATATATATATATATATATATATAGAGAGAGAGAGAGAGAGATAGGAATGATCATTTGAGAACTCAAAGTTTCCCGAGAACTAAAGGTGGAACGTTGGATCAAAAAAAGGAAGGGTCAAGATGCAAGGTGGCGTTTTTGTAAATAAGTAGACAAAAAAAGAAGGAGGAGTATCTTAATTAATTCAGTCAGGGGTATTATAGGAATAAAAGTATAATTAAATGATTTATTAAATCTAATATCTGATAAAATACATTTTCATCTCTCTCTCTCTTTCCTCCCCATTTTCCTCTCTCGCTCAAAGCTACGATTCATCCTCCGACGCTCACCTCCGTCGAATTGCCTCCAATCCTTCTTCCAATTCCATGCTTTCGATTCTGAAATCGCTTCTACTCACACGAAACTGAAATCCCCCAACGATCGAAGTTTCATTGTTGCTGAACTCCTTGATCTCATGTTCTTCATAGAAAAAACTCCACTGAAGATGCTTTGATTTTGAATCGTTTATCCTCCATCAATTCGTTCCCCAGAGTACACCGTAATCGTTGACTTCATCTCGGCCTCCACTGTGGATTGAAGACCTGAACGAAGAAGATGATCCCTTGTCGATCAAAATTTAGGTATCATCTGTTTCTATAGTTGACTCCTGACCTTTGTTTGACCTTTATGAATTGTTTTTGCCTAATCATTAAGTTGAATATGTTTAGTCAATATGTTTTTAAGAAGAGTTAAATCTTTGTGTTAATTGTAGGTATAAAAATAGACATCTGTGTTATTGAAAAATATAGATATTTGTTTGCACTCAACATGTTCGATGAAATGCCTCAATGAGAAATAGCACATGTTAACTTGACTTTGACTTCATGAATGATGAACCAATTCCAATTTAGTATTCCGAAGAATTTTTTTTGGTTATATTTTTATAAATGTAGGAGATATTTTTATTTGTGGAAGACTGCAGCCTTTTGAGCATATAATATAATGTCAGAAACTAGTCGTCTTTTACAAATAAATTTTCATAATACAATTTAAATGGATTACTGCAGCCTTTTGAGGGGAAAATGACATAAAAGCCCTTAAGTTTTCACAAAATTGTCGGTTTTACCCTTGGACGTGTTTTATGTCCATTAAAACCCGAAGTTTTGTTTAATTTGTTCATTTTTACCCTTGTAGCCGGTTTTCAGGTAACCTATCAGTTACCTAATGCCAGTAAAACCCTTGAATTTTCAAAAATGTTCAGATTTACCCTTAAGTTTTTCAAAAATGTTCGGA
Organism: Lactuca virosa; assembly: GCF_052849685.1. Lineage (NCBI taxonomy): Eukaryota > Viridiplantae > Streptophyta > Magnoliopsida > Asterales > Asteraceae > Lactuca > Lactuca virosa. The sequence continues at coordinate 74,170,994 of NC_136432.1, read as the reverse complement.
TTTACCCTTACATTGATTGTTGTTGTTGTTGTTGTTGTTGTTATTATTATTATTATTATTATTACATTTTTAATTATATAAAAATATTTTATACATACATTTTTAAATGTATACAAATATTTTATACACACATTTTTAAATGTATAAAAATATTTTTACTAATATAAATATATTTTTAAAAATATATGTACTTGTATTTAGTATTTATATACATTTGAAAACCCTAAATCTTCATCTATAATTGTTGAATCGAACAGAAAAAGCTTGATAAACTAAAAAATGTCGTCAATAACTGATTTTGCAAAAACAAATGCTTCAGATCAATATAAAAAATGATGCATTTCGTGATCTTTTTTTGTGAACTTACAACAAACATAAATGAAGTTTACACTCGTATTTGACATTTCGTTATCAATTTTTGAGATAAAAATAGTTAAAGAATGATTTTAAGTTGATAATACTTAATTTTTACAGTGATCAAGTGTTTTTGTCGAGAGTTTTTTTTAATTATATTATGTATTTTCCATTTAGGAGTGTTATTTGTTGATCATTTATTGTTATCTATACACTATTAACCTAATATAGTTGAATAATAGAGATTTTTTCAAAATTTATACTAAATCTTATCTGTAATCGAGTGTTTTTATTGAGGTTTTCTAATTACGAGGGTTTTATAATTGTTACGTTATGTTTTTAATTAACAAATATTTATTTTGCTTATCTATTTAGTATAATGTTTGATAATAAATACATATTTATACTTGGTAATATGTACAAACACATATAATTATATCTTTTATATAATATAAACCATATAAATATGTATTTTTATATTTATATGTATATAATATATTTTTATATGAAATAAATATATATTTATACTTATACCTACTAAATACAAATAAATACATTTTAAAAAATGTGTGTATAAAATATTTTTATACATTTAAAAATGTATTAAAAATAATAATAATAATAATAATAATAATAATAATAATAATAATAATAATAATAATAATAATATTATGTATAAAAATGTATTAAAAATTTTTATTCATTTAAAAATGTATGTAAAAAATATTTTTATACAATTAAAAATGTATTAATAATAATAATAATAATAATAATAATAATAGTAATAATAATAATAACAATAATAACAATAATAATAATAATAATAACAATCAAGGTAAGGGTAAATCCGAACATTTTTGAAAAACTTAAGGGTAAATCCGAACATTTTTGAAAATTCAAGGGCTTTACTGGCATTAGGTAACCTAGGTAATCGGTAGGTTACCTGGAAACCGGCTACAAGGGTAAAAATGAACAAATTAAACAAAACTTCAGGCTTTACTGGACATAAAACACGTCCAAGGGTAAAACCGACATTTTTGTAAAAACTTAAGGGCTTTTATGTCATTTTCCCGCCTTTTGAGCATCTGGTATGCTTGTATTTTCTTGGTACCCAAGGCCTAACATATGCTCTAATGTTGTTAATGATCTGTTTTTTCTCAGCCATTTTTACAGGTAATTGATGAATTTGTAGTTATTTACTCATCTCTGTAAGAATTAAGAAGCAAATTGTTTAATGTATATCAGTTTTGTTCTTTTTTTTGAATGAAAACTTCATTTTCTTGTTTCATTTCCAGCTTTCCTCTATCAAACATGCATCGTTGGTTCTGTGGTTTTACATGCAACCAGTTGCTATGCTCTTAACGATTCTAACCACATTCATGATTTTGTATCCTCCTCAAGTAACTGCAATTTGGAATTAAATTTTGTATTACTTGGTGGCAAAAAAGTTTGTTTTCTCTAACATATTATACAGAGTAGCTGGTTTGGACACCCTATTGAGTATGATGGAGTGGTAATTTCCTTTTGTACATATTGATCTTGATATTATTCTAGTTGTTTGAATTTGGGATAGTTCTTTTCACAATTTTGGTTGTGTTTTATGTTTCATTTCTTGTAGCTTCATTGAGAGTTTGTTTTTGGGATAATGCAGAGAATTTAGAGCTGTAACATTTCTATTAGTCAAGAATGGGGAAGTCTCCTGGAAAGTGGATCAAGACTGTGTTTTTTGGGAAGAAGTCATCAAAATCTAATCTCTCAAAAGTAATAAAAAGGTTACTTTTTGTACATCATTTGTCTGTTCTCTTAGTATGTGATCCCGATGTCATCTAATTCTTGCAGGATGCTACTTCAAAAATAACAATATCCATCACTGGTAAAACACCATCAAACAATTTTGTTGTTGATTCAATGATCATCTCAAGTCCAGTGCGCCCTGTAATTGATTCAAGTGATCATACAGAACTTGAAGAGACCTCAAGTGATAACTTAATAACCGATTCACCTGAAAATGATATGCAAATGATTATACAGAACTTGTATAATTGATTGTGTAATTTAACCCTAGAGTAGATGATGAGTTTGATAAATGATAATGCAAATAGGAGCACAACAACCAAGGTACATGAATATTATTATTATAATCTTTTTATTTAAAAAAATGCAGAATCTTTACAAACATTCTAATATTTATATTATTTTTTGGACATAAACTAATTATATAGTGCACTAATAATCACCATCTGCTTCTTTAGTATTCTATTTTTGAATTGTGTTTTGGAATTCAGCAAATCTCATATCGTTATAGAAAAAAAATCACATGTACTTCACATATGGATCACATGTGATTCACATGTAAATCATAAGTGAATCACATATGAATTACATGTGATTCACATGTAATTCACAAGTGATTCACATTTGAATCACAAGTGATTCACATATAAATCACAAGTGATTCACATATGAATCACATGTAATTCACATATAAAATCACATGTAATTCACATGTAAATCACAAGTGAATCCCATATGAGTTACATATGAATCACAAGTGATTCACATATGAATTACATGTGATTCACATGTAGATCACAAGTGAATCACATAAGAATTACATGTGATTCATATGTAAATAACATGTAACTCACATATGAATTACATGTGATTCACATGTAATTCACATATGAATCATATGTAAATCTTATATGATATATACATGTGCATTTTTGTGAGTGTTCTTGCATTAATCAAATTTTTTAATTTTCTTGTAGATTTTGAAGAATTTGTGGAAAATATTGAAGAGGTGAAAAGTGATAAATTGAAGAAAATATGAAAATCTTGATATGAAGAAATGATAACATTGTGACTATTTGTAGCATTTTTTAATTTTTATATTTTATTTTGTACCGAATAAAATACTTGTACTATTAGGTTTATAGATTGATTAATAAAAATGAGATTTTTTATGATTTACTTATGAATATTATAGTATAAGAAATATGCATATATTCATTTGAAAAAAATATGCATATATGCACCTAAAATGTTGAGTTTTTTGTTAAAAAACTTAGAGTATTTTTAAAGATTCTAGTTTTTTTTTTTTTACTGATTTTTAAAATTTTATATTTTTTTTTAAAAATGCAGCTTTATTAAAAAAATTGCAGTTTTTTTTAAAAAAAATTGCAGTTTTTTTGAAAAAGTTGCACTTTTTTTGAAAAAAAAAATTGCAGTGTTTTAGAAAAAAAAAATGCAGTTTTTTTGAAAAAATTACAATTTTTTTTTAAAAATTACAGTTTTGTTAAAAAATTTGCAGTTTTTTTAAATACAGTTTTTCTTTCAAAAAAATTGCTGTTTTTTTTTTCAAAAAAATTGTAGTTTTTTTTGAAAAAATTGCAGTTTTTAAAAAAAATTCAAAATTTTTAAAAATTTATACTTTCCAAAAAAGTTTAAAAAATCTGCAGTTTAAAAAAAACGAAAATTATTTTTTTTATAAAAAAATCCAAAATTTTGTTTTATAATGTTAATTTGAGAGCTTTTTATTAATATTTCCAATAATACAAAAAATTTAGTGGGATTGGTATGATGACGATCATGCCCTTAATGATTTGATTTTGATCCAACGCTTCCATCTTTAGTTCTTAGGTTCTCGGGAAACTATGTGTTCTCAACCGATCTCAACCATATATATATATATATATATATATATATATATATATATATATATATATATATATATATATATATATATATATGCTTTTTATGTTTATAACCGAAAATTAGAACTCGTGGCATTTGGTAGTAGATTTTCGTATGTGATGGTTTTAGCTCTTGATACCTATGAAAGTGTAGATTTTTGTTGGTGGATACATGCAAAAATATAGATTTACGCATGTCTATCCTGCGTATGTTTTAACAGGTATATCCACCTGGAAATCTAAGAATTTTTTTATAATTTGATTTTTTTCCCATATAAATTTTTAATGTTTTGATTTTCTTGCTTGGGTGTAACATTTTTGAATTTATATAGCATGGGTTGCAGACATATAAAGGGTCTATGAATATAAATGCATGTTTGTACTTTCTTTCGGAGCGGTCCTTTAGAACTTGGAATGGAATGTAGGCATGGTTGTTTTTTCTTTTAGTTGCATGTTTGTATAAGACAAACTACTTTTGGTATCCAATCTATATCCCTTATAACTTAAGTAGTTTTTTGTTGGGTTGTCGAAAGTACCGCATTTCAAGACCACATGACATGTCTGATTCGACGTTATTTGCAAAAAAAAAAAAAAAACCCCAACAACAAAAACTTATGTAAGCCGTGGTTTTCCGACTTGTCATTCGGTTAGGAAAGGATTTTGGGTGGGCTGCGAATATGTGTTCTTCTAGCGAACGTTTTGGGTTGTTCATATGTCCTCCAGTTTACTATTCTTTGAAATTGTATTGTAACCGGTTGATCTCAGGTTGGTACTTATTAATCTATGATGTTAGTTGTTATTTGTTGTTTGAATATATGATGCACGTTGTGTATCAATTGTAGATATAATTGTTGTATTAAATATAATTTTTTTAGTGTTTGAGATGGGTTCACAATATCATTTGATTAGTGACTTGAATACTGATACATGTGCATTGAAGTCAAGGGACATGTTGTTCGTTTATGGAAGCGACAGGTATACTTAAAGTCGTCTTAATTGAATAGTATTGATATGGTTTTAATGGACGAGAATGTATGGATCGATCATGGATAAGTTTTCTCTATTTTTTTGGTATAGTTTTTTATTCTTTGTTTGTTTGTATGATAATTTCAGGGGGACCGTATCTCAACTACCATTAACAATGCATTAATTTGCAAGTTTAAAGTATTGTTGAAGGAGGGGGTTGTGTATGCTTTTTCGAATTTCTTTGTTAACGATAACCTTGCTCATTTGAAAACGGAATCTCATTGATTTAAGTTAAATTTTCACAAAACATATTTGTTAAGGCCATGCCCTCTGGCTTCCCCTGTGGTGTGAGTTTTTTTTTTTGCCAAGTTTGGACATATTATTTCAGGTCATGTAGAGGAGGAGTGTGCAATTGGTAAGTAGGATTAGCTATCGAAAACAAACTTGCTTTTATACTTGTATTGTTTGTCCCGACATTTCTGAATTACGTGGTGTTTCGTTTTGTAGATGTGATTGGTATAGTGACAGGGTATACCGACTCGATGTTGAGCATGAAAGATGGTTGGTCTACTAAGAGGGTGTCATTTGAATTGAAAGATCTTGAGTAAGACACAATTAGTTGGACTATTTTATGTAATTTTTTGGGATAGAACTTAGCAAGTGCACGAATACTAATTGCATGTGATCGTATTCTTTGTACTATGTGGGTTGAACATGCATATGAAATTTCATCTGGGATTGGTATCGTGTATTTTGGTGAACATGTGGTGGCCATCATTCAGCTTGGTAGGATTCGACAAAGGAAATGTAACTACTTTATATGTAACACTCATGGTTTGGTTTAAATAATGAATTCTAAAGTTCTTCTTTGTTTTTATAACTTGGCCATGGTATGTGTGTTCATGGTCGTTATAGTTCACCATGTGGTCAGTTGCTACTTTTTATGACAATGGTAATTGTTAATGCAACATCCGACGATGTTGTGGGATTTAGAAAACGGTACATAATGTTGGATAAGGTGTCTAAGTCCATAACTATTTTTGGTATGCACTTGACCCGGTTAGCATGGTCCATTTGGGTTGCATGACATTGCAACACTTGGATAGACCAAATGAGAGAAAGGACACTTAAGGTTTATTAATATATTATAAGTTCTAATATATTAATAATATTATTTAATTAGTATTGATCAAAAATTAATTTGGAATTAATTAAGTGATCAAAAAGAGACTAATTAAATATATGAGGTTGATTGTGTAAATCATCCAAATCTTTTAAATTGGGCTAATGATCCATGGTTTATTTAATTGGGCTAAAACCCAAAAGGTGCTCCATGGATATTCCATGGAGGTTATAAACCCATGGATCATGGAATATGGAAAGCCATGTCAATTAGGGTTTACATGTTGTAACCCTACTTGTGACATAACTATAAAAGGACCCCATGACTAGCAAAATCGGCACTACTAAGTGAAGAACAAGAGGGCTAGCCGATTTTGAGTGATAAGTGAACTTCTCTCAAAGTTATTCCAAGTGTTGTGGTGTTGTGTGAGACATTTGAGGCATCACACTTGAGGTGCTAGGCTCACAAGGTTCTCAAGGAATCCAATCAACAAAAAGGTATGTTCTTCTAGTAGCTTTTATGTTTCAAAGTTCCCCATGCCATGCTAGTTAGGTTAAGAACCTTGGAAAATCAAATTTGCATGTATCTTAGTAAAACATAGATCGAAGGTTTCTAGGGTTGCATGTACACCATAGGAGTGTTAGAATGCTCAAAACCCTTCAGTGGTATCAGAGCCTAGGCTTGTTTTCTTGATACTTGATGCAAATTGTTGAAAAAAGTCGAAAAATATGCAATCTACTGAGTGAACTCGCCGAGTCCATGGGAGGACTCGACGAGTCCATGCCTAAAATTATCCTACTCGTCGAGTAGGTTCATGCACTCGATAAGTAGAATGTCCAGAGTGCATATTTTCGAGTTTTGCTACTGGAAATGGACTAGAAACATTACCCTAAACTGTTTTGGTCTTATAAAACTTGTTTTAGATGGTGTAATGGTTATGCTAATCCATTTTCAATGGCTATTATCAAAATTTCAAGTCTTGTATGGTTTATTTATGATTCTTGAAATTGTTGATATGAATATTCATACACTTATGAGTTTAGAAGATCATAGGAATTATTTGCAACTTGCTTGTTAGTTTAATTCTTGATCATTATGTGTTTTAATGGAATCCATAATTTGTCCTCAAGTTATGGATTACCAAAAGTCATTATTTTAAAGTCCATTAAAGAAACACATAGGTTACATAAAATGAAAAGTCTCTCATTTTAATAAACCATTAACTCATAAGTTATGAAAGATGAAAAGTTTTAAAAGTTACAAAACTTGCCCTCAAGTTTTGGAACATGTAAAGTCACTTTAAAAACTTTAGTTCCAACCCTTAGAATTTTAAAAGTTAAAATTCAACCCTTATACTTTATAATATTATAAGTTAATAATATATATATATATATATATATATATATATATATATATATATATATATAAGAACAAGTCGTTTTACCATTAGTAGGCCTCATACACGAAGCCGGTCTATAAGGGGGTATAAGGTTGTTGCCTATAAAATGGCAGCTTAATGGGTGTCCACTCTCACCCACCGCTTCCTTGACTGGTGGAGGGTCGTTAGCCGAACGGGTAGGACAATGACTTTAATCCTCATTAAAAATATAAATGTTTTTATAAAAGTATGATGAATGTAAAGTAACCCATGAAATTACACTTTGCACTTTGCTTAAGTCGTTAGTGGAGTGTGTGTGGTTAACCGGCACACTAACCTGGACTTAACAAGGTAGGCAAAGGGTGGCTTAAGGTTTATCATAGGTCGGTGGAGCGCATGTGGTTAACCGACACATCGATTGAGTGATAAACATTAAGAGTACCAAGTAATTTGCATGGTTACTTCACACCTTGTTTTGTGATCCTCGGCATCCCAGTCACAAAATTTGAAGGGCATACTCGAGATTGAAACATGCCATTGAAAAGTTCAATGAATCTCAAAGAATCTAGGAGTTTCAAAACCAATTAAAACCTAATAATTTATTTCGTTTTTCATGGTGGAAATTGGTGAATCGTCATTGACCTACCTTCAAATATTTTATAGATTGGATTACGGCATCCCTCTTCTAAGTTATAAAATATTATGTTGGATCCTAGCCTTAATATTACATTTGGGTGTCTTATTAAGGACTATCTTTATATCTAATCAAAACTTATCCTTCTTTCTTTTCAGATGTCTTCAAACAATGCTGCTTCTGGCTCAAACCCTACCGGCTCCTTCTCTCTCATGAACCTTTGTAGGAGAGTCATTTTCGATGGATCCAACTTTATGGATTGGATCAGGAACATCAGGATGGTCACTCGGTATGAGGACATGGAATATGTCCTCGACAAGGAACTTAAGGAACTTGATGAGTCGTCTGCTACTCCTGAGGAGATCGCTGAATACCGGACTCATGAGAGAGATGCCACGAAAGTGGCATGTATCATGTTGGCCACAATGACAGCCGAGCTCCAAAAGTCCTATGAAGACTATTACCCTTTTGAGATGCACCAGAACTTGATGGGCCACTACCATCAGAGTGCTCGTCAAGAGCGGTATGAAATCATCTCCTCCATGATAACAACCCGGATGAAGATGGTGAACCCACCACGGGCCACATGCAGAAAATGCAAAGGTATGTGGACCGTTTGCTGAAACTGAATGTGAACTTCCCCGAGGATTTGACAATTGACATCATTTTGTACTCCTTACCTTCGTCTTATGATCTATTCTGAATGACATACCACATGAGCAAGGAGGAAGTTACACTTAGCAAACTTCAAGGACTCTTGAAGACCGTCGAAAGTGGTCTTAAGGGTAAATCGGTTGTTACCACTCCTACTCCTACCGCGGCCCCTGTCTTGGCAATCGGGCAAGGCAAAGGAAAGAAGAGGAAGAGCCCTTCGAAGGGTACCAAGGGAAAGTCCCTTGATGGATCCTCTTCAAATGGAACCAAGAAAGGTTATGTCACTCCTTCTCCTAACCCTAAAGAGGTTGAATGCTTCTATTGCCATGAAAAGTCGCACTGGAAGCGAAAATGCCCAAAGTACCTGCAAGATGTTAAGGATGGGAAAGTAAAACCCAACCATGCAGGTATATACACTATATTGTCTAATAACTCACCCTATTCTAATTCTTAGGGTCCTTGATACAGGTTGTGGTATTCACATATGTACTGATTTGCAGGGACTAAGAAGAAGTGAGAATGTGGAGCATGGGAAGATAAACTTAATCATGGGGAATAGGAAAGCTTCACCTATCACCAAGATTGGAGTTTATTCTTTGTTGCTAAGTAGTGGGTTAACATTAGATTTAAATAAGTGTTGTTACTCGTCTGAAATGGCGAGAAATATTATTTCCTTTCATGGTTTGTACAAACAAGGTTTTACCTTTTCGTTTGATAATGAATGTGCTGGTATTAAAGCTTTCTTTAATAATGTTCTTTATTTTAAAGCATTACCTTGTGATGGTGTGTATGAAACTGTGTCGGTTATAGATAACCTAGGAAATAATGTGTTGTGTATCGATTCTTCCACTAGCTTGGATAAAGCATCATTATGGCATTGTCGTCTTCGACATGTAAGTAAGAAACGCATAGGCCAACTCCAAAACGATGGAGTCTTGGACTCATTTGACCTAAAGTCGGATGATAGTTGTGAATCTTGGTTGCTTGGGAAAATGACAAAATTCACCCTTCACTGGTTCTTGTGCTAGGGGTGAGGGTTTGTTGGATCTCATACATACTCATGTGTGTGGACCCTTCAGAACCGCCACAAGGGATGCTAACCGCTTCTATGTGACTTTTACTGATGATTTTAGTAGATATGGATATGTCTACTTAATCAAGCATAAGTCAAAAACCTTTGAAAAGTTCATGGAGTTTAAACAGGAAGTGGAGAATCAGTTGGGCAGGAACATTAAGATGCTTCGATCTGATCGAGGTGGTGAGTATCTTAGTACAGAGTTCCTTGACTATCTTAAGGAATGTGAGATTGTCTCACAATTGACACCTCCCAGGACATCGTAGTTGAATGGTGTGGCTGAGAGGCGCAATCGAACCTTGTTGGATATGGTTCGTTCCATGATGAGTCGAGCTTCGCTACCAATCTCATTTTGGGGGTATGCCTTAAAGATTGTCGCCCATATCCTTAATCTAGTCCCTACAAAGAAGGTTGCCAAAACACCTCATGAGATGTGGACTGGAAAAGTTCCCAATCTGGACCACATCAAGATTTGGGGCTGCGAGGCTTTCATGAGGCGCGAGACTCACGATAAGCTCGAACCTCAAAGTGAGAGGTGTATTTTCATCGGCTACCTACATAAATCCTTTGGTTACCTCTTCTACATACCCAGTGATAATGTGGTCTTTGTAGCAAGGAGAGGAGTCTTTCGCGAGAGAGAATTCATAAGCCAAGGAAACAGTGGGAGGCAAATTGACCTTGAAGAAATTCAAGAGTCAAGTGGTGAAGGAACCTCAAACCCTAGCAATCAACCTGAGGAGGAAACTCCTGTTGATCCGACAGATGAGTCTGTACCTCTGAGGCGTTCCACGAGAGTTAGGAATGCACCTGAGCATTACTATGGTTTCCATAGTACTGCGGAAGGTGATACACTTATCAGTGATAGCACACTGGTAAGTCTGGATGAACCTAGCGGCTACACGGAAGCCATGGCAGGCCCTGAGGCTGCTAAATGGAAAGAGGCTATGGACAGCGAGATACAGTCCATGTATGACAATCAAGTTTGGAACTTGGTTGACAATGTACCAGTTCGTATGACGGTCGGGTGTAAATGGATCTTCAAGAAGAAGACCGACATGGATGGTAATGTACACACTTATATGGCGCGACTGTTTGCAAAGGGCTTTTCTCAAACTCCGGGAGTTGATTATGATGAGACCTTTTCACCAGTAGCGAATATTAAGTCTATTTGGGTTATGCTAGCCATTGTTGCATTTCATGACTATGAAATATGGCAAATGGATGTCAAAACCGCTTTCCTTAATGGGAAGTTGGCTGAGGATGTTTACATGAGTCAGCCAGAGGGTTTTGTCAGCACAGAGTACCCTAATAGAGTGTGTAAGCTTGAGAAATCCATATATGGATTGAAACAAGCACCTAGCAAATCGAATCTTTGTTTCGATGAGAAAGTCAAAGAGTTTGGTTTTTCGAGGAGCGAAGATGAGTCCTGTGTATATGTCAAGGCTAGTGGGAGTATTGTTAGCTTTTTGGTATTGTATGTCGATGACATACTACTCATAGGAATGACATCCCAACTCTGCAGGAAGTGAAGTCCTGGCTTGGGAAGTGTTTCGCTATGAAGGACCTTGGAGAAGCTGCCTATATCCTAGGGATAAGGATTTTGAGAGACAGGAGTAAGAGACTAATTGGACTTAGTCAGAGTACCTACTTGGATAAGGTGCTGAATAGGTTCAGCATGCAGAATTCCAAGACAGGAGAGTTACCGATCCAGAGTAACGCCATATTGAGTAAGACTTAGAGCTTGAGTACAGAGGCTGAGATAGCTGAGATGAGTCGAGTATCGTATGCTTCCGCTGTAGGCTCGATCATGTATGCTATGACTTGTACTCGTCCTGATGTGGCCTTTGCGTTGAGCATGGTCAGCAGATATCAGGGAACCCTGGCAAGGCTCACTGGACTGCGGTAAAGAACATTCTCAAATACCTGCGGAGGACTAAGGACTGGGTCCTTACCCTCGGTGGGAGTGATGACTTGAGAGTAGTAGGGTATAGTGATGCTAGCTTTCAGACTGATAGGGATAATTTCCGCTCTCAGTCAGACTGGGTCTTTACCTTAAACGGAGGAGCAATTTCTTGGAAAAGTTCCAAGCAGGAGACAGTGGCTGATTCAACTGGCGAATCAGAGTATATAGCGGAAAGCGAGGCAGCAAAGGAGGCTATATGGCTAAAGAACTTCATTGGAGACCTTGGGGTTGTACCAGCTATAAAGGAGCCTATGGAGATTTTCTGTGATAGTGAAAGTGCAGTTGCCTTAGCCAAGGAACCAAGGGATCACGGGAGATCCAGACACATCGACAGAAAATACCATTTCATCAGACATCGAATAGAAGAAGGACTCTTTGTGGCAAAGAGGGTATCATCGGATGAGAACCCAACAAATCCCCTCACGAAGGGACTGGGTAGGGTTAAGCATCTCCAGCATGCGAGGCGCATAGGGCTGAAGGATGATATTAGTTTTAGTAGTTAGATGGCTTTGAAATTTGTAAAGTGTAATTGACATTTGATGATAAATAAAAGTTGTTGTTTATTTATAAGTGTTGCTATCTTCTGTCAATCGTTTACTATTATTTCATTTTACATGTTTTAACTTCCAGAATAATTATGTTATGGTATATCATATTATTCAAATTCTCCACAGTCGGTCGCATGTTGGAAGTAGATATGAATCAAGACTGTCATGAGTTGGCTTGTAGATGTCTAAAATGTTGGACATAGCAAGAGTTGCTACAACACTCATGAGTGCTCATAAGTTCTGAGTATTGGAATCAGCCCACGCTCACTTGTATCACTTCATGGAATTTATCTCGAGTGATCGTGAGACGGTAATATCATATAAGTCTTCAAACCTAGAGATATGAGTTGTTGACTATGAGTTGGTTATACATTGATTGTACGAAAACGCATTGGTAACTCGATGTTATAAAACGTGCCTTTGTGTATAATTCAACAAGTAGTAGAACAAGCATATGAGTCGAAGTTTATATGTTCCTTCTTGGATTAGAAGCGATATCTGGGCCCCTCGATGATTTTGTTGTGACCTATGTACCGGGCCCGGTCAGAACTAAATTGATGTGTTCGATTAAGTTCTATGTCAAACAAATCGGAAATCGGGAAACAAACTGTTGGACAATAAGTAAGACATTGTTTCGTGTATTTGTCCGGCTGATATCCAGAATAGAGGATTATATGATCACTTATCTTAAATGGCGTATCATCATCATCTCAGTTCCGCGAGACCTTGAAAGAGCTACGATTGCTGATCGGTTCCTGAAGTCATACTTGCAGTTATAGTTATTAGACTTATCCAAGTGGGAGACTGCTGGATAAGGTGTCTAAGTCCATAACTATTTCTGGTATGTACTTGACCCGGTTAGCATGGTCCATTTGGGTTGCATGACATTGCAACACTTGGATAGACCAAATGAGAGAAAGGACACTTAAGGTTTATTAATATATTATATGTTCTAATATATTAATAATATTATTTAATTAGTATTGATCAAAAATTAATTTGGAATTAATTAAGTGATCAAAAAGAGACTAATTAAATATATGGGGTTGATTGTGTAAATCATCCAAATCTTATAAAGTGGGCTAATGATCCATGGTTTATTGAATTGGGCTAAAACCCATAAGGTGCTCCATGGATATTCCATGGAGGTTATAAACCCATGGATCATGGAATATGGAAAGCCATGTCAATTAGGGTTTACATGTTGTAACCCTACTTGTGACACAACTATAAAAGGACCCCATGACTAGCAAAATCGGCACTACAAAGTGAATAACTAGAGGGCTAGCCGATTTTGAGTGTTAGTGAACTTCTCTCAAGATTATTCCAAGCGTTGTGGTGTTGTGTGAGACATTTGAGGCATCACACTTGAGGTGCTAGGCTCACAAGGTTCTCAAGGAATCCAAGCAACAAAAAGGTATGTTCTTCTACTAGATTTTATGTTTCAAAGTTCCCCATGCCATGCTAGTTAGGTTAAGAACCTTGGAAAATCAAATTTGCATGTATCTTAGTAAAACATAGATCCAAGGTTTCTAGGGTTGCATGTACACCATAGGAGTGTTAGAATGCTCAAAACCCTTCACATACATGTTCAATTATATGGAAAATGGTACACTTTAAAAAGCTATGTCATTAGTTTTCGAATTGTATTTGTAGTGCATCAGAGATTTTGTTGAACCGAAGAAGTTTGTAGATATGGAATGTATAAAGGATGATCCCATATTGGACGAATTTGCCCCTGGTTGTCAAAGGATGTTGGCAATTTTTCTTAGGGACTTGGGGGAGGTATTAAATTTGTACTTCATGGTATTATTTATGTATGATTGTTAGTGTTAGATTGTTATTACTGTTCTTAGGAAACTAAGTTGGTGTTGGTTGGGGACATCATGGCTGTTTAGAAAGAGCAACATTGGTTTTATGTTGCATGTGGGAAATGTCATCGTAGTGTGGACTCGGATGTCAATGATAGTTTTAGCATTGATGAGATCAAGTCTTGAGAGTGTCCAAAGTGAAATATGTCTGGATTTGGTTATGAGTACATGTTACACTTCTCTTCTAATTTGTGGAATATGCTTGATTTTGTAATGAATAAACTAACGTAAAGTTGGTATTGCTTGTTGTTGATATGAGATTCAGGTATGGTTTAAAGACAATTTTGCTGTAGTGTTTATGTTTCTCTTTGATCAAGATGCATCAGGTCTGTTACGGAAAGTGAAAATGACATGGTCAATGGGTTTCCAAAATATGGGAATTAGATGCATTTTTTGTGAGTTGAATGTGATTGTGGTTCAATGGTATGAAATACGTGTTGAAGTAATTGATTTTAACTTGTGTAATAACCACCATATCTACACACTATCAAAATTCAATAATGATTCTTGGTTGTTAGTACATTTCCAGAGGCTTTGGAAGCATATGAGGTTGTAGACGTAAAAAACATGTTATTTTATTAAATAGGCATGTTATGTTACCTTGATTGAATGATGTTAGCATGGGTATCAAACAAGTTGTTATGAATGATATTGATGGTGGGGATGTCAGTATCACACCATTGATGTCTATGTGTAAAGTGTGTATTTTCTGGATGAATGTGTTGTTGATGCGCTATATTCTTGTAAGTTATTAATGAAAGTTACATAATATGTATTTGTAGCCCAGTATTTGATTGATGACGGCAGTTCCATCACAAGAGGAAAATGACATAATGGTGGTGATTCGGTAATAGAAATTGGATTGTCGGGTTATCCGTAGAAGTTAGCGATTCCAATGAAGGAGAATGTATAGGGTTGAAGATGAAACACTATTTACCCCATTTTTTACTTCATTTTTAGGGAAACTTGGATAGACCTAAAGGACATCTTCATCGGAAAATTGACCTTCCAAATCGTCGAACCATTTCCGCATTAAGATCGATGTGGTCGACATTCCAAATATGTTCCGTCAAGCCCCTACGAAGAACATGAAGCGGCTCAACATCATGAACTATTGCCCTCCTCGACATGTACTCCGCGCTTCGACATGTACTCCGCGCTTCCAACCTCAAAAGCGTGTGTCGGTGGAACGATCTCATTTTCCTTATACCCACATATTTCATTTCCTTCGTCTTCAAGAATCATATTATCCAATATGATACAAGTATACATCACCTCTCTCATTTTCTTCTCCTCCATATACGGTGCGGGATATTTAAGAATATATGTCAACGTTTTTTCAAAGCTCTAAATGCTCGTTCAACATCCTTTCTCGCCCGCTCTTGAGCTCTCTTAAACTTCAACCTTTTATGATAATTTGGACAAGACATTGACTTCACAAAACAAGCAAGCTCCGGATAGATCTCATCCACAAGATAATACTCGTTCCTATACGATATTTCAGCTACTTGAAAAGATGAGTCGGGTGCAGTCCCATTATACATGTCGTCAAGTAACGGAGACATGTTAAGAACATTAATGTCATTGAGGGAGCCAACTAAGCCAAAGAATGCATGCCATATCCACATATCCTATGAGGCCACCGCTTCAAGTATAACGGTTCGATAACCATGACCGCCTCGGGTGTATTGCCCTTTATGGACATTCGGACAACAACCCCATGCCCAGTGGAGGCAATCTAGGATTCCTAACATTCTAGGAAAGCCGTGCCGTTTGAGTGATGAGCATACAATTGTTGGATGTCACTACAAGTAGGTTTGTACAGATATCGTGGACCATATAATCTCATGAAATACTTGCAAAATTTGTGAAGGCTAGTTCGTGCAGTACATTCGGACATCCTAAGGTTCTCCTCTAGTGCATCGGGGAAAGTGGCGTATGTTAATTGACGAAGTGCAGCGGTGCATTTTTGTATAGGAGTAAAACCAACTGTACCTCTAGCATCTTGACATTGTTGAAAAAATGGACACGCTGCCGTGACTTCGTTGATTATACGCAAAAACAGAGATTTATGTATATAGAACTGGCAACGAAAATAATATCCTATAAAGTTGGCATCATCCACAAAGTAATCTTGCATGAGTCGTTCATTATCCGCCTCACGAAATCTTTATATTTATCTTCTCTTCCTCTGACGTGCATTCTCCGCATTTTGTTGTTGTAGTTGCTTGATCATTTGTTCCGCCTCCTGAATAACCTCTATGGTCGTTTCAAGCAAGGCATCAAACATGCCCAATGAAGATGACGAAGACGACATTTTGAGAGAGTGTATATGAGTTGTAAGTTGATGTTGATGAGTTAAAATGGTTTAAGGTTGTAGTATTTATAGAAGTTTAAAAAAAATAAATGGAAATAGTCGTTGTAGCTACCCCTATTCCCCATTGGTCCATTAAACTCGACATTAATTCACTGAGAAACCGAGCCAAGCTCAGCAAGTCGAGGGGTCGGCGCGGTGTGCGCCGAGGATGTCGAGCCCACACCTTCCAACCTTACAACTTATACCATTTTAAACACTAAATTTTTTAACTAATAATGAGTTAGCAATTCACTTACATTATGCTATAAAAATATACCTAACTTTGCCATCTAATAATGCCTTAATAAGAAAACAATTGTAAATAGGTCATAAACAAACAAAAGCATAAGACTATTACTCTATTATACGTGAAACCACTAGTACATTCAAACAAACAAACCCATGGTGTAGCATGGCCATTTTCTTTGTTGTTATAGATTATCATATAATAGTATTCTTGGTTAGGTAAAATGATGTTTCATTTAATAGGAAGGAATGATCAGTCGCAACAACATTATTAATAAAGCAGTTTCTGCATTCTAGAATTCATCACCGAACATGTTGTTTGCAACCTAAAAAAATAGGATAACTTGCATTCATGCTCAAAAATAAAATTATCTAAAAAAGGGAAAGTATTAGAAATATATTTGAAAGAACATTAAACCCTCATTTTCAATATTTTCTAAACGTGTGTGATGTCTAAAAGATAGTCTATAAAATAAACTTGAAATACAAGTCTAGTTTTAGATTTATAAAATCGAACAAATCAAACTGAGACTATCTACATCAACCAGTGCACTTGATCATGAATAACATAGCTTAGGTAAGTAAGGGTGTCAACAAATGGGAACCGAGACATACTACTATTATTAATCAATTTCAAAAGAAAGCATGTAAAAGAGATTTATGATAAGTGTCACTCAAATAAATAATCAAATAAAAAAGCATAGTTGACGGTTCAACTACTATTAAACATATGGGAAGGTACTTATATTTTGACTTAATTTGTAACACTCGATTCAAGATACTTTTCATTTTGACCCTTAGTTTGTAAATAGTTTTCAAATTTGGTCCCTAAGGGGCATTGTTGCCATTTTCGGAAAAATAGTACGTTGGGTGTACGCAATCAGGGGACAAACCCTAATTTTTAGGGTGTGGACCCTATTTAAGCAACATTATGACCCATGATCCTCTCATTTCCCAGTCTCCATTACCCTTTGAGCCTCATTCCGAAACCCTAACTCATCTAGAGAAAACTTGACCTCTTTATGTGTGTTTTAGTGTGTGTTGGTAAACCTTGAGGAAGAAGAAACTTGAAGAAGGATATTTGATAAAGGGACAACCTGTAGATCCATATTTCACTCATCATTTCCAGCTTCATTTAGGTATAAAGCTTGGAACTTGCTCATTGTATGCTTAGATCTAGTTATTATGGAGTTTTGTTCACTTTTTAGTCCAATAAATGACATCTAGTAGGATTCTTTCACTCCAAAAGTTAGAAGTTTCTTCTTTTGATGTTTCTGAGGTCCCTAGTCCAAAAATTTAGCATCTTGATGGATGAGGATCAACCATGCATGTGTTTATGTCCATTTGGTGGAAGTAGGATGCTGAATCTAGGGTTTGAGTTCACTTGAGCCATGCAAAGGCTCCAAGTTAGTAACGTTATGGATTAAGACATTCCCCAAGGCTTCGATCTGAAGTTTGGACGTCTGTTTGTAAGCATTAAGTGCTTAATGAAAAAAAGGATTAATGGTTGCGTACGCTGGGAGTACACAAGAGTAGTCGTTCAATTCCCCGATCAGGCAAGCCACCCAATACACCAGGCGTACTTCTGGTACGCATAGCATACTAGGCCTGGTCATGGGCTTTTGTGGTTTTGGCCATATTTGGGCTATTAGGTTTTTGGGCTTTGTTGGGTCACTAGCCTTTCTAACTTTGGGCCATTGTTAGGCTTTGGGCCTATATTGGGCTTTGGGTTTCCTTTAGGAAATTGGGCCACTATTGGGCTTTTAGTGCCATTGAGTTTGGGCCTCGATTATTGGGTCAAGTGATGGAAGGGTAAAATGGTCTTTTACCCTGGGTGTTGGACAAATGAACTAGATTCCCAGTTATGGTATATGGACCAATTATTAATTGGGGTTTTATTTGATTAGTTAGTGAGGGGATTCTCTGGCTCAGCAGCCCGATCATTTGTTTAACTGACAGCATACTGAGGTGAGTTTTCTCACTATACTGTAGGACACTAGGATATGTTATGTGCTTGTCGTCTTTGTGACTCCCTATGTATGTGTTGTATGCATATGTTCCTGTTTACTATATGTATGTAGGGTGAAATAGAATCGGGGGTGAAATAGACCCGGTACAGCCTTGTGCTGACATATGAGTTGAAATAGACTCAGGGGTGAAATAGACCCAGAGGTGAAATAGACCCCGTATGGCTTTAGGCTGACGCATGAGTTAAAATAGACTCGGGGGTGAAATAGACCCGGCACAACCTTGAGTTGGTAAATATGTATGGTATGTTGTATTTTGGGGAACTCACTAAGCTTCGTGCTTACGGTTTAAACGGTTTAAGTTTGTGATGTGTGTAAAGCCAACTAGTTTTAATCCTACTTTTCTAATGTAAATTTGACACATAATAGGCAGTGTACCTGTCAATTGGTGGTATAGTTTTTAGTAAGCAGGGTATCAAACTCAGGGAACAGTAAATTTTAAATTAACTACTAATACTATCTAAAAACAACTAATAAAAGAAGGGGTTTTCTCTAGTTTTGCAAGACTAGAAAACTTAAATATCTAACTAAAACTCAAACAAAACAAATAACAGCTAGAGAGTAAAAATCAACTAAATTCAATGGTAAAAAGGACTTCTGTTTAGGTTCGAATCAATGGATCCTATGGTTGATTTTATGGTAAATATATCGGATTAACTTTTCATTGGCTACCGATTGAGATGATTAGGTTCACGTTCGTTATTGCTAATCCTTAGAAAACAGATTAATTCAAGCAGTGGCCAGTTGTCTAAATTAATAAGTTCCCTAGTTAATTAATTCGGGTTAAGTAAGACTTGTATTGGTTAATTGAATTGGTGATTCAATTAACCTCTTGTTGATGGTGTATCACACAAGCTCACGTATTAACTTACCTATCTTCTAGTTAAATCTAGTTTCACATTCGTTATTCCTAGACATATAACTATGTGGTCCCATAAATCATATGAAATTGATAACTAAGAGATGTCCATACAACTTAATTACTGATTTATTAACAGAAAATAGTTGTTATTAATATTTGAGGTTCTTTAACAAGCTTAACAAAACAATATCACGAATTAAAATTAATCCTAACCATAAAATCACTCCATATTCACAAAATCATCTACCCTAAACAGAAGATAAAGGTTTTAGTTCATAATTGCAGTAAAAACAAACTCAAAAATGAATTCAATTAGTTCGAACATGATTCAATCAAAAGCTTAACTAAGAATGAATTAGAATTTGTCTTAATCCTCTTCAAAATCGAACTTAGGGTTGATTCCTCAGCTTCTCTCGGTCTAGCAGTACTTTCAATCGCAATCTGAGCCTCCTAGGGTTCCAGAGAAGTCCCCATCTCGATCTCAAAGTCCCTATTTATATTTTTCTGGAAACAGAGGTGACTCGTCGAGTCCCTCATTAAAAATTCGTGTACGGCAAGGACTTCTAGAGCTTCGCGAATCTTTGATCGAAATCGTCGAGTCAAGATTTGACTCGCCGAGTCCTTCTTGTTTTTGGCATTTTTCTTCTTTGCTTCAACTCCCGAACTTCCAACTGCTTCTCCTGCTTCCTTTTGCTTCCGAGCATATCTTTTGGACTGAAAATACAATTTGAACACTATTAAGTACCTTTTGTCCATAATGTGTAAATAATTAGCTAACAATTAATGAAAATCTATACTAAATATATAGTTAAATAAGCCCATATCAGTTTGTGTTTCAGGTACTTCCGGATCAAAGGGGAAGAGTTCGGGATGATTGCATCGCACATACCATGACTTTTCAAGTATTTAACTCTGATGTGTTTTGGATGATTATGAATACATTATGAATTCCCTTTGGTTTTGATAAACACGTTTGGTTGATGTTTTATTTAATATATAAAAAAATGGTTTTGAGTTTGGGACAATACAAGTTGGTATCAAAGCCTTGGTTTGAGAGATTCGGGCATACTCTCGGGTATGTCTGAACTCAAACTGAGGGTTCGGCAGATTTTTCATAAAAATAAATGTTTTATAAAAAGGGGTTTTCTAATAAAAGAAATGGGTTTGGTGCATGCAATCGACCGAGCTCAAGTAAGTTTTCCAAAAATACTCATACATGTTTTTTGTTATGCTTTGAAATGTGAATCTGTGAATCGCATGCTAGATTATGGCTAAGGATCTGCTCAGGATTGCATGATAGAATGCTAGGAGAGATGCCTTTATATGCCTACTGTATGA
Source organism: Lactuca virosa (assembly GCF_052849685.1). Classification (NCBI taxonomy): domain Eukaryota; kingdom Viridiplantae; phylum Streptophyta; class Magnoliopsida; order Asterales; family Asteraceae; genus Lactuca; species Lactuca virosa. The sequence goes on along the minus strand of NC_136432.1, from coordinate 74,149,904 downwards.
GCATGTAGACTTGCATGCTAGGACTGATGATTCGATGATAGGATGGCCTGTTTAGGACATGCTTTGATTCTGATTACTCGATGCTCAAATGTTGCTTGCTTTGTGCCTTTAGGAGTTCCCATTAACATTAGCTAACTAGTAAGCAAATATTCTAAGTTACATATTATTGAGACTAGATAATTTTAGAAGGTTAGGTTTTAACTCTATTGTGCAGCTCTTGTTTTAGTTCAATCATTGTAGTTTGAGACCTTTCATTCGAAGAATTATCTGGTGTTAGTGGTATGTAATTGTATTCGTAACCTAGTTAGACGGTGTTAGGGGGAGTTCCTGTTGGATTAGGTGTCTAAGCCCATAACTATAATTGGTATGTACTTGAATTGATAGCAGCATAGTCCTTTTGGGTTGCCCTTAAACCTAGCAACTGGACAAGAAAATTATGAAAGGAGAGATATTGATTTATTATAAGATTAATAAATTAATATAAATGATTTATTAATATGTTAAAAGATTAATATATTAATTAGAAATCATAAGGTTTAATTAATAGTTATCTAGAAATTAATTAGAATTAATTTTGGGGTTAATTGTATTAATTATAAAGTGCAGGGACTAGTTTGCAATTATCAAATAGTTGAGTGGAAGGTTCCAGAATCTCCTTGGAAGGGGGTGGACGAAATCTATAGGGGAAACCCTAATGATTTCGTCCAAGGGGCTTGGATAAGGCCTTTGGATAAGCTTAGGCCCCAAGCAAAGGAACATTAGGGTTTTCCCTAAACCCTAGATCCATCAGCTATATAAGGAGCCTTCTGGCACTCAAAATCAACCACTCTTACTTTGGTGAAACCCTACGGTCAAAAATTGCATACCCTACTCTCTCTCTCTCTCTCTCCTTCTAGTTTCCTTCTTGCTAGCTTTTGGGTGTGATTCCATTAGAGGCATTACAATTGTGGTGCTAGGCTTCCAAGAAGATCAAGATCAAAGGATTGTCAATTGTTTGCTATAACAATTGAAAGGTATGTAACTCTTAAACCCTAATTGGTATTTTCGAAAATAGCCTCTCTCCTTAGGGTTCTTGTTTTGCAATTCAAAGTTATATGTTCAATAGTTAAAACATAGATCCAAAGTAGGTTGCATGTGAACTTAGGAATTGTTTTCTAGTTTATTTGTTTTTACCTAAAACCCATCAGTGGTATCAGAGCCATTGTTTGTTTTAAATTGAATTGCTATAATGGTTGAATTGCAAATTAGGGTTTATAGCTATTAAACCCTAAAAGGCCATTTTTCGTTTTTAGGGTTTTTGGTTCAAAGGGTTTTTCGAAAAACCCTAGCCTCCATGAACCCTAATCGAAATTAGGATTAGGGTTTTGAAAAACCCTAGCCTCCTCCCTTGAATTTCGAAATATGCTTAGTATTTTTAGGGTTTCTTGTTTTGGATAATTGTTACTTGATTGGATAATTATCCTTTACCCTAATTTTCGAAATTTAGAGGGATAAGGATTAGGATTAAATTAATTGTTTAATTTGATTAGATAATCCTTACAAGATTTAATAAATTAATTAAAAGTTAATTAGTAGATAATTATTAAATCTAGTTATTTGGTTTATTTTAAATTTAAATTAATAGTTTAATTTTTCGAAATTTATATAAACCTTAAAGTTTTAAAAAAGTTTAAAACACACTTTATATATGTATTATAATTAAAAGTTAAATGTTATATATGTATAAGAATATGGTCAGTCAAATCGCTAGTATGCCTCATTCACGAAGCTAGTCTATAAGGGGGTATAAGGAAACTGCCTATAAAATGGTAGTTGAATGAGTGTCCACTCTCACCCACCGCTTCCTTGATTAGTGGAGGTCGTTAGCAGAACGGGTTTGATAGGACAACTACATCTTATTAAAAGTATAATGTTATTAAAGAAAGTACTAGAACATTATTTTACAAAATCCCAACTCTAGTTACTTTAGGAAAAATGTGAAAAGTATGCTAATCCATGAAATTGCACATTATGCTTTATTGGTCGTTAGTGGAGCGTGTGTGGATTACCAGCGCACTAATAGGCACTAATAAAGAGTAGTAATGGCTATCTCATAATTATCATTTTGGTGGAGCGTGTGTGGTTTACCGAAACATCAATAGTTAATGATAAAGACAATGAGGTTACCAAGCACATTTGCATGGTTATTCACATCTTGTTTGTGATCCTCGGTATCCCAGTCACAAATAGAAGAGCATAATCCGAGATTAAAACATGCCATTGAATAGTTTCAATGTATCTCAAAAGGAATTAGGAATTTCACTTCGTTTATTTCGTCTAATGGTGGAATTGGTGAATCGCCATTCACCTACCTTTATGAAATTTACACTTCAATCTCGGCATCCCATTTCTAAGTTGTGAATCTTCATAGTTGGATCCTAACCTTGATATTATATCTTTGGGTTATTATATTGAGGTATCTTGAAATCTAACTAAAACTATCTTTCTTTTCAGATGTCTACTCCTGGAAACACTTCTGCTTCATCATCCTCCAACCACAACTTCTCTTTGCTCAACATTTGCTCCAAAGTCGTTATGGATGGCTCTAACTATAACGATTGGATGCGTAACATCAAGATGACGATTCGATTTGAGGACAAAGAATATGCCCTTGAAAAGGAGCTCAAAGAGCTTGATGAGTCTAAAGCTACTCCTGAAGAATATGTTGCCTACAAGAAACACTATGATGATGCTACCAAAGTGGCATGCATCATGGTCGCAACCATGTCCCCAGAACTGCAGAGGTACTATGAGGACTACTGGCCCTTTGAGATGAACAAGGACCTTATGGAAAAGTACCATAAGCGAGCTCGTCAAGAAAAGTTTGAAGTAGTCAAGTCACTCATGGCTTGCAAGATGAAAGAAGGGGAGTCGGTTGTATCTCATGTGCAAAGAATGCAACGCTACATAGAGCATTTGGTCAAGCTCAACATTCACTTTGATGAGGAATTGGGCATTGACATGGTCTTGAACTCATTACCTGATTGTTATGGTCAGTTTATCCTAACTTACCATTTGAACAACACTGAGCAGACACTGGCCCAATTGCACAGCTTGTTGCAGACAGCTGAAGCAGGGATGAAGGGTAAAAGTATAGCCTCCACTCCTGCAAGTGCCCCTGTCTTGGCTATTGGACAGGGAAAGGGGAAAAAGAGGAAAGGTCCTCTTAAGCAAAATTGGAAGAGCAAGGCTCAAGCTGGGTCATCTACAAATGGCCCAAAGGCTAAGACTAATGCTACCATTCCCCATGTTTCTGATCCAAAGGATGATGGTTGCTTTTATTGCAATGACAAAGGGCACTGGAAGAGAAGCTGCCCAAAATATCTGCAGGATATCAAAGATGGCAGAGTGAAGCCATCTTCAGCAGGTATTTACACTATTTCTTCTAATAACTCATTATCTTCTCGTTCATGGGTCCTTGATACAGGATGTGGTTTTCACATCTGTTCTGATTTGCAGGGGCTAAAAGAAAGTGAGGAGGTGGAGTGAGGGAGGATAAACTTGATCATGGGGAACAGAAAGTCTTCACCAGTAACCAAGATCGGAGTTTATCAACTTTTGCTTAATAATGATGTTAGATTAGATTTATTGAATTGTTGCTATTCGTCTGAGATGACGAGAAACATTATTTCATTTCATGCATTGTTCAGACAAGGTTTTAAGTATTCTTTTAATGATTTGAATGGTTCAATATCTGTTTATAAGAATGGTGTTTTTATGTTTGAAGCTTTACCTTGTGATGGTGTGTATGAAACAGTGACTTGTGTTGATAGCTTACGAAATAGTGTATTTAATATTGACTTGTCTAATAGTTTAGACAAGGCATGCTTGTGGCATTGTCGTCTTGGACACATTAACAAGAAACACATAGCCCAACTCCAAAAGGATGGAGTGTTGGAATCATTTGACCTAAAATCAGATGATATGTGTGAATCTTGTCTTTTGGGAAAGATGATGAAATCACCATTCACAGGGTCTTATGAAAGAGGTGAAGGTCTGTTGGACCTCATACATACAGATGTATGTGGGACCTGTTGGGTTTTGAGCATTCTAACACTCCTAAGTGTACATGCAACCCTAAATGCCTTGGATCTATGTTTTCTCTATTATACATGCAAATATGAATATTCCAAGGTATTACCCTAACTAGCATACAAAACATTGATACTTGGGTAATAATATAGATAGAAAAACATACCTTGTTGATGTAGCTTGACTCCATGATGCTCGATAGCCTAGTGCCCCAAGTGTGACACCTCAAATGGTTCACACAACATCACCAACACATGGAATAACCAAGAGAAGAAGACATACATGTTCAAATCGGCTAGCCCTCTCACATATGTATCACTAGTGCCAATTTCTTGAACTAAAGGGGTTCTTATATAGTGTGGCTATTAGGGTTACACCATGTAACTCATGACTTTACCCATTCCTTATGCTCCATGGGTTTTAACCTCCATGGAGTATCCATGGATCACCACATGGGTTAAACCCAACATAAGGAATCTTGGATCATAAGCCCACATATATAAGAATGAATGATTTACACAATCAATCCCCATATATTTAATTAGTCTCTTTTTGATCACTAAATTAAGTCCAAATTAATTCTTGATCAATACTAATTAAATAACATGATTTCATATTAATATATTAGAACTTATAATATATTAATATGTCACAAAATTTCTTTTCCTCATAAACGGTCTATCCAAATGTTCCGATGCCATGCAACCCAAATGGACCATGCCGAGTCGGGTCAAGTACATACCAATTATAGTTATGGACTTAGACACTAATCCAACAGTCTCCCACTTGGATAAGTATAAAACTATTATTGCGTATGACTTCAGGAACCAACTGGCAATCGTAGCTCTCAAAAGCCGTTGTCGAACTCTGACCTTGTAGATGAACTCTGACCTTTGTCAATGACTTGTCCATTAGATAAGGGATCATATATTCCTCCATTCTAGATACCATATGGATTGAGACATGAATTATAAATCATTCTCTCTGTCCATTTGTTGTTTCCCGATTTTCGATTTATGACGACTGACTAATTGAACAAATCAAATCAGTCCAGGGCCCGGCCGAGCACTTACATTTGTCATCACCAAATCATCGAGGGGCCCACAGATATCGCTTTTATCCTGAAGGTAAAAGGAATGGATAAACTTCGACTCATATGGCTTGTTCTACTACTTGTTGAATCGTACACAAAAGCACGTTTTATAACATCGAGTTACCAATGCGTTTTCACGCAATCAATGTACAACCAACTTATAGTAACAACTCATATCTCTAGGTTTGAAGAATATAAGATATTATCGTCTCATGATCACTCGTGATAAAATCCATGAAGTGATTCAAATGAGCACGGGTTGAATCCAATACTCAGAACTTATGAGCACTCATGAGTGTTGTAGCACCTCTTTTCTATGTCCAACATCTTGGACATCTACAAGCCAACTCATGACAGTCTTGATTCATATCTACTTCCAACATATGACCGACTGTGGATGGTTTGAATAACTTAGTCATTCGGAAAAATGACCTAGTTTATTCTGGAAGTCAAAACATGCAAAATGAAACACAAGAATAATTGAATCTAGTATGGTATCAAAACCTATGAATATAAATAGAACACTTTTTATTTATCACCATACTGATTACTCATTATTCATTGTTTCGGTTTTTATCAACTTTATACTTGAATTAAAACACTAGTTGTCCCATGCTCCAAGCATGTACACTATGTTTTTCTAAACACTAGTCATGCCATACACCAAGTATGCATACTAAGTTTGTCTATGATCTTTACTTTGTGAACTAGATCGATTGAACATAATTTCAATGATTCTCTTTTCACACTCCCAAATCCTTATCGAAAATGTAAGAATTCCAAATTCCTATCATTTACCGAAATCTGATAGATTTTTAAACTTATATGCACGATCCTCTTGTAATGTTTATGCACACAGTCACAAAGACTTGTCAACATACATTACAGAGTATTCCAATGGAGATCAACTCCATGGAAACATCCTTCTTGCATTAAGTTTTTCTATCTTTACACAGATTGAATAACTTCCACCTATGGAATCATTTCCATGTTCCCATTTTAACTATCATTTCTGAACAAGAGTTGCCTCTTTTCAGAATATGTCAATATGGTCCTTCCAAAAATTTAACACTATACTTCCAACTGTCCCCGAGCAACCAATCTTTGGTAATCCTCAGATTGTTCTCGACAATTGCTTAATCATTTTAGTCATGTCCAATTCTAGACCTTTTCCCTTCTTAATGCCTCTGGGCATTTGGAAAATTTAGAAAGGATGAATATTATAGCACATGCAATCGATCCTATATCCGAAGCATATGGGACACGATTCATGATGTCTCACATAAAGACTAAACCAGTCTTTTGCTATAATATCTCCATTTCAATTTGCCAAGTTCTCATAATTCAGATTATGAAAAGGGATGTCGTAATCATAATCGAATTTTAGAACGCAAATAATAGACCCATATATAGAATTTCCTTATGTTGAGCCATTCCAACATGAAATTTATATATATATCTTTGACTAAATATGATTAAAACCTCAATCTAAGCTTTTAGAACTGAAGTGAAGTATATATTTTCCTCTCCCTTAATTATAGCAAAACAACTTTTTCCCAATTGAAACTTTGTTTTCCATAATTAACATTGCTAACTTGCAACCTTTATCATAATTATCATGCTCCCACTAACATGATGATTATTAGCATAACACTTATGCTCCCACTAGCTTTGACATGTACTCAGAAATCAGCTAACCTTCTAGAAAAACAATACTTTATTGACTTTCTTACCAAAGTTCAGATTTCTGATACTAGATTTCTTTGATAAAACTTTATCAATATCATACACCTTATCTTAGATAGCTCACAGGTGTGTTTAAACAATTTTAAGAACTATGAAAAGGGATGCCGTAATCATAGTCTCGATTGTTTAGACCTTTGCCACTGCTTCAAATCTACTTGGTGGAAGTGTTTCCTCACCATCATTTTCATGAATCGGAGAGAAACCTTATGACCCTTAGATTTTATGGTGTATGTGTTCTTATCCATGTGAATTGTCAAAGCCATAGTCACAAGACAAAGATAATGACAAATCCAAACTCATATGGACTGAACTCAATCTTAATTTCTTGCCATCTGGCAGCTCAAGGGCCTATCATTGCTTCCAAGTTCTTATGCAACCAATTGAGAACTCTAAGAACTCATATGCAAAGCCAACTTTAACTGGAATGGGCACAGAAATAAAGTATGTCAATACGATAGGTTATAAACCTCACGTCGTGTGCTAGTGTTAAACTACAGGTTTTTATTCTTGATTAGATCTTGAAATTCTTTTCAGGATCTTTAAGACTCCCACTGTCCTCTTGACATATAAGACTATCTTGTCAAATATTCAAGATATAGTGCGGATTCTTTATCAAGACAAATATTTCACACAATTGGCCTTAGTTGGTCTTTGTTTTATCCAAAACATCACAACTTACCAATTTCAAATGTACAAGAGTAGAAACTTTTACTCTTACATTTGACAAGTGTTTTAAACCTTCTTTAAGACATCTCACTCAAGTTACAATCTTAGAGTATAACTCTAAGAATTGTTTTTGGAACGAAGTATGAATCATCTTCTTGATTTAACCACTTCAACAATTTATAACTCCTCTTCTTAACTATCAGAATGCACTTAGAGGATGAATTGTGATAAGGTCTCAAAATCATTAAGATGGTCTTAAAACATGATACTAAAGTACTCTCCCATCTTTTCAAATTTGAGAAACTTTTATCTTTCTGCCTAATTTGATTCTTCTCATTCGTTCTGCCATACATCGAAAATTTTTCCAATGCTACAGAATTATACTTAAACTTATAAGTATAACCATATTTACTAAACTTTAGTAAATCATGACGAATAGTCTTATCGATCTTTTGTGGTGGACTTGATCAGTGCACCAGAATGTGTACTTGATCCCTTAGTCCTTTACTTGACTCACACATCCATGAGAACCAGTAGTTAGTCTTAATTTTTCTAATGCTTGAAAGTTCTCATTCATCATGCTATACAAGTTGCATGATTCCAAGTTTCTATCCAACTGAAACTTGGGTGATGAGAATCTTTCCTTATTTGGTAAATTTAGACATTACCACAAATGAAAGAATCAAATTCACTTTCCAATTTTGCTAGCAATGGAATCATACAAACAACAATTTTCACAAATGCCATTGTAAGGATACTTAAAATAAATAAAATCAAAAATTTCCTTTTATTTTAAAACTTTGCGGAAAAACTTATCCTTACCATCCATATGAAAACCTTGTTGTTATCTATTCTTAAGCAATGTGTCATAACTCCTAAGTAACAGCTTCAAAATTCTGATGCGATCGAAATCCATCTTCGCGATCAGAAGCAACATATACTTCCTTTAAGCTTTCTCTCTTTTCTTTGATTCTTATAACATCACCATGTGACCCAGTCACATTATGTAATAGAATCTCCAAATAGGAGCTTAACAGAGTTAGACAATGGACTTTACCTGAAGTAGAGTCAAACTTATTGACTTTAACATCCTTAGGTAAATTTGGCAGCTTAGCAACCAATGCCCTTTCCTTTGGCAATAGATACCTATGGGCTCTTGATAATAGGACTATCTCAGACTTAGCCTCTCTCTTTACCATTTGGTCAACCGAGTTGACTATGGCCGATCCCTTTCCATTGGGAAGAGAGAGCTTTACTAGATATCCAATGTCATCATTGTCATTATCCATAAAGTTTTAGGAAGTTGATCTTAGCAAATAGATAAGATCATTAAGGGTCTTGTCATAGTCTGTTTCATAGGAGTCCCAAAGGAACTCATTATGTGACTTAGAAAGTAGTTGAGCCACCAACTTTCTCAAGACTTTGACACCCAACTCTCCCGGCTTGTCAATATGTGACTACATCTCCAAGATGTGATCACACATAGACCTTTGCTTGCCAATAGGGCTTGAGTGACCTTAAATTTTTCAAGAACTTGTGGTTTAGGGAGAATAATTGGAGGAGGTAAAAGAAGTATGATTTCCATGGGACATCATCTTCATTTAGGAAATCTTGTTTCAAGAGATTTGGGAAGATCATAAATGTCTAAACCAGACATCTTTTGGGAGATATTCAAGATAGTTGATTTAAAGTCCTTAATATAACACCCAATATGAAATATTAAGGCTAGGACCCAACACAATACTTTTATAACTTGGAAGAGGGATGCCGTAATCCAAGCTATAAAATATTTGAAGGTAGGTGAATGACAATTCACCAATTTCCACCAAGATAAACGAAATGTATTATTAGGTTATAATTGGCTTTGAAACTCCTAGATTCTTTTGAGATTCATTGAACTTTTTCAATGGCATGTTTCAATATCGAGTGTGCCCTTCAGGTTTTGTGACTGGGATGCCGAGGATCACAAAACAAGGTGTGAAGTAACCATGCAAATTACTTGGTACTGTTAAATGTTTATCACCCAACCGATGTGCCGGTAAACCACACACGCTCCACCGGCCTATGATAAACTTTAAGAAACCCTTTGCCTACCTTGTTAAGTCTAAGTTAGTGTGTCGGTAAACCACACACGCTCCACCAACGACTTAAACAAGGTGCAAAGTGTAATTTCATGGATTAGCACCTTTATTCACATTTTCCTAAGTAACTAAGATTGGGAATTAATAAATGTTTAGTTACTTAGTATTTATCATTAATACTTTTAATGAAGGGAGAATTATAGTCCTTGTCCTACCTGTTCGGCTAACGACCCTCCACCAGTCAAGGAAGCGGTGGGTGAGAGTGGACACCCATTAAACTGCCATTTTATAGGTAGTAACCTTATACCCCCCTTATAGACCGGCTTCATGAATGAGGCCTACTAACGGTAAGACTGACTTGCTCTTATACATATATATATATATATATATATATATATATATATATATATATATATATATATATATATATATATATATTATTAACTTATAATATTATAAAGTATAAGGGTTGAATTTTAACTTTTAAAATTCTAAGGGCTTAACTTGGAATTAAAGTATTCATAAGAGAAAACTTTTCAAATTCCAAAACTTGAGGGCAAGTTTTGCAACTATTCAAAACTAATTAATTCCATAACTTATGTGTTTAAAGTAGTTTTAATTATAAAACTCTTCAAGTTCCATAACTTGAGGACAAGTTATGCAAGACTTTAAACTAATGAAAGAATGTAACTTTTCTTTATTTTTGTAACTTATGGAACTAATTAAGGTTACACATTTTATTACTTAATGAAGTGACTCTTGAACCTCCATAACTTGAGGACAAGTTATGGAGTCATAAAACCATTCAATGAAGACAAGACTCTTCATTTTGTAACCTTTGCCAACTTTTATGAGTTTTAAGAAACTTTAATGTGACTTTTCATGTAACTTGAGGACAAGTTACACAAACACATTTTAGAATCATCTCTTAGATTAAAATGGATTGAAAACAACAATTTCTAATAATTTTTCTATTAATCTAAGCAACTCATAAGAACAAGATAATTTAATCAAACTTTTTCATGTAATTAGACTAACCATTAAACTAATACAAAACATGAATCTCTTGACAATTATCTTTGAAATTGGATTAGAATGAACATTACCACATCAAAAACAGGGTTATAGGTTCAAAAACAGCTTATGGTAATGTTCCTAGTCCATTTCTAGCCAAAAAACTCGAAGATATGCTGTCAGGGGCTCCTACTCGTCGAGTGTATGAACCTACTCGACGAGTAGGATGATTTTCTTCATGGACTCGGCGAGTTCATCAGTGGACTCGGCGAGTCCAATGCCCAGAATGCCCGAAATTCGACTTTTTCAGCATTTTTCAGCAATTTGCATCAAGTATAATTGAAAACAAGCCTAGGCTCTGATACCACTGTTGGGTTTTGAGCATTCTAACACTCCTAAGTGTACATGCAACCCTAAATACCTTGGATCTATGTTTTCTCTATTATACATGCAAATATGAATATTCCAAGGTATTACCCTAACTAGCATACAAAACATTGATACTTGGGTAATAATATAGATAGAAAAACATACCTTGTTGATGTAGCTTGACTCCATGATGCTCGAGAGCCTAGTGCCCCAAGTGTGACACCTCAAATGGTTCACACAACATCACCAACACATGGAATAACCAAGAGAAGAAGACATACATGTTCAAATCGGCTAGCCCTCTCACATATGTATCACTAGTGCCAATTTCTTGAACTAAAGGGGTTCTTATATAGTGTGGCTATTAGGGTTACACCATGTAACTCATGACTTTACCCATTCCTTATGCTCCATGGGTTTTAACCTCCATGGAGTATCCATGGATCACCACATGGGTTAAACCCAACATAAGGAATCTTAGATCATAAGCCCACATATATAAGAATGAATGATTTACACAATCAATCCCCATATATTTAATTAGTCTCTTTTTGATCACTAAATTAAGTCCAAATTAATTCTTGATCAATACTAATTAAATAACATGATTTCATATTAATATATTAGAACTTATAATATATTAATATGTCACAAAATGTCTTTTCCTCATAAACGGTCTATCCAAATGTTCCGATGCCATGCAACCCAAATGGACCATGCCGAGTCGGGTCAAGTACATACCAATTATAGTTATGGACTTAGACACTAATCCGACAGGACCTTCAGATCAACTACAAGGGATGCTAATCGATTCTATGTGACTTTCACTGATGATTATAGCAGATATGGCTATATCTACTTAATCAAACATAAGTCAGAAACCTTTGAAAAGTTCAAAGAGTTTAAGCATGAGGTCGAAAATCAATTGGGCAGGAAGATAAAGGTACTTAGATCCGATAGAGGCGGCGAGTATCTTAGTATCGAGTTCAACGACTATCTAAAAGAATGTGGAATAGTCTCACAATTAACTCCTCCTAGGACACCACAGTTAAATGGTGTAGCTGAGAGGCATAATAGAACCTTGTTAGACATGGTTCGTTCTATGATGAGTTGTGCTTCGCTTCCTATTCACTTTTGGGGGTATGCCTTAGAGACAGCCGCCCACATCCTCAATCTTATCCCTACAAAGAAGGTTGCCAAAACACCTCACGAACTGTGGACGGGGAAAGTTCCCTCGTTAGCACATATTAAAGTCTAGGGTTGTGAAGCTTTCGTAAGGCGAGAGACTCACGACAAGCTAGCAGCTAGAAGTGAGAAATGTGTTTTCATTGGTTACCCAAAACAGTCTTTTGGATATTTGTTCTACAGACCTAGTGAAAACGTGGTCTTTGTAGCACGAAGAGGAGTCTTTCTAGAAAGAGAGCTCATATTCAAAGAGGACAGTGGGAGCACCATAGACCTTGAAGAAATTCAAGAGTTAGCCAATGAAGGAACCTTAGATGACACTAGCACTCAACCAGAGGAAACAGTTCCTGTTGAACCAGTTGATAACTCATTACCTCTTCGAAGATCCACTAGGGTGAGTGTGCCACCTGAGTTGTATGGTTTTCATATTACTTCAGATAGTGACACATTCATCAGTGATAGGACACTGGTAAATTTAGATGAACCAGTTACTTACAAGGAAGCAATGGCAGGCCCAGAGGCTTCCAAGTGGAAAGAGGCAATGGACAGGGAGATTAAGTCCATGTATGACAACCATGTTTGGAATTTGGTTAATAGTGCACCAGGTCGTAAGACAGGTGGGTGCAAATGGATCTTCAAGAAGAAGACAGACATGGATGGAAATGTGCACACATTCAAGGCTCGACTGGTTGCAAAAGGTTTCACTCAAACCCCAGGGGTTGACTATGATGAGACCTTCTCGCCGGTAGCCAAGATTAAATCTATTAGGATATTGCTCACCATAGTTCTCTGTCATGACTATGAAATCTGGAAGATGGATGTCAAGACTGTTTTCCTTAACCGGAAGTTGGCTGAGGATGTTTACATGAATTAGCCAGAGGGTTTTGTTGATGCAAAGTTTCCCAATAGAGTGTGCAAGCTTGAGAAATCCATTTATGGATTGAAACAAGCATCTCGCAGCTGGAATCTTTGCTTCCATGAGAAAGTCAAAGAGTTTGGTTTCTCTAGAAGTGAAGATGAGTTTTGTGTGTATATCAAGGCTAGTGGGAGTATAGTAACTTTTCTGGTGTTATATGTCGATGACATATTACTCATTGGTAACGACGTTCCAACCTTGAAAGATGTTAAGTCTTGGCTTGGAAAGTGTTTTGCCATGAAAGACCTTGGAGAAGCTGCCTATATTCTTGGGATTAGAATATTGAGAGATAGAAAGAAGAGACTGATTGGACTTAGTCAGAGCACATACTTGGATAAGGTACTAAAGAGGTTTAGTATGGAAAATTCCAAGAAGGGAGAGCTACCTATCCAAAGCAATACCAAATTGAGTAAGACTCAATGCCCGAGTACAGATGAGGAAATAGCTGACATGAGTCGTGTACCTTATGCTTCCGCTGTCGGATCGATCATGTACGCTATGACATGTACTCGTCCTGATGTGGCCTTTGCTTTAAGCATAGTTAGTCGCTATCAGGGAAATCCGGGTAGAGCTCATTGGCTAGCGGTTAAGAATATACTCAAGTATTTGCGAAGGACAAATGTAACGACGTAAGTTTTCAAAACAATTTTTCATTTTTTTTTAAACATGCTTTCATTCATAAAATATCAGAGTAATCCAATGTATCACATGTTATCATAATACAAATCCCAAGATCTCCAAATACATAATCCTCTCAATGTGTACGAATCATGTCGGCGCCTTCCCACGGTCCTCGCTAGTACCTGAAACACATATCACCACAACTGTAAGCATAAATGCTTAGTGAGTTCCCCAAAATACCACATACAACACATACGCCACTCGAGGCTACAGTACGACCCTCCGGTCGATGTGTCTCAGCGGGACCCTCCAGTCCTGTAGCTCGTTGGACCCTCTGGTCCGGTCATAGCTCGTCGGACCCTTCGGTCCAGTCTGTGTCGTTGGACCCTTCGGTCCGGTCTATATCGTTGGGCCCTCCGACCCGGTCTGTTCAACACATAGCATACATATAACACAATGCACATAATCTCATATATACACATAGCATACAAGACCCTCTGGTCTACACATAAATACCACTCTAGGTAATGTATATTGAGAAGACTCACCTCGTATGATGTCTAGTAACTCACGTGCTCGAAAATCCTGAATCTCGAAATAACGACCTAGCCCCGCCTAATCACATAAAGTAATTATTTCAAATCATTAACGGCTCTCAAGGCTAGACTAAATCCCTTTCTACAATCCCACAGAAGGGTAAAAGACCATTTTACCCCTCCCTGCCCCAAAAGTCCACATGTTGACCAAAACCCTAAAAGTCAACGAAAGTCAACAGCAAGCAGTACGAGGGGCGTACCAGCTCTTGTACGCGGGGCGTACTCCAGCGATCCAGAATCGGGGTCTCGGACCCTTACGCTGCGCGTACTGAGAGTTACGCCCAGCGTAAGTCTTAGTTTTAGCCATTCATGGATTTTGGTCTTAAACGGTTAAGACACTTCTTCAACTTCCAGATCTGACTCTCCTTAAGCCTCTTATCCCATAAAGTCGGAACCTTTAAGCCTTTGCATGGCTGTAAAGGTCCCTACACCCTCTAACACCTTTCCTTTCTCCTCCAAAGGTCTAAATCTAATGCATGGCTCAATATTTACGTCCAAGATTGCATTTTTATGAACATACAACTCATCTAGTCCTGAAATATGATAGATCTAGGCCAATGGAGACCATTTGCTCATAAAGTATCCATCTTGGGACCAAAAACCCTAGAAATTGGTCCAAGAAGCACACAACACAAAAGACAAGGCAAGTTTTGAGCTTTTTACCTCAGGAAGAAGCTCCAACCTCTGAAAAGCTCGGATCTACTCTTTCCCACAAACTTCTAGCTTCCAAAATGGCCTCTTCTTCTCTTCCACCACCTTGATATGACACTTAGAAGCTTAGAACATCCACACACTAGCTAGAAACGAAGGAGGACTCTCTTTTAGGGTTTCACTCTCTGAAATGGAGGCTGAGGTCAAGGCCATAGCATTCCTTTTATAGTGCTCAAGTCATATTAGGGTTTTTGCATCTGGCCCGGTTACGCCCGGCGTAACCTTGGTACGCCCAGCGTACCTTTAAGGGTCGGCGTCCATTTCAAGCGCATGAGTACGCGCAACGTACTCTTCAGTACGCCCAGCATACTCATTTGCCATAACTTTCCTTTTAAGGGCTAAACTTGACAACTTGGAAAAGAAGAAGGGTTAAATAGTTGTACCTGAATTTCGGGATGTTACAATTCTCCCCCACTAGAACCAGACTTCGCCCTCGAAGTCTCATGCTGAAAACAACTCCGGATGCTGCTCCCGCATCTCTGACTCTGTCTCCCAAGTCAGCTCCGACCCTCTCCGATGTTGCCACTGAACCTGAACCAGGGGCACTTCCTTGTTCCTCAGAACCTTGAACTTTCTATCCACAATCGCGATTGGCCTCTCAGCATAATTCAGGCTCGCATCCACTTGAATATCCTCCAGTAGTACCACCGCCGACTCGTCGGCTATACACTTCCTCAACCAAGACACGTGGAAGGTATCATGAATCTGGCTCAGCTCCTCAGGTAGCTCCAACCGATATGCTACCCTGCCCACCCTCGCGGTCACCCTGAACGGACCGATGTACCGGGGCCCCAACTTGCCCCTCTTCCTGAATCGGATCACTCCTTTCCACGGAGATACTTTCAGGAGTACGAAGTCTCCTACCTGGAACTCAAGCTCGGATCGTCGTCTATCCGCATAACTCTTCTGACGACTATGGGCCGTCAGCAACCTCTGTCTAACCTGTTGTATCTGCTCTGTCTTCTGCAGCACTATCTCAGTGCTACCCATCACACGTTGTCCTACCTCTCCCCAACAAATGGGAGTCCGACACCTCCTCCCATACAACAACTCGAAGGGAGGCATACCAATGCTAGAATGGTGGCTGTTGTTGTAGGAAAACTCAGCCAACGGCAAGTACGTGTCCCAACTTCCTCCGAAGTCCAACACACATGCTCGAAGCATGTCCTCGAGCGTCTGAATCGTCCGCTCACTCTGTCCGTCCGTCTGGGGGTGGTAGGCGGTGCTGAAATGCAAACTCGTGCCCAACTCCTCGTGGAACTTCTTCCAAAACCTGGAAGTGAAACGTACATCTCGATCTGACACAATCGAGATCGGCACCCCATGCCGCGATACCACCTCCCTCACATACAACTCGGCCAACCTCTCAGCAGAAGAGCCCTCACTGATAGCAATAAAATGCGCGCTCTTTGTCAGTCGGTCGACGATCACCCAAATTGCATCGACACCCCTCGCGGTCCTCGGCAATTTGGTGATGAAATCCATGGAAATCTGTTCCCACTTCCACTGGGAAACCTCAAGCGGCTGCAACTTGCCATGCGAACGCTGGTGCTCGGCCTTAACCTGGCGACAGGTCAAGCACCTCTCGACAAACCACGCGACATCCCTCTTCATACAGGGCCACCAATAATCTTTCTTCAGGTCCAAATACATATTCGTGGCCCCGAGATGGATCGAGAACCTCGATCTATGAGCCTCCTCCATCAGAATGGTACGTGCCCCACCTGCATATGGCACCCAAATCCGACCTTGAAAGGTCATCAGCCCTCGACTATCGGTAACGAACTCGGACACCTGCCCGATCACCCGCTCCCTCTTGCGGTTCTCCGGTATCACGGCCTCTGCCTTGGCCTCCCGAATGGTGTCCAACACCGGAGTCATCACTGTCAATCTCAAGCAAACATCTCGTATCGGGGCGCTCTCCGCCCTACGGCTCAGAGCATCAGCTACCACATTAGCCTTGCCCGGGTGGTACAGGATCTCACAATCGTAATCCTTTACCACGTCCAACCATCTCCTCTGGCGCATATTCAGGTTGGGCTGATCCATCAAATACTTCAAGCTCTTGTGGTCCGTGTATATAGTACACCGAACCCCATACAGATAGTGACACCAGATCTTGAGGGCGAACACCACTGCCCCCAGCTCCAGATCGTGGGTCGGATATCGCGTCTCATGAGGCTTCAGCTGCCTCGATGTGTACGCTATCACATGCCCCCTCTGCATAAGTACTGCACCCAACCCTGATATCGACGCGTCACAATACACCACAAAATCATCCATCCCTTCCGGGAGGGCTAACACCGGGGCTTCGCATAATCTTTGGCGAAGTGTCTCAAATGAGGTCTGCTGCTCCGGACCCCATGAAAAAGTAACGCCCTTCCGGGTTAACCTGGTGAGAGGCACGACGATCTTGGAGAAATCTTTAATAAATCTCCTATAGTAGTCGGCCAACCCCAGAAAACTCCTGATCTCGGTGGGGGTTCTCGGCACCTCCCAACTCATCACCCCCTCAATCTTGGCCGGATCGACCAATATCCCATTCTGATTAACGAGATGTCCCAGGAACTGGACCTCTCGTAACCAGAAATCACACTTGGAGAATTTGGCATAAAGCCTCTCCGTCCTCAATACCCCGAGAATATCTCTCAGATGCTCCTCGTGTTGCTCTCTAGATCTCGAATACACCAGTATATCGTCGATGAACACGATCACCGAACGATCCAACATCGGTCTACACACCCTGTTCATGAGATCCATGAACGCTGCTGGTGCATTGGTGAGCCCGAAAGGCATCACCACGAACTCGTAATGCCCATAACGAGTCCTGAACGCCGTCTTCTGGATATCCTCATCGCGCACTCTCATCTGATGATATCCAGACCTCAGATCAATCTTGGAGAACCAAGATGCTCCCTGCAACTGATCGAACAAATCGTCGATCCTCGGTAATGGGTAACGGTTCTTGACCGTCAACTTGTTCAACTCCCGGTAATCAATGCACATCCGGTGTGAACCATCCTTTTTCTTGACAAAAAGGATCGGCGCTCCCCATGGCGAGCTACTCGGTCGAATAAACCCCTTCCCCAGCAGCTCCTGAAGCTGCGAGGATAACTCCTGCATCTCTGGCGGCGCAAGGCGATAGGGCGCCTTGGCGATAGGCGCCGCTCCCAGAACCAAATCGATGCGAAACTCCACATGCCTCTCGGGAGGCACACCCGACAACTCCCCAGGGAAAACGTCCGGGAACTCACGCACTATCGGCACATCATCAACAGAACTAGGTCTCCCCGCTACTACTCGTGTATCCATCACATAGGCCACAAACCCACTACAGCCCTGCTGTAGACTCTGCCTCGCTCTAGCAGCCGAACAGAATGCTGACCCTGAACGGGTACCCTCACCGTACACCGTAAGAACTCCCCCACTAGGGTCTCGTATCGTCACTAACTGTCGCTCGCAGTCTATAACTGCCCCAAAACGGCTCAACCAAGCCATACCCACTATAACACATACATCCCCCATCGCAATCGGGACCAGATCAATCGGAAACTCAACCCCGAAGATCTCGAGTACACATCCCCGAATCACATCCGTAGCATATACCGCTCGCTCGTCAGCTATGGAAACTCGTAAAGGTCGACTCAACGCCTCTCGCTGGATACTGATGTGCTGACTAAACTCTATCGACACAAAAGACCGACTCGTACTCTAGTAAAATAACACCAAGGCAGGTACATAACCCACAAGAAAAGTACCTACGCATATCATAATATAAGCACAATATCTCAAACTCAGCATAAATAAATGAAAGAACACATACCAGCTACGACATCGGGCGCTGCGCGGACCTCCTCTGCTGTCAACTGGAAAGCTATCCCGCGAGCCCTCGGTGCCTCGGCCTTCACTGGCCGGGTCTCAGTAGCTCGAGCAGCTGGCGTAGATCCCTGCGCTGATCCCTGCAGTAGCTGTGGGCACTCGACCTTCCGATGGCCGGTCTGGTTGCAATGAAAGCAAACTGTGAACCCCTTGGGGCAATCCCTCGCATAGTGCCCCTCCTTCCCGCATTTGTAACACACCCCAGATCTGCACACTCCCTCGTGGCTCTTGCCGCACTTCCCGCAAGTGCGGCCCTTCGGACCCCCAGATCTCGAATCAGCGGGCTTTGCCCGCTTGGCTGCCGGCTGCGCCTGTGCCGGTCGCCTGTCCCTCCTCTGAGACTCGGCCTCCTCCCTGACCTGAGTCTCCAGCTCGATCTCTCTCTTCCGGGCATTTGCCTGGAGCTCGGCAAATGTTCGGTACGACGAGTTCGCTACGAACTCACGGATATCCCTCCTCAGTATGCTCAAGTACCGGCTCATACGTGCCTGCTCAGTCGACACGTGCTCAGGGCAAAACAACGCCCTCTCATGAAACATCCTTGTAATCACTGTCACGGACTCAGTTCCCTGCTTGAGGGACAAGAACTCATGGGCTAGACGTTCCCTCTCCACAGGGGGAACATACTCATCTTGAAACATCGTGGTGAACCTCTCCCAGGTCACCGCAGTCAGCTCTGCCGTAGTGAAGTCTGCCGTCACAAACTTCCACCAGTCCTTCGCTCCCAAGCAAAGTTGGTTCAGCGCAAACCGAACCCTCAGATGCTCTGGACACGAGCAGGTGTAGAAGCATCCCTCGATATCAGAAATCCACCTCATCGCAGCAATCGGGTCCTGTGTCCCATCAAACTCTGGTGGCTTCGTGTTGCTGAACTCTCGGTACAGCAACGAGTCACCTCCCTGCGGCCTGGCAGCAGCAACAGCTGCGGTGGCCGCAGCAACAACAGCCTCAGTAAGAGCGGCATACCGCTCATCAAAAGTCTCGATCAACGTGGTCTTGATAGACCCCGAACATCTCTGGTATCTCAGCTCGAATGGTCGCAGCCACCTCCTCATGAATCAACCTACGGATCTCCTCATCACTGGTACCACTGGTACCACTGCCTCCTGGGTGGTGGCGCGTCCCAGCCATGATGTCTCTGAAATACAACACAAAAGAAATCAGAGACTAGCTCAAGTATACTCGCACTCGATACTCAACCCTACTTGCTCTTTAGTACCCTAAGGATTCTTACTTAGAGTGCGCACTGCTCCGGTGTTTTCAGTAGTACGGGCCCTATACTACCGTCCACACCGCATCAGTATTCACCCTAAGTCCTCCTCCTTAGATCCCAGATCACAAGTACTCTATATCTCACTGGCATAGGCTACCCTTCGGTAGACCTCTCATCAGCTCTTCCCTGCTACCTACTCGCTCTCAAGCATCACATAGCAGCAAAAATCCTTCCTAGGCTAAGGCATCATAAAATCAGGCCACTCTAGTCCTAATATGAATACCTAGCCAACTCTAGCATGCATATCATATCATAACATATCTCATGACACATAATGTAAGGGTATTTTGGGAAATCACCGTTCGGGCGCTGGCTGATCGTACACACTGCTCCGTTCTGCTTTTCTCAAAATCTTTTACTTTTTTAGAAAAATTATTTATTTTATGAAAAACTTTCTCATTTCCTCAGTTTGAGTTCAGATTCATCCAAAGATGCACCCGAATCCCTCAAACCAAGGCTCTGATACCAACTTGTAACGACGTAAGTTTTCAAAACAATTTTTCATTTTTTTTAAACATGCTTTCATTCATAAAATATCAGAGTAATCCAATGTATCACATGTTATCATAATACAAATCCCAAGATCTCCAAATACATAATCCTCTCAATGTGTACGAATCATGTCGGCGCCTTCCCACGGTCCTCGCTAGTACCTGAAACACATATCACCACAACTGTAAGCATAAATGCTTAGTGAGTTCCCCAAAATACCACATACAACACATACGCCACTCAAGGCTACAGTACGACCCTCCGGTCGATGTGTCTCAGTGGGACCCTCCAGTCCTGTAGCTCGTTGGACCCTCTGGTCCGGTCATAGCTCGTCGGACCCTTCGGTCCAGTCTGTGTCGTTGGACCCTTCGGTCCGGTCTATATCGTTGGGCCCTCCGGCCCGGTCTATTCAACACATAGCATACATATAACACAATGCACATAATCTCATATATACACATAGCATACAAGACCCTCTGGTCTACACATAAATACCACTATAGGTAATGTATAGTGAGAAGACTCACCTCGTATGATGTCTAGTAACTCACGTGCTCGAAAATCCTGAATCTCGAAATAACGACCTAGCCCCGCCTAATCACATAAAGTAATTATTTCAAATCATTAACGGCTCTCAAGGCTAGACTAAATCCCTTTCTACAATCCCACAGAAGGGTAAAAGACCATTTTACCCCTCCCTGCCCCAAAAGTCCACATGTTGACCAAAATCCTAAAAGTCAACGAAAGTCAATAGCAAGCAGTACGCGGGGCGTACCAGCTCTTGTACGCGGGGCGTACTCCAGCGATCCAGAATGGGGGTCTCGGACCCTTACGCTGCGCGTACTGAGAGTTACACCCAGCGTAAGTCTCAGTTTTAGCCATTCATGGATTTTGGTCTTAAACGGTTAAGACACTTCTTCAACTTCCAGATCTGACTCTCCTTAAGCCTCTTATCCCATAAAGTCGGAACCTTTAAGCCTTTGCATGGCTGTAAAGGTCCCTACACCCTCTAACACCTTTCCTTTCTCCTCCAAAGGTCTAAATCTAATGCATGGCTCAATATTTACGTCCAAGATTGCATTTTTATGAACATACAACTCATCTAGTCCTGAAATATGATAGATCTAGGCCAATGGAGACCATTTTCTCATAAAGTCTCCATCTTGGGACCAAAAACCCTAGAAATTGGTCCAAGAAGCACACAACACAAAAGACAAGGCAAGTTTTGAGCTTTTTACCTCAGGAAGAAGCTCCAACCTCTAAAAAGCTCGGATCTACTCTTTCCCACAAACTTCTAGCTTCCAAAATGGCCTCTTCTTTTCTTCCACCACCTTGAAATGACACTTAGAAGCTTAGAACATCCACACACTAGCTAGAAACGAAGGAGGACTCTCTTTTAGGGTTTCACTCTCTGAAATGGAGGCTGAGGTCAAGGCCATAGCATTCCTTTTATAGTGCTCAAGTCATATTAGGGTTTTTGCATCTGGCCCGGTTACGCACAGCGTACCTTTAAGGGTCCGCGTCCATTTCAAGCGCATGAGTACGCGCAGCGTACTCTTCAGTACGCTCAATGTACTCATTTGCCATAACTTTCCTTTTAAGGGCTAAACTTGACAACTTGGAAAAGAAGAAGGGTTAAATAGCTGTACCTGAATTTCGGGATGTTACAACGAAGGACTGGGTCCTTGTACTTGGTGGCAAAGATACTTTGAGAATAGATGGTTACAGTGATGCCAACTTTCAAACGGATAGAGATAACTTCCGTTCTCAATCAGGCTGGATATTTTTACTGAATGGAGGAGCAGTTACTTGGAAAAGTTCCAAGCAAGATACGGTGGCTGATTCTACTTGTGAATCAGAGTACATAGCAGCGAGTGAAGCATCAAAAGAATCAGCTTGGTTGAGGAACTTCATCAGAGATCTCGGAGTTGTTCCAACCATCCAGGAGCCTACGGAACTGTTCTGCGATAATGAAGGAGCGGTTGCCTTAACAAAGGAACCCGGAGATCATGGTAAAACCAGACATATCGAAAAAAAGTACCATTTCATAAGACATAGAGTAGAAGAAGGCCATCTTGTGGTAAAGAGGGTATCATCTGAAGACAACCCAGCAGACACCCTCACAAAGGGTCTGAGTAGGGTTAAGCATATTCAGCATGCTCGGAGCATTGGACTGAGAGATGATATTAGTTATAATAGTTAGATTAATTTTTGTTCTGAAACTTGTAACAAAGTAAATGTAATTGACTTTCGGTGATTAAATAATAAAGTATTATTTATGAGTTTGGTTACTGCCTTTTGTCAATTGTTTATTATTGTGTTTCATATTTTGCATGTTTTACTTCCTGAATAATATGATTATTCAAATTCCACAGTCGCTCGTACTTTTGGAAGTAAGCAGTGAATTAAGACTGTCATGAGTTGGATTGCAGATTGTCTAAGTATAGACATAGGAATAGAATTGTTGCAATGATTCATGAGTACTCAGAAATTCATATTTGAGTACTGGATAAACCCTCGCTCAGAGTATTACTTCATGGAATTCATCACGAGTAATACTGAGACGATAATATCTTATAATCTTGAAACGAAGATATATGAGTTGTAATTTACAAAGTCGGTTATACATTGGTGATACGAAAACACATCACTAACTTGGTGTTATAAAACGTATTGTCATGTATAGTTTGATGAGTAAAAGATACAAGCATATGAGTCAACGTTTATTCGTTCCTTTTGCCCTAACCGGAAAAGCGATATCTGTGGGCCCCTCGATGATTTGGTGTTGACTTATGTGTTGGGCTCAGCCAGGACTAAATTGATGTGTTCAATTAGAAGACCTACATCATCACAAATCAGAAATCAGGAAACATAGATTCTGGACAAAGAGATTGATTACATTCCATGTCTTATGTCTATGGATATCTAGCAGAACGAAGGATTATATGATCACTTAGGACTCATACTGAGGATATGAGCTGAGGGCCCGGTAGGCATTCCAGACTCATACCCTAGGCATTCCAGACTCATACTCCGTGCGGTAGCCAACAAACCCTAGGGTATTCCAGATATGAGCTGAGGGCCCGGTAGGCATTCCAGACTCATACTGAGGACTCGGGAGCATTCCAGATACGAGCTGAGGGCCCGGTAGGTATTCCAGACTCGTACTGAGGGCTCGATGGTATTCCAGATACGAGCTGAGGGCCCGGTAGGCATTCCAGACTCGTACTGAGGACCCAGGGGTAATCCAGCTTGTAAAGTTGTGGACCCATTGCATGTTGTTCTGTTCAGTTTGTTATGATATGTCATGGTGTGACATGGTTCTGTGGACTGTATGTGTATCGGTATTTTGGGGGTAACTCACTAAGCCCTCGGGCTTACAGTTTCAGTTTATTGTTTCAGGTACATCAGGGGATCGCGGCAAGGCGAAGGCATGATCGTACAGCTCCTCCTATTATGTTTATGTTTCTGGGAATACTCTGATAAAAATGTATTTTGAAAACAAAGTTGTAATGTTTTGATGAACTTGACATGTTTTGAAAGTTTAAATTGGTTCGAAATTTTTGGGTGTTACAAGTTGGTATCAGAGCCTTGGTTTGAGTGAATTGGAGGAACACTCGTGTAACTCCAGTCTCAAATCAAGGAAAGGATTTTCAAAATGATTTTTCAAATAGGTTTTCAAAATAAATAAAGGAGGATGCAGGGCGTACGATCAGCCGGAGCCAGTAAGTAGACCCCAAAATACCATATAAGTTATCTGATTATATGATATGATAGAACAGCATGTTAGTGCTAGGCTAGGGATCTTCAGGAATTGCATGATAGAATTGCATGATTACATGATGTCTGCTAGCCTAGGGTTTCCTTTATATGAGATTGACATCATTACTGTAGTTGCTTAGTGTATGCATCACAGTTGTACATAATTAAGATCTTATAGCCTGATAATGTTTGATTTGGCTTTATGTTCTGTTCTTGTTTGATTGGGAGCTTAGGGTAGGATTGGATATTCGAAAGTCTATGGGGTCCAACGTTATGTATGGCTAGCATACACTAGTGCTGCAGGGTTGGTGGAAGTTTCATGGATGGGTGGGTTGTGTGAGGCCGAGAGGCCAGTTATGAGATATTTAGCATTCCTCTAGGAGTGAGGATTGAGCGCTCGCCATGTTGTGTATATTGTTAGGGTGTTGTGGTGATACTTGAGACAAATATGGGTAGGTGTAGAAGGTAGTAGGGACCCATACTACTGAAAGCACATGACCTATACGCGTGTCAAGTAAGTCACAATCCCTAGGGTTAGTAGGGAGTTGGTTCCCAGTGATTTATATGGATTATCTGATATCTTGTGGTATGTTTCAGAATGGTGATGACGAGGCGCTTCGTGGCTGGATCCGGTTCGGGATCAGGATCCGGGGACAAAGGCCAGGAGGGGCCGATAGCACCTGATCCGGTGGTACAGATGGGTACAGAGGAGTTGGATGCCAGGATTCGAGAGATCCTGCATGATGAGGTTGCTGCTGCATTCCGGGCTCAGTTACCGGAGATATTCGGGTCGATTAACACCGCCATGGTGGAGTATTTTGATGAGCGCTATGCAGCCCTTGCAGAGACAGCCGCCGCAGCAGCTGCATCAGCTGTATCCGCGGCAGGAGGAGGAGTTGGTAGAGGTTTTCAGTACAGGGACTTCGATAACACGAAGCCCCCTACTTTTGATGGGACGCAGGATCCCATCAAGGCCATGAGATGGATTTCAGACGTGGAGGGGTGTTTCTTCACCTGCTCGTGTCTTGCTGACCAGAAGGTCAGGTGTGCTCTAAACCTGCTTAGGTCTGGGGCCAAGGACTAGTGGAGACTTGCGACTGGGTCGTACACTGATGATCAGAGAGCTGCTGTTACTTGGGAGCAGTTCAGGGATATGTTCCGCGCCCGTTACATTCCACGGGTTGAGCGGGAGCGATTGGCACAGGAGTTTCTGAGTTTGAGACAGGATGGGGAGTCGGTGACGGAGATCACCCGGATGTTCACTGAGAGGGCGATGTTTTTCCCGGAGTTTGCTTCAGAGCAGGCTCAGATGACCCGTTATCTGAGCATGCTCAAGACGGATATCCGTCAGTTTGTGTCTACCCAGCGATGTGATACTCTTCTAGAGTTGCAGGAGGCCGCCAGACGGCGTGAGTTGGAGATTGAGCAGCAATTGAGAGAACAGCGGCAGGCCCCGGCACATTCTCAGCCGGCGCCGAAGCGGTCTAAGACCGCTGATACTAGGACCGGGGGTCAACAGAGTCGCACTTGTGGGAAGTGTGGCAAGGGTCATTCTGGTGTGTGTCGAGTTGGGAGTGGATGCCACAAGTGTGGCAAGGAGGGGCATTACGCGAAGGACTATCGCCAGGCCGCCCCAGTTCAGGGTATGAGGTTGTGCTATCACTGCGATCAGGTTGGTCACATGAGGGCCAACTGTCCACTACTTGCCGCCAAGCCGGCACAAGCTCCTGCGCCGGTTACGTTGAGGATTACCGATGAGAGGCAGGGCAGAGCAGAGCCTCCGAAGGCTCAGGGACGCGCATTTCAGCTTACAGCAGAGGAGGCCAGGGCAGCACCAGATGTGGTGGCTGGTATGTTTTTATCTTTTATCTCGTTTCCTATATCTGTTGTATGCTTATCTGTTGTGCCTGTGATTAGGTACGTTTTTAGTAAACTCCTTGCCTGCTTTGGTCTTATTTGACTCGGGGGCGAGTCGTTCCTTCATATCTCAGTCGTTTAGTAGGGAGTTCAGTGCGCCTGTGGGCGAGCTAGAGTGTCCGTTGCGAGTGTCTATCGCCAACGAGCACGGGGTTTCTGCTTCTTCAATTTATAGAGGATGTGACTTGGAGATTTTCGGGGTGTCCTTTCCGATAGATTTGATTCCGATCCCTATGGGGGAGGTGTGCGTGATTGTGGGCATGGATTGGCTCAGTCGGTGCGGTGCTATGATTGATTGCGAGGGCCAGCGAGTGGTAGTCCGAACCCCAAGAGGGGGAGAACTGATTGTATATGGCGAGGGCACCAGAGTGGGATCAGGATTTTGTTCAGCTGCCAGGGCTCGGCAGTACATTCAGCACGGGTGTGCGGGTTATCTAGCGTATGTGGTAGATACGTGAGTCAGGGATCAGATTTCGGTTTCCGATGTACCGGTGGTCAGGGAGTTCGCAGATGTGTTTCCGGAGGAGTTGCCAGGGATACCTCTGGAGAGGCAGGTCGAGTTCAGGATCAACCTGGTGCCAGGTGCGGCCCCTATCGCTAAGGCACCGTACCGATTGGCACCACCAGAGATATAGGAGCTGTCATCGCAGCTGCAGGAACTGCTGGACAATCAGTTCATTCGACCTAGCAGTTCTCCATGGGGAGCGCCGATACTTTTTGTCCGGAAGAAGGACGGTTCGCACCGAATGTGTATTAATTACCGGGAGTTGAATAAGTTGACGGTGAAGAACCGTTACCCACTCCCGAGGATAGACGATCTCTTCCATCAGTTACAGGGCGCATATTGGTTTTTCAAGATAGACTTGAGGTCTGGGTATCATCAGGTCAGGGTCAGAGAGGAGGACGTGGAGAAGACCGCGTTCCGAACTCGTTATGGACATTACGAGTTCGTGGTGATGCCGTTTGGGCTCACCAACGCGCCAGCGGTGTTCATGGACCTGATGAATCGGGTCTGCAGACCGATGCTTGATCGCTCGGTCATAGTGTTTATAGATGATATCTTGGTGTATTCTAAGACCCGAGAGCAGCATGAGGAGCATTTGAGAGAGCTGTTGGGAGTTCTGAGACGAGAACGGTTGTACGCCAAATTCTCGAAGTGTGAGTTTTGGTTACGAGAGGTCCAGTTCCTCGGACATCTCGTTAACCAGGAGGGGATTTTGGTCGATCCGGCCAAAATCGAGGCGGTTATGCAGTGGGAGATTCCGAAATCTCCCTCAGATACTAGGAGCTTTCTGGGATTGGCAGGGTACTACCGTAGGTTCATACGGGATTTCTCCAAGATTACAGTACCCCTCACTCGTCTGACGAGGAAGGGGGTGGATTTCCGATGGGGCCCCGAGCAGCAGAGGGCGTTTGAGACCCTCCGTCAGCGTTTGTGTGAGGCACCAGTATTGACACTCCCGGAGGGAGTTGAGGATTTTGTGGTGTTCTGTGATGCATCCATCACAGGTTTAGGGGCGGTCCTCATGCAGAGAGGACGAGTGATAGCCTACGCATCGCGGCAGCTGAAGCCGCATGAGACGAGATACCCTACGCATGACTTGGAGCTGGGGGCGGTGGTGTTCGCCCTCAAGATATGGAGACATTACCTCTATGGGGTCCGTTGTACCATTTACACGGATCACAAGAGCTTGAGACATATCATAGATCAGCCGAACCTGAACATGAGGCAGCGCAGGTGGCTGGATGTAGTCAAGGACTACGATTGTGAGATCCTTTACCACCCCGGTAAAGCGAATGTGGTTGCGGATGCTTTGAGCCGCAAGTCAGTTGGGTCTTCCACCCCCGCGGTATGTATGAGGATAGCGGTGGATTCTCCGCTTGTGAGTTTGATCAGAGATGCCCAGGTAGAGGGCATGCGACCGGAGAATTGGAAGCTGGAGAGAATCAAGGGTGAGAATACCCGGTTCATACAGGATAGTCGGGGACTATTGACCCGATGCGGTCGGGTTTGGGTTCCGATGTCTGGTGGGGTTAGGCAGACGGTTATGGAGGAGGCTCATAAGTCTCATTTCTCTATTCACCCGGGGGCCACCAACATGTACCGGGATTTGAGTTGAGCTATTGGTGGCCGTGCATGAAGCGAGAGATCGCTTGGTACGTCGAGAGGTGCTTGACCTGTAGGATGGTCAAGGCCGAGCATCAGAGGCCGCATGGAAAGCTGCAGCCCCTAGAGATTCCCATGTGGAAATGGGAACAGATCACGATGGATTTTATTACCAAGTTGCCAAGGACGGCAAAGGGGTTTGATGCTATATGGGTCATCGTGGATCGATTGACCAAGAGTGCCCACTTCTTGGCTATACGGGAGAGCTCATCGGCCGAGAAATTGGCCGAATTGTACGTTCGCGAGATCGTGTCTCGCCATGGGGTTCCTGTTTCCATTGTCTCTGATCGGGATGTCAGGTTTACCTCCCGCTTCTGGCAAAAGTTTCACGAGGAGCTGGGCACGCGGTTGCACATCAGCACAGCATTCCACCCGCAGACAGACGGCCAGAGCGAACGGACTATTCAGACCCTCGAGGACATGTTGAGGGCGTGTGTCATTGATTTCGGTGGGAGTTGGGATTCTCACCTACCCCTTGCGGAGTTCGCCTACAACAACAGCTATCATTCTAGCCTTGGCGCCCCGCCATTCGAGCTGTTGTACGGGCGGAGATGTCGCACCGCGGTCTGTTGGGGTGAAGTTGGACACAGAGTGATGGGCAGTACGGAGGTAGTCTTGCAGACTACCGAAAAGATCCAGCAGGTTAGACAACGTTTGCAGACCGCTCAGAGTCGGCAGAAGAGTTATGCCGACAGACGCCGCTCTGAGTTGGAATTTCAGGTGGGTGACATGGTACTCCTGAGGGTCTCGCCCTGGAAAGGCGTGATTCGCTTCAGGAAGAGGGGAAAATTGGGTCCCCGATATATTGGGCCGTTCAGGATCATTGCCAGGGTTGGCAAGGTGGCTTACAGGCTAGAGCTGCCGGAGGAGCTTAGTCGGATACACAGCACTTTCCACGTTTCGCAGCTGCGAAAGTGCATCATGGACCAGGAGGCAGTAGTATCGCTGGATGATATTCAGGTCGATGAGCGCCTGAACTATATGGAGAGACCTGTGACCATTTTGGAGAAGAAGAGTAAGATTATGAGGAATAAGGAGATATCTTTGGTGAAAGTACAGTGGGAGCATCGAAAGGGGTCCGAGTGGACGTGGGAGACGGAGGCCGAAATGCGGGAGCATTACCCGGAGTTATTCGCTGCAGCTGACTTCGAGGACGAAGTCTAGTTCAAGTGGGGGAGAATTATAACGCCCCGATTCCAGGTATGGATTTAAATAAAAGGTTAATTGGTTTAATGTCCTACTCGACGAGTTGGTTGCCCTACTCGTCGAGTAGCAGCGGGGTTGGAACGCGTGTTTAGTGACCTACTCGACGAGTCCACTAAGGGACTCGACGAGTAGGAGCTGGCAGATGAAACCCTAAATCTCGGGGTTTTGCACCCTATTTAAGGAATAATAAGCCTCCTATGGCCTCTTTGCAGTCTTTGAGAGCCCCTTAAAACCCTAATACGTGTGTGTGTGTGCCCATTGTGTGTTTGAAGCTTGAAGAGAGGATCCTTGGAAGGAGAAGGCTTAGAGGAGAAGGAGATTGGAGCAAGTAGAGTGTGGGAATCAACTCTTATCTCGGTTATCATCTTCTGGAGGTAACCAAATTGCCTTTTCTTTGTGAATCTCTTCTATTGGTTGAGTTTTAGGGTTTTTGGTGAGATATTAAGTTGGAAAGATGAGCTATGGGCTAGATCTGAGGTTGTAACTTCAGATCTGGACCCTCCTTGGATTCTATAAGCATAAAGTTTCAGTTTTGGTCATGATTAAGGTCCCTCTTGAGCATGAAGTTCCATTAAGAACTTAAAATAGGCATTTAGAGCCCTTATAGCCATGCATGCACGTAAAGTTTGCAACTTTACGTGATAAGCATGCCCTAGAAGCTTGGATCTGTGATTTGGAGTCGCTGCATGGCTCAAAACAAGTCTGTATGGAAAAAGGACTGAATGAACTCGGCGAGTCGCAAGGTTGACTCGGCGAGTCACATGAAGATGGCCGTGGACTCGACGAGTTGGATGAACAACTCGGCGAGTCCGATGAAGATCACCATAAGACTCGGCGAGTTGAAGAACAACTCGGCGAGTCCGATGAGTTTTCCCCAAGTTATAAATGTGTGTGTGTGTTCGTCGTGTGCAAAAAGGAAAACTCGACGGGTGGCCTTAGAGTTTGGTCGAGAATCGGAGAAACTCGACGAGTCACCTCGATGACTCGGCGAGTGGGATAGTGTTTCAAGGAACTCGACGAGTAGCCGAGGGTACTCGCGAGTAAGGTCAACATGGACTGTTGACCTTGACTGAGGACTTTGACTTTGAGCAGGGGTTGACTAGTGAGTTATGGAGTACCTTATAAGGTTAAGGACTTATGAGTATATTGTGCTATGGTATTAGGTGGTGGAGCCTGTGCCAAGTAATTCGAGAGTTGGGTTTTATCTTCCGGGTCGACATTTGCGAGGTGAGTTATCCTCACTATACTAAGGGGTCTAAGGCACCAAGGCCGGCCCATTGGATATGATATCCTAGTAATTGTATTATGTTGAGTATAAGTTGGTTATGCATGCTAGTTTGATATGCTAGAGGGTAGGTCTGTAGGACTACCTGTGATACTGACTGATTACCTGTATGTGTATTATCTGTTACATGTTGATATGTTATGTGGGATGGGTTGAGGTTGTACTGCTCCGTGCGGTAGCCAACAAACCCTAGGGTATTCCAGATATGAGCTGAGGGCCCGGTAGGCATTCCAGACTCATACTGAGGACTCGGGAGCATTCCAGATACGAGCTGAGGGCCCGGTAGGCATTCCAGACTCGTACTGAGGGCTCGATGGTATTCCAGATACGAGCTGAGGGCCCGGTAGGCATTCCAGACTCGTACTGAGGACCCAGGGGTAATCCAGCTTGTAAAGCTATGGACCCATTGCATGTTGTTCTGTTCAGTTTGTTATGATATGTCATGGTGTGACATGGTTATGTGGACTGTATGTGTATCGGTATTTTGGGGGTAACTCACTAAGCTCTCGGGCTTACAGTTTCAGTTTATTGTTTCAGGTACATCAGGGGATCGCGGCAAGGCGAAGGCATGATCGTACAGCTCCTCCTATTATGTTTATGTTTCTGGGAATACTCTGATAAAAATGTATTTTGAAAACAAAGTTGTAATGTTTTGTTGAACTTGACATGTTTTGAAAGTTTAAATTGGTTCGAAATTTTTGGGTGTTACAGAAACTACTATACATACTGGTGATAGCCAGGGTTATTCATACAAAAAGGGGTTTTACATTCAAAACAGTCTTATATAATTCATCTGGTGGTAAACAGGCAATCAAACTAGTACTTTATGGAACATTGTAACAAACTCATATGTTAGAAAATATTGGATTTTCTTGGAAACAGGTAAACATTTTTCACTGATTCATTAACAGGATTTCATTACAAAAACATGTTTATGAACTCACCAACTTAATGCTGATACTCTTTTCAAAACCGCTTGTATTCTCAGGAAATCAGTAGACAGGTACCTCAGCAGACTTTTGAGAAGACGGAGCATATAGAGTCACGTCTTTATTTTGCTACTTTTGATGTATATAAATATGAATCAAACAAGATGTAAATATCTTTTTATATATATTTAATGTAATGGTTGTGTTTACTTTGATTACTATGATGCAATTTTTGTGATACTACATATGACGTCATCCACCTTGGAACGTTTCCGTCATTACGGTTTGGGGGTGTGACATATGTATGATCAGATGTGGGAGTTCATTTCAACAGAGATTACCCACAATATTCTTGAGCAGATATGATAAATAATCATGACCTAAAAAGACTTATTGGCCATCTTCTGGGTTTCCAATACATATAAGTAATTAAGTGTTGAAACTTTGCCACTAAAATAGTATAACCATTTATATGTATAGGTTTATATGATATGTACTTATAAGGTCATACAATCTATTGATCTATTTTTTTATCTATTTTCTATATAAAACAAATACAGTTGAATCACTTCGAACAAATATAATTCAAATATATACACTTTCAAGTTTACTAGAATAGTCATATCATCTGCCATCATTATGACATCAAGTCTCACATAAAATGTAATATAATGGTAAAAAGGGGTATCGAACCTCGGGGAAATGGTTGTATTCAATCACCAATGCAATCCAATAGAACTAGTGAAAATTAACTAACTAACTACAATTAAACTAAAAGGGGGGGGTGTTATGATTGCTTGAAAACTAAAAGACTTGAATAACTAAAAACTTGCAATTAAGCAAGAAAGTGAGATGCTCAAATATTGGAGAGAATTGGTAAACCAAGGCAATTCAACACAATGAACATTTGTGTGTTTATCATTAGGATTTAACATGAAGCTTATCATTCATCCCAAATTGGTTATAGCAATCATGAAGCATGATATGCCAAGATTTCTCATAGGTAGTGTGGAGGTTGGGGAAGCCCACAACGCACCTTCTTAATCAAAATCAAAGATCCAATTGAAGCAATTGAACCCAAGAAGTTGATTAGCCTTAAGAATGAAGAAATCCCCAATTCCTAGAGGATGTCAATGCTTACACATCCATAAAGGAGTTATGATTCATAAGCTAGAGATGATTTCTACCATCATAAAACTCTTGTTCTAAGTAAATTCAATGATTCAATGCTAAACCAAAGAAATAAACCAACAATTGCTTATTAAAGTACCAAGCTCATGATCAAAGCACTAAACAAGCATAGAAAATATGAACTAGAATCATAGACATAAGATAAATGATAAATAAGCATAAATCCTTCAAAAACCCACAAACATTCAGAGGTTTTAGCCAAGGTCTACCAAAATAGAGAGTTTAGCCACTCATGGCAATAGAACAACAATCACAAAAGTCTAATTGCATAAAGAAACTACCAATAACTTGGAAAGATGAAAAGAAACGAGTCTTGAGCTT
Organism: Lactuca virosa; assembly: GCF_052849685.1. Lineage (NCBI taxonomy): Eukaryota > Viridiplantae > Streptophyta > Magnoliopsida > Asterales > Asteraceae > Lactuca > Lactuca virosa. The sequence continues at coordinate 74,116,413 of NC_136432.1, read as the reverse complement.
CAAAATCGCCTTCTCCTGGTCTCCAATGGTGTAAAATCGAGAGTATGGCTGCTAGATCTGATCCCCCCAAGGTTATGGTGTGCCAAATTACCAAAATGCCCAAACTGGGCAGTTGCGCGGGTACCCGCGCAACGAAAATTCCACCCGCGCAAGTGTTGTTGTATTGCTATTGGCTCCTCATTCCTCTACTCCACCCTTCCACTACCAAAAATTCCTTTGGTCCCCTCCATATCCATGTGATTTAAATTAATCAATCATCTTTTAGCTTCAAATATGGATGCTCCAAGCCCAAAATAACAATCCATGATCCATCTTCACAAGCCCACTTCATCTAAGTCTTTAGCCTTTTTAAGCCCAAATCTTCTTTGGTGGATCCGCCAAGCCCAACAATACCTCGAAAGCCCACTAAGCCCGTCTCCAGTCAAACCGCAACCGCAACGAGCTCCAAAACCCTGCAAAATTCCTCATGCAAAATAAAAAGTCCCCGATACGATCCATGATAAAGAAAATATAGAATATACAATGCAATACTAATAAAAAGAGCTAAAAATCTAAAATAAACTAATAAAAAATAAGGAAATAAAATAAGCTATCAAATAGTCATATCACCTGTCATCATTATGACATCAAGTCTCACATGTTATTAGTCCATTTACAATCCATTTAAGTGGACATAAAGTCAAAACATTTATAAGATACACATAACTCATACTCGATAATACCAACGTCTCGTTAGGCTATAAAAGACTTTGATATTGTTCCTTACTTATGACAAAATCTTATCTAAGATATTTATATCTACAAACATTTTTTATAGCTCCATCATTTAGGAAGATCTTCACAGTGAGGTATCATTTGGGCAACAAGATCAAGAAGATAGAAGAATAGAAGTTTTTTCTAGACAACCTTGAAGATATAGATTGGTAATGTCCTTAACAAAAAAGTTTATACATATACCTTCCAATGAAGAATAGTTTTCATTGAATCTAACTAATTCTTATAGAATTATCATTTGATCATCTCATGAGATCTCGTTTCATAACCTTTCTTCCTATTAGCCAATTTTATCCTGTCATTTTCATTCCCGAGTTATGTAGTGTTATCAAAACAAATCATATGGTGTTATCCAAGTAGCCTTTGTCTTGCACTACTACTAGACGAACACTTAATCATCTTCATCACTTACATTCTATTTGACTATGTTGATCACAATCTGACTTCAATGCGAATCATATAAAATGACACATAGATCCATGACCAAGGTTCATTTTATTAGACATTGAACCCCAAACCCCCCCCCCCCCCCAACCAAAAAAAAAACAACTTTAATTAAACATATGGTTAATTTAATAAAGATACTTAATGGAGCACTAACCTCGCTGACTGAAGGAAAACGTGGTTTGTTATATATATATATATATATATATATATATATATATATATATATATATATATATATACACACACACACACACACACACACACACACACACACACACACACACACACACACACACACACACACGTATGTATGTATGCTTATAGATATAATCTTCGATAGTATCGATCATAAAATGGTCACCACAAATTGGATGATCATTATTAGGTCCAAATAGTTTTTTTTTTGAAATGACAAACTAACTAAACTACTTCTAAATAACCACTATCATAAAATGGTCACCACAAATTGGATGATCATTATTAGGTCCAAATAGTTTTTTTTTTGAAATGACAAACTAACTAAACTACTTCTAAATAACCACTTATGTCTCAACCGAGACTTGAACCCATGACCTCTCATATGAAAGGGTCACTTCTTACCGCTAGGTCATTGACTCTTTGGTAGGTCCAAATAGTTGAAGTCTTAGTTTTTGGTTTCCAAACGTTACATCAATCACACCGCTCCGACAATTAATTTGGGCATAGATACTTTCCAAAAAGGGATGTCTAATGATGATATTTGTTTGTTTTTTTCATGATCCATGCCGATAAAATCAGTAAAAAGTTGTTTTGAGTTTTTTTTTTCAAAATCATTGGATAGGGATGGTACTAGCCTCCACAAACCCCTCTCTAATTTGGGTGTTTCTAGTTCTTGCAAAACTGTTTCGGATTTTTTTCGATTCAATTTCATATCTTTCTCGCTAACCATTTTCAGTTATTTCCAATTCAATTACTTTCTCATAACTTAATACATAATCCTCCACCAAAACCTCGAAAAAAGGTGGTGTGGGTTTATGTACTTTAATATCAAAATATTTAATATTATACAAGACAGTTACCTCATCCTCATGCATAGTACCTAAAAGATTGTTTGTCTCTGTTACAATTGATTTTATACAATGAAGTTGCTTTCCTCTCGTTTGAAGTCATTCTTCAACAATTTCATCATTTGGTTCAACTTCTCGTCCATTGAAGACTCTTGTGGTCTTTAACTAGTTTGAAATTGAGATGAACCATTTCATTGATTTTGGCACCAAATCTTGTTCCTCCACTAATCATTATTGTATGGTTTCATTGTGGTGTGGTCTATAAAAATCAGGATAACTGTAATCAATGTCGAAATAGTGGTAAAAATTGATTCCATCATCCATATATTAATCAACGTCAAGTTATAATATATATTGGACTAACAAGACATTGCGGGTAAATTTGGATGCTAGTTCATTTCAACAGAATTTCTAATTTCTAATCTCTATTATGTTTTACAGTCATGATTTTATAAGATGCAAAACGTAAAAATTTCTATCATGAAACATTTTAAAAGTTATTCAAGATATTTGAAAATAGGTGTGGCCACAAGATTTCGTAGTAGGTGTTGTCAGTGTCACATTTTTTTACGTAGTGACACAATAGTAGAAAAAACGAAAAATTCAAAAAAATTTACACTTCGTTCAAAAAAAATATGGTTATGGTGTCACTATGGGCACCATAATGGAACCGCTTGCTCCGAACTCTCGTAAAAAGATATTTAAAAAAGTTTGTATAGAGTGTTAATTGTATTTAAGATTATTTATTATTATTTAATAAAGTATTAAACAATAGACAAAATAGTTGATCGACTCAAACCGTACAAAACTACTCGTTACCCACCTCTAATAAAATCCGATATTGTATAAATCACAATCGACTTGTTCAACGTTTTGATTCTTATTGAGGATAATAAATAAATAATTAAAATTAAAATAAAGATGAATACAGCAAAGAGCGAAATGAATTACTAATATCCATTTTAATATTTAATCTTAAAAGATTAGGGGTAATACTAATCTAGCCAAATTAAGGAAGTGATTATCAATTTTTAGCCAAAAATTAGTAAATGTCCAAATATAGCCCACGAAACCGTAGGTTTCTAAAATCGTTTACTGTTTCGTCATATCGTCTATTGTTTCGTATTTTGTATAAAAAAAAAAAATTCATTTGTAAGCTACAAAACCGTAGGTTTTGGGAAACCTTAGCTACGGTATCCCAAACCGTAGCCTACGGTTTTGGGGGAAAAATATGTTTTTTTTTTTAATTTTTAAATCTACTGTTTTTGGGGTTTCGTCTACTGTTTTGTGAAAAAACTTACGGTTTTTAAATTTTTTTTTATAAGATGTACAAGTCGACACTGCACAAACTGTGCATTGGGCACTTGTACACCGTAGGTTTCGTATGAAACCTACGGTTTTATATTTTTTTTTTCAATTTTATTCAAAAAAAATTTAACCTCATATACAAAACATACTCCTAATCACAAACACGGTAAAATTTTGATGAAAATTAGACAAACCTGGTTGTTCTTAGGGTGCTCCATTGAGAGAAAAAAGTAGTCAAACCAAAAAAAATAATAGGAAAAATGACTAATCTGAAATTTTTTTCATTATATACTATGGGCTAATGGACCACAAAAAAATAAACGGGCCAACCATTAGCACGAAAGAGTACTTTTCGGCCTAAAACAGTAATCAACGACGTTGACCGTAAGTCAACCATAAGTTGACTACTATTTTGTGGGCTATTTTTGACTAAGTGGTATTTTTTGGCTATTTTTTGATAAGTAATTAAGAAAAAATGCTAGATTTGTAATTACCCCTAAAAATTATTACGTTATATATTTAATAAATCTTAGAATGATAAAAAAAAGAGAAAATATTTTAAGTTTAAGACTGTTTTTGGTATACAACTAGCCTAATTTTAGAGTTTTTCTTTTTAAATTAGTTATATTTATAAGATAGTTTTCTAAAAAATTACTCACACTATCTTTTTAAAAAGTTATTTAAACTAAAAATTTTATACTCTTAATTAATTTTAAATTTTTTATAAATATACCATTAATTAATTATAAGGCTACCATAGAATATGCCAAGCTCCACGCATAATTTTCTAAATGTTTTTTTTATGTCATTTTATATGTTTCATCCAACTTAGTTTTTATCAAACTTATTTTTTTTTAAAGCTAGTTTTTCAATTAGCATCTATTTTTTTAGCTAGCAACTACATTTTTAGTTAATACGTCAAACATAGCTCAAACCAAATATAAATAACTTTAATTTAAGTGAAGGAGTTCCCTAAAAATAAAAACATTATAACTTTCTATAAATAAATATTATTTACAACTTTTATCCATCATAATATAAATATTATCTTAACTTTGTTTTAAAGCAAGTGCTCTACTTTGGCAGTTGCCAAACTAATACCTAAAGTGGGTATGTTGCTCCATCAACTTAAATATTTTATGATATAACATGACCAAATATTGGCATAATGATTAATTAAACCAATTAAATATACTAAAAATGGTTTCTAAGATATGACTAATTTAACGTATTTATAATGCTTTTGAATTATTGTAGACATTATGGTAATACAAATTTTAAGATATTTGAAAGGTGACGTAGATATGTCAAGAACTAGAAAAAATAGATAGTTGAGCTTATCGTATTTGTGTAGGGCACGATACCTTCTTATGTATCACATATTTTATTTCCTTAAATTCAACTTTTTATATGATGGATGTTATTAAATCTTTATTTTTTAACTGATAGTGGTGGTGGCGTGATGATGAAGTTGTTTTAAAGTGATTTTGTTATTATAATGTACGTTTTTATTTCTTGATTTGATTATTAGTGTTTTGATTTTTCTATAAATGGTTTTATAAGTTGATGTTGTAAACAACAGAGTTGTAAACAATTCGACTGGACGACGCCTATTGACTAATCCATATCTAGACAATTAGTGGAGTTGTAGAAACCAATGAATCCTTAAAATGTTGAAGAGGCTATATCTCAATAAAAACTATTTAAAGAAGTATTAGTATTGATTACTCATATTAACTTATTTTTGTTATGATATTAATCGTATTACCTACTTTGTTTAATATTAGTCATATTTGTTTATTTAAAATTTAATTAATTACAATTAAGGTTCCCCACTAGTCACTGAATAATCACCGATTAGACCAACTAATCTCTGGTTGCTAATCAATAAACTTAATACTAAAAACCGATTTTTACAACCTTAGTAGAGAGTAGATTCATATACTTTAATATTTTCTTTTGATTATGTAATATTTCTTATATTATATATATATATATATATATATATATATATATATATATATATATCACATCCAAATTCTTGTTTTTAAGTTTTTCTGAAAACATAACCAAACACTCGATATCTTTGACACCTGACACATACTCCCGGTCCCATAGTTCTTGGAGCAAGATTCTTGGGTACTATAAAAGTTCATACAAAAGATCTTGTTTCAAAATCCTGAAATCTTACATACATAACATTTTTATGTATGATTTTAATAGAATCCATTAGAGAGGTCTTAGCTTTAAACTATATGTGATGTGTACTTCTTTAATACATTTCGAATGAAATGATTGCATGTGTAGTTATTATGCATCTCTAACGAAATAATGTTTGTGCTTTGTAATTTCGCTTAACATCTTGTTAGTTTTTATTTAATACAAAAAAAATATATTTTTTAAAATAAACCACATTCCAAAATCTTTGATCATAAAAGAAACACATGTATGATTGATTGTTGTGACATGGTGTATAATGATGGTTTTGTATCAATAATAAGGTTATGATGTATCTCTACCCACATGTGTATCCAATGAAAAAAGGCCCACACACCATAAATTGTCATCATCAAGTCACATGTGTGTCCAACACAACATGACCCACACACTATGAGTGGTCTTGATCATACCATAACCTTTGATCAACTTTCATTTTATATAAAAAAATAAAAATATAAATTTTGAGTGAAATATACACATAAACTACTTTATATTATTGAGATATTTATGAGAAAACCGTATACAAACATGATATGATGGACTTATTATTTGTACTAAGGTAGACAAGACCATGATGTGGACGTTTGTTTGATTTAAAACGCACAGTTGTCGAAGAACTAAACACACATCTGATAAAGTATAACATGTAAAATAATTTTGAAAAAGACAGTGGTCGTACTTTAAATAGTATCATGCTCATGTTTTATTATAAAGTACGCTCTCTTAATTACAATTTTCATGTTTTGTTAAAGTTTATTAAATTTAATGACATGTTAAATAGTAATTTTGTTTGTTTTAAGATGTCATGCCCTTTGAAATTCATACAAAGTATAAAATGCAATATTCTCTTCTTTTCAAGGAGTCTTATACAACTACATATTTATTCTGTCATGTTCACTTTTGAATTTATAAAATTTAACAAAAATTAGGAAGCATTTTTTAACTAACAAAAAATGTAAGATACAATTTATTTATATAAAAATAACAATCAAGAAAACTATAATGGGCTACGGCCCACTGAAACTGAAACCTACAAAGCGAGTTGCCGAGTTAACGACCCAACCCATTTAAATCGACCCGTAAGTTACCGAACTGCTGTGACCCGTTTTCTCATGAACGTACTGTACTATCAGTAATGCATAAAGTACAACTCCTAAATGGAGCCAATTATGCAGAAGAAACAAGAAACAGTAACGATGCAACATAACTAACCTTGAATTTCATTGATCCTTACTTAGGTTTTCTTCACAAACGCTTTTTCATATAATTCCATCTTCACAGTTCGATCAGTGGAATTCAACTACAGGTATGTCCATTGAATTGCTTGTGTATCACTTGATTTCAAAGGATTATTCCAGATCATGTCGAATGTTACGTTTGCTTTTGTGAAGTTTATCGGTTGTGATTCGTGTGAATTATATTGTTATGGGATCTGTTTCTTCTTGATGTTTGATGCATAAAAGTTTGATATTGATGCATTGTAGTGTGGAATTGTTTGTTCTTCTGACGATCGTTGTCAATGGCAACTCCCGGTGGACCTAGACCCGGTAATCTCCCGCCTAATTATAACCCTAATTCGATTCCCAATAACATGCAAAACCTGCAAACCAATCGCCCTAATCAGCCACCAAATTCCGGTGGTGGACCTAGAGGTCCGCCTCCCCCTTTTGGACACCAACCCCGACCACAACCACAACCCCAGTCACAACCTTTTCCTTCATCTCCATTTCCTGGAGCACCACCACCGGGTGTTGTTCCTAGAGGTGCAATGCCACCACCTAGTGGACCACCACAAGCTGCATTGCCACCTTTCATGGCCTCTAATCGACCAATCGGTGGTGTTAGTGGTGGTGGTGGTGGTCCTTCTGGTAGTAACCAACCTCCTCCATCTTCTTCAAGACCAATGGCTCCTCCAGGTCTTCGTCCAGGTCCGTATGCAACCTCCCCTGGTGGTGGACCTGGACCTGGCGGTCCATTGAGTAATGGACCACCAGCTTTTGGACCAGGTGGCATGCAAGGTGGTCCTACCAACCCTCCAAGACCATCAGGTGGACCTCCACCACCTCGACAAACCATGCCACCTGGTCCTCCCCTTTTGGGGCAAAGTATGCAACCACCAAGGCCAGGACAACCAGCTCCACCTTTTTCAGCACCACCTCCAGGTGGCATGCCTCCTCCTTTTTCAGCCCAAGGTCAAGGCATACCTCCATTTGGAGCTCAACCATGGCAAATGCAATCTCGTCAAGTAAGTTTCCATTTTCTATTTTCTATTAAATATTAATACAATGCAACTCAAATTACTAATATGAAATCTATTCCTTTGTTCTAGAATATGCCACCTGGCCCACCTCCACCTACCTCTGGCTCTCCTCAACCTCCAAGAATGTTTGGGATGCACCCATCACTTCCAAATCAACAATCAATGGCTACAATATCACCCACCATGGGCCCCACTGTAGGCACAGGACCTTCAAGAATTGACCCTAACCAAATCCCCCGCCCTATTCCATCTTCCTCTATACTTTTGCATGAAACTCGCCAAGGAAATCAAGCCAATCCTCCTCCGGTATTTTCTATTTTCTATTTTCTTAAATTCTATTTTATTTATTTCAATTTTCACATATATGAGTGTATGACATATTATGTTATATGATGTTTTATTCTAAAGCCTGCTACAAGTGAATTCATTGCAAGGGATACTGGAAATTGTAGTCCAAGGTACATGAGGTGTACAATTAATCAGGTAATCTGACTAATTTCCATTTTTTTTAATTGTTTTTTTGTTTAGTTTAATGTAAAACTATAAAAGTAAAACTTTCTGTTGTTTGACTTTGACCAGATTCCATGCACTTCTGATCTGTTGACCACATCCGGGATGCCTTTGGCTTTATTGGTGCAACCCTTAGCCCTCCCTCATCCATCTGAGGAGCCTATTCAAGTAATTTAAAAAAATAAATAAATAAATAAATTTGAGTTTTTGTATTATTATGTTTCTCATTTGCTAAAAATTGATAATTTAGGTAGTCGATTTTGGTGAAAGTGGACCAGTTCGTTGTTCATGTTGCAAAGGCTACATTAATCCATTCATGAAGTTTATTGATCAAGGAAAACGATTTATCTGTAACCTCTGTGGTGAGTATTGATTATTGAATAATGAATATTCATATTATTATTTATTATTTCATGTTATTGACTTATTGTGATTAAAAAAATTTAAAAATTTGCAGGTTTTACGGATGAAACTCCCCGTGAATATCAGTGTAATTTAGGTCCAGATGGAAGAAGGAGAGATGCTGATGAAAGACCTGAGTTATGTAGAGGAACAGTTGAATTTGTTGCCACAAGAGAATTTCTGGTTAGATTTATAAACAAAAACTTGAAATTTATATAAGTGTATAGAAACTATATCTTTTTAATTTATATTTTTTTTTAGGTGAGGGAACCAATGCCAGCTGTCTTTTTCTTTCTTGTTGATGTGTCAATGAATGCCATACAAACAGGTGCTACAGCTGGAGCTTGTAGTGCTATCAGTCGAGTTGTTGCTGATCTTCCAGTAAGTTTGTAAAAAAATTTACAATTTTTTATTTCTTCTTCAAGTTAATTTATTATTGATTTGTAATAATAATAATATTAATAATAATAATATGATTGGTGCAGGAGGGTCCTCAGACACTTGTGGGAATTGCTACATTTGACTCAACCATTCATTTTTATAATCTGAAACGCGCTTTGCAACAGGTTTTTTTTTTTTTTTAAGTTTTAAACTTTCAAAGTGAATTATTTCTTCAAATTGTTTTTTCATTTTTTTTATTGCAGCCATTGATGTTCTTAGTTCCAGACATATATGATGTTTACACTCCTCTCCCTTCAGATGTTGTTGTTCAACTTTCTGAGGTGATAAAATTTTCTTATTTTTGATTATTTTTTTTATTCAAGAACTTATAAATAATTTTTTAAGTGTAATTAATTATATGATCACAGTGTCGTCAGCATCTAGATTTGTTGCTGGAAAGCATCCCAACTATGTTTCAGAATAATAAAACAGCTGATTCAGCTTTTGGTGCTGGAATGAAGGTAATAATTAAAAGTATATAAATATATTAAAAAAATTAATCAGTTTATTTTATTATTTATACCATAAGTTTAAGGTTTTTACTTTACCATTGCGTCTGTTTCACTCAGGGTGCTTTTTTAGCAATGAAGAATACTGGAGGAAAACTTTTGGTATTTCAATCAGGTAAGTTTGTGTGAACTTTATTTTATCTTAAATCTTAATAACTAATTTATTATTTATAGTTTTATATTAATAATTATTCTATTATTGTATTTTGTTATAGTCTTGCCTTCTGCTGGAATTGGGGCTCTTTCTGCTAGAGAAGCAGAAGGAAGAAGTAATATATCTTCAGGAGAAAAGGTATTTCTAATTTTCTATATTAAACAAAATCACATTATTTTATTGCTTTATATTTGTAATAATAATATCTATTTTTTTTTTTTTTAATTTCAGGAACCTCATAAATTACTTCAACCAGTAGACAAGACTTTAAAGACAATGGCTATTGAATTTGCAGAGTACCAGGTTAAATGTTATCAAATTGTTGTATGTGAATGTTCTTTTTACATAAATGATTTAAATATTTTAAAAAATATATTTTCAGGTTTCTGTTGATGTATTTATAACAACACAAAGTTATGTGGACATTGCTTCAGTTTCCGTTGTTCCAAGGACAACTGGAGGGCAGGTAATATCATTTTGTTTTTTTATTTAAATAAATAATTTTCAGCAGTTGACTTGTTGACTTTTTTTTTCAGGTGTATTATTATCACCCTTTTTCTGCTCTCTCTGATCCTGCAAAACTTTATAATGATCTTCGATGGAATGTCACAAGACCTCAAGGTTTTGAAGCAGTAATGCGTGTCAGATGCAGCCAGGTCAGCTTCTAGAAAATTAAATTTTATAAATTTATTTTACATTTATATTTAAAATTCTTAAATTCTGTAGGGTGTTCAAGTAGAAGAATACTTTGGTAACTTCTGCAAACGCATTCCTACAGACATTGATCTGCCTGCGGTTTGTCCCTCTTCTCTTGAGTGAATTTACAAAAATAGTCCCTGTGCTTTCTCATTTTTACCATGTTTAGTCCAAAATTGAAATCTTTCTTTTAAAGTTGATATGAAACCTTGAAATAAGGACCAAAATTTCAGTTTGGGACTAAACATGGTGAAAATCAGAAAGTAGAGGGACCATTTTTGTAAATTACTCTCTGTTTGTATTGTGGTTTTTGCAGATTGATTGTGACAAAACGATAATGGTAACCTTAAAACACGATGATAAATTGCAAGATGGCACAGAATGTGCTTTTCAGGTACTTTTTTATTTTTCAAAGTGATTTTTATTTTTTAAAATGTGATTTGTTGCTTTATAAAATATAAATGATATTGTGTTTATTTTTTTACAGTGTGCACTTTTATATACAAGTGTATATGGGCAACGAAGAATACGTGTCTCCACCTTATCCTTACCATGTACAACCATGCTCAGTAATCTTTTCCGCTCTGCTGACCTGGACACCCAATTTTCATGTTTTTTAAAACAAGGTACTTTCTTATTGAGTAAATTACATTTTTCGTCCTTATTTTTGTAATTTTGGTCCCTAAAAAGGGGACTAAATACATTAAGGATGAAAAGCAACTAATTAATTTTCATCGAAAACACAAAAAATAAAATATTAATATTTAATTTATATTTATATTTTTCAGCTGCAATTGAAATCCCTTCAAGCCCATTAGTGCAAGTAAGGGAGCAAGTGACAAATCTTTGCATCAACATTCTTCATTCTTATCGCAAATTTTGTGCCACCGTGTCATCATCAGGACAGCTCATACTTCCAGAAGCACTCAAGCTTTTGCCTCTATACACTCTCGGTAGGTATATCTTTCATCTTTCTTGCTGAGTCAGCATATGGATATGCCACGTGGCAATGGCGTCCTCTAATCTTTATCCTTTTTTTTTTTTTTTAGCTTTGATTAAAAGTATTGGGTTGCGAAGTGATGGGCGTATAGATGAGAGATCGTTTTGGATTAATTATGTTCTTCCTTTATCTACTCAATTGGCAATCCCTCTTGTGTACCCAAGGATGATAAGCATCCATGACCTCAATTCAAAGGTATATTAATAGAGTAGATTATATTTTTTTGAGACCAAAATTGTATAAATCGGCTATACTCAAGGACCAGAAATGTAATTTTGTCAAGATCTTATGGAAAGAGATGCGATGGATCAATTACATGTGTTTGATTTTTAATTTTAATTTTATGGGGGTTACAGGAAACAGATGGATCTGTGATTCCTCATGCTATTCCCCTGTGTAGTGAACATGTGAGTGATGATGGAATCTATCTTCTTGAAAATGGTGAAGATTGTTTAGTTTATATTGGAAACTCTGTAGATCCTGATATAATTCGCAAACTCTTTGGCGTTTCTTCGCTTGATGAAATTCCTACCCAGGTACGCTTCCCTTTTTTTTTTTATCAAAAAAAAATTAAATAATAAAGAGCAATATAGTCGTTTTATTTGATTGTAATTAAGTGAGGAAAGGTTCCATCTAACTTGTTTCATTTTTATATTCAGTTTGTGTTACAACAGTATGGTAATCCTTTGTCAAAGAAGCTAAATGAGGTTATAAATGAAATAAGAAGCCAAAGATGTAACTACCTTCGGTACGTGTTATGTGACTTTTGTCCCAATTAAAATTAATTTATATTCCTAAAATTATTTTTCTTTCTTGCAGCATGAAATTATGCAAGAAAGGAGATCAATCAGGTAACATTTTCATCATTTTACAAAGCCCGCCGGGTAACATTTTTTTAAAAACCATTTAAATTTAATCTAAGTTTTTTTATATAATTTCAGGAATGTTGTTCTTTTCGTATATGGTGGAAGACAAGTCTCCAAATGGTCTCTCATATGTTGAGTTTCTTGTGCATGTTCATCGACAAATTCAAAGCAAAATGAATTGATGCTATTTATGGATTCACATTCGATTATATTTATAACTTCAAAAAAAAAAAAAAAAAAAAAAAAAAAAAGAGTAAGAGCAAAATTTTGAAATCTTATAGGGTTTTTGGTTTATGTTTATAGCTTAAATTTTCAAAGTTTTCTTTTTGTTTGAATTTGTAGTGAATTATAAATAAATAAATATATGAAATTTGGTTAGATTTGTTTTGTGCTATGTGTCTCGCTTTGTGGTGTACGTATAGAGATAGATTCGTTTCAAACTAGTGGTGATGGCCCTACGATATAATTGTATCCAACATTTTGATAAGGGAGCTGATACTGCCACGGTTAGTTTTGATTCATCCACATACTTTTAAAGACAATGGACAATTATGCCCTTCTAAAGCAATTCTTTTGTAATAAATAAAAAGCATAAATTAACCCACCGCTTTCTTCTTTCTTTCCTTTTCTTCATATACGTCTTTTGCACCACCAAATGAATCGTTGTTAGGAATCCATTGTTTCATATGAGTACTCAATAAGCTTTGCTGAATCGATAGAACATTGCATTTAACTGACTATTTGATGAGGGGCCAAAGACCTGGAATGGAGATGACGAATAGACCCTAGAAGGTGTAATAACTGGCAGTAGAAAAGTCCAGGGTTGTGAACGACATCGGCGTGGGGTGCACACACAGGTGCCATTTTCTCACTCTAGAGAAATAGTCGTCTCTGATCGATTCCATGTTCATCCAAAAGTCCCTCCCACCATTGTCCCCGTCGTCTTCAAAAAACCCTTCTACCCCGTCGTCATCTGAGAAGATGAAAAATCAAAGAACTCTTGAACCAATCAAATCTTCAACTCTTTTGCATCAAATCTTGAAAACGTAGAACCCCATGGACCAACAAATCGGATTTTGAAAGTAGTTTTGATTTTGGTAATTACAAGTAGTTTTTTTGAAGACGACATTGTCGATTTTGCTGGTGATCTTAAATTGGTTTTGCAGTTGATTTTCGTACTTACAGGCGAGGCGGGTTTCTTGAAATGGTTGTCGATTTTCACAGGTGACGGAGAGGGAGCGGTTTCCGGCGAGGGTGTGGTGGGTTTCTTGAAATTGTTGTCGATTTTCACAGGTGGCGGAGAGGGAGTGGTTTCCGGTGAGGGTGTGGGTGTGGAAGAAAGGTGAGCGTGAGTTTATTTGGGGGAGATAAGCCTAAAGGGTGGGTTAATTTACTTTTTTTATTTGTTACAAAAGAATTAAGCAGAAGGGTATAATTGTAAATTGACTTAAAAATTATGTGGATGAATAAAAAGTAACAGTGGAACTATCAGCGCCCTTTTGATATGATAAATGTTATGTTTATAATGAAATAACATTTAAAAAAGAGTTAATATCACGTTTAGCTAATTAACTATTTGGTTCGACCATATTTGGTCCCTAATTAGTTTTTTGTGTACTATACTTTCAAATTCCATGTAAAATAAGCCATTTTCCGATCTATAAAAAGCCCGTTAAAGACATAGTCAATAGTCATTCATAACCATATGCGATCTTACATAAATAAAATTCACCCAAAAATAAGAAAGATAAATCCCCCTGCTACTACTTACTTTCCTTCTTCATAGGTTTCAACATAACATAAACAAACATCCAGAAAAATCTAAGCTTAAGTCAACCAAAGTCAAACAAAACAGTCATCTTGTATCCTATGATGATGCCCTTGGACCACAACTAGCAACATGAGCCTTAAAAGCCTCTAACTCGCTCAACACTTCATCCCTTGGTCTGTATATCAAATCACTCATGCGCCATATCTATAATAAACACCAACTTTTTATTTCTCTTCTTCAAAATATTCAATATTAAATAAATAAAATATATATCAAGTACCTGAAGGGTCCCACCACCACTTGAGCATTCAACATCATCCGATACACTCACAACAGTCCATGGATCATATGCATTCCAATGAAAGTCCACCACTTTGTCCCTGAATTATATATAATAATATTAGTTTTTGTAATCATATTTATGTAACATGTTTTAATTATTTATAATTCTAGTAATTACAAAAAACATGAAACCTGTGTCCGCAGTGTTTAAAGAACAACCCTTGAGCATAGTTTGCAGATCTTGTCCCACGTTCTATCTTTTGTCCAACCTTCAACAATCATAATATAATGCATAATATATACAAAGTCAACATATACCAAAACAAATAAATAAAAATAGAAAAATATTTTTAACTTTTTTTTACCTGTTCATAATCCCAAATATTAACACAACCATCCTCTGCTGAACTCCCAAACACAGAAGGCTTGTCTGGACACCACTACAAAACATACAAAGACTTCTAAATATAAATAAAAAACAAAGGGCAAAAAAGTAAATTTGCAATTGAATACCTGAACACAAAGAACAGGAGCTTTGTGTTCTTCAAATTTATGAACAGGAGATCCAACTCCATCAGAAACCAAATTCCTCCGGTCAAACATACAAACAGAATGGTCAGCTGACCTGAAAAAATTACACAATTAGGGTTTAGTGTTTTTAGGGTTGTTAGGGTATTTAGGGTTTTAGGGTATTTAGGATTTTTTAGGGTTTTAGGGTTTACCCTGTTAGAATATAGTTTGCATCATGAGGACTCCAATCAACGCAATGAACATCAGCATTATGTGCTTTTTCAACCTATTTTAAAGAAATTATAAATTTAAAAATAAAAAATGTAATAAGAATTCACAAATTAAAACAAACCTTTGTGATTGGATTTGTTCCAACTCTTGCATCCCAAAGTATCAAGCAAGAATCATCTCCAACACTACAGAATTCCTGTGTACTTTACAAACATACAGAAAGTTGAACACAAAATCAAATTTATTGTATAAAAGTTGTGAAATTTGTAGGTATTTTATAAAAGTTACCTTGTGGGACAAAACTGGACATCTTCAACTGTATCTGTATGCCCTTCAAAGATCCCACGAGGGCCAAGAGAAGCATTATCAGAAGTTTTCACAATTGACCCTGAAGAATTGGTTGTGTTTGATTCTCCAACCAATGTTGATATATGATCATGAATACTCCATAAAACAACTAGTTTATCCTTTCCTGTAAAAAAATAAAAAAATAAAAGTTGGATTTTTTAAGTGGTTATAAATTTATATTAGTTGTTTAAAGCATTATGATATGATAATTGACCTCCAGAGAGTACATAAGGTTCAGTTGGACACATTGAAAGAGCAAATTCTGCATTATCAGCATGCCCTGTAAGCACCTGAAAGAAATTTAAAAAGAAAATAAAGAATAAATAAATAATATTCATTTGATTCAACTAATATAAATTAGGAAATAATACTAATTTGGAACAGACCAAATCAGCATGAGATACAGCAGCTCCAAGAAGAGCATGACGATTAGGTTGTGCTTCAATATCCCAAATGAGGACCTGAATTGGATAAACATGAGGGTATTTTAGGAATTTCACATGAAACTTTGTAACTGTCATAAAAGTGTATGCAAGGATGATTGTAACCTCTGGGCAGTCTGTATGTGTAGCAACAATGTTCTTGTTTTGTGGAAGTTCCCGAATTCTGTTCACCTGTAAAAATGGTTATATAGATGAGGGAAAAGACATGTTTTGACAGAATTAAATGATTGATTCAGCTTGTGTATATGATTTTTACCTCTCCAGGATGAATGATGGTTTTGTACTTTTTTACAAATGGAGAGCGAGTTTCTTCATTGAACTAAAAGAAGAAATCACATAACCATTAGTAGGTTAAAGAAACTAAAAAGAAATAGGAAGAAGAAGATGATAAAATTGAGTAAAAAAAACTTTTCTTTTTACCTGAGATATGTGTTCTGCTGCAGCAACTTTTGGCTTCACTACATCGCATGTTGCTATTACTAGTGTGTTTGGAACACTGCCATCAGTCTAAACAAGAAGCACCATTAATGGCGGGATGAAAATAAAAATCAAAAAAAGGAGAAAGAAGACTGCTAATCTAACCTGTTCCGAAAGATACAACCTCTGCCTACTCTTGTTCTTCGATTGTTCCAGCAGTGGACCCCATCTATTCACATAAAAAGAATAATTGGTGCACAAAATGATACAAGCAACAATCAAAACCTACATAAATTTCGATGTTTTCTGTAGCCTTTTTGCAAGGTAGTAAAGCTTATATGAACTATCGATGCACAAAATGATCCAGTGGACCATGGAAGTGCTCGAAAAAACTGAAAAAGCAGTAGACATTCTAGGGTTTTTTTTGTACCATTTTAAAAATCAAGTCGAATCATGGGGCATTGGGATCTAATCGATCGTAAGTTTGAAAAAATTCATACCGGCAAGAGAGAGAAGGCCAAACGAGGTTGTGATTAGCAAGCCAGTCGTACAGAATGGGGACTACAAACTTCCAGTTATTGTACTTATCGTCGACAACGGCGGCCTTTTTGTTTCCGGCAGCTGTAGCTCTGTCTCTCATCTTAGGACTTGAAATTTCTCTGTCTTCAGCGGTGACCTTCTTGGAGCCCTTCGGCCTTCCTCTCTTTTTAGGTTGCGACAATGGCGACGAAGCTTCTTCCATTGAATTATTGGTTCTTTGTGGAAGTTTAAAACCCTTGGGGTTTTCTCTCTCTAAAACCCTATTTCTCTCTCTAAAAAGCTTTGAGAGGTAAGGGACCTACCAACCAGGGTAGAGAAACTCAGTCCGAGTTGGACCAGTGCACAGTAATATATAGTAACATATACAGTAAACTGCAAAAATGTTTTTTTGTTGTGTTATGTATTTTTCTTTATTATCTAAAAAGGATTATATTATAAAAAAGTTTTTTATTTTTTATGACAGATTTTTATTTGGTTTTTGGTATCAAACTTTAACGAGGAGAATTATATTATGTTAATCTTTATAAAATAACCTTCTTTTATATTTTAATTAATATCATTATTATAAAAAATTGCAAAAATGTGAATGTGGTTTGTCGTCTTCTTTGGTTAAGATCCGAACAAACATTAAAAAAGTTATGAATTTAATATTTTTGCCTAATTTAGTTGCGGATTAGATTTTGTCAAAACTTAAAAATGACAAACTCAAAAGACTACTATATCTTTTATGTATTTAATTTTTATTTCTTTTTTCTTTTAATATTCTATTATTATAATAATATTATTAGATATAATTACATAAATGGCATGTCATTAAAACTAGAGGTGTGCGCGGTGCGGTTTGGTGCGGTTTAGAGTCAAAACCGCAAACCGCACCGCATATGCGGTTTGAATATTTTAGAAACCGCAAGCCGCACCACAGATGTTCAAAACCGCGTTATGCGGTGCGGTTTGATGCGGGCGGTTTATGCGGTTTGGTTGCGGTTTGTGCGGTTTGATAAGTTGTTCAACATTAAATCTATCAAAAAACCAAAATACTGACCAGGTTAAAAAAAAAATTGATTGCTTTCATTTTATAAAAACAAATACAATTTTCAAGTTAAATCGTTTTTAATAAATTATGATTCATGCTACTATAGTTTTGTAAGTATCATTGTTATTGCTTTATATTGTTATTATAGTTGTTATATTCTTGTAAACCATGGGATCTTGATCTAATAGTGTTTTAATGTTACGTTATAGATATTTGGTTATTTTAAGAAATATATTTATATACATCGTTTTTAAATCGCGATTTGAAGTTATAACAAAGTAAAGAAAAAAAGTATATATAACATGCGGTGCGGTGCGGTTTGAACCGCGGTTTTATAAATACAAACCGCAAACCACACCGCATAGTGCGGTTTGATAAAATGATGAACCGCAAATCGCACCACGAAATTCTAAACCGCATTATGCGGTGCGATGCGGGCGGTTTGTGCGGTTTGTGCGGCACCCCTAATTAAAACTAGGGTTTTTGGTACTGTAGCACAACAAAATCTGACGAATTTACATATTTAGTAACTCGAGTATTTTTTTTATGCTCAATTGTTCCTTAAAATTAGTTTTACCTATTAAATAGGAATCGACCCTCATATTTATCGGTTTATAGATTACCTTGCTCTGATACCGATGACATTGGGACAATAGGCCACGCTATGATAATGTGGAGACAATCAGCCATCTTGGCATTCAATTTTTTTTTATATTCCATTAAAAAAAATACTTTTCAATTTTGATTAATAAAATCAAAACTACTTGTACCCACTTTCTAGAAAACCATAAACCACCAACTAAAACTATTTGTTCAAAAAAAAGTCATCATCCTATCTTCCTCCTCTGTATATATCTTCCATAACCAAGTTATCTAATCTCTTAGAATCACCATCGTCGGATCTTCCATTCAACTTCTCGAAGCCACTCCCAAACGTCATCGCTTCATGTTGTCTCTGTTAGTGTCACTTCCTCCCCCCTCTCAGCAAACAGCGACGTGTTCTCCGTCGTCATCTTCAGTTTCGACGGTGAAAGTTTAAACGTCGGTATCATCACAATTTCTCCGCCTTTCTTCTACCCCTTCTATGTCGCCGGAAAACTCCGGAGCCGTCGGAGCTGCTATATTCATCTCCTTTGTAGACGAAGTACACGAAATGCATCATCTAGGGCTTAGATTTAGGCACAGTCAAATGAATTTTTCTAAGGGTTTGTATACATCTCCATTGAATTTTGCCTATGATGTGAGACTGGTCTTCGAGAATGTGATGCTTTATAACCCTATAACAAATGAAGTTCATAAAATGGCAGATCAACGTCTTGTTATTTTGAAGTGTTGATTAGACCAATACAAGCAAAATTGCCCTCGCCACGGACTCAATCTCCGACATGAGAATTCTGACCGTGACAACAAAAATGGCAAGCTTTACACCATTTATGTTTTGGAGTTCTCAACCTAATGATTTAAAAATGTGAAACGGATAAAACTGGATGCTTCGAAAGCTACTAGCATGAAATAGGAGAAAGGATCATTGAAGATCTTAAGTCAATGTTAATTAAAGTCTTTCTTGTTGATTGATACGGTGACCCTTAAAAGATATAAAGAAATCTAATTTAAAATGTCACATCGTACAAGTAACCGTCTCTACCTGTAGGTCAAATAATTGTGTAATTGATAGGTAAAATTTAACTTTAATGGTCTATTGAGCATAAAAAAATACTTGAGAGACTAAATATGTAAATTCACCAAACTTTTGTTATGCTACGGTGCAAAAAAAACCCTTAAAACTAATCATAGAGTCGTTAAGTGCCTGGAAAATGACCTTTTTATCCTTTTCTTTCTATATTACAAGGAACATTTATGTAATCATAGCCTAATTAATATCATTTATCTTTCTGAAATGCACATATTCATCCGCCACTACCACTACCACCCCCATCTATCATCACCACCCTATGACATCATAAAATATGTCACCAATCGCTCCAAACTCCTACTTTTAAATAACAAAAATCATCAAAAAAATCGGTTAAACCCAAATTTCTTAAATTGTTAAAGTAAAAATGAACACAAACCCAAAATCATATTGAAATTTTTTAAACCATATTAAATAAACACAAACTTAAAATCATATTTAAAATTTTAAACCATAAACAAACACAGACATGAAATCATATTCCAATAAAAAATAGTACATTATCCAAACAAAATAGGTCTAAGAGATAATCTACCCATTTTTTCATATACCCAAACACCATCATCTTACTCCAAATGGTCCTGATGAACCCTTAATTGATTCAAAGGAAACAAATTCTCTTCATTTGAATGCTAAACATAGTCCAAATAATTCAACCCTTTTTTCTTGATAATCTTGCCCACCCACTATATCCCGATGGTTGGCATTAATAATATTGAACTTTGAAAAATCGATTACTAGAATATGAGGAGGAGCTGGAGAGATTTTATCGACGAAGACAATCTCTCTAAGGGCCCTAAAACCATCTTTGGTGACAAGGGTATGGATTGGACAACGAACTCTTTGTTGGATAAAGATGAGATGATGTTTGATATGTAGTAAGCTTCTTCAAAACATGGTTTTGTGGGGGAAATTTTTACCATATCGCCTCTCTGAAACTTCATTCTAGGTCAAAGGATATATAGGTTTTCAAACGGAAGTGTGTGGTGGGGTTTCCAATGTCGATGATTCAGACATTGGTGGTATGTGGTAGAGAAGTAATGGTGGATAGGATTTTCTAATAGGGTAGTGTAACATTCATAAAATTCGAGCCAATTTAAAACTTTTTAAATCATTTAAAACCATTCATGTCATTACAATTTGTTTTCAAAATAGTTTAAACATCAGAGTTCCCAGAAATCATAATCATCAATCGAGGAAGTGTACGATCACGCCTTCGCCTTCCCGCGACCATCCGCTGAACCTGAAACAATAAACTGAAACTGTAAGCCCGAAAGCTTAGTGAGTTATCCCCAAAATACCAACGTCATACCGATATAACCATAACAACATATAAGTAAACAGAACAGCCATGCATCTCGAGTCTACAATGTGACTGGTCCGCCCGCACCGGGCCTTCAGTCCACCTGGTCCACTCTCTGAGTCTACAGTATGCATAATGAGCCTTCAGCATGATTGGACCGCCTCGCAGGGCCTACAGCCTATCTGGATCGCTCCTGAGCCTTCGGCATGACTGGACCGCCTCGCAGGGCCTTTAGCCTATCCGGACCGCTCGCCGGGTATGTTGGCCTACAACACAAAGCAGGACCGCCTCAACCCAACTCCCAACCAAACAAACATGTGCACATAAATATCATACGCTAACTCATATCATATAACAGTCAAACTAATCTAACAGATCACTAATCATAGCAACATCCTGCACAAATATCATACGCTAGCTCATATCATATAACAGTCAAACTGATATAACAGATCAATATTCATAGCAACATCTTAATAACCGGGATACAGACCTAACCGGTCACTAACATAGCCTCATTCTATAACCAGGACACCGACCTAACCAGGTCACTAAGCATAAGCATATCACCATCCTAACTACCAGGATGTAAATCAATAAAAGCATATCATGCAATAAACCCGGATACAAATCCGATAAGGGTCAGCATTGGTGCCTTAGACCCTGTTGATATAGTGAGAATAACTCACCTCGCACTGCCGATCTGAACCGAAGAATCGAACTCCTGAATCACTGCCTCACCAAAATCCCGAACAACTGATCTCTCGACTCCCAAAGCTATCAATACCAAAATATCACTTAGTTCAAACAATAATCCTCCTTATAGTAAAATGACCATTTTACCCCTAGTCCAACTTGGTCCATATATAAGGCTCAAAATCATAATATAAAAAGCCCAACATTGGATGGTCTTCCCAAACCCACTAGTGGCCCACTAATGGCCCAATTTGCTAAATTGGGCCCAATCCCTCTTATGGGCCTTACCCTAAGCCCAAACATCTTCTTGGCCTACAACATCTGACTCCTGATGGCCTACCAAGGCCCAAGGACCAAAATCCCCCTGCATGGCCCAAACTGAGGCCCAAAATCCATAAGGCCCATAACTGATGAGTACGTTGGGCGTACTCCTATGTACGCTAAGCATACTAGCCAAATGGTGCGTACGCTGGGCGTACCTGCTTGTACGCTCAGCGTACTCCCCTGATAAGTCATTTTCCCATTAAGTGCTTAATACTCAGATTCAGAAGCTACAATCACAGATCCAAGTCCTTTCCAACATCTTAATCCATAAAGTCACTGACTTGGTGACTTTACTTGTCCCAACCAAGCCCAAACTCCAAAAATGATGTATTACTTCCATGAAGATGGTCTTAACTCTTGCATGAATCCATTAAGTCCATCAAGGTGGCAACTTTCTTCCTTAGGGACTCATTTAGCACCAAAGGTGGCAACCCTTGGCCTGGAAATCAGATTTGGGCTATAAAGCTTCCACCGTTGGACCAAAATTACTTCAAAATTAAACCTTACTAGATCTAAGCACTCTTAGGTAAAGTTATGAACTTTATACCTCCAAGGAGTTCCAGATGATGATGCTATCCCAGATCTATGAGCTCCAACTTCCCAAGTTCTTCCTTGCCAACTTCTTATTTTCCCTTTCCAAACTTACACCACCAAAATGAGCCTCTCAAGGTCAAGATCACCCAAAAATGAAAGGATGATACGTTTTAGGGTTTCTCTGAGGTTGGGGTGGCTGATAAGGAGGCTAGGGTTTGAGCCATAAAGTTCTTTATATAGTGGCTAGCCCCAAAATTAGGGTTTAGGGTCTCTGGGAGTACGTTGGGCGTACTTCTCGTACGCTGGGTGTACTCCTCCTACACCCGCAATCATTTAAACTTCTACATTGGGCGTACCCCAGCCTACGTTGGGCGTACTCGCCCAATTGCCAACTTTTCATGCTTGGTCCTTTCTTGCCACTCCCTTCCAACCCAAAGGCCAAAAGTGACATAATTCAAATATGAGGGATGAATATGAAGCTACTTGAAAATGGGATGTTACAGGTAGTGACTATAAGATACGAGAAACAAGGGAAAGGAGACGGTGATAGGGATGGGTAGTGGTGGTCACTAGAGTGGGTGGTCGTCGTTGGATGTTGGCGAGAGAGATGAATGACAAAGTCGGTGGCGGTGAGTAGGAGAAGAAATAAGATGATGACATAGGGTAATTTCAAATGTTTATTTGTTTTTAATTAATAAAACGGGCAAAATGTCATTTTTTTCAAGAAGTTGACGACTTTATGGTTAGTTTAACAACAAATGGATGAGCGGTGTAATAAGCTTACACTACAGGGACTGCGTTGTAACAACAAAATTTGGATTGTATTAGCCTATTATGCCAAACCACTGGGAAAATTTATGTAATTTTGTCTAATTATTACTTTATTATATATAGAATGGATCAACAACCTCCAACCCTCTCTCCCTTGTCCCTCTATTTCTCTCTATCTATATTTTTCTCTCAACCCTTGTCTTGTTTTCTCTTTCTCTCTTATTATATCAAAATATGCATTAACCATAAACAAACACACATATAGACACTTCCATCTTGAGTGGAAACAACAAAACAAAAAGAAAAAAATCTAATTAATCAACAAATAATTTAAAGAAAACAAATTCAAGCAACAATTTAAAGAAATAAATTGACAAAAATAATCAAAATAGTGAATACAATCAAATTTGTGAATTAAAAAAATCAATAAATGATTTGAAGAAATCAAACTTGTGAATTAAACAAAGTAACAAAATCAAATTAATGAAAACTAAGATGAATCAAGCAAATGTAGTTTAAGCTTATAGAGTATTTGAAAGTTGTAAATATCTACAACAACGAAAATGACAAAACCATACAAAAACAATCAAATTAAGCTTATGAAAAATCTTAGATTATACGAAATGAAATCACATCAACTTGGAAATCATAGAAGGCGATTCAGGGGGGTTCAACTAAGGTTTTACAGTAACATGACCATTCTACAACCGTCTCTTATATCTTTAAGCAACATCTCAAGACTCAATAGAAAAACACATTCCTAATTAGAAATCGAAATCACCATCATCATTTCGAAACTTAAGGGTTTACTTACATAATTGGAATCATTATTGCCATAGACATCAACTTCTTTTTTACTTTGATGATTATGATTATGGTAAAGGTGTTTTGGTTTCATTTTCAAAAATTATCTATAGGGGCTTTTTTGAACAACTGGAATTATTTATGATGGATTCATCGACAACATCCCAATCATTGTGAAGAATATCACTCCCCCATCATTGCTTTGTTACTGCCTCCATCTATTTATACGTAAAACGTCTATTGGATTCCAAATTAAGAACCTAAAGGTCCAATTATAGAAAACAACCTTTTGATACAAACTCAATGAAGCTTGAAAAAGAGAAAGGGTGTGGGTTGACATCAACTGATTCGATCTGAAAAGTTTGTTTATGTCATCATTATCGAAAGATTTAAAGAGAGAAAAAGTATACGAGGTGTTCTTCAATGAAAGTGCAGGTATGTATGTGTGTGTTTGTATAAATAGGAGAGAGTGGCGTGAGAGTGAGGAGAGATACAATTGGACGGGTGGATGGGTTGGGGCCCATTCTATATTTAATTATAATTAAATATTATAAAAAAGAATATATATATATATATATATATATATATATATATATATATATATATAAAGGATATAATTGTCTTTTTAGCTTTGACGGAACCAAATTCGCAATTAAATTACGCAAAAAGGACCAAATTCATAATTTTCTCAACGATTTGGAACCTATCCAAAGAAAATGACAAACCACATAGACCCCTTTTGAAAATTTGTCTTATTGTTACTATCAATTGTTATTCGATTGGTACCTCTCAGTCAAATGTTGAGGGTTTAAGTCTAGTTGAAAAACAAAAAAAATGTAGATTTAAGAAAATGACAAACCACTTTATTGGCCTCTTTTGCCATAAAAACTTTACACAAGTTTATCTATACAGTTTGTTATAGATTCATTTTGGCACTCAAAGTCCTAGATCCATCAACTTGAGTGAAGGTCATTACTTAAAGCCTTCACTACTTAAATCTAAGGAGCCCATATTGCCAAGTTGATTTCTTAACTTTAGCCACATTATTCATGAAAAGAAAGTACTTTTAATTACGGAATTGATTTAATATGCTCACCATAAGTGTAGACTTAAAACAAGTAACCACTAAACATAGAGAAAGCACATGAATTTAAAAACTAAGTAAATGTATTTTCTCAATTATTTACTTTCTCTAAACCTATCGTTTTCTATTATTGCCACATTTCACACAAAAATTATACAAGAGAAAGATGATATATTTTGAAAACAAGAAACTATGTATGATAACAGCACAAGTGTAAGCTTTAAGAACAAATGCACCTTATATGAAGTTTCATTAATCTGAAAATAGCAAAGGCATAGTTAGTTACGAGTTTGACAGGCTTGGGCAAAACGTGAATGGGTATATGATACAAAGAAAAAAACTAAAAGAGGCAGAAAAGTGGATTCGTTGTGTGGATGCAAAGATGGGTAGGCTTGGACAAAACGTGATCGTCTTACAGATGTTAGAATTAGAGGATGTTTTACATCCCACGAACAAGCAATGTACCCCTTACAATTTCCAGATGATGGCCCGGAAATTAAGTTTGTATGAATGTAATATGTTTGTAAGTTTCTTTTATTGTTTTGCATCCTTTTGGTTTAACTAATGAAAATGAAATGAAAAGTAATGTCATTCATGAAAACCATAACAAGTTATATATTACTTCTCAAAATAAAATCACATTATATTTATATGTAACACCCACATATACTTTGACTTGCATAAGGTGCAGTCAAACAACATCTATGTAAACTTCAAACAATTACACATAGCTTTCAATTAAGTTCATCGCAGTAATGATCATTTCAACTCGCTCCTCAAGTATTGCACTCAACCCACATGGTCCTTGGATTCTATCAATAGAACAAAGAAACTCTTTGTGTATCTCCAAACATTGTAATCATGAACATTTGCAGATCATAAAGTGTTGACTTTCTATGCTCCTTGGTTTCAAAAGGCGGTAATGAGATCCACAATTCTAACAATTGGTCATATATACGATGAAAATCACAAATCAATTATAACACAGTCATATCAACAATACATCGTTGTCTAACCTCAATACATATCATTTTATATTCTATTATCGGAGTTGGTGCAATAGTGGATGTTAAAGATTAACAAAAAATATACAAAATTTTAAAACAATGCATGGTTCCAAAACAAAAAGAAAAAAATAAAACTATCTAAACATCATAAACGGCAACACCCATGCAAATTGATCGGATGCACCTTTGTATTGTTCATTCCGAATGATTTTAGATAAAGTTTATTGTGTTACATAAGGTTATTTACACTATGTACAAGTTACATGAGACCTAAATAAGATTCTAACAACAAAAAAACAAGAAAAAAAAATCCAACCTTCTGATATATAACATTCCAGAGTCGTTCTAAAGATTCTGGGAATCGTTCTTTGTATTCAAGAAAAGTATAGTAATTCTTTCTTAAAATCGTAGTAAGAAATCATGTGAAAACTAACATGGCATGTCGAATCCATGCAATTTCAAACATATTCGAAATGAAGTTCAAATATGGAATCCAAAATTTTTTCAGAAGTTTCTGGAACAACGTTTCGGTAGAAGGTGAGTCTCATCTATATAGTAAGGGACCACACATATGGATTTTAACCCGTTTTATTTAAGTAACTCGGCTGGAATACGGTCCAAAATATAAAAATGGTTAGTTTTATAAATATCCTAGCTATTATAATTCGACATTAATTAACTAGGTGTGAGACCCGTGTAGTACACAGGTTGATTAAAATAAAAGTTAAATATCAAAGTGTAAATATTAAAACATCGACAATGTGTTTTAACTCGAGATTGATTATACAATTATCATGTCGTATTATAAAATATAAATTTAATATAAAAAAAACTATATTCATAAATAGTAAAACCAGTGTTTTATTTAAAATATTTATAATGAAATAATTTAGTTTGATAATAACTTCTTTTATTTTATTATTCTCAAAAAGATGTTTAAACAAAATTTATTTGGAAAATAAGAAAACAAAGAACAAAAAATCTAAGAAAAATATAAAAAAAAAAAGTATGTTAGTAGCATAATTTTAAATCCGTATAACATATACAGATACACTGGAAAGTTTCTGAAAAAATGGAATATATGTGAATTTGAATGCAAAATAGTAGCATAACATAAGACTAATAATATCAAATAAGAGAAATAAACGTAAAATTTATTTAAATGACCTTAAATGTAGGAATTGAAATTTGGAAGGAAGGAGTATTCTTAAATACTCATAAATACATAATTAGGTGACATCCTCTTTAATAAATAAAATTAATAAATACAAGAAAATGACATGCAGATTTTATTAAATTCAAAAACACCATAAAATGTCAAGTGTCATAATTCATGACAAAGTGACATGTGGCAAAAATCTTTCATTTATTAGAGAGGAATTAGAGAGGATATATCATTACCTATTTTAAGATTTCGAGGTCGTTTTTCCTACCTCATCCTTTCTTCAACATTAAGAAGAAAAATAGATAATAAGCATAAAAATTCAACGTTCATGAAGTTTACATCAAACCTATTTGTTACATTAATGGATTTGTTTCACATAACTTTTGATTGGTATGGTAGTATTTTAAAAGTGTATTAGGCAACAAGGTATATTTGAAAAATCATGTATGTTTTCCACATCGGAATGGAATGGTGCATTCCTTGGAATGCTGATTGTGATTCCTTCTTCTGGGTTCACTTTCATTACATTGGAGAAGGGTGTTTGTAATTGTACATAACAAACAACATATTTGAACAACTCACTACATTCCTTCAAGCCAACCAAACATAATATCAGAATGTAAAGAACTATTCCATTCTTTTGTGACTTTCATTCCATCATACCAAACAAACAATCCCTCAACTGCTAACGTTAATATATCACCATAAAATTGTCGGTAGAAAACATATAATTGTATTTCTAAAAGATCCGATTTAGAAGATACCCCATTAGGGTTCTAGAATAACAAGGTGGTTGCAATACAAAAATCATCCTCAAACATAAACACCAGAAGCAAGGAGCAAGAACAAGGATCCAAATCCCTGCATCACAAAAACATAAAAATGAGTTGTTTGTTTTGTCTATTGGAATGGAATGGCCATTCCAGAAAGAATGTGATTCTTTCCATATATAGTAATATTATATTTACACATACTATAAAACATTCATATGATAATTCATTCCATTCCTACAAGCCAGCCAAACATGATATGGAATGTAATGACTCATTAGTCATTCCACTACCTTGCTGATTCCATTACCCTGTTCATTCCATTCCATTCCTTTCTCATTCCATTCCATCCAACGAAACTAGAACCTTAGAAACAAGATTGAACAACAATTGAAAAGAGACTTACCAAAAAGACAGATGCCACTGCTCCTGTTACAACTTCTTTAGCAAGACTACGGCTTTTCCTGGAAGATGTTGCTTCATAGCTGCACAAGTAGTGAAACATAGAAAAAAAATGTCTGACAAAATTCATTTCCATGGATTATTTGAAATTTCGAATAAAAAAGAACATAAAAAGGTATATGAGTAAATTCATTTTGTCATATATCTTTGGTCTCAATATTCCAATAAGGTCTTGAAGGAAACATTGGACTCTTTAGAATCATAATTCCGCTTAGAATCTGTAATATTTGATTCTTCAAAGAGAAATTGCAGCTTCTTTTTCAGTAATCAGTAACAGAGGAGGGTAATTTAAGGATAACAAAGTCTGATTTTTGTGCTTCAAATCTATAATATAAAGTTTCAAGAGATTGGGGCTAATTAACACATCTCATCAGAATCCAATATAACGAACTAATCATGATAAAGTCGATCAAAAAATGCAATCGGATTGTGAGAATAGTCAACCAGCTAAATTATCATCGTATAACCAGGGCAAATTGTCTACATTTTCTCGATACGTTACGAAATTTGACACAGAGTAAAAAAAGTACAATCCACTTACATGAAGAAAGAAGCGGTGATGACAAGGCCAATGGCGAGCATCAGCACAGCTAATGAAGGGTACCAAACGACTGGGACGGGGCTGGATATGGGTTTTGCTGATTGAACCTTTCAAATTGAAAATGAAATCGGAAAAGAGAATCAATTAGATCACATGACGATAAGATCAATAGAAGACTTGATCGAGAAAAATAAAAACCCTAGAAATTGCATACCATTTTGGGGGTTTAGAGGATTCTAGATCTTTGATCCGCCTTCGTTCGAAGAAACCGGGTGTGCTGAAGTAAACTACGAACAAGAAGACCCAAAACAATATAGTGAAGTTAGGTTTACATTATAGCCCCCTTAACTTTACAGATTTTCTTCTTAAAACTATATACTTTGTTTTTACCTCAATGCCGTCCAAAATTAATTAGGGGTGAAAATGGTATGATGTTTTATGATCATCTTAGTAATTATGGAATCATATTACAATTAATCCTTCAAGAACATCTTAGTGCAATTGTATGACTAAGAAGAGGAATCGAACGTTGTTGAAAATGGTTCAATCATAAGATGAGTCATATTTTGTTTCAATCAAGTTTTAGAGTCATACTCTAATAACCATAAACCGTATATTGAAACTCATTTCAAACTAAAAATACTAAAAACACCTCGAAATATGTGGAGTAAAAATATTTTTTTAGTCTAGCACATATAGAATTGGAGTTGTGATGTTTTCGTTAATCGAGAAAACAAAAGATAAACTGAGACTTATTCTATGAAGTGTTTTTGTAACATCCATAAAAAATCATAAAATTTTAAACTTTTCATAACAATCATTTTTCTAAAGAAGTGTTTATAAGGACCATTGTTCCCAAAACATTATTTAAAAATCAGAATCGCTTTCAACATAGTTTTCAAAAACATTCATATCATCAGAGTTTCCCAGAAATCATAAGTTCAAAACGCGAGGATGTGTACGGTCACGCCTTCACCTTGACACGATCCACTGAAGTATCTGAAACCATAAGCCAAAATTGTAAGCACGAAGCTTAGTGAGTTCCCCTAAAGTACCAACACTCAAACAGATAACATATACAAATAACATCATGCATACAGAGCCTTCAACATGTCTGGACCGCCTCACCGGGCCTTCAGCCTGTCTGGACCGCTCACAGAACCTTCAGCATGTCTGGACCGCCTCACCGAGCCTTCAGCCTGTCTGGACCGTTCTCCGGGCCTTCATCCCGACTAGTCCGCCTCGCATGCCTTTAGTCTATCCGGGCCGCCCTGGGTCTGTTGGCCTTCAGCACAAAGCAGGACCGCCTCAACCCAACCACACACACAAACCATGTCGACATATACATAACAGATAATCATACATATAATATACCGATATAAACATTACCGGGTTTGTTGACTGGCAGCACAAAGCAAGACAGTCTCAACCCAACCACACTACCTCAAAACAGATAACAGACATATCTAACAGATCACTAAGCATAACATCATCCTATCTATCAAGATACAGATCTAACAGATCACTACAGTACTCAATCATATGATAATCAGGATAACAATCCAAAGGGCCGGCCTTGGTGCCTTCGACCTGTAAGTACAGTGAGGAAAACTCACCTCGAATGTAGAAGCTCACTGAAATAAATCCCTAGCTGCTGCCCCGCCGTCTTCCTGAGTTGTCAATACCAACAACACACCCAATTAGCAATTGAGTTCCAAGCTATAATCTATAATCCTTACTTGGGGTAAAATGACCATTTTACCCCTGACCCAACATGCACCAAAACAGAGGCCCAAAACCAAAAGATCCACAAAGGCCCACTAATGGCCCAATTTTCCAAATTGGGGCCAACCCCTTGTGGGTCTTATCCTAAGCCCATAATTTTCTTAATTACACTTCTGATTACCTCAAGTACCCATTGGGACAAACTTGTTCAAAGACATAAATCAAAAGCCAAAGTCAACGGTCCAAGTTGACCCAACTCGCCGAGTTGTCCTTCAACTCATCGAGTTTCTCCATCAACTGCACAAATCGGGAAAAACCAAGTCAACTCACCGAGTTGACCAACAAACTCGCCGAGTTCTCCCAATAACCAACAACTTAATGCATTAAGCTACCTTCAACGAACCCAAGAGCTCCAAAGCTCAGATATCGATCAAAATGAGATCAAGAAGGGTAAAGTTTGCAAATTTACTCCTAGGAACCACCTAAATGGGTCCAAACCCAAACCCTAGACTTAAAAGAGTGAGGGCTTAATCATTAAGCACTTACTCATCAAGGACAAAACCCCAAAATGTAGATCTGGCCCTAAAAGGCTAGATGGCCACGTAAAGTTTCCAACTTTATGCTTAAGCATGACTAGGAGGAGCTCAAAAGCTCAAAAATGGCTAAATGAAAGACTTAATAAATGCATGAATGTAGCACCTGTTTCCTGGTATGTATTTTATTTAAGTAATGTTGCATTTTTGTCCTGGGACTCGGCGAGTTGAAGGACCAACTTGCCGAGTAGAAGCGGGATGAGACGCGGGATTTAAGTGATGGACTCGTCGAGTCGGGTCCCAGACTCGACGAGTAGGCTCTGTATGGACAAAACCCTAATTTGAGGGTTTGCACCCTATTTAAACAACCTTATACAGCCTCCATCGCCCCTTTATGCTCCCAGAAACCCTCTATAGAAAACCCTAGCCGTTGTTGAAGCAATCTAAGCCATTTTGGTGGATTTTGGTGTTGATAGTCTTAAGAAGGAAGGAGAAAGGCTCGAGGAAACAAGAGGAGACCAGAGGGGTTCGAGTTTGTGCTTCATTTTCAGTCCTCAGAAGGTATAAAGTTGCTAACTTGCTTGTTCATTTGCTAGATCCCATTTTGTGGAGATTTAGGGCTTTCATAAGCCATTTTAGGTAGCCAACCATGAATGCAAGCATGGTTGGGGACAAGGCTTCGGATCTAGGTCCTTTGAGGGGTCACAAGGCAGAAAGTGGGTGCTTTTCCACCCAAGGAAGACTCCATGCAACCCAAGAGCTTGTTTTAGGACCTTTTGGACTCAAAGTCCCATGCATGCACGTAAAGTTTGTAACTTTACGTGCTAGGACGATTGTAGGAGCCTAGATCTATCTTTTGGTCAAGAGTTGTACATCAGAAATCGAGGATTTAGGGCGTGGACGTGACCAACTCGGCGAGTCCGTTCTTGGGACTCGACAAGTCCACGGCTTTGAGTCCCATATCTGTTGAGGGTCAAAAGGACTCAGTTGGGTGTTAGTAGGGTTGTAGCAGGACAGAAAGAGTGACCCAACGCATTGGACTTCATTTTAGACCTGGAGTTCATGGGACTCGACGAGTGCTAGAACAGACTCGGCGAGTCCAAGGCAATCTCCCAACCCTTGAAGATGAACTCGACAAGTTGTTCATACAACTCGGCGAGTCGAGGACAGGACGTGTTCTTAGGATGAAGACGGACTCGACGAGTGTTCATACCGCTCGGCGAGTCGGATGAAGGTTCATCTGAGGTTGTGTTAGAAGGAGAACTCGTCGAGTCATCGCTAAACTCGACGAGTAGGGACGTGGAAGAGGACAACTGAGGGGGTAGGGACTCGACGAGTTGACGACCCAACTCGGCGATTCGGGTCAACTGGAAGTTGACTTTGACCTTGACCTTGACTTTGACTTTGACTTGGACTTGGTCTGGGGTAAAATAGTCATTTTACCCTAAGGATAGATATCGGGATTCTGATTAAGTGTTTTGTGGGGATTATAGCCGGAGGACTTCCGGAGTAGCAGCAGTCAGAGATTCCCCGCACAGATATTCAGCAGCTACTCGTTTGAGGTGAGTTACCTTCCAGTAGCGGTGGATCTACGGCCACAATGCCGACCCACCAGTAGGAGTTGTATTTAGATGATTGTCTTTGTGATATCATCTAGGTTTGCTACTACATGATATGTTATATGCTGGCATGATATGTTATATGTGATAGTAGTAGAGTTCGGTTGTTAGGACCGAAGGGTAGGTCAGACACCCCAGATATGTCTGACAGTATGTGATGATATGTTTATATGCTGGCATGATATGTTATATGTAATAGTGGTAGTAGGAGGGGAATAGTCCCTAAGTTCGGTTGTTAGGACCGAAGGGCGGTTCGGACACCCCAGATATGTCTGATAGTATGTTTATGTTGTGATATATGTGATAATAGCAGTAGGGGGTGGAATAGTCCCCGAGGGTTGGTTGTTAGGACCGATGGGTAGGTCAGCACCCCAGAATGGCTTGACATGGGTAGGTCAGCACCCCAGAATGGCTTGACACGGGTAGGTCGGCACCCCAGAATGGCCGTATCGGGTAGGTCGGGCACCCCAGAATTGCCCGGCAGAATGTATGTTATGTGATAGTATGGTATGTGGTACGATGGGGGAACTCACTAAGCTTCGTGCTTATAGTTTTCAGTTTTGTTTCAGGTACCTCTTCATCGAAGGGGAAGGAGCCGACGCGGTAGCTGCACATCATACACACACCCCAGATTCCGCATTATGAGTTTCCTTGGGATTGTGCTCTGACATTATCACTATTTATGATTTGGATTTTCAGACATTATACATAGTTTTATGAGATGTTATGATTTGACAATGTAATTCTTCCGAATGTTTTAATTAAAGTAATTTATAAAAAATGAAATTTTTGGGCGTGAAAATTGGGATGTTACAATGAAGCCCTTAAATCCATAAAGTTGGCACCTTTATGCGAAAAGAGCTCATGTAAACCTTAGATCTGAAAGAATGATCATTTGGGACGTCATAATCCCCAACATCCACCCAACCATGTCTAAAAAAACATAAACTCTAACCCAAGAAGAGATCTAAGCAGCTAATAAGCAAGGTGAGAGCTTGATACCTCAAAAACTTATCAAATAAAACAGAGATTCTGGATCCAAGACTTCTTCTTCAAGACAAGCAACTCCTAGTTCCTTAGCTCCTTCAACAAGCAACAAAAATGGACTCTCAAGGCTCTCCCCAAACTCTCACACTCAACAATGGAAGATAAGGCTCGATTTTAGGGTTTCTGGACAGAGGAGGCTGGTAAGGAGGCAAGCCAAAGAACATGGTCCAAGTATATCAATCCAATCAAGTCCGTATGTCGTGCATTAGAACCATACACCAGACGAACATCAAGCGTTCCCTTTAAGTGTCGCAAGATCCACTTGATCACTTCCCAATGAGCTTTTCCCCGATTGCCTCGAACTGCCAAAGAAGTACCAACAGGTTTGGACTGATCATAATAGAACGACCGCAAGACTTTCTCAAAGTAATGAGAAATGTATAACCATCCAGCTCTTCTATAACTTTGATTCTCCATCCTTGCTATCCTCTTTTCAGCTCCTAAATCGTTCATCACAAACTAATTCTCCATAAGCTTCTTCAAGTAGTCTTTCCTAGCATCAGCATCACCTGACACTTCTTCCTTAGATTGAACAAGGGATTCCTCACGTCTATGTTGTTCCACGCCATCCTGTTGTTCCTCATTTATCATAAAACCGTCTGGGGTTTATGTTTCAAACTCCACCTTCTGGCTAGCATCCTGATCATTCCCTGCAACACTTGTACCACTTCCTTTCTGGTTACACATAGTAAATTTAAAGGTCACATATCTGCTAATAATGAATTTTGGAGTTTGATCTTCTGTACACCACAGTCGGTGACCTTTCCGTCCAGATGCATATCTTAGAAATATGCACTTCATTTCCCTAAGCTCCAGTTTACCATCATTCACACAAGCATAAGCAGATCATCCAAACATTCGTAAATCAATGTTCTCAGAGGGTTTACCACACCACACCTCTTGAGGAGTCTTACAATCAATTGCATTTGATGGAGATCTATTTGCCAGATAGCAAACAGTGTTAAGTGCTTTCGCCCAGAATTGCTCCGATAAATCAGCAAATAATCACATGCACTGAGCATGATCCACCAATATTTGGTTCATCTGTTCCGCCACTCCACTTAACTATGGTGTTCGCCGTATAGTGTGATGTCTCACTGTACCTTCTGTTTTGCAGAAGTTTTCAAACTAAGCCTTGCAGAACTCCAACCCATTTTCCGTTATAAGTGACTTGACATGGTTCCCAGTCTGTTTCTCAACCATCGTCTTCTACTCCTTGAACCACCCACACACTTCATTTTCATCCTTTGTCTTTAGAAAATACACTCATGTATTCCTTGAGTAATCATCGATAAAAGTCACAAAGTATTGACATCCACCATGAGGCTCCACATGAGGGGGATCCCGTAGATTTGAGTGAAGACACTGGAGAATCTCCTTGCTTGAGTGTGTAAGCAAACTAAAATTCACCTTGCTTTGTATCTCTTGAACACAAGCTTCACTAGGTTTAGCTTTTCCAGTTGCATATCCACAAAACAACCATTTCTTTCTCACATGTCCCAACTTATGATGCCCAAACTTTCTTTCATCATCATACTGATCCAAGGATTGGGATACAATCATCGTCCCCCTAATCGTACATCCATCCAGAAAATAAATCCCATGATGATTTATCCTTCCCTTCATAACTACAAGAGGACCCTTGGAGACTCTTAACCAGTCACCCTCTCCAGAATACTTCAATCCATCCTTCGCCAAAGTGCCAAGAGAAATCAAATACTTTCGAAGTTCCTGGACGAACCAGCAATCCAGTTTCCTGGCCATAGCATTATGCATATTGATCTGCACCGTGCCACAACCCTTGATACTGCTCACCCAATCATCACCCATTTTTACTGTGCCCTTCCACTCTTTGAATGAGTCGAACCAGTCACGATTGCATGTCATATGATAGGAAGCTCCAGAGTCCAATACCCAAGCATCAACATAACTAGATGTATAAACTGTCAAAACTTCACCATCACCCCCTTCATCAGAATTTCCTTGAACCACAACAACATTGTTGTTTCTTGGTCCAAAACCATTATTCTCTTTCTTTAGCAATGAACAATCTCTTCTGAAGTGCTCATTTTCCTTGCAGTTATAACATTTGATGTTTGCTTTAGATTCGGAACTTGACTTCCCTATGAAACCTCCACCTCTATCTGATGTTCTTCCTCTGCCTGCGAACAAATCAGAACTAGAAACTTCGTCTATAACGAAAACTTTTCTTTTCAGTTCCCTGGATATCAAAGAATCCTTCATATCATTCACAGTGATCGTTGTCCTACCATACAATATGGCATCAACGAAATTCTCATAAGAATTTGACAATGTACATAAGAGGATAAATGCTTGATCTTCATCTTGAATCTTTACATTAAAACCTTGTAGGTCCAAGATGATCCTATTGAAGTGGTCCAGATGATCCTTCACTTGTGTGCTTTCCGACATCCTAAGAGTATACAAATGTTGCTTCTGGTATAGGATGTTTGTTAGAGAATTGTTATGATACCTGTCATACAATTTCTCCCAAAGCCCATTAGCACTCGTTTGACCCACGACCTCTCTTAGTACTTCGTCTGTCAAACTCAACAGAATAGCGCTATTCACTCTTTCAAGAATATCCACATTTGTAACAACGTGAATTTTCAAAACAATTTTTCATTTTTAAATCATATTTTCGATCATCAAAACAATATCAAACAACTGTATCCAATGTTATCACAATAAACAAATCCCAAGATCTCAAATACATAAGTCCTCTCAATGTGTACGGATCATGCCGACGCCTTCCCGCGATCCTCACTGGTACCTGAAACACATAACACACAACACGGTAAGCATAAATGCTTAGTGAGTTCCCCAAAATACCACATACAACACATACGCCACTCGAGGCTACAGTACGACCCTCCGGTCGATGTGTCTCAGCGGGACCCTCCAGTCCCGT
Organism: Lactuca virosa; assembly: GCF_052849685.1. Classification (NCBI taxonomy): domain Eukaryota; kingdom Viridiplantae; phylum Streptophyta; class Magnoliopsida; order Asterales; family Asteraceae; genus Lactuca; species Lactuca virosa. Next base: position 74,079,195 of record NC_136432.1, on the reverse strand, counting down.
AGCTCGTTGGACCCTCTGGTCCGGTCATAGATCGTCGGACCCTTCGGTCCAGTCTGTGTCGTTGGACCCTTTGGTCCGGTCTATATCGTTGGGCCCTCCGACCCGGTCTGTTCAACACATAGCATACATATAACACATTGCACATAATCTCATATATACACATAGCATACAAGACCCTCCGGTCTACACATAAATACCACTCTAGGTAATGTATAGTGAGAAGACTCACCTCGGGTATCTCGGATGATCTCGCACACGAATATACTGATCTAGCCCCCGCCTAATCACATACACAATATCCTCAAATAAATAAGGGCTCTCAAAGGCTAGATTAAATCCCCTTCTACAATCCCTCAGAAGGGTAAAAGACCATTTTACCCCTCCTTGACCCAAAAGTCCAAATGTTGACCAAAACCCTAAAAGTCAACGGTCAAACTTTGACCCGACTCGTCGAGTGCACATGGGTGAATCGGCGAGTCCATGCGGGTCCTCTGAATCCTTCTAGCCTCCCTTGGCTCGTCGAGTCATCCTTCCACTCGACGGGTTCCTCCTGTCACGAATCGCGGGGCAACCCCGACTCGACTCGTCGAGTCCACTCATGGACTCGGCGAGTTGCTTCCATGTTCATACTCAAATGACCTTCTAAGGTCAGATCTGCTTCTCTAATCTATAGATCTGACCTCCCCAAGCCTGATAATCACGTAAAGGTCGAATCTTGGTACACATGCAACACACCCAAAGCTTCTTTTGGTGAAATAATCTCTAAAATGACCTCCTAGGCTCATAACTCAAAAGGCATGGCATAAAGCAGAGTGGTAAGGACTCTCTGGACCTCTTAAGGTCCAGATCTATGAACCAACTCGCCTAGGGACCTCACATACTCAAGATTCAACCAAAAAGGGCATAAAGAAAACCCTAGATTTCACTAGAATCATAATAGACACGAGAATGGCACAAATTGTTACCTCCAACAACTTCCTCTGATCAAATAGAAGTGGATCCAAGATCCTTAACCCGCCAAGCTTGTTCTACCTCCTTCCTTCTTGCTAAAACACACAAGAAATGGTGAATTAGCCTTCCTCTAGCACCACAAACAATCTCTCTGCTCTCTAGGGTTTCTCAGGGGTGAAGTGGCCGCAAATGGAGGCCATAAAGGCCTTTAAATAGGGCACAGACCCCGAGAATTAGGGTTTCAATTTACAGCGCGGACTCGTCGAGTCCGTTCATTAATCCAGTCAGCAATCGCGTCCTACTCGACGAGTCTACGCCTCAACTCGTCGAGTCCCTCTCTTTTACTCATAAATAAATGATCAAACATAATACCTGGAAATCCGGATGTTACAACATTCCTTTCAGCCACCATGTCCTTAGGAAGTTGGGCTTCTCCTTCCAGTGTTGTTGTACATCCTTGTTGAACAAGAAGATCCTTCATCTTCACCTCCACAGAGTGAAATCATTCGAACCATTGAACTTCTTGAAATCGAACTTGTGAGATGCCACCTTCAATCAACAGAACACCAACCGCAACTCTAATACCACTTGTTAAGGAACACATGTGATACTTCTCAAGACTCAGAACAAATCTGATGCCACTTGCCAAGTTATGATGACCTTTGTTAGGAAGTAAAATGGATAACTAGCAAAACTATAAGCACACAAGACACAATATTTACGTGGATCAGTCAAGGTGACCTACGTCCACAGGCAGGAGGGGAGTATTCTTTATTTCAAAGCTCTCAAATAGAGGTTACAAGTACAACTCGCCAGAGATTCATCTACTCACTAAGGACACAAGATATAAGACACATCAAATGACTAAGCAAGCATCCCTATTTATACTTAAGGAATCATACCTAAAATCCTAATGGGCCAAGCCCATTGGACCATAGGCCCATGAACGGTGTCAACCAATCACAATCCGCCATGCAGCATCTTCTGGAATATTCTTCCTTGTCATACAACCCATGAACATCAACAACACACATGATGGATCACCTTGTTCGATAGTGGATCATCATGATGTACAAGTGGCACATCATGAACACTAATGACCCACCATCTATCATGGTGGCACAACATGGTGTATTTCTAGAGTATGTTCATCTTCTAGGCAAACGTGGATCAACATGGTACTACAAAGGAATCGAGATGGCGCATCATGTACCAAGATGTTCCATGATGGCACAACATCTTCTCCATGGCGCACCATCTCCTCAAGATGGCGCAACATCCTTCCCTTTGCGGAACTTCATACCTTCATGGCGCAGCATCTCATAAATGTGGCGCAACATCTCCTTCTTGGCTTCCTTGTGGCGTAACATCTCCTATGTGTGGCTCAACATCCATTCCTTTAGCACAACTCTTCCCATTTGGCCCAACATCTTCATGGATGGCACAAGATACCTCCATTTGGTGCAACATCCCAAAGGATGGTGCAACATCAGTCATCATGGCGCGACATGTTGCTCCATGTTGCTCTAAACCTCTCCAAGTTGCTCCAATCCACTCCAAGTTGCTCCAAGCCACTCTAAGTTGCTCCAAACCACCTTTTGGAAGATCCGTTCCTTTGTCACTTGATCCGTTCCTTTGGCTGATGATCCATTCCTTTGTCACACGCTGCATGAACCCAAAGTACTCCATTGTGATCTAAGTGCTCCAAATGTTCCATGAACATGATCCAAATGCTCGAGTCACATTTAACAGTAATGTATCAATTCAGAAATAAGTGCATATAGACAACAATGAACAATGACATTACATTCTAAATAAACAAAAATTCCCAGATCCTGTGTATAGAAAAATATGGATTTTAATGATGACTATATAGCATATATCACCCTTCTATAAATTAAAAAGATAATATAAAATAGAATTAAACCTTCTTGAAGATACTTAATCATCAAAAAAGGGCCTTCCTATTTTTACCCACCCACCATCTATCTTTTTCTTGTAATTTGAGCCACAATTTTTTGTTAGGGTCTGTAGAAAAATGTTTTTACCTACCCACCCAAATCATACATAGCCTCCAAACCCCTAATTTACCATTGTTGGTTGTGCGAGAGGGGGGATATCTACCTGAAGCAAAAAAACGAGATCAATTAACCTTAAGAAATTTACCAAATTCAAGAACTATCTAAAAAAATCCCAAAATAAACTTTACCCAAATTCAAGAAGTATCTAAAAAAATCCCAAAATAGAAATTAGTATTTTCCAGATCAAATGAACTCGTAATATTCTCTTCTTTGACCTTCATTTCCCTGGAAAAAACAAAAGAAAATAGTCACAACTTAGCCTAACATTATTTTAACGTAAAACATATAATTTCTATTACGAACCCTTAGTTTGACTTTATCACGCAACTGTAAATCATGATGCATATATTTTAGTGTCACTTGGAAGAAAATGAGACTAAGGGAATTCAATAAACAAAAAAATGGTTTTATATTGGCATTGTCATGTGTTACTTCCCCCTTGCACATGTACTGAAGCAGTCTTGGATTTTGAGTGTGTGAAGGGTGCTGAAAGGTAAATGCCATAAGGAAAGGGTCAAATGTTAGGGTAAGAAGAAGATAGAAGTCTAAAAAGAAAACCAAATACAAATTTTTATACATTCAATAACATACTCATTGAAGTCGGTTATATTCAACAAACCATCTCCATCAACATTAGATGCATTAGAGTGGCCCTCTTTCCACCACGAAGGGTAAGATCATCGAAAAACAAAGATTTGAAATAGAATCAGTAGAGGCGTATTCAAATTGAATGAGCAAAAAAACATATGAAATTTAGGGTTTAAACATTGAAGAAAACATACCTCCTTGACTTTGGAGAGATTGAATTGGAAAGAAAAATGAGGTGTTCACATAATCATGTTTTCTTTGTGATCTCCATCCATCACAACCTATCAAACATTCATGATATCAGTGGACGAAGATTTTTTATTTGTGTTGGATTGTGAGTAGTCAAAACTCGGATACATAGTAGATTAGAGAGATTCATGAGCAATTGAGATTAAAATCCTAACACGGACCAATACACGGCTGAGGCTGCAATTGAAGGAGCCAGGAATGGAAATCATAAAGCCTTCGACGAAACTGAAGGGTTTTGAGCATTCTAACACTCCTATGGTGTACATGCAACCCTAGAAACCTTGGATCTATGTTTTATCTATGATACAAGCAAAATTGTTTTTCCAAGGTTCATAACCTATCTAGCATACATGGGGAACTTTTAAACATAAAAGTTAGTAGGAAATACATACCTTGTAGTAGTTAGGATTCCTTCAAAACCTTGTGAGCCTAGCACCTCAAGTGTGATGCCTCAAATGTATCACACAACACCAAATGCACTTGGAATAACTTAGAGAGAAATGAAGAACTTTTAGAAATCGGCTAGCCCTCACTTGTATACTTAGTGGCCGATTTTGGTGAATAACATGTAGCTTATATAGTGTGTTACAATTAGAGTTACACCATGTACACCCTAATTGTCATGACTTTTTATTTCCATGACCCATGGGTTCTATCACCACCATGGAGCATCCTATGGGTTTTAGGCCAACTTGATAATCCATGAAGCATTAGCCCACTATATAAGTATGAATGATTTACACAATCAACCCATATATTTAATTAGTCTTCATTTGATCACTTAATTAATTCCAAATTAATTCTTGATCAATACTAACTAAATAATACTATTAATATATTAGAACTTATAATATATTAATAAACCTTAAGTGTTATTTCTCTCATTTTAGTCTATCCAAATGTATGATGCCATGCAACCCAAATGGACCATGCTAATCGGGTCAAGTACGTTCCAGAAATAGTTATGAACTTAGATACCTAATCCAACAGTCTCCCACTTGGATAAGTCTAATAACTATAACTGCAAGAATGTTTTCAGGAACCGATCAACAATCGTAGCCCTTTCAAGGTCTCTAAGAACTGAGATGATGATGATACACCATTTAAGATAAGTGATCATATAATCCTCTGTTCTAGATATCAGCCGGACAAATACATGGAACAATGTCTTACTTATTGTCCGGCAGTTTGTTTCTCGATTTCCGATTTGTTTGACATAGAACTTAATTGAACACATCAACTTAGTTCTGACCGGGCCCGGTACATGGGTCAACACAAAATCATCGAGGGGCCCAGATATCGCTTCTAATCCAAGAAGGAACAGATAAACTTCGACTCATAGGCTTGTTCTACTAATTGTTGAATCATACACAAAGGCACGTTTTATAACATCGAGTTACCAATGAGTTTTCGTACAATCAATGCATAACCAACTCATAGGCAACAAGTCATATCTCTAGGTTTGAAGACTTATATGATATTACCATCTCGCGATCACTCGAGTTAAATTCCATGAAGTGATACCAGCGAGCGTGGGTTGAATCCAATACTCAGAACTTATGAGCACTCATGAGTGTTGTAGTTATGTCCAACATCTTAGACCTCTACAACCAACTCATGACAGTCTTGATTCATACCTACTTCCAACATATGACCGACTGTGGATAATTCGAATAATATGATATACCAAACATAATTATTCTGGAAGTCAAAACATGCAAAATGAAACGATAGTAAACGATTGACAAAAGATAGCAACACTTTACTCATAAATAAACACAACTTTTATTCATCATCAAATGTCAATTACACTTTACACATTTCAAAGCTATCTAACTACTAAAACTAATATCATCCTTTAGCCCTATGCACCTCGCATGCTGGAGATGCTTAACCCTACCCAGTCCCTTCGTGAGGGGATCTGTCGGGTTCTCATCCGATGATACCCTCTTTGCCACGAGGAGTCCTTCTTCTATAAGATGTCTGATGAAATGGTATTTTCTGTCAATGTGTCTGGATCTCCCGTGATCCCTTGGTTCCTTTGCCAAGGCAACTATGCTTTCACTATCACAGAAAATCTCTATAGGCTCCTTTATAGCTGGTACAACTCCAAGATCTCCAATGAAGTTCTTTAGCCATATAGCCTCCTTTGCTGCCTTGCTTGCCGCTATATACTCTGATTCACAAGTTGAATCAGCCACTGTCTCCTGCTTGGAACTTTTCCAAGAAATTGCTCCTCTGTTTAAGGTAAAGACCCAGCCTGACTGAGAGCGGAAATTATCCCTATCAGTCTGAAAACTAGCATCACTATACCTCAATACTCTCAAGTCATCACTCCCACCGAGGGTAAGGACCCAGTCCTTAGTCCTCCGCAGGTACTTGAGAATATTCTTTACCGCAGTCCAGTGAGCCTTGCCAGGGTTCCCCTGATATCTGCTGACCATGCTCAAGGCAAATGCCACATCAGGACGAGTACAAGTCATAGCATACATGATCGAGCCTACAACGGAAGCATACGGTACTCGACTCATTTATGCTATCTCAACCTCTGTACTCAGACTCTAAGTTTTACTCAGTCTGGCGTTATTCTGGATCGGTAACTCTCCTTTCTTGGAGTTCTGAATGTTGAATCTATTCAACACCTTCTCCAAGTAGGTACTCTGACTAAGTCCAATTAGTCTTTTACTCCTGTCTCTCAGAATCCTTATCCCTAGGATATAGGCAGCTACTCCAAGGTCCTTCATAGCGAAACACTTCCCAAGCCAGGACTTAACTTCCTGCAGAGTTGGAATGTCATTTCCTATGAGTAGTATATCATCCACATTCAATACCAAAAAGCTGACTATACTCCCACTAGCCTTGACATATACACAAGATTCATCTTCACTCCTCGAAAAGCCAAACTCTTTGACCTTCTCATCGAAGCAAAGATTCCATCTGCGAGGTGCTTGCTTTAATCCATAAATGGATTTCTCAAGCTTACACACTCTATTAGGATACTCTGTACTGACAAAACCCTCTGGCTGACTCATGTAAACATCCTCAGCCAACTTTCCATTAAGGAAAGCGGTTTTGACATCCATTTGCCAAATTTCATAATCTTGAAATGCAGCAATGGCTAACATAACCCTAATAGAATTAATCTTCACTACTGGTGAAAAGGTCCCATCATAATCAACTCCCGGAGTTTGAGAAACGCCCTTTGCAACCAGTCGCGCCTTATAAGTGTGTACATTACCATCCATGTCGGTTTTTTTCTTGAAGATCCACTTGCACCCAACTGTCTTACGACCTGGTACATTGTCAACCATGTTCCAAACTTGATTGTCATACATGGATTGTATCTCGCTGTCCATAGCCTCTTTCCATTTAGCAGCGTCAGGGCCTGCCATGGCTTCCGTGTAGCTGTTAGGTTCATCCAGACTTACCAGTGTGCTATCACTGATAAGTGTATCACCTTCCGCAGTAATATGGAAACCATATTAATGCTGAGGTGCATTCCTAACTCTTGTGGAACGCCTCAGAGCTACAGACTCTTCTATCGGATCAACATGAGTTTCCTCCTCAGGTTGATTGCTAGGGTTTGAGGTTCCTTCACCACTTGACTCTTGAATTTCTTCAAGGTCAATTTTCCTCCCACTGTTTCCTTGGCTTATAAACTCTCTCTCGCGAAAGACTCCTCTCCTTGCTACAAAGACCACATTATCACTGGGTCTGTAGAAGAGGTGACCAAAGGATCTCTGTGGGTAGCCGATGAAAATACACCTCTCACTTCGAGGTTCGAGCTTATCGTGAGACTCACGCCTCACAAAAGCCTCGCAACCCCAAATCTTGATGTCGTCCAGATTGGGAACTTTTCCGGTCCACATCTCATGAGGTGTTTTGGCAACCTTCTTTGTAGGGACTAGATTCAGGATATGGGCGGCAGTCTCTAAGGCATACCCCCAAAATGAGATTGGTAGCGAAGCTCGACTCATCATGGAACGAACCATATCCAACAAGGTTCGATTGCGCCTCTCAGCCACACCATTCAACTGCGGTGTCCTGGGAGGTGTCAATTGTGAGATAATCCCACATTCCTTAAGATAGTCAAGGAACTCTGTACTAAGATACTCACTACCTCGATCGGATCGAAGCATCTTAATGTTCCTGCCCAACTGATTCTCCACTTCCTGTTTGAACTCTTTGAATCTTTCAAGGGTCTCTGACTTATGCTTGATTAAGTAGACATATCCATATCTACTAAAATCATCAGTAAAAGTCACATAGAAGCGGTTAGCATCCCTTGTGGCGGTTCTGAAGGGTCCACACACATCAGTGTGTACAAGATCTAACAAACCTTCACTCCTAGCACAAGTACCAGTGAAGGGTGACTTTGTCATTTTCCCAAGCAAACAAGATTCACAACTATCATCTGATTTTAGGTCAAATGACTCCAAGACTCCATCCTTTTGGAGTTGGCCTATGCGTTTCTTGCTTACATGTCCAAGACGACAATGCCATAATGATGCTTTATCCAAACTAGTGGAAGAATCGATACACAATACATTATTTCCTAGGTTACCTACAACCGACACAGTTTCATATACACCATCACAAGGTAATGCTTTAAAATAAAGAACATTATTAAAGAAAGCATTAATACCACCACTATCATTATCAAATGAAAATGTAAAACCTTGTTTGTACAAACCATGAAAGGAAATAATATTTCTTGCCATTTCAAGCGAATAACCACATTTATTCAAATCTAATGTTAACCCACTACTTAGCAATAAAGAATAAACTCCAATCTTGGTGAAAGGTGTAACTTTCCTATTTCGCATGATCAATGTTATCTTCCCATGCTCCACATTCTCACTTCTTCTTAGTCCCTGCAAATCACAACATATGTGAATACCACAACCTGTATCAAGGACCCAAGAATTAGAATAGGGTGAGTTATTAGACAATATAGTGTAAATACCTGCATGGTTGGGTTTTACTTTCCCATCCTTAACATCTTACTGGTATTTTGGGCAGTTTCTCTTCCAGTGCGACTTTTCATGACAATAGAAGCATTCAGTCTCTTTAGGGTTAGCAGAAGGAGCGACGAAACCTTTATTGGTTCCACTTGAAAAGGAGCCATCAAGGGACTTTCCCTTGGTACCCTTCGAAGGGCTCTTCCTCTTCTTTCCTTTGCCTTGCCCGATTGCCAAGACAGGGGTCGTGGTAGGAGTAGTAGTAACAACCGACTTACCTTTGAGACCACTTTCCGCGGTCTTCAAAAGTCCTTGAAGTTTGCTGAGTGTAACTTCCTCCTTGTTCATGTGGTATGTCATGCAGAATTGATCATAACACGAAGGTAAGGAGTGCAAAATAATATCTATTGCCAACTCCTCTGGGAAGTTCACATTCAGTTTCAGCAAACGGTCCACATACCTTTGCATTTTCTGCATCTGGCCCGTGATGGGTTCACCATCCTTCATCCTGGTTGTTATCATGGAGGAGATGATCTCATATCGCTCTTGACGAGCACTCTGATGGTAGCGGTCCATCAAATCCTGGTGCATCTCAAAAGGATAGTAGTCCTCATAGGACTTTTGGAGCTCGGCTGTAATAGTGGCCAACATGATACATGCCACTTTGGTAGCATCTCTTTCATAGGCCTGATATTCAACGATCTCCTCAAGAGTAGCAGTCGGCTCTAGTTCTTTAAGCTCCTTGTCGAGGACATATTACTTGTCCTCATACCGAGTGACCATTCTGATGTTCCTGATCCAATCCATAAAGTTGGATCCATCAAAGACGACTCTCCCGCAAAGGTTCATGAGAGAGAAGGAGCCAGTAGCGTTTGAGCCAGAAGCAGCATTGTTGGAAGACATCTGAAAAGAAGAAAGACAAGTTTAGATTAGATATAAAGATAGTCCTTAATAAAACACCCAAATGTAATATTAAGGCTAGGACCCAACACAATATTTTATAACTTAGAAAAGGGATGCCGTAATCCAAGCTATAAAATATTTGAAGGTAGGTGAATGACGATTCACCAATTTCCACCATGAAAAAACGAAATAAATTATTAGGTTTTAATTGGTTTTTTGAAACTCCTAGATTCTTTGAGATTCATTGAACTTTTCAATGGCATGTTTCAATCTCGAGTGTGCCCTTCAGGTTTTGTGACTGGGATGCTGAGGATCACAAAACAAGGTGTGAAGTAACCATGCAAATTACTTGGTACCCTCAATATTTACCCCTCAATCGATGTGCCGGTTAACCACACACGCTCCATCGATACTATGATAAATATTAAGTTACCCTTTGCCTACCTTGTCAAGTCCAGGTTAGTGTGCCGGTTAACCACACACGCTCCACTAACGACTTAATCAAAGTGCAAAGTGTAATTTCATGGGTTAGCACCTTATTCAAATTTTCCTAAAGTAACTAAGATTGGGAATTTATAAAAACATTTTGTTACTTTATTTTTCATCATACTTTTAATGAAGATTTAGAAGTCCCTGTCCTACCCGTTCGGCTAACGACCCTCCACGAGTCAAGGAAGCGGTGGGTGAGAGTGGACACCCATTAAGCTGCCATTTTATAGGCAATAACCTTATACCCCCTTATAGACCGACTTCGTGAATGAGGCCTACTAACGGTAAAATGACTTGATCTTATACATATATATATATATATATATATATATATATATATATATATATATATATATATATTATTAACTTATAATATTATAAAGTATAAGGGTTGAATTTTAACTTTTAAAATTCTAGGGATTGGAACTAAAGTTTTTAAAGTGACTTTACATGTTCCAAAACTTGAGGGCAAGTTTTGTAACTTTCAAAACTTTTCATCTTTCATAACTTATGAGTTAATGATGTAATAAAATGAGTGACTTTTCATTTTATGTAACCTATGTGTTTCTTTAATGGACTTTAAAAGAAAGACTTTTGGTAATCCATAACTTGAGGAAAAATTATGGATTCCATTAAAACACATAATGATTAAGAATTAAACTAACAAGCAAGTTACAAATAATTCCTATGATCTTCTAAACTCATAAGTTCATGAATGTTCATATCAACAATTTCAAGAATCATAAATAAACCATATAAAACTTGAAATTTTGATAATAGCTATTGAAAATGGATTAGCATAACCATTACACCATCTAAAACAAGTTTTATAACACCAAAACAGTTTAGGGTAATGTTTCTAGTCCATTTCCAGCAGCAAAACTCGAAAATCTGTATTCAGGGGCTCCTACTCGTCGAGTGCAAGAGCCTGCTCGACGAGTAGGATGAATTTGGTCATGGACTCGTCGAGTCCCCCCATGGACTCGGTGAGTTCATGCTGCAGAGTGCAGAAAAACTGAGTTTTTTCACAATTTTGCATCAAGTATCAAACAAACAAGCCTAGGCTCTGATACCACTGAAGGGTTTTGAGCATTCTAACACTCCTATGGTGTACATACAACCCTAGAAACCTTGGATATATGTTTTATCTATGATACATGCAAAATTGTTTTTCCAAGGTTCATAACCTATCTAGCCTACATGGGGAACTTTTAAACATAAAAGTTAGTAGGAAATACATACCTTGAAGTAGTTAGGATTCCTTGAAAACCTTGTGAGCCTAGCACCTCAAGTGTGATGCCTCAAATGTCTCACACAACACCAAATGCACTTGGAATAACTTAGAGAGAAATGAAGAACTTTTAGAAATCGGCTAGCCCTCACTTGTATACTTAGTGGCCGATTTTGGTGAATAACATGTTGCTTATATAGTGTGTTACAATTAGGGTTACACCATGTAAACCCTAATTGTCTTGACTTTTCATTTCCATGACCCATGGGTTCTATCACCACCATGGAGCATCCATGGAGCATCCTATGGGTTTTAGCCCAACTTGATAATCCATGAAGCATTAGCCCACTATATAGGTATGGATGATTTACACAATTAACCCATATATTTAATTAGTCTTCTTTTGATCACTTAATTAATTCCAAATTAATTCTTGATCAATACTAACTAAATAATACTATTAATATATTAGAACTTATAATATATTAATAAACCTTAAGTGTTATTTCTCTCATTTTAGTCTATCCAAATGCATGATGCCATGCAACCCAAATGGACCATGCTAATCGGGTTAAGTACATTCCAGAAATAGTTATGAACTTAGACACCTAATCCAACAGAAACCACCAATGACGCACATCCGAAAGACAACCAACAAATCTGTCGTTGGAACAGAATGGTAGTTTGAAGCCAATGCAAACCTGGTTTGGATAACGATGGAGAAATCTGTAGAAAAGAATACGTATTAATCGATGATATAGCTGTACAAAAGCTGATTGGGTGAGGTATATTAATCGATGATATATCAATGCAGTATCTGATTGGATGACAAGGGGTGGTGGAGGCAGCAAAAATGACCAACTTCAAAATCAAGCCACAAGCTGAAGAATACTACCTGGTTGGCTCGGGGTACTGTTCATATGTCTGTGCACTTTTAGTATATATATATATATATATATATATATATATATATATATATATATATATATATATATATATATATATATATATATAATGTTAATGTATCCCTATAGGAATACATTAAAGATAACGAGACAGTCATCTAAAGGACGACCTAGCTGACGGTCGCTACCCAACATAAGTTCTACGCCCGGGCCCTCACCCTCGTGGGCTCGCACTTAGACCCCGATACTCTAGTGCCAAGGTCTACCTTAGAATGAGAAACTCTGGTCTATAGCAAGCCAAAACAGTACTAACCGCTCCCAGAGCGACAAGTGTGGAGCTCAGAGTACTGCCCTTCGGCAGTTCTACATCAACAACCGATAACCGCTAGCAGTGCACGATCCGCCAATAGGACGCCTCCACATCCTGTCGGCCCAGACAAGACAAAAGGTATTGTCGGGGACATGCTCCATCGACAACAAGTATAAAAGAAACCATTCTTCTCCAAAAGAAAGGATCGTCTCATTCTCTACCTTAAACTAAAACCTAATTCTCTCATCCAATTACCGACTAGACCATCGGAGCCTCGTTCCGGGACTACCTCCCGGACGACGACTAACGTCGATTCTTTCTTTGTTGTGATTCTCAGGCTTAACCCAGACGAAACCATTTCAAGATGATGTTAAGATCGGAGCACATATCACAACATTTGGCGCCATCTGGCGTGTACTCAGAGCTACACAACCCTGATACGACCCTAGACGTTGACGATGACAGGAAAGGAATCTACAACATCTAGCGGAGGAGAAACGAGTCCACTCAGATCAATGGTGTCGCTCGATGGCGCACATCCACCTGCGTATGACGGATAATCCTCCACCTACATGCCAACAACTTAGACATCATGTCTGATAACAAGATTCGCAGTGGCAGAAATCGCCGCCCTATGGCGACCATCACCCGTCACAACAGAGCAATCAGTTGCAACCACGACTGCAGTGCCTCAGTCGACAACGACTCAACAGTCGCAACCACCGACCCAACAGTCATAACTTTTGACTCAACAGTCATAACCGGTGGTTTCTTAGCCACAATCGCTACTGTAGTAGGCGGGGAGGAACACTTGGTCCCCAGGGACCATACTGTTCTCCATATAGTGCCCAATGTCAAGCTATCAGTTCTCTCCAGTAACAGGAATGCCGCACATTCTGCTTTTTGCTCAACAACGTCCGATGTTTAACCCTATTTCCAGCAGTTGCATAGATCCATCCCCCAAACACCATTGTCACAAGAACCAGACCCCCACTTGTCATCGGCTCAACAACTTAGTACCTATGCTCAATATCCTTAGGGATTGAATCCGAACACACTCCAACAGCTAGAACCGGTTTCACAACCACAACAGAGCATGCAATCGATCCCCTAACAGCAACCATACATCTCGCAAGCATTTATGTACAACCAAGCGTACGTGAACTCATACTACGCTCAATAATTTATGATGTACGGTGGTTTTCCATACTCACGCATGGAAAACCCGGTGAGATGAACCAACTCTGCTTTTTGCCAAAAGCTCTTGCAGTACGAGATCCCGCACTCGTAAATTATACCAAACATCCCTAAGAATGACGGTACAACCGACCCTAACGAGCATATCGACACTTATTAGTGGACGATGACATCGTTGAGTATGGAAAAGCGGTTCATGTGCATGTATTTCCTGTTACGTTATCAGGAAATGTCGGAAAATGGTTCAAGGCACCACGAACGGGTAGCATCTCGCGTTTCATGTAGTTATGATACCTTTTCCTCAACAACTTCATGCAACTGAGGAAATGGAAGGGATATACAAACTCCATAATGGCATGCAAGTAAAAAGAAGGAGATTCAATACATGCATATTACAATAGATTCACTCTGGCGACGCTCAACGTCCCAGTCTCTGAAGAGTTCCTTGTAACTGGCGCCTTCGCCCAAGGTCTACTCCCCGGCCCTTTGTCAAAGAAAATGCAAGGGACGGTACCTCAATCAAGAAATAAGATCAAATATAGAGTCGAGAAATACCTCAGAAAGATCGAGGGTGAGGAAAGGAAGGAAGCCAACCTAAAGGCCGTTGCAAACGCGTACATCAAGCAAGAAGAAGCAAACTCCCGCTCGAGCCCCAACCACCGAGACCACCATGACAGGAGCCATGACAAGCACAACCGACAGTCGAGGCATCTATCTTGCAGATTTTATCTGTTTAGAAAAGATGAGCCCCAGAGCCATCGAATTGAGGTGCATGCCGTTGAGAAAACACCTCAAAAGGCGGACAAAGAGAACGGGAAGTATTGTGAGTATTACAAGAGAAAAACTCACGACACCGATGAATGCACAGTGTTGAGGAAAGAAGTAGAAGTAAAATAGCTAACAAGCGACCTATCCAACATCACAAGGGACTTAATTAAAGATCTAGTATGCTCAAGAGTCATATTAAAGTGATATTGCTAAATAACATATGATACTAATGAGTCACACTAACAACAACTTGATACAATTGATTATTTGTTAGAAATTTATTTTAATAAATATTCAATAAAACTCTTATAATTAAATTGGAAATTATTTATTTCATGGAAATAATAAATTCCATTAGCAAGTAACTTAATATATATCATATGGTATGATTTATAAGTCATGTACACACTTTTGGACTAGTTGAATCATTTTGTCTTTTTCCTAAAAGACAAGGTTTATATTTTATAAAAGAGTTTATAAAAGTTTGACTTTCTTTCTTCTTCTTTATGCAATTTTTGAGATTTACATAAAAAGAAGAAGTGTATGACTTGTCTAATCATGCTTTAAAGACATGGGAGACATGATATGACAATGGGGACAAGATTGCTTAAAGTGCTAAGGACTAATGGTTAATAACTTCACTTTTTGCATATAAATATGAGGCTTGCATATGGCTAGAGTGCTCATTCCTTCTTCTCTTCTCCATGGCCGAGAGCTCTCTAGGAGACTCTCCCTCTTTAGTTTTTCTTTGAAGACTTGGGGATTACTTGCATTTATACTCTCTTGAAGTTCATACTTTGGTTATGAACTTCAAGCTTAAGAGTTTAAGAGTTTATGGACTAGAATCTACATCAAGTTGAGTCATTGTTGGTGTCTCAAAGGTTCAACATTCTTCATCAACTTCCAAGCCTCCCATGAGGACCCAAAGAACTACAAAGGTTGTTATTTCTTCATCCTTCTATGGTTGGTGTTTTAATCTTTCTATAACTAGCAAGAAGATCCTTGGCGGGTATAAAATGTTTATGTTATTTCAAAATTAAAGTCTTTCGTTGCCATAATTTTTCTAGTTTATGAAACTAGTTTTGAACTAAAACCCAACAATTGGTATCAGAGTCACCTTGCAAGTTTGGTTAGATTTTTGATTTTTGGAAATCTTAGTTTTTGGAGAATATGGATAACTTGTTTTTGTATAAAAATAAGTTCATACATATTTTCTTTGACAACTTTTTTAATTGTTATTTTATGTGACAAAAGTTTCATGCATCTTTTGTCATTTAAAGCTGTCTTAGAAAAACAAAGGTTGTTTTATGTGTATGTTGATGTATATGATGTGCATAAACTAGCCAAGGACCAATATGTTGTTATGTTGTTGTGTTGGTTATTTTTGTTATAAATTGGTTGTAATAATTTATTTATTCATATGGTATGTATTAATTAAATATATTAGATTTTCTTGTTTATTTTTTGTAAAGTAATAGATTAGTTTTTAGAAATTATTTATTCGTACAAAGATGTAACAAGAAATGAAGTTTGAACCATTTTTTGAAGACAAAAGGAAAATTTTCGAGTTCAACATGTTTTGGGCAGAACATGACACTTTCTGAAAACTGTCATGAATGCTACACATGTGCTGAAAAGGTGCTGAATAGAAAGATGACACTTTCTGAAAAGTGTCCTGAAAGCTGCAGTCTTTCCTTTAAAGAAGTTTTTCAAATCTTTTGCAAGCAATGAGTGTTTACTCAAGTGGGAGCTTCTTCAACAACATTACAAAATATTTTTTTGGTCTCCTTAAATGTCCATTTAGGAATGAACTTGGCATTTTTGTGTTGGCTCACAAAATATCATTAGTTGGCTATGTTTATTCACATATCTTTTTATGCATGTTTGTGTGTTTATTTTATGCATTATTTTGTGTGGTTGATAAAATTAGTTTTTCACATGCTAATATAATTTTGGACAAAATAAACATCACATGTAGTTTGAGTTTTCAAAATTGGACATAAGATGTAACAAGTTATTATTTTAAAAAATAAAACCCGGTTTTAAATCGTTAATAACGACAAATTTTGAAATACTCCATTATAAGTTTTAAAATGGTGATTTTTGTAACTTATAAAAACTCCAAATATATAAGTAATAAAATGAAGTTTTATTAAAGATATAAAAGGTTCAAATGCATTCAAACTTAATACCGGTTATTAAAATTGAATTACGTCAAATTATATAAAAACTAGCTTTTTATATATAGAACCTTTAAAAGTGATTTTCTTTTGAAAATTAATACCTTGATTTATTATATGCATGCAATAACCATGATATCATATGCTTTTAAACTAGAATTATAAAACATATAAAGACCCTTTTTACACACCTCAAATCTATGCAATCCTTTTGAAGAACACTCGTACGTCTCTTCTATGCACTAGTGAGATAAATGATACCTAACCGCTTAGTGTTATCTTTTGATGGCCGGGGTGTATTCGTGATTTCTATAACCAAGTTATAGGCGATTACACAAGTTTTTTAAAATTGGACGATTTGATCGGAATCTTTTGTGATAAATGATACCTAAGCAAGAGAGTTCTGAGGCATAGATGTGATAAAAAATGTCTAATTAAAATTGTTATTAGCGATCCCATAAATCTAGGAATTATATAGTAAGATATAATTGATAATCGATATCTACCGAGTTGAATTCAAATGGATGGGATAAAGGATACCTAACCATTTATTTGTTTTGCAACTTGGATCCTAGACTTTGATAATTAATGTTTATGGAAACTAAAATGGTATTAATTATTGAAGATTAAATATTGAAAATACTAAATGAATTTTGTTAAAAATTTTGTAGTTAAGTAATCCATTCTCATTATCATGTATTGTCATTTTCTTTAATGACTGAATGAAACAATAACATTAAATAGATACAACTTCAATGAATGAGTTCATGTCTTAAGAGACAATCTCGTAAGAGATATGGAATTGTATACATTTAAATGTCCTAGTCCTAAACTATTTGCTTTGAGCAATTAAACCTGAACATGATACCTAGTAAAGGCATCACCGTGATGCTTAAGATGTTCCTAACATCAAGCTAGGAATCGTTATTCATGACTTCTAGGAAGTCTTGGATAATTTAAACATGTATATTTGATGATATAGCAGGTCAAGCAATATTCCAATAAATACAATGATATTTTATTTAAAGCTAGTTTAAACATTGAAATAATGCAAGGCTAAAAGAATCGCCATGTGTGATCTAAGAGGCTCATGTTTTATGGACTGAACACCTTTAGGCCCAAGAAATCTACTAAAGCCCACATATATGGATCTTGTTTCTTTTGTGAAGAAACTGGACACTGGAAGAGGATTTAATCCTCTTATTTGGAAAGAAAGTCTGAAAAAGATTAGTACTTCTAGTATCTACTAGATAGAACTCATACTTTTCATATAACACTTAGATACTTGGTACTTAAATGTTAATCTAATATTTGTAAATGGCTTGCAAATATTTACCGAAGAGTAACCAAGCTGAGCACAATCAAGTAGGAACTACACTCTCAGAGTTTAGTTTATTATTTACGCTTAGAACATAAATTACTTGTAATGTAAAACAATATTTGTTTTGGAACAATGTATGTTTTAGTTTAGCATGTCTAAATTTAAGTCTCAATTATTTTATTCAAATGTTTGATAATTTACTTAATCGTTTTTCATAACGATAATATTCATATTCTGAAATGATTAACTTCTATTTATGAGACTAGTGTTGGGTTTTGAGCATTCTAACACTCCTATGGTGTACATGCAACCCTATAAACCTTGGATCTATGTTTTCTCTATTATACATGCAAATATTAACTATTCCAAGGTTTCATCCTAACTAGCATATTATGAAGCACCTATACTACAAAGTTCTAGTTAGATGACATACCTTTTAATGTAGCTTGATGTCTTCAAGCTTTAAGATCTTAGCCCCAATAGTGTGGAAGCCTCAAATGGAATCACAAATCACCAAAACACCTTGGAAGAACTTGAGAGAATATGTATGCACACTAAAATCGGCCCACTCTTATTTTCACACACTTGTGCCAATTTTGTGAGCCAATGACCCCTTTATATATTATGGAGGATTAGGGTTACATCCATGTAAACCCTAATACCCATGACCTTTCATTTACATAGGATCCATAGGTTAAAAGCTCCATGGACCATCCGTGAAAGCTTAGCCCAACCTAAATGAACTTGGCCCATTCCATATATATAAGAGTCCATATTTAATTAGTTCTTTTTGATTACTTAATTAATTCTAAATTAATTCTTGATCAATACTATTTAAATAATATGATTCCATATTAATATATTAGAACTTATAATATATTAATATAAATCATAAATATACTATTCTCAAAAGACTATCCATATAAATTATGCCGGTGAAGTGCAACCCAAATGGACCATGCCGGGTCGGGTCAAGTACAAAGCAAATATAGTTATGGACTTAGACATTAATCCAACAGTCTCCCACTTGGATAAGTCTAAAACTATTATTGAGTATGACTTCAAAACCTAACAGGCAATCGTAGCTCTTAAAGCCGCTGTCGAACTCTGACCTTGTCAATGACTTGTCCATTAGATAAGGGATCATATATTCCTCCATTCTAGATATCATATGGACTGAGACATGGATTATAATCATTCTCTCTGTCCATTTGTTGTTTCCCGATTTTCGATTTATGATGACTGACTGATTGAACAAATTAAATCAGTCCTGGCTTGGCCAAGCACTCACATGTGTCATCGCTAAATCATCAAGGGGCCCACATATATCGCTTTTATCCCGAAGGTAAAAGGAATGGATAAACTTCGACTCATATGACTTGTTCTACTACTTGTTGAATCATACACAAAGGCACGTTTTATAACATCGAGTTACCAAATGCGTTTTCGTGCAATCAATGTATAAACAACTCATAGTAACAACTCATATCTCTAGGTTTGAAGAATAAAAGATATTATCGTCTCATGATCACTCGTGATAAAATCCATGAAGTGATTCAAATGAGCGCGGGTTGAATCCAATACTCAGAACTTATGAGCACTCATGAGTGTTGTAGCACCACTTTGTCCACCAACTTGGACCTCTACAAACCAACCCATAACAGTCTTGATTCATATCTACTTCCAACATATGACCGACTGTGGATGGTTTGAATAACTTAATCATTCAGGAAGAGCGACTTAGTTATTCTGGAAGTCAAAACATGCAAAATGAAACACAAGAATAAATGAATCAAATATGGTATCAAACCCTATGAATATAAATAGACCACTTTTATTTATCACCATATTGATTACTCATTATTCATTGTTTCGGTTTTATCAACTTTATACCTAAATTAAAAACACTAGTTGTCCCATGCTCCAAGCATGTACACTATGTTTTTCTAAACAATAGCTTTGCCATACACCAAGTATGCACTCTATGTTTGTCTATGATCGTTACTTTGTGAAATAAACCAATTGAACATAATTTTAATGATTCTAATTTCACACTCCCAAATCCTTATCGAAAAATGTGAGAATTTCAAATTCCTATCATTTATCGAAATCTGTTTAGATTTTAAACTTATATGCACTGACCCTCCTGTAATGAATATGTACAAAGTAACAAAGACTTGTCAACAGTCATTATAAGGTATTCCAATGGAGATCAACTCCATGGAAACTAAGTCTCATATTCAAAGTACATTTCTTTGGACATGCTTCTTGCATTAAGTTTTCTAATCTTACACAGATAACTTCCACCTATGGAGACAACTCCATATTCTCATTTTGACTATCACTTCTGAATAAGAGATGCCTCTTTTCAGAATATGTCAATATGGTCCTTCCAAAATTAGCACTATACTTCCAACTGTCCCTGAGCAACCAATCTTTGGTAAACCTCAGATTGTCCTCGACAATTGCTTAATCATTTTAGTCATATCCAATTCTAGACATTTTCCCTTCTTAATGCCTCTGGGCATTTGGAAAAATTTAGAAATGACAAATATTATAGTACATGCAATCGATCCTGTACCCAAAGCAAATGGTACACGATTCATGATGTCTCACATAAAGACATGATTCTAGACCAGTCTTTTGCTACAATATTTTTATTTGCCATGTTTTCAAAATTTGACTATGAAGAGGGATGCCGTAATCATAATCGAATTTTGAGAACGCAATATATAGAATTTCCTTAAGTTGAACCAATCCAACATGAAATTCATATATATATATATATATATATATATATATATATATATATATATATATATATATATATTCTTGACTAAAGATGATTAAGGTCTCAATCTAAGCCTTTAGAACTGAAATGAAGTATATCCTCTCCCTTAATTATAGCAAAACAACTTTTTCAATCCCTGCAGCCTCACGAATTGAAACTTTTGTTTTCTATAATTAACATTGCTAACTTGCAACACTAACAATAATTATCATGCTCCCACTAACATGATGATTATTAGCATAACACTTATGCTCCCACTAGCTTTGACATGTACTCAGAAATCATCTGGACTTCTAGAAATCAATACTTTATTGACTTTCTTACCAAATTTCAGATTTCTGATACGAGATGCTTTGATAAAACTTTATCAAAATCATACACCTTTGCTTAGATAGCATGCATGTGTGTCTAAACAATTTCAGAACTATGAAAAGGGATGCCGTAATCATAGTCTCAATTGTTTAGACCTTTTGCCATCTGCTTCAAATCTACTTGGTGGAAGTGTTTCCTCACCATCATTTTCATGAATCGGAGAGAAATCTTATGACCCTTAGATTTTATGGTGTATGTGTTCTTATCCATGTGAATCGTCAAAACCATAGTCACAAGACAAGGATAATGACAAATCCAAACTCATATGGACTGAACTTATACAATCTTAACTTCTTGCCACCTGGCAGTACAGGGCCTGCCATTGCTTCCAAGTTGTTATGCAACCAATTGAGAACTTTCAGAACTCCTATGCAAAGCCAACTTTAACTGGAATGGGCACAGAATATGTCAACACGATAGGTTATAAACCTCAAGTCGTGTGCTAGTGAAGAACCTCAGGTTTTATTCTTGATTAGTTCTTGAAATTCTTTTTAGGATCTTTAAGACTCCCACTATCCTCTTGACATATAAGACCATCTTGCCAAATATTCAAGAGATAGTGCAGATTCTTTATCAAGACAAACACTTCACACAATTGGCCTTAGTTGGTCTTTGTTTTATCCAAAACATCACAACTTACCAATTTCAAATGTACAAGAGTAGGACACTTTTACTCTTACATTTGACAAGTGTTTTAAACCTTTCTTTAAGATATGTCACTCAAGTTACAATCTTGGAGTATGACTCTAAGAATTGTTTTGGAACGAAGTATGACTCATCTTCCTGATCTAACCATTTTAACAATTCATGACTCCTCTTCTTAGTCATAAGAATGCACTAAGATGACCTTTAGAGGACTAATTGTGATATGATTTCTAAATCATTAAGATGATCACAAACATGATACTAAAGTACTCTCCCATCTTTTCAGATTTGAGAAACTTTTATCTTTCTGCCTAATTTGATTCTTCCCATTCGTTCTGCCATACATTGAGATTTTCCAATGTTTCAGAATTATACTTAAACTTGTAAGTATAACCATATTTACTAAACTTTAGTAAATCAAATAGTCTTAACGAGCTTTGTGGTGGACATGACCAGTGCACAAGAATGTGTACTCGATCCCTTTAGTCCTTCACTTGACTCACACATCCATGTGAACAAGTAATTAGTCTTGATTTTCCAATGCTTGAAAGTTCTCATTCATCATACTATTCAACTTGCATGATTCCAAGTTTCGGTCCAATTGAAACTTGGGTAATGAGGAACTTTCCTAATTTGGTAAATTTAGACACTACCACAAATGAAAGAATCAAATCCATTTTCCAATATTGCTGTCAGTGGAATCATATAAGCAACAATTTTCCACAAATGCCATTGTAAGGATACTTCAAATAAATAAAATTAAACAATTTTCTTTTATTTTAAAACTTTGCGGAAAAACTTATCCTTATAATCCACATGGAAAATTGTTGTTATCTATTCCTTAGCAATATATCATAACTTCTTAAGCAATTGCTCAAAATTCTGATGCGATCGAAATCCACCTTCGCGATCAGAATCAGCATACACTTCCTTTAATATTTTTCTCTATTCTTTGATTCTTAAAACATCAACATGTGACCCAGTCACATCATGTAATGAGGATCTCAGAATAGAACTTAACAGAGTTAGATAATGGGCTCTACCTAATGTAGAGTCAAACTTATTGACTTTAACATCCTTAGGTAAATTTGGCAGCTTTGCAATCAACGCCCCTTCCATTGGCAAAATAAACATATGGACCCTTTGGTAATGGGACTATCTCAGACTTAGCCTTTCTCTTTACCATTTGGTCAACCGGGTTGACTATCGCCAATCCCTTTCCATTGGGAAGAGAATGCTTTTTCTGGATTTCCAGTGTCACCATTGTCACTGTCCATAAAGTTTTTGGGAAGTTGATCTTCTAATCAAATTTGCTTTACTATCGTTCCAAATCATTGCTGATTCAGCAGCACCAAGCAAATAGATATGATCATTAAGGTTCGTGTCATAGTCTGTTTCATAGTAGTCCCAAAGGAACTCACTATGTGACTTAGAAAGTGATTGAACATCCAACTTTCTCAAGACTTTGACACTCAACTCTCCCGGCTTGTCAATATGTGACTTCATCTCTAAGATGTGATCACACATAGACCTTGCTTGCCATTAGGGCTTGAGTGACCTTGAACTTGTGGGTTAGGGAGAATAATTAGAGGAGGTGGAGGAAGAGAAGTATGACTTCCATGAGCCAAACTCGGGAAGTCATATTCATTAGGAAAGCTTGGTTTGGGAAGATCATTGTTGTCTAAACCAGACATTAACAATGGGAGAAATTCACGTAAAGTTGATTTAAGTCCTTAATATAACACCCAATATGATATATTAAGGCTAGGACCCAACAAACTATTTTATAACTTGGAAGAGGGATGCCGTAATCCAAGCTATAAAATATTTGAAGGTAGGTGAATGACGATTCACCAATTTCCACCAAGATAAACGAAATGTATTATTAGGTTTTAATTGGTTTTGAAACTCCTAGATTCTTTTGAGATTCATTGAACTTTTCAATGGCATGTTTCAATCTCGAGTGTGCGCTTCAGGTTTTGTGACTGGGATGCCGAGGATCATAAAACAAGGTGTGAAGTAACCATGCAAATATACTTGGTACCCTTAATATTTACCCCTCAATCGATGTGCCGGTTAACCACACACGCTCCAACGATACTATGATAAACATTAAGTTACCCTTTGCCTACCTTGTTAAGTCCAGGTTAGTGTGCCGGTTAACCACACACGCTCCACTAACAGCTTAAACAAAGTGCAAAGTGTAATTTCATGGATTAGCACCTTATTCACATTTTCCTAAGTAACTAAGATTGGGAATTTATAAGTGTTTAGTTACTTAGTATTTATCATTATACTTATAATGAAGGGAGAATTATAGTCCTTGTCCTACCTGTTCGGCTAACGACCCTCCACCGATCAAGGAAGCAGTGAGTGAGAGTGGACACCCATTAAACTGCCATTTTATAGGCAGTAACCTTATACCCCCCTTATAGACCGGCTTCGTGAATGAGGCCTACTAATGGTAAGACGACTTGCTCTTATACATATAATATATTAAACTTTTAATATTATAATAGTATAAGGGTGTATTTTAGACATTTAAAATACTTGGTGGTTTAATCTATTAATTAAACTAGACTTTTAATTTAATTAAACTCAAACCATATATTTATGGATTAATAATACTCTTTTAATGAAACGCTTTAATTAACTATTAATAAAGTCCATAAGAGTTAATTTCAACTATTCAACAAAACATCATAATTCCAATTATTAAACTCAAAATTAAAACCATTTAATTAATTGTTTAAGTTATGAACCCAAGAGTTTTAGAATTCAATTTTTTTTTTCACAAAAAAACTTTTCTCAAATTCCAAAACTTGAGGGCAAGTTTTGTAATTCTTGAAAACATTTGGATTCCATAACTTATGGAATTAATGGTGTTTTATGATGAAACTTTCCATGTTCCATAACTTAAGAACAAGTTATGGGATTCTTTAAAACATTAACACCAAATTTTGTAACTCCATAAAAACTTTGAATCAATTTTTTTTTAAAAAAAAAAACTTTCATATCCATAACTTATGGAAGTTTCAAAAACCCTTAAGATCACAACTTTAAAAAAAACTTTTGAGCTCCAAAATTTTATGACAAAATATGTAACTCCTTAAAACATTTAGATCAAACTTTTAAAACTAATAAAATAATCATATCATTTTATCTTTTACTAAATTTGACCTAATTCAACTCATATAACAAATGATTCTAATTTTACAAATAATTCGTTTTTCACAAAACAAGTAATTATCTTAAAATTTGACAAACGTCATGTTTTTTTTTTCCTTTTTTTTCCAACTTGAAAATAAAACATTTGCATCAATATAACAGAAAACAACCCATGGCTCTGATACCACTGTTGGGTTTTGGGCATTCTAACACTCCTATGGTGTACATGCAACCCTATAAACCTTGGATCTATGTTTTCTCTATTATACATGCAAATATTAACTATTCCAAGGTTTCATCCTAACTAGCATATTATGAAGCACCTATGCTACAAAGTTCTAGTTAGATGACATACCTTTTGATGTAGCTTGATGTCTTCAAGCTTTAAGAGCTTAGCCCCAATAGTGTGGAAGCCTCAAATGGAATCACAAATCACCAAAACACCTTGGAAGAACTTGAGAGAATATGTATGCACACTAAAATCGGCCCACTCTTATTTTCACACACTTGTGCCAATTTTGTGGGCCAATGACCCCTTTATATATTATGGAGGATTAGGGTTACATCCATGTAAACCCTAATACCCATGACCTTTCATTTACATAGGATCCATGGGTTAAAAGCTCCATGGACCATCCATGAAAGCTTAGCCCAACCTAAATGAACTTGGCCCATTCCATATATATAAGAGTCCATATTTAATTAGTTCTTTTTGATCACTTAATTAATTCTAAATTAATTCTTGATCAATACTAATTAAATAATATGATTCCATATTAATATATTAGAACTTATAATATATTAATATAAATCATAAATATACTATTCTCAAAAGACTATCCATATAAATTGTGCCGGTGAAGTGGAACCCAAATGGACCATGCCGGGTCGGGTCAAGTACATACCAAATATAGTTATGGACTTAGACATTAATCCAACAACTAGATCTCTTAATAGAATTGTAGAGTAAACATCAAAATTTTATAAATAAAATCAAGTTCTATATGTAAACACTTTTGACTTAAACTTGTTTTAAGTCAAACTCATCTTTGACATGGTTATCTTTATTATATATAAATGGCATTCACATATTGCAACTTCAAGAAAGGGATCTTTGAAGGCAAATAATGTAGTTTATTTGACATATGTGAACCTTATTTATATGTAAATGATTCCTAATGATATTTTCACTAAGGTGTAGAGAAAATAATTAAGGAACTATACACTTTGGTGTATTACTTCCTTTCTAATGAATGTCTGAGATTAAGCACATGATGCCAAATCAACTTTATTAACAACTATAGTAGTTTTAATTATATTTTACGTGGTAAAGCATAATTGTGAAATCTTGGTTGAAGGTTTCAAAAGTTGAGATACAAACTGGTAAGAACCATCTAAGGCCTTAATGATAATAAAGGATGAATCAAATCTTACTTGGTATGATTTACTTTCTAATTGGTAGAAATATCCTCCTTTAACGTTTTTTGGGATAAAACTTCAATCACTATTAATTGTATATTGAATACAAATACCAACTAAAGTAGATTAAACATCTTATAAGATTAAATATGGAAAGGCTCCATCCTCATCTTACTTAATGTTTTATGGATTTGAAGCCGATGTTGGACTAAAGCTTCTAAACCCAAAATCTACTAAATACATATTTGTATAATACTCTAAATGTGGCTTAGATTGTTATATGAAAACCCACCAAGAATAGGTTCTCTTATTCTTGTGAAAGTTAAGTTAGTAGAAAACAAGCTTCTAATGACAAAGCGAGTGGGAGGTACATGGAACTTGAAGCAACTCAAGAACCATAACTTTACGTAGTAATAGTTGGCACTAGTTTTAACAAGGATTGTTAAAATTGAATAATAGTTATTCACAAACACAAATTGTTCGCATTAATGGTAGAATTCATCTATGACTTGAGAAATGTGGAATCTCTCATTGATGAGCTTTTATTGGTGGTTTCTGGAAAATCCATCAAATACCAAAATGATATGTCAGATCTTGAATCTGATAAATGACTTAGACTCATGAACATGAGATGTAATCCATGTATGATAATCAAGAATGGGCTTGATTAAAATTTGTCCATATAGCAAGGCTAGAAGGAGTAAATAATTCATCTAGAAAGACTAACTTACATGGATAACCATACACATTTAAAGCAAGACTTTTAGTAAAAGTATTTTCTCATACTCATGACATTGACTGTGATCAAACCTTTTTCAGAGGTAGCTATGATTAGATCAACAAGGATATTATTTGCTGTAAATTCATATTCTTAATATGAGATATAGTAAATAGATTTCAAGAAAGACCGCTTTTCTTAATAGACATCTACTGGAAGATATCTATATAAATTAGCCTGGAGGTTTTCTTAATCCATGTTATCCTAACAAAATGTGTAGAGCTTGAGATCCACTTGTGGATATAAAGCAAACATCTCAATGTTGCAATCATCATTTTAATGTAAAACTACAATGTATGTTTTTATATCAAAATGAATAAGAACATGTGTGTTTACTAAGAAATAGTGGGATCATATTGAAATTCCTAATCATGTATGAATGGGACATACTTAATCATTTTGAAATCACATTCTGACTAAGCAAGGTCGTTTTGACCTTGACTCGGAAAGTGTTTCTAAAATGAAAGACTTAGGAAGGATAAGATACATTCTTGGAATGTAAAATCTATAAGGGATAGATAAAATGAATGTTATAAGTTTCATGTCCTTATACATATATTGGCAATATCTTGAAAGGGATCAAGACACAAGATTCTTTTGGAGAATTCTTGGCGTTGTCATATGGCACCATTTTGAGCTAACTTTAAAAGTATATAGCTCATAGGCTTGAACTAGATGAAATGATTTATATTCTATTTGCTTGGCAAATGAATTCATCATTTACGCCATATTATGCATAGGACATCCTATTTGATCATGTTGTAAGCATGTCATAGGATACTAATTAAATACATGGTTAAGTCACTAGATGACTGAGAGAGCATTCTAAGAGTACTTTAGAAGAACTAAGAGAATGTATATGAGACAATCAGTTTAGAAAGGATCTTTATGGAAAGATCTACACAGGATGTTAATTTCTAAACATATATAAATAATTATGAATTATAATTGGATTTTGACTTCATTATGGAATGAATGGTAAGTCTTGTTGGAATGAGGTCCAAGCAAAACATAATGACACAATATATACTACAAAATAAGAATACACTACTTTAGAAGTTGAATTCAAATATGATTAAATGAATGGAATCATTGAAAAACTATGTTGATTTCTGCCATTCAAGGGTCACATAGAAATCTTTGTGACTTCGAGAGTATACTTAATCAAGCTAAGAGACTATATGTCATGAAAGAAAACCAATCATATTCTCCAAGATATTTAACTATACTTAGAGTAAAGTTATGTATGGAGATGATAGTATTCATAGAATTCACACAAATTAAATGTTGTCAGATCCATTGATAAAGTCATTCTTTTGAGCTAAGTATGAATGGTCACACTTCAGCTATAAGACTTTATTATTCTTGAAATGGATTTTTTTATTTGGATTTAGTATTTGGATATTGGAACATTATAACAACAACTATTAGATAATGTTATGATATATCGGGATATAGTCATGACATTAATACTTGTTGTGTTCTATATTAACATGTTTAATCCATGAATAATGTTATTATTCTAAAAGTTCACAGCCAATTATAATTGTGGGAGCAATTATGAAGTAAGACTAATATGATTTGGATTAGTTGACTCTCACTAGATGAAAGTAGGCAAGTGGTTGTAACCAAGTTTCATAGGTACTTGTCAGAGAACTAGTATTGAACTGACCCGCATCAAGATCATATCATGGATCGCTATCGTGAATGATACTTGATTAAAAAGGTACTATCTTCGTATCCTTAACACCTGAGATACATAGTGGCACTTAAATGTAGGGAGTACTATGCTTTGATAATGGTCAAATGTTGTTCCTTAACCAGGAAGTTATAAAAGCCATTTTCAGGTATGGTGTGAACTATGCAAGAGGCTTATATAGTCAAGATGGGATTTGTTCCTCTTATGTGTTGAGAGTTAGACATCTAAGGCACCATACCAAAAGTTGAACAACTAATGAGATGGATCGGGATCCGAATCTCATGTTCAACATGATGTTTTTAGCAAAGGGATAACTGATAAACTTACCTTATACACCAATTGTAGCTTTGAGCTTTTTGGGAATTGGGCGTTGATAGAATGGCACAAACAATCATATGGTATTAGGGGCAGTGAAATGTTGCTAAACGTTCACCACTGTCTATATCAGTCTAATATGAGTCTTGCGCAAGTGGGAGATTGAAAGATCTAGTATGCTCAAGAGTCATATTAAAGTCATACTGCTAAATAACATATGATACTAATGAGTCACACTAACAACAACTTGATACAATTGATTATTTATTAGAAACTGATTTTAATAAATATTCGATAAAACTCTTATAATTAAATTGGAAGTAATTTATTTCATGGAAATAATAAATTCCATTAGCAAGTAACTTAATATATATCATACAATATGATTTATAAGTCATGTACAAACTTTTGGACTAGTTGAATCCTTTTGTCTTTTTCCTAAAAGACAAGGTTTATATTTTATAAAAGAGTTTATAAAAGTTTGACTTTCTTTCTTCTTCTTTATGAAATTTTCAAGATTTGCATAAAAAGAAGAAGTGTATGACTTGTCTAATCATGCTTTAAAGGCATGGGAGATATGATATGACAATGGGGACAAGATTGTTTAAAGTGCTAAGGACTAATGGTTAATAACTTCACTTTTTGAATATAAATATGAGGCTTGCATATAGCTAGAGTGCTCATTCCTTCTTCTCTTCTCCATGGCCGAGAGCTCTCTAGGAGACTCTCCCTCTCTAGTTTTTCTTTGAAGACTTGGAGATTACTTGCATTTATACTCTCTTGAAGTTCATACTTTGGTTATGAACTTCAAGCTTAAGAGTTTAAGAGTTTATGGACTAGAATATACATCAAGTTGAGTCCTTGTTGGTGTCTCAAAGGTTCAACATTCTTCATCAACTTCCAAGCCTCCCATGAGGACCCAAAGAACTACAAAGGTTGTTATTTCTTCATCCTTCTTTGGTCGGTATTTTAATCTTTCTATAACTTGCAAGAAGATCCTTGGTGGGTATAAAATGTTTATGTTATTTTAAAATTAAAGTCTTCCATTGCCATAATTTTTCTAGTTTATGAAACTATTTTTGAACTAAAACCCAACACTTGAGATCCAAGTTCGATGCTGACCAGCGAAACGATCGAGATTGGAAGGATGCCGACGGACGCCAAGTTAAGGAGGAAATCCTGTTGGTGCTGCGAAACAGACGATGACATTGAGGTATTGCTTAAAAACTTCCTCAATATTAGTTTTTCATCAGAAGAACCAAGGATACTGGGCTAGAACCCCATGGATCTGCTCCTGATAACTGCCTGCATACGCCAAATACAAATCAACCATGTCTATAGAGATGATGACAGTGGTAACGACATCCTTTATGAGCACTGTTTCCAACAATTGAAGAACAAAAAGGGGGCAAGTTGGCGAGAAGAGCAGGATAGAAAATCTCGAAGCCGTAAGGTCAATAGGAACAAACACCCCCTGGGAATCAATATCCCCTATCAGGGTTGCAAACCGAATGGCGACAAGAAAACACGACATGGTACAAAGGAAACACATTAGCTACCCTGACCTAAGCGAGACAGTGCTGCTTTGCGACACCAAAGGAACTTCTCAGACCCAAGAAAAAATTCAAATGACGCCAAGTTTAGGCGAGTTCATTCTCAAGGAGGTGAAAGGCCAATCCCTGGATGGTCAAGTAGAAGTTACGTCAAATCAGTGTAAGATTCAAAAGCCCATCATAGAGAACGAAACAACAAACAAAGACCAACATTCCAAAACTCACCCACCCAGGAGCACGCCGAACCAATGCATAGAGACGCGATCGAGCTCCCGGAAAATGCTGTTAAGGAATACCCAGGATACCAGGTTCTCATACCTTCACAAAACCAACATTCCAAAACTCTAACCAACAACCATCGGCCACCCAGTCAATGGGGAATAGACACCATGGGGTCATACACCGTCACCCCAGGAGGAGCCAGGTTGACTCCGATCACTGTCGACTGTTTCGTTAAACGTACAAGAACCAAGCATCCTTCGGGATCGAAGGAGGCCTGGATCAGAGAACCGCCGACCATGTCTCAACTACACCACCAGGCCCCAATACCTGATGTCGGATAAGTACCCTTCAATTCGACACGAGGCGCAAAAGCAATATCACCGCTTGGGATTGCAAACAGGCCATTGCGAGTGCCAAACTTTGTTGCAAACACCAGCAAGACGAAGCAACATCCAAAAATGAACGTACTCAATAGGAAACACGAATCCGATAGACTCCGCCAAGTCGCCAACAGGGCAACCGCAAAAAATCACCACACTTAGCGTATGCGAGTGGAAAGCTCCAAAGAAGGAGACTGGGCATTGGAGAAGAACGGTTCTAGCCACACGCAACCCTAGAGGAAGCTTAATGCAACTAGGTAATGTGCTAGCAGGACCACAAACACACACCAAGATGAAATTTGTGTCCCCAAGAGTTCTGGACGGAGGAGTCACTCCCTGGACATGGAGTGCGTGCAGTTTGCACCACTACCCCTAGAGCGAGAAGAAAGGTCCATATCAGGCACATCCAAGGAGAGGGTAATGTGATCAAACTCTTAACGGATAATCACACCCCATCAAGCCAACCCAAGAGCTAGGCCTTGGTTTATGCCATGATTTAGTCATCTCTCTTTCTTTACTCACCACACAATGTATATGTTTCTAAAATATTATCAATGATGTAACGAGGATTGACTATCACAAAAAGAAATCAAAAACTATTAGAATGTTTTTTACTAAGCTTGGTACCATTTAAACAAGTGGTTGTATGCGTTTACCAAATGGTAACAAGGACTGATCATCCATATCATTTGAGCGAAACTGTTGTGAGAATGCAACCATAGGCTTCAAAGACTCATAACCTTTCCCTAAACATGTTAAGTCAGCCCAAAAGACCACAACTCTTTATCATGACATGAATAAAGGCTCCAAAGGCTCATAACCTTTCCCTTGAAACAAAATATGCCTAAGTCCTAAATGCCTCGAGGTGACGATCTCTGCTTGACTTAGATGATTAGGGACGGAGTGCGACCCTCCAAGGTGCATGACTTAGAACAAAGTCCCAAAAGCATAATCAGTAAACTTTAGCTAAAAAATAACACCCTAACAAAGAAAATTAGACAAAAAACCCCAATCTAGAAACAATGGTCTATGATAAAAAAGAAAGGGTTAATTCCAAGCTCCTAGCACGAGTTCCTAGGATAAGTCCAAAGGACCCTAAACAAATATGAGTCCTAGAGTCATAAGTTGGGAAAATCTAGTAACATGGCTAAATCACCAATCCAAATCAAACATCTGCCCATCAAGCAGAAAGACCTAATTCCTTACGAAGGAACAAAGAGTTGTCTTGAGCCGACCCCCCCAAGGCCAACATAAACCTGGGGGAAGAATTGCATCAGTAAGGAAAAGTGAGGGCATATGTACGCCGGTGGCCAGTATGAACCACCTGGAATTGAAAGCAAAAGCATTGCAGAAATGGAAGTAACCATATCATGAAAAGACAAAAAAAGAAAAAAAAATTGTTCTGCCGGACAACTCCCTTACTTAAAAGAGCCCCGTAGGCCCAAACAAAGATTAACAATTCTGTATTTGAGACATCTTCTCTGGAACATCAAGAAAATTCAAACGTTGTTTTACACATAAAAAATCCAGGATGAGGGAATGATCACTTACCAAGCAAATTAGAGGAGGCGCCAACTATGGAGGGATCATGTTCTGGAGGAACATCCTCGACATCGGGATCATTGCACAATTGGAGGAGGCCTCCTAGGTCGAGCTCACCCAAGCACAGATACGAAGCGAAGATCGTCTCTATAAAATCCTTCATAAAGGCATGCATGGACTAGGTTAGCTCCATAATGGCTATTGTTTGAGGAATGGATCCTTGCATCATGGCAACGGCAGGGCAAAAAAGCGCCAAGGCATGGTCAGTTCTGACCGGTGGAGGAAGTATCTCCACCAGGGGCACTTCCTAATACTGGTAACTATACTGGAACCTGCCCCACATGACCATATCAAAAGGAATGATCCTCTTGCGACTTGCAACAAAACACAAATCACACACATAAGGTGATCGAAAAAAGCCCCCGACTTCACCCCGTCGAGATATATGCAAAAAAATAAGGGGGGGGGGAGATGCACACTCACCATCCTTCTCCACAAAGAACTGGGACATCTTCCCACGTACCCTCCAACGACGCTCATACCAACTGCGGCCAACATGTAATCCTTCCAATCCTCCCCATTGAAGGGAATGGTATTTAGCGCTCATGCCATAGTCTCGCTAGCACCCTAGAGTTGAGGCGTTCGGTCATAGAAAGTGGTCTTG